>NC_139553.1:6627971-7827971 GCF_965153285.1 Podarcis tiliguerta
TTTTTTTAGGGAGGGCAGCGCTGCCAGCGGGGCTGGAAGAGGCGGGCAGCAGCTGGAGGGCAGCTCCTCCAGCGGGGAAGAGGCGGAAGCTGGACGCAGCGCCTCCCTGCTCAGCTGGCCGCTTCATGCCGTGGTGGCCACAGCAGACGGAGGCTCCAGGCGCGGCACTTCATGGTGGAGGCGGGTGAAGGTGGCGAGCTGATGCCGGGAGGTGCTGCGTCCAGCCTCTGCCTCTTCCCTGGCGCCCTGCACCACTAGCCTCTATGGGTAAGACACCCCTGGTTCTGGACCGCCTTCGTACTCGTCCATTTTGACTCCCAAATGCCGCAAACCCGGAAGTGAGTGTTCCGGTTTGCAAATGTTCTTTGGAAGCTGAATGCCTGACGCAGGTTCTGTGGGTTCCGCCTGAGTGTAGGAAGCTCCTGCAGCCAATCGGAAGGCGGGCCTTGGTTTTTGAATGTTTCCAGTAGTCAAATGGACTTCTGGAAGGGATTCTGTTCGAGAACCCAGGTTTTCATTCCCCCCCCCCCAATTTTTTATTGATTTTCCACATTTATAACAAATATAACATAAAAACACACACAAAAGAAAACACATTACAATACTAAAAAGAAACAAAAATATAAACGCATGTTACTTGTAAAACCCAATTTGTCTTTCATTGTTAACTGACTTCCTCGAATCCCCCCTAACTGAATTTCATTGTATCACCTTGTAACAGCTCTCCAAAATCATCTTTCTAATAAAATTAACTCCTTCAATTTACTATCTTCTTCTCTTTTCTGAATAATCTAAATCCATATTTCTTTACAATTCATTCTTATTCTAATCCTAAGACTTATTTGATACTTTCAAATGTCTTCTAATTATCTTATGTTACAATATTTGGCTAAATAATCTTTAAATTTCTTCCAATCTTCTTGGTACTCCTCTTCTTTCTGATCGCAGATTCTTCCAGTCAGGTCGGCCAGCTCCAAAAATTCCAACATCTTCATCTGCCATTCTTCTATCATTGGTATTTCTTGTGATTTCCAATTTTTGGCTAATAAAAGTCTTGCCACTGTAAAAAAGTAAAGGTACCCCTGCCCGTACGGGCCAGTCTTGACAGACTCTAGGGTTGTGCGCCCATCTCACTCAAGAGGCCGAGGGCCAGCGCTCTTCCGGGAGACACTTCCAGGTCACGTGGCCAGTGTGACAAAGCTGCATCTGGCGAGCCAGTGCAGCACACGGAAACGCCGTTTACCTTCCCGCCAGTAAGTGGTCCCTATTTATCTACTTGCACCTGGGGGTGCTTTCGAACTGCTAGGTTGACAGGCGCTGGGACCGAGCAACGGGAGCGCACCCCGCCGCGGGGATTCGAACTGCCAACCTTTCGATCGGCAAGCCCTAGGCGCTGTAGCTTTTACCCACAGTGCCACCCGCGTCCCTCTTGCCACTGTAGTGGCATACAAAAACAATCTAACATCTTTTGGGGGCAATTCCAATCCTATTATTGCAAGTAGAAAGGCCTCTGGTTTCTTAATAAATGTATTTTTCAACATTTTTTCCAACTCATTATAAATCTTTCCCCAGAAGTCTTTCACCTTAGGACACGTCCACCACATATGATAAAAGGTGCCTTCTTTTTCTTTGCATTTCCAACATAAATTATCATTCATATGGTAGATCTTTGCTAATTTTACCGGGGTTAAGTACCATCTACACATCATTTTCATAATGTTTTATTTTAATAAAGGTACGACTATATTCAGAGGCATACTGCCTCTGATATTGGAGGCAGAGCAAAGCCATCGATAACCCTCTCCTCCATGAATTTTTCTAATCCTCATATAAAGCCATCCATGTTGCTGGCCATCACTACGTCATGGGAGCAAATTCTATAGTTTAACTATGTCCTGTGTGAGGAAGTATTTTATTTTGTCTGTCCTGAATCTTACACCATTCAGCTTCATAGAATGTCCATGAATTCTAGTATTATGAAAAAATAATTCCCAGCCACATTCTCCATGCCCTGCATAATTTTATACACCCTTATACACATTCCTCATCTAGTCTCTAAATTAAAAAGCCCCAAGTGATGTAACTTTTCCTCCTAGGGGAGCTGCTCCAATCCCTTCATCAGTTGTGTTGCCCTTTTCTGAACATTTTCCAGCTCTCAAATATCCTCTTTGAAGTGAGGCAGCCAACACTGCACACAGTTTCCAAGTGTGGTTGTGCCATAGATCTTTAAACAGCTTTGTGGCATCAGTAGTTTCAACCCTATTCCTAGAAAACCCCTAAAATGGATTTTGTCTTTCTCACATCTACTGCGACGGAGGGTTGACAAATTCACTGAACTATCCACCACAACCCCCAAGGTTTTATTCCTGGTTAGTCTCTGTTGGTTTACAACCTACAAGCATGTATGCGAAATTCAGATTTATTTCTTTATTGCCCTAGTGTACATCTCTTTGCACTTGCATTGGATTGCATTTGCCATTTAACTGCCTGTCCACACAGTTCTGAGATCCTTCTGCAGTGTGTTGCTGCTGTGGGAAGTGGCAGGAAAAAGTCTGCTGTATGGTTCTATAGCAATTTTGGAAGTCATGCCTGCTTCAGGCAGCCTGGCTAGCATCATGAAAATAAATGGGAAAAGGGAAGCTCTGGGCTCATCAACACATATCTTTGCCCTGCACTTTCTAGACACGGGTCTGTACTTCCAAGCTTTTCTTTTTGCCCTGGTGCTTTCTGCACCAAAAAATGTTCTTTACTGCTGAACTGGAGCAAATGTCAACCCATCGAAAACCCGAATTGCTATTTGCTCCAGTTCAGTGGTAAGGATTGGGTTTTTGTGGAGAAAGCAGCAGGGCAAAAAAACCAAAAACAATGCACTCAGACTTGAACTAGAAAAGTGCAGGCCTGTGCCTAGAAAGCCCTCACTGAGCTAGTGAATCTGCTAGTGGCTTAAAAAGTCAGGGAGAAGGCTGGCCCTGGGTATTATATATATACAGCAACCCATACAGTTTTCAGAATTTGATGTTACTGTTTAACCCTCTGGCAATCCTGAAGATTATCCTAAATCTGCTAAATTGGGTAGGGGAGGGGGTAATCACAGGCGATCGCTCCCTCATCTGCTGCAAGCCCAAGAAATTGATGAGTCTGTAACTGCTCCAGCCAGATGGCTTGGAATGGGCATTTACTGTTCTGCTGTATCCATCACTAGATGCTGACAGCCCTTTATCCCAGGCCTAGAGTGTTAATCCCATCACCTTCTGTGGCTTCGGAATAATTTTTCCCCTAGTGCACAAACCTCTCTGATACAAATTCTTCCCTCTTGCCACTAGTAACAGAGAATGTGTCGGGGAGGGGGGGGGACATGCCAGGAACTGAATTAACACTGGCAGGGGTCCAAGACCTGGTGATGGGGGGTGGGGAAGAGGTGCCTGTGGCACTTGGACAAATGTAAAGACTTTGGGTTTGCAAGCAAGGGAAATGGCAGGCATACATGGAAGAATCTGCTTTTGCCAGCTGGGACACAGGGAGGCAATCTTAATTTGATCGCTTGCAGGCTTAGCAGCTCAGCAGAAGGAAATCATTGGAAAATCCATCCGGTGCAGAAGTAATTCTCATCATTAGGAAACAAGATAGGCTTGTGGTGTCTGCAGTGCTGAGGCAGGTGCTGTAGACAAAGGAAGGTGCTGGCCATAAATGATGTGCTTCTCTTTGTCCTTTTATCTATCTAACCGTTGCCTTTCTTCTTTTACACTTTGGGAGAAACTGCTCCTGCTGGAATTCTCCCTGCTCTGTACGGCAATGATGCAAGCAGAAGGCATCCCTCGTATTGCCTTTGGAAGCCTTAAGTACCCTGCAATACATGCTAGAGTACAAACTGTCTGCTGGACACTGTAGGAGGACATATCCCAGAGAGAAACACAGGAAGTTGCCTTATACAGAGTCAGACCGTTGGTCCTTCAATACTGTTAGCAGCAGAAGTAGGGAACTCCAGGCCTCTTAAAACTCATTGCAGCCCACTCCTCTCTCCAAAGGCCACACTTCCCCACTGTTTTGAACCCCAAGTGTTTTTTTCCTGGGTGGAAGATAGAGAGCGGCATGGGTGTGTATAGAGACCAGCCTACTATACCAAGGAGGGGTGTCATTCCTGGCTCCACTTTTGGCTCTTGCCACTCGTTAGAGGTAGAGGCAGGATGCCCAGAAGGAAATGCGGCCCTCAAGTTAAAAGGTCCCTCGCTTCCGCTTAACAGTATTGTCAACTAACATAGCTAGGGTTAGCTCAGCTAACTGCACAGTAACTTGGGTGTAAGTGCAACAAGGAAACTTCCTTCTATCAAATCAGATCATTGGTTTATCATCACTCTTGACTTTGCTTATAGCACCCTTCCGCAGCCTGCTGCCTTCCACAGTGAATCACAGAATTCTAAAGCGGAATGGGACTCCAAGTGTCATCTAGTCTATCCCTTGCAATGCAGGAATCATGCAGGAATCACAGGTAAAGAATCTCTGACAGATGGCCATCCTGCCTATGTTTAAAGACCTCCAGTAGAGTCCATTTATGTAGACATTAAAAAAGCATTGGGGACAGGATGGTATCTTGTCGCAACCCACAACACAACTGCCCAGAAGCCGAAAGACAATCACCCACTGCTGTCCTATCAAACCAGCCCTGGATACACGATCAGAACCACTGTCAAGCAGTGCCACCAATACCCATCCTCCTAAATTGGCTCAAAAGGGTACCATAGTCAATGGTATCAGAAATCAAGAGATCAAGTAAGAATAACAGGGTCACACTCCACCTGTCCTCCTTCCAATAGTGGTCATCCATCCATGCAAACAAGGCTTATTCTCTCCTATAATTAGGCCCTAACCAGGATCAAAATGGGTTGGGATAATTGATTTCATCCAAAAATACCTGCAACTGTTCCATCACAATCACTTTTCTTAAAAACAGAACATCTGGAAGACATCTTGCTAGTCTAGTACTTAATTTGTTCTGGAGGTCCGTTCTTAACCTGAAATAAATAATAATAATAATAATAATAATAATAATAATAATAATAATAATAATTTATTATTTATACCCCGCCCATCTGGCTGGGTTTCCCCAGCCACTCTGGGCGGCTTCCAAAAGAATATTAAAATACTGTGATACATCAAACATTAAAAGCTTCCCTAAACAGGGCTGGCTTCAGATGTCTTCTAAAAGTCTGGTAGTTGTTGTTCTCTTTGACATCTGGTGGGAGGGCGTTCCACAGGAAGGGCGCCACTACCGAAACTGTTCTTAACCTAGGGTACCACTTTAGCTAATGGGGCCTCCTGCTGCCGCTGCGCTGCCGGAGCATGATTTCTGTTCTCATCCAGAAGCAAAGTTCTTAACCCGAGGTAATATTTCTGGGTTAGCGGAGTCTGTAACCTGAAGCGTATGTAACCTGAAGCGTATGTAACCGGAGGTACCACTGTAGTCTGACTAGGACCAGAGCTTTAGTGTTTCAGAACAAAGTCTTTCCCATCTGTACCTGATGCTTCCAAGACTGAATCTGGAGCTGCATACTCACTAAACGCTTGAGGCACATTTAAAGCATGCTTCCCTATTAAGTATAGTGATTTAATTTACTGAAATTGGGAATGCTTAAATGCATTACTGTGTCTTTAATTCTGGAATGTTCCGCAGTTGCTCTCATGTGATTGGTTAACTCTGGTCACATGGTGGGTATCTTATTACATTCTCCATTATGTTTTGTGTTTAATGACTTGACTATAATGGTTGCATTTCCATGAACTCAGAAGAGGAGACAGTGTTAAATAACTCTCTCTAAATGCAATAGAGGTAAGGAATGCTAATGTTTCTGTGTGAAGGTGACAGAAAGAAGGACAGAAGTTGATGTTCTCCCAAAGAAGCAGTAAGGAGAAGTCTTCTGGAAGGAGAAAGTGGGAACATCTCAGAAGGAACTGCATGGCCTGGCTGGGTCATGTGCAGAAGTCTGGAAAGAGAGAAATACTGTACACCATTTGTTTGAAGAAGCTGTAATCTTCAACTAAGCAAAAATAAGACCATGCTTGTATAAGCATGTGAATGTAGATACTTTGCACATATTCTTCTTTAGCTATATGTTATGCAAGTAATAGCTTTTGAATATTTTAACAAGTGTTAGGACATTGTTTTAGTTTCAAGAAAAGAGTCAGTATTGCACATGATTTGGCTTCCTAGCTGCAGTTTAGCTACTCTGCCCACACTCTGCCTAAATAATCCTGGGAACGAATTTGTTAAGGATGCTGGGAATTGCAGCTCTGTGAGGAATATTTTTCTCCTCGGGGTGTGTGCTTTCAATATATGGTGTGTAGACAGTGCTTTCAATATATGGTGTGTAGACAGTTCTTCATGCAATGGTATGCGCATCTATCTGGGAGAAGTACTTGCTTCTGAGTAAACATGCAAAACAAGTCTACTTTAAGTTGCCCTGAGGAGTGGCAGACTTTGGGCTTTAAAATTGCAGCAGTGCACTGTGTGATGCCTAAATTTGGCGCCCCCTGCATCCATCTTCCATTGTTCGTTGTTGCTCCTGCACACACTGCAGCGCTGTCTTGGCTCAGTGCCCAGTGTAGGCGAACCAGTTGCACTTTCCTAAATTCACTTCTGCCCTAAGGACAACAAACCACCCAACCAACAATGGCAGTTGTATTCTAAAGCATCTAGCCAATAAATAGAGAGAAACAGACAGGGACTGGAAATCTTGAATCCTTAGCTAAAACCTTTGGGTTTTCCACCTCCACCACTGCTACCATCTCACACTTTCTCATGTAGCATTCCCAAAGCAAGGCATTTTAAAAATAGTCAAATACTTTTGGATAGCATTTTAAAAAAACCAAAAACAGATCAATAACTTGATGCAGGCCAGACCACTTGAGTGCCAGTTCTTTTCTTTTTTTATAGTAATAATAAAAAACCCTGTTGCCCAATAATGGAGGGAAGAGGAAACGAAGATGGATCTCAAGGGACACTGTCAGGTTTTGTGTTTTGTTTCTCTCTCTCTTTCTCTCAGAAGAAAAATCCAGGATGAAAAATTCCACAATTCATTTTGCCAATAATGCTAACCATTCATCATCCCAAACAGAAAATCTAATGTCCTGAAACTGTTTTTATTGCTTTCGCGTCAGGTTCTTGTTTGCTTTCATCCATTGTATTTATTTAAATAAAAGTGCTGTGGTTCTTTTTCATCCACAATGTTTTAAAAGATGTTGGTGTTTCACTGGGGGGGGGGGGGAGGTGTGTAATTAATGGAACAAAGCGCTAACTGCCCTCTTTGGTGCCCTCCCAACAGGCTTCTTCATTAAGCCCTGGTTGTTCTTCTATAATTATGAGGCCTGTGCATCTATCAGTGTGTGCATTTTTTTTTTACCACCTATCCAAGTTAATTAGCTGTTTCCACTTCTCTTTCTCACTCCCCTCCCCTCCATCTTCTCAAGTGGCTCTTAGGGCTCAATGGGAGTAAACAGTTCTCTCTCTCTCATCTTATCATCACAACTAACCTCCAAGGTAGACTAAGCTGGCAGGTGGTGACTTGTCCATTGCACCATAGGTGTGCAAAGGGGTGCTGAAACCATGGGTTTGTCTGCATTCAGTATAGTATAAACCTGAGGTGGGGACCCTGCAGTGCTCCAGGTGTCATTGGACCAGCTTTCATCAGCCTCATACTTCATAGCCAGAAGGGATGCGGGTGACGCTGTGGGTTAAGGCGCAGAGCCTAGGACTTGCCGATTAGAAGGTCGGCAGTTCGAATCCCTGTGACGGGGTGAGCTCCCATTGCTCAGTCCCTGCTCCTGCCAACCTAGCAGTTTGAAAGCATGCCAAAGTGCAAGTAGATAAATAGGTACCGCTCCAGTGGGAAGGTAAACGGCGTTTCCATGTGCTGCTCTGGTTCTCGAGAAGCGGCTTAGTCATGCTGGCCACATGACCCGGAAGCTGTACGCTGGCTCCCTTGGCCAATAAAGTGAGATGAGCGCCGCAACCCCAGAGTCGGTCAAGACTGGACCTAATGGTCAGGGGTCCCTTTACCTTTACCTTTACTTCATAGCCAGTAGTCAGGAATGTTGGGAGCGGGTGTCCAACCGTTCTAGAGGGCCACAAGACAGTAATCGGTCTACACACAGCAGGAAAGGGGAGAGCCCTAAAATAGGCAGGTACTAAGGAAATCAGCCCTGAGTGCTCACTGGAAGGACAGACTGTGAAGCTGAGGCTCCAATACTTTGGCCACCTCATGAGAAGAGAAGACTCTTTGGGAAAGACCCTGATGTTGGGAAAGATGGAGGGCACAAGGAGAAGGGGATGACAGAGGACGAGATGGTTGGACAGTGTTCTCGAAGCTACAAACATGAGTCTGATCAAACAGCGGGAGGCAGTGGAAGACAGGAGTGCCTGGTGTGCTCTGGTCCATGGGGTCACAAAGAGTCGGACATGACTAAACGACTAAACAACAACAACAAAAATGTCAGTTGGGAAGGGAGATAGGGAGTATCCTATAACCTACCAAAGTTACACTTCCTGACATAATGTGTGAACCGAAATGCAGCCATCGTTTGAAATTTGCACTTCCCTGAATATAGCAGTGCAGCTCCTCAGCCCAAACCTTGTGTACAAAAGTGTGTAAAACTGGGGAAAATTGTGCATAAAAATGTTGATATTCGTGAAAATAACATACAGTGGTACGTCGGGTTAAGTACTTAATTCGTTCCGGAGGTCTGTTCTTAACCTGAAACTGTTCTTAACCTGAAGCACCACTTTAGCTAATGGGGCCTCCTGCTGCCACCGCGCCACCGGAGCACAATTTCTGTTCTCATTCTGAAGCAAAGTTCTTAACCTGAAGCACTATTTAGCGGAGCCTGTAACCTGAAGCTTATGTAACCTGAAGCGTATGTAACCTGAGGGACCACTGTACAAAAATGCGTTAGGGGAAATTATTTGCAAAAGAATGTGTGTTAAGCAAAATTTGCTGATATAGATGTGTTCATTAGGTGAACTTTGCGCTAAATGCTAAGAAATCTTCATTCTTTTCCCCTTATTAATCAAAAAATTGCTGCAGCCATGTGGAGGAGTGAATATAAGATTGGGAAAATGAAAACCAAGAGAACCAAAATTGACAGATCCATCCATTCCTACCTGAAAGAGGGCACGGCACTCTAGATCAGGGGTTAGTAACCTTTTTCAGCCGTGGGCCGGTCCACCATCCCTCAGACCATGTGGTGGGCCAGACTATTTGGGGGGGGGGGGATGAATGAATTCCTGTGCCCCACAAATAACCCAGAAATGCATTTTAAATAAAAGCACACATTCTACTCATGTAAAAACACACTGATTCCCAGACTGCCCGTGGGCCAGATTGAGAAGGCGATTAGGCCGGATCCGGCCCCTGGGCCTTAGGTTGCCTACCCCTGCTCTAGATCCCTGATCAAGACTTCTCTACACTTCAACATTTTGTTGCAGGTCACACTTGTGCTTTACACAATCACATGCTCATGCACTCACTCGTGTGTGTGTGTGTGTTGTGTGTGATATATACCCACCTCAGAGCTCTAAGCAGCATTGGATGACAGAGTTTCTCAGCTATTCTAATTTCCCACAATGCCCCAGTGTGACACTGTGTCAGGGGCATTGTGGAAAATTTAAATGGTGGCTGGACTCAATTGCATGGTGCTGCTGCTTCTGTCCACAGCCAGGCACTGACTTTGAGGGGAAAGGATGCCCCTTGTGGGGGGGTGAGATTGGGGGGGGGAGAGGCTTGATTAGACAAATGGATTAGTCTTTTGTATTGATATTCTAAGGACCATGGGGGTTTTCTTCTGGATTTCATTTATTCTTTTCCCTCTTTGATTTTGCTGTTAGTAAAAGGGGAAGAAATTCAATCTAGTTTGCTTGTAAAGGCGAACTGACAAATGCACACTTTTCAAAACAATATGCAGACCAAAACACAGCAGACCTTCAAAATTCT
Source organism: Podarcis tiliguerta (assembly GCF_965153285.1). Lineage (NCBI taxonomy): Eukaryota > Metazoa > Chordata > Lepidosauria > Squamata > Lacertidae > Podarcis > Podarcis tiliguerta. The sequence continues at coordinate 6,637,952 of NC_139553.1, forward strand.
GAATTCCAATTACTGGAAACCACAGAAGGGAAAGGGGCTCTTGTGCTCAAGTCCTCTGAGAGCAGCACTCTCATAATTTTCTTATGTTCAAACTTCCTGAATTCTGTTGTGCAGTTCCTCAGCCAAGTTATGTCTATGAAAATGCTTATACTAAAGTGTGCATACATTAGTAGAAATAGCATACAAAATGCATTGTATTGGGGGAAAGTGCTCTGAAAAAATAGGCACATTGGGCCAAATTGCATACAGATGTGTGTATATGAAGAAAAAGTAACCTTAGAATGCTGCTGACCTTTCTTTTAAAAAGATCTGCACGTTGATATTGTAATGTAGAAGATTAGGGGGGAAATGAAAAAGTGAGACAAAACCAAAATGGACAGATTCACCAACCTTTGTTTATTGCAATTCATGCAGCAAATGGCATTATATGAAACATCTAAACAAAGAAAACGTAAATAAGGTCCCTTGTTCTTATTTTTGTTTTCAGACCATTTCCACAGCATCCTTTGCTTCCTCAAAAGCCTTAAACACACTGCATTCAAGCTATTCCCCCTCTCTTCCCAGCACCCTGTCCCTGCCCCACAATGCCTGCTAGTTCCCACTGGGTTGAAAAGCAATAAAAAGTCAAGAAGAAGTATAGCCTCCCCTCTTCTCTTTGTCATGTGGATGAATAGCACAGCACAAAGCACTGAATGCAATCAGTTCAAACAAACTTGCTGCTCCAGAAAAGTACATCTTTGCAGTGCCCTGTGTGGCTGGCTGGGGTGGAGGAAGGTTGCTGTGTTTTTGCATTCCGAAGAACTTTTGCTTAGAAGCTCCCAATGACAAGCTCACAGTTGGGATCTTCCATGTTGACATAGGGCTTCATGCTGCTGCTGCTGCTGCTTTTCTGTTTCTTCGTGTCACAGAAACAAATCTAGAAAATGGTAACTTGAAATCAGGATACCTATGAACATTTCAGAGAATCCGGCATCGTAACCTCAGAGTGGAGAGGTGTTGTTGTTTAGTGGGTTTATATACCACCTATCTGCCAAGGAGCCTGGCAGTCTACAATTTAAATACAGAAAGAAAAAGAATATATAAGCCAAAGACTGACAAGAGTCCCCTCATACCAACTAGTAGTGGATACTCTGTGTGTTCCCTGGCTCCCTTCTGTCAGGACACGAGGGAAGGTGAGAGAGCAGCTGCCACAACAGTTATTTAAAGCTGCTGGTGGTTCTGGCAGCAGCTGATGTTATGTGTGCTCCCTGACCTGGGCTCGCTTAACTTAAGAAGAGCCTTTGCTGGATCGGACCAAAGCTCCATATAGTCTAGCGTCCTGTTCCCACAGTGACCTACCAGATGCCTCTGAAAAGCTGACATTCTCCCACTCATTCCTCAGCATGACACCTCTGTTTCTAACATTCATTCTGCCAGTTCACTGCTGCAAACCAAGATAGAGAAGGGGAGAAGCAACATTGACCTTGCTACCCATGACAAAGCTGTTTTTTTATATAAAAAAGGCCCCTTACTATTTTGCATCCTCAGATATATTGATTGAATCTCTGTCTCTCTCTCTCTCTCTCTCTCTCTCTCACACACACACACACATCTTTTCCTTCCTTCCTTCCTTCCTTCCTTCCTTCCTTCCTTCGTTTCTCCATCTGTCTGTCCATCTTCCTTCCCCACAAGCTTTTGATTGGTTCCACAGATCAGCCCATGTGCATTTGTATGAGATACAGATATATAGATATGAAAGCAGCCTTGAACCCAAAGTTGTTCAGGAATTCTTAAAAAAAACAAAAACCAAGTTTTGAGATCAGTGGTTAAAATCCAAGATGTTTGGAAAGATTCATCCAATTATAGAAACTAGCTCACTGAACAAAAGTAACATTTACATTTATTGCTTTTATCATTTTTGTCTCTGCCACTGCCCACCGCTGGTATGTGGACTTTGGAAGGTTGCCCAGAAGAGAATGCGTCCCTCAGGCTGGAAAAGGTTCCTCACACCTTCTGTAGCACCTCGACAACACTTTGCAGCTTTGAGTATCTGGCCCCAGCATTATGACTTGCTCCTCTCCAACTTCCCCCTCTATTCATGCAATGAGGCTAAGGCAGAATAAACTAGGCTATTTCCCAGAGAACTGAGCAATTGCAAAGAAAAGAGGGATCCCGCCCCCACCCCCCACAGCCACAATGCTGGGATCTGGCAGACATCCTAAGATGCAGGCAATAGAAGGCTGGTTTTATACAAGGTCTTCCTTTCACAGTGGCTTTGCCATTCATTCTCTGATGTCTGGCTCCTGCCAACACCATGCAGGTCTGGAGGTGGGTGGGAAGAGGAAGACTGGAAGGTGTGGTGCTAGGCAGTCAACTTAAGGTGAGAAGGAGTGACTGCAAACATACACCGTCAGTGCTTTCACCCTGGAAAACAGAAATAACCATCTCACCTGTTTGTTTAATATTATTCTGTGCTCCCCCTTTCCAGAATTTTATATCTGGGCCAACTTCCTCCAGAGGAGGCTGTGCCAGATCTAAGATTGTCTCCAAGTGGTCAGTATTTTGCAGGAGGGTTTCAAGAACACATCTGGAATGTCTGGTTGGAGCAATTAAAGTGGATTAAAGTACTCTGCTGCCCTGGCAGAAGAAATCCACTTTTTAAAAAAGCAAGCATTTGTGGTTGATGAAATTTTTGTAAATGTGTGTGGGGTGTGTGGGTGTGTGGGTGGGTGTTGCGTGCATTAATTTATTTCCAGGCATTCTTAATATTCAGAATTAGTGGAGTCTATAACCCGAAGTGTTTGTAACTCGAGGTACCACTATATAAAAATTAGTAAGTGGGATTTAAAACCTAGAGTTCTCTGCCACAGGATGCAGTGATGACCTTTGGCTTTAAAAGAGAATTAGGCAAATTTATAAAGATGGAGAGGTCTCATCTGCTTATGCCCTGTTTGCAGGCTGGCTCCCACTAGCAATTGTTTGGCCACAGTGGGAAACGGGATGGTGGACTAAATGGACTAGACTAGACCTGATCCAGTGGGGATCTTCTTATGTTCTCACTAGTCATGGCAGTTAAATGCAACACCCACTGTTCAGAGCAGCAGTTCCAAAATCTTTTCCACAACGAACCACTTGAAAATTGTGTTGTTTTTCGCCTGTGATCTCGAAACTGCTGATCGATGTTGGAGGCACCTGAAAATCAAATGCTCTGAGCTGCACCTGGGTGACTTTTCATGCACCACCCCTTCTCTCTCTCTCTCTCTCTCTCTCTCTCTCTCTCTCTCTCTCTTAGCTGAGATTCTCACCACCATCTATTGTCTCAGGCAGTCACATGACTCCCAGCATGATTAAATATTTATAAGTTCTGTAGCTTTCAGCATTTTTCATTGCAAACTTCTTTCTTCCCCCTCCACTCTTTCCTTCCCTAGAACAGAGAGAGGCATCGTAATGTAAGAATCTCTCCAGAAATGGGCTGATGAATCAGCCATTCAACTTTACGTTATATTCAGCATTTACGCAGCGCTTTTGAGTGCTCAGCCCAACACATGTTATTTTGTGTCGTTGCTCCTCAGGATAGCTTCCAAAATTATCCTTGTCCATATTTCTTCCTGCATTTTGTAGCTCAGAATGAAGTGGAAACCAAGGTGTTACAAACTATTCCCAAATTGCCACAGTGCTACAATCCTTCACGCCTTTTCAGTGGTACAGCATTTGCTTGGCTTGAAAAAGGTTCCAGATTCAATTCCTAGCATCTCCCGGTAGCTCTGAGATAGGTTACCAGTTTGAAATGCTAGGGAGCTGTAGTCAGTCAGTCTAGACAGATAGATGGACTATTGCCATGGCTTGAAATGTCATTTTAAAATGAAGATTTTGTAGCTCAATGGCAGAACATCTCCTGGTCGTGTAAAATATTCCAGGTTTAATCCTGCACTGCCGACTTTTAAACCCAAAGTGCTGTTTACGTTTTAAATTTATTTTGCATATTTCTATGCCACCTTTTAGGACAACGCCCATGCAACACGAAAACAACCATAAGGCAGTAGCACTGTTGTGGAATTAATATGCATCCATGCCATTCCTCCTTCCTGGGCTATAAATACTGATCAGGCAGGCAGCAACACAAGGAGCATAAACAAGTGTATCAAAGGGAACTAAAGGACACCAATCAATCCTCCAGTTTTTCAAAACAGACAAGGCCATTCATTGCAGCAGGGCTGGGGAGTTATAAGTGTAGGAGGCTGGAGATAAATTATTCCTGGCCACCTCCAGTTATTGCCAGGATTCCCTTGGTAACCCTCCACTTTGGTTCATTGCTGGGTTGGCACAACTGAAGAGTTCTGTTAGGGGTAACTTCCTCTCAGTGACTTTCTCTTCTTTGACTTTCTACTTTCTGCTCTTTAGTACCCCCCCATTTATGGAATACTCTTCCCAGGGATACTCACCTGGCACCAGCTTTGTCACTGTTTCAGCGCAAATATGCTCTTCTTTTGCCAAATATTTGGACAGCACCAATAATATCATACTATACTGCTGCTTTTTAAATAGGCTTCTGTAATTTTATTGTTCTATTGTTTTTATTATTATTTTACTTGCTTATAAATGGCTTTGGGGTTTTTTAGTGGGACACAATACAGTGGTACCTCAGGTTACATATGCTTCAGGTTACAGCCTCCGCTAACCCAGAAATAGTGCTTCAGGTTAAGAACTTTGCTTCAGGATGAGAACAGAAACCGTGCTCCATTGGCGTGGCAGCAGCAGGAGGCCCCATTAGCTAAAGTGGTGCTTCAGGTTAAGAACAGTTTCAGGTTAAGAACGGACCTCCGGAACGAATTAAGTACTTAACCCGAGGTACCACTGTATACAAATTTAATAAATCTGAATCTGCACCTCACATTGCTACGTTTAATTGCAGCTACCACTTGTCACTCTGGTTGATAAGGACAGTTAGAACACACCCAGACCTGTCCTTTTCTGTGCAAAGACACCGATGCAGACAGGGATTCCCCTTCCAAGAAGACCAATAGCCCTGGATATGTTTGCAGAGCAGAGAGAGATTTGCGCTCTAGACAGCTCTGTACCTGGGCTTTGAAGTGTAGCTTTGCTGGTGGGGTTTCCTGTGCAGCATCTCATTGTGATTTTCAGGCAGGCTTTTGAAAAAACAAGAGGAAATTAATCCAGAGCTCGCTGCATCCACCTGGGAGCTGACAAGCCTGTGGGGTCTATTTCTGGCACTTGTCTGCAGTAACAGGCAGCTCCGTGTGTTGTATCAGGGCACACAATGAATTATTTGTTTCACAGGGTTTCCCCCCAGTGAAATAGTTCTTTTGCAAAAAAAAAAGTCATGCAGCCTTATTCCCCCCAAACCCCCCCCCTCTAAGTCTGCAATTTTTGTGCTTTCCTCGAACAGGAAGCAAGCCTTAGGACCTCCAAACACTCTCCCCCTCCCACATGTCCTTTGTATGCAGAAAGCTGTAGGTTCTACACAATCTCCACATAAGGCTGGGAGAGGCTGTTGTGTGAAACCCTGGAGGGCCAATGATAGTAAATGTAGACAATAATGAGCTACACTAAACAATGGTTTGATTCAGTTTAAGGCAGCTTCCCCTGCTCCTGTGGATAAATACAGGCCATAGTTCAGTGGTAGCACATTTGCTTAGCATGCAGAATGTTCCAGATTCATTCCTGGACTGCTCCAGTTAGGGCTGTAAATATCTGCATCCAAAACCCTGGAGGACTGCTGCCAGTCAATGTAGACATTACTGAGCTAGATAGAGCAAATGTCTAAGGCAGCTACCTATAGTCCAGCAGACAGACTTATTGGAGGGGGATTTTCAACTGGTGGCAGAGAACAGACTGTGACACCATGGGACAGGTGTAAAACCAAACTAAAACGAAGACTTTATTACAAAACAATAAACAGCAAAACTTCTGGGTGTTTTTCCTGCAGGCAGAGTACAAACTGCAGCTTTTGACCTTTGTAGCCACGGCCAGCTGCAGCCAATTAACCCAGAGCTTCAGAAACTTCTTAAAGGTATACACAGGTTTCTGTGCAGAATGTCTCCCAACAAGACTACACACAACTGGTCACCAAAGCCTCATCAGTCCACAATAAATCCACCATGATAAGCCCACTCAGCTGCTACTTCACAGGTGTTGTCAGGGACTCCTGTGCTGCAACTGGGAGCCTTTGGGTTTATGTGTGGCTACCCCATGTGAGGAGTCAGAGAGCTGCTTTTTGCAACATCTGCCTAGACTCAGGGTGGGGAATCTTTTTTCAGCTCTAGGAGCCAAGTGCCAGTTGTGGATGGAGCCATATGCAAAAGCGGGGAGATCAATTAATATGATTCTAACCTTTAATATAAGAACATAAGAAGAGCCCTGCTGGATCAGGTCAATAGCCCATTGAGTCCAGCATCCTGTTCTCATGGTGACTAAGCAGATGCCTATGGGATACCCACAAGCAGAACCCAAGCACAAAAGTACTCTCCCCACCTGCTGTTTCCATCAACTAGTATTCAGAAGCATTGCTGCCTGCCAACTGTGTAGGCAAATCATAGTATCATGGCTAATAACCATTAATAGGCCTCTCCTCCATGAATTTCTCTTGTTGGCAGCCATCTGTCTCAAGAGACAATGGAGTGCACCTCCAGGGATGAAATCAAACTGCTGTATTAGCAGCACCGAAGTGACCTCCCCAGGATGCAACCAAGTGCCCTGTTTTAAGTGAGACAGCCTTGCTGCTCACTTTGAAAGTGTCCTGGGCTCTGCCTTCATCCTGGGGTGTCCTGGTTTTACACGATGGGTGGGCAAGGACAAGTGGAGATGGGCAAAAGAGTGCAGAGATGGGGCGAAGGGGGGTCTCCCTCTCTGGCTCCAACTAGCTCCCATCCCCCCTGGTCTTCAAGAATGAGCAGAATAGGAGGGCAGAACAAAGATCAGAGGTGCGTAGACAAAATTTGAGCCCGCTTGGGAAACATCCTGGAGAGGAAGAGCCTTGGGAGGGGTGGAAGACAGGGATCTTCAGTCCTGGCAACTGCTCTATAGGGGCAAGACATGCTGGGAAGTGTTACTGGGTTGTATACCATTTCCTTGAATAAAGAGTTAACAACTGACAACTGTCTCTGTCTCTTCATTCTGAACTGCATCTGACTCCAGCCTTGACACCCACTTTGCCATCCCAAAATGTTGAGGGTATGCTCTCTGAGCCTTGATGATGTGGTCCAAAGGAAAGCAGAGCAATATGTTTTGCACCAGCTAGGCTGCAGGAGTTGCTGGAAGATCATAAGCAAATAACCATCTTAGGGACTTCACTCAGGATTTGTGTAGGGTTTAATCCTTAACCTTATCTTATCTCAAAGATATCCCACAAGGCAGTGGAGACTTAGTATCAGGGTTTTCCTTCTCCTAGAAGAGCTACCTTCCCAGGTTGAAGAGCCCCACCTGCCCTTGAGTTTGTCTAATCCTCATTTAAAGCTGTCTAGGAAGGTGGTCACACACCCTCCCAGAGGCCATCACAGTAGGTTACATTTCAGCCATACAAAGGCAGGTTTTTCCGCACACACCCACACCCACACACCCCTCTGTCCTCCTTTCAGGGACACTAGAGGCATTGTCATAGTTCAAGGAAACAGCATAGAATCATCAAGTTGGAAGGTATCCCCAAAGGTGATCTAGTCCAACCCCCTGAAATGCGGGAAGCTCAACTAAAACATCCATGACAGATGATCATCCAACCACTGCTTAAAATCCTCCCAGGAAAATGAGTCCACAACCTCCTGAGGTTGAACCTTTGAACAGCTCTTAAACTGTCAGAAAGTTATTCCTGATGTTTAAACGGAATCTCTGTTCTTGTAACTTGAAGCTATTGGTTCAAGTCCCACCCCCCAGAGCAGGAGAAAACAAGTTTGCTCAGTCTTCCATGGGGCAGCCCTTAAGATATTTGAAGGAGGCTATCATATCTCCTCTCAGTCTCCTCTTTTCCAGGCTAAACATACACAGTTCCTTCAACCGTTCTTCAGAAGGCTTGGTTTCCAGGCCCTTGATCATCTTTGTTGCCCTCCTCTGCACATGTTCCAGCTTGTCAACATCTTTCTTAAATTGTGGTGCCCAGAACTGGACACAGTATTTCAGATGTAGTCTGACCAAGGCAGAATAGGGTGGTATTATGACTTCCCTCAGTTGGGACACTATACTTCTGTTGATGCAGCCTAGAATAGCATTAGCTTTTTTTGCTGCTGCTGCGTCACACTGTTGACTCATGTTAAGCTTGTGGTCTGCCATGACCCCTAGATCCTTTTCACATGTACTACTAGTAAGCCAGGTATCCCACATCTTATATTTGTGCATCTGGTTCTTCCTGTCTAAGTGCCGATCCTTACATTTGTCTCTGTTGAAATTCATTTGTACATTCAGCTCGGGGCCTGAGGTTCTACACCCCTGATTGAAAGACCAGCCACACATGATTAAGCAACACTGGAGACAGAATTCTTTTGATACGGCCATAACTTGAGCCCAAGTTATGTCTAAAGCTCTCTGTAAATCATACTGTATGTTTCAATACCTTCTAACATTTCTCTGATGAAAATAGGGACATCCTATTTCATAATAATAATTTTACTATTTATAACCTACCCATCTGACTAGGTGGCCCCAGTCACTCAAGGCAGCTTCCAACATATATAATAAAACATTAAACATTTTTTTTTAAAAAAAAAAAACCTTCCCTATACAGGGCTGCCTTCAAATAGCTCGGGGGCTGGATAACTCCATACCTTCCAACATTTCTCTGATGAAAATAGGAACATCCAAAGGAAAAGTGGGACATTCTGGGATCAAATCAGAAACTGGGACAGCTTCTGTAAATCCGAGACTGTCTCTGAAAACAGGGACACTTGGAGGGTCTGTATTTGCACTATGTGGAAAAAACAACTTACAAGTTTTCTAACTCTTTCCTATAACTCTGCCAGTGACTCCACATTCCTTATTCTGAACTGGGAGAGTTCACATCAAAAACCAGATGCAATTGCTAGTTTAAGCTGTACACATGCTTTCCCTCAAAGTAGCCAACAGAGGGCGTTGACATCTAGCTGAGCTGAGTCTTCAATGCACAAATACACATAACTGTATATTTTAGACATGCTAGTGGCAAAACCAAGCTAGGCCCTTTTATCATATTTTGACATTTCACTGTTTACGGGGCTCTGCCTCCCTTTCTTCCCTTCAGCCCATGCTTTTAGTAGGGATTGTTTTCTCTCAGAGATGATTTAGGTGGGAGGGGAACATGAGCTATTTTTTCTAGATAAAGAGGTGCTGGAACTCACTATAAACAACACCCTTGTTCTCTTATAATGGCAATGGCACCCAAATGAGAGGAGGTGGAACTGAATTCCAGTGAAAGAAAGCCCTGGCTAAAACTCTTCAGCAATGCAGGTCTGATACATACAACTTAGCACACAGAGAGAGAGAGAGAGAGAGAGAGCATGCCAAAATATCATCTCTGCTCCATGCTCTGCTCAACTAAATCAAAAGAGCTACCAAGGCAGACTTGAGGCGAAGAGAGGAGACAGAAGGAGAGGCTTTCGAGAATGCATGCCAGCACATTCAGTGCCTTTGGAATATAGAAAGCTGCCTTCAGAGGTAGATTTGGGGGAGTACAACTGGTTTGCCCACACTGGGCACTGAGCTGAGACCTTGCCGCAGGGTGCGCTACAACAATGGAAAACAAAAGAAGGCAATAGGCTGGGGGGGGCAGGGTACTGGTTTTAGGCATTGCACAGGGCGCTGCTGAAATTTTAAAGGCTGAAGTCTACCACTGCTATATTCATCTAGCTCAGAGTTGTCTACACTGACTGACTCCCCAGGGTTTCAGGCAGCGGGCACGTCCAGCCCAACCTGGAGATGTCATTGGGGATTGAACCAGGAACCATCTACATGCAGAGCAAACAATCTACCACTGAGCAGTGGCCCTTCCCCTAAGCCTTAGCTTCATTGACGAAAGACTTTCATTGACATTACTAACCATTTTTGGTGGCTAGAATGAGATAACAGCATTTAAGGAGGTGCAAACTTCATTCCTTTTTTGTTGATGCAAGACAGGTGATCACAAGATATTAGAAAGGCTCTGTGTAAGAATGGCATTGTGTTACAATTGGCAGTGCCAACCCACCCATGAAGAAGAAGAAGAAAAGGAGGAGGAGGAGGAGGAGGAGGAGGAGGAGGAGGAGGAGTTAGGATTATACGTATACATATGTACATTTAAAAAAAAACAGAAGCTTTTTTACTTGGTATTATAGGTCAGGACATTAATAGGCATGATGTTAAATTGTTTTTATATGCAATAACTGTGGCAAGAATATTGTTAGCCCAGAAATGGAAGCAAGAAGAAATTCCGACAAAGGAAGAATGGCAGACGAAATTAATGAACTATGCAGAATTGGACAAAATGACAGGAAGGATTCGAAACCTGCGGGACCAGAGATTTACAGAAGATTGGGAGAAGTATATGAATTATTTGAAGAGCAACTGTAATCAACAAATTACCCTAGTAGGACTACAAGAAGTTTTGTAAGGAGAAATATACGAAGTGTTACAAAGTAGAAAACGATAGAGATATTGGTTATGTGTTTGAAATGTAATATGTAAGATAAGAAATGGATTATCACTACCCGAAGGAGTCTCAAAGTGGCTAACATTCTCCTCTCCCTTCCTCCCCCACAACAAACACTCTGTGAGGTGAGTGGGGCTGAGAGACTTCAAAGAAGTGTGACTAGCCCAAGGTCACCCAGCAGCTGCATGTGGAGGAGCGGGGAATCAAACCCGGTTCACCAGATTACAAGTCCACTGCTCTTAACCACTACACCACACTGGCTCTCCATGAGGTAGACTGAAGCAGCAGCCTCAGGCAGTGGAATCCCCATGGGTGCCATGCCTTCCCCTTCTGCTGCTGATGTCTTGAGGTGGCTTCTGGTGAGATCTCATGGAACTCTCACAAGAGCTCACTGGATGCTGCTGCCACCACACAACCTTTGTAAGCAGGGCTTCAGGGATCTGGTGACATGGTACCTTCCTATTTTGCCCCAGTTAGTGAAATGGGATTGGCAGTCCCTGATGGACGGCAAGGTGCCTTAGCAGTGAACCTGGCTAAAGCTGATTGGCACGTTTTCAGGCACCAAGTTCAAAAGAAAAAGGGGGAAGGAAAAGAAAATATCATCTGGTGACTTGGTGATGTCAAGTGATTGACAGGTAGGTTGCTCCAGCCACCCATCAAACTTGGCCCATGATGGGCAGAGGAGATAACAGTCTGGTCCTCTGAGCTATCAAGGTTCAACTTGAATAAAATATTGAGGGGCAGGTAAGCCCCACTCCACATAATTGATCACAAGACGCACACACCATTTGAATGACAATGTCCATCAACTTTGGGAGCCCCAGCCCTCTAAAATATTTCATTGGATGGCCAAGGGACCTGGGCCCCTAGGAGTTCCCAGTATTGTTGGGAGAAGCCATGACTGTTTAAAGTGGTATGATAATGCTTTAAATGAATAGTGCAGATATGTCTTAAGATTGCTATATACCTACATATGTACTGGTGAAAATGATGTGCCACATGTTGTTAGGTTTTTGAAATATATATCTAAATAAATAAATGGTTCTCTCACTTTTTTTAAAAAAAGTACATTACTTGTGGGTGGCTTTGCTTAACATTTAACCACACTTTTGTGTTTCTGATGGGTTTTCTGAAGAGAAGGAATCAACAGTTCTGAAGCTAGGACAAATATCTATCTATATACACACACTCACATGTTTATATATAATCACATATACATAAATCTGAGCAGATGGTGTCCGTTGCTTTGCAAGAACACATAAATCCTTGGGGTTTGGTGAAGACAGAAGGAAAGATCCTATTCTCAGTACCTTCAAAGGCCATCTTTTGCAGCTGCTGTAAAGAACTGGACATCTCTAGGCATATCATGGAATGCTGGATTGGTCTGAACTAAATTAAAAGCAAACATGATAAGCCATAGCTCAGCTGGTGTTGATAACGCCAGGGTTGCAGGTTTGATCCCTATATGGGACAGTTGCATAGTCCTGCATTGCAGGGGGTTAGACTAGATGGTCCTCAGGGTTTCTCCCAACTCCACGGTTTTATGATTCTATGTGGGTCCTGCAACCAATCATTGCAGTGTGGAGTGATGCTGTTCAGGCTCCAGCCAGGCAGTCATACTAGAGATTAAATTATGTTTCCCCTCCTATTTGTTTCCTTCCCTGCCCCTAAGCCAATGTTCTGTAGCTACTGATCCTGTCCAGTCCTCAAGTTCTCTTTGCACTGGTTCTGCCACCCCCAGCCACTTCTCTTTTAGGTATCTGCCCCCCCCCCCAATACTTTTTGTACCTCTGCAAACTTTGTGTATGCTGGTACTGTTACATCCACTGTGCTTAGCTGGTAGTGAATGAGACTCTTAATCTCAAGGTCATGGGTTTGAGCCCCATGTTGGGTGAAAGATTCTTGTATCGTACAGGTGTGGACTAGATAACCCTCATGGTCTCTTCCAACTCTACAATTCTATTATTCTATGGATGGCGTGGTTTTGACTGCATAAGGACCTACACTCAGAAAATGAATCTGCAGATAGGATTATACAGCCAAACAAATGGCTCAAGGCCCCATGAGGAGTAAAATGGAACACCGTTGTGGCTGATAGCCAGGGATGGTGGGAGTTGTCCAGCGACATTCGGTGTCAGGTCGAGGAAGTTTTCTTTAATCCAGGGGCAACCGCCAATGTGGTGGTCTCCAGATGGTGCTGAGCTCCAACTCCCATCAGCCCCAGTGAAAATAACAAATGGCCAGAGATGTTGGGAGTGGCACCCCAACAACATCCAGAAGACACTATGCAGACTTGCCCTGTTTTAAGCTATGGGCAGTCCTGCTACCATGGAGGAGACCACAGCAGTTTGCTGCTTGAGACAGAGGCCAATTTTAAATAATTTATTAAAAGACTGAGAACCTTGGCAGGTGTCAGGAGGTGTGTCTGAGGGTTCTGAGCTTCCCATGGGTGGCAAATTAGGAAGTGATGTGACATCCAGGCCCAAAGGCATTGTAGTGAGGGGTTTTTGCTGCTTCCACCACCACTACCAAAATATTGACAATACGGGGCGGCGGGGCAGGATGTACAGCCACCAGCCATTGTCAAGCTAAGGGGCAGAGGGCAAATGAAGACCCTGAAAAAAGCTAAAGCCTGATACCAGTCTCAGCTGAGAGGGTCCAGAAGACTGCATAGCTGAGGATTCCAAATAGATTGGCAATCGGCTTGCTAGCTGTGGTTGCTGCTTCACTCGGTGGAACCTGCTGTACTCCATAGGCTTGTTCTATTTTAGCAAAATGAGTATGTATTTAGGGCACACGTTTATCTGCCGAAGTAGCATCCTATGGAGAATTCCCTGCTAGCAGATTCTTGCACCCTTGGGTGGCCCAATCTCCTGCAGGAGGGGCAACCTTCTATAATAAGAAAGAGAACGCTCTCTCCCTACCCACTCCAGCTCCTCAGTTACCTTTAGAAAGCTGCCTTGTGCTGAAACAGATCACTGGTCTATCCAACACAGTGTTGTCTGCACTGACTGGCAACAGCTCTGGGGTTTCAGGCAGGCATTCGTCCCAAACCTTCTCATAAGTGCTGGGTGCTGTACCTTCTGCATACAAAGCAGATACTCAGTTGCTGAGCTATGATCTTTTCTCCCCAAAACTGACATTTTAAAATGTATTTGGGTGCATTTTTTGTTAATCTACAAACTGCATTGAAAACTTTGGACTATTGCCAAATCTCAATGATAATTATACCCCAATCCAAATCTTTATTACGGTCATAGACCAGCATAAGATAAAAGCATCTTCATATATCAATAAAATATATTAGATAGGCAGTAAGGGAACTGCAGAAGTAGCGGGTACACATACTCATACTCACAGATACAGTAGACCAACATAAGATTTAAAAAAAACATAAAACATGTAAATCAAACCTTCAATTTTAGACCTGCTGTGTGGCACATACCATCCTCTGACGTATGTCAATCATAGCAGCACAATATCTGGCAACTGAATATGTTATAACAGGATTTATATCTTGGAGCAGTAAGGAGATACAGTGGTACCTCGGGTTAAGAACTTAATTCATTCCAGAGGTCCGTTCATAACCTGAAACGGTTCTTAACCTGAAGCGTGCTTTTGCTAATGGGGCCTCCTGCTGCCGCTGCGCCGCTGGCGCATGATTTCCGTTCTTATCCTGGGGCAAAGTTCTTAACCTGGATCAACCACTTCTTGTTTAGCGGAGTTTGTAACCTGAAGCGTCTGTAACCCAAAGTGCCTGTAACCTGACTGTATGTACAGTCATACCTCAGGTTGCAAACTCTGCGAGTTGCGCGTTTTTGGGTTACGGATGCGCTGAAGCCAGAAGTACCGCAACTGGTTACTTCTGGGTTTCGGCACTCGCACATGTGCAGGAACGCTAAATCACGCTTTGCGCATGCACAGAAGCACCTGTGTGTGTGCAGACATGGCGCTGCAAGTTGCGAATGCTGCGGGTTGTGAATGTGCCTCCCACACGGATCATGTTCGCAACCCAAGGTTCTACTGTATAGAACCGCCTTGTGTGTCCTGGAAATGTATGTATGATCAGCAGAATAAACCTAACAAATATGTTTGTGTATTACTGGTAGTGGAGGAAAACATGTTCATTTGTTTCTATAAGTCATTTTCTCTCCTCATAAGGTGTCTTCCTGAAACGATCTTCCCGGATGGCAACAAGCCAGGCTCAAAACCCTTTGTTGTTTTGGTATCTCAAGATTGGTTAAATATGTCATTGGAGAGGTGAGGTACCTACTGGTTTCACTGATAATGAACTTTGGGGACCTAGCTACGTATATCTGACTGACGTTCTACAAAAACTACACACTGTTTAATGGTTTCTTTGTCCTGTTCATAGCTCATGCCGAGTAAAAGCTGTGGGGTCAGACCTAGAGTTAACATTTTGTCTACCACTGTTGGTTTCCATGTCGTTTGAAAGTTGTCTTTTATAATTAGTGGGGCAAGGTCATGTGAGTAAAAGGATAGAAGAAGAAGAAGAAGAGTTTGGATTTGATATCCCGCCTTTCACTCCCTTTAAGGAGTCTCAAAGCGGCTAACATTCTCCTTTCCCTTCCTCCCCCACAACAAACACTCTGTGAGGTGAGTGAGGCTGAGAGACTTCAAAGAAGTGTAACTAGCCCAAGGCCACCCAGCAGCTGCATGTGGAGGAGCGGAGACGCGAACCCGGTTCCCCAGATTACGAGACTACCGCTCTTAACCACTACATCACACTGGCTCTCAGGGTTAGTCCCTGTGAGAACAGAATGCTGCACTAGCAGGGTCCTTTGGTCTTAGTAGCGGGCACTTCCAATGTTGTTTCCCTCATCAACAAGATGGCAACAGCAGTGTCCTAGTTTAAAGGAGTCAAGGCCAGCGCCCCATGCAGTGAGGTAAGGTGGCCACCTCAGGCTGCAGGCTCTGGAGTTGGGAGGGGGGGCAGATCCACCACGCCTGCCACCTGCTATGTCCTACTGTCACCTGCTCCCTTCCACAAAGAGGGAGATACAGCAGCAAGAAAGGCGACTGGAAAAGGCTCTCAAACCCCTCAGCCGTCACTCTCGTCATTATTCTCTGAGAGGGAGACACAGCTACTGTGAACCAACCCCCCCCCCCTCCACACACACACACCTTCCTCAAGAGGGTTGGTTCACAGCAGACAAGAGAAGGAGTGAAGATGAATATTGCAAAGAAGGGGAGGACTCAGATCAGCATCAGATATAAGGGGCAAGTAAAGATCAGCATGGGACACAGGTGGCGCTGTGGGTTAAACCACAGAACCTAGAGCTTGCCAATCCGAAGGTTGGCGGTTCGAATCCCCGCGACAGGGTGAGCTCCTGTTGCTCGGTCCCTGCTCCTGCCAACCTAGCAGTTTGAAAGCATGTCAAAGTGCAAGTAGATAAATAAGTACCGCTCCGGCGGGAAGGTAAACGGTGTTTCTGTGCGCTGCTCTGGTTTGCCAGAAGCAGCTTAGTCATGTTGGCCACATGACCCAGAAGCTGTATGCCGGCTCCCTCGGCCAATAAAGCGAGATGAGCGCCGCAACCCCAGAGTCGGTCACGACTGGACCTAATGGTCAGGGGTCCCTTTACCTTACCTCTCTACCTACGCCAGCTGAGGATGCCTGTTTGTGGAGATAGACTGCTGTCTGGAGACAGAAGAAGAGAGAGATCTGTGCTTTTGGACTGCACAAACAGAATTTTGGGGTGCTGCCTGTCTTCCTGGAAACCTGATGTGAGAGCACTAGACTTTTTCAGGTATAATATGTGCCTCCAACCATGCTCAGCCTGTATATCTACAAATTCAATTGATAAAGCACACTTCAGCATAACGTGTTGTGTTAAGAGCTTTTTGTGTTCATTCAAGCTCCAAAAAGGTGGGAAATTGCAGCTGCTACAGGCCACAAATTATTTAGGCATTGTCGATATGGTACTGTATTTTGTGCTTCAAGTTTCACAGCTATCTTGGAGCTGAATGACTGTCGGGGGCAGAGGATTGAACCTAGGTCCCAGATTTGGCTGTTCACTGGAACAGATGCAAAGAGTCTCTGCCATGGAAGCTACAAGTACCCAACTAGAATACTTGGGCATAGCCATGGGGAAGGGGCAACTGTCTCCCCAAATCAAGTAAATAAATAAAAATGAAAAGAAATAATCCAAATATTTGAAATTGAAATGCTCACTGGGGTGACTTGGATGATGTTGTGGTGCATTCTAATGACTCAACTGGCAACCCGATTAAGCAATAGGTGTGGCTTCTGCAAACTGACCAATTGTGACACAGGTAGTTTCTGGAAGCTTCTCACGGTTTTCAAATGACTGAAGATTTTGACAGATTTTTCTAAGCAGTTGGGGGTCAAGAGAAAGTAATTTAAAGCAACTGTTGTTGAGACATTTCATTCTAAATCTGCTAGACAGAGCCAGACAGAGGATGATGACAGGGGGTGTCCTGCCCACCCCTGACATAAATCCTGACTATGCCCATGACCCTCTGCATAGAATTATAAGAGCTGGAAGGGACCTTTTCATTACAAAATGTTACAAAATGTTCATAAGTATCCTTTGACAAACATGGGTAAGTGCTGCACCTCTGGGAAATTTCACTGCTCTGAAAAGTATGGTGTGTGTGTGTGTGTGTGTGTGTGTATGAGAGAGAGAGAGAGAGAGAGAGAGAGAGAGAGAGAGAGAGAGAGAGAGAATGTAACACAATTCCATTGGAACTCTTCCCAGTCTGTCACTGCCTCTATTTTGCTAATGTGAATTGTTCAAATGGTCCCAAGGGTAGGGTGACTGGATGGATGGATCTTATATCAAGCACATAGGCATAACCCATGGGTCGGCAAACTAAGGCCTGGGGGCCGGATCTGGCGCAATTGCCTTCTGGATCCGGCCCGTGGATGGTCTGGGAATCGCCACATGGATTGGCATGGGGATTCTGATATTTTGGGGTGCTCCGTTTCCCTCCCACACATATACACTGCAGCGGCAACTCCTCCCTCCCTCCTCCTGGCTTCTCCCCACCCTGCCTAGAGGAAAAGGGGGGCTGGGCTTTGTTGAGCAGTGGCTGGCTTAGCACCATTTTAAGCAGCCCCTCTCTGGAACCAGCCCTTTCGCGCCGCTCACCCTCCGCCGCTGCCGCCGCCAGCCCCTGCCACTCGCAAGTCACAGGTAAGCAGCCACCGGGGCTCGTCTGGTGCTGTGGAGAAGGGAGGGGAGAGTTGGTGGTGGGGATTTGATCCAAAAAAATATAGTCCAGCCCCCCCACAAGGCCTGAGGGACAGAAAAAGCATAACCCCTAAACCACCCCATTAATGTAGTGCAGTATTTTTATTTTTAAGTTGTTTGGTACTTTTGTCATTTTTATTTTACTGCCAATGGATGAAGACTTGTTTATTACGACTTCTTGAATCTCTGTAAGTAAAATATTCACTTATTTGCAAAGCTACATGTCTGTGATTTATTTTAGTCTAAGTATTTTTGTGGAGAAGTTTGTGTAAAGATGGATGAGGGCAGATGTAAATCTAACCAAGTTTTAATGGAGTGATCACAATTGTGCTTCACTT
Organism: Podarcis tiliguerta; assembly: GCF_965153285.1. NCBI lineage: Eukaryota > Metazoa > Chordata > Lepidosauria > Squamata > Lacertidae > Podarcis > Podarcis tiliguerta. The sequence goes on from NC_139553.1 coordinate 6,656,113, forward strand.
TGCTGTGTTATGAGAGAGTAAGATATCTCTCTTCCAAACTTCTCTCTAAAAACTGGTAGATTCACCTTTAAAGGTAAATTGAATAGAAATTCTCCCCCACTTTTATGTGCTGTATATATAATTGGTGGTTGGATGGGGTAGGAAAAGCAGAGTAGTGTTATACTTTCTGATATTTCTCCTTATGTTTCCTTTCATAACTCTGCGTATTTTTAGGTTCAAAAAATGAAAACAACATAGAAAAGCCAGTGGGATTTGGTGCTTAGATCATTTTTAACTGCTCTATTAATAACCAGTCAAACAGTGGTCAAGCTTTTTAAAAGCAAATCTTAATTAAATCAGCTTACTACAGTTGTTTCACTTATTGAAAGGGCAACAAAAAGACTTTTCATATCCCTATGTATTTAATGCTTAAAATAATTAACCCAAAAAAGTTAGCCCGGACCTAGTGTGAAACATTGAAGTTTTAATCCTTAACAAAGTGCAATGAATTGGTATAATTTAGGGAACAATGTTAAGTATAAATGCATAAGATATAAGAGGCCAAGCAGTTCTTATTGGTGTTTTGTCTCCAAATACAGGCATGAATGGGACACAAAAGGAAAAAAAGAATTGCAATATGCACACTGTATTAAAAGAAACAGAAAGCAAACATAATAAAGATCATTTCTCCCCTAAATTAGCCTTTGCCAACTTGGTGCCCTCCAGATGTTTGGAACTGAATTTCCCATCATCATCTACCAGCACAGCCATTCTAAGCCTGTTCCAAATGCTATTTAAATTCACTTGGCAGCAAGCCAACCATTCTAGTATTTAGATCTGTGATTCTCAGGGCTCCTCCAGTCCACCTATTTATCCTTCCCCACCTATTTAGTTCATCCTGATCTACTTACATGGAGTTTAGTCTGTGCCTAGTCTTTACTGGGTATTTGTTTTCAATGCATTTCTCCATCACATTCCTAACCTTAAAAACTCAATTTGTTGTGCTAGGGGGTCAGAACGCTTTTTACCCATGTTAATTGTGCAAAACTGAATTTTCTGGTATGTGCGCTCTCCTTTCCTGCAAAGGTAGGACCTCGTTGGGGATAAGAACTGGCCTGCATAGTACCCTGAACCCTGTACCAGCCAGGAAGATGGGTAATTTAAATGCCCGCCTGAGAGAGAGAAAACAGCACATAAAAAAGAGAACTGCAAAGGTGTGTTCCCGACATGTTTTGATCATGTGAGCAAGGTGAAAAATGTTGATTGGGACAAGAAACAAAAATATAATGGTTATTGGGCAGCATGTAACTTTGCTGAACAGACTTATGAAAGGATGATGTGCAATTTCTCTTGATAAGGGTATCGCTGAAACACGTTGGGAATACCAAACTCTCATTTTTTAAAAAACAAATCTGCTCATACCTGCATCCTTTTTCAGCTGCTTTTGGCCCTCCTTTTGCTTTCCTTGAACTCCTAAAAATAGATGCACAACGCTTATCCACATTCAAATGATTACAGTAGTAACTCGGGTGACAGACGCTTCTGGTTACAGACTCCACTAACCCAGAAATAGTACCTTAAGTTAAGAACTTTGCTTCCGGATGAGGACAGAAATCACGCGGCCGTGGCGCGGCGGCTGTGGGAGGCCCCATTAGCTAAATTGGTACCCTAGGTTAAGAACAGTTTCAGGTTAAGAACGGACCTCCAGAACAAATTAAGTTCTTAACCCAAGGTACCACTGCACTATGAGTGGGACCTGCAACAAAGTGTTACAGCACATTCCTCATCTCATAACAGGGGTGCTGCTGCTAAGGCTTCTAGTCAGCTTGCCATTCAGAATGCTGTGTGTGTGCTGTGGTGACTCAAGCAGGCCAACACACACATACACAATCCCCCCCCCCTCACTTTATTTTCCAACCGACACTCAGCGGTCCATTATTCCTGGAGGCTGCAGATCAAATTAAGCATACACTGGGAGGGTTGTGCTAACTACTGCATACAGCAGGAGTAGGAAACCTTCTGCATGCAAAGCAGATGCTCTGTTCTGCCCCGAAAGGGTCCAGTTATTTAATGATAGTATTAGGCAGAAGGAATAATAATGTTGCCCCTTTAAGAAAAGGTAGTGCATTTCCCAGGCTGGGAAATGGAGAAATAGTAATATTTTAGTTTCTATTGGCTTTGTTCAAAGCAGGAAAACTTTCCCTTCCCACCTTTCTTTCCTTGCAACTTTCTGTTTTAGTTCATGCAAGTTCAGGAAGAGAGGCAAAATCGCTGGTTCCTACAGAACTCCATAAAGAACTCCATAATTGTAGAGCTTCCTAACCACATTCATTCAAAGCTAAAAGGACAGCCTACTGTGATGTGAGTCCATGTGCCTTGTAAACTTCAATAAAATACGTGTTTAAGAGCTTTGTGGAGTTTTGTTGCATACTATCCAGACTGAGAGAGAAGTCTCAGGGCAGAACATGCTCTAATACTGAGTTATGCTTTTCCTCCACAAGGCAATGGGTGGATGTCCGCAAAAGGCAAAAGTAAGGATGAATTTAGGACAGTAATTTACCAAGGGCAGGCAACAAAAAGTAGGAACTGCGTCAGGTAAATAGAGACCAGTATTTCAAATATTCTGAAATGTTTTGTACATGACATTCTGACTTTTAAAGATTTATTTACACTCTTCCAGTAGCATCTCATGCCCCATAAAACCACATGCTGGCTCACAGTTAAATCAGAGGAAAGAATCCTGGCTGTTGGATCATAAATGTCACTTCCTGCATTACTTAAAATATTCTTTCACTACCCCCTGCTGCCCTCCCTCTCCCAAATCCAGAAATCTTTTAATTGAATTGCTGACCTAAGCATGCTCCTGCTTTAGAGGCTGTGAAAGCTGACAAGACCACAGGTTGTATTGACGTAACTCTAGGCCACAGCTAGATAATATATGGGCACAGAACAGAGTTAATACACCACAGTTTAAAGGGGGAAATTAATTCTGCGGTGTTTTCCTTTGGACTGTGAAAAACTCTCTCTGCTCTTCCTTAGAAGAGTTATTGATGCTGATCTGCATCTTGAAAAGTGAAATATAAGCCTCATATTACATCACAGTAGGGCAATATGACATATTTGACTAGCTGGCCCTAGAATTTGCCAGATCTGTTACAGACAGTGCAAATTGTTCCATATATTGTAAATACGTATATAGTGCACCATCACTGTATATACATATCATCAATAATTGGTCCAATTGAAAACCACTTCAGAAAGAAAATTCTAAGCCTCTGCTGATATTTTGCAATAACTCTCTCATCTCCTGTACTGCTTGATGAAAGATACATTACACTAGGCTGTCCAGAACCGTAACTCAGAAGATTGTAAAGCAAGGCAAATGTTCCACCTGCTACCACTTAGACCAAAGTGGTTATTTTCTCTTCCTCTTTCTCCTTTTTAACCTGGATTGCATTGGCATTTTAAGTATTTTCCAGTATAGATTACTGCATGCAGATGCCTAGAGAGAGACTACGCACAGACCAGCTACCAGTGTGTGTGTGTGTGTGTGTGTGTGTGTGTGTGCGCGCGCGCACACACACACACGACCAGAGCAACTGATGCTGCTTAGAAAAATACATCACATCACTTCTGGGATTGCTGCTAATGGCTACGGAATGAGAGCTGTAGCCTCCAGGAAAGGCTCAATCACCAAGAGGGATCTGGGAAGAGCACAAGGGTGCTGTGCACTCCAAAAGCCCCAAATTGAATTTTGGGTGCTGAGGATTCGGTGGCGCCGGTCAGCAAATTCTCCTGTCCACCCCACCACACAGAAAGGCGGCAGCGGCAGGGGGGGGGGGGAGTGAGACGGGACTGAGTCATGGCATGGAAGAAAAACTTCTTTACCCCCTGTTGAGAAGCCTCGAGCTCCAGCTAGGATGTAGTAATCCCTTCCAATTAATTTAAAGCGCTATTGAATAAAGATATTTGGAATTAAAAGAATCAGAAAATTGGGCATTATGATGGGGAAAAGTTTCAGGAAGTCCACCCTATTCTGGCATTACCTTCTGTGACGCATGCGTTTGTCAGTTGGGTGAGTGATTTTCAGCATTTCCCTCCCCAAAAAGCTCAACAACTCTGGGCCATCTCCCCCCATTTTCTTAAATTGGAGTCCCCAAAAGTAGGGGGTGTCTTATACATGGAAAAATATGGTATCTTCTTTGATCCCTTTCCCATCCATTAATAAGCTGGTATCTTGCTGAAGCCGTAATAAATCAGAACTAGAGCCCTCTTTACCATCATAGAAGGTCAATGCCACAAATCATTACAATATTTTCACACAGTTCAATTCTTGTATTTATTTCGTAAAAAATATGAAGTTCTCGTTAATTCCCTCTTGCATTCCATTAATAATAAATCTTCGGGGGAGGCTTGCCAGATCATAAAACAGCAAGTATAATGTATATGAAGATTGAGTAAAAGCTCCCCTCCTCCTATATACCAATCAGGTTATGGCAAAAGTCCCCTCCAGTGGCTGATTCATTTAGCAGGTTATCTTGTCTCATTAGTCCAGAACGCACCTATTACTTAAGTCCAAATCCAAATACATCTTAATAAGACCCTCCGCTCATAGTGACTGCGTTGGAGAGTTACCAATATGTGGCAGTGCTATGCACTCAGCATCCGCTGCCTCCAACATTCTGTCGGAACGAGAGGCAGGTATTAGATGAACTGCAAGTGAAAGCTCACCCCCCCCTAACCCAGCTTGCAAGGATAATTACTCTCAAATTATCCTTAATTTGCTGCACGGACGGTCTCCGCTAGCGTGGGAGCCACTTTTCACCATGGCGGTAAGCACCGGAAGTCCTTCATAGTACAATTTTATATCTGTTTGCTCAAAGGCTGATCCTCTTCTGTCACTACCACATCCAGTTCCGAAATGTGCCAACTCTTTCTTGTATTTTCTCCAAAATTCCTCAGCCTTCAGTATCTCAGTACATCTGTGTTTTTTTGGTTCTATATGTACATAAAATCCCTTCTGGGAATTCTCACCTAAATGGGATTCCCTTTTTCCTGAGCGCTTTGGTTAGAAATTTAAAGTCCTTTCTTTTGTTCAGTATTCTTTTTAGAATTTCTTTCAGAATTATTATCCTCTTGCCATCTACCTATAGGTTGTTTTTAAAATGCATTTGCAGAATTTCATCTTTAATAGCTCTTGAGAAGAATTGCACTAGGCCATCTCCTGGTAGCTTCTTCGTTCTAGTGAACACAGACAACATGGAATGCTCTCTCCATCACAGCCAGAATCTCTTCTTTCGTTTTTCCCAGAAAACCCAGAAATTCCACTAGTTCTGTAGCGTTTGTCTTTAATGTTCTCACCTTCTTGCTCCAATTTCACAAAACTGCAAGATTTTGGTCTCATTTCCAAGAAAGTCATCTGATCTAATACCTGCTCTTACTCCAGTTTAAGAGCACCCACGTCCTTCTGAGTTGTGTCCACATTGGTTTTTTTAACCTCTTGATGTTCCACCCAAAATTTATTCACAGAATCTTCAACAGAGGTTGTTCTCTTAGTCTGTTCCACAATGTTGAAAGGAAGTTTAGTTATTGTATTTTTATTAGCCTCTAATGCCACTTGAACCCCTCTCAGTGATTCATTTAAATCTGGATTTTTCTCCTCTTCCACTGCCACCAATCCTCTCCTTGATGAAGTCCCTATACGCCTTTCTTAACTTCTGTCATTTTGGTTCTGTCAGTTGCAAATAAGTTAGCTTAGACAACAGTCTTTCTGGGTCAGGATTTTGTTTAGTAGTTCTCTTCTAGACTAAACAATCTCACAGCCAAATTCTTGTGATCCTGTGATTCTTCCCCCTCAGATTTCAAATCTGGACCAGCATAAGAGGGTAAAACAACTTCAGAAATTGCATGCAGATGATCCCAGCGACCCTGCTCACAAAACTCTGCATGTCTAGACACTACAATCCCGCCATGCACAAGAAAAAAATTGATAGCCTTTGGACAAGCTCTGATATCTGACAAACCTCAACCTCTGTGCTGGGGAATCCCCTTTTCTTCTCTGCCCCCCTCAGGTTGTGCACCCAAGCCCAGCAACTAAAGGTTCTGAGATGATCCATGCATGGCTCATTGCCAAAAAGCAGTAAATAAGGAGTATTATCTACTGTAGAATGAAACAGCTTGTTCTGTATGTAATTAGCACACAGAATTGCCCCCCCCCCCAACTTTCTGGGTATTCCACAATCACTCAGCATAGAATCCTTCATTGTTTGCAAAGATCTAATCTCACATTCTGTTCTCCTGAGGAGAAAATGGTCATGTTTTGCGCTGACTGATCCCACACTTCTTCAGCCAGGTATCGAATGCTCCTGACATGAACCCTCCACCTCTATCACTTTGAAACTGTGCCACCTTGTGGGAGAATCTTCTATCCACATAGTTAACCCAATCCTTAATTACCTGGAACGTTTCACTCTTTTGCTTTGTGCCTCACCCACATGAGGCTCTAAAAATCATCGATTAGGACCAAAAAATACTTAGCCCCTCCTTCCATCTCAGGGAACAGCCCAAAGAGATAAACATGAACCAGAGCAAACGGTCTCTGACTAACCCTGTCACTTTTCTGATAAGACCTACATTTATTCTTTGATTCTTTGCATGTCCAGAAAAAGTTTAACATTTTTCCCTTTCATTTTGGACCCTTCACACAGCTCAGACCTTTTAGCCACACTTTTTGAAATTTGCAGTCCCGATGCATCAATGCCATGAATGTAAACAACCATTATGCAAAGCTTTATTTCATGCTCTCATGCATGCCCTGGACTCTTTCACACAGCCTGGTTGGTCTTACAACACATACAAACCATTCTTCAGTGGCGCAGTGGCAAGTTTGCCTGCCTTCTCTACTGTACAGCAAGAATCAGAGAAAGATGCTTTGAAACCTTGTTTCACAAGACATGATACAGACATTAAATTATTTTCCAGACAAGGAACAATTAACACGTTAGGCATTGCAGCATCAAGACTGTGAACATACACAGTGTCACGCCCAGCTGATTCCTGCACTCTGCCATCAGCCAGGACCATGCGTGCAGGTGTATTAGGAAGCTCCTCTTCGAAAGACTGTGATGAACAAGCTAGAGACTTAGGTTATTCACTGTCAATTATCCAGCATCGATGGGCGCCTCCATGAGATTCCTTGACCATTGAGCCTGATGCTTCTTCTGCTACTGCTTCTTAGCAGCTGCTGGCTGCTGTTTGGCTTTGCCGTCACCCAAATTAGCAGTGCAATTCCTCTGAAGATGTTTTGATGATCCACATGGAAAACCCTATGCTGACTCCTTTGCGCAATCACCGGCCTCTCTGGAATGCTGTCCATCACCAGCTGCGTTCCTTCCACCAGAACGCCTCCCACTTCTTGGGTTGCATTGAGGGGTTAACTCCTTCCTCTCCTGGTGTTTTGACACCTCCGTCAATGATCTCCCAGTGAGATATTGCATGGTCTCTTGCTGCTCAGGCAGAGCCTCAAGAGTTAAGACTAAACTGTCCCATGATTTATTCAGCGATGACAATATGATATACACCTTCTGCTGCTCTGAGTAATCCTCACCAAACTTGCTGAATTGTGATAACAAATCACACATCTTTTGCAGATGATCTGAAACACTTTCACTTTCCCTCAACCTGGCTCTATACAAAGCCCTTGTTCTTGCTCCCCACCGAAACTCAGCTGTATCTTGATTGGCAGCATCTATTCTATGCACATGTGATAGTTGGGAATTTTCCAAACTTAAATCAGATTAGCATGGGATTTGTCCTCAAACCTCTGTTGCCCATTATCAAGATTCCCAACAGGAGGATTCATTACAGTGCTCCACAATCCCTCCTGCTTCAAATACGTCCACATCTTGTCACTCCAGGATAAATAATTGTGTTCATTCAATCTTTCCATCGGGAAAGAAACTGACGTTGAAGCCAATGCCATAGCGGCAACCAAGCTATCAGCTGTCCCGGACCGGTGATTGATTACTCACTCAAAGCGGCAAGAACACTGCTCAACTTCTGGCCCCACAGACTGTCCTTGCTGGCGCTCCTCACAGGCAACTCCTGGTAACACAGATTAGGTGCTGTTTATGCATCTGTGCCAACCCCAGCACCTTCCCAGGAATTAACCCATAACCTGTTAAAGATTTTATTATCTCCAGATCACATTGGTGTGTGCCAGCCCTAATATCAGCAGAGATTAGCCTTGGACAGCCGCCTTGGAAGCACATCGAAGTTCAGGTCACACACAAAAGGCAACAAAACACTCATGGAAGCAATAAATATCAATCAAGTAAGTTGCTTACTTGAGCAGGTCATAAAATGCATAACTGTTTGTTTTTACATGCGGTTACTACAACTGTCTCCTGTAGGAACTGTGCATGTTCAGAAAACAATTCCCACAGCAAAAGTTCGTTTGTAGACTAAATAATTCAGCTCTCACTGCTTCTTGAATCTTCTTTCTGTTTCTGGAACGAATGATTGAACACATTCTCAATCACTCACCCCAACATGCCAAACAAATCCAGGAGTACTCTGAAACAAATACTCCCATGATGTGAAGCCAAGAGAACATCAATAATATGGTCTTGGAGTAAGTACTAATGATTCCTGCAATAAAAATATGTAATTCAATGCAAATATATATTACAAGATGTCTGGTCAAATTACACAGGCATTACCAAATCCGTAATAACCCAGTCCTTTGTAAGTTTGCTTGAAGCAATATTTCACTGAGTTCACAGGAATTTGCTTCCCCTGAGCTTGATACTGCAGTCCAACATGTTGGTAAGGGAGGGAGAATGGCAGGTATGTAGGTGTAAACACCTTTCCCTCCAGAGAATAAACTCCCTTATATTTTCATAACAGCTGGGGACTCATGAGAAGTGGCTGGTGCCCACTGAGACCAGTAGGACCAAAAGCAGGGAAGCCAACAGCAGGTAGAGCCAGAGCAAATAACATGCAGAGACAATGACAGGTGGAGCCAGTTTTGTCCCTATCCTCTTCCCTGTTGGATTTTTACAAATGCAACACTGAGACTAAGAAGGTGGATGACAGCCAGTGTCACCCACTGGGTCTGTTGTAAATAGGAAGGCAGACTGGTGGAGGCTGGCTTAGGGCAGTCTGGGGTTGGTGGGACAGTGCCCTATTCACTGTAATGGAACAGCCTCCACTAGGACTCACATCTTTATGAAGCACCCCCACACAGCATTGAACCCTCATTCCCATGGTTTTCTTTCCATGACAGGAGTTCCCATAGGCAATAAATATATTTGGGGTAACCAATATGGTGTCCTCCAGATTCCACTGGATCCCAACTCCCATCCTCCCCACCACCACCACACATAAAAGCTCTCTGCAAGAAAAAAAAATCTAAGTAGCAGGTAGAGGTCTGAACCTAGCCCACTCCTCTGTCTGAAGAAATGAACCTATGCTGCCAATTCTCGTAGTAGACCAGTATAAAGTAAGCAGCAAGCACATAAGCGGCACACAAAACTCTACCAAACCATTCTGCGTTCTAAAACTTATATTAATAATCCAAACATTGAGAGAGCAATGGACAAGATCTACTACAGAAGCCACAAACAGAAAACTCATTCAAATTGTCTCTGTGCTATACTTGCTGGAGAACATTCAAAATTATTATCCTCTCCACTGCAGTAAAAAATGAAATAATAATAATAATAATAATAATAATAATAATAATAATAATAGAAGAAGAAGAAGAAGAAGAAGAAGAAGAAGAAGAAGAAAACCATTTCATGAACCTTCATTACACCCCAAATCAGGGCTGGATCTACACTGACCATTTTAACTTTATTAGAATGATATGAGATATATTGTTTAAAACGTCACAGGGGATACTGGTAAATTTTAAAAAGTTCCTTACCTTGTTTTGTCCGTAACAATGCAGCTTCCCTATTGTCGGTTCCTGGTTGCTCTGCAGCGCTCTCTGGTGTCACATTTTAATAACACATTATTAACGTTAGAAGTGAAATGTAATGTGTCCATCTACATTATGAAAATCATTCCTTAACCCTTCCTGAATGTTATAAACCATGAGTGTAGATCCACCCCAGCTGGTTGCAGATATTAGTTTTGAAGCTCTCCTGCAAGTAGAAAGTAGTATAAATGGAGGAGTGGGCTTGGCTAGAAAGCTAATGGCTGTGTGACACTCTTGCTCCCCCACAACCCATTGCACTGAGTGGAATAATACAGTTTTTGTCACAAGGAATCAGATTGCGTGGTGGAGCATGCCAAGAACATTAGAGCGTTGTTACTGCTGTAACAATTTGTTACGAACAACTGTTTTCTCATGTATATTCTGTACCATGAAAAATAAATAAAAACTTTATTTTAAAAAAGAACATTAGAGCATAAGAAGAGTTAACTTTTCCAGGTATGGTTACTCGAAGTCACACCCTTTCCTCTTCCTTGTGTGGCTCTACACAACAGAAACTCAGAGAGTAAAAGATTACAAACAGACACATACACATGCACTTACTTCCAACCAGGCATTCCTTTTTCTCAGGTTTACTGCTTCTGATGCCTCACACATGCAAGAGAAGCATCCAGCCTTTCGGCTGGATTTTGTGGTAGACAAAGCAAGGGTCAAAGAGCTTTTGAGAGATGGGAAAAAAATTGAAGGTGATCTTTATGAACATCACCACTGCTGCTATGACAAATTCAGCCAAGTTTTCACTGAGATTGTGAACTTTTAAGATCATCTCACCCATTTCTGTGATGGCGCCCTTTCCCTTTTCCCAGTTTAATCCAAATTAGTAGGTAGTCAGCCACTTACGTGCTTGCATCTGAGGCTTCCCAGGAGAGGAGTCAGCAATGGTGTCCGCCTGTGTCTTGCTGCTCAGCCTGCGTCGGATTAGATCCTTTGACTCCGTCCAAGGCAGGAAACAGTGATTCCGATACATGTGGAAGATCTCCAGCCAACCCAATACATTTGCCTCTGTGACCCCCAAATCTCCCCCCACCAGGCCTTTTCCAATCTCAGAAAAACTGCTTTGCGTAGTTGCAGTTGACCCAGAAGTCAATTTTAATAATTTTTAAAGAACAGCAAAAAACCAGCAAAACTAGAACAGCAAAATAAAAAACAAGATTTAAAGAAATAATCAGCCTTTCAAAATAACTGAAAATACATGAGAAACTGTTGTCTGGGTGTGTATACTTTTCCTCCTCTTTCACTCAATGCCACCACAAATAGAATCTGTTTCTGTCTTGAACTTTTTGGTTACTTTGTTCAAACAGAAGGCGCATTGCCTTGAACTGGGTGTTAAGGACATCCAGCTATGATTTTAGCAACTACCAGCTTTCTCTCACATATGTTGCTAAACAGACTATCAAGTAGTAACAGCTCTTTAGCTGCTATTGATTGGAGCTGGATTTGAACTCTAAGGTACAAATCCCCAGAGCCAGTCAACCTATCCAGCGGCTGATATTTGAAAGGGCAATGAAAGGCTGAGCTGAAAGTACATTTTTCTCCCAAGGCCTTCTGCTGTCTCACGCTTGCTTGCCTGAACGTAGAGGAGTTCAACATAGAGGAGCTTGGACACTTTTAGAAACCTTGTATGCATTACAAGCCTATCTACCTATAAAATGGAAATAACCAACCAAGAATATTGCCTGGAGCACAGCTGTGTTGTTATTACAGAGTTGATAGTCTTAAGAGGAATGTGTTGCCGGTGGGTAAACTGGGTAACTATTTCAGAAGAGTGTGTGTGAGAGCTGGACTGTGTAAAGCCTAGACAACAAGAGAAGTTATGCAAAGGGCAAAAAAGGCATTGGAAGAATTAATAGCAGAATGGAAAGAGGAGGCAGAGAAAATGGATCGAAAGAGAAGGAGCAAAAGGGACAATGAGAGAATGAAAGATAGGATGCAAGATTAGTGAGGCAGAAGCTGATGAGAGATATTAATGCATTGGTAGGCAAGAAGTTTGTTGAAGGTAGTACAACAAAAGGGCAGACCTGAGTAAAAGAAAACTAAAGATGGGTTTAAGTGACAAAGTACTGAAGCAAAGAAAAGGATGGAAGAGTAGTGCACCTCACACAAGATGGGAATTGTTCCTAAGATTTGATTTGATTGAGAGTTGTGTATGAGAGATCCCATTCAAGGCCCAGGGAACTGAGGGCTTAAAATAAAATTACCGGAAGCAAGCAGAAGTCAGCCAAGGGGAAAGGGGAGTGATGAAGCTGTCTGAAATAATCTTTAGGAAGGACTAAGGGTGGGGGAGATTAGCAGAATGTGGGAATGGAGAGGCGAAAGGTTAAATAACACAGTAAATTGACTACTTTTATCAGATAGGAGGAAAGTGGAGACAGCTTGCAAAGCGTACACAAGGGAGGAGAATATATAAAGGGTGGGGTGGGGAAAAGGCCCCCTACTTGTAGTGATTTCAATTTTTGTGACTCCCTTGTGAATTCTTGTTGTTCTTTCTGAAGGGGAACAGAAGAAGAGTCTTGCTGGATTAAGCCAAAGACTCATCTAAAAGCCCTCTAGACTGGTGGATTTTTCTGTGTGAGAATTTTCCTCTGGAGGGGTACTCTTGCACTGTAGCACAACAAAAGCAGGACAGTCCCTCCCTTCAGCCCAAACAGTTATGATATGAAAAGTTACATATTTCTGTACACAACAACAGCAGCGAGAATGTTGGTAGCCAGTCATTGGAAAGGAAATTAAATTCCAACAAAGGGGAAATGGTTAAGTAAACTTTGTGAGTACCTGGAGTTAGCAAAATTGACGGATTTAATAAGGCATAAGTCAAAATTTTTAATTCAGAAACAATGGAAATGTTTAAATGATTATTTATACAAGCAGGGCTCAAATACGAAAGTTTGGTTGTGTCTAGACTAACCTTGTGAAGAATTCAGAGAGCATAAAGATTTGATGGATTATGAAATAATCTAAGGAAGGGAAATGATTGAAGAACAGATGTAAATGCGGGCAAGATAAATAAGAGACGTGTGGTGAATGCGGTGGAAGTCTTTTATAATATTTTAACTAAGATTTATATATGGCAGTACAGTGGTACCTTGAATTAAGTACTTAATTCGTTTTGGAGGTCTGCTCTTAACCTGAAACTGTTCTTAACCTGAAGCACCACTTTAGCTAATGGGGCCTCCTGCTGCTGCTGTGCCACCAGAGCACAATTTCTGTTCTCATCCTGAAGCAAAGTTCTTAACCTGAGGTACTATTTCTGGGTTAGCGGAGTTTGAAACCTGAAGCATCTGTACCCTGCAGCGTATGTAACCCGAGGTACCACTGTATTTGAAGCAAGAATTTTATAATATTCCAGGTTATAAAAAGTATTTTTTCTTTTCTTTTGTTCCCCCCGTTATACCTTTTTTCCTTTTTATTATTGTTTAACTTCTATTTTTTGAAAAAAATAATTCCGTGCGCTGCTCTGGTTTGCCAGAAGCGGCTTTCTCATGCTGGCCACATGACCCACATGACCTCAGCCAATAAAGCGAGATGAGCGCCGCAACCCCAGAGTCGGTCATGACTGGACCTAATGGTCAGGGGTCCCTTTACCTTTTACAGGACTGAGCAGTATGACAAAACTTTCGTTTGTGCAAAGAGGAATGAAAAAGGGATTCTGCACAACCTTCCAAATACCATCATGAGCACACATCACCATGAATGTACTGAGTCAAATATTCTGTTTCTCACAATGGGCAACCGGATGCCTTTTCTTGGAAACCCACATGCAGGACCTAAGTGAAACAGTTCTTCACCACTGTTCTTTGTCAGCAACTGGTGTTTGGAAACAGGCTCTCTCTGCCCCATTTGCAGCTCTGTCCTCCATGAATTTGGATAATTCCCCTTTAAAGCCATCTAAGTTGATGGCCACCATCACATTTTGTGGAAGTGAATCCCATAGTTAAATCTATGTGCTTTCTTTTGTCTGTTGTGACTCTTCCATCATTCAGCATCATCGGATGACTCAGAGTTTAAATTTTAATTGCAGGGCCAGGGAAGACTTCTGTCGATTTAACTGCCACATGCTGGCTCACTGTTTCATTGTGCTATCCACCTGCAATATCCCAAAGCACTCTTCCTGTTCAGCCACTACCAGCTCAGATCTCATCAGTCTACATGAAAATGTAATTATTATTTTTTTTACCTGGTCCAATATACATCACTTTACTGCTAACTTACAGTTAAACTGCATCTTCCATTGTATTGCTGATGGAGACATCATTTTTAAATTCTTTGCTGTCTTTCTGTTTTTGAATAATTCGGTGTTTTCAGCAGATTTGACCACCATACTTCACCATCACAACTCTGTCATCAGTCCCATTATAGATCCTTAGGGAGATTTCCCCCCCCCTTTTATACGTGTCCACTGTGCGAATGTCCCCATGATACATAAGGGGGGCTGTCCTCTTGCACCAGGACTACTAAGTTTAATTTTGGCAAGAGACTTTGTCCTCACAAATTTATGGGAATGATTTGTTTTTAAAGAAATATGTGTAAAGGGGCTTTAAGATTTTGCAGGGGTGGTGGTGGTGAGATGAAGTAGAGAATTCTGAGGTGGTTTTAGCAACAATATGTTTAAGTACACTTGAGAGAAAAAAGGTGAGAGGGAATCCTTATCTGCTAAGTGACTATCTAGAAGCTGCTAATATGTCTTCAGGAAGAGAGCAGATTTAGGTTCCCTGTTACTGAGTATATTTTGAGGCTCTCTCTTCAAGCTTATGCAACAAATTCAAAGTCTTCTATTCAGGATGCTGCATTCCATGATTTTGGCCTTACCAAGCAGGGCTTTTCTTACGTTTTTATCCTCAAGTACTTTTAAACACATGTGTTCTATCCTCATATTTTCCCAGCCTTTACAAAATTCCTCACGCCAAGGTCATTTCCACCTACCTCTGTACACAAATCCTTCTGCTTTGTATACGGTATTTCTATTTCTCCTCACAAGTTCTTCATATCCCAAGAGTTTGTTAGTTCTGTAAAATTAATTATCCATTAACTATTGTTGGCTGTATATTCCCCTCCTTGCCAAAACCCACACATTCCAAGGACTTATTGGATGTATATCATATAATCTGAGTAGTAATTTACCATCCCAAAGTGGTGAATTTTTATTCGATTTTACTTGTACATCTTCTTCTCACATTCTGCACATTCTAGGAACAGGTTGTTGTTTTTGAAACAATTCCCCCCACCCCGTATCCCTTACAAAACAGAGGGCAGCATTTTAAAGAGGCTATTTATATACACTTCCCTCCAATTTCTCAAAATACAAAAAGCTCAGGGGATCCATATGTATTTTCAAAAGCAAGAGTAGTATAATACTGCTTCTAATAATAATGATAATGCTTTCTGGTTTTTATCTAATGGATAGACATGCATATCTGCAATTTTTGCTTGCTTTGAAGAATTTCTGTTTGAGCTTTGTGTCTACTTCTTCCCAGAGATTTTGCATCTATGTTTTTTCCCCCAACTTTGAATAGCAGATCAGTAAACAAAAGTGGAGGAGAAATTAAAGAACCTCTAATGAGGGTGAAAGAGACTCTTGAGAGTCCCATAGACTGCAAGAAGATCAAACCTATCCTTTCTGAAGGAAATCAGCCCTGAGTGCTCACTGGAATACTTTGGCCACCTCACGAGAAGAGAAGACTCCCTGGAAAAGACCCTGATGTTGGGAAAGATGGAGGGCACAAGGAGAAGGGGACAACAGAGGACAAGATGGTTGGGCAGTGTTCTCAAAGCTACCAGCATGAGTTTGACCAAACTGCGGGAGGCAGTGGAAGACAGGAGTGCCTGGCGTGCTCTGGTCCATGGGGTCACAAAGAGTCGGACACGACTAAACGGATAAACAACAACAACAACAAACATGGGGACATTGTGTACACATGTGTTAGGGTGCATTAATCTTTCATTGTGAAAGGAGGCTGCCAAAAAGTGAAACTGGCAGTGTGTAAAGATTTGTATAATGTGGTGTATATAAAGAGTACATTTATTTTTAACTTTGTGAGGAGAAACAAGGCAATAAATTGGAACATCTTTTAAGAAGAGAGAGAGAGAGAGAAAGAGAGAGAGAGAGATGAATGTGAAGTTCTTTGAATATTTGAAAGTACTATATAAATGCTAAGCATTATTTTTAGTGTTTATTTATTTTAGTGAGGGGAAACCCAGCCAGCCAGTAAATGAATGCAAAACATCTCTAAGTGGTGAAAGCATAATGAAAAGTCTAAATACTGTACTATTATTAATAATATAATTATTATTGTTTTAGTGTATGTTTTTCTCCGAGTGAAGCATGGGTAAGGGCAAGTGAGCTAGTCAAAATCTTTAAAAGAAGTTTGTGTAATGAATTTAAAAGCACATTTTTTTGGGAAAAGGGAAGCAAGCTATTAAGACTGCAGCTCTTTACCTGTTTACCTAGGAGTAAACCCAACTCAATTCAGTAAGACTTCGAGAGCCAGTGCGGTGTAGTGGTTAAGAGCGGTAGACTTGTAATCTGGTGAACTGGGTTCGCATCTCCGCTCCTCCACATGCAGCTGCTGGGTGACCTTGGGCTAGTCACACTTCTTTGAAGTCTCTCAGCCCCACTCACCTCACAGAGTGTTTGTTGTGGGGGAGGAAGGGAAAGGAGAATGTTAGCCACTTTGAGGCTCATTTGGGTAGTGGTAAAGCAGGATATCAAGTCCAAAACTCTTCTGAGTAGACAAGTAGGATTATGCTATGATTAAAGTTGGAAATGTGTTTCTAGGCACATTTATTTTTTCTCATGTGAAGAAGTGAGCCAGCATCTAAATCTAGAACCTATTACAAGTGTGTGTTTGATGACCAAAAATTGCTGACCACATGAAAGTGCCATATAAATGCTAAGTACTAATTTTCTAATTATTGTTTAGTTTACCCTTGAGAGAAGAGACAGTAAATTAAAGGATTTTTTTAAAGGACTGATTTTAAGGACCCAAGAGAGCCAATTTTATTTTTCTCTCCTAAGTAGTGAAGTGAGCTTCAAAACTCATAAAGTTAGAAATCTTGAAGAAAGAAATACGTGTTTCTAAGTGATGCAAATCTGTTTGGCCCCTTGAAAGTAGGCATACTTTCTAAGTAACAATGTTATTAATACTATTTCAATTAAGCCTGAGTTTTGCTTGTTTCTCTCTCTGGAGAAGTGAGTTAAGATCGATTAAGTTGGGGATAATTAAAGGGCTGTGTGTATGTGATGAATGCCCCCTCAATATCATTAACAATAACTAACAGAGGTGTGTTATTGTTATTGTTAATAATAATAGTTATTATTATTTTTGTGAGAAAAGATGTGTTTTATGTTCCTTTTTTTTTTTTGAGCTGTGCATTACACCTAAAAAGCACATTTACCAGTATATTTATGCAAAGGGAACAGAATCTAAAAAGTCAATAAAAGTTGGAAATCTTTCAAGCTCAGAGTTATTCAAATTTCTTTTAACTCTTCAAATGCTGTACACACACAGAGCCTAATTACTAATATTACTAATTACGACGAAACATGTTTTCTCTCTCTCTCTTGTGTGTATCACCTAATTACTAATATTATTACTAATTATTATGATTTTAAAACACATTTGCCTTCTTGTGAGGGGGAGGCAGGATATATTACTAATATTAATTATGATTAAACGTCTTTTTCCCTCTCTTATGTGTATACGTACATCCTAATTACTAATACAGTATTAGAGTATATCTTATTATGATTATTTTTAAACAGGTTTTCTTTCTCATGTATGTGTGTGCGGGGGAGGCATGATATACAGCCTAATTACCTAATATTAGTGCCAATTATGATTAAATACATTTTATTTACCTTGTGAATATGTGCGCGCGCACACAGCGCCTAATTACTAATATTATTACTAATTACTATGATTTTAAAACACGTTTCCTCCCTCTCTCTCGTGTGTGTGTGTGTGGAGCCATGAGGCGGCCAGTCACCCAGACTGCGCTTTAAAGTTGGGACCTGTCGAACGCAGCGTGTTTTCGCGCGGCTCAAAAGTAACTCGCTTTGATTTTGGAAGCAGGTCGCTTGCGAAGCGGCGGCGGACAGAACCAGAGCCAGCGCGCAAGGCGGAGCCAAAGCAGCGGCGGCGGCGGCTGCTGCCGAGCTGGGGGGCGGCTGAGTCGGGGGCGGAGCAAGGGCGGGGAGGAGGCAGGCGAGGCAGGCTGTGCCCGGCAGGCGAGTCGCTCGCGTCGGCTGCTGCTACTGCTGCTGCGACGTCCTCCTGCTCTCTCTCGCTCCATCTCTCTCGCTCCCTTGCTCCCTCTCGCTCCCCGGGTCCGAGCCACCTCCTCGCGCGCCCCGCGCCCCGCTCCGCTCGGGCATGGCAGCCCCTCGCCCCTTGCTGCTCCGCCGCCGCCGCCTCCTCCTGTTCCTGCCCGCCGCTTGCTCTTCCCCATCGGCGGCCGCCGCTGCGCCCGCCGCCTCGGCTTCCTTCTCTTCGTCGCCTCCGCCGCTACTGCCGCTGCTGCTCCTGCTGACCAGCGGGCCGGGCCCTTCGGCGGGGGCGGCCGCGAGAGTAGAACCGGGCGGAGGAGCTGGCGGAGCCGGCGGGAGGAGCGGCGGAGCTGGCGGCGGCAGCCCGTGTCGGGAGAAGACGGTGACGGTGTCTACTCTGCCAGTGCTGAGGGAGAGCGACGTCGCCTGGAGCAGCGGCGGCGGCGGGAGCAGGAGCCCCCCGGTCGGTTCATCCTCGGCAGCGGCGGCCCCGGCTGCCGATTCTTCCTCTTCGTCGTCGTCGTCTTCCTCGGCTGCTGCTGCCGCCGCCTCACCGGGCGCATCGCCTCCCGCGGACTCGCGGCTGCTGCTCTTCGTACGGACCGAGCTGCCCGGGCGCGTTGCTGTGCAGGACGACTTGGACAACACCGAGCTTCCCTTCTTCACGCTGGGTAAGGTGGCGGGGGAAAGCGACCCACAACTTGGATGGGTGGGAGAGGAAAGGGGGAGTGGGGTGGGGTGTTCGCCTAGAGGTGCCTCTGTCCTAACCTCTTCGCCTTCTTTGTGGGAATTTATATCTGCCTGTCGGGAGCTCCTGCAAAAGTTGTTAGGCGACCCCCTGGGGTGCGGGAGGGGGGGGGAAAGAAGCATCTCTTTCTCCCCCCCCCTTCCCCGCAATTTATGGAGGTAGCGCATGCGACCCCTGGGATGGGGCAAAAAAGAGCTCCTCTGCTTTTTGTGGGATTTCTTTCTTTCTTTTCTATCTATCTATCTATCTATCTGGTGCTGCAAAAGTAGTTAGGCGACCCCCTAGGATGGGGAGAGAAAGATGCTTTCTACCCCAAATTTGCGGGCATGAAGAGACTACCGAGGTCGCACATAGGACCCCCTGGATAGGGAAAGAAAGACTTCCTCCTCCCACATCGCTTTATTGTGGGGATTTATATCTATCTATATTCTCATGGTAGGGATATAAATAAGCTTTCCTTTCTCCCCACCCCTCCAATTTTTTGTGGGCATGAAGAGAGTATGGTGGTAGTACAAGCACATACGACCCCCAGGATGATGCAAGAAATACATCCCTCCTAGGGGTGGGGGCATAAAAGGAACTGCAAAGATTGCCCCCCACCTTCCTCCTCCCATTGGGTTGAGGGTAGAAAGGGATGCATTCCCCCTGACCCCTTGATGAGCATGGAGGGTGTGTAAAGGTAGATGGGTTTGCCCTCATGACCACACACAATATGGGGATAGAAAGAAGTGTCCTTATGGATGTAGCAGGAGTACAACACCCCCAAAAGTGGGGGGTGTAGAAAGATGCCCACAAAGGGGTTGCTCCCTCCATTGGGGGCATGCTGGGAATAGAACATGGATGCATGCTGCCTCCACTTTTTTGAGCCTGGAGAGCTGAAAAGGTGCTCCTCTTGGCATGAGGAGGCAGCAAAGAAAGGCGGGCATACCACCCTCCCACCCAGAAGGGGTGGAACGGGGTGCTGACACCCCCCCTCCCAATGAGGGAATGCAAAGTAGAAGGGTGGAAAGAGATCTGTCTGCTTTCCCTGAAATGTCTCTTGGGGAGAAGGGTGTAGTGTGCTACCATTACTTACTCCAGGTGCTGTACAACTGAAAAAACAAGAACAGGTCCTTTGCGAGTTACTTGCAATTGAATGTTCAGAGAGGGAGTAGGTGATGTCTGGAGCGAGGTGAGCAAAAATGTATAGCAAACGTGAGGTTTACTCCACAGAACTGCAGGTGCTCCTTGAAAGGATGGACTGGAATGGGGATGTGAGATGTAGTGGATGACGGTGCCTAGTGTTGCGCTAGGTGCTGTGCATCTTAAATATACGAACAAGCACTTGCTAACAGCTTATTGGAATGGCTTCAGCTACACAAATAATATTCCTGTAACAGCTTATTGGCTAACACACTGGGGAGCAGGCACCCTATTGTCCAGTGATGGTTGGGGTGTGCAAGGCTTACCATACTTGAGTTGTGACTTTTCTACCCCCAACTTTCCCAGTGGGAACATACATTGGAAGGTAGGTAGGCTTATCTCATCTCCATGTGAATAGGCATTGGAACAGTGGGCTGGAATGAAGGGGCAACATTAATATTGTGCTGGGAATTGTAATTAAAAGCAGCCAATTCCCTGCCTAGTTGTATACACAAATTTGGCCGCAAGGACTAGGAGAGAGACCCTACTTTGAGGGTGGGGTTGCAAGTTTACTATGATGGGTTGCAAAAGAGATGCCCCATGGGCACACTTACTGGGGATGGGAGAAGATCATGAGTAGTGAATGCCCAGCACATAGGTTAAATGGATTTGTGCGTGGGGATAACACAAGGGAAGGCATGGGGTATTGAATGGCATACTTTGCAGGAAGCATTATATGTGCATTTAGGCAGGCGAGAACAAGATTCAGCAGAGTGGGCGGGAGGGCAGTGGCATATATTAGAAAAACCATTCAGGAGGTGCAGTAGGTGGCCAGATGAAGGAATTGTGTACACTGGTGAGTAGAATAGGAGAAGGGCATGTCTTGAAATGGTGCGTTGGAGGGATGCTCATGTGCTGATGGCTGGAAGGATGCCGTGCTGTGTTTCTGGTTTCACAGACAAGAAGCTTTTTGGAGAAGAAGGGCACTGGATGAAGAATATGTTTCAGATGGCAATGGACGGTTCAGTAGAAGGAGACACTGGGCCAGGGTGACCCTTCTGTAGATTGAAGGGAGCACACCATAGCACAGTAGCGAGGTGGTGGGACACAGAGTGAGAGATAGTATAGAAATGAAATACTAAATAATAATAATATTGATAATAATACTCACTGATAGGTGAAGAGGATGCTTTGGAATACTGCATCAGGGTTTAATCAGTCCTAAAGTGATGGAGAACCAGTTGCAGATGTTCCTTAGATAAAGTGAGGCATTGATAGGAGTGGGTAGGTTTGGGAAGAAGTGATGATAACAGCTGTGGAACAGCCTGCTGCAGCAATTTCTTTGGCGGGAAAGAAGGAGATGATGTACTAGGATGCAATGTGCAAAACACCAGTCATGAGAATGTCCCGGGAATGGACGTGAATGCATAATATGATGGCCTTGTGGGGTAGCATACCAGGCATGGAGGTTAATGAGGTAGGGAAAGAGCCAGTTGCAGGCTACAGCAGGAGAAAGGGGGCTGAGATCCAAGGCCTATGATAGTGTGGGAGGAGCTGTGCATTTAGATTGGGAGGGGTGGGAAGAGAGGATTAGTTATCTTGAACATTTTTGGGACTATGGGAATTTTTTCTAGGTTGCAAGGGCTAGTCCAGGTTAGGAAACATAGAAAACCCAAATTAAAATGTTGTGCAGCTTGTCTGCATTAGATTGTATTAATAGTCTATAAACATTTTAAACTTTTTCTTTACTTAGGGCAAACTAGCCACGTTAAAAGCTGTGTAATGTGATTATTATTTTTCTTTTATGTTTGCTAGGATGTTATAAATAAATAATAATAATAAGTTTTGTTTAAAAAAGAGAATATTTTGCCACTTGAACAACCCCTCATGTGCATTTGGAAAATCTTGCGGTGGATCTAAATAAATAGTACTCAGAATAAGGGAGGTAAATGCAAGTTAGCTGTGCTCTGGGGAGTGACAGATGGCGGGATGGAATTTGGATTGGTGGTGGTAAGGGATTGTCTTTGCAACGAATTCTTGGTGGCGCCACCATGGGTCAAAGCAGAATGACTGAGAACTGTGGAGCAGGTAGGCATTGAGGGTCAGGCGAAGGATGGCTGTTCTCCAGTGAGTGAGAATGTTATGAAAGGTGATTCTAAGATGTGTGGCCTGGAGGCTTGCTTCACTTGAGGTTGGTGTCTAGGGGAACAGTAATGAGACTTGTTTGGTTGATATTCTGTGGTATATGAATAGGATTCTAAGCACGTGTTTGACCTACAGTTGCTCTAGGCAACAGTGGAGAGGCTGGGATAACTCCTGGCAAAACTGCTGGACAACTTGTTCTTCAAGTTGCTATCCCTGGCTCCTGGTTTCTTCTGCTCCTAGTTATGACAACTAAGAGTGCTAACACTATTGATTGACTGTTAATGATTTGGCTTATGCCTTATTCCTGTTCATTGGGGGTGGGGGGTGAAAGAGAGAGAGAGAATGCCTTGGGCAGAAACATGTTTGTCAATAAGATTTCCATACAGTTTCTAGAGCTTTGCGGTGGGTTCATCTGGAGATGCTAAGCAGTTTATGGGTTTTCTTGCCATCTCCTATTACTCCCTTGCAGTGTGTGGTGGGCTGAGTAAATTGTCATTTCCATCCCTCAAGGATTGTTACCTTTGTCCCTGTGGATGTTTAAATTTAGGCCACATCTTCAAATGGAAAGTATCTTTCCTCTTCCCTGCCCCCTTTCCAAGCTGCCAAACACTTTGAATTTTGTAAAAAGACATTCTTTATGCTGAGGCAGGAGTCTCTTTAGTGCTGCTGTCACTTTGCTGTGGCTTGATTTCCTTCTCTTGCAATTGATAGCTTAATTATCTTTTAGCGCTTTGTAATTTCCCCCCTTCCCTTCTTCTGCTTCCTGGTGCGTTCCATGTCCCCCTCCTTTCTGTTCTCTTCGCCTGGTTTTGGAACAAGATCTGCAAACCTGCCCAGTATCTCTTGCTTTGGAGGAAACTCTGCTCATCTCCAGTGTGGCAGGTGGCATCCTTAAAAGACTCTGTTTTGAAGCTGAATGGTGGAGTATGAGAGTTGCGCAAAGCTAAGGCTTTGTTCTAATAAGCATCTTGTATATAAATATTTTGTTCTGATTATTCTCATTCTAGTTGTCATGGTCTGTCACTTGAGTGTCTCTGTGTGCTTGCTCCAAGCTTCTAAGGTTCTCTCTAGTCTAGTGGGAAGAAGAGAAAGGAACAAACGTCTGTCATCCTGTGTGTACCTTGTTGCTCTTTTGCTCTAACATGGTGTGTTCTTGCCGGGCCTTGTCAAGGTTGTCGTGTGTATCATAGCTAACTTGTTATCCTCACTAAAAGTAAACTGTTTAGAATTCTGCATCCAGAAGCAGGCTTTCTGCTCTGGCAGA
Source organism: Podarcis tiliguerta (assembly GCF_965153285.1). Taxonomy (NCBI): domain Eukaryota; kingdom Metazoa; phylum Chordata; class Lepidosauria; order Squamata; family Lacertidae; genus Podarcis; species Podarcis tiliguerta. The sequence continues at coordinate 6,679,634 of NC_139553.1, forward strand.
ACAGCAAAGGCAGTCTGTTGATCTCCACACAGCTCCTCTTTTATCTACCAGCTTCTTCCCCTCACTGACGCTTCAAAACCTTGCTGTAATTTGTGGATCTGCTTGGCTTTGTGCTGCCACTGATTGGTGCTTAACTAGCTGTGGTTGTGAGTCCCCCTCACATGTCTTGCATAAACTTAAATGTGTCAGGCTGTTGTGTAGGTACACATATATGCCTGAAGTGCAGCTGTCCCTGGCAGTCTTTAGAACACTGGCTTAGTTTTGTTTAAAGCATTTTTTTTCTTTGATCAGGGAAAGTATAATGCTGATGAAAAATACAGATTTCTCCACACCGGGGTCCTTTTAACCCTTCCCCAGTGATTTTAAATGCTGTTTTGTTTTGTTTTTATTTTAAAATAATACAAGAATTGCTAAGTGGAGCTTTCTATTGAATGTGTTTCTCTCACTAAAAGCACAGTTTTATACTCTCAGTTACACTGGGTGATGAGGTTGCAGGATTTGGTGAAAGACCCATCACGCTGGTTGAAGTGGATTGAGTACAGTGGTACCTCGGGTTACAGATGCTTCAGTTACAGACGCTTCAGGTTACAGACTCTACTAACCCAGAAATAGTACTTCAGGTTAAGAATTTTGCTTCAGGATGAGAACAGTAATCGTGCTGTGGTGGCGTGGCAGCAGGAGGCCCCATTAGCTAAATTTGTACCTCAGTTTAAGAACAGTTTCAGGTTAAGAACTGACCTCCAGAACAAATTAAGTTTTTAAACTGAGGTACCACTGTATGCTGCTACTGTGAAAGATACACCAGAGACTGACCAAATAAGGTAGGGTTGCGGGCAGCACTAGGGTCTACCCTAACTCCTCTGATCATGGCCATGGCCATGTTGACAGTGCACTGGACCTGGAGTAAGACGTTTCCCTCTTACGGACATCAGCAGAAACGATATTAGCCGCCCCTGCATTGAGGGCCACCCCACCCAAGACATCACAACAGAGCAACTTTTCACATAGTCACAGCACTCTACCACCCATGGGTATAGCCGGGGGGGGGGGTGAGCAGGGGGACAGCTGCCCCCACTAAATCAAGTAAATCAATAAAAAATACTTAAATAACTGAGGTTTTTACCCCCTCCCTAATATAAAGGCTGCCTCCTAACAGAAATCCTGGCTACACACATGCTAAAAAGGTAAAGGTAAAGGACCCCTGACAATTATGTCCAGTCGTGGACGACTCTGGGGTTGCGGCACTCATCTCGCTTTATTAGCCAAGGGAGCCGATGTTTGTCCACATCAAATTAGCATTACTAAACCGCTTCTGGCGAACCAGAGCAGCACATGGAAACGCCGTTTACCTTCCCATCGGAGTGATACCTCTTTATCTACTTGCACTTTGAAATGCTTTTGAACCGATAGGTTGGCAGGAGCAGGAACCAAACAACGGGAGCTCACCCCATCACTGGGATTCGAACTGCCGACCTTCCGATCGACAAGCCCTAGGCTGAGTGGTTTAGACCACAGCGCCACCCACGTCCACCCATAAACCCCATGCTACCACTCCATAAACCCCACATGGAGAAATTGTAATTCAGATGACAGAACAGGCAGCTTCAGGTTATCTTTCCCTTTCTCCATGCTATGCACAATTAGGACTTTAAAGGGAGAACTTTGATGAGAAACGGAGAAGAGGAACTGTCTCCAGAACGTAAGAAGAGCTCGCCAAAGGCCCGTCTAGTGCAGCCTCATGTTCTCACTTTGGCCAAGCCGATGCCCAGTGGGAAGGTGACAAGCAGTGCTTCAGTGCAACAGCACTCTCCCCACTTGTGATTTCCAACAAACTGTTATTCAGACACATACTGCCTCTGACAGTGGAGGTAGATAGAGGCGCCATCTCTGTTGCTGCGTTATCCCTGCCAAACACCTGATTCATCCGGTAGTGCAGCAGCAACAGCAACAATAACAAAACGTTTTTTATATTTATATTTTAATTTTGCTGCTGGGAGATTTAGGGGGTCAACAGGGTAGCGCAGCAGCAAAGGACATGTATTTTGCTACCTTGCTACCCCAACAAACAGCTGATTCACCTGGTAGAACAGCAGCAGCAAAACCCCTGCTGACTCCATGAATTATTCGGCTAGGTAGGTGATGATGTTAGGCACCAAAGGTGGCACCTGGACTTCTTCATCTGGTTGCAAAAGGCTGGTTGCCGGTCGCAAAATGCGGCTGGCACCTGCTAATTTCAGACATTGCTTTTGCATGCATTGCAAATACTCATACCACTGAGCTATGGACCTTGTCAGGACTATAATGCAGGAGAGGGGGGGGGGGGGCGAGTGGCTCCAGAACAAGGACCAGACATGTCATATGCAAGCATATAAATGGGTGTGTAGTTTGAAATCTCTTGAGAATGCCTTGCCACAACTCTTAAAAGTAATCAGTGCCCTTAGGCACTTGAAAGTGAAACCTTGTGCTTATCCAGAGTCTGCCTCATGAATTACTTTGGTGGTGCAGGCATGGCTAATTCAAATTCATTGCCATTTCTGCTCTTGCTAAGAGAAAAATGAGGTTTTTTTGAGACATAGGTTTTACTCGGAGTAGATCCATTAAAATGAATACATATAAATTAGTTGCATTCATTAATTTCAGTAAGTCTGCTCTGAGTAGGACCAACATTGAATACAACTAGCATTTGGAATTCACCATTCACCAGGTGTATTACATGCCTGAGAACTGCTCAAATATGACCAAACTAAGCTTTCTGGTCACTTGCTTTGCACCTGAGCCGTCTGTGAGAAGTGGAGAAACTTATTTGTTTCCCGACCTCAGCACCACCTGATCCCTGCCCGGCTTGCTTCAGAAAGACTGTTTGGCACACTAATGTCTCAACAAATGAAACTGACTTGTAGAAAATGTTACTTGAAAAAAGAGACATTGCACATACTTTTGTAAACCAATAAATCTTTAATAAAAATACGTTAAAAAGAGGAAAGAAAGACATCTTTCAGCCTTTCTCAACCTGTGGGTCCCCAGATGTTGTTGAACTACAACTCCCATCACCCCTAGCTAGCAAGGCCAGAGCTCAGGAATGATGGGAGTTGTAGTCCAACAACATCTGGGGACCCACAGGTTGAGAACTGCTGGTAGATTCTGGATGAGAAGCGAAGGGGGTGGGTGTGAAACTCTGAGCGGAGGTGACTCCCTGCCCATCCACCAGAGTCCCATGGCCGGTTGTCTTGGGTAGCTGCCTGGTGGGAGTGAAGAGGAGCTGTGGTGTTTATGATGATTAGGGCAGGCAAGAGGAGGTGGTGGGGAAGAGCAAGCAGCTGCCTTTTCCCTCCCTCTGCCCTTCCCTCCATCGCTTTGACTCCATCAGTCTTGGTCTCACCTCACTCATATCCACTGAGGGAGGGGTAGACCTTGCCTGTGTAGAGACACCAGTCGCACAGGGCTCAGACTCGCTCTTTCCTCAATAGTTGTAAAACTCACCCCACACTCCTCCCCACAGCCTGTCTTCCTTGAACCTGCCAGAGGGATGGGCTTTGCTGCTGGAGCAGATTTTGTTGGGGAGGAGGGGGAGACCCTGAAAGGAGCAGAGAGGAAGATGAGAAATCGGCAGTGTGAGCAGCAACTGTGTGTCTGCTTTGCTTGTTATATGTGTGTGAGAGATAGCAGAAGCCAATAGCAGCACTGCCTTCTGCTTGCATGTTTTAAGGGCTGAACTGAGGAGGGGGAGGCTCCAGTAAGCAGTTTAACCTTCGCCTGTGCAGCATTCAGCCAGCCCTGATCGGCCAGACAATTAGTGAACAATGGATACCCAGAACACATAATATAAATAATGCAGTTAGGAAAGTGATCAACATCGACAGGGAGAGTCTATTCCATAAATGGACTAACATTTTGGAGCACAGAATAGCAGGTGCATTTGATTTTTCATGTTTATCCACAAAATTAATACTCAAACATTGGCATGTAGTATCAGTAGTATCAAACTTTATTTGGATCACAAACCAGCATAAGATGAAACATATGGATAAACTGTACACATAAGACTTAAAACAGGTAAGGGATAAAAACTAATGACAGATTATACCATTGTTGTTGTTGTTTAGTCGTTCAGTCGTGTCCGACTCTTCGTGACCCCATGGACCAGAGCACGCCAGGTACACCTGTCTTCCACTGCCTCCCGCAGTTTGGTCAAACTCATGCTGGTAGCTTCGAGAACACTGTCCAGCCATCTTGACCTCTGTTGTCTCCTTCTCCTTGTGCCCTCAATCTTTCCCAACATCAGGGTCTTTTCCAGGGAGTCTTCTCTTCTCATGAGGTGGACAAAGTATTGGATCCTCAGCTTCAGGATCTGTCCTTCCAGTGAGCACTCAGGGCTGATTTCCTTCAGAATGGAGAGGTTTGATCTTCTTGCAGTCCATGGGACACTCAAGAGTCTCCTCCATGTGAGGGGGACTGCTGTCACCATCTGCCGTGATCATGGAGCCCAAGAAAGTAAAATCGCCCACTGTCTCCATTTCTCCGCTCTACTTGCCAGGAGGTGATGGTCCCAGTGGCCATGATACTAGTTTTTTTGATGTTGAGCTTCAGACCATATTTTGCACTCTCCGCTTTCGCCCTCATTAAGAGGTTCTTTAATTCCTCCTCACTTTCTTCCATCACTTTGTGTCATCTGCATATCTGAGGTCGTTGATATTTCTTCTGGCAATCTTAATTCCGGCTTGGGATTCATCCATTTCAGCTTTTCACATGATGTATTCTGCATATAAGTTAAATAAGCAGGGAGACAATATACAGCCTTGTTGTACTCCTTTCCCAATTTTGAACCAATTAGTTGTTCCATATCCAATTCCAGCTGTAGCTTCTTGTCCCACATAAAGTTTTTTCAGGAGACAGATAAGGTGATCAGGCACTCCCATTTCTTTAAGAACTTGCCATAGTTTGCTGTGGTCGACACAGTCAAAGGCTTTTGCGTAGTCAATGAAGCACAAGTAGATGTATTTATTGAACTCTCTAGCTTTCTCCATAATCCAGTGCATGTTTGCAATTTGGTCTCTGGTTCCTCTGCCCCTTTGAAATCCAGCTTGTACTTCTGGGAGTTCTCGGTCCACATACTGCTTAAGCCTGCCTTGCAGAATTTTAAGCATAACCTTATTATACCATACATCACTTAAAAAGATAAAGACAAGGACAAATGGTTAAAAGCGACTATAAGGGAAAGAATTTAAAGGAACACAGGTGTTGCATTTTGGACCTTCAGTTTAGGCCTAGTTTGTGGCACAAACCATCCTTTGACGAATATCCATCATGGCAGTGCAAAATCTAGCAACTGAGTATGCAACATCTGGGTTTTCATCTTGAAGTAGTATGGAGGTATAAAGTTGTTCTGTACGGCCTGGAAATTTATGTAGTACAGTCGTACCTTGGATCCCGAATGTCTTGCGAGTCGAACATTTTGGCTCTCGAACTCTGCAAATCCAGAAGTGATTGTTCCGGTTTGGGAACATTCTTTTGAACCCAAACGTCCAACATGGCTTCCACGGCTTGCAATTGACTTCAGCCAATCAGAAGCCATGCCTTGGTTTCTGAACATTTTGGAAGTCGAACGGACTTCTGGAATAGATTCCGTTCAACTTCCGAGGTATGACTGTATAGGCAAGATGAACCTCACTCGTTTTTAGTATTGGCAGTGAAAAAAGGCACGTTCTGTTGTTTCCAGTTGCCCAGAGCCACATGGGTATTTCCTCTCCTCATACAGTATCTTCCTAAAGAGGCCTTTCTGGATAGCTGAAGGGAGGGCCTGGCAATGGGCCAGAGTGAAAGCCCTTTGTTGTTTTGGAATTTCAAGGTTGGTATTAGGTATTTGGGAGGTGAGGTGTCTTCTGTTTTCACTGGTTAAAAATTTCAGGGACCTGGCTAGATCTGCTTGGCATTTTGTATCTTCCACGCAGTGTTTAATAGGTTTTTTTGGCTTGTTCATATCCCATTTTGAGGATAAAGCAGATTTGGGGGCGAAAGGCAAAAGTGGGCAGAGCAACAAATTTACTTTTGTATAGCAGGCTAGTTTCTACACACTTGAACATAGCCCTCTTTATTTTTCATCCAAGTGAGCAAGAGGCATCATAAGAGTTCAAGGAGATACTCCAGCCAGGCAAATGTACTCAATGAGGATCTAAAGCTGCATTGGTAATGGATATGACCTGAGAAGAGGGTGTAGCCCAGGTGTGGGGAGAGTCCTGATGACCAAACAGAGACTTGGAGACCACATCTGGCCATATCCTAAATTTGCCAGTCTCTTTCCAGAGGCACCCCCATCACAATCTTCTGTTGTTGTTTGCATATAAAGAAAAACATGACCCACCCTACCCTGGAGTGAAATCTATCTACTAATCAGGATCACTTTAGACTTATTCTCTAACCACAGGCATTAGGGGGGAAAGAGAGAGCTGCAATTGTCCTCCACGTTTCAGAATAACATTGTGTTGATTCTGTTATGTGTGAAGCAGCCCTAAGCCTGACTGCATATGATCTAGCTTGCTTGTTACTAGGAAGCATGAAATGGCAGGCTGAGGTTGTCGTCCTGATACCAAGAACTTGTGTGCTTGCCACATTAAACTAATAAGACGTGAATCTGTGGGGACTCGGTTGCTTAGCGTGATGCAAAGAAATGCAGTTTCCTGGAGAATAACAGTAACATCACTTTAGAAAACGGCATCAGCTATTGCTGCCCTTGCAGTTGAGATAAATTCCTGTGCCAGGGTTTAGAGTCAGTCTTCTATAATTGTGTGCTGGCCATCACTACATCTTCTGTGAGTGTATTTCCTCATGGAAATTCTACTTTGTGAAGATGCCTGCCCTTTTTTTTGCCATTCATGCCATGATCTAGTGTTTTAGTATTGCAAGAGAGGAAGGAAAAAAGCCCACTCCCATTTGTTTGTTTCCACATGATGCATAATTTTAAAAAATTCTTTGATTGTTCATCTTATCTGCCTGAAAAGAATGGTCAGGGAACTTTTTTCTGAATTCCTCTGATGTCATCTGTTAGCAACCACTTATCATTAATGGTCAGGGCTGAAACCAATAATGGGCAGTGCACACTCTTTTCTCTGTTTATTCTCTCTGCCCTACCCCTTCCCTTGCCACCAAAAACTGCAAGTTCCCCATTTCTGCTTTTCAAATAAAATGTCCCATATATTGAAACTTGTCTTCCAAGGGGGGTTGCTCTTGCCCGCAAACATTTTGTTTGCCCTTTTCTGTATTTTCCCCAACTTTACAATAACCTTTTTGAGATGTGAACAGAATTGTGCGCAGTATTCCAAGTGTGGTTGCAACATAAGTTTGTATGAAGGCATTGCAGTATTGGCTGTTTTATTTCCAGTCTCTTTGATCCCTATCATGGAATTTTCCTTTTTTCACAGCTTCCAGGAGACACCTTTTGTTGAGGTATCCATTACAACCCCAAGAACCTTTTACTGATCAGCCCACTGTCAGCTCAAAGTTTTAAGATGCATTACTTATATTTATTGTGCATTGAACTGCATTTCTCATTTTATGCCCATTCATATGTTTTAGAGAAGTCCTTATAGAGTGTGACGCAATGAGTTTATTGTTTGTACCAACATGGATATTTTTGTGCCCTCCCCAAAGTCAGCTGCATGCTGGCACACATAAACACACCCACACCACATCCCCGCTTGGTATTGCAGAAAAGAGTATAAATAAGATTTCTTTTTAGTATACAAAAGTAAGTGCAACAATCCAAGCATTAGCTCTTGCTGTCTTGGTCTAGGATGCAAATAACTGATGACATGTCCTTTAGGGGCATCAATCATACCTTATCTCATAGCTGTAACTGTTGAAAAGTTATGACATTTCTTTTTACTCATCACATGTCAGAGAAGTATTTTAGCCCACTAGGGGGTGTTGGTGACTGGATGGAAATGCTTCTACAAGAAGTTTTCAGCGCTGAATTTGGCTTACAGTAGTTTTTAAAATTTTTATTTTTAAGTAGCCCTTATGGGTGTGGGGATTTTCAGCTACCCATCAGAGCCCAAAAATAGCTTTGTGGATTTGTTTGCATGATTACTGCAGGGGATCTCTGTCAGAAAACCCTGCTCCTGACTTTGTTTTCTTAGTCTCCTGGGAGCTGTTAAAATACATATGTGGTCAGCCTTTTTTGCCCATGGAATCGTCAGCTTTCTCTGTTCTCCATAAACTTGCCTCTCTGTTCTGTCCTATCTTGGTGTGGCTCCAATAAAAGAAATGTTCATACTGTACAGTATAGAAATTGGAGAAACAAACTACATTTTGAGTTCATACCAAAAAGTGTGCTTTTGTCAGATAGATGTAAGAGACTGCTCCCCTCCCCATAAATGCTTATAGATGTTTCCTGTAGCTCAGGATGCACTGATATCTTGCAGTGCATATCTTTTTTCTATCTTTTGTCATTTTCATCACCATAAAAGACTGCTGGCTCTGATCTTTAGACCTTTTATATGAGAAGGTCTCTAGTCTTTCAAATATATATCGTAATTTTGTCGGCAGCCATAATATTTCTTTCGTATTATTCTGTACCTACCTTACGTTCCATCTCATTTTCTTGAACTGTGAAATGCTAGGTTAGCAGAGCAGAATGTGAGTGTGTCACCAGCTTGCATGGGTGTTGTAAGGGTGTTTATCAATAAATTCACTTTGTAAACTAAAGGTAAATTTTCTGGGCTTGAATTCTGCTGTGTTGCGCAAGGACAACCTTCTGTCCTTTTAGGGTTGTTATCTGATATGAGTTGATGATGTGATAAGAGTGAGTATAGGAAAGGTTTTCACAAGGGGCTGAATCCCTGACATAGAACTATACTACATCGCCAATCAAGTATGCCACATAATCCCTTACATTCTAGAGGATGAGACAAAACAATGGGTATACTTGGAAAGAGACATATTTGAAAACACACCCACCACAGCATACCCATTCCTCCCAAACAAACTAAGGAAAATCCCCACAAAATTAAACCGATTCATGCAGACCATGCTTAAAGCATGGAAGGAAGAAGTAGGCAAAGTGTCCCCAAACCCATCCCCACTAATCCCCCTGGTTCATCACCCACTATTCAGCACAAAACCTCCAGGTAAAAACCTGGCAAGCCAACGGCACAAGAAATGCAAGACAAACTAAGGGACACCCAAATGCCCTGGCTAACACACCACCAATTTCATACCCTCTTAAACAATCCAGTTGTTAAAGCAGCAGCAACTATATCCTTAACCACCTTTGAAAACCTTCTCCTAACAACAAAGGAAGGGGATGGTATCCACAATATATAAAATATTGCTCTAAAGCCCCACAAACTCCCTCAATGCAATCAAAAAGCATGACATAGGCTATGAAACTAATGCCACCCAATGAACTGTAATGTGATCTAATCCTCCCTTTAAATCCATCTCAGCCAAAAGAAGGGAACTCACGCTGAAACTCACATACAGATGGTACTTAACACCACGGAAACTGGTGATACACCCAGGAACTTCACCAAAATGTCGGAGAAGTTCCACCTCCACAGGCACATACCTCCACATGTGGTGGGAATGCCCCAGAATCCAACCCTTCTGGACAACAGGTTGTACAAGAGATATGCAAAATAACTAAAAAAGTATTAGAACTCACCCCAGAACTGGCCCTACTGAACAGTTTCCAAGATCATAATGACCACTCACATTACAAAGAGCTTATAACCCACCTACTCTCATCAGCCAGAAGCCTCATAGCCAGACACTGGAGAGACCTGTCAGGAGTGAACATGGACAACTGGTACCAAGTCATATGGGGGAAAGCCTTACTAGAAAAAACTAACAAAAATTGAGACTGACACGGGGGCAAATAGAAGAGGATGCATTCACCCCAGTATGGCTCCCCTTTATCACATACACAGCCCAACAAGACCGCAACAACCCACCAACAACATATGAATGAATTTGGCTTACTTGACCCAACAAGCCCCTCCCCCTCACAAATGCAAACAAAACCCACTGCAGACAACCGCAGACAACCAATCACACCCTGCCCCCCAATACCTCTCACTATCAAGGAAATGTAACAAGCAAATAGAAAGAGAACCTACCCAGTTGACTCTGACACCCCCACTAAGTAGAAGAATATAAGCTTTACCACCACCCCTCTTCTCTTCCTAATCTTATACTGCATACAAGACTAATGTCTTACAACAAATGTAACTGATCTGTAGAAAACACAACCCAAAAAGAGACAATGCACTTACTTTTGTAAACTAAGAAAACCTTTAATAAAAATTATTTTTAAAAACAACAAGGGGCTGAATCCAATGATGCACATACAGATTTCCATTTGCACAATGGAACCTGCCTTTCCTCTCCTCTACCTCTGCACCTTCACAATCTGTGGTGGAGGGTCTTCCACTCCTCGAGAGCAGATTTATAGAATTCATTTATTTTTCAAAAACTTAACTAGCAAATGCAATAAAATGCAACAAATGAACAAGTACATTGAAGCACAGGAAAGGTTAATAAATAATGCAGAAATACAATGTAGAAGAAGGCACAATTTGTTTCGTTCAGTAAGTCTCTCTATAGTCCTCTGTGTGTTTGAGGCGGTTTTCTTGTATGGTTGTCATGGCATATATAGGAAAGAGGAGGAGGCCAAGATGCATAAAAAGTCAGTGGGTCTGAAGCTGGCTAGTCAGTTTTTCTGCTAACACAGCATTCCAAATGTGGGCATTCCAAGAGCCAAGGGTTAGCCTTTCAGCAGAACACAATACCTGACAATTTCTAATTGTGCTGCTACCATAAGACAAACTATTTTTCATGACTTACATTCTAATTAAGATTGCCTCTGGAGAAGATTTTGAGGGTGGGGTGAGGCTGAAGGGGAGAGACGGGAGAAGTTTGACTGTGCAAGTAGAAGTTGGTTATACTAGTAGAACAGCACGTTGGCTTACGACCCATGGCTAGTATTAAATACGCAGAATAGTAGGTAAGTAAACTCAATGTTGGGGACGCGGGTGGCGCTGTGGGTTAAAGCCTCAGTGCCTAGGGCTTGCCGATCGAAAGGTCGGCGGTTCGAATCCCCGCGGCGGGGTGCGCTGCCGCTGTTCGGTCCCAGCGCCTGCCAACCTAGCAGTCTGAAAGCACCCCCGGGTGCAAGTAGATAAATAGGGACCGCTTACTAGCGGGAAGGTAAACGGCGTTTCCATGTGCGGCTCTGGCTTGCCAGAGCAGCGATGTCACGCTGGCCATGTGACCCGGAAGTGTCTTCGGACAGCGCTGGCCCTTGGCCTCTTTGAGTGAGATGGGCGCACAACCCTAGAGTCTGTCAAGACTGGCCCGTACGGGCAGGGGTACCTTTACCTTTAAACTCAATGTTTAAACTGACTCCAGATAGAAGTTTAGATGGACCTCTCATTAATTTGGATTCAAACAACTGCATAAATATTTCTGCATGGCTAAAGGAACTTTTGACAGCATCCAACTAAGTTCTGTTCCAAGTAGAGCGACTGAAATGTGGGCAGAGAGTTGTTACACTCAGTTCCTGCTCATCACCTCCCCAAATGAGGCATCTGGTTTGCCATTGTGAGTTCTGGATGCTGGACTATATAGACCTTTAGCCTGATCCAGCATACTCTCTTATGTCCTTAAAAGTATACCAAGATCGGTATTATTTGGCAACCACTTAAAAGACTCAGCATAGAATCCTAGCACTCCTGCTAGGGAACAGAGTGACTTCAGCTGAAAATTACAAACAAGGACAAAATTACAAACCTTGTAATAGAGGAGGGAGCACTCTTGGACACGCAACTCCATTGGTACAGCTCTTCAGACACAGGAATACATTATTTATAATTATATGGCATGAAGAGTCAAAGGTCTCTAGAGCTTTTGCCTGTTCCTGCAGGCTATTCTAATGTTCTTATTATGGCTACAACCCTTTCTTGTAACTTGAAGTCATTGGTTCAAGTCCTACTATCTAGAGCAGGAGAAAACCAGATTGTTTCTTCTGTCATGTGACAGCCCTTGAGATATTTGAAAATGGTTTCATATCTCCTCTCAATCTCCTCTTTTCCAGGCTAAACATACCCAGCTCCTTTAAGTACTCCTCATAAGGCTTAATTTCCAGACCCTTGATCCTCTTGCTTGCCCTCCTCTGCACACATTTTAGCTTCTCAACATTCTTCTTAAATTATGGTGCCCAGAATTGGACATAGTATTCCAGGTGTGGCCTGCCCAAGGCAGAATAGAGTGTTACTATGACTTCCCTTAGTCGGGACACTTTACTTCTGTTGATGCAGGCTAGCATAGTATTTTGGGGTTTGTTTGTGTTTTTTAAAAAAATTGATTTTTAAAAAATAAACATACAACAAAAAACAATTCAAAATCCAAATATCGAGATCACTCTGAATCTTCTGACTTCCCCCCATCCCTTCCATGCGTCCTATTGATAATATTTTCCAACTGCATATTAATACTTCTCCGATTTTTTTGTCTTTCTAAATTATCTATACATTCCGTTACAAGTGTGGTTAAAATCCTGCCAATGTTTTAACCTGCTTACAACGATCTCGTATATAAATTATAAACTTTTCCCATTCTTTTTAAAAGTTCTTGTCTTCTTGATTTCTGAAATTCCCAGTTAATTTTGCCATTTCAGTGTAGTCAAATTTTTTTAAGATTTTATTTTAAAAATGTACTTCTTTAACACTTCTATGTTTGCTACCCTGGATATCTTTGAGAGGAGGTGGGTAGCTCGGTTGGTTAGAGTTTGGCCCTAACAAGGCTAAGGTTGCTGTTTCAAATTAATCGCCATAAGAGACAGCTGCATATTCCTGCATTGCAGAGGGTTGGACTAGATGTGTTGGGAGACATTCTGCCCAGAAACACGTGTATACCTTTAAGAAGTTTCTGTAAGCTCTGGGTTAATTGGTTGCAGCTGGCTGTGGCTACAAAAGGAAAAAAGCTGCAGTTTGTACTCTGCCTGCAGGAAAAACACCCAGAAGTTTTGCTGTTTATTGTTTTGTAATAAAGTCTTCATTTTAGTTTGGTTTTACACCTGTCTCATGGTGTCACAGTCTGTTCTCTGCCACCAGTTGAAAATCCCCCTCCAATAAGATGATCCTCAGGTTCCCTTCCAACTCTATCATTTTATGAGGGGTAAAGCTTCTATGATAGAAAGGTTGAAAATGTCAAATCTATAAATAAATAAATAGCTTGTTTGGATCCAGATCTTTTTCAGGCTCCTTTTTTCCTTCAATATTTCCACTTGTGCACAGAGTAAAAATCCTGAAAACTGTATTGAAAGGCGATCAAGACAATCAACTGTTCCACTATGAAAACACCTTCAGATGTTACAGCATTGCAATTTGGGAATTACTGTTCCTCCTTCATCTCCTAAAAAAGGTAAAGGTAAAGGACCCCTGACAGTTAAGTCCAGTCGCGAACGACTCTGGGGTTGCAATGCTCATCTCGCTTTACTGGCCAAGGGAGCCAACGTTTGTCCGCAGACAGCTTCAGGGTCATGTGGCCAGCATGGCAAAACTAGAGCAAAACTAGAGCAGCGCATGGAAATACTTTTCTGGGTCATGTGGCCAGCATGACTAAGCCGCTTCTGGCGAACCAGAGCAGCGCATGGAAACGCCGTTTACCTTCCCGCCAGAGTGGTACCTATTTATCTACTTGCACTTTGACATGCTTTCGAACTGCTAGGGTGGCAGGAGCTGGGACCGAGCAATGGGCGCTCACCCCTTCGCGGGGATTTGACCCGCCAACCTTCCAATCGGCAAGCCCAAGAGGCTTAGTGGTTTAGACCACAGTGCCACCCATGACCTTTCATCTCCTTAGATGGTAGCTATAATCTGCAAATTCTTAACACAATTCTGACTTGTGCACAGATCTATGAAATAGCATGTTTGTTTTATAAATTTAGATTTCATGGATCTGTCCAGGAATCTGACTATTTCCCCCTGGTTTGCAATTGTTTTTTATATCCTTGAATGCAGATACCAAAATGACCTACACAGCTGCATTTTGTGAACTTAATCACTAGATTGTGTGGGTTTGGAAAGGGTGCAAGTTGGAGCTTTCTTAAAACGAAAAGATAAAATACAGTGGTACCTCTGATTGCGAACGGGATCCGTTCCGGAGGCCCGTTCGAAACATAAAAAGCCTGCAACCTGAAGCGCTGTATCTGCGCAGGTGCGCGGTGTGATTTGGCGCTTGTGCGCATGTGCGAAGTGCAATTGGCGAAACCTGGAGGTAACCCTTTCCGGTACTTTTGGGTCGCCGCGGGAGGCAACTTGAAAAAACGTAACATGAAGCCAACATAACATGAGGTATGTCTGTAGCTGGTAAGATCTGAATTTGCATAATTTCTTCTTTCTGCATATCATTTTTGTGTCATATCTATGTTGTAAGCAACTACAGTGTTACCTCGGGTTACATACGCTTCAGGTTACATACGCTTCAGGTTACAGCCTCCGCTAACCCAGAAATAGTACCTCGGGTTAAGAACTTTGCTTCAGGATGAGAACAGAAATCATGCTCTGGTGGCGTGGCTGCAGCGGAAGGCCCCATTAGCTAAAGTGGAGCTTCAGGTTAAGAACAGTTTCAGGTTAAGAACGGACCTCCAGAACGAATTAAGTACTTAAGCCGAGGTACCACTGTACATTAAACAGAGATCTGCCTTGAGTGCTGTGGCGGAAGGGCAGTAAATAAAAATGTACATGAAAAACTGCAAATGTATGTTTGATACAGGCCCTGTTGTGCTCTGAAGCAAACTTGGCTTCTTCAGTGCAGAAGCTGGTTCACAACCAGTGCTATTTTTCTCAAAAAGGAGGTGCCGGAACTCACCATGAATGTCTTCCTTGTTCACTTACAATGGCAATAGTGCCCACCTGAAAGATAGTTCGGGCAAGTTCCAGCTTAAAAGAAAGCCCTGTTCCCAACTATTGTTTTTGCTAGTGCATCCCTCAAAGGACACAGATTTTTTTACTTGGGTATAAAAAAGCTCAGAATTTGTGCCCCAAATAGTACCATTAACATAATTGTTTCCATTGGATATGACCAAAATAGTCTTATCAAGTAGAGTAGCAAGCTTCCAGACTGAAGAGCACTTACCTCCCGCAGAACAGAACAAATCCTGCTGAGCAAAACTACTGAAGGGAAATTGTGATGGAAGCAAGACAGAGTCTGAGAACTCCCTGTGGTGGCAATTGAGTCAATGTCTCCCGAGTCAAAGGATGAGGTGCTCTCACTTTTGAGGGAACCTGCCAACATGCAGGAGCCATTCTGTCAGCATGCATGCCTTTGGTCTTTCCAACAGTGTCACAAGTGTCGGGCACTGAGCTATGTCTACTTACATTCACACTGAGGGGAATAAAGGAAATAAGGGACAGATCCTGATTCTGGTTTGAATCATTTTGTTGGAAATAAGGGTCGGACTCAAACTGGTTGGTTGGCAATGGTGGTCTGCTTCTTCTTTGTAGACTACCATCGTCTTTGTAGACTACCATTTTTTATCATTAGCATGTCTAATTTGCACAACCAAGACACAAACTACTTTCTTAAAAGCATCAGTGAAATAGATTTCTGTTCTCATTTACAGACAGAAAGGAAAGGAATTCTGTAGAGCAATCAGTAGGAGCATTCTGTGCAGCAGTGGGCTCACTGATCTCCTTTTGGTTGTGTCACTGCTGCTTACCTTGAGTGAGGCAAAATTGAGGTCAATGCTCTGCCATTGCAGAGGTGGGAGTTCTGGATTTGCTTCTGCTGGTGCATTTGTACTGCACCACACTTTCTGCTACCTCTGTCCTTCCCCTCTGCTTCCTTGTAGGCAGCAGTGATGTGAACAGAGGTTAGGTGAGAGTCCCCATGCAATCATGCTGTCCACTACTACTTCTGGGGATGTAGATGAAGGTAGAATATAAGCTTTGCAGAGAGGCAGTTGCAGACTGAAGCCCTGACATCTCTAGGAAGGGGTGCAAAAGGCTCTTAGCTGAAATTATCAGAGAGCTGCTACCAGTTGGTACTGTATATAGCCTAGGCATAGGGAGCCTTCCCTTCCTCACCTATTGGCCATGGTGACTGGGAGTTGGAATCTAACAATATCTGGACAGCCAAAGTTTTCCCACTGCTAGTGTAGACAATACCAATGGTCTGATTCACTATAAGACAGCTTCTGCATGGGGGGGGAGGGCAATTCTCTTGAAGGTTCATGCAATCAGAACATGGTCTGAGGAAACTTGGTTAGTGCAGTGGACAGGCATTTTTAGTATAGTGTGCCACCATTAGCAAAACTCTACTTGGCCACTAAGACATAAGTGAGGCCAGTGCTTTTTTTCTGGGGTGATGCAGGGGTACGCATGCCCCTAAACATTTTGTCAATCTTTGTGGTTTTGTCCGTTTACTGTATTTATTACCCCCGATTTGAACTATAAAATGGTGATTCCCCCCCCCCCAAACATTTTTTAAAGAAAAAAAAAGCACTGAGTGAGGCATTTCTTCTGTTGAAGGGAAATTATGTTTTCAGTATCCAAACTGCAACATTTAGCTAGCATATCTGCTGCAATTGTGGCTGTGTGACATTTAATTGCACTAGTGTCACAAGGCCTAGTGCAAGGTCTATTAATGATGCAATTACCTCACTCCCCCCAACATTTGTGTACCTTTCCTTGGGAACTTAAAAAGCTTATGTGGCTATTCTTTCCCACCCCCCAAGCAGTTCCTACTATTTCATAAATGCTAGCCTCTTGCCTTTTAAAATTAATGATCTTTGTTTGCTTTTCCTCTCCGCCTATGTAATGTGCATCTCCATCTTTCACCCCACCCCCACTGCCAAATGGTGAATGGCGGTAGGTTATTCACACCTTGTTAGTCTGACCTTTAATCCTTTCATTTATGTCAGGGCCTGGAAATTGTGGTACTGGAAAAGTGTGGTTCATAGTTTTTTTTGTGGTGATGGTGGTGATGATGATATCAATCAGTCATTTCACTTGTATCATTTTATTTGCTCTGGACACTATACTTCTGTTGATGCAGCCTAAAATAGCATTAGGTGTTTTTTTGCTGCTATATCACACCAGTGACTCATGTTAAGATTCTTAATCTCAGGGTTGGGGGTTTGAACACCACATTGGGCAAAATATTCCTGCATTGCCGGGGGTTTGACTAGATGCAGTTCTAGGATTCTGTCATGAAGAAAATGTTTAAAATGACATTTGTAAAAAAAACACAAAAAACAAAAAAACAGAAGCATTTATGTTAGGGATTCTAGGACAAAATGAACTGGACTCCTTGGCAGGATTTGAATAAACATACACAAATTTATTGGTTGATAACATGATAGATAGTTAATGTAAGGATATGTACAGTTTTATAACATGCAGAGAATAACATGTGCTGATAAATCAGAGGAGCTGAGGGAAGTCTTTGTGGGGGGAGGGTTTGAAGGGGGGAAGGGGGAAAAAGTGAATATGATATGTTGAAATTATTAATAAAAATATTTTAAAATAAAATAAAGTAGTCATGAATAATAAACAAAACATTAAAAAGTGCACAACCAAATTAAACAATTTCCCCATAAATCATAAGATCCAAAGTAAAGATACAAAAAAATAACAACAGTAACAACTGCCCCCCCCCTTCAACAATCCTCCCTAAACAATACCTTATCCCAAGGTTGTGTTCCACAGCCTCAGCTTTTGTAGCTGGAGTCAGTCAGGCCCTGTCCTTCCAGGTCAGGTGGGAAAAGGCATGCAAGGCAGGGAACAGATCTTCCAGTTCTCACAGTTCTTTATTGCTCATGCTGTTGATGAGTCTGGGCTTCCAACTTACAACACTTGGAAATAAGTGTAAAGCAATTTTAACGAGTAAGAACCCTTTCAGATTCGGCCAAAAGCACATCTGGTCCATTGTTGTGTTGTCACACTGGTTGGCCTGGTCTCCTTGCCATGGTTACTTGAATGCTGCGCTTCGGCTATCAGAAATGGACACTTAACTAGAGAGGTTCTTCAGGGAAGTGTATAGAAGGTGCCTGTGGTCTGCGCATCCTAATTTTTCATTGTCTTATACAAGCAAAATGAAATGTATACTTGGCTAGGATGAATCATAGCATGAAGTAGCAAGCTGTTGTCTAAGCCAGAAAACCTTTGGTTTTTTATTTATTTACTTCTTGGTTATGTAGCCCTGAGCAAAATGCCTAAGCATAATTTACTGACTGGATATTGAAGGACTGGCAGGGTAGGGAGAATTAATCCCACCTTTGCTTTTGCAGTCTGCGGTCTTGACATGTCTCAGATCTTTACTGTATCTTTAGGTATTTTTTTCCCTTCACCGAGCACACACATTGCTAGTGATCATCGCAAAGTGATAGAGGATTTGGAACATAGGAGGAAAATGTTTGTAAATAAGCATGTTCGGCTTTGAAATGAGATTCATTTTGTCAGGGAATGACAGAAAATTAGAAACATTGAATAATAGCAACATTTACTGAGTTTGCAAGAGGGAGAACAAGAGCACTGTAGCAAAGAAGTTCTGTCTTAAAACATGTGAAACCAAGAATGAATGTAGTACTTTGGATAACTGAATTATGGCAGTCTAGGTTAAAATGTAAAGGTAAAGGACCCCTGACAGTTAAGTCCAGTCGCAAGCAACTCTGGCGCTCATCTCGCTTTACAGGCTGAGGGAGCCTGCGTTTGTCTGGGTCATGTGGCCAGCATGACTAAGGTGCTTCTGGTGAAACCAGAGCAGCGCACGGAAATACCGTTTACCTTCCCGCCGGAGCGGTACCTATTTATTTACTTGCACTTTTTGGCGTGCTTCCGAACTGGTAGGTTGGCAGGAGCTGGGACCAAGCAACGGGAGGTCACCCCATCGCGGGGATTTGAACCACCAACCTTCTGATTGGCAAGCCCAAGAGGCTCAGTGGTTTAGACCACAGCGCCACCTGAGTCCCTTGGTCTAGGTTAGTATAATATATAACATTTAAGCCTCTGTGCAGCAATTTATTTTATTTTAAAAAATTGTGACCCACTTAATAAAAAGAAGACTTTAAGCAATATACAGAAAAACAAAGCCATTATCAACACTATAAAAGATACAACCAGAAAATCTTATAAACAAGTATACATAACTAAATTATGTGTCTGGATAGGCTTGCTGAACTAAGTTTTTAGCAGCTGTCACATGATTGAGCTGGGCATGTCAGTATCTCTTGGCCTGACTTCACAGGGTATTTTTGAAGTGTGAATGCATGCTCACTGAAAAATGTGGACTAAACAGGGGATTTGGAAAACTGAAAAGAAGTGTTCTTCTTTACACACTGGTGCCCACCGGAAGTTGTTGGACTATAACTCCTGTCATTACAGACCATTGACTGTGCTGCCTAGGGCTAATGGGAGTTGTGGTTCAAAACATCTGGAAGGCTAGGTTGGGGGCAGCCTTGCTAGTTTGAATGGGGAATGCCCAATCTAATTGGAAGCAGGGCTCTAAACTGGAAGGGGCATTAAGTTATTCAAAGGCCAGGTACCCACTATCCATCATGTGTGCATTAGGCCTCTTGTGATGTGAAGACCTGACCAAAAAAACACTTTCCCCTTGTTTTTTTTAGTCTCTCTGCTCTCCACCTGCTCCCCAGCCTTCACATTGATACTGCTGAATTGTTGGGATCAAAAGAGAAAAGCTTTAGTGGCAATGTAGTCCTGGCCACAGCAATGGCTTGAGATGCTATTCTGGGTGGGCAGTTCAAGCACAGAGCAGTTTGCTTAATTATAGTCTCTTTTCTTTCTACAATAGATTATGAGTTTGCTCAGAACCTAAATGGCTTTTTTTGGGGGGGGGGATAATGGCAGCCTGCCAATAGGAAGCATGAATGGGTCAGAATCACTGAAAGTGTCTTTTATAGTAGGTGCTTATCTATTATCCAACCGGCCACAAAAACAGCTTTATCAAATTGTGGTTGTTAAGAAAAAAGTATTTATTAGAGCTACTGTTTGTATCTGAACAAAAACAAGCAACCAAGATCTGCACTTTTGCAAGAGTGCCCATGCCGTCCAGCTAGTGGCAACAGACAAAGCACTTGCACTCCCCAACAAGAAGACAGTCTGTAGGAAGGTAGGAGCTATTAGAAGATCCTAAAGTTTCAGGGAAGGCAGGCCCAGGGCTGGAATACTGTGAAGATTACAATCTTTTCTCTGTAAAGAAGGCCTGTGAGTTGAAGGTGGGGTTCAATCCAAAAGTACCTTTTACCTGCGGTGGTGGGTGGTGATATAATAGGCTATAAAGCTTGCTGCTCCAGAGACTATGGTGGAAGAGTTGTTGTACACAGAAGTATCCAATGTGGAATCTCCAAAAGACTAAGCATCATAGAATCATATAATAGTAGAATTGAAAGGGTCCCAAAGGCCATTTAGTCTAACTCCTTGCTGTGCTGCAATCTTAACTAAAGCATCCAATCACTGCTTTAAAACCTCCATCAAAGGAGAGTCCAAGGGAATCTCTGCTCCACTGTCAGAAAGTTCTTATTGATGTTTTGTTGGAATCTGCTTTATTCTAACTTGAATAGAACGTTTTGGGTCCTAGCTTACTGAGCAGGAGAAAACAAGCTTGCTCCATCTTCCTTGGGACAGCCCTTTAGATATTGGAAGGTGGCCATCATATCTGTTCTCAGTCTTCTCTTTTCCAAGCTAAATAGAGCCAACTCCCTCAACTGCTCCTCATAAGGACACTTGATCATCTTGGTGGTTGCTCTCCTCTGCACACATTCCAGCTTGTCAACATCCTTCTTAAACTGTGTTGCCCAGAATTGGACATAGTATTCCAGATGCGGTCTGAACAAGGCAGAATAGGGTGGTATTATGACTTCCCTTGTCCAGGACACTATACAGTGGTGCCCCGCAAGACGAATGCCTCGCAAGATGGAAAACCCGCTAGACGAAAGGGTTTTCCGTTTTGGAGGTGCTTCGCAAAACGAATTTCCTATGGGCTTGCTTCGCAAGATGAAAATGTCTTGCGAGTTCCTGCGGGGTCCCCCCCCCCTTTCCCCAAGCTGCTAAGCCGCTTAACAGCTGATCCGCTAAGCCGCTTAACAACTGATCCACTAAGCCCACTAAGCCACTGATAGCGCTAATCTGCTAAGCCGCTAATGGGCTTGCTTCGCAAGACGAAAAAAACCGCAAGACGAAGAGACTCGCGGAACGAATTCTTTTCGTCTTGCGAGGCACCACTGTACTTCTGTTGATGCAGCCTAACATAACATTAGCTTTTCTTTTTTTTTTTTTTTTGCTGCTGCATCATACTGTTGACTCATGTTAAGCCTGTGGTCCACCATGACCCCTAGATCCTTTTCACATGTACTGCTAGTAAGCCAGGTGTCCCCCATCTTATAGTTGTGCATCTGGCTCTTCTTGTCTAAGTGCAGAACCTTATATTTGTCTCTGCTGAAATTCCTTTTGTTAGTTTGGACCCAGTTCTCCAATCAGTTAAGGTCATCTTACATTCTGATTCTGTCTTCTGCAACATTAGCTACCCCACCCAGTTTGGTGTCGTCTGCAAATTTGTTGAGCATCACCCTCAGTTCCTTCATCCAAGTCAATTATAAAGCTGTTGAACAACAGTGGGCCCAGGACAGAACCTGGCAGCATGCCATTTGTCACTTTTTCCCAGGTTGTCATGGAGCCATTTGTGAGCACTCCTTGTGTTCAGTCTGTCAACCAGCTCCAAATCCAGTTGTTGTCTTGTCCAGCCCACATTTTACCAGCTTTTCTGCAACAATATTATGGGGATTTTTGTTAAAAGCCTTACTGAAATCAAGATACACTATATCCACAGCATTCTCTTGATTATTATTTTTCCCCTTTTTTGAAGATGGTGACATTTGCCTGCCTCCAGTCTGCAGGGACCTCACCTGTTCTCCAAGAATTCCCAGAGATTATAGACAGAGGTTCTGAGATTACAACCGCAAGCTCTTTTGGTGCAGGTTATCAGGCCCTGGATATCTGAATTCGTTTAAAGTACCTAGGTGTTCCCTTAGTACCCTTTTCCCTATATTCAGCTGCAGCCCCCTCCTTGTATTGGTTATTCTGTTATCTTTAGGCTGGCACTGCTTTCCTTTTTGGTGAAGACAGAGGTGTTGAGCAGTTCCACCTTCTGTCTGTCCCCCAATAGAGTTTATCTGTCTTTTCCACATAGAGATCTATTACTTGCTAATCCTTCATCTTTGAAAATAGCCAAAGAAAGCATTTTTTTGTTTGTTTTTAACCACTCTTCCAAGCCTGAGCTCATTCCGAGCTTTGGCCTGCCTAACCTTCTCCTTGCAGTTGTTGGCTACTTGTATATACTCTTCCTTTTCTTCCATTTTTTATGCATGCACATCTTAAATCTCAGTTCATCTATAAGCTCCTTATACAGTCACACTGGTTTCTTTAGATGCCACCCACTTCTCTTTCTTGTTCTAATTGTCTGCCTTTGTGCCTGCACTAGTTCACCTTTAAGAAATTCCCATCCATCTTTGACTCCCTTCTCCTTAAGTATTTCTGACCATAGGATCTCACCCAATAGTTCCTTGTGCATTTTGAAATTAGTGCTCTTGAATTCCAGAGTGCATGTCCAAGTACATTCTGCTGCCCCTTGCCTCTGTATCATGAAACCCAAGAGGGCATGACCACTTCCTCCCAAGGTCCCTAGCACTTCCACTTTGTCAATGTTCCTTCATGTTGGTGAGGGCCTTGTGTGAGATAGATGATCATCTTGTTGCTTCTTCTACCTTCTGGGAAATTATATTGTCAGTGAGCCAATGGAGGAATTTGTTGGACCTTACATTATTGGCAGAGTTGGAGTTCCAACAGATATTGGGGTGGTTGAAGTCTCTCATTGTTTCTCTCTATTTTTTTTGACCCATATCCTCTCAATCTGCCCTCCATGCTCCATGCCGCATTTAGGGCCTTACATATTCGGTAAATTTGGGAAACAGAGGAAGAGAGTTTTAATGTCCAACATGAATGGCTAAGCCATATATTTCTGATTTTGTGGTGTTGGTGAGGGAATGGTACGGTAGCTTCTGACAGTGACACTGAGGTCCAGCGCTGAGCGTCTTCTGGCGGTTCCCTCACTGCAAGAAGAAAGTTACAGGGAACCAGGCAGACGGCCTTCTTGGTAGTGGCTCCTGGCCTATGGAAGACCCTCCCATCAGATGTCAAAGAAATAAACAACTATCTGATGTTTAGAAGACATCTGAAGGTAACCCTGTTTAGGGAAGTTATTTACTGATGTTTTAATATATTTTTAATCTTTTAAAAATATTTAATCTTTAAAAAATTAAAAAGCCAGTGTGGTGTAGTGGTTAAGAACAGTGGACTCGTAATCTGGTGAACCAGGTTCGATTCCCCGCTCTTCCACATGCAGTTGCTGGGTGACCTTGGGCCAGTCACACTTCTCTGAAGTCTCTCAGCCCCACTCACCTCACAGAGTGTTTGTTGTGGGGGAGGAAGGGAAAGGAGAATGTTAGCCACTTTGAGACTCCTTAGGATAGTGATAAAGCGGTGTATCAAATCCAAACTCTTCTTCTTTTGTTGGAAGCCGCCCAGAGTGGCTGAGGAAACCCAGCCAGATGGGCAGGGTATAAATAATAAGTTGTTGTTTTGTTGTTGTTGTTGTTGTTTTGTTGTTGTTGTTGTTGTCGTCGTCATCATCATCACTATTAAATGTGAGTGTTCTGCCTATATAAGAATCTCTATGCAGGCAGAATCTAGCCTAATACAACTGCATGACCTTGTATCTAACTCTTTAGATCCCTCAATCTGTAGTATATCAAGTTCAGATGGATCTGAGTGTCTTGCTTAGCAGCTAAGCTGTTGCTTTCTTGAATTTAAGGAACGACAGGTCAGTTTTTTGGCTTAGGAGGAGAGTGTGCTGGAGACATATAGAGCCTTCATAACAACACAGTTTATTTCCAGTTGTAGAGATTGAGGAGTGATAAAAAAAAACAGCACCCTTATTCTCAGGGCAGAATGGGTTACTCCTCCACACAATTTAACAAACCTCTTTTGAATGTTCAGCTTCTTCTCTTTTGCAGCATCTTATCAAGTCAGTTAAAAAGATGTGCTGTAACTTCTTGCCTACCTGCACTCTTGTTAGCCTTTCAAGAAAACCCTTTGTGTTTATGATGAGTCTGAACTGGAAAAGTACTGTAGATTGTAAAATACACCTTTAAGCAACACGCTAGATAGCTAGAGCTTAGTGTTATGAGTGACACATCTAGCCATGCCCAGGGGAGAATAGTTAGGCCCTGGTATGTGTATACGCTGTGCTGAGATCGGCACTTTATGGAGTGTGTGCTTAAGGACTGGTCCCTTTCTGTGTGCATGCAGTGGTGAGGCTGGAGTAGTAATGGCTGACTTAAAACGTTTAAACTGTGCAAACATTGTCCTCTACTAAGGGCAACACCAGCAATAGCTAGGAGCAGCATCCCACAGAACAGGAGTTCTATGACATCTGAAACCCTTATTGATGATCATCACGAACCTGTGACCCTCCTGCACACTATTCCTCATTTCCTACAGCACTTAGTTATTTTCTTGTGTGGGATGAAAGCACTGGGAACCTTTCAGATCACTTCGCAGAGAACAGAAGACTCTTAAAAAACAGTGGTTGGGGTTTCCACACAGATTGCTTGTTGCTGCTGGAGCACTACTTGTTAGGGCTAATTCTGTTAGGATTATCAGTATCTTCATAATGACCAGGGTTTATGGGGTGAGGTTTGACAGTGAGGATTTCAGGGATTAGACAGTGTTGACTTCAGCCTTGTAAATAAACCCACAATATGTACAAGCTTGCAAAGATATTTGCGAGCCTGCTGGGAGCTGGTAGGGGAATGATGGCAGTAGCCATACTTCTTCAGGTGGCCTGCTCTATTTTTCTGCTTTGCACATATTCTGGGTGCAAGAGGGGCTAAACATTCCTTCTCTGCTCCCCAAGCCTTCTCCCTTGTTTGCATGGAGCCCCTCCTGGCATGCATGATTGCATTTTATATTTATATTTATTTATAGTAGCATTTCTTTACTTCCATGCCATGAACTGTCAGGGCTATGTACAACATTAAGACATGAAACACTGTTAAAGACAATAAAATAAGCATTAAAGTGATTGGCTAATCAGTTTAAACAGCTGCAAAGTCCTATTGGCATAAAAAGGTCTTCACGAGACACCTGAAAGTCCAAAATGAACATGTTTGCCAAATCTAAAATGGAAGAGTATATTGCATAGTATGGGACCAGTGTTACTAAATGCCAGACTTCAAGTTGAGACCAATTGAACCCCTGTAACACAGAGGACAGCACTAGCAGTCTTCTGGATGAGGTCAGTGAATTTGTTGGGATGTAAGTGCTCGGGTGGTGCTTAAGGTATCCTAGACCTACATTGTTGAGGGCTTTATGTATCAGCACAAGAACCTTGAACCTGGCCATGGCATATGGGCAGGCAGTGCAGATATTTTAGCAGAAGCTTTGGTTACCAGTCTGCTGCTTACAGGGTTGCTTAATACAGGCAAATACCCACTTATGCGGGGTTACCTTCCTGGGACCTTCAGGTATTCACTTCAGCCATAAGTGAAATCCTGTAAAGCAGGGACCACCCTCTAAGCATCCTTTAAATGCCCTGTCTGCTTCTCTCTTCAGTCCATGCCAAAAATGCTGTATCCAAAAATATCCACAACTAGAATTGAAGCTCTGGGGCCAGCAGGAGGCTGGAGGTTGTGCAGGAAAGTGGCTGCTGCTGCTGCGCTACCACACTAATCAGCTGTTAGGAAGGGAGACTGAGCAGTATAAACAAAGCCCCATTGCACTTCCGGTCTCTTTGGGGCTTCCTCCACTCTCACTGACATCCTATTTGGGCTCCAGGGAGGGTCACCTTGTGAGCCATGAGGACTCTCCAGCAATCTCCTGCCATTTCCAGGTATGAATTGAATTATTTATTCCTGGGTGCCATGCATCTACTCTTTCATACATGAATAGAACATGTGTAAGTGGGGAGTATATTGCCTCTACTTGCTTTGCTGTCCAGTTGGGACGCTAATGGGTGTTTCAGGCTATGTGTCTCTTCCTGCTATGTAGGTTAATAAATTGATTCTATTAATCCCCCTCACACACTTTTTGTGAGTTAAAATGCTGATTATTTTTGCATTTGCTACTGCAGGAATATAAAAATATGCTTATTGGCAAATAATTTCTTTTCCTTTGAGCATTGGTTAATTTAAATTCCTTACTACAATGAGAACTGTTTAAAGTGGGGTGTCAGAAGCAAATAGTTCAGTGCAGAAATTGCAATTATTGTAACACCTCAAAAGTTAGGAACAGAAGAACAGCCCTGCTGTATCAGGCCAGGGAGGACCCATCTCATCTACCATGCTGGTCTCATAGTGGCCAATGAGATTCTTATGGGAAACCTGCAAGCAGGACCTGAGTGTAAAAGCATTCTCCTCACTTGCAATTCCCAGTAGCTGGAATTCAAAGGCATAATGTGTTTGATAGTGGAGGCAGAACATAGACAGCAGGGGGCAGAGAAGTGGGGCACCTGGTTATCTCTCATCAGCCTGCAATAATGATGTCTCTTACATGCCAGGTCCTTCCTCTCTTTGCTGTAAAACAGAGTTTGTTTTTGAGCATTTACAGCAATTCTGTTACAAGCTGCTTTTTATTATCTTCTGTTTTCCGGTGGATTTCCAACCTGCCTGCCTCTTATTGTGAAAAGCAAGAAACCCCAGTAAAGATGCTTGAAAGCATGGCCAACCCTAGCTTCCTTAATGTGTGACCCTGAAATTTAGGATCCCCTCCAAACTGGTGCCAAAGTTTTTTTTTTGCTACTTTTATGTTGTTTTGTACCACAAACCCAGTGTGTTTTTACACGAGTAGAATGTGTCATTTTATTTAAAATTCATCTCTGGGTTATTTGCGGGGCATAGGAATTTGTTCATCCCCCCCAAAAAAAAATAATAGTTTGCCCCAACAAGGTCTGAGGGGCAGTGGACCAGCCCCCTGCTGAGAAAGTTTGCTGACCCCTGTGTCTACTCCAAAGGGATCCATCCCTACAAGGGTAAAGTGAATGGAAGGCAGATAGTAGGCAAAGAGGTGGCCAAATTCAGTTAACCCACTCACTATCACAGATGTTTCATCCCTTTGTTAAGTGAACAGAATGGCCAGTTTTCAATCTTTCTCACTATGATGAGCAATGTGAGAAATTGGCAGAAATATTGCAGGAAATAAAATAAAAGATAAGCTGTTATGCTTTTGGTCGGGGGGGGGGAGGGAATAAAGAAAAAACACATTAGCATATCCCTGAAACAAAAATTAGGAAATCTCTATCCCAAACCATTTAGAGAAAAATGTAGATAAAGGGCAGCAAACTAAAGTCATTTACAATTTTTTTTGCTTGGGTTACTGATAAGTTTGTTTGGTGCAGGAAATACATGTTCATGCTTTGATCTTTTTTTTGAAAAAAGTTCGACAAAACTAATCTGCCTGGTACTGGGTAAAAAGTTAGAATGCAATTTCAGATTTTAGTATTGGTCTTAAATTCCAGGCAAAATGTAGGTAAGATTTGTATCAATCTGCTCCTTAAGGGAGCAAGGAATTAAAAACTGAAAACATGTGCATGAGGAAAAATGGTTTACCAGAAGTGTGCTTAAGGCAGCAAGCAAGAACTTTTTGTGACTGCAGGGAAAAACTTTAAAATTCATGTCCAAACAACCCATTAGTGAAGAAAGTGATTGGATGAGAGCAGAGCTTAAAACATTCTACCCTATCTTAAGGACCCCTAAAGTCTATGTGCTATCCAGTTAAGCAACTTGCGAAGGGACAGAAGTTTATGTGAGTCAATTTTTTTGTCTGCCTCATAGGAGAACTTACTCAAAGAGACATGAATCTGGTTTTATAGTAGAGCAAATATTCCTGAGGGAATCTATGAATGATTAAGTGCACGGTCAAAAGTGCCTCTAGGCAGACTGGACATTACACAGCTTACCTGGGTACATCTACAAGAGTCAATAAGTGAAGTTCCAGTATCTGATTTTCTATGGGAAACAGGAGTTCCCAAGAAGAGAGGTGATTTATACAAAACAGACTCTTTAGAACCCATTACAACTATAACATACACCCATCAAGGTTCTCATTTATCTGAAATTCCAAAGCATTTTTTGAGCATTAATTTGTGACCCTGGTTTGAGTGTCAGTTACTCAGTTTGGGGGCAGCAGAAAACGGGTTTGTGGCACAAAACCTTGGCACCAGTTTGGAGTCAATAAAGATAAGGTTGTATTTTTGGGCACTAACTTGTGACCTTGGTTTGCTGTGTCAGTTATTCAGTTTGGGGAGCGGCACAAAATGGGCAGTTTGTGGCACAAAATGGCACAAAACTAGCACAAAACTTTGGCATCAGCTTGGAGGAGATCCAAAATTTTGGGGTCACACATTAATGAAGCTGCCGACTCTCTAGCCAGCAGGGAATAGTGAGAATCCTCCCCAACATTAGCTGGAAAAAGATAACCAGTCACCTACTAACTGCCCATTTTAGGAAGAGATTATTAATAGCTAGCCTTTCTTTTCTATGAAAGGGCAAGGAGAAAACGTTTGAAAGAAAGTGGGAGACCCAATTTTCTGTTAGAGGTAGCTGTGACCTTTGGAGATGGATGACTCAGGGATTTGTTTGAAATATTGATATGAATGTAGTTTTGAATTCCTCACAATGATAAATGAAGGGTCAACATAAGGGTGGGGGACAGTAGCTAATAGGCCACTGCTTCATTAGACCCTGACACATTCTACTAATACCCTGGGATAAAAATCTAAGTTGTTGCTTAGATTTTTACCCAGCCTTCATTTTGAGGCAGGCTATAACAACTTAAATATACAATATTAAAATCTGTTAAAAGAGATTGCAGTGAAGATAATAGGGTGCCCCCCTTTCTCTGTGTAGAGGTATCAAAGGTCAGAATGAAGTGGTGACTCTTCAGCATATGATGAAAAACAGCATAATAAAGGTGACCAGCTACACCTTTGTAAGGAGGGGATTCTGCAGCCTCAGAGTTGCCACTGAAAATACTCTCTCCTGAGCTACCACCGCTCAAACTTCTGAGTGGGGCAGAACTAGTAAGAGAGCCCCCTCTGCGGATGTTAACACCTCAGATAATCCATAGGAAATGAGTGGTCGTTTCCAGTGTTTAGTGCTCCAACATCTAATCGAAAAATACTCCTCTTGCGGCACAGTCTCCCTTTATGCTGTCTTCATTTACTTTAAAGTAGCCGTTGACTCCATATCCAGAGTTAAACTATAAGAGCAATTGGAGGCCTCCACACTTGGCAGGTGCTTGTTATACTTAACACGCATGTCGCATGAAGGAACCTCACTAAAAGTGCGATGTAACCCCCAGGCCATCTCTCCAGTACTGTTGCAACTGAGAAGGGTGTCAAGCAAAGGTGTATAATGGCCCTACTCTTATTGAATTTGTATATTAATTATATTTTACTCTACCTGCATAATGTGAACTTCCATCCTCCAAAATTGTCAGGGAAGCACATCCTTCTGCATGCAGATAATGCAGCAATTCTTTCAAGAACACCCATAGGCCTTAGAAGAGCTATGAAAGCATTAGCAATATATTGCAAGGAGGGCAAATTAGAACTTAACTAAAATCATGGCATTTGCCCAAAGGCCCCAAACCCCTCCCATGGTACATTGATGGTCATAAGATTGAGCAGGTTGCCTGCTTTAAATATCTGGGGGTAGTCCTCCATGCTTCTGGAAGCAGAAAAGCCCATGTGAACTATGCTGCTGAGAATGCACAGAGAAGTGCAACTGCCATACTTAAATATCTTAGGACGAAAGGTGGACATTATATACCCACAGCTTTAAACTGTTTGAAGGCTAGTCGATTGCACAGCTTTTACGGTATATGGCGCCCAACTAGACCCCTTCACTAATCTTACATCATTGGAACTAGTACAATCTAAGTTCCTAATATCAGTTCTTCAAGTGTCAAAATATGTCTCAAATGCTACCATACATCGTGAGACAGGTCTTGTAAGAGTAGAGGCTACGTTGTGGATGGCTGCACTTAACTTCTGGCTTACACTACCATTTTACCGACATGGCCTTGCTCCACTAATTATAAAAGACAACTTTCAAACAACATGGAAACCAGCCATGGTAGACAAAATGTTAACTAGGTCTTACCCCACAGCTTTTACTCGGCATGGACTATGAACAGGCCAAAGAAACCATTAAACAGTGTGTGGTTGATATAGAACGTCCCCAAAGTTCATTATCAGTGAAACCAGTAGGTTTGGAAGCACCCTGCACAGTTTGGAGCCACAAATAAATTATGGGTTGTATTCAATGCTCTCCTACTTGGGGTAAAATCATGGAAGATATTGGCTTTGACTATTGACTAAGATACATTAACTTCAGTGGGTCTACTGAAGTTGGCTATAACACCATATCTTTTTATTCTGTTGGCGTAGGAACCTGCAAACTTTGGGGTTTCAGAGAGCGAAACAAGCACAAGTGCCCATGCCTCTCAACAAGGTTGGTTCTAAGTGCCTAAAACACACATTTCAAATTGCAGTCTGATTCACAAGCGTTTTCCATGAAATGAAAATGGGTGGTGGTAGTTTGCTGTTGCTAATGTGGTGATTAGCCTTTTACAATGTAAACACAATATAATAGGGAGCATTACATTAACAGCAATATTAAATTTCAACATTGTCAAGAATGATAATATTGAAACAGCATATCCTTCTGGAGAGCTGCTGAATGGGAAATGCTTTGTGAATAGGCCATTTTCCAAAATGCAAAGCTTTCTTTGCTTGCAAGCTACTGTGCTCAATACACTTGAGATTTAGCTACTCCACCATTCTGCCTTTTGAAAGCTTCTGTACTAGAAGCTCAGAAATATATGTGCAGTTTAAAACCTTATCAGTATGTTAAGCCTACATGTCTCCTCCAACATGAATTTAGCACCTTGCTGTTGAAAGTCTTCAGGCATTCCTTAGAATGTATGAACCTGGCCAAGCAATATTCCCTCACCCCCTCCCTTGAATTTTCAATTCAGTAGGTGTGTGTGACTTGAAAGCTCAGTTCTCAGTGCTTTAAACACTTGAGCCAAATAAAGGCATTCTCTGTTTGTATTTCAAAAGCTTACATCAACAAAAGGAAGAGAGAAATAAAAGTGCTTTTGTCTGTCTTGCATTTCTTAATCTCTGGGACCAACAAGGATCCTATGATCTGGATCAATCAGTTGGAGACAACAGAAACAGATTTTTCTAGGACCTTTGGTGCCTTCTCTGCTTGCCTTTAGAATAAATGTTAGAGGTCACACTTAATTAAAATATGGCACTAAGTGCTGTTCTGAAAAAGTTGCCATGGTACCCCCACCTCCTGGCATAAGATGCAGTGCAAAGGAGGTGTAGGGACTGTCAAAGCTTCATAGCACTTTGAAAAGCCTCCAACATCTGACACTGACTTTGGGGGGTCACAGACTCTTAAAAGAGTTGCAAACAATTGGACAAACCTTGGTTACACCTTGTGGTTAGTCTGAATCTTGAGCCTGGGTTTGGGTGGCATGTTAAACCAAGCCATGTGTAGCAGCAGAATGACCTGGGAGGAGCAAATTGGCCTCTTGCAGAACCTATGCATTCCTGCAAAGCCATGGTGTGCCTTAGCATCGTGTGTGAACCAGACCAGCTCAGAGACACTGCTTCCTTGATCCTGCTTTGCTCCCTGGCTCTTTTAAGTTCCTTCCTTTGTCTTTCCCTTCTCTCCAGCCCTGCTTTCATCCTGGTACCAGGCTCATTGGTACGGACTTTCATTTCTGGATTGTTGTCTAACTTTTTGGTCTTCAATATTGAGTCACAACCTACTACTAAGCCATAGCCTGATCTAATATGGGTCACAGCAACAGCACTACCTCCATACATATATATGTTAGTGAATTTAAGAAACAAGGCTGCATACATACAATTTGCTTAAAGCACACAATTTCCCCCAGAGTCCAGGGAACTGTAGTTGGTTAACAGTGCTGGAAATAGTAGCTCTGTGAAGGATAACTGAAGTTCCCAGGCTGGTGAAAGTTATGTGCTTTGAATGTATGGTGTGTATTCTGTCTGTCTCCAAGTGTATGTTGGGTTTAAAGGTTTATCTGTATCTAAAAAGACTGAAGAGTGTTAGACCTACCTATAGCAGTGTGGAGTGTGTCTCTATGCAACCCGGGGCATGCAGCAACCATGTATCCCTCGACTCCCGCCTCTTGTGGGGCTGGGGTCGAAGGGCGCATGGTTGCTGCAGCCCCACTCTGCCCTCTCTGAGTGGCCTTGCAAGGCTCGGATCCAGGGAGGGTGGCTCCACCTGTCTGCCTGCACAGAGGGGAACCAGCCAGCTTGTGGCACTATGTGGGTGCAAAGCAGGTGTCCTCAGCCCAGCTCATCTCTGTAAGCATTGGTTTCTACAATGCTGGAGGAGGAGCTCCAGGCCATGCCACATTGGGGGCGCCTACTTCATGCCCCCTCAAAAATCCACAACTGGGACCATGGCTCCTCTGGCTCCAACACACTATGCCACCAACCTATAGTTTTACCCCTCAGTCACAATTACTTCGTCCACACTAGCTCATTGGAAAATATTTGGCCCTATGAAAGTCTAATAAGGAATCAAATAAATAAATACAGGTTCCGGTCAGTACAGTTTCCCTGGATGGCTTACAACAAAAATTAAAAATGTAGCATATAATCTGTGTCCCTTTCCTCTTCTCCCCTAAGCCCAGAGAGAAGAACCATAGATCAGTTGTAGAGCATCTGCTTTGCATACAAATGGTGTGAGGTTCAGTCCCTGACATCTCCAGGTGAGGCTGGAGGAGAGAACACAGCCTGCAGGTCTGGAGAGTTTCTCCCATTCTGTGTAGACAGTATTGAGCTAGCTGAACCAGTGGTTTGCTTCCTAAGATTCTGTCTCTGCTAGGGGCATTGGGGGATCATTCAGAAAGAATTAACATAGGAAAATGCTAGCTTCCCATTATCCTGCAATACTCTTCAGAGTGCTTTGGGGAAACTGGTGTTTCTAATATCGTGCCTGTCCCTGCCGCTACAGTTTGTGAAAAATGCTTGGAATTACTGTAGTTTGTATATTTCTTTGTTTCGCTTTGGGGAGGAGTGCTGCACTCACAAGAACACTTGACGTTGGGAGGGAGACACTCGTTCTCCACTTGCAACCTGGCTTTTTCATCTTCCTAAGATCTTTGGCAAAGTGTGGCACACTTCTGATGTTCCTTAGCATGTTTACTTGTAGGCAATTTTGATGTAAAATTTACAATATTCCATTCCTTTGAGGCAGGAATAGCAAAGTTGCCTGAATGTTTCTTTAAACACCTTACTGAATATTTAAAACTGTATTTTAGGCATCCTGTTCTATTTGGTAACTGTTGAGCCAACAGAAAAGAGCTGTATATGTATGCTAGATACATTTAAAGTTTGGCAGCATAGGCATCACCTCTGAAACTCCCTCCCTATTAATGTTAAGCAGGTGCCTTCATTACACTGTTTTTTATGCCTTCTAAGCCCATTCTCATTTAGGCACACCTACCCAGACATGTAATTTTATTATGTACATTAAAAAACCTCAACACGGTTGGACCTGGAAGCTGTCTGCGGACAAACGCTGGCTCCCTCGGCCTATAGAGCGAGATGAGCGCAACCCCAGAGTCATTGGTGACTTTTACCTTCCTTGTATTTCTGATTAGGGTGGCCTCCAGCTGAACACAAAACTCAAAATGCCTGACAGGTGTTTGTACTGTATTGCTGTATGGCATTGTAGTGGCATTGGAAAGTCTTGGGCAACATTCTGTTTGATCCAGAGCAGAGGTGGGGTACCTCTGGCCCATGGACTGCATGTGACCCACTGCATTTGGCCTGTGAGGCTGCTTTCCCCAGGCCACACCCACCTGCCTCACACCTGACCTATGTAATGTCAATTGTGAGATAGGTAGAGACACAGCTGGATCCTGCCGCTGGAAAGCAGGATTGGGAGTCCAATGCTGCTCAGTTTGAGAGCCCCAGGCAGTTTCCAAAACCCCGCGGAGAAAGTAGGATATAACACCCGGTGCAATCCTGCTTGGTTTTGGGCATGCATAGTAATGTAGGTTTTAGAGATTCATGAAAGATTCACATTTATAGTTCAATAAAGCTCCCACTCTGCTTCTCTGCACCAAATTTATTAATACTGTTCCTTTTCTCTGTAGAAACACTGTGCATATGACAAAGGCTTATTTTGTCAGCTGCATTGCATAGCTCTAGTGCCTGTGTTTGAGATGTGGAACGGAGGGGGGCATAACTCAGTCATAAAGCACATGCTGTGCATCCAGAATGTTGTAGCTTCAGACCTTGGTATCTCCATTTAAAAGGTCTCTCATTCTGAAGGCTACAGAAGGCCCTTCCTGGAGCTGTTGGGAGAACCACTCTCAGTCACAGTAGGCATTAGGGATTGATGGTGGAATCTGTGGTGTTGCTGGATTCAGATGCCCATCAGTCTCAGTCAGAATGGCCGGTGGCCTGGGGCACTTTTATTTCATTTGTTGGATTTCTTACCTGCCCTTCCCTATAAGGTTCCGGAGCAGGCTTCAGCAATAAAATATACAACTATGAAAAAAGATAATACCATTAGCAATGGGAAAACATATGAAACTTCCAGATGGAACCGACAGTATAAATTAAGCAAGAGAGGTGGGTCCCACAAAACAGCAACCTGATAAGTTTTTGGAGGGCCGAAGTTCTCGTCTTTGTTTCAGTGACTCCTCAATGCAGTTCTACACAACAGCACAATGGATGTGTATGCGATTGTTTATGTGTTCCATAGCAAGCTTCAGAGGGCAGGGGGTGGTGGCCGTGGAGGGAATGTCTGATGACAAGAGTGCCTTTGTGGCCAGGATGCCCCTTGAGGGATTTGTTCCAATCTCAAAAGGTGGCTTTGCTGCACTGATATGAATCAGATGCCTTTCAATTCCAGGGCATATGAGTGCTTGGCTGACACCTGCTTTTCTGGCAGGTTTCCCTGCTAGCTTTATAGCATGCGAAGAGTCATTCAAAACAATTTTTTAGGATGTCTCGGCCCATAAAGCCTTTCTTCAGCAGGAACGGCTGAAAAATTGTTTTCAAATTACCTGGCGTGCGCTTTCTAAATTGCATTACTCCCCACCCAGCACTCCCCAGCCTCCCTTGGGATGTCTAGGATTGATCGATTGCTCTGTGTATACAAAACCTTTTCAAGTTGGATGGCTGAGGTGGGGCAGCTCTCAGACCTCTGCTAATTGGGAATGTCTTAACAAGGAGAAGAGTAGATGGTGTTCAGAATGTAAAGTTAAAAGCCTGACAGCTGTATAAAAGACAAGGCTTATAATTTAACATGAAACTGCCTTTTCTTTCTCTCTCTCCTCACAACCCCCACTTTTTGTCTCTCTACAGGGAGATACAAGGAGGGGTGTGTTTTATACCCTCCTGTCAGCTTCCTTGAGGGGAAAAAAAAGAAAATTGAATTGATCCAAGAAAGGCTGTTTTCTCTGCAAGGGGAATCCTTGCACCATCCCAGAGGACATGTGAATTGTAGCAAAAAGCCATTTGCTTTTACAGAAATATCTTTGAGCAGTATACACTTGAAATCCTAACTGAAAGAATGTGACCCCTAATGACTGCCCTATATATCAAAGTTCTTAATAGGAAAAGTTACCACCTTGCGGTGGTGAGAAGTGAAGAAGGTTTGGATTAAATGTACAGACAGTTTTAGTGGTATTTTGATAATCAGGGTGAGGGAGGTGGCAGGCTAAATGAGCACATTGTACTTTGTTTTGGTTTTCACTCAGAAATGAGTGTTCGAGAGAACTCTTCCTATTCAGCAGGAGTACCTGCCTGAATGATTTGAGGTTGCACTCTGTCTTGATCTTGGCAGATGCTGCTGTAAATGTAAATCCTACCTAGTGTATTGATGAACTTCACTACGGGTTGTATAAAACATCCAATCTTCCTGATAGATTTGGCTGGGAGTGATTCCTGTCCTGCCGTCCACTCTAA
The DNA here is from genome assembly GCF_965153285.1 of Podarcis tiliguerta. NCBI lineage: Eukaryota > Metazoa > Chordata > Lepidosauria > Squamata > Lacertidae > Podarcis > Podarcis tiliguerta. The sequence continues at coordinate 6,715,739 of NC_139553.1, forward strand.
AAGCCTGGGTTGTTGCAGCCAGCTCCCTGCTAATCAATGTTTGCCTCAGCAAATGTTCACATGCAAAAGTAATGTGTGTGTGTGTTTATACATGTTGTTGTTGTTTAGTCGTTTAGTCATGTCCGACTCTTCGTGACCCCCTGGACCAGAGCACACCAGGCACTTCTGTCTTCCACTGCCTCCCGCAGTTTGGTCAGACTCATGAGTGTTTACACATATATGTGTTTATATGCATCCCCATGTCTCCAAAGGCTGAATTGCAATGTTGACCACTGTGAGAACAAGACACTGAACTAGATGGCCCATTGGCTTTGATCCAGCAGCTATTCTTATGTTCTCAATGTGATAAGATCTCCTGAGGTTCTTCAAAGAGGAAGGGGGAAAAAAAAACTTAGGAGAGCATGAGTTTGGTTGAGACTTGACACTGTGGGAGGCTCTTTCCTATGCTGTTTTCCCAATGGAACTATTTCTCTATTTCCCCCACCTACTTCAAGCTTCCTATTGGTACTGCTGGAGAAGAAAATTCAAAGCCATTGGTATCACCATTACAAATACTAATAGTACTTACAGACTGTTGCTATTTACTGGCAAATTCAAGTTGTACAATTATAGTTTTTTCACATCAAGCCTGCTTCCCCAAAAGGTTAGATTTCGAGATAAGAAAAGGGACTTTGAATTGCACTGGAAACAGTGGGGTAACATTTGCTTTGAGGTGATGCCATGTAACCTCCCTGCAAGCAAATATGAATGAATGCCCAGAACTGTATTTTGTATTATTCATTTAGCAGAATTTATATCCTGCTTGATTGTAACAAAATCTTTAAATGGTTTAAAGGAAATTGAAATAATCAGTAAAAGCAAGTACTGTAGTGAAAACATTTAAAAGACTGTTAAAATCAGCAGGGGAGGGATGCAGGTGGCGCTGTGGATTAAACCACAGAGCCTAGGACTTGCCGATCGGAAGGTCGACGGTTCGAATCCCCGCAATGGGGTGAGCTTCTGTTGCACGGTCCCTGCTCCTGCCAACCTAGCAGTTCGAAAGCACATCAAGTGTAAGTAGATAAATAGGTACCGCTCTGGCGGGAAGGTAAATGGTGTTTCTGTGCGCTGCTCTGGTTCGCCAGAAGCAGCTTAGTCATGCTGGACACATGACCCGGAAGCTGTATGTGGGCTCCTTCGGCCAATAAAGCGAGATGAGCACCGCAACCCCAGAGTCGGTCATGACTGGACCTAATGGTCAGGTGTCCCTTTACCTTTACCTAAAATCAGCAGTAAACTAGATAGATGTAAGCATGTCAACATCTATGTGTCTGGCTAGACTTGTCTAAACAGTAATTTAAGCAGATGCCAAAAGGAGTGTGGCAAAGAATGTCTCCCCTAGGCAGGGAGTTCCAAACTGTAGGCATTTCCACATTAAAATAGCTATTTCTTACAAAAATGCAGAACAGGTTCTTGTTTGGCACGTGTTGTAGTGCTAGACCTACAGATCAAAGTGGTTGAGTGGGCCCAGAAGGAATAAGGTAGAGTATAGCCCCGGCTATTAAGGACTTCCTATGTCAATAGAATTTGGCCTGAAGTCAGCTGATCTCCCTGCAAATCTGGGATGAGGGCTTACTAAATGGGTGGCTTGAAAGTGCCCTAAAAGTGAACTAAATTGTATTCCCGAGAGGAAAACCGTCTTTGCGCATCCTAGGGTAATCTCTTAATTAAGTTTCCTTAATTGGGGCTGCTGGCAACTTTGGAGGGGGTGAGGAAGAGATTATTTCAACTGAGAAAATGGAATTTAAGGGAAAGGTTAAATGTGCCTTTTCTCAATTCCATTTGCCACATTCAGTTGTTTTAGTTAATTCAGGTGATCTAGTTGTGGTTCTTCTGTGTTGTTTTGACCCCTGGATATGTGTACGCATGTTTTAGAACAAAAGAAACTCCCTACACACTGCCCAAGCTCACTTCCCGGGAAGTTCACTAGGTGTCGTTAACACAGCAGTTTGACTTCACCCTTGGAGTCCCAGTCCATTGTCTCTTGAGACAGAAGAATGCCAGCAACAAATAGGTATTAGAAGTGGTGTGTAAATATATCATGCTTGCCCACTTTAACACATCTGCTGCAGAAAACACTAGTGTGTAAACTGCACCAATTGAAACTTTTTTCTAGAGAGTTAGCTGAGATAGTATTTTTCAGGGCAAAACCAAACAAATACCTTAAGACTCTTTGTTGTAATTGGAACTTAATTGCACTGCCCTAATTGTAGATCTGGCCTGACCTGTGTCTTGGAGAGTCGTGCCAAAAGATCAAACAGAACAGTTCCTAAAGAAAATTGGTTGTTGGGGGAAGAAAACTCACAAGTAGATCAAGGGATGATTACCACATGATATAGTACCCCAATTAAACAACATTCTTACTGTGTAGCCTTGGGTGGAACTAAGCATTGAGAAGGTATGGTGTCTGAAGAGGTTGTAACATTCCCCTGCTGTTAACACTCTGTAAATGTGCTGCTGTTTTCCTCTTTAATGTGGTGATAAAATTGTTGGATTTAATTGCTATTGCCATGGGATCCCTTTTAGGGTTGAAGACTGGGGCACAGATGCATATTAGATAAAAGAAACATAGGTTTGGGTTGTGTCTTAGGAACATGCCATATTTTTTCGTGTATAAGACTCCCCCATGTATAAGGCGACCCCTATTTTTTGGCACACAAAATTAAGAAATCGAATATTTTAGGGTTGCCATATCTCTAGAAGTGAAAATCAGGACGATGGGAGGCAGCAAACAACCACTAAGCTGTTGAGCTTTTTTTTGGCCGAGCAGGCAAACCCAACCATTACGGTCAGCCTGTAATGGCTGGCGGAACTGGTTCTGGCAGCTTCTTCACTGTAGCCACAGGAAAGTAAGTGCATTCACCATCCATATATAAGACTACTCCCAATTTGTAACTTTTTTTAAAAGCGGAAAACATCATCTTAGATATAGTACTAAGAATGTCCATTGGTCCATATATTACCTACACTGTCTGGCAGTGACTCTTCAGGTTTGAGATGGGGGGAACTCTCAGTCCTATCTGCAGATATCAGGGATTGAACCTGTGACATTCTGCATGCAACTATGGAGTCTCCTGTGGGAACTGATATCAATATTAAGTCTCTGCTACAGGCTTCTTCTTTTCTGAGCAAATGCCATTCTTTGAATTATCTCCTTTTTTGGTGGGTTGGTACATTTATTTTCCCTACTATCCCATGCTGCTGATGTGTGTCTTTTCTGTGCTGCTGTAGCAGAATTTCATGGATTTAAAACTCATTTGACTGTGCTGACAGTTCCAAGTCTCCCCCCACCCTTTTCATTTTGCTACTTGCCTAGAGGCCATTGACTCTGCACTGTATAATTAAAAACACTGTGTCTGAAGAGTTGTAGCAATGGAGCTGCATGCCCAAGAGTGGCATGTCCACTGGAAAGAACTACTGTGATTTTATAAGGGGAATAGTGCCTGTTCTCCCCCTTCCCCTCCCTCCAGTTATAAGACAAAGGAATTCTGCTCCCTTGCAGGAGGGAATACATACTCTGCAGCACTCTTTGACACGTCATTTCAGTACCTGTCAAATAACACCAGTATTAGTAAACTTTTAAGCACATAAGGAAAGCTTGATGGATCAAACCAAAGGCTCATCTAGTCCACCATCTCCTTCTCACAGTGGCCAACCAGACACCCCAACGGGAAATCCAGAAGCAGGACATCAGCACTCTGCCTACTTGTGATTCCCATCAAGTAGCATTCATAGGTAAAGGTATCCCTGACCATTAGGTCCAGTCGCAGACGACTCTGGGGTTGCACGCTCATCTCGCTCTATAGGCCAAGGGAGCTGGCGTTTGTCCGCAGACAGCTTCCGGGTCATGTGGCCAGCATGACTAAGCCGCTTCTGGCAAACCAGAGCAGCACACGGAAATGCTGTTTACCTTTCCACCAGAGTGGTACCTATTTATCTGCTTGCACTTTGACGTGCTTTCGAACTGCTAGGTGGGCAGGAGCTGGGACCGAACAATGGGAGATCACCCTGTCACAGGGATTCGAACTGCTGACCTTCCGATTGGCAAGCCCTAGGCTCTGTGGTTTACATTCAGATGTAGAACATAGTAATTGCAGCTAGTAGCCATTGATAGCTTTATCCAACGTGAATTTGTCTAATCCTCTTTGAAAGCCATCCAAGTTGGTGGCCATCGTTGCTATTTGTAGAAATGAATTCCGTAGCTTTGCATTTAAGTGCTTTCTTTTTGTCTGCCCTGAATCTTCCAGCATTCAGCTTCACTGGATTTCCACTAGTTCTAGTGTAAGGTTACAAGACGTCCCCGTTTCACGGGTACAGTCCCCGGATTTACAAATCAGCCCCATACAAAATCCATTGAGGTTGAAAAGTGTCCCCGGATTCATTGAAAAAAAAAATCTGGTAACCTTAATTATGAGAGAGGGAGAAAATCTTTTATTTACACCATGCATATCCCCCCCCCCCCGCCACTGCCCCACTCTTCATACACCTCTGTCATTAAAAGCCCAGGCTAGGTGGGTAACCATGCTTAAAAGCAACTTACAAAAATAACGCTCAAAACATATTGAAAAAATAATAATCTGCAGGTGCAAAAAACCTTTGTGTATCCCCAGCAGTTAAATGTGTTTCCACATTGAAATGCCTTGCATTGTTCATGCAGTGTGCCCTAGTGATAGCTTTGTCATAATAATAAGTTAGTACTTCTTATGTACAAACTGCTTTCTAGTATGTCTCAGTGTCATTCTCATTTGGTGAGCACAGCTGTTATTTTTTAGAGGAGCGAGCAGTGAGTGGCATGCCCAAAGCCACTCAGTGGCTTCATGGTTGAGTAGAAACTCAGGCCCTCACATTCTAGTTTCAGTACATCAGGGTGGGAAACCTCAGACCCAGGGTCTGAATATAACCATCCAAGCCTCAAAATTATGAGTCTGCAACAGGTCCCTATAGAAGTTTTCAAGTAAATGGGTGTCTCCTCCCTGCCAGTCAGTCTAGCTTGTTACAAATCTGTTCTTTGATGCTAAATCTTAGGTGACTCAGTTGATCTTTTATACCCCTCTCTACCAATTCCTGTAAAATGTGATGTCTTATAACCTCAGAAGCTTCCATGCTGTACTGAAAGAACTTTGACTATTTTATTAAAGAATGATTCCTAAAAAAGGGCTATCATAAGTGGTGTTTGCGAAGGGGTGTGTGTGTGAATATGTGTATGAGTGACCAGGGGCGTGAGAAGGGAAGGGATTATTCTAGATGCTAGACAGTGTTGTTGCATGACCCGAGACCGGGGAAGCTTCTTTATTTAACACAGTCATATACAGTCACATCTTGGGTTAAAGTAGCTTCGGGTTGGGCATTTTCGGGTTGCGCTCTGCGGCGACCCGGAAGTAACGGAACGTGTTACTTTTGGGTTTCGTTGCTCGTGCATGCACAGATGCTCAAAATGACGTCACACGCATGCACAGACGTGGCGAATCACAACCTGCACACGTGCAGATGCGCAGACGCGGGTTGCGTTTGCTTCAGGATGCGAGCGGGACTCCAGAACGGATCCCAGCTGACTGTTTGGGTTTTTGAACACCGAAAACCCAGAAGTAAATGCTTCTGTTTTCGAATGGGCCTTGGAAGTTGAACGGCTTCCGCTGCATGTACATGTTAATTTTTTCCATTTTCTGCAGACCACCCTTTGCGCCTCGGTTGTCAAATGTTTCAGAAGTTGAACGGTCTTCTGGAACGGATTACATTTGAAAACCGAGGTACCACTGGACTGCCTTTTATCAATGATTTCATGGTAGCCTGCAATTTTTTTAAAAAAATATTGACATGCAATATAATTCAATGAGCACCTTAACTGTTGGGCTGCACATGTGCTCTTTCATCCTTGTCTACTTTCACACAGCTGAATACTGCTGTTGTATTTTGTCAGGACAAGATATCCTTGCAACGGTTATAATGGGGCTCCATGTTGGACAGATTAGTAGTGTGTGTTCTCTCTCCCCACCCCTGGCCTTGCATCAGTACAAAATGCTTGTATTTCTTAAAAGGTGTGTGTGTGTGTGTGTGTGTGTGTGACTTTTCTCATTGTGATCTTTGCCAGGGGATTGACAGCCTCTCTAATTAGGCAAATGCAAGGTAACCTTAGCAACTCCTTGCAGGCGACAAGGACTCATCTCCTTCTGCCCTTGCAGGCAGCATGTTGAGCATGAAGTGGCCTCACTTGGGAGTGCTGGCAGAGATTCTGCTGCTGCTTGCTCCAAGGGCTTCTCTCCCTGTCGCAGGACTAATACAGTCTGCGGCAACTCCTTGCTTGATTATGTGAGGCTTCAGTTTACACAATATAGGGTTGCTTACTCTGTGCTCCCTTCTCCCCCACCCCCAGCCCTCTAAGTTCTAGATTGACAGCAGTGAAGAAGCATCTCAAGACTCCAGGAGATGCGTGGAAATGAGGATGTGTGGGAGGAAAAGCAGCGTTGTAGCTAACCCTGTATTCCAAAAAGGTGCTTATTTTTGGCTTAAAAGTTCACAGCAAGTACTTTTTATAATGATTCAGCTCCTCTGATTGTATTCATGCTGGGTTCAGCAAAACACTCTGGGTGGCTACAGCTAAGAAATCATTCTCTCAGCTTAACCCCTTTCATATGAGAAAATTGGTTAAAATACAGTAGATGAGAATGTAGTTCTACTTCCCTCCCTGCCCCCCCCCAACCCCAGGATGGTATGGTAAAACAAATAATAATTTATCATTTCTATAGCACTTTCATTTTAGAACTGTAGAAAATAGCTCATAAAATTAAGAGTGAAAGCCTTCTCCCCAAAATGAGAACATTTGCTTTATTTGAGAATCAATATCCTGCCAGGCTAATACATTTGTATTACTCAAGGAGGCTTACAACAATTAAACATTAAATTATAACAATCTCAAAAGCCTTTGTCGGGGCTTATTGGCATGAAGCAGACTGCCAAACCCCACCCCATAAACCCTGGTCGTTATGAAGATACAGATAATCCTAACAGAATTAGCCCTAACAAGTTGTGATCCAGCAGCAGCAAGCAATCTGTGTGGAAACCCCAACCACTGTTTTTTAAGAGTCTTCTGTTCTCTGCCAAGTGATCTGAAAGGTTCCCAGGGCTTTCATCCCACACAAGAAAATAACTAAGTGCTGTAGGAAATGAGGTAGAACAGTGTCTATTCTATGGGGTGCATTGGCGTAAACTTATCTCATGAACATATAGCAGCTGGGGACTTGTTTTCCTAACATAATCCATGAAAGAATAGAGCAGGCATTGGGTACCTGTAGTCCTCCGGACACCTACAGTTCCCTTCATCCCTCAACATGGGCTGTGTTGATTGGGAGTGATGCGCGTTGTAGTCCAACAATGCCAGGAGGGTCATAGGTTCCTGATGATCAACAGTAAGCGTTTCAGATGTCATAGAACGTCCTGTTCTGTGGGATGCTGCTCCTAGCTATTGCTGGTGTTGCCCTTAGTAGAGGACAATGTTTGCACAGTTTAAACGTTTTAAGTCAGCCATAACTACTCCAGCCTCACCACTGCATGCACACAGAAAGGGACCAGTCCTTAAGCACACACTCCATAAAGTGCTCATCTCAGCACAGCGCATACACATACCAGGGCCTAACTATTCTCCCCTGGGCATGGCTAGATGTGTCACTCATAACACTAAGCTCTAGCTTTCTAGTGTGTTGCTTAAAGGTGTATTTTACAATCTACAGTACTTTTCCAGTTCAGACTCATCATAAACACAAAGGGTTTTCTTGAAAGGCTAGCAAGAGTGCAGGTAGGCAAGAAGTTACAGCACATCTTTTTAACTGACTTGATAAGATGCTGCAAAAGAGAAGAAGCTGAACATTCAAGAGAGGTTTGTTAAATTGTGTGGAGGAGTAACCCATTCTGCCCTGAGAATAAGAGGGTGCTGTTTTTTTTATCACTCCTCAATCTCTACAACTGGAAATAAACTGAGTTGTTATGAAGGCTCTGTATTTCTCCAGCACACTCTCCTCCTAAGCCAAAAAACTGACCTGTCGTTCCTTAAATTCTTAGAAAGCAACAGCTTAGCTGCTAAGCAAGACACTCAGATCCATCTGAACTTGATATACTACAGATTGAGGGATCTAAAGAGTTAGATACAAGGTCATGCAGTTGTATTAGGCAAGATTCTGCCTGAACATATGGCACAGAGATCCTTAAATGGACAGAACACTCACATTGCATCATCATCATCATCAGCAGCAGCAGCAGCTTGGTGTGGTATGTAGTGATTGGATTAGGACAAAGGTGGGGAATCTGTGGTCCTCCAGATGTGGTTAGAGTCCAAAGACCATCCACCCCAGCCAGCGTGGCCAGTGGTCAGGGCTGATTGCTCCCCATTTCTGCTTTAGGAAAGACATTGTGGAACATATATGTATAAAGGTAGTCACTGACTCTGTTCTTCTCTGCTTGTGTTTCTTCTGATTGCTGTGCTAGGACAGAATGCTACCTGCATAGACACAATGAGGGACCTTAATTCTGTTTAATATGGTGTTGTAGCTTTACATACCCCTGCCTGTCCTTGTTGGTTCCTGACCACTGTGGGGCTCTGTCACTCTGTAGACAGCCTGCCCAGTTTCTCTCCAATTTTAATAGCAACTGAGAGCGAGCCAGGGTGAAAATGAGTTGAGGCCGCTTGAAGGGAGATAAGCTTAGGCATAAACTGTGATTTTCTGCCCTGTGAGCCCTATGCGTGGATTTCATCTTTTAATGGAAGTGCAGTAAATAAAAGCCATTTTCACAATAAGCCGAGCAACAGGTCATAAGCGCCTGAGCCACCAAAATTGATAGAAGTGAGCTAAGCGTAACAAATCTTCCAAAATTGCACCAGGCTCCGTGTATCCGGCTCCCTTCCTACATCTCACCAATTACAGCCAGCGACAATTATTTCTGAGCTACAACACTCTCCAGTTTAAAACCATGCATAGCTGGGAAATGCTTTATCTTTTACTGTTCTCTCCCTCTCTCTAAATAGATTTGTATTGTAGCAAGAGGAGTGGGGGGGGGGGGAGGAAATTACATTTAAAGGGGCTTCCCTGCTTTAAGATAAAGGAGAAGCTGCAAGTTACAGTGAAGAAGCATGAACACTGATGCAGCGGGAGCAGCCTTACTCAGCTGCATATTGGGTACATTTCTTCCACTAACACATATTGGTGAGACAGCATACTGCAGCAGCCAGGAGTCAATGTTCAGCCACTGTGAGCAGGCATGACATATGAGTGGCCTCGTCTGTGCAGTAGCGGAGCAAGCCAATCGGGAGCCTGGGGTGGTGCACATGCCCTGCACCCAGGGTCGGGGCCAGCTGCCCACAGGGCAGGGCGAGCTGGGGCAGAATGCTCCGTGGGGCCTCCAAGGAGTCTGCCTGCTTCCTCCCACTCAGCCGCCCTACAGCTGAGGGGGAGGCATCAGGCGGACCCTTTGGGGCAGCTTGGAGCCTGTGGGCACCCAAGCCACCATGTCACTCCCAGGAGAGATGCATGGCTCGGGCACACTGCAGGCCCCAGGGTGAGTGCTACCCAGCACTTTGTCACCCCCCTCAGTGGTGACACCCAGGGCGGACCACTCCCACCACATCCCCCTTCCACCGCGCCTGCGTCTGTGTCTGAAACCACAAAGATTCATCACTCTCAATTATTCTGGTTCCTGTGTGTATCTTGTGGTTCCCTGTCCCCAGCCAGCTGTGCTGATAAAAAGGTCCACTCATCCCCAGCTCCCTAACAAACAGCAACAGTTGAAAGTACTGAGGTAGATGGGCCAAGGAGCTGACAGAGTGTTCCTAATTTCCTGTGTTCCTAATTTAGCCCTTGCTTCCTGTGCTTCAGTAGGAGGGAAATCGTTCTTCTTGAAACTAAATTGAACTTCTGAGTCTCCTTCAACTTGAGTCTCAGCACATATGTATTTGAAGCCAAAATGCCTTCATATGTTTTCATGAAGGGCTGCAGCTTATTGGCAGGGCAACTGCTTTGCATGCAGAAGGCTGCACAATCAATCCCTGATGCCAGTCAGTGTAAACTATGCTTAGCTAGATGGACCCAAGTTGTGGCTTGGTGTAAGACAGCTTCCTATGTTCCTGTGGATACCTGTTGTACTATTTTCTGTATGGTGTGCATGTGCAAAGAAAGAGGAAGTTGCTCCTGTATAGGAGAGTGCTCTTCCTTCTGCCATCAGTTGCTTCAGGTGTCTTTTAAAGACACCTTGTCAGGTATTAAGGTGGAGAAGAAGGTGAAATATTTAGGTATTTGTATAACAAATAACAGTGCTAATCTGTTCCAGAACAATTATGTGCTTGCGTGGAGCAAGATTAAACAAAATGTGGAGAGATGGAGTAGGATGAAACTTTCCTGCTGTACCTCCCCACAGCGGCGGAGGGAGCGCTGTGCTTCCCTGCAGCAGCAGAGGTATTTTCTGTGCCCCCAGAGGTTCCTGCTGTACCTCCCTGTAGTGGCAGGGGGTATGCCATGCTTCCCCAAAGCAGCAGAGGGCCTTGCCGTGCCTCCCTGCTGTGGTAGAGAGCCTTAAAACATATGGAAGTAGTAGATTTAATAAAAATATTAAATAAACTTCCATATAGTATATTTAATATATTTCTAACTAATTTAAGAGTAGTTTAAGCGATTTACTAGTCAAGTTGCATCTGCTTCCCCACTCAGTGGTCTAAGTGGAATCTGTGCATGGATAAGCCCCACTGAGTTAAACTAAACTCAAAGATCGTCTAGCTGGGGGGGGGGGGGCGGCGGTTCCTCCTGGATTATTAGCAGGCTCTGCATAATTAGCTGAGCTCTAAGTGGAAAGATAATGGTGGCGCTGTGGTGTAAACCATTGAGCCTTGGGCTTGCCTATCCAAAGGTTGGCGGTTTGAATCCCTGTGACAGGGTGAGCTCCCGTTGTTTGGTTCCAGCTCCTGCCAACCTTGCAGTTCAAAAGCACATCAAAGTGCAAGTAGATAAATAGGTACCGCTCCAGCGGGAAGGTAAACGGCGTTTCCATGCACTGCTCTGGTTTCGCCAGAAGCGGCTTAGTCATGCTGGCTACATGACCTGGAAGCTGAACACCTCAGGGTCAGCCAATAAAGCGAGATGAGAGCCACAACCCCAGAGTCGTCCACAACTGGACTTAACTGTCAGGGGTCCTTTACCTTTTCCTTTTAAGTGGAAAGATACCAGTGAAGCTTAGAGGGTTTGCTGCTTTGTGTGAGGCCTTGTCATCATTTCTTATAAGTTAGGAGGGAGAGAGGGAGGGGAGAGCAAACGAAGTGGGAGACACCTTGCCTGCAAAGTATTTGCCAAGTATCCTTTCAGTTGAGCTACCCCCTGGGAAGCTATCAAGACTCCATCTTTTGTTCCCTGGTATATTGCCTTGTTGAAACACTTAACACGATGTTATTTCAATACTGTATTCAATGATACAGTGATTTATCGCACAGCCCTACCTATTTGTGGTATGATAAGGTAGAGGTACATAGATAATTTTTAAATCATTATATAAGAAGATGTCTATATTGTGTGTGAACCAGATATCAAGTTCAAGGAAAACACTGCTATGGTTATCCCCAATAGAAGCTAGTACTCAAAAGAAACTAAATATGACAGAGAATTGGGGTACCTATAGAGATACAGTGGTACCTCGGGTTAAGAGCTTAATTCATTCTGGAGGTCCCTTCTTAACCTGAAACTGTTCTTAACCTGAGGTACCACTTTAGCTAATGGGGCCTCCCGCTGCGCGATTTCTGGTCTCATCCTGAAGCAAAGTTCTTAACCTGAAGTACTATTTCTGGGTTAGCGGAGTCTGTAACCTGAAGCGTCTGTAACCTGAGGTACCACTGTATACTGCTCCCCCCCCCCCCCAAAATGTGTAAATTGAAAAAGTTCGAAGAAATCCAAGAATGGGTGTTGGACTGGTTTCAATGTTATCAAATTAATGAGTATTTTAAAAAGGATTTATTTAAAGGTTTCATAGACCTTAGACCTGACTTTGAAAAGATTCTGCTTGAAGGAAGAGAAAAATTGATTTCAAAAATGTATAGTTATTAGAATGAACGAAAGAATTAGATGAAAGATGAAAAGGTTAAATCACTAATGATGCATTGGGCTAAAGATGTAGGATATAATATAGAAATGGGAAAAGTTATGGAAAACTGATATGACATTTACTGCTTGCTGTACCTTAAAAGAAAACTACATGAAAATTATGTATAGATGGTACTTAGCAACTAACAAATTGTCTAAAATGTATAAGAAGTTTCCAATGATTGTTGGAAGTGTAAACAAGTACAGTAGATGGATCTTTTTTTCATATGTGGTAGACTTGTAAGAAAGTGAGGGTATTTTGGGAAATGATATATGATGAGGCAAAAAAGATGCTTAAATTGATAATACCAAAAAACGTGAAGCTTTTCTTCTAGGGAGAAGTTAAAAAAGAAAAGGATGATTAGGTTCTTTATGTATGTAACAGCAGCAGTTAGGATTCTGTATGCAAAAACAAGAGGGGGGTGGGAGGAAGAAGTAGTTCCCACCAAAGAATGGATAAGTAGAGTGATGGATTATGTCTAACTGGCAAAGTTAACAGCCAAAGCATGGGTAGGCAAACTAAGACCCGGGGGCCAGATCTGGCCTAATCGCCTTCTAAACCCGGCCCACAGACGGTCTGGGAATCAGCGTGTTTTTACATGAGTAGAATGTATCCTTTTATTTACAATGCATTTCTGGGTTATTTGTGGGGCATAGGAATTTGTTCATATTTTTTCCTTCAAAATATAGTCCGCCCCCACCACAAGGTCTGAGGGACAGTGGACCCACCACCTGCTGAAAAGGTTTGCTGACCCCTGAAAATAAGAGAAGCTAATGATGATTGTTGAGCAACAGAAGTAATTAGAGATTATTGTTTTGTTATTATGGTATAATAGAGTCAATAGGGTACAGCGAGGTAGACAAATAAAAAACGCCATGGAAAACAGGATGTGAAGTTGACCAAAAAAAAATCTATTATGTATTGGAGTGAACATGTGAACTTTTTGAAAATTTAATAAAATATAGGGGGGGGGGGACCTCTCTTGGCTCTGGTTTTGCCTGATCCAGAAAAGTATACCCGGCTCTTAATTTTTTTGATCTGTTTTATTTTGTTTTATGTGTGTTTGTGCTGCAATTGTTTTGGTTTTAGGTTGTGTTTCTCTTTTAATGGGGCATATTTCATTTCTTTTTTATAACATACACTGCTTAGAGAATTTTTTTATTAAAAAAACACAGAAATATGGAGCAGTTTATAAATGCTTTCAAATAAAAGAAGTGAGTTAAGCCTGGGAGGCAGCCCTCCCAGTAGTGCTTGGTTTCCTAGGTGATGGCAGGGACCAGTGTATTGCCCTTCAGCTTAGCTCAGCCATACCAGGGCAACTTAGCTGGAGAGCAGAAGAACAGCTCAGGAGTAGCAATTCTATAGATGCATGAATAATTAGTCAGCTTTGGGCAGAAAAAAAAAAATGCTTAGAGAACTATGATTATGAAATGGAACATGTATTCAGGCTCCTTTTTTTAAATCATCCTGTTTCTCAGTGCTTTACGCTTGTTAAAAGGTAAAGGGACCCCTGACCATTAAGGTCCAGTCATGACTGACTCTGGGGTTGCAGTGCTCATCTCGCTTTATTGGCCGAGGGAGCCAGCGTACAGGTTCCGGGTCATGTGTCCAGCATGACTAAGCCACTTCTGGCGAACCAGAGCAGTGCACGGAAACGTCGTTTACCTTCCCGCCGGAGCGGTACCTATTTATCTACTTGCACTTGATGTGCTTTCAAACTGCTAGGTTGGCAGGAGCAGGGACCGAGCAATGGGAGCTCACCCCGTCACGGGGATTTGAACTGCCGACCTTCTGATCGGCAAGTCTTAGGCTCTATGGTTTACACCACAGTGCCACCCGTGTCCCTTTACTTTTGTTACCACATGTTAAATAAGAAATGAGCTCACGGGCTGTACCATGTGCAAATTCTTCTTCTTCTTCTTCGGTGAATCAACGGTGTCTCCGAAAAAATTTACACATCACTTGCAAAGACAGGCGAACTAATATCAGTGTACTGGCAGAAGCAAAGATCACCAGTGTTGAAGCAATGATTCTTCAACATCAGCTTTGTTGGACTGGTCATGTTGTGCGGATGCCCGATAATCGTCTTCCACAGCAACTACTCTATTCCGAACTTAAAGATGGAAAGCGTAATGCTGGTGGTCAACAAAAGAGGTTTAAAAACTGTCTCAAGTCAAATCGTTAAAAATGTAGTATAAACACTGACAACATGTGCAAATTATTCCTTAGCCCTCCCTGCCCCCCCCCCACCCTGTAGCTAACTTTTTGCACCAAATCTACTCAAGGATACATTGTTCCCTCTCCCTCCCCTACTTCACAAAGTTTGTTTTTTAAAATGTATTTTTATTAAATATTTTCTTGGTCTACAAAAGTATGTGCGATGTCTCTCTCTCTTTTTTTTCCAAGTAACATTTTTTACAGATTAGTTTTGTTTGTTGAGACATTAGGAAGAAAAGGGGGAGAGAGGTGGGGGGGGGAGAGGTGAGTGGGTGTGAGGTCGGGTGCGGAAGTTATAGGGTGTACAGTACTTGCGGAATATTCCTGCAACAAGTAAAACCAGTTCAGAACTTAGTGCTAAAAAGAAACCTATGTGAAGTCATCTGATGCAGATTAAATACATATGCATGAAGTTTCCTAGTTTGCATAATGCATCAAATCTTGCTATAAAAGTGCATTTTTCCTTCCAGAATTTGCAATTTTATTTTTGTTCTTTAGTTTCTTTAGTTTATGTAATCAAGTTAACTTCTATATGAAAGAATGCATTTGACCCAACTTTGTTTCACAAACTTCTTTTTGTTAATAGAACTTTTGTTGCTGTTTGATCAACCCCTGCCTGAGACTCTAAATCACTAAGTTCCCCCTCACACAAGACCCCCACAAGATAGCCTGTGGTAAATGGTAGACATTCATTTAATTGGCATATCCTGAGGTGGGTCCACTATATTTAATTGTGGGCAGTTAGCAAGGTGAATCCACTACATTATTAATTGGTGGTTAACGGCGGGATCTGTTACACTAGCCTTCCAAGAGGAAAGCTAGAAATTATGAGGTGAGCTTTAAAGTACAGCACGTGACATGAAGAAAAGACTTTGGCAAGATGTTAGGGTACAAATCTTGACTTTTAAATGCAAACATTTTAATTGCTTCAGATAACAATGCTTAGCAAGTGTTCTGAAGAGACTGAATTTAGTTTTTGGGGTTTTTTTTTTAATGGGAAATGGAGCAAATGGAGCAAATGATTAAATACAGCAGGCTTCTGTAAGATAGCCTGTCCCATATTTCAAGTGTTTCCAAACTGGTCCGCCCGCTTCATTTAGGTGGTCCATGGCATGTCAGTGCAAATACAGTTTAAAATCTTACAGCATGTAGTACAATGCATTATAATTGCTACAACAGACAGAAAAATCATAAGGTGGTCCACCAAGACCCTCAACAATTCTCAAGTGATGGTGGTGGTGGGGAGTTGGGGACACAGAATAATGCTGTTCTGTGATGATGCTGTGGAACTGCTGATCTGAATTGTATGCTTTCAGCATAACCGAGACCTTTGGGTATAGGGTGGTATACAAATTTAAACAACAACAGCAGCAGTTGTATCTTCACAGCCGTCAAAGAAGATGCAGTCTATTTTTTTTGATGAAGATAATCAAATTCCTGATCCAGGGATTTCATAACTTTTTATTGGATGCTCTTGACTTTATTGTGATCAATACAAGTCTCTTTTCTTCCTCAGTGATCAAGCCACGACCATACAGATGACAGTGATGATGGCAGCTGTGGCACACAGGCCTACACCATACATATGATACTCTGCATAACAACACAATGTATTTCTAATGTGTTGTGCTCCGACATTTTATTAGAAGTGGAAGGCATACTTGGTTTTTTTCATTTTCACCAGCAGAGAAAATTTCAATTGATGGCATGGAAGCATCCTGCTTAGTTCTTTGCTTATATTCAGCAAACCTTCTCTCATATTCTTGCTGCTTCTGCTTCTTGACTTGTTTGTTAAGCTCAGGCATATATAATATAACTGAAAGTACTTGGCAATCATATTTAATGATTTTATGCAATATTACACACATTTTTTCATAACTTTTAAATGAAACAAGTTTAAAATTATTGGAAATTTCACAGAAACGTAAAAAGTCAATATTTTTATGTAGTTATCTACCAAGCAAAAATAAATGTTAATTTAACCAGAATATCTTCTGAATTCCAAAGTCATTTGACAGCTTCATAGCACCCCTCATTTTAGGAATGCGATAATTGAAAAATTCAACATGCCCTACATTTCCACCAATCATTTGCATTGATTAGCTGTGATAGCAGTCAGAGGTGGATATGCTAGTGGATAACAGTTGCTGGATGTGTGTGCATGCAAAGACTATGTGTCTCTTACACATTAGACATTTACTTTATTTAATCTTTTAGACAGCACTTTATCATAAGCTCTCTGAAAATCTATTTGAATTATAGCTGCTAGGTAGCCTTTCTGTGAAACTTTCATTTACTCTTTCTTTCAAATAACTAACAGGTTACTGGCCTGAATGAGTTTTGTTCCCCTTTATGGAGTTCTATATCCACTTAACCTAATCAGGTTAGGGTTAATCGGATTGTATTTAATGAAATGAGTTGCTTTCTTGACCCTTAATTTAAGATTGCACCAGTTTCGCAGCAAAGAAACTTAGTTATATGCATTTTTAAAAAAGAAATTGTTCTTGTTTTGGGCAAGTAGCTACTATTAGTCTCTCTTGTCTTGTCCTTGATGGTCTATGTTATCAGAATGAGTGTATGTACTTTACTGTAAGAACTACCAGCAAAGGAATTGTCTTTTCCAAAGAGTAGTTCTGATGTTTTCAAGCATCTTGTGGGAAGTACCATTAAAAGGAAGGAGCAGCTTCAGAGTGACACAATTTAAGTTGCTATTTGTCATACTGCAAGGGAATATGTATTTTATTTTAATTTGATTCTGCTTTTGAGCCACTTCTCATAAATCTACCTCAAAGCAATTTTGCAATAAAAGCATCAACATAAAAATAATTAAAAATAACTTCACATGCAAAAACAATTTCAGATCCAATGCAGAAACAGACCAAGATTAAAAATTGCCACTTAAACGTTTGTTGAAAAAAGAGGGTGTTCAATAAGCAATGAAAAGACAATAGGGACGGTGCCTGTCTGATATGTAATGGGAGCGAATTCCAAAGGAGTAAGGCATGCCATTTTCTAGTGTGACGGAGGAAGAACAAATCTGATCGAAGTGGCAAATATTTGGCTGGGGGTGGTATTATTGAATTGAATTTTATTATTACGGTCACAGACCAGTTCCGGCTCACTTACAATATCAGGAAAATCATAAAACACATCAGGAATACATTGGTGGTACTATGTATGCACTAATTATTAATTCAGGAGCAGCACAGACATTCATGCGGACCCAAATACTAGTTGGGAGAAGACATACAGTGGTGCCTCGCAAGACGAAAAGAATCCGTTCCACCAGTCTCTTCGTCTTGCGGTTTTTTTCGTCTTGCGAAGCAAGCCCATTAGCGGATTAGTGCTATTAGCGCTATTGGCAGTTTAAGGGCTATTAACGGCTATTAAAGGCTTAAGGGATTAGCGGATTAGCTGCTAAAAGGCTATTAGCGGCTATTAAAGGCTTAAGGGATTAGCGGATTAGCTGCTAAAAGGCTATTAGCGGCTTAGATCAGCTGATAAGCGGCTTAGATCAGCTGTTAGGCGGCTTAGCCATCAGCTGTCAAGCAGCTTAGCTAACAGCTGTTAAGCAGCTTAGGGGCTGGGGGAAAAGGGGGGGAGGGGAAAAAAACCCCAGGAATCGCAAGGCATTTTCGTCTTGCGAAGCAAGCCCATAGCAAATTCATTTTGCGAAGCACCTCCAAAACGGAAAACCCTTTCGTCCAGCGGGTTTTCTGTCTTGCAAGGCATTCGTCTTGTGGGGCACCACTGTATTTCATAAAATGAGATCCTGATTTTAACCACATTTTTATCAAAGGGTATGAGGGCTTGTTTGCCGTGCAGCAGGATCAGGAACCTGGTTGTTGGACTCTGACTCCCCTCAGTTCCAGCCAACATTGCCCAGTGACCAGGGATGGTGATGGAAATTGCACTACCACAACATATGGATGGCCAAAGGTTTCTTATCTGTGTCATTCAATGTTCAGCCAAATAATTTTTAAATTCTCATGTAGGCATGCAGTGGTTTGATGTAATCACTGGAAACCAGTCTTTTAGCTTCCATTTTGCAGTGTGGCTTTTATTCAATGGTAGGCAGAAAGTAGGTCAAATATTATTAGTAATTTAAGCTAGATTTTGTACTCTCAGTTTAAAATTCCAACAACAAAATGACCCTCCCTTCCCACTTCTTCCCAAAACTTTATACTGCTGAAATGAAGGAAGGGAGAAGCTGAGGGGGTGTAACTGGCAGTAGGTTTCTCTGTCTGAACATCCAGAATATTTCAGTATGTCGGTGTTAAGAGTGTTAAGTAGGCTGGACCAATGGGCTGACTCTGTGTAAAACAACCTCTCCTGATCACTTGTAGATTTAGAAGTGAACTAGCAGAGAAGTTACCTTGAAGAAAATATGTCAGAGAATGGTGTCAGGGATGCTGACAGGGCAGGAAAGGACCAAAAGCTGCCTGTTAAGACAGACATGTTCCTTAAATTTCCAGTTTTAGGTTTATATGAGTATGCAGAGGTTTTGTCCAGAGGTTTATATGAGTTTGCAGTGTTGGAAGAGCGAATTTGAGCAAGACTGCTGGGGACTGACTCTTCTGAAAAACGATTCATCAGCCAGCCTGTTCTTGAGGAACCTTAGTTACAAGTTTTAAATTTCTAAGTAGAATTGAGTATCGCTGCATTCAAAAATGCAATTCCTGCATTTCAGAGAGTTAGTTAGCTGTAGTATGGGGGCACTTTGCTACATCAGATTTAGGCCAGGTGTTTCCTCCAGATGCTGATGGGTTTACAGCCCTCATCACCCCCAATCATTGATCATTTTAGCTTGGCCTGATGGGAGTTGGAGTACAACAAAATCAGTAGGGAACTGGGCTATTTGAAACCTTGTTGATTTTTGCAGGATTCTTTTAAGCGGAGTTTTCTTGGAGCAGGGACTGCACATTCTCTGACATCCCCCGTGTTTTTAATTGACTGCACTGATGCCAGCTGAAGATGGCAGAGCTGCCCAGCCACGAGCTCCTGCTGCTGCTCTCAGACAAAATCTGTTGCTATTGTTGTTGTGTTGGTGCTGCTACCCAGGACTATAAGCCAATTCAGCTGTTTATATCCTCAGGGAGATTCTGATGACTTTCTTCCTCTGTCCCCAAAGTGCAAAATTTCACATTGCTTTAAGCAATGAGCATTCTGCTAAGCCGAGAGCCGGTCCTGCTCAGACACAGATGGTGCTTTATGGGCTTGTGGATTTAAACTGAAAATGTGGCGTCTCTTCTCCTTCTGTCTTCTAAGTGAAGGAAAATAAAGCAAATTCACACTTCATATTGGACCAGACTCTGTTAGTATTAAGAGGATGCAATGGAGTGAAATGGAGCTCTGTCGAACAGGAATGGTTTACTAATTAAAATAATCTGCAGTGCTGAGGCAACAACTCAAAAGACCTGGCATCAGTCCATCTCCTTGTGGTGGACTGTCCTTCCTTGGAGGTTTTTTAAGCAGAGGTTGGACGGCCATATGTCATGTATGATCTAGTTGAAATTTCTGCATCACAGGGGATTGGGCTAAATGACCCTCAGGGCCACTTCCAACTCTACCGTTCGTTTCTATGATTCTTTGGCATCCTTTGCTGGAGAAGATATATTTTTGAGTCCACAGAAGACCTGCTCCAAAAAATTGTTGGAATATCTCTGAATTCACTGCACCATTGCATCATTAGTTCAAGGGACATTATTTTAGTAGATAACATGGTAGAGATTCTTGGCCATAACCTGCTTTTTGTGAAGCTTCTTTTGTAGAAAAACCTGGGGAAAGGCTGTAGCTTAGTGGTACAGCATCTGTTTTGCATGCAGAAGGTCACAGGTTCAATCTCCAATATGTCTCTCTCCTTTTTTTGCCAAAGCCTTATTATCAATTTTCCAAATTTTAACAAATCAACCAGAAATTAAAATAAATGGAATACATCCCCCCCAAAAAAAAGTGGCTTTACGCATTCTGTCCCATGAAGAGTAGCCACCATAGTCACGGACAGGAACCAGAAGCCCAATCTTTGATATCGCCAGGTAGGAGGCTGGAAGATGCTCCCATCTGAAATCCTGAAGAGCTGCTGCCATTCACTGTAGACAGTACATGGCTAGATTGATCCGATGGTCTGACTCTGTATAAGGCAGCTTCCTTTGGTCCTATGCTTTCAAAGAGTGCTTTGCCAGGCAGTACCTTAGTTCATATCCACAACTGGGATGGGGAAGGAAAATGCTGAAGTCTTAAGCATTTTTATGCCTCCTTCAAGTTAAAAAATGTTTCCAGGGTAATTTAAAGCATATCAATAAAACAGTAACAATCCAATTGACACTGAATCATGGTTAAAACATGATTATAAATAACCCCACAAAAATACGACTAATAATAGTAGAAATACTAGGCTGCAAATTCTGTATTGGCCTGCTCAATCTCTCCTTTGCAAGCCACTCATATACATAAAAGGCAGACCAATGTTCACCACTGGGCTACTAACTCTTGATGCAGACCATTAACTTGCTTAGAAGCAATCTATGTCACTTATGGTTCACCAGCTAATACAAGACAGAGTTAAAAGTGGAAACACTGGCATTTCACTGGCATTAAAGCCATGAGGAAAAAAAGAAGGTATTAGCTTGGCACCTAGAGGGCACCAGTGCTGTGGGAGGGGGAGGGGATTTCTCAAGAAGGGTACAGTGTCAGATAAGGCTTTCTTACTGGTTGTCACCCATTTCACCTCAAATACAGGAGGTCCTCCAAAGAAAATATTGGTGTAAGAGCAGGCTGATGTGGGGAGGTGTTCTTTTAAATATAGAGGAGTGGTGCAAACCCACCCCCTTCACACAGAAATAGCCTTCAGTGTGAACTGAACCATCCTCATGTTTTTTTATTTATTGGATTCAAATCGCATTTTTCCTCCAAGGAGCTCAAGGTGGCAAAAATAGTTTTTTCCCATCTCCATCCCCCCCCCCCATGGTTCCCCTTCTCGTTTTATCCTGGCAACAAGGCTGTGTGGTTGGTTTGGCTAAGACTGCACTATGTTCACCCAATGCATAGGGATTTGAATCCTGGTCTCCCAAGTCCTAGTCCAACACTCGTAACCACTGCACCACACTGCATCACCACACTGTTTCAGTACCATCTTCAGCTTCTTGTATAGCAGGAGTGGGGAGCCTTTTCAGACAGAGGGCTTTGTTCCTCCTTTGGAGGGGGGCACTATTGCGCAAGGCCAGAGGCAAATACACATGGAGCAACAAAGGTGAATTTTATCTTTTGTGCAGTAGGCTAGTTTCTGAACTCATTCACATACTTCTTTATTCTCCGCAAGCAAGAGGCATTATCAGAGTTCAAGGACACATCTCAGCCTGGCAAGAAGACTCAAAGAGGGTGCAAAGCAAGGCAAGTGAGAGGCATGGCCTGGGGAGAGTTATGAGGACCAGATAGGGAGTATTCAAGGGCCATACTCGCCATCCCTGGTGTGACATATTGTGACATGGGCATCTGCTGTACCAGAGGTTCTGAAACTTATTTGACCTAGTACTCCCTTTTCAGGAAAACAATTATTCAGCCTCCCCACCCACTCCCCGGAACTCTACCTTCTTTAAGCGAACATACAGAAAGATGCAGTGACAAATCTGCTTTCTTTTATGTATCTATATTTCTACAGGCATCCTACAACATGGTAAAAGAAGATGTTGTTGTAAATAAGAAACCTTGAAGCTTGAAATTATAGTTGTTGTTTTGTAAGAAAAATCAAACTTAGTAACATTCACATTACACACAGAAAAGTAAGGTAACAAAGGATAATATTAAAAAGAAAAATTACGGATAACATTAAAAATAATCCTTATGAGAAGAATGAATCTTGTGCCCTGCTATCAAATTTTATCAATTTTGTCAGCAGCATTCTTAAATCACCTCGATTAGCTATTTGCAGTCAGTTTTTTATTTTTTAGTTAACAGATTTGTGACCACACTGGACCCACATTTTCCCTAAATAAGATGAAGGAATTGGCCAAATAGACAAGCAAGCTGCGATCCACTTCCTGGGCCTGGGTGAAGCCAAAAAGGGTTCACCCAAGTCTGGGAAAACCCCTCACCTCCAACACAACCACTGGATCCATGGGAGAGGTTGTCACCGTCCCACATTGGCGCCTGACCTGGCAGTAAGCATCATTACACAAATGAAACCTGTATGAATGGTTTTTCAAAAAATTCTTCTCTTCCTTTACGCTATCACCAGCCCCTTATTTTTATATTGTACCCGAGGCTACTACCTC
Organism: Podarcis tiliguerta; assembly: GCF_965153285.1. Classification (NCBI taxonomy): domain Eukaryota; kingdom Metazoa; phylum Chordata; class Lepidosauria; order Squamata; family Lacertidae; genus Podarcis; species Podarcis tiliguerta. The sequence goes on from NC_139553.1 coordinate 6,738,370, forward strand.
ACCCCTGGATGGTTCCAGTGCTTCCCAGGGGGCAATATTGACCACTTTTGTAAATACTGTGCTAGACTATAGCCTGCTTCCTCAGATGAAGGGCATAATGCCACTCTGTTGGCTCTTTAGTACCGCATTTGCTGTGTCATAAAACCCTCTTTCATCCCAACACAATTTTTTTCCACCCACTGCAAGGCACTACTGCACATCAGATCAGTCAATGCAATCTAGTGTAGTTCCTGTAGAAGTTCCTTTACTTGTTGATTTAATTTATATCCAACCCCTCCATCCCGAAGCATCCCAACTTGGCACCCAATGGGCAGTTTTAAGTACCAACTGAAGTTACACCATAGACTTAGGCTCGTGTATGCTGGTGATGGTCAAATCAAACATTTCTTCTGTGTCTCTGTCTAGCCCCATAATGTGTGGCACAAATTAAGCCACTGTATTTTTATCTTTTCCCCACGACAACCCTGTGAGGTAGATTGGACTGAAAGATAACGTGCACCAAGGTATCAGGAGTAAGCCAGCAATAAATAACACAAAGGCTATTAGAAGAAACAGGAGTGCCGGGCCCTGTGATATTTTTTTAGAAAAAGAGGTGCCAGAACTCGCCATGAACACCTCCCTCGTTCTGTTAGAATGGCAATGGTGCGTATCTAAGAGGTGCTGGAACTAAATTCCTGTGAGTTCCTGCTAAAAAAAAGCCCTGACCAGTCCTAATGATCATAGCAGCTCATGGTTTCCCTCCCTCCCTCCCTCCCCATTTTATCCTTGCACCAAGGCTTTGCAGTTGGTTAGGCTAAGACTGCACTTCAACGAAGCTTCTTTCTGAATGGATGCCCAGTGCAAGGAGTATATCTGCATTAAGCCAATGGTCTGCTGACAACCAAAGAACGCTTGCTGAAGCTGACACACTGTTCTTGTCTATAATAATTTTTCTCCTGAGTTATCAATGCCCTCTAAATTACCTTGTTAAAACTGCTCTTTATCTTCTCACTCCAGAGAAGCTTTGCCATGGGAGAGCTACCTTTGTCCTTACTGCTGCTGTCTCACTTGTCTGTATTTATACATAGAATAAAAATACTTTATTGTTCATATGCTGCGTGGTCATAGTAGAAGACTCTCCCATGGTCCTTTGCAAAAGATATAAAATGCAGCCACTTTGGAGGGCAGAAATTGATGGTGAGGGAGAAGCTAGCCAAATAATGCTTGCACATTATTCTGCAGAAAATGTCAGAGTATATTTTTCCAAATAATGGTGATTACCAGTAGTGCTAGTTTATAGTCTCATTTGGAGAAAACACACGCTGATGTGGAAAGATGAATTTGCATGATACTTTGTTTTTGTACTAATGGGTTAGGCTGAGCTATGGAGTTGTCTTCTTCTTCGCCACATCTTTATTAGGCGTTACAAATATAGGCTATCATAAAACATCCGTATATAACATTATAAAATATATACAAATAAACAGTCCTGGAGTTGTCACATTTATTTGAAAGAGGGAATTGGCATCAGTTGTGTTCAGAGTCTTCAGAATTCCACAGTGTACACAACTGCGCATAACAGTTGCACTCAAACATACAAACAAGTATTCTATGCAGATGGCAACCAGTTCCAGGAGCTTTTATCTCTTTTGCAAATCCTTCTCTCCCCACTTTTCCATCAGCCAAATGGCTCAACTTCCTGCCAAGTTATTTTGTTTCATTCTTCTTTGTCACTGATGTCAAGCACTTGGATTTTCAACCTAGCCAGAAGTCCCAGGGACAGCTTAAGCTGTTTTTAAAGGCCATGGAATGGCTTCAGGGGGGTTGCTTGATCCTCAAATATTTGCTTCCATATGCAACATGTAGCCCCCATTACCAAAGAAAACCAAAAGGGGCTGCCTCTTAATCCCAATTTGTTCATTTGGATTGCCTCTGAATACCGGTTGCTAGGACTTGCAGACTCCCTGGAAATGACCCTGATGTTGGGAAAGATGGAGGGCACAATGAGAAGGGGACGACAGAGGATGAGATGGTTGGATAGTGTTCTCGAAGCTACCAGCATGAGTTTGACCAAACTGCGGGAGGCAATGGAAGACAGGAGTGCCTGGCGTGCTCCGGTCCATGGGGTCACGAAGAGTCGGACACGACTAAATAACTAAACAACAACAACAAGGACTTGCAGGAGGGCAGAGTGCTGTTCCACATGTGTCCAGCTTGCAGGCTCGCCACAGGCATCTGATCGGTCACTGTGAGAACAGGATGTTCAGTGCTGGATTAAACCCATGGAGGCCTCTAAACACTGAACTAAGAAAGATTGGTTGTAATTTTCTTTCAAGATCAAATCAATATTATTTTGATCTGTTGTTGTGGGGCCCCGAAAAGGCACCCATAGGCTGGTGCCTCCTCTGTCTCTTTGGTAATCTGGTACTAAGGGTATTGGACTATTTTGCATGGGAAAATTTATTAGAAATGTGAGCACCCTACCTACAGTTGACAACAGCCCATCCCAGCACCTCATTCTGCTACATGTATGTTGTTGTTGTTGTTGTTTAGTCGTTTAGTCGCTACATGTATAGCTCATGCCAAAATGTTCATTTGTGTGTTCATTGTTCTGTGGACAAGCTTCCCATCCTAATATGAGTTGCATAGGATGTGATATGCAGGAGCAAATGACTAAGGTTGGTGGGGCAGTGACCCATTTGCCATAATGGACTAGCCTCCAGTCGAGCAGGGGAAGGCCTTGAGAGAAGTGAGGTTGATTAGGAAAAGTGCCCCTTTATGGCTTCCCCACTACCTCCCCCCCTCCCCCACTAAATAAAAGCCTGAACAAGGTCACATTCTAGGCAGTCTGAAACCCTGAGGAGGAACACTTGCCTTAGGAAGTGCAGATTGATTGATTGATTGCATTTATAAGCCCTACGCAGGTGAGCCATCTATAGGATTTTCACACAAATAAATGATAAGTATATGAGTGGGAATTGATCACCCAAAATAAGCATATGACTGAAATAGTGATTTTTAAGAAGAAAAACAATGTTTTCCATTTTTTATGTGTGTGTTCTTCCCTTACTCCCTAAGGGTGACCAAGAAAGCTGATAGCAGTAAATCCAGTAAATTATTGATAGCACACACATGTATCACAGCAGGCATCATCTCAGAAGACATGTTTCCTCTTGTGTAAGAGTGGAGAGGGAATGCTTCTTCTTAAACAGTGCTTGCCAACTGCACTTTTTATATAAGTACTTACACTAAAAACAGTAGTTGTTTTTTCAATGTTGGATTACTTGCTTTTTTAGTCCAACAGATTGATTAAAGTTTCCATAACCCCTGCAGTATAATAATTGCCTGAAGTTAAACAATGTTTGTCAGGTGCCCTGCCATCTCATCTCTTCCAACATAAAGGGGACTGGAAAACTCTGAACCCAAGTAGTCATGCCAATCTGGCAGTCTTTCACCAACCAGCATGGGCAGGAATCAAGATGACATGTGGTCAGAAGTGAAGCCACAAGTATCCTGTCCACATCATCAGGCTGCATAAATTGAAAATGATCCCACAAGGCAGAGGGGGATGGTGCACTGGGCACTTCAACCAAAATGTCATAGCTGTGGCATTCAAGTTGCTACAGAGTCAAGTTAGTTAATCCTCAAAGTTTTGGGCAGATCCCTCGTATTTGGATTGACAAGCCTCAGGACCACACAGAAAAGCTCAACTGGGCAGCATAGAGACAGCATAGAACCTCTTCTTAGCTGCCCTGGCTGTTATTTGATCAGTGTGATTACGTTCCCTTGGAAGTTCTTCGTTGGCTTGAGGGCAAGTTTTATGCCATGCGTGCTCTAGCGCAGTGTAAATGTTTTTTTCTTCTTCTGTTGGGGAAAGGGGATGGAATAGCATATGGCAGAAGGCATTAGTTATGACAAATGATTGATAAAACCCTTCAAGGGTTTTTGACTGCTCAAAGGGAATGCTCAAAGAACCCAATTGATTTTTGGAATGAGGAGTAGGTTTGTTCATCTGTTTTTACCCTGTCCACCAGCCTGTCTGCCTAAAAGCAACGGAGTATGGCTACTGGAATACAAAGATGCAAAATTTTGTGAAGTGTGAGGAGGTGTGTGTGTGTTTTGTGTGCATGCATGCTGCATAAAATTTGATGCATTGCTTGTAACTCCTATATTTGTTTGATTTGTTGGGATGCCCTCCTTTTTACTTTAATTTTGTAATGCTTAGTATTAGTGGTGCAGTTTCACCCTTGATCCCTGCTTCTTCAGCTGCTGTCAATTGAGATAGAGACTTATATGGTGGAGCCTTTCCTATTTGGGCTTATCTATTACATTTGAGGAACTCTTAAGAACTGCAAGCCCATGGATAATGGAAGGGTTCCTGGACAAAAAAATGCTTCCCCAAGCAGTTTTAAATACTTAAGATAATCTCCCCACTGCCTGTGACCAAGTTAGTATGCTTGAACAGCCAAGCCAAACATCAACAGATAAATTAGCACAAGAAAAATATATAGAAAGGAAATAATAAAACTTGCAGCCATTAAAAGCCAGATCGTGTGTGTGTGTGCGCACTCACATGCACAGGACCTGCTGAAGGGCCTGGGTGCAAGTGTGTATGATTTCACAAGGGACAACATTCTGTGTGAAAAGGTAGTGCTACTAATATCTTTGCTGGAAATGTGCAGCCAGTGTGCTGTAGCTCCTCTTCTTGTTGGTGTGATCAATAATTGCTTAAAGAGCTCTTGTTCAGGAGACTCTATTGCTAGACAGCTCCAATCAGTGCCAGCATTTTGTAATGGAGATGTCTCTACTTCCTACTCTTTATATTACTGTCTCTCTTCAGCGCCCTCAATATGATGCTTGCATTTCTTCTCCCATCTCCCCCCAGCCACACCTACATGTGCTTTGCCAGTATTTTTAGGTCTTATGCCACTGAATTCTGTCTTACTCTCACCAGGCAGTTCTGTTCCTTTGCTCATGGTGTCACTGGTATCTGCTTTGCTGCTCTTCAACTGCCTGATCTTATTAGCTTTTGAATAACCTGGAGTGCCACGGTGCAGAGGTAAAGATTGCTTAAGGCTTAGATGCATAATAGGAGAAGTGCAAAGTCAGGCCCTTTGCCAAAAGACTGCTGAAACTCAAGTTTGATGCATGACTTCCTGCTTGGATAGATGGCTGGCCTTTTTGAGATGCAAGTGATAGATGAGGGGATCCATACCTTGAACTTCTCAAGCACCTCACGTAGTTCCTGAGTAAGGGGCAGTAATGGTCGACCTTCTCCCCACCTCAAAGCCTAGCCTGTAAACAAATGGCCCTCGCTCTAGCTTAAAATTTGTGTCTGCACGTCTGCTTGGGTAGAAAAGCTAATCTATTCTTGTTTCCCTAAATGAAGGATGCACTCAAGCAATTGAAAACAACTTCTAGAACAATCTCGTTCCATTATGTCTAATGGAATTGAGTCTGTGTGGTGTGTAGTGTGTGCTGATATCTTGGAGAAACAAAGAGGGATTTCTCCATTATTCAGAGAATGGATGAGACGTGAAATGAACTCCTCAGAGGCATTTTCAGTTTGTCACAGGAGAGCAAAGTGAACCACATTCAAGGGGCTAGGGATAAACCGCATTCTTCTACCCACCCACATGTGTGTTTTCCTTACTTTTTTGTTGCTTATCAATCTGGCAGCAGAAGCCAAAACCGAAAGGCTCGTTCACTCAGTGTCTTAAAGAGTTGTCACTACTGTTTGGAATACAAAAAGCCTCATTTGAGGGTAGCATTGTCTTTCTCCTGATTATAAGGGATTGTTCAGAGAAGCTGAATTCTGTTGGTAAATGGAATGAAAAGTTGCTGTCTTGAGTCTTTGCGTTTTCTCACACAAGTGTTTTGGCAGCTGCTTCATTTGGCTGTGAATAAAATCCCATCCCATTATGTCAGGCTGTGTTGCTCTGCAGGGGAGAAAATCCATAAGTTGGGCTTTGCATATCCCTCCTGAATGGTATGTTTGAGGATGGTGGCACAAGTGCCCTTGGCTGGATGGGTTTTCTACCTCAAGGATGAAATAAGTCCAGAGCTGTGCAGAAAATTAGGCAAATTTCCTCTTTGCTGATCTAAGGGGTGCTTTGCATAGGTCTAGGGAAGATCTCTGCTCTTCCTTGTCTTTTAAAAATTGCATGTTTTTGCAGGGGCAATAGTTGCAGGAACCTAAATATTATTGCACTACAGAATGTAGGAAACTGCCTTATACTCAGACACATTGTTTCACCTAGGTTAGTATCGTCTACACCAGCAGTGTCTGTGCGGGATTTCAAGCCAGGAGCATACCCGGAGGTGCTAGAGATTGAACCTGGGACCTTCTGCATGCAAGGCAGATGCTCTACCACTAGGCTACAGCCCTTCATGATGAGTAAAGATGATTAAAGACAGGATTCTGCATTCCATAGGGTTGCCATACATACCTTTTTTTCCAGATAGGTCCTCTTTCTTAGGGGTAAAATTTCAGTCCGGGCAGATTTTTTGAATTTGCCAAAATGTCTGGGTTTTTGCAAACAGAACCAAGAAGTGTGCATGCGAGTATCTCCATGGACACGCCTTTTCTCTGTACATACACTTGCTTTACAAGCAGAGCCAGGAAGTGTGCATGCAAGGATCACTCTTAACCTTTTCCTATCTCTGTAGTGCGCCCACATGGTGGATGTTGGGATTGGGCAGATTGACCAGCTGCTGCCTAGACCTTTCCAAGCTGTTGGCCATGCCCAGTAAACTGCCCATGAGTAGGTGGGAAAGATTCCCTGAGGGGGTCGCTGCTGACACCTACCTTAGTGGGTGTCTGTCTGTCTCTGTGTCTCTGTGTCTCTCTCTCTTCCTTTCCCCTTCCCCTTCTCTTTCCCCTTCCCCACTTTGGGGCCTCCCATATACTCTGTGTGCCTCAGTGCCAAGATTCCCACCCCACCCTAATGCATTATCCATTGATTGCAATTAAGCTGACTCTATTTTACAATACAGGGACATGGGTGGCGCTGTGGGTTAAACCACAGAGCCTAGGACTTGCTGATCAGAAGGTCAGCGGTTCGAATCCCCGCAACGGGGTGAGCTCCCGTTGCTTGGTCCCTGCTCCTGCCAACCTAGCAGTTTGAAAGCACGTCAAAGTGCAAGTAGATAAATAGGTACCGCTCCTGCGGGAAGGTAAACGGCATTCCCGTGCGCTGCTCTGGTTCGCCAGAAGTGGCTTAGTCATGCTGGCCACATGACCCGGAAGCTGTACGCTGGCTTCCTCGGTCAATAAAGTGAGATGAGCGCCGCAACCCCAGAGTCGGTCACGACTGGACCTAATGGTCCTATTTTACAATGCAGTATTAGAAAGATCTAAGAAAAGGAAGAGAGAGCTTGCTAGTAAAGAGGATCCTCCCAAGCTCTCTCATTCTTAATTAAAAGTTATTCATCTAAGGCCAATGGGCATTTGGATAGTTATTGTAGAAATTAACCAAATCACCTAGGGTAACTCTAAACACAATTCTTGAATGGAAGTTAAAATACAAAGCTGCCATGTAAGGTCAGGGAAAGCCCCCCACCTCCTCATTTGTGTGGGAGGGTGTCCTGAAATCTTAGCAGACTGAAGAACCTAGCAAAGAAAGTGCTGGGGGGAAAGAGTGGAGGAAATGGCTGAAGTACTAGGCACCCCATTTCCCCCCTAAAAGCTTTGCTCCTTTCCTTTGATCACCATACGGCTTGGATATTCATATTGTATTTCTTATTGCCATTATGCCTTTAGAAGACACCTGAAGGCAGCCCTGTATAGGGAAGTTTTAAAAGGTTTAATGTTTTATTATGTTTTTATATATGTTGGAAGCTGCCCAGAGTGACGGGGGCAACCTAGTCAGATGGGATGGGTACAATTGTTGTTGTTGTTGTTGAATAGGATGTCCCTATTTTCATTGATGAAATGTTGGAGGGTATGATGTGCACGTCCCTAGTGCACACGAGCCATGGAAGGTGAGGGGGCTCTTTTTTTGCTCTTCAAAGTATGGCAACCCTAGCATTGCAGAAGATGGTCAAACAAGGTATCTTCTAAAGTTGGATCCCATCAGAGTTACATTCTGCTTTGCCCTTGTAGTTTTTGCTTGTGTAACTTGCTTGAGTTATCTGGAATGAAATGATCCGGGGAAATGTTCTTTGTTTCTGCTCTCTGCTTGTGGTACACTCTGCACAAACCTTTATGACAGTGAGATAGAGTTGCTTCCTTCTAGCTCAGTGAGTCAGTGAAAAGACTGATGTGACAAGCAACACCCTTGAAGAGCGGAAAAGAAATTTGCCTTATATGGAATCAGACCATTGGTTCTGTCAAACCCCTGATGTAACTATGACATCAGGTGATGTTGTGCTTTGAAGACCCCATTGACAGGACTTCCAGTGCCATTTGAAAGCCTTTTGCTGTTTGCAAAGAGCTTTTGATATGCCCATGCTACTGTTGAGCCTCTGAAGACTGAAACAAGTAGGGGCAGAAGGGGTGTGTTTGCATGCATCTAAAAGCCCTTTACAAAGGCAGCTGTTTTCAAATCACCTGATGGGGGGGGGGGATGTGCCTCTTGAAAGGATTTACTCTGCAGGAGAAGTCACATGCATAGCCAATCCTTCTAAAAGGCAGCTGTTTCTAAAAGGGGCTGCTTTCTGTGTCCTTGTGTGCCTATTCCCACACAGCCAAACTGAGCCCTTTGCAAGCCATTGGCAAATTGGAAGTTGAAAGGAGCTGTGTGGATTGCTTCAAAGGGTAACATTGGGAGGGAGAAGTGGTTTCCATTTGATAGAAACCGCTTTCCCCACTTTCAGCAAGGTGCACTTCTGCTACTCATCACTTGATGGTTGAGTGGGAGTGCACCTTGCTTCAGCAAAGAAAGAACGAGGAACCCACTTTCAGATGCTGGTTGTTCCTTTGGAGCCCTGCCCCATATCATGTAATGTAAGATCTCAGTTGTAGGTTTCTCCCCAATGGCCTTGCAGGGCAAATAAATAGGCCTGCTGGGCCAGGATTGGCTGGAGGTTCCCCATCTCTGTGATAAAGGATTGTGTCCTCATCCTTCAATCAAGCTTCTCTCTCCAAACCTGATGTCATAAGGCCCCTAACTTCTGTAGCTAGTATCTAACCTTGCTTGAAGATCTTCAAGGCTTGTATTTAATGTGGCACCTGCAGAAAACTTGAGAAAACTCAAAATTTGTGTGAAGACCTTTTCTTTGGGAAATTTTCTGAGATGTTTGTTCCCCCTCCTCCCTAAAAAGAATGCTTTTCTCTGAACATTCACCACCTTTGTGAGGAAGGGGTTAGTGGTGGCCACCGTTTTCCCTCCTGAAACAAATCTAGGTCTGGGATATTGTAAGGATGCAAAATGGTAGTCAAGCTACCAACAAATTTTTGATGTGTTCTCCCCCTCACAAATAAAACTCCATTATGCTAAAAGATATGCAGTTCTGATGGCCCAGCCAATGGTAAACATCACCCCTGTGAAACTGTTGGGGATTCCCCCTCCCCCCAAAAAAAATTTAGCCACATGCAGGAAGGAGAATTTACATTCAATTCTACAGAAAAATAGGCTGTGACAACTGAAAAGTGGACTTACCCTGGCAGCCAAAGTATATTCATGGAGACATTGTTTTAACACCCATGGATGTTAAAACCAATATTATTGAAAAGCACTGAAAGTACTCAGTTGTCTGTGGTTCTGCCCCCCCCCCCAGCAAAATCCTGGCTACGCCCATGTGAAATACTGTCATTTTATTTCCCATTTAAAATGGCATTCTGTTTTCCCATATTTTTTTAAACAAGGACTCTGCAAAGAAAATCTGTTGCATGAGCATAAAATTGAAATCATGCCATGAGTGCATTAAAATGCATTCATGAGCCTCACAATCCTGTCCCTCTAAGCAAATGTTTTAAAGAGTTGGATGGGCTACTTCCACATCCAGTGAACCTTCTCCTTTTGCAGTACCCATTGGCTTTTGATTTGTTTGGTCTAAAAAGATTTGAAAAAGCTGCAGTGAAAGAGCTTGCAAAGTTTCTATTGTTTTTTCACACAGCCTCCCCATATAATAGCAGAAGCCACCCTAAATTTACACTCAAAGCTTGGGAATTTCCATGTGTGCTCCTTCAAACAGAAATTTGAAGGGTTGCTTCATTCCTCTCAAGTGGTTCTTAGCTGTCTCATCTGTTCTGTGGATCAAGAGGTGATGGGCCTCTCTGCAGATATCTTTTTTTCAATTAGCTTTTTATTAAATATTTTCTGGTGTTACAAAACAAAGAAATAAATGGGAAAGGACATGTCTCCACTTTCAATTCATATAGGCTTGCTGCGTTCACAACCTGAAAGTTACGTTACCCAAAGGTAACGTAACCCGAGGGTCCAGTGCATTGGTTGTGTTCACTCCTGATAGGTCGTTCCAGTGTATAGTTACGATATTTCTTGCTGTTGAGAGTAAGTGACTTATGAGTTTCTTCTCATGTGCATGTGCCAGAGGTGAAACTAGGCTTTCTTTCACCGAGGTCTAAGACTCAATTTGGCAACCCCGCCCCCCAGCAAACATACTATATTATTAAATATAATGATGATGATGGCAATGGAAACACATAATGATCGGGCACATACCAGAAAGCTGTATTGAACTCAGAGGGACTTACCTCTGAGTAAAAATGCTTAAGATTGCAGTATAAGACTGCAATAATCTTTACACATTTACCTGTGAGTAAGCTCCATTGAATTCAGTGGGTCTTACTTCTGAGTAGTAAAGGTTTGCAATTTAAGGCTCCAAAGAATAAAATAAAAGAATAGATACTCCACAAGTTTGCTTAAAAATTGCTGGCTGCTAAACCATTGCAATTAAAGAATTTAAAGTGGATTGGCTGCATTTCCCTTCCAAATTACAGGAAGGGATGGATACAAAGTGCTTTGTATGTCAACATCACATTTTTTTCATTGCAGGTATTTTATTTTCAATATAAACAGGGCTCAGTTTTTGTAGTTGATTGCAGTGCCCTCTTTATGTATTCACATGGTGTAAACATGTATGTTGCCATCCAAACATACACACACACACAGAGAGTTTCAAAAAGGATAGGGGGTGGTGATCTGATCACTACTTTTAATTGGTGAGATGTTGAAGGGAAGGAAAGAAGAAGAAAGTATATTTCAGGGGGTTGGCTGGGTCCCTTCCAACTTTCCAGTTCTATGATTCCCTTCCCTTAACAGCAAAACAAGCAGCTGACAGCAACAAAACTTGCACATTTTCAACTTTGCTTGGAGGGCAGCCTTCCCCACCCCTCCCTCTCTCCAGGATTTCTCTCTCACACTGTTGTGAAAACAGACAGGGAGAAAAGGGAAGGAGGATCATTCACTTTTGTTGCTCAAGGTTTTCCTGATTTTCCCCTTGCAAATAAGCATCCCTCAGGTGCTCAGCAGCTGGAGGAAAGACTACCACTGAGATTTGAGTTGGCTAGGCAGGAAGCTCTCTGCTGAAGGATGCTTTTAGACTCTGGAGCCACAAGGAGGGGCTGTTTGGAGGAAGCCCAGAAAGGCTGGGAGCCCTTATGGAGCCCCTCTGGAGGCTTCACTTGGGGCCAAAAATCCAGCTAGCCCCCGCTAGTTACGGCCCTGGCATGTGCATTTTTCCTGGAAGATATTTAATAAGGCTAGTTATGGAGTTACTTATATTACCTGTTTTGTTATTTTGGAGATTTCCTGCAGCACTGATATCCAAAAGGATTGAACTTTGGGGCATTTCCACCTCACATGGAGGTATGTGCCTATAGAGGTCCAGCCTCTCCAGCATTCCTGTATGTTCCTGTGTGTATTAGTGACAAAGCCACTTCCGGCTTGCCCAGGAGGTGGGGTTGCGGGCTTCACGCCCACCCCACATGAGCGGGGGCTGGTTCAGCCCCCACGAGAACAAGGGAATCCCGGCGCGTCCTCCCCCCCCCCGCCAGCCAATCAGCTGGCTGGGGGGCGTGGCTTGCCCTATTTAGTGCCGGCATGAGGAGGCTCATCCTCTTTTCGCCGGCTAGACCCCACGTTTGCCCGCCCTCCCTCCCTTTAGATAGGCTTTAGGTAGGTCTCTGACTTTGCTATGGACTTTGGTCTGTCGCCGCAAGGGGCATGGTAGGAATTTTTCCCAATTGTCAATTTACAACCATTTGGTTTTTCGCCTACCTCGTAGCAACTCGTCACAACTCCTCGGCATTGGTGGTTAGGCATTGGTAAGAAGGGGTTAAGAGGATGGGTGGGGGGGAGGAACGCCATCACCTCCCCCCAGTGAACGAAGGGTAGTCCGATAAAGGACTCCGGGGGGCGTGGCCCTGTCCGAAGCCTATGGAGGTGTGGGCCAAAGGCACGCCCCAGAGCGGTGACCCGGGGGAGATCCTAGTTGACGTGCTTCAGCAGGAGACTCCCCCTCTATGGTGTTAACCCTTCCTGTGTCTCCAGCAAATGGGCTCGAGCCGGATAGTCGATAGGACCAATGCCTAAGCCAATGCCTCTCATTCCTGAATTCAATAAAGTTGTGGCCTAATTTGCCCATTTTAACCTTAAATTATGGTGTCTCGTGTCTTTATTTATCCTGGTGGGGGGCGGGAACTCGCCATGCAACTTCCTTGGTGTTAGATACTATCTTAGTTAAGTTTCAGAGTGAATTCTCTCTTTTCTTTGGTTGAGATGGACTTAAGTGGTGCTTTTTGACCATTGTATAGAGTTTATTTTGTATCCTATGTTGTGTTCCCATTTGTTTTTAATTCTGGTGAGGGGGGTTGCAGTGTCTTGGGGGTAATATTATATATATATATATATATATTGTTTCCCTCCCCCCCAAAAAAACCCCTTTATTAGGCATTAACAGATATAGACCATCTTAAAACATCCATATACAAAAAATCAAAATATATACAAAGAGTCATATAAAATATATAGTAACATAAATTTTCATTGGAGTGTCTTCCTGCTAAACCATGCCATTCACCACTCTAAGAGATAGAATCTGAATAACATGTGTTTATGCAACTGTTTGTACAGTGGGCAGTAGAAAAGAATATGTGCTACAGTGTCCAGCACACTCAAATAACATCCACAATGTCTATAATTTCTAGGGATATTTTCCCCTAACAAAAGCTGAGGGAAAAACGTTCAGTCAGGCTGACATAAATGCCCTGCATCGGACTGGAATTATTAACTTTGAGATAGAAATGATCCGGTTGTATTTAAACGATAGAACTTGGGGGAGCAGATTTTATTTATAGCTGACTCAATGTTTTGTTTTTCAATATCCCTTAAACTAATTTGGATATTGCAATAAATATATTGCTCACTAGAACTGTAGCATAATTCCAAGTCGTTACCAATAGATCTAATTTTGCTGTGTATGAGTTGGAGCCATCTGGATTTATAGGAGTCCTTAAGTAAATCGGAAAGCAGACTTGAAGGTTGGGAACAAAAATGGCAACGCAGTCAGTATTTTATAGTGCTAGTCCATGCCCAATATTCCATCATGTATATACCTAATTCTGCACATATCGTCTCATAACAGATTGAATTTGGGAGCCCGAGGATATGTCTCAAGAAACATGAGTGTATCTAAATCACTATTATATGCTTGTATCCATACTGGGATCCCAAAAAGTAGCTGGGATGACACTTTAGCTTGAAAAATCTGAATGGTACCTGGTATAAATTGGTTACCTTTCTGAAAATAAAAGCGAGCTATTGCTGAAGAGGTATGCTTTGCCTGTTCATAGTACTTGGGCAATGGTTTAACCAACCTGAGTTGCTCTGGAATAAAATTCTGAGATAGCTATGCATCCTTACTTGCTGGATTTCTTGTCCTCTTATTTTCCATTTCTCTAGTTTCCAGGAATTAGAGAAGACCCGATTTTTGTCTTCTCTTATTTATAGAGCATTTCTTAATTTCACAGTAAGAAACCAAGGAGAGTAAAAGACGATTCAAATCTATCCTCGTCAGTGATAATAAGGTTGCATCATCTGCATATGGTAAAAGGGGGACTGGTTTTTGGCTGATTTTGGGGGGCATGTGATTCTATTTTTTGGATGTGCTCTGGAAGATCTGATAAAAATAAATTAATGAGAAAGGGGGCAAGAATACACCCTTGTTTTACACCTTTCGTGTTAGGGATATCAGAGGAGAGGTGACCTTTGATAATGAGTTTGATTTGGGAAATGTTAAAAGAGTATAAATTCTGTATTAAGATCAAGAAACGTTGATCAATTCCTAACTCTGCAAGCTTCTTCCACAATATCACACAATCAAAGGCACCACGGAAATCTATGAATGCTGCATAAATCTTGGATTGTTTTTTAAATCTGTATTTTTCAACCAAATGTGTAAGTATGAGACAGTGGTCTAAAATGGGGCAGCCTTTGGAAAAACCTATTTGTTCTTTCCCTTGTAAGTTTAGATTTTTCATTCAGGTAAGCAATTTAAGTAAAAGGTGCTTAGCATAGATTTTCCCTATCACTGACAGCAGACTTATCCGACTGTAGTTCTTTGGTTCACCCAGATCACCTTTTTACAAGATTGGAGTAATTATTGATCTGAGCCATATTTCAAGGATGATTCCATATTTATCAATAAAAGTAAATAATTGAGCTAGGGGTTCTGCCCACCAATCTATGAGTCTTCTATAATTTTATTGGTAGACCATCCGGCCCTGGCGACTTGCCCAGTTTAAAACTATTTACTATCTCTGTAATATCCTCCTCCTTCCCCCTTGGCCACTCCTCTAGTCTGCCCAGTTTGTTATCATTGATCTCCTTTCCATGAAATACTGGGTCCATTTTGATTCTGCAATTGGTGGAACAAGTAAATGGTCACCAGCTTTCAGGCCTCCATACACTAACAACCAAAATGCTTTGTTGTTTTTGTTTTGGATGGAATCAAGTAATCGGGACCATTTTTGAGAGGCATATTTTTGTATGTTTTTTTGGCCAAAATACCCCCCCTCCCATCAAGGTAGATAGGTTCTAGTTTAGTACGGTTATCTTTGAAAATTTGGTGCATTTTAACATTCATTGTTGAACCAGGGACTAGTTCTGTATTTAAATACCCTGATATTTGGTGGAGTGTTGAGCTCTTCAAATGTTTGAAAATTTCACTATATACTTTCAGAATGTCCCTTTGAGAATTGATATTCTTTAGCTTAGACAGCAGCTCATTTCTAAAATCAACTGTAAGTTTTTGCCCCACTACTAAACTTATTTCCTGAGACCATTTTAGTTGGGTCATTTGCCCACGTTGGCAAAATTTTGTGTTATTCCAATTAGTTGTAGATACCTGCCCTTTGCTGTGTCCTTCTGTTGTTAGAAAGGAGTTTTTCCAAGCTGGTCTGTATCCTGCTGGCTGTTGCCTTTGTTGCTAGCTTAGCAAGTCTTGTAGTTGGTGAGGGGTCAGCCAGGGTATTACAGTTTCCCTTAATTTAACTTGTGTATCTTGTGTGGATATGGGTTGTCATTTTTGTAGAAGTCAGTTAGGCAGTACAGTGGACGCTCAGGTTGCAAACATGATCTGTGTGGAGGCACGTTCACAACTCGCAGCACTTGCAACCTGCAGCGCTGCGTCTGCGCACGTGCGGGTTGTGATTTGGCGCTTATGCGCAAAGCACGGTTTACTGCTTCTGCGCATGCACGACTGCCGAAACCTGGAAGTAGCCTGTTCCGGTACTTCCAGGTTTCGGCAGGTCCGTAACCTGAACAAACACAACCTGAAGTGTCTGTAATCCGAGATATGACTGTATAAGCCTTTAGCTTGCCAGGTCCTTATTTGGATGCTTTGGGGTGCATGGTAAAATAGTGGGTGATGGGCCAGGGGAGTTAGTGGGGCTGGGACTAGTTTTCCTACTTTTTCCTTCCATACTTTAAACATGGAATGTGTGAACCTGTTTATTGTTGTGGGAATTTTTCTTAATTTGTTTTGGAGGAATGGGTATGCTTTGGTGGGGGTGTTTCCAGTTTTATCTATGTCCAGGTGCACCCATTGTTTTGTTTCCTCTTCTAGGATGTATGGGATTATGTGGCGCACTTAGTTGGTGATGTACTATACTGTAGTTCTATGTTGGGAAGTCCCCATCCTTGCGGAGTGGGGTGAGGTGCAGGAATTTGGAGCTTACTAGTGGCTTTTTCTGTGAGAAGATGAATGAGTGTAGTTTTTTCTGCCTTTACAGAGTTGGGGAAATCCAGATGGGAAAGGTTTGGAACAGGTAGGTTAGTTTTGTGGGTATTATTATTAGGATTATTATTATTATTATTAGGATTATTATTTGTACGTCGCCCATCTGGCTGGGTTGCCCCAGCCACTCTAGTATTATCATTTTAATCACTGAGTCTCTTGGGCTTGTGAATTGGAAGGTCAGCAGTTCGACTCCGCATGACGGGGTGAGCTCCTGTTGCTCTGTCCCAGCTTCTTTATGTTCTAAAGCATACCACTGTGAGTAGATAAATAGGTACCACTGCAGTGGGAAGGTAAACGGCGTTTCTGTGCGCCCTGGCTTCCATCACGGTGTTCCGTTGTTCCAGAAGCGGTTTAGTCATACTGGCCACATGACCTGGAAAGCTGTATGTGGACAAACACAGGCTTTCTCAGCCTGAAAAGTGAGATGAGCTCTGCACCCCATACTCGCCTTTGACTGGACTTAACCTTCCAGGGGTCCTTTTTAATCTTTATTTTGTCTGAGAGGATGATATTGGTTTTACTCCCATCTCTTCAGGTCTTTGTTGATTTTCTGCTAGAGGGGGTAGTAGTTTCGAAGTAGTTTGTTGAGGTTTCTAGTTATTTGTACCCCTAGATATCCAGAGTCGATGCAGCAGAGTTTTATTTTTGTGATGTTAGTATATTCTTCCTGGGTATGGGGTGATTCATTGAGGTACATAGCCTTGGATTTTGTGAAGTTTACTTATAGGCCTGATAACATTGCAAAGGTGTTTAGTTCTTTGGTTAATGTTGTTGTGTTTATGAGGTCTGGTGTTTTGACCATCGGGTTGTCTGCATAGAGCCCAAGTTTGTGGGTTTTGCTTTTTTATTTCCACCTCTATGATTTCAGGGGTTATTCAGATTGCCAATGGTTCGAGGGCCAAGATGAATAGAAAGGGGGAGAGTGGACATCCTTATTTTGTGCCTCTTTGAATTTCTATATTGTTGGAGTCTAGGTTGTTGATTCTGATTTTCGCTGAGGCCTTAGAGTAAATGTCTTTCAGGATTTGTAGGAAGTTAGGGCCCAATTTCATTCTGGTTAGTACTTCTATTAAGGATTTGCATTCTAGACAATCAAAGGCTTTAAAGGGTATCTAGAGACATGATCGTTAGTGGGAATTTTGTTGTTTTGCTGTGTTCTTTCCAATTTAGTAGCTTCCTAATGGGGTCTGTTATATTATGGCCAGGGACAAAGCCAGCTTGGTCTGGGGTTATTAATTTGTGTAGGAAGCATTTCAGGCTGTTGGCCAGGATCGATGTGAATATTTTGTAATTTTGATTTATCTATGAGATTGGTAGTAAGCTTCTACCATACGGCTGTTACTGAATGGCTTTTGAATAGATATTATCTTGGAGAAGGACCAGGTTTGGGGAATGGGAGCCCATTTCATGATGTCATTAAACAGATGGGTCATGTGGGGATCAGGACTTATTTGAATTTCTTGTAGAATTCTGTTGTGAAACCATCTGGGCCTAGGGCTTTATGTGGTTTTAGATTTTTAAGGACAGTCTCTGTTTTCTCTGGGGTGATCGGACTGTCCATGAACAGGTTCTTTTCACACCATATATCATATAGGCCATGAAATGGTACTGTAGTTCAGTCACAGGAACTGTGGGGTCAGTTAAGTAACTGTAGTTTCTTGTTTCCTTTCTGTGCCTTCTTTTCAATCTCACAGTTATGATTAAGGAGATGGTAAACAGGTATGGTGTGAAAATAGGAAGCTCCCTTATCCCAAATCAGATGTTTGGTTCCCCTAATCCAGGCAAGGGGAAGCTGTAGCTCTCCTATCTAGATGTTGTTGGATTATACTTTCCATTGTTCTTGACTATTGGCCAAGCTAGCAGGGGCTGATGGGAGCTGGAGTTCAACTGCATCTGGAAGACCACTGAGTCCACATCCATGTGCTAATTAGCCTTGCCTACACCAGGAACAGCTAGCCTATAGCTCTCCAGATGTTCTTGGACCCCAGCTCACATCAGCCCTAGCCAGCATGGTCAAAGTTTAAGAAAGATGGTGAATGTAATCCAGCAACATCTGGAGGGCACCACATTGGGCCCTCCTGGTCCACACTGACTGGCAGTTGCTCTCCGTTGTTTCAGACAAGAGCCTTTTTAAGGTGTCCCTACAGTGGTGTGTGGTGATTTTTTTTTTTTTTTGTAGGGGAACAGTTAGGGGCAGAAGCACCAGTTTGTGTGGGCAATTGGTGGGGACATTGTGGCATCACACAGGTGAGTATCACACCTTCTTCCCTAAGCTGGAAAGAAGCTTCCCAGGCTTCTAATTTACTAGGAACATTTAAGGGACTAGCCTAGTCCCCCTAGTGCACTGACAACAATCCAATGGTCCCTAGAAATGCCAAGAATGAAATATCAGCTCTTTTTCATGCAAAGCATGTGCTCTACTATTGAACTACAGATGCTGCCCACTACTGAGAAAATGACTTTTCCTTGTGCCCTGGCTGTGCCTGTATATCCGTGGTTTGAGGAAGGGATTTTCTCTTGAGTCACATAATGCTAAACTACCCCTGCCTCCTTTTGACTTCCTTTACAGATTGTGGGTTGAATTATTTTCTTAATCACCTAGATTTATTTGAACTTAGGTGTCATGGACATTTTTGTGTCTCTCTTCTCTTAGTTGATGACATCCGGGGAGTGATACTTATTATATGTTCTGATCTTACACAGAATTCCCAGTGGTCTTCTGTCCAGATTGCTGATGATGTCTGCACCTGCTTAGCTTTAGCAGAGCCATTCTCAGACCATTTGGCCCTGACTTTAGACCTCTTTGCCGTGCTTTCTATGCATAGCAACGTGGAAGGTATATCACAAATGGATTTCTTTGGGGGTGGAAAGAGAAACATTATACCAAGGACTTTCTATGTTATAATGACACAGATTTGTAAACCAAGTATATCTCTTTGTGTAGTCTGACACCCTCATTGCTTCAGAAGAACAGAAATAGTTTTACAGTTCGTGCTGCTTCCCCGAAGTCTTTCTAATCTCCTTTTGAGATAGAGGCATGTGTGTGCGTGTGCACAGTTGAAATGTCAGTGATTTTCAAGAGTAACCAGAATGATGATAGGCTTGTGTGGGCTGAAGCTAAACGTTTCTATGAGCAGTGTATTTCTCTCTGTTAAGTGAGTACAGCTAAGAGCCAGCTCTTGCATATGACTGTGCATAGATTTATAGTTTGATCCTGTAGCTTCAGCTTGCAAAAGGAAATGGTTTTAACAAAAGAGACAACTGGAAGCAGTCAAGAATTGCTTCTCAGATGTAATTGCAGCTCATATTTTAATGCTGCCCACCTACAGACATTTTTGATCCAGGTACCTGCCACCCCAAGTTTTCTTGAGTGAATGAATGTATTTTAGGAACATAAAAAACAACCCTATACTGCATCATACTATATGCCTACTGCGCCCAGTGTTGTCTACTCTGACCGCAACATGTTTCTAGTGTTATAATTATGGTTCTTTTACCTGCAAGTCAGTGGAGGCTTGTGCAATAGAGTGAATGGGGCTTCGTTTGCCCTCAGACAGCCCCATATCAGTCTGCCTTCTTACTTACAGACAGTCCAGGAAGCTTTCCTGCCTGCCAGCTTCCTCCTTCTCAGTCTCAATGTTACCCGCTGTTGAACTCAGCAGGGAGGAGGATAGGGACAAAGCTGGAATTAATTGGTCCTTTAAACAGCCAGGAATCGAGCCTGGGACTTTTTGAGTGCTGCAAAATTGAGCTGCGGGCTAGGGCTGGGCAAAATGTTGACATATCACCCAAAACCAGTTTGAAGTCCACAACAACAACAACATCAACAACAATAATTATTAGAATTTATATACTGCCATATACCCGGAGGTTTCAGGGCAGTTCACAGATATCGGTTTCTTGATATTGGTTTCATAATTTTAGACCTGGCAATAATGTGAATCATAATGTGTTTGTGTATATGTGCTGTGCAAAAATCACAATGTGGGGGAAATTGTGCTTCTCTTGATTCCTGTGGCCCCTTTTAATTCTGCAGGCTCTGCTCTCCCCTGTCTCATGCAGGGGGCAGTGAATCACAAAAGTAGGTGTCAGCAAAAATCACAGGAAAACAGATGCAGGAAAAACCATGGAGCCAGCCAATACCTTTATATAGCTCCATCCTTATTTGAGATATAGTGATATATCAGTATATCATGACGTTTAGCTGATGATATATCATGATGCTGAAAAACAGATATTGCCCAGCCCTGCTGCTCACCTCTACATACAGTAGTTCCATCCTTAGTTCAGACATCGTGATATATCGATATATCACAATGTTTAGCTGGTGATATATTGTGATGTTGAAAACCAGATATCACCCAGCCCTACTGGGGGCATTCTACCATTTCAAGGAGGTCATTAGCAGTGAGAACAGGCAGGTTTAGCAAGGTTGTCTCCTAAAAGTAATAAACACAGCCAGCGATGGGAATGAAATGGTCCTGAGCTCCGGGTATTCCTCTTCTTTGTTGCTGGCAGAAAGACTTATTGCTGCTTATGCCACACACTTGGTGTTCGTATTTTTCTGTTGTTTGTTATGAAGATTTCTGGGTCTGTTTGCTTAAGTTATGGAAACAGACAGGCTTTGGAACAGCTGTGTTGGTAATAATAATAGTGGCTTGGCTAAGCTGGGAACAGTCTGTTTCTTTCACTTGCTCACTGGGTGGCTGTAATTTCTGCAGTATCTCACTCACTTTATTTTCTCTGTAACATTCATATGCTTTATAGGTCTGCCTTTTCCCTGTGGGTTGTTCACTTCCAGGTCTTTGCAGCTTTGTCCCCTTTTCCACCCTGCAAATCAGACCAAGAATTCTGAAAAGTCACAATGATCCAGTGTAATAAGCTGCCACATGTTGTGCAAATGTGGCTCCTCACTGTAAACGAGTGTGAAACCCATGTGTTCTTGTGGTGTCTGCTCGATATTCACAGGCATTCTTCCATGTACTCATCAGGTTTTGCCTCATGTGTCCTTCAGAAGGTTCCCTCAGGATTTTTGCATTTCATTGTAGATTGACAGCTGCTCTGAAACAGTTGTGAACCCTTTCTTTAACAATTCTCACATTTTCCTTACCTCCCCTTTTGTGAGTCTTTATTCTGCAGCCGTGGTGTGCCACCCACCCCCTGGGGGGGTGGGGTTGGTCAGAAATTGGTCAGAAATTGAAGTCTCAGCATTAAAACCAAATACTGGAATTTATGAGGTGCTGCACACTATGGGTCATTTCAGACATTCCTCTTTTATATATAATGTATGTGGGGCACAAACGTGTTTGCAATTGACTGCAATTGCAATTGACTGCATATTTTGAAGACTTATTTATTTATTTATCCGACGAAAAGTCGGAGGAAGAGTGCCAGACAGGCCACAATATATCCACCACCCCTCCCCCCGAAGCGAGCCCAAGTGCTGCTCATTGGTCAGTTGGATCTGCTTCCAGAGGAATGCCCGTTCCAAGCCTACTGGCACTGGCCAATTGCCAGCAGCTGGGCAATCTGGCCTGCCATCGGCTGGATCGCTGGCGTGGCCTGTAGCCTGGCAGCAGCACCGCCCACCATAAAGGTGAGTGGATTTGCATGCCAAGACCCCATGACCCTGCAGTTCCCTGGGAAGTGAATGACCAGAAAGGACAATGAGATATTGATTTATGAATTCAACTAGGTCATAACTTTATTGGTTACAGAAAAGAATGGTTTGACATAGGCATTGGGTAAAGCCCGTCTGCTGGAAGTGCATCTGAGAGTAAATCACATCTTTTTTTTGATGGGGTGCGCTCTATATGACCTACATAAAATAGGGATACCCCCCATATTCCCCACTGGAGATGTGCTATGGCCCTAGCATCCACCGGGGTGTCGGGCAGAAGCCACCCAAGATCCTTTCAACAGGATACCCTTTACCCAGGAGGGGCAGGCAGAGGCTACAACCTTCTCTCGGGCCAAGACCTATGCTTACCCAATGCCTAACCACCAATTGAGCCGAAACGGCTTGCCACAAAGCCCTTCATGCCTGCAACCAACACTTGATGCCCCTCCACTATGTCACTTAGTCAGATTTCGTTGCCCGCTTCGGACATGTGTACTCCATCAAACCAATACAAGGCCTCCTGGTCGAATGTGATGCTAGGGTGCTGTATCACCCATTCTCCCAGGCACTCCACTTTCATGCTACTGCATAGCTGGCCTTCTTCCTGCCCTGGTTGATGCCTGCTGGATCTGGACTGTTGTGCCAGTGCTGCCTTTCAACAAACAATGATTATATGTGGCTATAAATCCAGGAGTCTCTCAAAGTTCTCTATTATATTCCAAGTGAGCTTGATGCCTTTTCACTGAGCTGGATGACAACGGTGTTGGGAGGGCCAAACTCAGCAACATTTGATGTCACCGTGGGCATGAATTCGTGTTATTTCATTCTGTGCCTAGTTACCCAAGAAATATGGATGTCAGATGGAAATCCAAGGTTGTCCTCTCGATCTTTGTCTGTGGTGTGGGTAGCTCAGTTGGTTAGAGCGTGGTGCTGATAATGCCAAGGTTGCAGGTTCGATCCCCGTATGGGACAGCTGCTCATTCCTGCATTGCAGGGGGTTAACCTAGTTGATCCTCAGGGTCCCTTCCAACTCTGAAATTCTATGGTACTATGAGGACAGGGAACGAGTAACCTCCAGTTGCTATTGAGCTCCCACCAGCCCCGGCCAAGTTAGGAACAGTTAGGAATTGTTATCAAACAATCCCTGAAATTTTCCAGCTTCCCCATCCCTCACTCAAAATGTTAACCACTCTGCACCAGAAGATTCTAGGGTGATGTTCAAAAGTGTGAATAAACAATGAATGCATTTAAATAATAACCATAAGCAAACTTTTTATTGAGTATGTGCTCCACTGAGCCTGCATTTCCTGGGGGCTTCCCACTGTGTCTGTGGAGTGCCAAATGTTGTGTTTATTGCTGTGTGACATGCAGTTTGCTAAATAAATATACTGATTCATATTCTCATCTCCTGCAGCCCTACCTCCATAACCTGAGGTATGTTAGGCTGGGAAATGAGACTGTGGAACTGTTGTGCTGGCATGTAGAGAGGTTGTCTTTCCCCTTCGCTGATAATCTTTGGCACGATATTTTGACAAGCATTTGTTTTTTTAATGGGCTTTTTTATGATCGCTTTGTTTTTCATATTGTGCTGTAAGTTGCATTGAGTATTATTATTATTATTTTTACTAACGCAGAGAAGTGGGATATAAACTATTTCAATAAATGAGTAAGAGGGAAGCAGGGAAGGGAAATAGAAATCTCATTTTTGTGGTAGCCAGCAGCTGGATTGCTTCTGTTTCTTAACTCAAACATGGGTCAGATTCAGAAATAGCCTGAGTGCCAAGAGGCCCTTTAGGTTGTGCTGAAAAACTAGAGGAAGGCACCAGTGTGGGTTGTTCCATTAGGGTGAATAATGCCTTGCCCCATCAACCTCCGTCTGCCCTCAGCCAGCCCACACCTACCTCTCTTCTTACTTAAACCAGTCCAGGGAATGGCTCTGCCAGTCATTGGCTCTTGCTCCACCTACTGCTGGTCTCCCTGCTTTCCACCCAAATAGTCCCAATGGGTCCCTAGAGAATACTGGTTCCACAGATTTGCCTTTGATGGTGCATTCATACTTGCTGCCAGTAAAACCTATTTCCCACAATTCATTGCTCTCTGTGTGTATGCGCACACACACATTCTTGTGGTGTAACAATACAGACAGAAGAAAGTGATCCAGTGTACAGTCGTAACACTACTTACGTATCCCTCTGGATATGGAATCTTTGGGTTATGGCCACGGCAAAGCCAGAAGTGTACACTTCCGGGTTTTGCCGCATGCACAGAACCACTCAATCGCACTGTGTGCATGTGCAGAAGCACACCTCTATTTGCGCTATTTTCGGGGTGCAAACAGACCCCCGGAATGAATTAAGTTCATATCCGGAGGGTCCACTGTAGTGACCTAAAGTTGTCATTACAACACAGACGGTTTTTCGCTTTTGAAGATATGGACTACTATTGCAAATCTGTAGCTACTGAAGGTATCTTTACAGCATGGGTATTTATTTTAAGGGTTATGCAAAATTGGCTCCGCTTTCTTTTAATGTTACGCTGAGTATATTTTGGTCTGGGATTAAATTGTGTGAGTTTAGTGGGAGAGAAGAGGACCTCTTATTGAGGGAGTTTCATTTTTTAATCATTGTATTCTGGACAGTGCAGCTGCGATGATTTACAAGATCATTCTGTATGGGGCTTCTGCTTGTCCTGCCCAGGTCATGTGATGCACGTGACAAAAGTGGAATATTAAATTATTCATCCCATCCACAAGCCACTCTTTGCATTCAACATCTAAGCTGTTCAATAGGAAATGTACAGAAATATATTGCTTGAAGTTATACAGTACTGCATTAACCAAACTAAACTTTTGTTGTACCTGGACCATTTGCTTCAGGTTTAGAGGCTGTGGTATCTTGTTTTTTGTTGACATGTTGCTTGTGCGATTCACATTGTCACCTTCTGCTAGGTCAGAAAACCTCCTGCAGCCATTTCCCCCTTTGTGGCTGGATGCACAGGGGAACCCCCAAGGGGAACCTCCAAGGGAAGAAGGCTCAGAGCCATGGGATTGATAGTGGGAAGACAATGAGATGTCAGAGGGAGAAGAGGGAACGTACTGGGAGGAAGAGGTGTCAAAGGTTGAAGAGGCAACAGGGTTTAGTGAGCAGGAAGAGGCTGCGTCAGAGAGCAGTCCAGAATCAGAGGCAGAAGCAGTGTGTATGTATGTGTGTCAAGAGGCAGAGTGGAGACAGGCTGCTGAAGAATCCAGGGAGTTTCCCCACTGCTGCGACCAGCTTTCCTTCCCCCTAGTCTCCTAGAACATGGAGAGGAATAAGGACAGAGCCATGAGAGATAAAACAAAGGAGCTTTAGGCTTCTAGGGAAGTAACCAGAGGAGGAGTCTTAGAGAGTGGTCGCAGGTTGGGACTTTCAGTCCTCACAACTGCCACACTGGGGCAAGACATACCGGGAATAGTTGGCATGATCACTAGGCTTGAGTTGTTTTGGTTTCTTTGAATAAATAGTTAACTTCATGGACACCGGGTGTTTTATTGTCAGGACCTACTCCTAACTTCATCTCACCAGTTGCATGAAGTGTAATCCTGAGTTGCATATCCTTTGACAGACCCAGTTGCCCCAAGTTTAATCTGCAAGCACTATTACAGGACCTAATGTAATCCACAACATCAGGGATTCATTTTCCTACGTGATATATTTTATCATCTTCCAGCATTTTTTTGCATTTTACAGAGGACAAAGAAGCCAGTCTCTATGTCAGGGGTGGCGGAATTTTTTTTTCCAGCCTGAGAGAGTCCCATTCCCTTGTGGGAAACCTCCTGAGGGCAGCAGCATGCTAGTGGTGGGTGGGATGAGAGATAAAAGTGGATGGAGCTGTGGATGCATGTCTTAACTTTGTACAACTGTATTCCTTCAATGACAAAAACCAGAGGTTTATATATGCCACAGCCCTATGTATCTCTCAGTCTTCCATCCAGATAAGCAAAGAGGCATTGTCACAGTTCAATGATGTTTGTCCGTCAGGCACAAGCACTCAAGAAGGATGCAGGGCTTGTGTGTGTTTGTGCATTCTTGTTAGAAGGGGGCATGACCTGGAAAGAGGGATGGTTAGGCAGGCCCTGAGGTTCTCCACCCATGCCTTTCTAATCATTAAGTCCTAACTGTCTCTGCTGGTGCACAAACTGCCTTTTTGGAATTAGTTGCCATAAGATATAATGAAGGACACCAACCTGGATGGCTGAAAGACCTTATGGATAAAACTGTCTGTGGCTGCTTGTCATAATTATGTGCTGTTTCCAGTAAGTGACAATATACCTCTGAATGCCAGTTGCTAGGGAATGTTGTTCTCATGTCCTGCTTCTTCACTTACCACTGAACCATCTGACCAGCCATTGTAAGAACAGGATGCTTGAATAAATGGGCCTTTGGTTTGATCAAGCAAGGCTCTTTCTACCATCTTATGATTGTTTTCTGGCTGAATGAAGGGAAGAAGAGTTTGGATTTGATATCCCGCTTTATCACTACCCGGAGGAGTCTCAAAGTGGCTAACATTCTCCTTTCCCTTCCTTCCCCACAACAAACACTCTGCGAGGTGAGTGGGGCTGAGAGACTTCAGAGAAGTGTGACTAGCCCAAGGTCAACCAGCAGCTGCATGTGGAGGAGCGGGGAATTGAATGTGGTTCACCAGATTACGAGTCCACCACTCTTAACCACTACACCACACCTGAAATGGGTTAACTCCTACTAACCTAGAATCATGCTTTAGTTCAGGATGTGAGGAACATTTGGCTCTCAGACGTTGCAGAACTATAAATCCCATCATCCCTTGCCATTGGCCATGCTTGCTGGGGATGGCAGGTGTTGTTAAGCAACATCTGGAGGACCAAAGGTTCCACATGCTTGCTCTAGTTGCATTAAAAAAAAAATCGAGCATGCTTGATTATATCACTTTCCTGTCACCAGTGTTGAAATATGATTCAGCTGTCACTGGGTTGACTTCTGTATAATTTAAGTGTGTGAGGTGCCATCTTATCTGCCTCAGGCAGAAAAATGTCTCAGGCCAAGTCTGGAACTCAAGGCTCATTAAGGTAAAGTGGGAGACTTGATAAGCACTTGTCTTGAGTTGGCTGTAGCAAAAAAGGATTGTGTAGAAGACGGTGGTCATTATTTACCTCAAAAGATATTTCAACTAAACGACAGTCATGGGGTCCCACAGAAGTGCCCCATCAGAGAATTTCCATCATTGAGGTTGAGCACAGGGACTCAGATGGTCCCTAAGGTACTTTGGACTCAAGTTGTTTAGGGCTTTTGTGAATTACCACAAATGTCTTGAGCCTGGTCCTGTTGCAAATCAGCAGCCAGTGGAGTTCTCTCGGCAGTGAAGTATCATGTTGTTAGGAATCTGCTCCTGTGAGCCTGGCTGCTGCATTTTGCACTAGTTGAAGCTTCTGGACCAGATACAAGGGCAGCCCCACATAAAGCATGTTACAGTAATCCAGCCTTGAAGTTAATGAACTACTGTGGTCAGGGTGTTGTGGTCCAGGAACCATTGCAGCTGGTGCAGCAACTAGAGCTGGTAAAAAGTAATATTGTTTGGAAGTCACTTGGACCTCTAGTGACAAAGATTGATCAAGGAAAACCCCCAACTACCTCCCTGCTCCTTTAGAGAGAGTGCTACCTAGTCCAGAACAGGCAGGTGAGATTTCTCCCAGACTTGGGATTCCTCACCCAAAGCCTTTGTATCTCAAGGATTCAAGCTTAGTTTATTGACCCTCATTCAGTCCACCTCTGTATCCAGGCCCCAGTCCAGGGCTTGCACAGCCTTTCATGACTCAGATGTAGTGGAGATATAGAGCAGAATATCATCAGCGTACGGGTGACACCTTGCTCAAAACTCATTATGACTACATCCAATGGCTTCATACAGATGTTAAGTAGCATGGGGTGGGCACTGTACTGGCTCTAAGGGAGAGCACATGCTTTTATTGCAAAATGTCTCAGATTTAATCCCCAGCCTCTCCAGGTAGGGTTGGTATAGTCTCCCCTTTGATGACCTGGAGAACTATTACCAATTAGTGTTGGCAGTACTGTACTAGATGGCTCAGTGGCCCAATTCCATAAAACTGCCTTCCTGTTGCAAATTCTTACACTGTCAATAGTTATTTGCTCATTGTAGAGCTCAAGAGTCTGAGTTCAAACCATTAACCTGTGGTGAGACGTTATACATTCGTAGACGGCATTTCCTTGCAGGTTGTCATGATCGGAACAATGTGACAGGAGGGAGAGAGCACCCTGAGCCTCGCTTGTATTTCATGCACAGTTCAGCAGCCCTATTGTTTGTTTTGAAAGGCACCGTCTTGGTGAAGGCTAGCCTGTGTTGGTTAATTTCATGCCTGCTGTGCTGAGATCAATGGCTTCTTTCTTTCCACAGCCCAGTTAAAGGTTCTTGAATTACTAATGCTAACCACAATCTGCCCAATTTAAAAAACAAAACAAAACATTGTGTGTGTGTGTGTGTGTGTGTGTTTTGCCTCTGGCTAGGTAAATGTTATATGCTGTTTACAGTTATCCTCCCCCTGTTCATCTCCCTCCCCACCCCCATTCTGCTTTCATTTCCCAGCGTTGATTTTATTAATGGCTGGTTTTGAATTTGTTCTTGGAATGATTGAGGCGGCAGCAGAGACTTAGCGGTAAGTGTTTGGAAATGAGCAGTTATCCATGTCCATTCTTGGCAGAGGCAATAGAATTTTTAGTCTCCAAAATTTCCTTTTCACCTACTGTGAATTGAAGTCAGTACAGTGGTACCTCGGGTTACGTACTTAATTCTTTCCGGAGGTCTGGAAGTGGAGTGAATCAGCTCTTTACTGACCCTTGCCCCACCCCCAGCTTGTAGCCAGGTAAGCCCACCCACCCTCAGCTCATGTAAGAAAAAAAAATGTTGTTTTTTTTTCATCTACAATGCTGTCTTATTTATTTTATAGTACAGTACATTGATTATTGCCTTTATTTTATGGATGGCTTGCCACCCACAACCTTATTCCTATTCTTGGGAGCACAATTTCCCCACCTAAAATAATAATAATAATAAAGAGGGTGGAGCCTTCCTCCAGTTTGAGTACAGTGGTGACTTTGGTTACAGACACTTCAGGTTACAGACGCTTCAGGTTACAGACTCCGCTAACCCAGAAATAGTACCTCGGGTTAAGAACTTTGCTTTAGGATGAGAACAGAAATCATGCTCTGGCAGCGTGGCAGCTGCGGGAGGCCCCATTAGCTAAAGCGATGCTTCAGGTTAAGAACAGTTTCAGGTTAAGAACGGACCTCCGGAACGAATTAAGTATTTAACCTGAGGTACCACTGTATACAACAATATACAGATGCAATAAAACATAGTGATATGAAGAAGGATAGAACCCATACAAGCTTCTTTCACTATTGGTGGCTGGTGCCCTTTGGAACTGGTAGGGCAGGTAGCAGAGGACCAACATTAGGTGGGGCAAGAGTCAATGTTAGGCAGATAGTGGCCAGGTCATGTGGGAGATTAATAATGATGAACTGTGTAGGGAGAGAGATTTTCCTCTCCTGGTAGGATTTTGAGTGAAACGGGTATGTTGCCCCTTTATCAAATCACTGAAGACTTCAGTTGTGAAAAAGCGGAGAGCTCAGTTACACTTCTTGTGTGATTCTTGTGGCTGATTAGCTGCTTTCCCTGGTCAAAGGTCAGAGGGGGCAGGGTTTCTGTTGAGGCAGGTGATTAGCTGTGGGAGGAGCTTATCAGTGTTTGCAGGGCAGCGGCTGAAGAAGGAGCCAAAAGGGGTTTCTTGTGGGTGTGATTCTTGTGGCTGATTAGCTGCTTTCCCTGGTCAAAGGTCAGAGGGGGCAGGGTTTCTGTTGAGGCAGGTGATTAGCTGTGGGAGGAGCTTATCAGTGTTTGCAGGGCAGCGGCTGAAGAAGGAGCCAAAAGGGGTTTCTTGTGGGTGTGATTCTTGTGGCTGATTAGCTGCTTTCCCTGGTCAAAGGTCAGAGGGGGCAGGGTTTCTGTTGAGGCAGGTGATTAGCTGTGGGAGGAGCTTATCAGTGTTTGCAGGGCAGCGGCTGAAGAAGGAGCCAAAAGGGGTTTCTTGTGGGTGTGATTCTTGTGGCTGATTAGCTGCTTTCCCTGGTCAAAGGTCAGAGGGGGCAGGGTTTCTGTTGAGGCAGGTGATTAGCTGTGGGAGGAGCTTATCAGTGTTTGCAGGGCAGCGGCTGAAGAAGGAGCCAAAAGGGGTTTCTTGTGGGTGTGATTCTTGTGGCTGATTAGCTGCTTTCCCTGGTCAAAGGTCAGAGGGGGCAGGGTTTCTGTTGAGGCAGGTGATTAGCTGTGGGAGGAGCTTATCAGTGTTTGCAGGGCAGCGGCTGAAGAAGGAGCCAAAAGGGGTTTCTTGTGGGTGTGATTCTTGTGGCTGATTAGCTGCTTTCCCTGGTCAAAGGTCAGAGGGGGCAGGGTTTCTGTTGAGGCAGGTGATTAGCCGTGGGAGGAGCTTATCAGTGTTTGCAGGGCAGCGGCTGAAGAAGGAGCCAAAAGGGGTTTCTTGTGGGTGTGATTCTTGTGGCTGATTAGCTGCTTTCCCTGGTCAAAGGTCAGAGGGGGCAGGGTTTCTGTTGAGGCAGGTGATTAGCTGTGGGAGGAGCTTATCAGTGTTTGCAGGGCAGCGGCTGAAGAAGGAGCCAAAAGGGGTTTCTTGTGGGTGTGATTCTTGTGGCTGATTAGCTGCTTTCCCTGGTCAAAGGTCAGAGGGGGCAGGGTTTCTGTTGAGGCAGGTGATTAGCTATGGGAGGAGCTTATCAGTGTTTGCAGGGCAGCGGCTGAAGAAGGAGCCAAAAGGGGTTTCTTGTGGGTGTGATTCTTGTGGCTGATTAGCTGCTTTCCCTGGTCAAAGGTCAGAGGGGGCAGGGTTTCTGTTGAGGCAGGTGATTAGCTGTGGGAGGAGCTTATCAGTGTTTGCAGGGCAGCGGCTGAAGAAGGAGCCAAAAGGGGTTTCTTGTGGGTGTGATTCTTGTGGCTGATTAGCTGCTTTCCCTGGTCAAAGGTCAGAGGGGGCAGGGTTTCTGTTGAGGCAGGTGATTAGCTGTGGGAGGAGCTTATCAGTGTTTGCAGGGCAGCGGCTGAAGAAGGAGCCAAAAGGGGTTTCTTGTGGGTGTGATTCTTGTGGCTGATTAGCTGCTTTCCCTGGTCAAAGGTCAGAGGGGGCAGGGTTTCTGTTGAGGCAGGTGATTAGCTGTGGGAGGAGCTTATCAGTGTTTGCAGGGCAGCGGCTGAAGAAGGAGCCAAAAGGGGTTTCTTGTGGGTGTGATTCTTGTGGCTGATTAGCTGCTTTCCCTGGTCAAAGGTCAGAGGGGGCAGGGTTTCTGTTGAGGCAGGTGATTAGCTGTGGGAGGAGCTTATCAGTGTTTGCAGGGCAGCGGCTGAAGAAGGAGCCAAAAGGGGTTTCTTGTGGGTGTGATTCTTGTGGCTGATTAGCTGCTTTCCCTGGTCAAAGGTCAGAGGGGGCAGGGTTTCTGTTGAGGCAGGTGATTAGCTGTGGGAGGAGCTTATCAGTGTTTGCAGGGCAGCGGCTGAAGAAGGAGCCAAAAGGGGTTTCTTGTGGGTGTGATTCTTGTGGCTGATTAGCTGCTTTCCCTGGTCAAAGGTCAGAGGGGGCAGGGTTTCTGTTGAGGCAGGTGATTAGCTGTGGGAGGAGCTTATCAGTGTTTGCAGGGCAGCGGCTGAAGAAGGAGCCAAAAGGGGTTTCTTGTGGGTGTGATTCTTGTGGCTGATTAGCTGCTTTCCCTGGTCAAAGGTCAGAGGGGGCAGGGTTTCTGTTGAGGCAGGTGATTAGCTGTGGGAGGAGCTTATCAGTGTTTGCAGGGCAGCGGCTGAAGAAGGAGCCAAAAGGGGTTTCTTGTGGGTGTGATTCTTGTGGCTGATTAGCTGCTTTCCCTGGTCAAAGGTCAGAGGGGGCAGGGTTTCTGTTGAGGCAGGTGATTAGCTGTGGGAGGAGCTTATCAGTGTTTGCAGGGCAGCGGCTGAAGAAGGAGCCAAAAGGGGTTTCTTGTGGGTGTGATTCTTGTGGCTGATTAGCTGCTTTCCCTGGTCAAAGGTCAGAGGGGGCAGGGTTTCTGTTGAGGCAGGTGATTAGCTGTGGGAGGAGCTTATCAGTGTTTGCAGGGCAGCGGCGCGCGCCTATCGGCGCGCGCAGTTTGAACCATCTTTTAGATTTAGGGGAGCTAGTCTCAAGCCCAACGACACATTCTCAAGATGGAGGGGGAGGGAACAGCTGCAGTCGCCTGCGGTTCCTGCGCAATGTTTGCCATCTTGCCAAAGGTTGCAGGCAGCTTTACGTGCAGCAATTGCCTTTTGATTGCCCTCCTAAAAGACAAAGTCCAGCAACTGGAGGAACGTGTAGCTACGCTCCAAAGAATTAGAGAGCTGGAGCTCTTCTTGGAAGCAACAGAGCACACCGTCTCCACCAAGGAGGAGACAGGGGACTCCCCTGAGAAGGAGGCTAGTTCACCAACACAGGAGCCCGATATGTGGAGAAACGTGACTCAAAGAAGTAGGAGGCCCAGGGTTCGCTCTGATTGTCTAGAAATACACAATCGCTTTGAGGTCCTCTCCCCTAGCATGGAAGACGAAGAGCAGACTCCATTTGAGGATCTCTCCCTCATTACAGTCGATCACGTATATGAAGATGAGCAGCAAAGTCAGTCCTCAGGGAATGTGCAGGCGACCTTGGAACGGACCGCTCACAGAAGAACCCTGACCAAACCTAAGAGAAGGCGTGTAGTGGTGATAGGGGATTCCTTACTGAGGGGAACAGAAGCAGTGATCTGTGGGCCTGACAAGATGTCTCGGGAAGTGTGCTGTCTCCCCGGGGCTAAGATCCAAGATGTAACTGAACGACTGCAAGGAATCATAAAACCCACTGACAAATACCCCTTCCTCTTGGTTCATGTGGGAACCAATGACACTGCAAGCAATAGCCTCCAGAAGATCAAAAGAGACTACGAGGCTCTGGGCAGGAAATTGAAGCAATTAAATGCACAAATCGTCATCTCATCTGTCCTCCCAGTTGAACGACGTGGCCCAGGGAGAGAGAGGAAAATAGTGGAAGTAAACAGCTGGCTTCGCAAATGGTGTAAACAGGAACGGTTTGGATTCTTAGATCACGGACTGCAGTTTCTTGAGGATGGACTTCTGGCAAGCGATGGGCTGCACCTCACAACGGTTGGGAGGAATGTTTTTGCCAAAAAACTAAGAAACCTCATCAGGAGGGCTTTAAACTGACTAATGTGGGGGAGGGAGACAGTGCTCCTGAAGGTAAGAGTCTATTAATTGATGAAGATGATCATCCAAATGTCATAGACCAAATGGAGCAAGCAGCAAGCAGACCTAGTGGTGGGAGGAAAAAATCCTTAAATAAGAGACACGGGGGAATGACTAATGGACTTCAATGTCTGTACACTAATGCACAAAGCATGGGAAATAAACAAGATGAGCTTGAGCTCTTGGTACAGCAAACTAAATATGACATAATAGGCATCACTGAAACCTGGTGGGATAAGTCCCACGATTGGAATGTAAAAATGGAGGGATACAATCTATTTCAGAGAAACAGACCAGACAAGAAAGGAGGAGGAGTGGCGTTATATGTCAGGGATGTGTATACCTGTGAAGAGATCCAAGATTTAGAACCTCAAAGCCAAAGTGAGAGCATTTGGGTCAAAATTAAGGGAGAGAAGAATAATAGTGATCTCATTGTGGGAGTTTACTATAGATCCCCAAGCCAAACGGAGGACATAGATGATGCCTTCCTGGAACAGATGGCCAAGCATGCAAAAGGAAGGGAGATAGTAGTAATGGGGGACTTCAATTACCCAGATATTTGTTGGATGTCAAACTCAGCCAAGAGCATAAGGTCAAACAGATTCCTCACTGGCCTTGCAGACAACTTCATTGTCCAGAAAGTGGGAGAAGCAACAAGAGGAACAGCCATTTTAGATCTGGTCCTAACCAATGTCGATGACCTGGTTAATGGGGTAGAAGTGGAAGGATCATTAGGCGCAAGTGATCATGCTCTTCTGAAGTTTACTATACAACGGAAAGGAGCAGCCAAGCATACTAGGACTCAATTTCTTGACTTTAAGAAAGCCGACTTCATAAAACTTAGGGAAGTGCTGGGTGAGATCCCATGGACAGTAATACTAAAAGGAAAGGGAGTTTGTGATGGCTGGGAGTTTGTTAAGAGGGAGATAGTAAAAGCACAACTTCAGGCAATACCAATGAGACGGAAACATGGAAGGTGCCTAAAGAAGCCAGGGTGGCTATCTAAAGAACTTTTAACTGAGTTAAGATTAAAAAAGGATGTGTACAAAAAATGGAAAAGGGGGGAAACCACCAAAGAGGAATTCAAACAAATAGCCAGCACGTGTAGACACAAAGTCAGAAAAGCTAAAGCACAGAATGAACTCAGGCTTGCTAGAGAGGTTAAAAGCAACAAAAAAGGCTTCTATGGGTATGTTCGTAGCAAAAGGAAGAACAAAGAAACAGTGGGGTCACTCAGAGGAGAAGATGGTGAAATGCAAACAGGGGACACAGAAAGGGCTGAACTCCTCAATACCTTCTTTGCCTCAGTCTTCTCCGATAAAGAAAACAATGCCCGACCTGAAGAATTTGGAGCAAAAGATTCAGCAGAGGAAACACAGCCCAGAATAACTAAGGAGATAGTACAAGAATACTTGGCTAGTTTAGATGTATTCAAGTCTCCAGGGCCAGATGAACTGCATCCAAGAGTATTAAAAGAACTGGCAGATGTGATCTCAGAACCACTGGCAGTCATCTTTGAGAATTCCTGGAGAACAGGCGAAGTCCCGGCGGACTGGAGGAGGGCAAATGTTGTCCCTATTTTCAAAAAGGGGAAAAGAGAGGACCCAAATAATTACCGCCCAGTCAGTCTAACATCAATACCAGGGAAGATTCTGGAGCAGATCATTAAGCAAACAATCTGTGAGCACCTAGAAAGGAATGCTGTGATCACCAATAGTCAGCATGGATTTCTGAAAAATAAGTCATGTCAGACTAACCTGATCTCATTTTTTGACAGAATTACAAGCCTGGTAGATGAAGGGAACGCAGTGGATGTAGTCTACCTTGATTTCAGCAAGGCATTTGACAAGGTGCCCCATGATATTCTTGTAAAGAAGCTGGTAAAATGCGGTCTTGACTATGCTACCACTCAGTGGATTTGTAACTGGCTGACTGACCGGACCCAAAGGGTGCTCATCAATGGTTCCTCTTCATCCTGGAGAAGAGTGACTAGTGGGGTGCCACAGGGTTCTGTCTTGGGCCCGGTCTTATTCAACATCTTTATCAACGACTTGGATGATGGACTCAAGGGCATCCTGATCAAATTTGCAGATGACACCAAACTGGGAGGGGTGGCTAACACCCCAGAAGACAGGATCACACTTCAAAACGACCTTGACAGATTAGAGAACTGGGCCAAAACAAACAAGATGAATTTTAACAGGGAGAAATGTAAAGTATTGCACTTGGGCAAAAAAAATGAGAGGCACAAATACAAGATGGGTGACACCTGGCTTGAGAGCAGTACATGTGAAAAGGATCTAGGAGTCTTGGTTGACCACAAACTTAACATGAGCCAACAGTGTGACGCGGCAGCTAAAAAAGCCAATGCAATTCTGGGCTGCATCAATAGGAGTATAGCATCTAGATCAAGGGAAGTTATAGTGCCACTGTATTCTGCTCTGGTCAGACCTCACCTGGAGTACTGTGTCCAGTTCTGGGCACCACAGTTCAAGAAGGACACTGACAAACTAGAACGTGTACAGAGGAGGGCAACCAAAATGGTCAAAGGCCTGGAAACAATGCCTTATGAGGATCGGCTAAGGGAGCTGGGCATGTTTAGCCTGGAGAAGAGGAGGTTAAGGGGTGATATGATAGCCATGTTCAAATATATAAAAGGATGTCACATAGAGGAGGGAGAAAGGTTGTTTTCTGCTGCTCCAGAGAAGCGGACACGGAGCAATGGATACAAACTACAAGAAAGAAGATTCCACCTAAACATTAGGAAGAACTTCCTGACAGTAAGAGCTGTTCGACAGTGGAATTTGCTGCCAAGGAGTGTGGTGGAGTCTCCTTCTTTGGAGGTCTTTAAGCAGAGGCTTGACAACCATATGTCAGGAGTGCTCTGATGGTGTTTCCTGCTTGGCAGGGGGTTGGACTCGATGACCCTTGTGGTCTCTTCCAACTCTATGATTCTATGATTCTATGATTCTTTGCTATCTTTGACCATGGCCATTTTGGGGCTCTGCTTTGATACACACAAGGTCACTGTCAATGAGATCTCCTAATGTTCTGCCTAGCAAGCGGTTTATTTTTTTAGTCAGTGCATTCAGTGACTTCATTGTTTTAACACTAAGGCAAAGCTTTTGGTGCTTGGTGAGTCAGAATAGGTTACTGCCAGGAATGGAGAGAAGTAGATAGCTTGGGACCATATTCAGATTGTCCAAAGTGAGCTGGAAGATAACTAGCTCTGATGTATTTGAAGTAGCTAGGTGGTTTACATTTTGTGGCAGCTGTGTTGACAAGTACATGGATATTAAACTAGTGCTTCTCACACCTAAAGTGTGAAAGACATATGCAACCTTAAACACTCATATACTTATGTCAAGGAGTTGTGACTGCATCAGGTCTTTCAGACACATGTTTATACACAGGTAATAGGCACCTCCTATTCACACTCCCATGTACCGTAATTGCTGTAGGAAATGTTGGTGAACCCACAGACATAGCAGTTGCTATATAACTGTGGGAGCACTTCCGTACAGATCATTCTGTAACAGTTGTCAGCTGATGTGACAGCTGAATTGTGAAAGGATTCTTAACCCTTGATATAGGGCTTAGAAACACCCATCAGGTTTTAGTTCTTGTGCTCATACGGAAAAGTTTTTTGGAAGGAGTTGGACAGCTCATTGCTCTTATACAACATATATAGAAGTGTAACTTTGTAGAATTTTTCTGACTCATGACGCATATAGAAAACCCATATTCTGAAGTAGAAGGCCATATGCCCACATGAGCAAAGGCATGGGTATAAAAAGAGGACAGGTTGTATCCAATGTTAGTCCTACTAACAGTAGACCTATTAAAAATAATGAACATTACTTAGAGCCATTAATAGCAGTGGGCCTACTCTGATCTAAGCCACAAAGCCTAGGGCTTGCCGATCAGAAGGTTGGCGGTTCGAATCCCCACAACGGGGTGAGCTCCCATTGCTCAGTCCCTGCTCCTGCCAACCTAGCAGTTTGAAAGCACGTCAAAGTGCAAGTAGATAAATAGGTACCACTCCAGTGGGAAGGTAAATGGCATTTCCGTGCACTGCTCTGGTTTTGCCAGAGGCAGCTTAGTCATGCTGGCCACATGACGCAGAAAAACTGTATGCGGACAAATGCCGGCTCCCTCGGCCAGTAAAGCGAGATGAGCACCACAACCCCAGAGTTGTTCACAACTGGACCCCAGTCAGGGGTCCCTTTACCTTTACCTTTACCATCATAAGAAACAAGAGGTGAGAACAAGAGGTGTGGCACACATGACTTGCAAGATGTGCAGAAACATAAACGTATGACTGAAACCACACAAGGAGGATGAAGAATAAAAGGGTCTATATCATATTAAGAAAAATGGTCAGCCAGTTAGATGTTCCTCATCCCAACTTGTTTAAGAGAAAAATAAATTTTTTCTTTTTATATATATATTCAGTGAAATCCTATAAAACTGAGATAAAATAGATTATATTTGTTTTCCCTTTCATAAAACAGATGTACCAGGTACGTTTTTCATGTAATGCAGTTTTCAATATGTCACTCCACCAAAATGAGGTGAATTTCAGTCATTGTTTTCCATCTTTAGGCAATCGATAGATGTGCAGCAATAAGAAGGCAATTCAACATATCTTGATTTTATATTTTTACCCTCTCCTTCAAAAAAGATAATAATAATTTATGTTGTAAGCTGCCCAGAGTGGCTGGGGAAACCCAGCCAGATGGGTCCGGTATACTACTACTACTGCTAATAATAATAATTCCTGTTCACCTCAGGCACTAAGTCTCTTCAATTATTATCATTGGCATAGGGTATAAAATCCACTGCACAAAAATCCAATGTCTGTATTTTGCTCTGAATACAGAGTTTTATAGAAACAATAATCATTTAACATACAGGAAAACTAAATCTTTATAACCTTTTTTTAGCTGCAAATGTATTTATAATATCACCGTGACAGAGTTTAGAAGCTAACATATGTTCTGTACTGATGATGCTTAAGTTGGTTAGTCACTGTTGACTTACTGAGCTTCGGAGATGTGTTTTTATCAGATTTAGTTTGCTAAAACTCCTTTCATTTGAGGCAACTGATACTGGCATTGTAAGAAAGATTCTCAAAATTGTTGGCACTTGGGTCTCCTCAGCACAAAGATATAAATATATAGCATCACCATCACCATCATAATGGAAACTGTGAGAATGATCAGGCACATACCAGAGAGTAAGATGTATTGAATTCAGTTGGACTTACTTCTGGGTAAAAATGCTTACAATTGCAGTATAAGACTACACAGTTACCTGGGAGTTAGCTCCATTGAATTCAGTGGGGCTTAGGTAAAGTAGGTAAAGGACCCCTGGATGGTTAAATCCAGTCAAATTCAACTGGGGGTGTGGCACTCATCTCTGCTTTCAGGCCACGGGAGCTGGCATTGGTCCACAGATGGGTCATGTGGCCGGCATGACTAAACCGCTTCTGGCACAATTGGACACAGTGATGGAAACACCGTTTACCTTCCTGCTGCAGCGGTACCTATTTATCTGCTTGTGCTGGTATGTTTTCGAACTGCTAGGTTGGAAGGAGCTGGGACAAAGCAACGGGAGCTTACTCTGTCATGCCACTTCAAACTGGCAACCTTACAATCAGCAAGCCCAAGAGACTCAGTGTCCAGATCAAGGAAAATAACAGTACCACTCTATTCTGCCTTAGACCACGCTTGTGTCCAATTCTGGGCACCACAATTTAAGAAGGATGTTGACAAGCTGGAACCTGTGCAGAGGAGAGCAACCAAGATGATCAAGAGTCTGGAAAGGGTCTGCATTGTGTGTGTGGTGTTTTTTTTTTGGGGGGGGGGTGGACTAGATGACTCAACTCTAAGATTCTCTGATTTTACGATTCTATGATTCTTTCCATATCATCTGCACAGAGACTGACAAGGCCCTGCCACCACATAGCTTAAATATGGACACGTTCCAGCTTCTCTATGGAGAATGTTGAAAGCCAATAACCTGACATTCTTTGTCTTTTGTACCTCTACCCACTCTTTAAAGGGTGTCATACCACAAAAAAGCAATATAAGTAATGGTGTGGGGAGTGCCACTGTGAAGATAAGCATGCTTCCTTACTTTCAACTGCTCAAGAACATGGAATAATTTAATGAAAAGGAAACAAGCTCAATGCAGCAGTATGTTGCAAGGGGAAGTAGTGGCTGAACGGGCTTGTCTTGCCAATAGCAGGATTTTTCTAGTTTTCTCCCTAATAATTGAAGTGCATTGTGATATCTGGCTTTTAGAAGACATCTGAAGGCAGCCCTGTATAGGGAAGTTTTTAATGTTTGATGTCTTAGTGCATTTTAATTTGTTGGAAGTCGCCCAGAGTGGCTGGGACAACCCAGTCAGATAGGAGGCATATAAATAACTTCTTCTTCTTCTTCTTCTTCTTCTTCTTCTTCTTCTTCTTCTTCTTCTTCTTCTTCTGCTGCTGCTGCTGCTGCTGCTTCTTCTTCTTCTTCTTCTTCTTCTTCTTCTTCTTCTTCTTCTTCTTTAATATAAATGAGTGGAGGGTGGGTGGGTGGGTGGATGGATGGATGCAGTGCTTTTGGGGGCAGGGGTGCTCAAGAAAACACACTACTGGCACCTTTTTTGAAATGTGTAGCATTTACTGTAACAACTTCATGGTGAGTACTGACACATTTTTTCTATAAAAAAAGAGCACTAGATAGATGGATGCTGGCAAATGAAAAACAGTAAAATTGATTGGGGGGGGGAACCAAATTGCTATCCAAAACTTCATGAGACTTTGGACTTAAAATGGAGGCCTGGAGAGAGATTGGCCCAATTTGGTCACACAAGTCTTGTTAAACCACAGTTTAGCAACTGAGAATGGGTGTTGAGATCACACACACACCCCTTTGTCCGATCCCTCCTTCCTTTCCTGGTGCTTCTATCTTGGTTTGATTAAATTTCAAATAATGCATGTCCAAGTTTGGAAACTGTGCTTTAATGTTAGCTTAATAAAGAGGATCTAAAGCACACTGGTTAGCAAATGAACATTACCCTGTTTTGAATTTGATGTCTAACTGTGGCTTGTTTAAAGCAGGAGATAAACCTCCAGGAAGGAAGGAAGGAGTGTGTGGTTTTGTCACTCATTCCTGGCTACTAATCAATGGTTTAGCAAGCTGGGATCTGAGCAGCCAAACCAAGTTGGCTTGGTCCATGCATAATGTTCAAACCATTGTTTTCCTATTTTGGGACTGTGCCACAGGTGCATACTTTTTATGCATTGCCCTTTCTCCATACACTCAGATTTCCTCCCTTGCTTCCTTGTCCAGGAAAGCTAAAGCTTACCATTGTGTCCAAATCAGCCAAACTATGGAATATTTATTTATTTATTCATTTAATACATACATACATACATACATACATACCCACCCCACCCATCACTCTGGGCGTCTTACAGCACATAAAAAAATGTAAAACATTAGACTAAAAATTTCCTGATACAAGGCTGCCTATATTTCAAACAAAATATAGTTTGTCTGATTTGGGTATAATGTCAGACAGTGGAAGGGGTGGGCTTCAGCCTGCAACATGATCCCAGCATCCAAACTGAACTGAGTTTTTGTTTTGTCTGGGATAGAGGTACTTCTCCCACCCCTTGCACCCTGGGCATAATATTTTATGAGTGGGTGGTATATAAAAACTTCTGTAAATAAAAATAATAAAACCCATACTGTTTCATTAATCTAGAAGTCAAGTGTGGACGAGAATTGCATTTGTAGCTGCAGAGCTACAGTGGTACTTTGGGTTAAGTACTTAATTCGTTCTGGAGGTCTGTACTTAACCTGAAACTTCTTAACCTGAAGCACCACTTTAGCTAATGGGGCCTCCTGCTGCTGCTACACCACCAAAGCCCAATTTCTCTTCTTATCCTGAAGCAAAGTTCTTAACCTGAAGCACTATTTCTGGGTTAGCGGAGTGTGTAACCTGAAGCGTATGTAACTGAAGCGTATACAACCCGAGGTACCACTGTACTCAGTTTTTCTTCTTTGCATTCTTCAGCTGTCTTTCTCAAGTTCCTTAGAATTTACTTTAATGGTCCACAAATGTTCCTAGAAGACAGAACACCGAGGAGCTTGTTAGTGCTGGGGGAATTCTGGTTGTTTGAAGCCATTAATTCCTTGTGTAATATATTTTAACTGAACCTTTAATAAATGCTCTAGACTCAGGGAAATTACTGCTAGGTCTTCCTGCAAGTAGAGGCCTGAGTAGAGGTTGCTGGCATCCATGTTGAAGCATTTGGGTATGAGAATATAGCCTCCAAATGTATTGCTATGCAGAAGCTCTCGGAGCACATTATATGGAGCCAGGCCATTAATCTGTCTAGTTCAGTGTTACATACTCAAAATGGCAGTAGCTGTGCTGGAACATCATTCAGGAGTCCAAGCCCTACTTGGAGATTCCAGGGAATGAATCTGAAATTGTTTGCACACAAAGCATGCCCTGTACCACCGAGCTACAGCCCCAGACCCTCCAAGTGTCCCTATTTTCCAGGGACATCCCTGATTTAAAGAAGGTGTCCTATTTTCTGATTTGAACCCAAAATGTCCCACTTTTCCTTAGGATGGCCCTGTTTTCATCAGAGAAATG
Source organism: Podarcis tiliguerta (assembly GCF_965153285.1). Classification (NCBI taxonomy): domain Eukaryota; kingdom Metazoa; phylum Chordata; class Lepidosauria; order Squamata; family Lacertidae; genus Podarcis; species Podarcis tiliguerta. The sequence continues at coordinate 6,780,176 of NC_139553.1, forward strand.
TTGGGGGGTATGCAGCCCCTTAACTCAGATTAGTTGTGGATTGCAATGGGGCTGATCTGGACCTGGAATAATGACAGGGGTGTAAGAATGGGTGGTCCCAGATGTTCATGAGGGACTAATTATTTGCAACACATTACCATTCTCATTAGGGATGCGGGTGGCGCTGTGGGTTAAACCACAGAGCCTAGGTCAATGGTTCGAATCCCCACAATGGGGTGAGCTCCCATTGCTTGGTCCCTGCTCCTGCCAACCTAGCAGTTTGAAAGCACATCAAAGTGCAAGCAGATAAATAGGTACCACTCCAGCGGGAAAGTAAACGGCATTTCCATGTGCTGCTCTGGTTTGCCAGAAGCGGCTTAGTCATGCTGGCCACATGACCTGGAAGCTGTACGCTGGCTCCTTTGGCCAATAAAGCAAGATGAGCACCACAACCCCAGAGTCGGCCACGACTGGACCTAATGGTCAGGGGTCCCTTCACCTTACCTTTACCATTCTCATTATGAATAGCTCCTGGAGGATGTCAAATTGGAACTTAGACAAACAGTTGTCATGCACTATGAACTTGTTTCCAGGTCCACCCTGCTTCTTATTTTTTGGTGGTGGGCAGGAGGATATTTTGTAGGACCTTTATTATTATTATTATTATTTATTAATCATTGGCTGCTGCTCGTGTATGTAGGTTATTTCAGGGTTGGTGTTGAGAGGATTTTCCCTCCCCCATTTTGTACTTTCTGATGTCTTCTGTATTGCCTGTGGGGACCCAAAATATTGCATTGTGGAGAAAATGAGAATTCTTACTCTTCATGGACGATTTGGCCGCCTTTGCCCATAGCTCCCCCCATTCCTGTGTTTTTCAAAAAGTCAAATATAAAATAGAGGAAATCTGACCTCCTTAATAAAATCCTGATTTTTCTATCCAACCTGGCTTGGGGATATATATATATATAATTATTAAAGGCCCCGTGGGCTCATATTAACAAGTCTGGCTTTAAATCTGCAATAACACCTTTGCGAGAGGTATGTGTAGAGACTGCTGCATCTCTCTTCCTTAGACTGCTTTGTCCTTTCACTTTGGTATTCTCACAGAGGAATAGGAGTAGATAAACGCCTCTCATATAACTGCCTCTGGAAACCACTTAGCATTCCCTCCTTAGTTTTTAGGAGGATTTTTGAGGTCTGGTTTACTCCAGTCTGCATTTGGTTAATTTCAAAGTACTGAGGTTTTATCTGCTGCTGCTGCTGCTATCTTAATTGGTACGTCATAGACTCAGATAGTGAATATTTATTTATTTATAGATTCTGATAGTGAATAAATATTGATTGATTGGCTTGCTCATTTACTATTCTTGTAACGTATGCTGTAATCTGCTCTGTGGAGGGCAACAACAAAAATGAAATTAAGAAAAGAGGGTAAGCAAGTCAGGTGCACAGATTGTAAGGCTGTTGTTCTGTAGTAGAGCATCTGCTTTCCATGCAGAGGGTCTCAGGTTCAATCTACTAAGGCCCGGAGGCCGGATCTGGCCCAATCGCCTTCTAAATCTGGCCTGCAGACGGTCCAGAAATCAGTGTGCTTTTACATGAGCAGAATGTGTCCTTTTATTTAAAATGCATCTCTGGGTTATTTGTGGGGCATAGGAATTTGTTCATTCCCCCCCACCGGAACGAATTAAGTACGTAACCAGAGGTACCACTATACTGCCCATCCCAATGACAGAAGGCAGCTGCATAAGCAAATTGGTTCTCACTATGTTTCTAGATAGTCTCTTTATCAAGGCAGATATGTAATATATATATATACAGAATCACACATTCTTAAAGGTTAAAGACACTAAGCTGTTTTTGATCCTTTGCAAATTTTTTATGAATTTATAAGATGTATTATGCAGCCTTCATTAAAAATTTCTGGGGCAGATTACAACAGTATAATCATACAAGTGAAAGAAATAGAACAGTTTATATACAGGTTTGTTTTTTTTTAAAAAAGAAGTAAAACACTTCCAGCAAAATCAGTACAGTTTAGATTATATAGATCAAAAGAGGAGAGTTCTGGAACAATACCTTAATTGTCAAAGACCAGGGTGGAAAGAGGTGCTTTTTCAGCATACACAAAAGCAATAAAAACATAACCTCCCTGCCTGGATTCTCATCTTTTAATTCTTCTAATTACCATTTTAACTCTTTAAATTGTTATGCTGTTTTAATATGCTTGTTTCTATTGTACGTGCTTTAATTGTGGATGCTTATTTTAATGGCTTGATGGAAATAGTTTTGTTCATACCCTCCAACATTTATCCAATGAAAATGGGGACACCCTCTTTAATCATAATCTTCACTTTATTATCTATTTGCCACCCATTAAACATTAAATACAGGGCTGCCTTCAGATGTATTCTAAAGGTTGTATAGTTACTTATCTCCTTGGCTCGGGGGTCACATAACTCTATACCCTCTGAAGTCCTACCATACCTTCCAACATTTCTCTGGTGAAAACTGTGACGTCCTAAGGAAAAGCAGGACATTCCAGGATGAAATCAGAAACTGAGATGGCTTCTGTAAAACCAGGACTATCCCTGGAAAATAGGAACACTTGGAGGATCTGTTTATTGTGCATTTTAATTACTGTATGTGCGGGTTTTTTTTGGTAATTTTATACTTGAAAACCACTTTGATTTAGAGTTATACACTTTGTAAATCAACAGATATTAATAATAATATACCTGTGGGGAGGAACTGCCACATGGAGAACCCTCTTCTCAGCCACTGTTCCCTGCACATCTGAGGGTGGAGGGTATTGTGAATTAATTTCAGGCTGTTGCACAGATTAGCAGGAACGCTTTTATGAGGGCCTAGCAAATAAAGGGTCAGAAATCCCCACCAGGCATCTCCCCACCCACCCCGCAGTAAACAAACTATAGAGATGAACTCCAGAAAACTTTGCGTTGCATCACGATCAGATTTTTTTGGTCCGTTCTTGCCCTGGTCTCAGATGTCCTGTGCTGATTGACAGTTAACAAGAGCTAAGCAGTTGTTGGTAAGTAGCTTGTCTCGTTCCCTCCCTCCGTTGCCTTTTCTGTGGGGAATTGGCTTGGGAAGGGCATGCCAGATGCCATTCTGCACACACACACAGTCCCTGCTGCTCAAGGGACAGTAACCTTCCGAGGGCTGCGTTTCCATTCCATCATCCTACTGCTAAATGAAAGAGACAGTTCCCCGTTCAATAATTCATAGCCGCATGAAGCTAGCCACCATAAAGGAAAAAATGTCCTTCCTCCCAGGCTGCTGGTGATGATGGTTGGAGAAGTGATTCTGCATAGCCTTTGAGGTAGTCATTTTTGTCTCCCGCCCCTCCACCCACTCCATTGCTGCCTTTCTTTTCCTCCTGAAATGAGTACTCCAAATAGACTTAATTAAACCAAACTTCTATTTGCACAAAAAAGAAAGAAAGAAAGATGCAAACAGGCCAGTTCCTAATTAAATAATAATCTAATGGAATGCATTGAAGAGGATAAAACTCTGCTTTCAAAGCAGTTCCTGCTGGTTAAAATGATAAGAGTCCTTCAAAGGATCGCCTGCAATTTGCCCAAAGGCACTGTTCTCTGCATGTGAGGTGGGCTTGTCTAGCAAACTCATGGAATATACTTTGTATATAGCTCCCATTCAATGCAGTGTCTTTTCAACACTGTAATATGAGCCATCTTCTAGTAGTCTACTTTCGTCTAAAAACAATGGGGCATATTCAGTGTTCTGTGCCCCCTAGTGCAAGAGCCTTCGGGCAGAGTTTAAAGGTCGCACAAAAACGGAATCCAATGCAGCAGTTGTGCTAGTGAAAGTTTGTTGTACGGGATTTGTTGATTCTTGTGCAGTGTGCTGCGCAACAATATTTGGTAATGTACTTGGTTACCTTTGTGCTACATCATCATCATTCTATTTGGGTGCCACCTTTCCATAGTTAAAACCATGCTCAAGGGAGCTTACAACACAAAAAGACTGACATAATTACAAACATAACAAAAGTAGTCATAAACAATAAGACACATAAAAAGCTACACAACCAAATCGAACAATTTCCACAATAATAATAATGGGATCTAAAAATAAAGATACAAAAAATTAATTTTGTAGCTGGAGTCAATCAGGACCACACAAGCGCAAGTATATAACTAAGTGACTTTAACCTAGCACTGTTGGATATGGCCCTGAACTGATGTGGGGAACCTTCTATTTTCGTAGAGGCATCCCATCCTGTTTAGAAGCCTGAAGGATTAGGATTCTAAATTTCCTAGGGAGCATCCACATGTACCGGAGACTGCCCACTTAAGATGTTCACCCTCCAAATTGTTGGAAGGGGACTGGGATTGCAAAATGTTCTTGTGGCTTCTGTGTTGCTTTTACATGCAAACATAATCCCTGAAGAGGGCTACATGCTGTTATTTGTGGCAAAGAGTGGTGGTGAACCTTTGCTCCCTGGAATGTGCACCTGAGGATTGTATGTGACAGAGGAAATATAGCATCAAAGAGTACCCCTAAATATTGTGGGCGTACCACTGCTCAAAAGGTAAAGAATGAGGATGCCGACAGAGAGGCTTGTCCAAGGAATGTGATGGACTGTGCTCTGAGCTTCTAGAAGAAACTTAAGAAACTTGCCTATGTGTTCTCCGGAATCCATCCACCTGGCCAAGCCAGTTTCAGGATGCATACAGGGGAAGGAGAGAGGGGAAACCCCCATTTGTATGGGGCTTTGGTTGACAGGATTCGAACCCCATTCAATGCCTTTACAAGACTTCTGAAACAAATGATGGCTTATTTGTTATTATTATTATTATTATTAGTAGTAGTAGTAGTAGTAGTATATTTGAATTTATATAACACCCTATACCCGTAGGTCTCAGGGCAGTTCACAATATAAAAACACCGAATACATAATCCAAATAAAGATAGAAACATCTGAATAACCCCTGCCCCCCCAAATAAAAAAAAGGGGGTATTGGATGACAAACAACCAAAGCTCTGGTTAAAGAGTAGCAATTTTGCCTGATGCCTAAAGGCATATAATGAAGGCACTAGGCGAACCTCCCAGGGGAGAGCATTCCACAAGCAGGGAGTCACCACAGAAAAGGCCCCATTTTCATGTTGCCACCCTCCAGACCTCTCATGGAGGAGGTACACAAAGAAAGGCAGAAGGAAGGGCATTCCATGGTTATAAGGGCAATAGTGGAATATTACCCTATAATATTCTGTAGGGTGATCTAAGTGACCTTACAGGGGCTGGTGGTCTTTCAGGTTAAATTAGAAGTCTGATCCTATGGTCTAATGATCCCAGGCACTCAATAACATTTTGATCAAGGAAACAAAATAAGCTTGTTTCTTGGCTGTGCTGTAGAATTTGATCCTAGACAAATTCCTTCGCTTCCCTTTTTAAGCCCAACTCATCACTCCCCCTTTTCCTTCAGAGCACACTGAAAACTGATTTTATTAGAAAATAAAATTAACTAACGATGGCAGGTGTCAAACTTTACCCCCAAACCCTGACCCTCAGTATGGGAAGATTTCCAAATGTGGCTGTTTGCTTCAACGCCCTATTCAGAGTGGTCAGCATTCCAAGTCTCTCACTTTTCTCTCTCCCCTCAACAACACCCTCCTGCTTCTATTTTTTATTTTTTTTGCCGTCTGGCTCTGAAATTGCATCCTGTGCCTCCGAGCAGATTCTGTTGGTGGAGAAGTGCCAGATTGAGGGAGTTAATTGAATAGAGGCTGAAAACATCACAGAGCTACTGCTCTTGTAGCCACAGTCTCTCAGAACCCCTCCGGAGGTGTGTGTCCAGAGAACACTTTGGATATCAACAAAATAAAAGAGGTTTCCCCAGTAACAGGAGTAATAAATAGACTAAATCTTCAGAAAGAGTTTGCAGCTTGGCTTCTAATCCCAGCATCTCCTTTAGGCCTGAAGTTGCAAGCTATCATGGGAGAGTCATAGATTCTTCTGTGAGGTATAGTTTCATATTGCCAAGCTGCGAAATGAGGGGTTTTGAGGCAGTGACTAGGATACACACACACACACACACACACACACACTATTGGAGAGGAAGAAGAGCAGTGAGAGCCACTAAAAAGAAACATAGTGGGGGAGGGGCATACCTTCCAACATTTCTCTGATGAAAATAGGGATGTCCCATTCTATAATGATAATTTTACTAATTATACCCCACCCTTCTTACTGGGTTGCCCCAGCCACTCTGGGCAGCTTCCAACATACATAAAAACATAATAAAACATTTCAAAAAAAATTAAAACCTTCCCTAGATAGGATTGCCTTCAGAAGGCTCGGGTGTGTGTGTGTGTGTGTGTGTGTGTCAGATAACTCCATACTCCCCAACATTTCTCCAATGAAAATAGGGACATCCTAAGGCAAAGTGGGACATTTTGGGATCAAATCAGAAACCAGGATGGCTTCTCTAAATCAGGGGTGTCCCTGGGAAATAGGGACAATTGGAGGGTTTGCAGGCCTACACAGTGGTTCTCTGACATACATAATGCGATTTTTATTTAAGTTTTTTATAATACAAATAAAATAATAGCTACCAAAAATACAAATAAAATAAGTAGAATACGGAGCCCTCTCTAATTCATCGCCTTTATACCACCCACAGCTCTCACCTGGGATCTATTTTTTCTCTTTCCAGCCTCACCCTGTCTCTCACCCAGGGTCCTCCACCAACCATTTACAACCCTTATGATTACACAATCCCTGGACCTTAGCAAAAGTCGCAGGCATATGATTCCAAACAAAGAAGAGAAGGAAAGAAAGAAAGAAAGAAAATAGGAAGAGAAAAAGAGAGAGAGAAAAATAAAATAAAAAGACAAAAGATAAGAAACATTAGAAAAAGTTACAAAAAAGTCCGATTTTCTATCTGCCGGTTACATAAAAAAGAAAAAAAGATATATATTTAAGACATTCAGTCCATGCTAATCTCAATATTCACTTTCTATTAACCATTATTTATTTTAAATCTATGTGTCTCAGATTCATTCATTTTCCCCATGAAAAGTCCAAGAGGGGTCATGTTCATGTTAAAATCTCTCCATGGCGATCACATATTGGGATAATATTCCATTTTTTCCTCTTTAATTCATGTCCAGTTCCGTATGTTCAAATTCCATTTCCTGTTGTGTTTACATTTCCTATTGTATTTATTATAATATCCCGCTCTCCTCCTTTAGGAGCTTCCATTTTTGTTTTCTCCATTCTTTTTTCTAGAGAGAGTGTCATTTCCTGAATTCATTCCAACAGTATGCAAAATACATTCTCTCTGTTAGAACTGAAGAAAGGCCAGGACTTAAGTTTCCCCAAAGCTTCCCCCACCTCCTCAATTCCATCAATACCATATCCAGATAATTCTCCATCTCACCACTGGTTGATTTTATCTTCTCCTCCAAACCCTTGTTTGGAAGGCATTTCCATTTTACCATCTGCTTTCTTCAGTTTGACTATTTCATCTTCCAGTCCTGCCAGCTTTTCACCGATTTGGTCTAAACTAAAGCATGGGTAGGCAAACTAAAGCCCGGCCCAATCACCTTCTGAATCTGGCCCGGCGTGTTTTTACATGAGTAGAATGTGTCATTTTATTTAAAATGCATCTCTGGGGTATTTGTGGGGCATAGGAATTCATTCCCTCCCCCCAAAAAAATATAGTCCGGCCCTCCACAAGGTCTGAGGGATGGTGGACTTGTCCCCTGCAGAAAAAGTTTGCTGACCCCTGGTCTAACGCCTCTAGGTATTTTCCATTTCCATTTTCCATTTCATATATCTCTGATTCATTTTCTTCCTTCCTTTCATAAAACACTGATCTTATCATTTTTAATTGTTCAGCCATTAACTGTTGAACAATACTAACACCGACTGGGAGATCCAAAGGTATCATTGTCATATTGGATCTTTCTGTTGTTTTGGATATTGTTAGCAACTTAAGGTAAAGGTAAAGGTAAAGGTACCCCTGCCCGTACGGGCCAGTCTTGACAGACTCTAGGGTTGTGCGCCCATCTCACTCAAAGAGGCCGAGGGCCAGCGCTGTCCGAAGACACTTCCGGGTCACGTGGCCAGCGTGACATCGCTGCTCTGGCGAGCCAGAGCCGCACATGGAAACACCGTTTACCTTCCTGCTAAAAAGCGGTCCCTATTTATCTACTTGCACCTGGGGGTGCTTTTGAACTGCTAGGTTGGCAGGCGCTGGGACCGAACAACGGGAGCGCACCCCGCTGCGGGGATTCGAACCGCCGACCTTTCGATCAGCAAGCCCTAGGCACTGAGGCTTTTACCCACAGCGCCACCCACGTTCCTATTAGCAACTTAGTCTACCTTAATATTTTGAATTTAAGGTTCCACCTTAAAATCACTATCTCAATGAATCTTATCTCACCTGGATTTCCCCCCCACAGGAGTAATAGCTAATTAACTTTCAGCATCCTTAGCTGCAAAAACAGAAAAAGGGGTAAAGATTTTTTTTTTTTTTTACAGAGAATTCCCTTGTCTGTTTAATCTTTATTATCAACCATAAATCAGGCTTTTCGCTCTGCCTTAGCCACTGTAACTACCAGTTTTTCTTTTTTGTTGTTCTTAATGACAGAAAGTGGTACCTACACATTTTCAGATTGTAAATTTTCACCAGCAGAAAGAGGCATCTCTCTAAATCACAGTTTTCCTTGTCCCAGAAACGTTTAAGAAAGGTCCGTAAGTGGCATTTGGGTATGATATTGAATCCGCAGCAAGCCAGCTCATCCTAACTCCTGTCCAAGCTCACACTTCTCCTTGTGCTTGTTTACATACCGAAGGTTTATAAGTAAGAGACTTGTTTATAATTATATTTTTGGAATAATTCATGTTCTTATGTATCTGCATTGTTTTATACTTTCTGGATGTGCCATGAACATATTATAAAGTAGTTGTGTTCTATGTTATAAATGAAGAACTACTAGGAGTTTGTTTACTAATATGACTTTGACCAAACTGCGAGAGGCAATGGAAGACAGGAGTGCCTGGTGTGCTCTGGTCCAGGGGGTCACAAAGAGTTGGACATGACTAAATGACCAAACAACAACAAGGAGTTTGTTTTTTTGATGTATTTCTGATCAAGAAATTTTTTTGGTGTGGCACAAGCAAATTTCTATTCTGAAAGTATGACCCAGGGAAAAAAGTTTGAAAACCATGACTAACAGGCCCTTTTATTTAAGTGGGTCTAGTCTGAATAGAACGTAGTTGAATATTGTTCGGTTCAAATGATACCAATGGCATCACCAAATTTAGGTCATTGCAGGTGGTTTCCCTGCATGAGGTGCCAAGTCAATAGGGTGCGAAACAACAATAAAACCTATATTTATACAAGTGCCTACTGAGACAATCCATTAAAAAGCAACTGTACCAAAAGGAAGAATTGTGAAAATAAGAAGCGCTTTTGTGGTGCCACCCAATTTTGTTCTGGCTCAGGGCACCATATTACCAAAATCCACCCCTGCTAATGGGTCCCAACCAAACCTGCATCTATGACATGGAGGTTTGCAGTAGAGGGAACCTGCTGAGCTGGTCAAACCATTTGCTGACCCAGTAAAGTAGCCAGTCTGAATAACCAAGAGGCTGCCATTTTGTCATACAGGCAAATGAGCGGGCCTCCCTTTGCCCTCAGCTGGATATTTCACTCACTTCGCCCAAGGCCTTATCTTGAAAGACAATACCTAAACTAACCTACCTCAGATTCTGGAATCCATCACAGGACCTCAAACTTCATGTTCAGTTCCATTTTCACAGCTGCCAGACTCAGAAAAATTGAAGTTATTCTTCATTACTATGAATCAAACTTGAATACAGATATTTGTTTGTTTCAGATCTAGTATTAAAGAACCATGTGGTGCCTTTAAAAGACCTTATAAATTCATTGTCACTAATCAAGCTTTAATGGGTCTAAGCCCACTTTATAGAATGCTTAAAGAGTTTCAGCTAAGTCAGGTATAGAGAATTGGTGGTTCTCTATCGTTGCTGGACTGCAACTCTGCCATTGACCCCACTGACTGGGGCAGATGGGAATTTGGGATCCAGCCACATGAGAGTCACAGCTTCCCCAGTTCTTAATTTAAAGTCCACATTCAATGCATCCCATTGACTTCTAACTGTTGCGCCTTTAGTGTGACAGTGCTGAATATTAAAAACAGAGTGTGTTCATTGTGTGCCTGGTTCATTTGGCTTTTTGGCAGGAAGGCTGTAGATCTCACACAGGGACTTAAATTGAAGAGGGCTGAATCCTGCCTCTGAAACCTGTGAAGGCATGTTTCCACATTCCCGTAGGAGGCTGGGCTTTAAATCATTACCTTCCAGCCTGCATGCAGATTTGTGGAAGGGAATCTCAGTTAATCATAGGATAAATTTAGAAATCAATTATTATTTGCCAAAGTGGTTTCCCTCACTTTCCTTAATGAGAAGGTTGAAGGGATTAATTTTCTCTTCCCTGACCCCAGTATGTATGGATGAAGGGCAAGAACACTTAGCATGCCTTTCCCTTTCCTTATGCACTTGGCCCTTTAGAAGATCAAGTCTGAAGTACCTGGATGTGAAGCTGCAGAGAAACGGTTTTCCTTGTTTAGGATGATTCTCTTCATTGGAGGCCTGATGCATAATGGAATGAAAGAAGAGGTGTGTTCTTTGAGACTCAGTTGCAGGGCTGGGAAGCTGCATCCAGTTCCAGTGGGATCCTGCCTTTGTGATTTGGTTGGTGGGGAGGAGATGCTTCTTAAATGCCTCTTTCTCACTGAGCTCTCAGTGTTGATGAGTATATTTTTTAAATGAGAAATAATTCCCTTAAACATAGCAGTATCATCAGCATCTCTTACTCCCTACAAAATAAACTCTGAATGGATGGGTGCATTTCCAAATATTTAATTTACATCTCACTCTTCCTCCTAAGCGAGTCCTAGGTGGCTTGGCTGCCAATATGAACAGCTTACTAACCAACTATTATGGCACTGGGTTGTATCTAGTGCTTGTCCTACTCACAGTAGTTCCTCTGAAGTTAATAGGGATGATTTAGGTTTATTTATTTTAGTAGGTCTAGTTTGAGTAGAACTTAGTTGGATATAACCTACTTCTTTTGTTTTTGGATGTCACAACCTTCCCCTTCCCCAAATGTCCTAAGCTCTGAATAGTCCTCTGCTCATCTATGTGGTTTTTGAGCTTCTAAACGGGCATTTTTCACGCTTTTGTTTTGTAAATTTCCATAAAGCACAACTGCCAAAGACTCTTGGATGTACTTTCCACAAAGCTATTGGCAAAGATTTCCTCCAGCATTTTCCTGTGCATGCCTTGAATTCAAGAAGAATTAGGAGCACAGGAAACTGTGTTACACTGAGTCAGACCATTGGTCTATCAAGCTCATTATTGTCTGCACTGGCTGGCGGTGGCTCTCAGGGGTTTCAGACAAGGAATCTTTCCCAGCCTTATGTGAAGATGCTGGGGGTTGGAGCTGGAACCTTCTGCATGCAAACCAACACACACTTTTCTCCTCCTCCTCCTCCTCCTCCTCCCCAGAGCCGTTATAAGAAGTCATTCTGTACTGCTGCTCATTTTACAAATGGGGAGCAGAGTCCTGACTTACGCCTTGTCCAGGATCATCCAGTTAATGTGGGGCTTCTGATGTGTATATTGTGGCTTGCCAATCATGGAAGGATAGGTCTGCTACATGCAAACCTCCACTGTCACATGTAGTGTACAGTGCCTCTGAATTCCAGTTGCTGAGGTGTGAGGACATGGGAAGGCATTTATTTACTTATTGAAGTATTTAAAACGCACACTTCCATAAAAATTGCAAGGTGGTATATAACATACAAGAGGTATATAACATACAGTCGTTCCTTGCCTTGCGACTCGGATGTTTTGGCTTCTGAACACCACAAACCCGAAAGTGAGTGTTCTGGTTTGCAAACACTCTTTGGAACCCGAACATCCATTTCAGCTGTCGGCATTGTTTCCAGGGCCAATCAGCCATTTGGAAGCCATGCCTTGGTTTGCAAACGTTTTGGAAGTCGAACGGACTTCCTTAACAGATTCTGTTCTTCAACCAAGGTACGACACTATTGTCATTGGCATATTGTATTAATTCCCACCAAACAGCACTGAATATGAGATTTTTAAAGCTACAAATGTATTATAATATCATAACAAAGTTTAGAAGCTAGCTGATGTTCTGCGCTGATGATGCTTAAGTTGGTTGGTCATTGTTGACTTACTGAGCTTTAGAGATTCACTTTTATTTGTTTTAGTTTGCTAAAACTCCTTTCTTTTCAGGCAACTGAAACTGGCATCATAAGAAAGATTCTCAAAAAAGGAAAATTGTTTGTGTCTGTATCTGGCTTCTGTAAGGCAGTCTGACTCCCAACACCCATCATCTATTTTCCAAGCCGGGTCCTGAGAGGGGACAGCTGTTACTGCGTTTGCCTGAGGGTACCCTTGATTTGGGGGTGGGGGTCCCTTAGCTGCAGCCACCGCTCTTCACAAGTCAAAAGAGGGTCCACCAATGGCTTACGGTCTACCCAAGTGGGCTTTGGGTGGACATGATTGATTTCATTAGACTGGTCATTTGACCTGGGTCAGCTGAAAAAACTGGGCATTTGATTCTTCCAGTTGAAAGAGGTGACAGTCGTTGTACCACCTACTCTTTTATGCACCTCTACATATTTCCGGTTCTTGGGCTCCTGCTGTTTGTTCTTGGTTGAGAAAGGCATGACAAGAAAGCGAATTGCCTGTGAGGAAGAGAACAAACTCCTGTCAAAGTCAGACCAAGTTTGCACATATGTGATAATCCCTCTGTTGCCAGTTTGTAAGGCAACAGAGGGAAAAGCCAGAGATTCTTGCTACACACCATCAAGGCAAAGGAACCTCATTTTCCCTCTGCTACAGCGTCACCTATATAATGGCCAGAGAGGCCACTTGAGTCACTGTGAACTGTAAGGGAGGGAGGGGAAGCTGGACCATGCTGCACTCCCAATGACATCACCAGGGGGTGCAATAGAATCACCCAAGGTCTATTATCCTTTGCAGTAAAAAAATGGCTTGTAGCAACACCTTGGGGTGCAGATCCCAAAGCAGCAGCTGCCACCCCCAACCCACAAGTGTGACACATAAGGTTAGAATGGTCTTTAAAAGGTGTCACACAAAAAGCCACCCTCTCCACCGCAGAAGGGCCTCACCCTCCTTGCCTACTTCAGTTGGCCCAAACATTTCTCCAAGTCTGGGGGGAGTCACGCCGCCTGCTGCTTCTCCCCAGCCTTGTGATTCCACACCACAGCCACCCTTCCTCCCTAGAGGTGGGCGGAGGATGGCGATGGAAGGAGACCTAGACACAGTCACAGTCTGGCAGGCAGCTTCTCACGTGTGCATCTGGTGACTCTTGCACCACTCTCTCACCATGAGATTTGAACCCGGGCTTCTCTGGGTCCAGTCCAACACTCTAACTGTCACACAGCACACTGGCTCTCCCACCTTCACAAGGAGAGGACCCGGGAGATGGCGGTGAAATAGAAAGTGGAGGTCAGAGCAGAAGGATCTGAGTGAAGAAGGAGTGACATTTACCCAAGTAGGTCAGCAGGTGAAGGTGCTCATTTCCCAGCCAGAATTCCATCAGCTGGCTTCCAATACCTCTCTTGCAAGATCCAGTCCCAGTAAAAATCCACAGAGCCATCACTCCGCCTTGGGAATACGTGCAAGGACATGATGACCAGGTATCTTTTAGGCCTTTTCCTCAAAATGGGGCAGAAAACTCAAATGTCTGCTCATAATATATTCCTAAGTATGTTAGATGCAGCCCACCAGGGTGGTCTTCTGCAAAATCCCTGCGGAAAGGAAGGCAAGCAACTATGGTCCTTCACGATGAAAAACACTGAAAGGGAAGGTTCCTCAGCTCCCGGATTAATTTTCGCCAAAATGGCATCAATTGCTGCAGGATATATTTTTTGTGGGGGGCGGGTACTTGTCTTTCAGTTCCCCCCTTTTTATAACTGTACTGTACAGTGGTGCCTCGCAAGACGAAATTAATTCGTTCCGCGAGTCTCTTTGTCTAGCGGTTTTTTCGTCTTGCGAAGCAACCCTCTTGCGAAACGGATTAGCGGATTAGCTCTATTAGCGGTTTAGCGGCTATTAGCGGCTATTAAAGGCTTAAAGGATTAGCGGATTAGCTGCTAAAAGGCTATTAGCGGTTTAGCGGCTTAGAAAAAGGGGGTGGGGAGCAGAAAAAAATCTCAAGACTCGCAAGACATTTTCGTCTTGCGAAGCAAGCCCATAGGGAAATTTGTCCTGCAAAGCGCATCGAAAAACGGAAAACCCTTTCGTCTAGTGGGTTTTCCGTCTTGCGAGGCATTCGTCTTGTGGGGTACCACTGTATTTATCATTTTTCATTAGAGTGTTTTACATTTCACTGAATATAACCTTCCCTTCCCCCTTCCATGGTTCTATTTCTTCATCCATTAAGACTGCCTATTCTAATTTCCCCTTATATTTATATTTCTCCCTTCCCGCTATATTTATAATACTTTACACTGCTGAATTTACAATGACTCTGCTAACGTTTTAACCTGATTAACAAACAACGGTGGAAATTTGCGGGGCCTGCCGGGCTCAGCAATGTCTACACTACTTAGGACCCTCCTGTATACAAAAAGTGTGTTTTAGCCACCAAACTACAGCTCATTCCCAACAAGAAACCACAGCTCCTCTTCTTCCCTTCCCTCAACCATCCCTCCCACAGCCCTCTAGCTACACCACTGAGTGGTAGCCCAGAACCAAGGGGACACTGCTGCCTCCAGTTACCAAAGTATCTCTAGGTCTCCTGCTTTACCTCTAGCAGGTTTAGGTGGCTTTCACTCCAGGTAGAAAACATGGCTCCTGTGTCTAGTTGGCAATTGGTGGTCATCTATGTGCATTTTGTCCATGGGGTCAGTGACAGAGAGGGTTAAGACGGGACACAGGAGTTCTGAGTGGATGGGATTCCTATTTAGTTGTCGGCATTCTCCTTTTTCGCTTCCAGAAGGTTTTGGAGGTAGGGGAAAGGCGGCAAAGGCACCCACCTCCCCTCTTGGTTGGTAAGAACTATTAGTCTGTTGATGAGGTGCCTCGCCCCTCAGAGGATGCTCTTGCAGGCATTTGGGAATTATATTTTGCTACCTCTTTGAATTCTTTGGGTTAGCATTGTTGGCTTGTGGGCAAAATCTCCTATAACGTCCAACTTTGCTTGTACTGGTAACACTGATTAGTTGGACAAGACCCTTCCTTCTGTGTCAAAGCTGAGAGGTTTACTGAGCGGGCACAGACTCAGCTTGGTCAATGGAGGGGACCTCTCATCCCCTGACTCGATGTTTCAAATTCTCCGGAGGCTTCGTATGTATTTAATCCCCTGATGGGCTAGGGTTGGATGAGGTGGGGCTGGAGGTGTTATTTCAGAGGGCTGGGTGTCTGGCAATATGGAGGGTTGGGGGGCAAAGATGGTGGGTCAGCTGAAAAGGCTTAACTGCTCATAGGGTTGTTTTAAGTATTGCAACTTCTTCTTATTCTAAGTTATATGAAGAAGTGCTTTTTGTATTCTGCCAAGTTCTAGTGCCGTGGAAAAGACTTCTTCCTACTTATCTCACGCCATTCTCTCTCTCTCTCTCTCTCTCTCTCTCTCTCTCTCTCTCTCTCTCTCTCTCTCTCCTGGCCCTCTTCCATTTCAAACTGAACAAACCTATTCTACTCATTTATTTGAAGAACTGTAGCTTATTATTTTAGCCGAAGTGGCTCCTGAACTAGCTTACAGAGATCAGTAGCAAGTAGTCTTTCTCACCTGTCATCCCCCCTCCCCCCTTCAAAATAAAGTACCTGTTTGCAAATAATGTTTATCTGGCTTTTACTAGAATTATCACATGTGTATTTTAGCAAAACTTAAGAAGATGTCATTGTTAGCTTCCTGTCTTGTTTTCCCCAGTACTGTACTCCACAACATTTTATTATTATTATTATTATTATTATTATTATTATTATTATTATTATTATTTTTCTGCTGCCTTTTCCAAGCAAACTGCTCAAGATAGTTTGCAAGCAGGTAAAAGCAATAAATATTATTTTAAAATGACAGAGCAGCAATAACATGTTACATATACAACACATGATATTGCAGCTGTTGTAAGAAAAGAAAAAGAGAAGGGAAGGGAAGTCTGGCTTTTCCCAAAGCAAAGTAGCAATTCTCTCTGGAGAGCCAATATTTTACGAAGTTCATATTTGGGGCTTGTCTGCAGCAAGTCATAACATTTTGCAAACGGGGGGGGGGGGGGTTCTTAATTCCTCCCCATTGTGTGTGAATGCATTTCCCTAGCTATCACTTGCTGCCAAGCAGATGTGTTATTTATTAAACCTCTTGGTGGAAAAAGGATCCCCTAAGCTTTGAACATCTGTGATGATGAAAAGAGCCTGGTTTTCGTTGCCAAAGCTGCTTTTTGTCTGCCAATCTGGGTGCTCCTCATGTGCAGGCGGTGGCATGCTTTCTGCACATGATGGAGTGTCTTCTTCAGTTTTCTGTGGGTTAATGTTAGAAAGGCTTGCAACAAGCCCTCAAAAATGCTTCTCGGCACTCAGTTCTTCTCAGTGAATGTCTCTCCTGACCTTGGCACCCTAACCCATGAAGTATCTACAAAATGACATCACAAAGTCTTGAATGACATTACAGTGGTACCTCAGGTTAAGAAGGAGGTCCGTACTTAACCTGAAACTGTTCTTAACCTGAAGCACCACTTTAGCTAATGGGGCCTCCCGCTGCCGCTGCGCCGCCACCACATGATTTCTGTTCTCATCCTGAAGCAAAGTTCATAACCTGAAGCACTATTTCTGGGTTAGCGGAGTCTGTAACCTGAAGCATCTGTAACATGAGGTACTACTGTACTGAGAAACTGAAAAAGTAAAAATAAAACTACTAAAACTACTAAAGGTAAAAAGAAAACTACTAAGCCAAATGAGCATATATAAAGATCCTTGAATGCCTCTCTCACCACCACCCGGGCTGCTTTTATAGTCTCAAATTTTGTTGGGGTTTGCAAAAACCCCAAAGTCCCGAAGTCCTGCAGGCCAGGCTCAGAATATGAACCCGGATAGAAGATCACAATTCCTAGGTGGATTTTTCAACCTCTTTGCCCAAGTCTTTCTCACACTATTACCTCAGATGCAGCAGGAAATTTCATAATTCCCTTTCACCTGAATTTTGCTGTGTACAAATTGGTGGCTCCTAAATCATGCCCTGGCTCTAGTGACTGATGTTCATAGAATATTTACACAGTAAGCTGCATTGGTTTGTTGGTTTGTTTATTCATATAATTCCTAGGCCACCTTTCTAGAATACATCTGGTGCCATGGGAGACTTGCAAGTGATTGATATAAAGCTGCCGTCACCACAGTGCATTTCATTATAAAGCATTTGTTGCATTGATAATATAATTCCATTCTGAAAACATGACAAGATGAACAGAATATTTTTTTAAAAAAAAACTATGTATGTAAATAACATCTAATTAGCTGGAAGATAGCACTATTCTAAAAGGGGAATTTAAGCACCCACATCCAAAAAATATAACCTTCCCAAGAATTCTGTATATGATTCTTTCATTCTGATACTGTAGTCTTCCAGTAGGACTGTGGGTGATCAAAGGTGTAATGTGATTTGATTTGACTTTCTGGCGTCTCAGCACCCATATGATTATAAAATACTGAATTGTTAGCAAATTGATGGTGCATTGCAGATACATACTGAATGAGGAGATCCAGCACTGAAAAAAAATCATACATTTGTGCTACCCTTTCTCAAAGGAATTGCAAATTGTCAAAAGGCAATTTGCAAACATGCCATTAAAAAACTGCTTAAAATAGTCTTAAAAGCAGTTCAATAAACAACTAAAGATTTTGCATTGTTTTAAAGTATAGGACAGAGAACCTTTCATCCAGCTGGAAAAGCTTCTTGAATTAGTCTTGCCCATCCCTTTCAGTGGTCTACTCAGAGTAAGTCCCAGACCTCTAACCACTACACCATGCTGCCCCTCCAGTGTATAGGATTCATGGCCAAGCACTGACACAGTGTGCCCCTATGGTGTGCTTTTTGGGTATTTCAGGTAGCACCCACGACCCAGTTTTATCATATTGGCTCTGAGCCTACAATGCTGACCCACCACATCCAATTGTGCAAGTGATTTTCATAATGGTTGTCTTTAATATTTGACAGCACGGTTTTCTGCTGGGTTGCACTGCTTAGTCAATGAGAACCTCTGCAGACAAATAAAAATGGGATTGGATGGCATGGAAATTGAGAGTCAAAAGGGCCCTGTAAATAATTTTAGAGTGCCTCCGGCAACCTGCTCAAACACTGCCATTATAAATAAGGTGTAATGTACTAGAGACTGAATTACAATCAAGGCAGCCATAAGGATGTGGAATGTGGACCGTGCTTATTTAAAGTATATACAGTTGGATTATGATCTGCAGGCAGCACAGCGTGAGGAATCAATAACCACTCACTCAACCAGGGGCCAAGGAGACTGTGATTATAAAAAAGGACTTGGTGACAGGGAGGGGAGGGGGAGCGACTCAGAATTGTAAATTCCGATTTCTGAGGAGGTTAGATATAGTAGTATAAGTTTCATTAATAGAATGGCATTTATTAGTTGGCCTGTTGGCTCTCTATAAAATGCCAATGCTACAGGAGGCTGAGATATCCTCTTTTTCTTTGTAGGAATCTTGTATTTTCTTCTTGATGATACAATGGGCTTTGCTTTCTGCGGCATGCATGGTCTTAGAAGAACTGTTTGCACCTACTGAACCAAATGCTACCTTGTCAGTGGAGCTGTGTGTGGAAGTGGTTTAACCTGCTCTGATGTGTGCTAAACTGCAGGGGTCAGCAAACTTTTTCAGCAGGGGGCCGGTCCACTGTCCCTCAGACCTTGTGGGGGACCGGACTATATATATTTATTTGGGGGGGGGGGGGATTGAACAAATTCCTATGCCCCACAAATAACCCAGAGATACATTTTAAATAAAAGGACACATTCTACTCATGTAAAAACAAGCTGATTCCCGGACTGTCTGCGGGCCGGATTTAGAAGGCGATTGGGCTGGATCTGGTCCCCGGGCCTTAGTTTGCCTACCCATGTGCTAAAGGATATTGTAGCAAACACGTCTGCCCAGAACTTTGCTCCAGCGAAGCTGTCTGAAGCAAGGAGGGAGGAAAACAGTTAAACCCAAGAAGGGGAATTTTTTTAAGAAACAAATAAACAAAAATGGAAGCTTGTGGCACCTTCAAAGGAGCTGTTGTGGCATAAGCTTTTGTGGACTAGAGTCGCTTTCCCTGAATGGTATCTTATGAAGGGGTATCTAGTCCATGAAGGTTTGTAGGTAAGGTGCTATGTAGGAATATCTCTGACCAGGGCTCCCAATAGTCAAGCTTCAGCATCTGGTGCCTGTGTCAGCAGCATTGTTTCAACAGCACTCATGCCAACCTGCTGAAGTACTCAATTGTTTTGACAACAAGAGCCAGTTCCTGTCCACCAGGGTCTATCCCCCCCCCCAAAAAAAGTGCTTTTTAGTGGAGTATGTTGTGTGAGGATACTTGGCAGATCCACAGCATACATTAAAAACACATCCAATACACGGCCTCGGTCTAGTATATCTGAAGGAGTGTCTCCACCCCCATCATCCAGCCCAGACACTGAGGTCCAGCGCCGAGGGCCTTCTGGTGGTTCCCTCACTGCAAGAAGCCAAGTTACAGGGAAACAGGCAGAGGGCCTTCTCAATAGTGGCGCCTGCCCTGTGGAACGCCCTCTCACTAGATGTCAAAGAGATAAACAACTACCAGACTTTAAGAAGACATCTGAAGGCAGCCCTGTTTAGGGAAGCTTTTAATGTTTAATAGACTATTGTATTTTAGTTTTCTGTTGGAAGCCGCCCAGAGTGGCTGGGGAAACGCAGCCAGATGGGCAGGGTATAAATAGTAAATTATTATTCTTATTAGTAGTAGAATGTGACTTTGCCTCAAAAAAATCCCATGAATTGTTGTTTGCTAGGGGTGTTGGGAATTGTAGTGTTGTACGGTGTTGTAAAGATGCTTAACACCATTCACTTAGAGATTGAAACGGTATAGAGTACGGCGTTACCTGAGTGGGAGATATGGGGGGAGGGGATGGTTATGCTGCTGTTTGTGTGGTGGCATATTGCTCTATATAAGGAGTCTTCAACTTCTTCAGAACTGGGACACACCTTTCACCCTAAGATGCATTTTGGGACCTATTTATAAATTTATTTTTTTACCATACATTTGCATGGCTGTAGTGCTGCTCTTGCAATGCTACCTTAGATCAGGTTGCAACCCAAAAGCTGAAAGTCCAATACTCTAGATCATAGGCCTACTGACGCCTTTTCAGAAAAAAAAAGATTACTCACTGCACCCCTGGAGATCTACCTTATTTAAGTGAAGGGGCAGGGCTGGCGCTGCAGCCCTCCTGCCTTTGGCCAAATAGGCAGGCCAGCTGTGACCCACTTTCCATTCCTGAGTGAAGCTGAAATGGTTCACCCAAGCCATGGAAAACCCCTTGCCTCCAACAGGATCACTGGATCCAGGGGAGGTGTCACGGCTGTCCTGCAACAGCATCCGAACTGGTGGTAAATGGCACCACACAACAGATAAAACATGTACAAACGGTTTTTCAATAATTTCTTCTTTCTTTATGTTTCCACTGCCCCCCTTTTTTTTATTCAACACCCCCCAATTGCACCTGAGGCTGCTCTAGATGGAAGTGGGTGGATGAGCTGCTTGTAAATTGTGATTAATGTTGCCTGGATTTTTTTTGTGTTCGCACCAGATGCTTGCTTTGCAACAAATTGTTGGCTGGGGGTTAGCTACATGTGTTATGGGTATGATTGTTGGGAATGAACAGGAGTGAAATTTGTATGTGGAAGGATGTGCTTGGGAGATGCTGCCTTGCAGGGCTGCCAACTTGGAATAAAATATTGAGAGACCCATATAAACACCGCCTTTCATAATTGATCACAAGATGCGGCATACCCATCATCTTTGGGGTGGCCCCTCAAATAATGTATTAGAGGGGGGCAAAGGGGCCTCAACCCCTAGGGTTTGCCTCCTATGCTGCCTTGTGTGTAGGGTGAAGTATAGGTGCAGCGTTTACCTTTGTTTAGTTATTAATAATAACTAAATTAATAATAATTTAGTTACTAATTTACTTAATAATTAATAATAACAAGTTAATAATATTAAAATTTATTTTATATAATTGATAATTAATTAATAATAATTTGTACATGGCATTTTTATTATATCCAGGGAAATACTTCTGCCTGTGCAATGGAACTCGCCCTCCTCCTCCTCACATGCCTCTTGTCTTCCCTAATCTGCTCCAGAGAATTGGGGGAACCACCAGAATATATTCTGAGGTAGTAGGGGCAGGCAGACGAGACACACAGGAGGGAGGAAAAGCTCCTTTGTGCAAGGGAAGCCCTTGTACAGTGTTACTGCAGGTTAAGAACTTAATTCGTTCTGGAGGTCCGCTCTTAACCTGAAACTGTTCTTAACCTGAGGAACCACTTCTGCTAATGGGGCCTCCTGCTGCCGCCACGCTGCTGCTGCACAATTTCTGTTCTCATCCTGAAGCAAAGTTCTTATCCCGAGGTGCTATTTATGGGTTAGCGGAGTCTGTAACCCGAAGCGTCTGTAACCCGAGGTACCACTGTACAGTTACCGTATTTTTTGCTCTATAAGACTCACTTTTTCCCTTCTAAAAAGTAAGGGGAAATGTGTGTGCGTCTTATGGAGTGACTGCAGGCTGCGCAGCTATCCCAGAAGCCAGAACAGCAAGAGGGATTGCTGCTTTCACTGCGCAGCGATCCCTCTTGCTGTTCTGGCTTCTGAGATTCAGAATATTTTTTTTCCTGATTTCCTCATCCAAAAACTAGGTGCGTCTTGTGGTCTGGTGCGTCTTATAGAGCGAAAAATATGGTAATTTCCCTTTGATATTTACATGAATATATATATAGTTTTCTTGCTAATTATTTGCTCTTAAATTGTTCACCATCTCTCTTGGAGCAAAACACTGGCCTCTAAATGTGGATCTTCATCATACTTTGCATTAGATTTTCATTTGTAATCATATCTTGTTATTTTTTTATGCTTTAAAATTATTATTATTAAATGCAAATTGGTGTAAAATTGATTGAAGTAAAATAAATCAATAACTGATTAAAATCATCAGTTAAAAGAAAAGAAACACAGGAAAACAGATAAAGAAACCATTTTGGTGTTCTTTTAAAGTCTTAGCAAGTGCAATGCCCAATGGAACCAGGAACCAGATGGCTGCTGTTAGGAAGTGTCAGTCAGATTAAAAATGGGGAGTGAAGAGAGCAAGGATAGAACCTGCACAGGCTGCACATTTCCCTGTTCTGCTGATCAATGATCCTACATGCATTTTGTAATAACAGGATGGATTCATCTTTAACTTCCTATGCAAGTTAAAAATAAAAAATAAAAATCTGGAGGCCATTCCCACCACCCAGCGTTGTGATTGGAACAAACAAACAAATGGTTTGCAAGTGTGGATCTCAAGGGCAACAACTAGTTTGTATTGCAGAATTTTGTGTGTATGAGGGCCTGTCACACCGTTGATATAACAACAGCAGCAGCAGCAGCAGCAACAACAGTATAACATGTCTAAATACCATTTCCATTGGTGCTTGAATATTATAAAATCAGAAATAAACATGATCTTCCTCATTATTACAGTGGAGCTAAGAGAAAGTATTTAACCCCACCTTTCCTCCAAAGGGTTCAAGGTGGTGCCCATGGTTCTCCCTCTCCTCATTTAATCCCTATAAACAAACTTGTGAGGTGGGCAGGGACATAACTAGGGGCTAACCAGGTTGTCCTCCCACCAAAGGCACAGACTCAGAGGGAGGCAAATATGGCACCATTGCACTCTGCCTCTCTGCCCATCTGCACACTCCACACTTCACTGCTCTGGGCAGCTGGGCAAGGCTCCCCTGGGTGTTTCGGCAGGGGAATCCAGTTGCTGGCAATGACATCCCTGTAGGGCCCCCTCCCTGCTTGGTAGTGGCACTATTAGCTCCTTCCCAAGGGTGCAGGAAATGGGGAGGGGGGGTTGCGCCAATACATCTCATTGACAAGGGTGCAAGGGAGCCTAGGTATACCTCTGAAGGTAAATTAAGCTGAGAGATAGTCGCTGGCCCAAGGTCACCAAGTGAACTTCATGAGTGGGGACTTGAGCCATGGTTTCCCAGGTCCTAGTCCCGTACTCTAACCACTACACTACACTGCCTACGTCTCCCTAGTGAATTTGTGGCAGAGGTGAGATTTAAATTGGCTGTAGTTCAGAATATTGGTTATCCAGCTGAGTACATGTAGGATATCAGCCAGATCAGAGGTTACTGGGACCTACAAGACCAATGTTGAGTTTAATCTCTCTCTCTCTCTCTCTCTCTCTCTCTCTCTCTTTTCCCTGTGTGTGAGAGAGGGGGGAGGGGGCGACACAGAGACCAATTGCCTGCTCTAGGCTACTTGCAATATCAGTTTTTTATTCATGAGCGTTATGAAAAATATATGCTCACAAGCTTCATGCACAATTACATTCAGAGAGAGAAAAGCGATCCATTGTCTAGGTGGGAGGTGTGGAAAGTTCCTGGCTCTTGCTAAGGGATGCTAAGATGATTGTGCCACCTGCACATTAGGAAGCCACTTCCACAAACTCCTGCTCCCACTCCATCTGTTTAAATTTATGGCCTTCCGCTGCTGCTTTTTTTCTTTTCTTTGCATGGACTCAATTCTCTTTCATCTTCCGTTTTTTTTTTTTCTGTAGATCACGTTTAGCTTGGTAATCATACTGGGAAAAGGAGGGTAGTAAGGGAGGACAGACCGAGGTGTGTGTTGCTATTCACATGGGGAAGATTTTTCCCCAAGAAAAATAAGCCGAATAACTTATTTTAATAATGACCTTGAGAAATTAAATAAAAATACAATAAGCATGGTAGATTAGAAAGAACAAGCCAATTAAAAACAAAACATGCTCTGCAAAATTCTGTGACAGATAAAAGTGGCCTGCAACCTTGACAGTAAGAGATGAATACTAACATGATTTTGCAAGGACCACACACGGCTGTGGGTTTTTAAAAGCCTTCTGAATTTTTAAAGAGTTGTAGGCTATTTTAGAAAAAGTAGAAAGGTGAAAAGGCTATCTCACTCCTTTTTATTTTTATGTTTTCAGTTAAACAACTTGGGAAGGGATGTGAGGAGGAGAAAACCATACTGAGTTTGCCTGCAGCTGGAAGGCATGCAACAACATTTCTCCAACTTTAATATCTGCTGTTTCATTTTATATTCATCATGTCAGCATAATCTGCTTTTATGGGAATAGTCTTGGTTCCCGACCAAATGCATTTAAGCCCTTTTGCTTTTAAGTTTGATTGTAATGCGACTTGAAAATTTCAATGAAATGTTTATATTTAAGGACTGTAGAAATGGCAGAGAGAAAATGGAATTACAAAATCAATCAGAAAGCATCTTGCTCTTGTGTGCGTATGTCTCTCTGTTTCCTTGTCTCTCTGACCTTTCTTGTGAGCAGACAACTGAATGGCTGGCTGGAAACGTCTTCCCTGCTTGTTCTTCAGGGACATATTTGTACAATGTGCTGGAAGCAAAATGGGCTTCTTGAGCACAATTCTTCTGCATTTGGAAGGAAAGTGTGGTGTTCAGCAAATTTTTTACTCAGAGTAGACCCACTGAAATTAATTGACCTAACTCAGTCATATTCATTAATTTCAGTTAGTCTACTTTGAGTAAAAATTAGTTGCCACCCAACTACCTGCAAAGGGATAGCTGTCCCTTGCCTTTGGGGGGAGGGTCGCCAATTCAGCAGGAACAGAAGAATCTTAAATATATCAGCTCCTAAGCAAGCACAGATTTGTATTGTATTATTGTATTGTATTGTATTGTATTGTATTGTATTGTATTGTATTGTCATATATCATATCATAATCTCGTAATGCAGTTTTCAGTGATGAGTGCGCTTCAGTCAGATGTGAAGATATGAATTTCTTGGCAGGCCTTGGGAAAGTAAAGCAAATTTCCTGCTTTTTTTAGCATTCCTCTGTAACATAGGGATGTATCCCACTAAGGCTGGATCAAAGAAGCATTTCAGTTAAACATGTTGTGAACTTTGTATGAGAAATTGGGTTAGCAAAAGTGGAACTCCACAGTGCCATTTGCACAGTGTTAGAATGCCTAAACAACGGATATAAAGCACTTTTTCTTTGCCAATGTAGCTGAGTCCTAAGTGCTACTCAGGTGGAGGCCATGGCTTGGTGAAAGAGCATCAGCTTTGCATTCAGAAGGTCCCAGGTTCAATTGTTGGCACCTCCAGATCGGGCTGAGAGAGACTCCTGTCTGAAACTCAGTAGAGTGGCCACCAGCCAGTGTAAGCAATGCTGAACTAAATGGACCATGTGGTCTGACTATGTATAATTTAAATGGGTATATTCTAAGAACAAACATTGGGTATTTACAACCCAAAATGTTGGTCATGTTATGGTGCACATATGCATTATTTATTTATTTATTAAATTTATATCCTGCCTTTCCTCCCCAAGGAACCATGGTGGCAAGTACACAAATCTTTATACAAATGGATCATCTAAAAAGAGTTCCAGCGCAGATTCCCCTTTAAGGTTGCAGTTCCCAGCATCTGCTATGGTGGAGTTGTGCTTGAAAATTCAACCACTAATGCACTTTCCAAAATAAATATATTGAGGAGCAAGATAGGGTTTTAGATGTGTTTAGAGGGACAGCAAACAATCAAGAGAGTTTACCCAAATAGAGGTGATTTCCAGCTGAACAGGCTGCCTGGGTAGGTAATTAGCTGTTGTGGTTCCCACCAATCCACAATAATTTTGGAAACATTAGGCTAACATTAGAGAACCCTTGTGTGTACAAAGCAGTCTGCCCAACCTGACTGCTGACTGTTCTAATCTTATTTTGCATTCCAAGGCGGAGAAGAATTTCTGGGTAAATGACCCTCAATTCATAATGTGTCTGAGCATTACAAGCTGGGCAAATTTTCATTCTGAACTTTGACAGTGTTGCTACTTACCAAGGAATATTAAATAGCTAAGCCAATTTCTTCTTTTCACACTTGCACCTCAACCCACATGAATTGTATGCTTTTTCTTTCTTTATAATAAAATAGTTTGGTATAAAACATGCCCCCCCCAACAAAATCTTGATAAACGGCTGTATCTATGTTCTCCTTAGAGTGCATCCTCTGGAATCAGTGGACCCTGGTTGCGTACATTAATTCCAGTGGGTCTGCTCTGAGTAACATTGGATACAACTCAAAATTGTAAGGTGTCAACTTAAAAACAACTTCTGGATCTCCAGTGGAAAAGTCTTAGTCTAAGGCAAATTCACAGATCTGTGAAATTTCAGAGAAGAGAGGCATGTTCTAGATTTGTCTGGTTCTAATTTGGGTGTTGCTAGTGTGCTGCCCTTAAGATTTTGTTGGACGCCCATCAACACTAACCAAGGCGGTCAGTGGTCAGGGATGGAGGGAGCTGCAGTCTAGTAAAATATTGAGGGCACCATTTTGGCTATCCCTGTTCTAACTGGACAGTGTTGGTCATCAAGTCTTAAGTACATATGCCTTACAAGGATACTGTGAGGACAGAACAGGAATACAGTTTTTTAACCTGCCTTTAAGCTCTTATCTGGGATGCTGGTAGCGCTGTGGGTTAAACCACAGACCCTAGGACTTGCCAATCATAAGGTCGGCAGTTCGAATCCCCGTGACGGGGTGAGCTCCCGTTGCTCTGTCCCTGCTCCTGCCAACCTAGCAGTTTGAAAGCACGTCAAAGTACAAGTAGATAAATAGGTACCGCTCCGGCGGGAAGGTAAACGGTGTTTCCGCGTGCTGCTCTGGTTCACCAGAAGTGGCTTAGTCTTGCTGGCCACATGACCCGGAAGCTGTACGCTGGCTCCCTCGGCCAATAAAGCGAGATGAGCAGCGCAATTCCAGAGTTGGTCACGACTGCACCTAATGGTCAGGGGTCCCTTTACCCTTTACCTAAGCTCTTATCTATTCTTCTAAATACATTTAATACTAACATCACATTACATTGTGCTTGGCACTGCAGTTCATATTTGGGGTTGTGTGGTGTCATATTTGTGTTATGTCAGCTATTCTGTGAAGCCAAGAGTGTGGCAGTTTTAATTGCATTGTGGTGCCATCTGACAGGGCAAATTGGAGAGAAGTCTTTTGGCTTGCTAAATACAGAAATCTGAGTGTGTATACTTGCTCACTTAAGAACAGGCACTGACTTTCCTGCTTTGACACCATAACTACGCATGGGTTGTGCAGTGCAGGGCTGCCAACTTGAATAAAATATTGGGGAGGGGGCAGGTAAGCCCCACCCCACATAATCAATCACATGACACAGCACACACACAGCATCTGAATGGCAATACAGTGGTGCCCCACAAGACGAATGCCTCGCAAGATGGAAAACCCGCTAGACGAAAGGGTTTTCCGTTTTGGAGGTGCTTCGCAAAACGAATTTCTATGGGCTTGCTTCACAAGACGAAAATGTCTTGCGATTCCTGGGTTTTCCCCCCTCCCCCCTTTTTCCCAAGCCCCTAAGCCGCTTAACAGCTGTTCGCTAAGCCGCTTAACAGCTGTTCGCTAAGCCGCTTAACAGCTGATCGCTAAGCCGCTTAACAGCTGATCTAAGCCGCTTATCAGCTGATCTAAGCCGCTAATAGCCTTTTAGCAGCTAATCCGCTAATCCCTTAAGCCTTTAATAGCCGCTAATAGCCGCTGAACCACTAATAGCGCTAATAGCGCTAATCCGCTAATTGGCTTGCTTCGCAAGACGAAAAAAACCGCAAGACGAAGAGACTCGCGGAACGGATTCTTTTTGTCTTGCGAGGCACCACTGTACCCATTAATTTTGAAGGGACCTGGCCCCTTCAAATATTTTAGGGGGGCGCGAGGGACCTCAGCCCCTAGGAGTTAGCTCCTGTGGTGCAATGTATACATGAGTAGCTTGGTTTAAAAATAATGACCCTTGGTCATCGCCGAGATTCTAGGATAAAAGCCAAGAGCTTCTCAAGTCTCATGAATATTGTTCACATTTATATTTGCATAATATCATTAGCTGTAGTGATTGATTGCTATAGTTTAGAATGTAATTTGTTTCATAATTGCTAACTAGAATTTTTGTAATGGATGGATTTGTTCTACTAAATTAGTGGTTTTAATATTTGGCCAATATTTGGCCAATTGAGCAAGGCCTTTTCTTTAGAGTGGTCAAACACTGAACATTATAATATCACATTCTAAAGATCAGTGCAATAACATCTAAAGGAGTTGGTCATTCAAACTTTTGCTGCCCCTTTTCCCAGGAGCTATGCAGTACGGCTGTCTTTCTCAACCTAAGACTTTTGATGTGGGTCCAAAGTCCCAGGTGTTGCTGAGAAACAGTTCTTTTGTTGTTATTGTTGTTTTACAGAGCAACTTTCAAATCCCTCTTCATTCATGAAGCTCACACTGTGAGTGGGAGTACGGGTTAACTACCATCACTCCAGGCTGTCTTTTACCATAAGGTTTTTTTGTGAGGGGGAGAGGGGGAATAAGGGTTAGAGGAATGGTTGAGGAAATTTATAATTACTGTATTTTTCCGTGTATAACACACCCTCCTGTATAAGACGCTTCCTATTTTGGGGGACTCAAAATTAAGAAAATGAGGGGAGATTGCCCCTGTGTGTAAGACTACACCCTCTTTATTAACATTAATTTTTGGTAAAAAATCCTAGTCTTATACACAGAAAGGTACGGTAAGTATAAGTAAAATAGGTCCTCGTGTACCAGCACAGGTTGAATGGAGGCAAGCAAACCAGCCAAACCAATCCTTCCTTGTTAACTTTGCTGTTGCCTCCTCTGCTCACTCGGTTGCTTGGAACTCTGTGGCTGCCAGGCGAGCTGTTATATGCAAGGCTGCACCAACCACATAAGCACAATGTTTGCGGCTTCTGTTCGCTTAGCTAGGATCCGAAGAGCAAGTGAAATGATAAAACTCTCACTTTCCAGACAGGGCTACATACAGTGCTGTGAAAAATATATTGTATGTCTGGTTTAAGTCTAAGGAGTCTCGTATGGCAGAACAACTCTAGCCCTGCCCCATAGCAACAAAATCCCACTTCCTAACCTGAATTATCTGTTTCATCAGTTATTAGCAGAACATCCACCAAGCTACTTAATGTCGTCTGTCAGCTACAATGACATCTCTGTCTATTTAGCTGTCCCTATGCATGGGTTTCTCATATTGGCAGGGCATGACCTCAGTTTATATACAGTACTGTATTTCATCCTTAGCAGGTGCATGAAATTCTAGGTCTCCTGATAGTACTGTTATTGCTATTGAGGTTCAGATGAAGGTTTCTGTAGCAGTTGACAAACAGAAGTGTTTTGAGCGGATTTCCATGGTGCTGTTCTCCCCCACGCCCTCTTAAAAATACAGATATTGGTTACATCACTTCTTATATACCTCATAAAAAAGGTTTTTTATTTGAAGCTTTAGTGCTTTTTCAGTGTTTCACTACCAAAGGTTATGGACTGTTTCTCTGTTGTCAGAACTAAAATGAACACATTTTTCAAAAGCAAAATGATTATTGTGTGTGTGTGAAACCTTGGGTGGGTTAGCTTAACTTGTCCCACTGTTCAAACCTTTTTCACTTGTGCTCCTGCTTTCCCTCTCCTGGTTTGGAAGGTTTTTGTGGGAAGACTAGAAATTGTATTCTATCTACAAGTCATACTTCACCAGGAGAACATATTACACTCCATATTTTGGTTTCTGAGATAACTCAGCTTTTTCAGCTAGAAAAAAGAAGTAGTTAATTTATAGCTTCCAAATTGGAAAATAATGAACCATTTGGCCTAACCTTCTGTCTTGATGGCAGATAAATTTATACAAGGGATAAATTCAGGCATAATGGAAAGCCATGATTTGTTTGGCCAAACCATGGCTTGTCTTAATGTCTGAACCTAACTCTGCCCACAAACTGTGGTTTGCTTTGAGACTAACCATCCAAGACATCAAAGTTGAAGGTGATTTGTAAACCACACTTCCTGCTGTGGCTTGCTGTTCATGACTGAATTCACATATCATAAAGCCATAGGTATTTATTATAATACTTCATTTTGTAAGATTTTTTAAACCCACCTTTCATCATAAGATCAGGCTACATAGAATATGCAGTTTTAAAAGCAAATGTAAGCAATACAATAAATCATGTAAAATTCATCTAAATGGACCAGAATAAAATAAATTCTGTAAAAGAAGTGGATCCCACAAAACAAAGTACCTTACCTGTCAAAGGTCAAGGTAAGGTGTGCCTACAGCATATAACAGGAGATGTACAATAAAGATGTAGATGCACCTCAGCAGGAAGCTCCACAGTTTAAGGGCTGTCACAGAAAAAGCCTTCTCCTGTGCTGCCATTTTTAGGTGAGTTGCTTCCCTCTGCTGACAAGGTTGTAGGGATGTTTGGATATTTGGGGCCTAAGTCATTTAGGGATTTAAACACTAATGTGAGCACCTTGAATTGGGTCTGGAAATGAATGGGCAATCAGTTCAGCTACTTTAAAACAGGGATTATATAGGCACTAAATGAAACCACAGCCACTAATCTGGCCATTGCATTTTGGCCTGGTTGAAATTTCTGAATCATATTCGATGGTAGCCCCACAATAGAGTGAGTTGCAGTAATCCAGTCTAGAGGTTACCGGAGCATGAAATACAGTGAGCAACTCACTCCTGTCTAATAATAATAATAATAATTTATTTATACCCCGCCCATCTGGCTGGGTTTCCCCAGCCACTCTGGGAAGCTTCCAACAAAATATTAAAATACAATATCCTTCAGATATTAGAAGCTTCCCTAAACAGGGCTGCCTTCAGATGTCTCTTGAAAGTCTGGTAGGTGTTTTTTCCTTTGACATTTGGTGGAAGGGAGTTCCACAGGGTGGGCGCCACTACCGAGAAGGCCCTCTGCCTGGTTTCCTGTAACTGAAGGTCTGCAGCTGGTGAACCAGCCAGAGATGGAAGTGGGCAACCCAGGGCGCAGAGGCCACCTAAAGCCTCCACTGACTGTGCTGGATCTGGGAGCACTTCCAAGCTACAGACCTCATCCTTCCAGGGGAGTTCATTCCCATCCAGAGCAGGCCATCTCTCTACCTCCTTTACTAGTGAATGTGGAACAGATAACACCTCTGACTTTTCAAGAATTTGATATAATTTATTGGCTTACATCCAACCCATCACTGCTTCCAAGCACTAGCCTAGCACTTTTGCCTCCTCTCCTGATTTGGTTTAAAAAGATAGCATTGGGTGTCATCTGCATAATGGTGACACTTTACTCTAAATCTCCTGATGACAGCTCCCAGTGCTTTCGGATAGGTGGGCAGTGAACTTCTGCACCTGAAAAAGAGTCTTCACTGTGGAGATGGGGGTGGACTTACAAATCTGTGAAGCCAACCTCTAAGCATATGGTGGGGGAGGCAAACAACTAGTTCAAGATACTGGCTTGCCTGTTAAAGTCTAGAAGCTCAAACCATGGTTTTGCCAACACCTAAAGCATATTGAGTGTATGTTTGCTGAGACTTCCCTTGAAAACCACAGAAGGCAATTTTATAGTTTACCAAAGTACTTTATTCCACAATTTGGATCTGGGGTACCTGATTAATTGCTTTCTCTTATATGTACATTAAGGTCTTCCCTGAAGACTCTGCTCTATGTGCCTCTACCATCTGATACACCCTGTTCTTGGGAGAGAACATAATGTATAAAAGAACCTGGATCAGGCCAAAGGTCCTTCAAGTCCAGCATCTTGTTCTCACATCAGCCAACTAGGTTGTTCATGAGAAGCATGCAGGCAGGACCTGAACGCAACAGTGCTCTCCCCATCTGTGATTCCATGCAGTTTACCCATCCCACTATTATCCCCAGGCAAGGGTGTTTCTCCTGTCCAGCTTTTGGGGTTTTACAATACAGATTTTTATTAATGAATTATTGCTGCTGATAGCTGCGTTGAGTTTTGCTTCTTTGGTGGTTCTTTTTATTGTGTCTTATTGGTGCTTACTGATACTTGTTTTGTTGTAGTTTCAACATTTCTTATTAGTTGCGTTGTGTGACTTTGTAGATCAAAAGGCAAAGTACAAATATTTTAATAAAATTAAGTAGGAAGTTCTTTCACATGTTTTCATAAATCTCTCTCCCTTTAGTTCAAAGCTCTTTCTGCCTGTTTGGCCTAGGAAAGCTTAGGCAATTGTTCCCCCTATTGTTTCCGAGATTAAGAATCCATGGATTCCCTTCTGGTAATCATTATTCCTTTCTGCACAGCATCTTGAGTCTTCTAGGTCCTGCATTATCTAATCAAATTATCTGTGGAAAAGTACAGTGTGTTCTAAATGAGATATTACAAAGGCAGAGTAGAACAGTATTATTAATCCCCAAGTCTTCGAAAATGATTCTTCTGTTGACAGGGCCCTGAATCTGACCCTCAGGCCCAGCACATATAACCGATGGGACATTAACTGTATTAAGCTTCCCTAATAATTCTTAATATGGATTTGTCTTTTTGCTGCCCATGCACCTCATGTTGACATTTTTCACTGAACTACCCAGTGTGACCCACAAGTTTTCTCTTGGATACTCAGTTCAGAGATTTGTGGTTTTGGAGGATTGATTAGTGAAAACAGCTATTAAGTATACAGTGGCATTGTTAGAAAAATTAGTTCAGGCTGAAACTTAGCTGTTTCAACAGAATGAAAATATACTCTAAAACACAACAAAATACCCCCCCCCCCAACAGTCAGTATTGAGTCTCAGAAGATTTGCTCTAATGGCTAGCTATGCAGGCCAAATGTATTATAAAATCCAGAAAGAAACGTTGTTGAGCAAAGCCCGAAAAAAATGAAGTTTTTGAGCTAAGGCAGATAAACAACACTGCCAACATGGGTTGCCATATGTCCAGATTTTCCTGGATGTTTAAGTGATTTCCACCCAGACACTGTTTCTGATGACCAATCTTGCCAGCTATGTCCGGGAAATTCCAGACGTATGGCAACCCTATATTATGAGTAGGGGTTGGGGCACAGATGTGATCAAGGTTGCAGTTAAAGGCAAATGTACTTAATCCACACATACTGAAACAATATGTGACATTGCCATCCTTTGAAATGAATACTTCTCTGAATTTTGTGCTGCAACTCTCCAATCAAATAGTGTGCAAAAATGCATATACTAGGCTAAAGTTTGCATAAAATGCATGTAATAATGAAAATGACATACACAGATGCATCATAATATGGAAACTCTAAAAGAGAAAAGAAGCTTTGCAAAAATGTGTATATAAGAAGAAATTCACATTAAAGTTTTGATGAATTTTCATAAAGACTTTTTAAAATTTACAAATTGATTTGGATACCTGAATATATTGGGAAAAATGAGAAACTGAAATTGACTGATTTGCCAGTTCCCAACTATAGTTAATACCAAGGTCCTTGTAAAAAACCGGTGCTTCAGTTTTCCTTTGTAATTAAGCAGAACTGAAATATCCTTTTGATGGGAGAAAGTCATTTTCACCTTGTTTTATCAGGGAGGGGGCAGTTTAATAGATAAATGGTTTAATGTTTCTGTCCATTTTGTTCCACAAGCACACATTCTCTCCGGATGGAGGATGCAGTTATGAGAAAAGCCTTCTCAGATTTTGGAAGGCATCATATCTGATAGTTTCCCAAAACACAGCAGACTCTGCAGTCCTGAGCAATGGCACTTACTCCCTAGTAAGTTTGGTTAGGAATGCAGCTTAAGTTTTCATTCAAGGAGCAATTTAAGAGTATTTAATCTCTATGTACTGGGAGATGTTTATTACAAGCACTATAGATTAAACATATTTATTGCTTTGCCCTGATTGAGCTGTCCTAGATGGATTTCAGCCAGGTGTGGGGAGTGTTGATTTATATTGGATGACTAGGTTGGAATACCAAGAAGACTTATCAGCAGTTTTTACAGCTTGTTCCAACAAGCGTAGTTTGGATAACCTTGGATCATTTTGATTTCTTATCAGAATCCAGTCCTTAATACCTTTTAGTAACCAAGCAAAGCTAAGAAGCCTTAGCAACTAAAGGTGCTTGCTTTGTGGCTTCTCCGGCATATAAAACTACTGTCCCCTAAGGAAGAGGTAAAGGGGCATTTAAAGGTTTTCTTGAACTATCTGGATGTCCTCAGTCTTGTCCAGAACCCTCAATTCTTCCCCGAAAAGTAGAATTCTGGAAAACAGTAATATAGTATGCACTGGATGTAAGAATTCCCAGTGTAATGTAAGCATGCCCAAACCACGTCCCTAAATATTTAAAGGAAGTCCCTTGTTCTGAAGTGTTTCCATTCAGTTGAAATATGGGGGATAGGGCCAAAGGCTATGAATGCTTCCTTGTAATTCTGTAGTTGCCAACATGGTGCCTGTGAGCACAACAACAACCACAAGGACCTCTCCGGTACCCATGAAACCTTTGAGCTCACTCGCTGCATATTTAGCATGAGGTTGTGAGGATGGTTCCCATCTCCCCCTTTTGAACAGTAGTGATGAAGCAGGAAAGAGCATTGTGTTCTGCTACATCACCTTTCAACTTCATGAAGTGACCTGGAGTGAAAAATATTCTCTGGCTATTTCTCCCAATGCCCCACTCCCCAAACTTTGCTATGGAAAGGTTTCCCTTTTCTCAATCCATTAGTAACAATGAATGGATGCTAATTAGACAAGCTTTGCAGTTCCGAAACTTTCTACCTCCAGGATCTGCTTGAGAGGTGACGGTTAGTATAGCAGGTAGATGCAAAGTTTGTCCTAATCAATTAGGAGTTACTGGAATCATTTTCCATTACTGTACTACCTAATCCATCTTTGAAGATTGCCAAATTCTTTGCCATAATAATATCATTGTTACAACAAGGAGTTCTATAGCTTAAATTTCCTATAGAATCATAGAATCATAGAATCATAGAATCATAGAGTTGGAAGAGACCACAAGGGCCATCGAGTCCAACCCCCTGCCAAGCAGGAAACACCATCAGAGCACTCCTGACAAATGGTTGTCAAGCCTCTGCTTAAAGACCTCCAAAGAAGGAGACTCCACCACACTCCTTGGCAGCAAATTCCACTGTCGAACAGCTCTTACTGTCAGGAAGTTCTTCCTAATGTTTAGGTGGAATCTTCTTTCTTGTAGTTTGGATCCATTGCTCCGTGTCCGCTTCTCTGGAGCAGCAGAAAACAACCTTTCTCCCTCCTCTATGTGACATCCTTTTATATATTTGAACATGGCTATCATATCCCCCCTTAACCTCCTCTTCTCCAGGCTAAACATGCCCAGCTCCCTTAGCCGTTCCTCATAAGGCATCGTTTCCAGGCCTTTGACCATTTTGGTTGCCCTCCTCTGGACACGTTCCAGTTTGTCAGTGTCCTTCTTGAACTGTGGTGCCCAGAACTGGACACAGTACTCCAGGTGAGGTCTGACCAGAGCAGAATACAGTGGCACTATAACTTCCCTTGATCTAGATGCTATACTCCTATTGATGCAGCCCAGAATTGCATTGGCTTTTTTAGCTGCCGCGTCACATACAGGTAAGTCCATACATTGACCCTGGACTCAGCCTTCCAATTTTAGGCTCTAAAGTGGGGAAGGGTTATTTTATAGTTCCCCTTCCCTTCCCAAAGATGCCATTCAAAGTAGTTGTCGTCATCTCCTGCCATTCCTTGTCATACCCTCCAACCTTTTTCTGATGAGAATAGGGATGTCCCATTCCATAATTATAATTTTACTACAATGGTACCTTGGTTTTCAAATGTCTTGGAAGTTGAGCATTTCGGTTTTTGAATGCTTTTCTGAAGTCAAACATGCCATGCAGCTTCCGTATTGAATTTTCTGTAAGTAAATGTTTCTGGTTTTCGAATGTTTCGGAAGTCAAACGGTCTTCTGGAGCAGATTACGTTCGAAAACCAAGGTACCACTGTATTTATACCCCACATATCTTACTGGGTTGCCCCAGCTACCCTAGGCAGCTTCCAACATAACTCCATACCCTTCAACATTTCTCTAATGAAAATAGGGACATTCTAAGGAAAAGGATCAGATCATAAACTTGGATGGCTTCCCTAAATCAGGGATGCCCCTGGAAAAAAGGGACACTTGGAGGGTCTGCCTTTCCTGCTTCTCCTTTCACACTCAACTTGTGCCCTACTCACTTCCAGGCTGCATGTACATTCATCTTCCTTCTTGTACATGCACCTACAGCAGACTTCTTGTATATTCGTTCTTTCTGTTCCTAATTAGTTAGCTGGTTTGAAACAACCTTTTCTCTCTCTAATTCTACTCCTAGCCTGCTCCAGCCTTAAACCTCAGAGGAAGGACACTTCCATTCCCCATAACTTTCCTTTTCTTCTTTAACTTCCCTTTTCTGCCTTGTTCTGGCAGAGGCTTGTGATGTGGCCAGGGTGCAGGTGGGCAAGTGAGGTGGCACTGAGCAGGCTGCAACACTGATTCTCCCCATTTGGGAAGCAGAACGCTGCACCACAGTGCCCCTTGAGTTCTCCCTCTGCCGCGAACTTCTTGCATGCCTTACCCACCACATTTGAGAAACTGTGACCCAGCCAAGAGATCTCCTGTCTTCATTCTGTGTGTACCACTTGGTCGTTCTCCATATTTTCTTCACAATTTCAGAGTCTACTGACTACTGCTATCAGTTTTAATATTTAATGCTTGTTTAGCATCATTCACATCCTAGACGCCGTACAGAAAGCAGCAGTAATGCAGTCCCTGCCCACAGGGCTTACTGTCTTTATTAAACATACGAAACAGGAAGGGGGGGGTGGAGAGACAGAGAGAGAGTGGGAGGGAAATGGTAATGAAAAGCCTGAACGATGAAGAGTCAGAAGTGTTGCAGTGGGTAGAGTAGTGCCTAGGAAATGCTTTTCAAAACAAACGGATGTTCAGGAATGACTCAGGAGACCAATGCAGTTTGATGTAGGCAAGTTCCAAATGTGTACCTATGAGTAGGGTTGGATGGATCACTGTATTTCTGCTACGTCAGTTTCTGCATGTGTTCATTCATAAGTCCATAATGACCTGTTCCTACAGTACTCTGAGGTAAAATCAACATGAGGTTATTTTGTCCTAAATTTTGCACAGATTTTTTATGCATTTTGGCATGTTATTTGGGTTGAAGATTGTATTGTGAGCTTTTGTGAAGTGCAGAATTGGAATATTCTGGCCCAGGTATTATATTGGCACATGCGATATCTGTTGGCTCACTTAAAAGCTTTCAAGGAAGATTGAATACACATTTTTAATAAACAAGCAAACAAAGCATTGTTAATTTATCAGGGAAGAGCATGTGTCCTGCATGCAGAAGGTCTCGTGTTCAATTCCTGGCATCTTTAGGCAGGACTGGGAGAGATTTCCCATCTGAAACCCTGGAGAACTGCTTCCAGTCCAGTCGATGTGCACAGTACTGTGGTAGATGACCCTGTGGGTTTGAGTCAGTATAAGGCAGCTACCTATGTTGCTGTTGTTGATAGGCGTTTATTCCCCAGCTCTCCTGAAGTATTCAGATAGGACCATTAGATGGAAGTTTGTGTTTCCTGTCCTTGTTCCTGGTTGGATAATGAGCGACCTGGGCCACTAACTGTCCTCGTTGGGGATTCAAGTGGCAATGCCTCTGTCTTGGATATGTCGATAGAATAATTAGCAAAGTGCTGAGTAAGGGAGTTTGCAATAATGGTTTAACCTTGTCTCTGTCAAGGGGGAAAACAGCAGCTGGGTATTCAGGCAGCTATAGAACAGTGGGAGTTTTGTGAGGGGGTGGAGGGGGATAAGTCTGATGGACAGGTAAGCTAAGCTCCACGCAAAGGGTTTCACTTTCTAGATAGGGTCTGCTTTGCCTGTTCATATCTGTTCCACCAGCTTAAACTCACAACAGCTATCTTTTCAGTACTGCAAAATGGGGAGTTTGTGCTGGGGGCCAGTGTTGTAGAAAGGAAAATGAACTTACGTGGAGCAGAAAACCTCTCTTGCGCAGAGGGGCATATGAGTCCTTGACACGAGCAGAATTTTAAAACATTGAAGTCTGTAGCTGTTGGCTACAATCTTTCCAAGAGCAGTTACTGCATATCTTAATTCTGAAGCCAGGGGCAAGCCCCTTTTAAGACTAGAAGATTGTGCATGGCTGCTCATTTTGCTTGTATTCATGAGTATCTTTCAGAAATGGTGTAGTTTCAGCTCATTTTTGGTAGCTAAGCCTAAGCAGGTTGAGTGCTTTATGTTCTGCTGTTGGCAATGTTTGTACTAGTTTTAATTTGGTGGTATTTGGAAGAGGTTTTGCGTGCAGTGTTTACGTGTTTATCACCAGGAGCTTCTGAGATATGAGTGGCCTAATAAAGTAGCATTAAATTTAATAACCTAAAATTTGGGCAACTGGCCCAGGGTCACCAAACCATCTGGGGTTCAATTCTAAGGGTTGAAGCCAGACATTGTGAATGACTTGCTTCTCATTATATAAGGATTT
This sequence comes from Podarcis tiliguerta, assembly GCF_965153285.1. Taxonomy (NCBI): domain Eukaryota; kingdom Metazoa; phylum Chordata; class Lepidosauria; order Squamata; family Lacertidae; genus Podarcis; species Podarcis tiliguerta. Next base: position 6,818,895 of record NC_139553.1, read on the forward strand.
GAAATGGTTTTCCTGTCTTAATAGCCTGTGGCTTGATTAAGACATAATGGGAATCCATGTTTTCCTGCTATGTCAGGTGTGGGGAACCTTTGGCCCTCCAAATGTTCCTGAACTACAACATCCATCAACCTTGGCCATTGACCATGCTTGCTGGGGCTGATGGGAGTTGTAGTTCAGCAACATCTGGAGGGACTAAGTTTCCCCATAATTGTGCCATGTGAATGAGCTGTAGTGAGCCTTGGACTCAATGTGCTCCTCCTACCCACTTCTCTTTCATGGCTGCAAGGAGAAGACCTGAAGCATTCATTTCTGACTTTGAACAGGCCACTGTTCTCCCTGCCATCCAAAGAGTTTGTTTATCTAGTGATCTGAAACCACTGTTTTATCCTGGTTTATTCTCACTGAAATTAGAATTTAAACAAACAAGAGTTCCTGAGCTTGGACACAGGATGTACCTAGGGGTTGGTCAGGTTGGCCACTGCCAAGGGTGCAGGCCCGGGGGGTGGGCCCCACAAAAATTGTGCTTCTCCACTCTGGCTCATAGTGATTCGGAGTCCACCCTGGGCTGCTCTTCCATTGCTCTGGGTTGCTGGGCAAGGCATGCAGGCTCCTCTGTTCACCTCGGTGTAGGAATCCAGTTGCTGGCATAGGCCATCACTGCAGCAGGGTGGGCACTAATTTGTAGGAGAAGGGAAAGGGAAGCAAAAGAGGAAGGAGGTGAAAGAGAAGGCAGTGAGCAGAAGGAGGGAGGCTGAAAGGCAGGCAGACGGACCAACAGAGGAGAGGGGGAGGGGGAAGGAGAGGAGGAGCAGAGCAACCAAACCCCAATGGCTCTGGGATGCAAAAGGCAACAAAATGCAAACGTTTTAATTTCTGGTCCATGATCTCTCCCAGCTTTGGAGGCGCAAGGTACACCTCTGCTTGTACATTGCAGGAAACTCAAGCTTTGTTTGAAACCAGATTCAACAATCTTTGTATGAAGCTTTGAAAGAGAAAGAGATATTGGGTGGGAGTGTGGCATTCACACTCCTTATTCATGTAGCTGGAAATCATAATCCCATTATGTCTGAACTTGGCCACAGGGTGGGCAGGATCCCCCTGCCTTATCCCCAGAAGATTCACAGTGCAGAGGGCTTCACTGGACACCTTTGCTGTGAAAGATGTTGCAGACTTCCCCAACCTGATGCCTTCCAGATATTTCAGACTACAACTCACATCAACTCTAGCTTGCACGGTCAACAGATGGAGTGTTGCAAATTGTAGAAGAAAACATCTGTAGAGCACCAGTTTGAGGAAGGCTGATCTATAGCATGTTGTCAAAGGGCATGATAAGAGCTGTTCAACAGTGGAATGGGCAACCTTGGAAGGTGGTGGACTTTTATTGGAGGTTTTAAAGGAAAGGTTGAATGACTATCTGACATGGATTCTTTAGCTGTGATTCCTGCATTCTAGGGAGTTGGACCAGAAAATCCTTGGGAATCCTTTCAAACTCTGCAATCATATGATATTGTGAGCAGTTACATGCAGTTACATGATCTTTAAGCTTGGGTACTGTTGAGAATGGGAGTTGCTGAGAGATACCCAGGAAGAAGCCCTTTTCAACAGTATCTAAATATACTGAACAACTCTTTGTTTCTGTTCTTGCAGAGATGTCCGGAACGGTTTCTGACATTTCCTTGGTACACTGGAAGCAGCAGTGGCTGGAAAATGGCACCCTCTATTTCCATGTCTCTATGAGCAGTGCTGAACAGCTCTCTAGGAACACACCGCCGACCTTGCAGGAGCCGTCAGAGATTGTGGAGGAACAGATGCATATTCTTCATATCTCCGTCATGGTGAGTGACCACCATTCTCCCCTTTACCATCTCAAAGACACCCCTCTTTTCTTGTCACCCTCCTCAGTTCAGCTTCTTCTGCAAAAGTATAATAGAATCATAGAGTTGGAAGGGACCATGAAGATCATCTAGTCCAAGCACCTACAATGTGCATCTGTCCCTCATCAGGATCAAACCTGCAGCCTTTGTGTTATCAGCACCATGCTGATAAGTGACCAACTGCTCTATCTATGGTCATAAGTGGATTTGATTTATGTATATATCCATATATCTACACCTGTATTCACACTGCTTTTCTGCATAAGTTACAACCTTGCTGTAAAACCACAGCAAAATACAATGGAAGCAAGCAGGCATGACAGGTTAAAATGATATTCAGATAAAAACATCTACCCAGCAAAGGGAAAATGCCTGCTGGAATAGTAATAGTACTGGTAATAGTAATAGTCATTCACCAGCAGAAAACAGCAGGAGAAGGTGGATAGCTAAACCTCAGTGGGGGGAAGGTGTTCCACAAGTTGGGTGCCACCACAGAGAATGCCCTCCCTAGTCACTGCCAACCACTCTTCCACCACAGGGAACAGAGGAGGGCTTCTCCTCCAGATCCTAGGCAGCAGTCAGGTTAGCATGGGAGGAGGGCTATTTGGGGTTATTTCTTTGTAAAGGGAATGTGCCTTGAGCAGTGAATGCTGGTCTATCAGAATTAACTGCCCCATCAACCTCATTCTGCCCTCAGCCAGCCCCTCTGTGCCTGCCTTCTTGCTTAACCCAGGGAGTGGCCCTGAATGACCCTGACTGGGTCAGCTTCCTTCTCATTGCAGAATGCAGCAAGAGACCAAACCAAACGAGGATTAGTAGCCTCTGCTTGTTATTGGTTCTGTCCCCACCTACCCTTGGTGCCCGTGCTTTCTGCCTTACCAGTCCCAAGGGACATCAGCTGCCTCTGGCCTTGAGGCATTCATGTTTAAACTCCCCTGCTCTTAAAAGTTCCAGGCTGGTCCACTGCCTCTGGGTACTGTGTAGCCAAATTTCCTTTTTAAATTATTTGACAAGAGCAACAAAGTGTGGCCTGGGGGAGTTTGGAGGGATGTTCTCTCTAGGGCAAGGGTAAATGCTAGATGACAAATAGGATGACAACTTCAACATGCCTTTGTTGTCATTATCTCTTGTATAACTCAAAACATGTGAGTTGAAGACTTCAGTGCTGTCAGAAGAGCATGGCTTTTCTATGCTATATTCAGTCAGATAAAGACAAAGCAATGGGACAACATATACTGTACCTTGATGCTTTTTAAAGTTTGATCACACTCATCAAGCAGGTATCAGCAGCACAGTGGTGTTTTTTGGGGGGTTTGTTTTGTTTTTTGCTGTTTGCACTGAGAAAGCAAATCTGTTATTGCAGCACCCTGCAAATCGAAGCTTTATCACTTCAAGGCTTTTTGTTGTTAAGGCTTTTTAAAAAGCTGCCGCTTGCCACTGTGCAGACTTTCTGGGACTGAGAAGAGAGACTTCTGGAATTGTAGTCTCTGACTGGTGTTCTTCAGAGAGAAGGCAAGGGGGAGACACAGGTGATGTCTGAACTCCTCTCACCTGTATAAGATGCTCATGATGGGTAGCTTTGTGATAACCTATCCAAGGAACAGTAATTGATTCCACCTTAACTTCAGCTGTAAATTGCCACAGTTCTGCTTGCACAGCTACTGTAGTGGGGATTAAACCATTGTTGTTTCTTTTTCCTTTTCGCTTTTGCCAAGAAGAATAGTGCCTGTGTTGAGTATAGAATTCTTTCTATAATGTTTTATTTTTGCATGTTTTAGTTTGGGGGAAAGGCAAGGAGGTTGTGGTGGTGGGAAGAATGTGATAGAGGCATATAATGTTACGCATTGTGTGGATAAAGCAGATTGGGATATGTTTTCCTTCCTCACTTGGGACAGATAAAAGGAAGTACTTCACACAGCACATCACTGAACTGCGTAGTTTACTTCTACCAACTTGCAAGGCTTCAAAAGTGGATTCAACAAATTTATTGAGAATAAGGCTGTCAGCAGCTACTAGCCATAATGGCTATGAACATCAGCTGCTGGGAATTGCAACTGGGGAGAGCACTGTTGCATTCAGGCCCTGCTTTCATGCTTCCGGTGAATGTCTGCTTGGCTGTTGTAGGATCAGGATGCTGGACCATGTCAGGCCTTTGACCTGCTCCAACATTATGAAAGTGGGGGTTCCATTTCCCCTTTACTGCCACCTTTTGTTTTTGGTGTTGGCAGGTATTGTGTCTGCAGGTGGAGTGAGCAAAACTTGTAAGGAGCTTTGAGTGCATACTAAACCTGGCTCTCTATGTTTTGCATATACAGTGGTACCTCAGGTTACATATGCTTCAGGTTACATACGCTTCAGGTTACAGACTCTGCTAACCCAGAAATATTACCTCGGGTTAAGAACTTTGCTTCAGGATGAGAACAGAAATCGTGTGGCGGCGGCACGGCAGCAATGGGAGGCCCCATTAGTGAAAGTGGTGCTTCAGGTTAAGAACAGTTTCAGGTTAAGAACGGACCTCCGGAACGAATTAAGTACTTAACCTGAGGTACCACTGTAAGTGAAAATGAAATTAATCTTTCCAGCTGTAGCATCTGCAGGAGCTGTAGGTACAATATCATACAAGTGCCTTTTTATTTATGTAAGTGCTTTTATGAACTGCTTAGAGCAGTGGTTTTCAACCTTTTTGAGTCCTTGGCTCCCTTCACCAAACACGTTCTTTTTGTGGCTCACCTGTGGGATATAGGGAATCCCCACTTACAGGTTCCATTTTGGGCCACCCTGTATGTCACTGGAACACACATAAGTGGGAATTTTTCTGTTTCACCCTTGCCCCACCCCATTCCGTCCCTGCCCATTTTCAGCATCGTTTTTGGTGCGCATGTAAGCAGGGAACATGCAAAAATACATTGTATCAAGACTTTAAGAGGAGGCTGCTAGGACAGCAGAAAAGGCAGCAGAGGGTGAAACGCAAATATTTGCTGTACAAAAGTATCATTTTTAAAATAAAACTGATTTCCAAGGTGCAGGCAAAAGAGATAAAACTAGATGCTTCTTGTGTGGGAAAATAGGACATTTTGCACAGAATTGTACAAACCAAAGTGGCACTAATAAAGAAAATTTCCAGGGTGGTGGCAGAAAGCAAACTAAAAATGCATTTGCAGTTCATCAGAACTATCTAGCAATCTCAAGTTAGAGGAAAACTGATGCTGTTAACAGTAACTCTTCTAGTTGGTTAATTGATTCAGGAGCTTCAATGTACATAGCATGTGATGCTGACTTTTTTCAGAGTTAAATGAAAACGCATCAGAGACAGTTACAATCGCAAATGGCCATAGAATATCTGTGCAAAGAAAGGGAGCAGGTTTGCTTAAATGTGTTGCAGGCAGAGAAACTATTTGTAAAGAAGTGAGAAATATAGTTTACTTGCCAGAATTAACAGACAGTTTGCTGAGTATGTCAACTCTGATTAAGCATGGATTTAATGTAAATTTTAATTGCAAAAGATGTGCAATTACCAGCGATGGAATTTTGTATGCACAAGGTTTTGCAAATAATGGACACAGGTCAAGAAAGAGCAAATATGGTCAAGAAGAATTCAAGTGCAACCTGTATCCCAGAAAATGGCGTAGCAGAGAGAAAGAATTACTCTCTAATGGAGATGGTCAGGTGTATGCTGGCACAGTCTAATTTATCATTTGAAAGTTGGGGTGAGGCAGTGATGAAAGCAACATATTTGCAGAACAGACTGCTAATAAAAGCTACAAATAGAACAGCATTTGAACTTTGGTTTGGAAGAGTACCAAACATCAGTCACATTGGAGTTTTGGATCAAAAGTGTTTGCATATGTGCCAGCACAAAGACATACCAAACTTAGCAAAATAAAAACAGTATTAAGGGTTTTTTTCAGGGCAGTGGAGGGTGTGTGCGCTATGTCCCATTTATGCAGTTGGGGTGGCACTTGCCCTTCATCTGACAGGAAATGCACTGCTTGGGGGGATACAAAATATGGGGTGTTGAGGGTCAGTTGGGGAGGGAGTGAGAAAAGTCCCTATTTTCATCTAAGGAACATTGGAGGGTATGGGAATCTGAAACGTGTCTGGGAGATGGTGAGGAAGAGGAAGAGGATGATGCCAGGGGAGAGAGAGAGAGAGAGAGAGAGAAAGAGAGAGAGAGAGAGAGAGAGAGATATGCAGGAAGATATGGGCTATAAGTAAATCAAAGGAAGGGAAGTAAGGATAGACTGCTGCTGCTGCTGCTGCTGCTGCTGCTCTCCTGAACATCCCTCAAGTCTTCCCAGGGAGCCAAGGATCACTGGTTGAAAACCATGGACTTAGAGGAAAGTATTATTACACCAAGGCCATGGGGCTACTGGTAAAATTGTGGTGTGGGCCTGAATTGCAGCGAAAGCATGGGTGTTTGGGGTGAGGGAATACAAGTTCAATCCTCCTGTATGCTTTTTTAAATATATTTTTTTTTTAATGAAGTGGGGAATTGCTTCTATTCTTAAGGCACAACTAGGCTTGAGGGTTAGATGAATTGGCCCAGGTCTGAATTAAACTCTGTAAAGTGGTGGGGGTGTAAAGTGTATAATGGCCTGGTCTGCCTGGCCTGGTAAGCCCAGAATATTTCTTACTGCCACTGCATGAAAATGCTGGTTCCTAGTGAGGGATTCACTCCCAATTTGCTCCTCTAAGGCATGGTTTAGCTTAATGCGTTGTCTAAACCTGGGATCAAAGTTAAGGTTTCTCTACTTCAGCACAATCTGTACCCATAGGACAACATACCCTCCAAGTGCCATGATTTGACTGAGACAATCACAGAAAAACATGAGCTACCACAGATTTGTCCCTTGGTCCCTAATGTCCCGAATTGAGTGGGGCTCCTAGAAACAAACTCCTTCCCAACAGGACAAACCCATCCTTCAACTGCCATGTAGCAGATTGTGCATCCTTCAGGCTCTGGCACAAGCTGGGCTGTTTACCTTCTTTGTCCATTTCTTTATTAAATTTGCTCTCAATTTAAATTAGCTGCTGATGCGAACGCCTGGTTCTGCCACTTGCCTCTTGCTACAGTTCTGCTTCCCTGGCACCCACCTGGAGCTCACTGGGCTCAGGCTTAGGAGGGAGCTTACTTGTGAGTAAGTGTGAAGGGCTTCTATGGCAGGAAGCCGGGAAGCAGTATTGCTGTTGTTGTGATTGGGAAGGAGGATCTGGCAAGAAATGCATTGATTTCTTCTTGGGAAATGTTGGGATCTTTGGCCATAGACGGCGGTGAAAGAGGAGAGACCTTAAGCACAGTGCTGTGTTCAGACGACACCATAAGCAAAACTTTGTCTTAGCTGTTGTGCTTATCTAAACAGCCAATGAAGTGGCAAAGTGGTCTTCTCCCTCCAAAGCCGAGACATTCAGGTAAAGTCATGGATTTGCAGAGCATGGCGTGTGAATTTGCTTAGCCCACAGTTTTCTACCAGAAATTGCTTTTTTTAAATCCTAGACCTGGCTGAATTGCTTGTTCCCTGGTAGATGGCCCTCATTGAGTGTGTGTTTGAGGAGAGGGTGACTGCTTCCTCCATTTCTAGATCATCGCTTTGTTATTTGAGTCAAACAATTGGAAAGAGCTGCTTCTTTGTTTTGTGTAATGATTCCTTTTATATGGCTTTAGGTCAGAGATAATCTTGCTCTATTTTTTATCTAATACCAGTGTGGGATTAGATGCTTAAATGAACACCATGAACATTGTAAGGATTTGCACATTTTTATGAGTGTTGAACTATCTGTTCCAGGAACTTTCCTGGTATTGACGTCAAGCTCACCAGTCAGTAGTTACCTGGGTCTTCTCTCCCCGCCACCCCCCCCCCGCCCCTTGAAGATAGGGACAACATTTGCCTTCCTGCAGTCTGCAGAGACCTCACCTGTTCTTCACAAATTCTCAAAGATCATAGACAAACACTCTGATATTACTTCCTCAAGTTCCTTTAGAACTCTTGAATGCAACTCATCAGGCCCTGGAGATCTGAATTAATTTAAAGTAGCTAGGTTACCCTACTACCTCTTTTCCTATCTTGGGCTGCAGCTCCCTCCTTTTGGGCATTGCTTTTCTTTTGTGTGAGGACAGAGGCAAAGTAGGTGTTGAGTAGTTCCGCCTTCTCTCTGTTACCCAATAGCATTTCTCTGTTTTCTCCATGCAAAGGGCCTACTACCTGCTTGTTCTTTCTCTTACTTCAGACATAGCTGAAGAAACATTTTTTATTATTTTTAACCTCTTCCAAGCCTGAGCTTACTCTGAGCTTTAGCCAGCCCGACCTTCCCCCTGCAACTATTGGCTTCTCATTTATACTCCTTTGTGATTTCCTCTTTCTTCCATTTCTTATATATGCCATTTTTAACTCTCAGCTCATCTGTAAGCTCCTTATGCAGCCACACTGGTTTCCTTAGATGTCTCCAACTTTTCTTTCTTGTTGGGATTGTCTGCATTTGGGCCTTCAATATTTCTCCTTTTAGAAACTCCCATCCTTCTTGGACTTCCTTCTCATTGAGTATTTCTGTCTATGAGATCTCACCCAGTAGCTCCTTCAGTTTTTTGAAATTAGGCTTCTCAAAGTCCAGAGTTCATGGCTGACTACACTCAGCTTTTCTTTCCTCTGTACTTTCACTTCGACAATCGGTTCCTCACAGTTGGTGAGGACCAGGTCCAGGACAGATGACCCCATTTTGCTTCTTGCATCTTCTGGGAAATGAAATTGTCAGCGAGGCAAGGAGGAATTTGTCAGACCTTACGTTCTTGGCAGTGTTTGAGTTCCAACAGATATCAGGGAAATTGAAGTCTCCCATGACTACTATAGCTCTCCTTTTTGAATGTTTGGTAATCTGCTCTAGTAAAGCATCATCTAAGTCTTCAGTCTGGCTTGGTGGTCTACAGCAGACCCCAAGCATAAGGTTACTATTGTTTTTTTCTCCTTCAGTTTTTACCCATATACTCTCAATCTGCTTTCCATGCTCCAGGTCATGGATTTCTTCACAAGTGTACACATCCTTTACATATAATGCTACTCCTCCTCCCTTTCTGTTTTGTCTATTCTTTTTGAACAGGTTATACCCATCAGTTCCTACATTCCAGTCATGGGTCTCATCTCACCTGGTTTCAGTAATGCCTACCAGGTCATATTTGCCATCATGTATTAAAAGATGTGATTCGTCTTGCTTGTTTCCCATACTCTGTGCATTTGTGTACAGACAACTGGAACCATAAGATGTTCCCTCCATCTGCTTCCTTCTTGTAGTTTCCTGCTCTTTGGCAGGTTTCTGGAGCACTACCTCAGTTTCCTGCACATTAGTGAAGCTATTATCCCCAGTACCAGGTGCTCTTCTGTCATCTGTAAGGTTGTCCCCTTCCTCCTCAAGTTCTATTTCAGGGGTCCTCATATTTTTTTTAACAGGGGGCCATTGTCTCTCAGGCACTGTTGGGGGCTGGACTATAGTTTGGGGAAAAAAATGAACGAATTCCTATGCACACTGCACATATTTTATTTGTAGTGCGCAAAAAACAGGAAAAACAAAACAATATTTAAACTGAAGAACAATTTTAATCACAAGTAAGAGGGAAGAAAGGAAAGAGGCGCTGCCAGAAGCTGGAAGGGATTGGACCCAGGTGCTTGCAGTAGTAGTGGTTCAGAGGGAAGGAAGCTCGTGTTGACTGTGGTCATCCTGGGCAATGGGCGGGCTGGATCTGGCCTGCGGAACGTAGTTTGAGGACCCCTGTTCTACTTTAAAGCTCTCCTGATCAGGTTTGCGAGACTCCTAGCAAACACATTCTTGCCAACGGCTGTGAGGTGCAGCCCATCTCTTCCCATAATTCCTTCCTCAAGGAAGCACAGACCATGATCCAAGAAGCCAAACCCTTCCTGACCCCACCAACTATGCAGCTATCCTGTGCATAGTCTCATTTGTTGTTTAGTCGTATAGTCGTGTCCGACTCTTCGTGAGCCCATGGACTAGAGCATGCCAGGCACTCCTGTCTTCCACTGCCTCCCGCAGTTTGGTACTTTGCTATACATTAAGGGCTGTTTATGGAAGTATTATTGGTATGCACATGAATCAGGTTAGTGGTCAGTGGGCTTCATAAGACTTCACAACTTCTCTGTCTTGAATCTTGAATCTTGCCCCTGGAAGGCAGCACACCTCCTGGGATATCCAGTTTCTTCTGCACACAACTGCTTCTGTTCCCCTCAGTAGGGAGTCACCTGTCACCACCACACATCTCTTCCTCCTCTTGGGAGTGGCAGGAATCATTCCATGTACTGTGCCTTCCAAAGCCTTCTTGGAGTCTTCTAAGGTCTACATCATCTTAACTTCAGTCATCCCCTCTTGTGTATTGGAGCTTATTTTGATGTTGTTGAGATCAGTCACAAAGGCAGAAATCTTATGGTTTGAGCAATTCCCTTTCTCCGATATCGTCTCCATGGAAGGTAGCAAGTACGTTATTACCATACACATCCACGATCAAGAGCCTTGGATATGAAGTGGTTAGATCAAGAATGGAAAAAGATTCCTTCAAGTCCATCTCCTCCTGTCTTCTTTCTCCTCTGGGGGGGTGGCAGGAATCCTTCTGTGCACTGTACGTTCCACAGCCCCCTTGGTGTCTTTTGAGGTTGACACCTGCTGCCCTAGCTCCTCTGGCTGAGAATTGGTGCCCAAGGTAAGAGCATGAAGCAATTTTGCACCTCTACTGATAAAACGTGGCTTGTGACTGTCCTACTTCTGTGTGTCACATTCCTCCAGAGGTGAGTCTCTTGCAATGGGTGATCTTCCTTGTTCCTGGGGACACCCCATCTATCTTGCTGTTCCATCACAGCCAACTCAATTCTGTCAAGAAATTCTGCATGCTGTCCTGTAGCTCGAGCTGTGGCTAGGCAGGACTCAAGTTTGTTGCACCTTCTCTTCTATCAAGACAGTCAGCTTGCACTTGATGCAAGTGTACTGTTGCATATTCTCTGGCAGAAAGACAAACATGGCAGAGGTGCTGCAAGTCACTGCAGCAGCTGCCTTGCCTTCCATGTCTCTTGGTCCTATGTACACTGTGAGATGGTCCTCTGGGCCTCCCCATTAAACTCCCCTGTTCACGAGCTCCCAGAATCTGCAAAGAGCTAAGTTTGACTGTTGCTGGCTGCTAACTCCTCCCTCAATTCAGCCTGGCTTCCTCTAGGCTGTAACCCCTCCCCCTCAGAGCACTCAGCCACAACCTCAGGCCTGCATTGAAAGATGAATAACTTTAGAAAGGGGGTCAGTTTTGAAAAGTTGACAAAACCCTAGCCTGTGGATTGCAGAATATATCATATTAGTACATATATCACTGTAATAAATCACTGTGCAAAAATATGCAGGCTGAGCAGATTAATTCACCATCAGCATATTTGCATATGGTGCATTAATTAGCATGATTTATTTTGAGCACAGAACCTAAGTTGCTGTTACTGGATTGTGGTTCACTTAGGATAACCCTGACACTGACTAAGGTATGGAGTTTTTAAGGAATTCCCTTTTTTTTAGGGGAAAAAAGGTTTCTTAGTAGGTTTTAATTAAAGAACTAAATTTGCTTTCCTCGCTGAAGGTAGTTGCATAGCTTCATAACTCAGCCATTGGGAAAGTTGCCTTTTTGCAAAGAAGCAACAGATGTGAGCTGGTGTGAAGTACCATGTCATTTACGTGGCACTTCCCATCACCACCTGGTTTGATGGAACCTGCAGGTACACCTCTTAAAAGATTCTAAACCAGCCATTGTCTCAGAAATAAACCATGTGAAAGGAAGCCCTTAGCGAGGATTTATAATGACCGGGAATTATAATTAAGCTGGGGAATAAGCAGAGCAGAGGGAGAGGTACGTTGTTCATTTTGTTTAATTCAGCATTTTACAGGGGAAGAATAATTAGTGGTTTTAAATGTTTTGACACAAGCAGCCCAAATAATCATAATAAATCATATCAGGCATATGCCCAGAACCTTGAAGTGACAGATGACAAACAGAGCAGTGACAGGTTGCTCCATCATGCAAGGGAAATCATTGAGGTAATGGAAGAATTATGGCTTCTGAAATCCACTCCACTCCTATTGTGGGGAAACATTCCAATTTATCAAAGCCAAATGAACATTAATTGCAGCAGCCTGGTAAATTTTCGAGCCGCTGTGACCTTCATTGAATTTTAATCCAAAACAGATAAGATTTACTTCCACACACAAGAGGAAACAACACAATTAAAACTCAAATGACAGCTAAGATTATGGTGCTGCGGGAGGTTAGTTGGGGGGGGGGAGAGAGATGACAGCAGGCGTAATGACAAAAATATTGATTCCTTTGTACTTGACATTGCACAAATTAAAAAAGCGAATAAATAACATTCAGCTTTTGCATATTCCACTCACGCACCCCACCACAACCTAAAACAAATTTCAGATGTTCAAGATGAGAAGAGAAAGGGGTGATGACAGTAATGAAGACGGAACTTCCTTTAAATGTAGTAATTAATGTTAAGTATCATTGGGGAGATATTAACAGGGAAACAAACAAACAAACAAGTATTAATTTTGTTATTAAAAGATGTTCCTGAACAAAGAGACATTGAGCAGCAGTACTTGCTTTTTGGTTTTCAAACTTGGAGGAATGCTATTTATAATGGACCAGCTCACAAATGTGTGTTCTGTATCAGCTACGTAAATCCAGCCCATGTTACTACATAAAACAAGCTCCTTTTTATTTGTTATGGTAGGTCTGTAGTTTGCTGACTACCAAGGCTTTGTCTAGGACTGCTAGACCTAATCAACCTGCCTACCTTTTCTGAATCTTCTTTACCTCTAGGTAACCAGTGTGGACAACCAGTGTGGTGGTGTGGCTTAGTGTGTTGAGTTCAAATCCATGCCCAGCAATGAAACTTTGATACACTCATCTCTGTCAACCTGATCTAACTCAGAGGATTGTTGGGGGGGGGGTCATACTCAACATTACTTAGACTAAATGACTCTTGGGGTTCCTTCCAGCTCTGCAATTCAACGCTGTATGGTGTTTAGAAATGAAAAACTTTACAAAGAAAATAGGTGTTCGAAAGACCAATGAAATATACCATTATTAACCAGCAAGCTTGTGTAGTTTCTCAACAACAAGTTGCAAAAACTGCATGTAATTACATACCAGTGGGTTATAAACATTTGACTGTGCTGACTAAATGTATCACTAAATAATAACTACACCACAGCATTGAAATTCCAATATACGGTTGTCCAAAACAATTGTATCCTGCTGATGATAATTGCGCCAACCAGATGTTCTTTGAAAAACATGCCAGACATATTTCAACTTATAAAGTCTTCTTCAGTGACAGAAGTTGAAACACATCAGTTAAATATTTAGTCAGCACTGTCAGATATTTTAGAATACAATGATGTGTAATTACATTGTACTGAGGCTACATGAGATTGTTGATCATTGTATATTTTATTGGTCCTTTTTTTGTAAAGTTATTAATAATTGTACAGGATACAATTGATGATCATAATCAACTGCCGGGGACCTGAAGATCCATGGAAGGGTTACTTTTGTGAGCTGACATTTTAACTATCAGCAACTCCTTCTAGGCTTCCTCTTCTGGAGGAAAGAGTGTGGATGTTGGACTCCTATTCACTTCATTTCTATACTGCTTTATATTTTTAAGAAAGAAAAATTTCAAAGCAGTTCACAGCACATTAAAACATCAAATAAAACAACTTAGAATGAAACGTTACTGAAGAAAGTCAAATATAAAGTATACAAGATAATTAATAGGAAACTAAAATATTAACTTGAAAGATTTCAAAATGAACCATTACAAAGGAGGTCAACTACAGAATGCACATTTAGCCATAGAATAGTTGAAAGGGCCCACAATGGTCATTTAGTCTAATCAATATTTTGCCCAAAGTGGGCTTGAATCCACAACCCTGAGATTAAGAGTCTTGTTTCATACTCTACTGACTGAGCTATCTGCCCAAACTTGCATCAAAGTTCACACAAAAAAATCTTAAACATTTCAAAAGAAAACATTACTAAATGGAGTCAAATATAAAATGTACATTTAAAAGAGAAAAATTAACAAGAAAATAAAATATTATCTTAATCAGAGAATGTATCTGCTGCTGTTGTTGCTAATCCTGCCAATGGTGGTTCATGGTGGAGGCTGTGAAAGCTCTCTGAGTCTACAATAAGAGACAGATAAGCTGGTCTCCAGCCTCTTCAGCTGCCTCAGCCTTTGTAACTGGAGTCCATCAGGGCCCCACCTTCCCAGGGCAGGTAGGAAAAGGCCTGCAAGGCAGGGAGCAGGTCTTCCAGGACTCACCGCCAATACTATGACATCAACTTCTAGAGATCTGAAGAGATTGAAGTAAACACCTCCACATATCTCTAATATATTTAATCATTTATTAAAAATAAAATACATTTTAATTGCAAGACAAGATGGCTAGCCAATCTTTGCTCAGAGGTAGAGGTGTAAATATAACACCTGCACAACCTTTGGTAGTTCCCTAGAAATGAAAATGTAATAAATGGCTTACATCCCAAGTGTTACCAGTGGTGATTTAGGACTCCTAAGTAATGTTATTGATTCCAGAAGGGGACTGTATTGCCTAATGAAAACCTCAGTTTTTACAGGAAGATAAGCTTCTGTAGATGTATGCTTGTGGTTTCTAGCCTGAAAAAACGCACTACTGTAGTCTTGAAATAAGTTGAGCTCAGAATCAGCATAAGGTAAGTATAGGAGGGCTTGAGATGGAGGGGGTTGGGAAAACAGGATGGTTTAATTTTAAATTAGGCCAGATTCAGTTTTAGCCTATAGTCCATTCAACTTTATAGCTGTATAAAACTGTTTACTAAGAAGCTTGTGGCATATATGGGGTGTTAGGGGAGGGGTAGTACCTCTGGTGGGATACACACTGTGCTTCTTCTGGGGGTGGTTTGTCCACCTTTGGTCACAACTGTGGACTAAGCATTCACCTGTGGCTCCTAGAAGCTGTCAGCGTGCAACAGCGGCCACATCCCAGAATACTGCTTCAACTGGTCAGCTAAACCATGTGAGGGCAGCTGATGGGTCTCTCTTTGGTGAGTTAGAGACTTCCCCTATGTGCAAAAACAGGCTGCAGCGGTTTGAGAGGTTGGGTGGGTCTAATGGTGAAGGTGATTTCTGCATGTGCAGAAAGGAGGGACAGATGGGGCTTGTCAGCCTGCAAAAGTAGAAGAAGGAAAACTCTGATCCTGAAGTGCCTTGCGGCTCTTCTCATTCATGAGAAAGGCTTTGGGAAAATCTGTATCTGCTGCCTTAAGGGACACCTGCAGGAGAAGAGAAGGCTAAGGAGTAAACCCTACACAAATCCAGAATGGAATCCCTAAGACAGTTGGATGATGCTTGTATGCTGCCTCCTGGCAACTCCTGCACCCAAGCTGGTGCCAAACATATTGCTCTTATTTCCTTTGATGCACATCAACAAGGCCAAGTGGGAGATCTTCTCTGGGCAGCCCCAGACCTCCATACAAACTGCCCAGGCTTGCGCCACAGAGAGGTAACTTTAGTGCTGCTAACACAGCAAAAACTATACAGGAGGCAGCAGCTACTAGTCTCTGCAGTCTGTAAGACTGCAGAGACTAGTAGCTGCTGCCTCCTGTATAGTCCATGAGTTCCCCCCAGAGGCACACTCCATTGACAGACAGATGCCAACAAAAATAAGCTTGAGTTAACACATTCAGCTGTTACATGACCATTAATGAATATGGCCAAAAATTTGGCATGAGAAGGCTTCAAAAAAATTCTCATATATTCTTATTTCATTATTGACTGCAACAAGTGTCGTCAGTATGAAGCTGTTCCCTTACCAACCATTATTTAGCCTCTCATTTTGTCAACTTTTAGCAGAGGGGCAACCAAGCTTCAAGGGCATGGTAAACTTTTGCTGCTGTTGCATGCAGTTTTGATGAAATGTGCTGGGGACCCCTATTTATCCCTGTAAATATTGACTTTTCCTGACTTTATGGGTCCTGTAACTGCCATGGTTATTCAGAGGACTCCAGTTCACAACAAACAATAAGATGCAAAACTGTGTGTAATTACACATAAGTGCATTCTGAAACATCTGACTGCTGAATAAAAGGGTCATTCAAATAATAACTACACCACAGCAGTGAAGTTCCAATATATATATTTCCATGTATAAAACTAGGCCCCCCCCCCTAAAAAATAATGTCAAAATTTAGGGGGCATCTTATGCACGGATAGTGCTGAGAGTGGATTTTCTTATATCTGAGTCCCCCAAAATAGGTACGTCTTATACATGGAGGCGTCTTATAGACGGAAAAATATGGTACGTTTGTACAATACCATACTGTATAATTTTTTTTTTGTATGATACAGTAATGCATATCATGATCATAACCAATCGCCAAGGACCTGAAGGCTCATTAGAAGGTTACTTCTGTAGGCCTTCCTCTATTTCATCCTCCATTTAATCATCACAACAACCCTGTGAGGTAGATTAGGTTGGGCAACCAGCCCATGGGTAACAAGTGAACTTCATGGCTGGGTGGGGATTTGAACCCTGGTCTTCCAGGTTCTAGTCTGACACTCATAACCCCTACCTCATACTGGCTGTAGGCTTATCATACCTTAGAAGTTGCTGCCTCCCCAGTGCCCAGTTAGTCGATTGACTTTATGGCATACTTTTAACAATATCATTGATCTGCTGATAGTTTTAGTAACTAAGGCGTGAGGAGAGGTGTCCTTGGTGGTTGCCCCACAGTTAATTAACTTTACACCCCTCTCCCAGGAAAAAGGGAAAACACCCTAAATACAGAGCCTTTCTGTTTGTATTTCCTCCATCCCTTTTACCTATAAGTAGTATAAGGTGCCAAGAAAAGATAAAGCTACCAAAACTTCCCCTGGCAGAGTTATTGCACACACCTTCTTTATTACACATTTGAGCTATTGCAAATCCATCTCTTTTCCATGAAAGTGGTAGTGGTGGTGATGCCTCTTCTTGACCCACCTTAAGTTAGTCAATGACCTAGTTTAGGATCCTGACCCACCAGTTGAAGGCCAGTGCTATAAGGTACCTCAAACAAGGAATCTCTCTTCTGTCCCTCTCCCTTTTTCTCCGTGCAGAACAACAGAAATGGCCAACTGAGATCTGATTTAAGAGAAGTAATTCAACTTTGACCTGCTTTATTCAAAGAGCACCAACATTTTATGGAAAGCTCGCATCACTGACCAAGCTGTCCCAGTGTTGCATTGATGCAAGTGGAGATATTTGGTCTACAACTTGCAAATTCATTTACTGCTACATTTCCAAAGGTGGTTCCTCACCTGTGTAGCAGTGTGGCAGTTTTGTATGCGTTAACACAGCTTTATTGAACACTTTCAGTGGCACTTGATGTGATTGAAAGTAAAAATGGGGAGTCTTCTTGTAGCCCCCTAGAGGTTGTTGGACTTCAAACTCTTATCAGACCCAGTCAGCATAACAAATGTCCAGAATGGTGGAAACATCTGGAGAGCCACAGATTTCTCATCCCTGGACTGGAGGGATTTTTTGGGGGGGCAAGGGGTTAGTTGAGAGAAGGCAACTTTGTTAACTGCCCCCCCAAACGCCCCAGAGTTCTAACATCTATAGACCACAAGAGCCAGGTTTAACTTTAAGTCCTATAACTCGATATTATATTGGGATTGAGACCAAGCTGTGGTGTGTGAACTGGGGTGGTGAGAAGGCGCATGTTCTGGCAAAGCAGAAATGATACTCCCTGCCGGGCATACCATCTGAAGAACAGCGGCCACATAGCAGCAGCTGCCAGTATTTAGAGTGTAAAAGGTGCAATTGGATGGAAAGCACTTGGACTGCATTAGTGCCCCAAAGAGACCCTTGCTATATGATTAAGCAGCAGGTTTTGCTCGGTCTCTCCTGTATATCCATCATCATTCCTGTCAGGGCTGGGCCTGTCAGCCTCTTTCCACCTCAGAAATTAATGATTTGAACTTAGCGACCTCATTCCCATGACAGGACAAAACTCAGGAAGTCAACATAAAGCTGTGTGGGAATGACAGAGTTCCTTCAAGTGGCCCAGCGCAGCTGCCAGAGTGGAAGGAGCAGGCAAGAGCAGCTGAACTGGCTGAGGGTGGGAGAGGACCCACAATGGAGGTGAGGCTGATGCTCCCTGCCTCTAAGCTGGGCTAAGATGAATGGGCTGATGCTCAATCACTGCAGATGGACAGCATGCCAAAAAGGACTTCCTCCCATCTGCTTGGTAATGTGCTGCGGTTAGACATCCCTGTTGATTTTAGCAGGAAAAGTGCATTCAGAACCTGACATTCTGTATTGTTCTGCTTGGCACTTGGGCATGGCTTTGGGGTCTACCCAAGACTCAGATCAGTGGCGGGGTGAGGTGGGCAAGAGAACATTTAGTCTCTTGGAGAATTGCTGTGAGTAGAAGTCCTATTGAAATACACCCAGCCTAGCCCTTTTCTGGTGGCAGCTCTAAAAAGTAAAGGGACCCCCCTGACCATTAGGTCCAGTCGTGGCCGACTCTGGGGTTGTGACACTCATCTCACTTTACTGGCTGAGGGAGCTGGCTTACAGCTTCTGGGCCATGTGGCCAGCATGACTAAGCCGCTTCTGGTGAACCAGAGCAGCGCACAGAAACGCTGTTTACCTTCCCGCCGGAGCGGTACCTACTTGCACTTTGACATGCTTTCAAACTGCTAGGTTGGCAGGAGCAGGGACCGAGCAACGGGAGCTCACCCCGTCACGGGGATTTGAACCGCCGACCTTCTGATCGGCAAGTCCTAGGCTCTGTGGTTTAACCCACAGCGCCACCCGCGTCCCTCTGGCTGCAGCTCTAGTCTGTGCCAAATGTACTGCACAGTTGGGATTTTTATCAGGAAATTGAAGCAGCATGTTTATGTCTAATATAGGAGTCCTTCCCACCACTGTGGTCCTCACTCGCTTTCCCCTGGTATACTTGCTTTTCTAATGTAAGAAGAGCCTCCCTGGATCAGGCTGAATGCCCATCTAGTCCAGCATCCTGTTCTCACAGCCAGATGCCTGTGGGAAGCCTGCATGCTGAATCTGAGTGCAAATGCATCTCTCTCCTCACTTGTCATTACCAGAAACTTGTTTTCAGAGGCACAGTACCTATGGCAGTGGAAATAGTGCATAGCCATTGTGGCTAGTAGCCATTGATAGCCTTAGCCTCCACCGCCCCCCACACACCCTCAGTTCTCATGACATTGTACTCTACAGTGGTACCTTGGGTTACAGATGCTTCAGGTTACAGACGCTTCAGATTACAGATGCTTCAGATTACAGACTCCACCACCCCAGAAATAGTACCTCGGGTTAAGAACTTTCCTTCAGGATGAGAACAGAAATCGTGCAGCAGCGGTTAGCTAAAGTAGTGCTTCAGGTTAAGAACAGTTTCAGGTTAAGAACGGACCTCCAGAACGAATTAAGTTCGTAGCCCGAGGTACCACTGTATCTCTGTTCCTCCCTCAACTGTATCCTGTAAAGTTCTGCACAAGCCCTTCTTAGCATGTGCCCAGATGTTTATGACATTTAAAATAAATGCCATGAGGAAAACAGGCTGTGACGTATTTGCTTTTTTTATTAGTTTAAATCTATTCACACTGTGTGTGTATTTAACCTCTAGTCTATCTCTACAGGAACAAAAGATAGCTCAGCTGAAGCTTCTTCCAGAATTTCAGGAGCCAGAGAATCAACTTGCATATATAGCATACAACACACTTTACTCCACTTGCTTTGAAATTGCTTTTTTAGAGCCTGAGTGCTGGTTACAAAGGATTCATAGTTTGTTTGTTTTTTAAGCTCTCATTGAATAGATTGATTAATCTAGTTACTTTCCTGAATGGTCTTTTGTTGTTTGTGTGATTTTGAGGCTCCTGTGAGTGTGAAGTTCACTGTGCAGTACATCTCAAGGGCAGACGATATTCAACATGAAAAAGCTGTTGGGATGCAGAGGTGTTTCAGCACAGAGATGATGGGGTGCTAAGTGGATGCTGGAGGAGAGTTGAGGAAGGGAAACTGAATGTAGGTCTTGAAACTAGGAAGAGGCCTGTAGCCTTTTGTGGCTGTCGGTAAAATTTAGCAGGTCTTGAAGTAGTAGCTTCTCTCTTTATACGTAGAAAAAAGGCATGTAGATAGAAATACAGACCCAAAGATGTGTCAGTAAATCACGAAACCGCTTTGATTCTACTCTCTGCCCTCGGTACACATCTAGTAATCACAGGGCTGACCCAGGAAATTATGCTGCTTGAGGCACAACCCCCACCCACTCAGTGGTGCTGGGCTCTAAACCACTGAGCCTCTTGGGCTTGCCGGTCAGAAGGTCAGCAGTTCAAATCCCTGCAACGGGGTGAGCTCCCGTTGCTCTGCCCCTGCTCCTGCCAACCTAGCAGTTCAAAAGCATGACAGTGCAAGTAGATAAATAGGCACCACTCCAGCGGGAAGGTAAACGGCGTTTCTGTGCGCTCTGGTTTCCGTCACGGTTTTCCGTTGCTCCAGAAGCAGTTTAGTCCTGCTGGCCACATGACCTGGAAAGCTGTCTGTGGACAAACACCGGCTCCCTCGGCCTGAAAGCGAGATGAGCGCCACAACCCCATAGTTGCCTTTGGCTGCACTTAACCATCCATGGGGCATTTATCTTTTTACCTTTACCCCTGCCACCACCACCTCCTCCATGTGCCACCCCCCCACTGCCACCTATTTTACTGCAGGTGTATGCTGCCGCCATGTCTTGTTGCTGCCATGTCTCTGCCTCTGCTGCAGGTGTGTGTGTGGTGGTAGCAGGATGCATCTGTGTCAGAGAAGGTGGCAGTGGGATGTAGCAGAGAGGGGCATGCTTCTTGAGCTCAGTTCTGCTGCCTGAGGCAACTGCCTCATCTCACCTCATGGTCAGGCTGGCCCTGGGTCATCAGAAGTACTTCATGTGTTATGTAGTAGAGAACCGCAGCTCTCTTCACATTTTATAGTAAATGAAGAGTGGATTGAATACACACACACACACACACACACACATGCAGGGATGCGGGTGGCGCTGTGGTCTAAACCACAGACCCTAGGGCTTGCCGATCAGAAGGTTGGCGATTCGAATCCCCATGACGGGGTGAGCTCCTGTTGCTTGGTCCCAGCTCCCCACCTAGCAGTTCGAAAGCACGTCAAGTGCAAGTAGATAAATAGATACTGCTCCAGGAGGAAGGTAAATGGTGTTTTTATGCACAGCTCTGGTTTGCCAGAAGCAGCTTAGTCATGCTGGCCACATGACCCGGCAGCTGTCTGTGGACAAATGCTGGCTCCCTCAGCCTATGGAGCGAGATGAGTGCCACAACCCCAGAGTTGTCCGTGACTGGACCTAATTGTCAGGGGGTGTGTGTGTGTGTATATATATATATGTATTTGCTTTCGTAGATTTTCACGGGTACAGGAATGCAGGTTTTGGTGTCCTCGGGTGTCTTCCCGTGTAAAAGTTGGGGTGTCTAGGCGACGTTTCGACGAGGTCTCACTCGTCATCTTCAGGCTGGTGCTTTCGGCTTCTTGTTACTGGAACAGAGCAGGATCTCAGTGTTTGAGTTCCTATAAATACTGTTGAGGAGGTGTGGTGTATAGCCTCCAATGTTCTGGGCAGAGAGGAGGTTCCCAGGCTAGTGTGCCTTTTCTTCTTTTGTTCCTTAATTACTTGAGGGATATCTTGAGTGATTTCTTGAGTGATTTCCTGAATCCCACTTAGGTGGGTCATTAGGTGTGGATTAGTTGCTAAAGCCTTCGTGTCTTGAACTCTTGAACTTTGTGAAGAGTTTTTCTGAGAAGATGGCTGTACTGCACTTGGTTGTGCTCTGGCTTGGCTTCGTGTATAGGGGCGAGCTGTGGTTTTGTGGCCTGTGCCAGCCAGATCTGTGTAGGGATTGCAGGGGGGTGCAGCATCCGGAGGTGCCACCCTGGTTTGGCTACTGGATGGTGTCTGTAATTTATCTGTGGAGAGGGTCTGGGTTTGGGTCTGGTGTGGTTGATTGGTGATGGCGTTCTGTGTGCCTCTGGATCTGGTGTCAGATTTTGTGGGGAGGGCTAATTTCCAGATGTCTGGCAAGCGGGATGTGTCGTCACGCTTGTTCATGTTGTGAGGGTGTTTCTCTATCTCGATGGCTTCCATGATTATTCTCTTGTGGTGATGTTCCATGTTAAAGAGCAATTTGGAATCTGCAAAATTAATTTCGTGTCCTGTTTCTTTCATGTGTTGGAAAAGAGAGGAAGTTTTTTCTTCTTTTTTGACGGCATTCTTGTGTTCTGCGATCCGTGCATTTATTCGTCTGTTTGTTTGTCCAATGTACGTGGCTGGGCAGACTTTGCAGGGTATTTCATAGACCCCTTGGTTTTCCAACTGAATTTTATCCTTGGGGTTTCTGAGGATATTGGCTATTTTTTGGTTGGTGCAAAAGGCTGTTTTGATATTGTGTTTATGGAGGATTTTGCTAATTTTATCTGTAGTGCCCTTGATATAAGGAAGGAGGGCTATGCCATTGTTTTCTTCTGTGTCTTGGTTTTTGGGGGGTGTTTCTTTTTGGATTAGCTTCGTAACCCTGTTTTGCTGGTATCCATTGGCAATTAACACATTTGAGAGATTCTGTAACTCAGTTGTCAAGTGGTCTTCGTCAGCCAGGCGTTTGGTTCTGGAGATGAGAGTCTTGGCTACGGAGTTTATTTGTGCAGGGTGGTGGTGTGATTGTGCATGTAAGTAGCGGTTGGTGTGTGTTTTTTTCCGGTAGATAGTGTGTCCTAGGGAGCCATCAGGTTTTTTGTAGATTAGGACGTCAAGGAAGGGAAGTTGGTTGTTGGCTTCTATTTCCATAGTGAATTGTATTTTGGGGTGTAGGCTGTTGAGATGTGTGAGGAAGCTATCCAGTTTTTCCTTCCCGTGTGGCCAAATTACAAAGGTGTCGTCAACATATCTGAGCCAAAGTTTGGGTTTGTGTTCTGACTTGTCTAAAGCATTGGTTTCAAAGTGTTCCATGTACAGGTTAGCGATGACCGGTGAGAGGGGTGATCCCATAGGTGCTCCTTCTATCTGTTTGTATCTTTGTCCATTGTGGATGAAGTACGTGTTGGTTAGGCAGTGGTTGGTCAGGTCCAAGATGTATTCGGGGGGATTGTATTTGTTTTGAATGGCTGTCAAGGCTTCATTAATGGGCACTTGTGTGAAGAGAGATACAACATCGAAGCTCACAAGTAGGTCATTTGGTTGTAGGTTTTGCTTCTTTATTGTTTCTATGAACTGGAAGGAGTTTGGAACGTGTGAAGAGATGGATTCTGCATAGGGCTGAAGTTGCTTGGCGAGAAATTTAGCGAGATTTTGTAGAGGTGAGCCTATGGAGCTGACTATTGGTCTGAGTGGTGTTCCTTCTTTGTGTATCTTGGGGAGGCCGTAGAGTTTGGGGCATCTGGATGATTTTTCTCTGGGGATGATTCTTAGCTGGATTTCTTCACTGATAGGAGAGGCTTTTATTTTGGATTTGGTGGTTTTTTCCAGATAGGTGGTGGGATCTGTTTTTATAGGTTGGTAGGTAGGGTCTTGGAGTAGATTTGATAGTTTTGCTTGGTAGTCCGATGTGTTCATCACAACAGTGGCATTACCTTTGTCTGCTGGGAGAATGATTATGTTGTTGTCTTTCCTCAGGTTGGTGAGTGCTTTCTGTTCTTCTTTGTGTAAATTGCTTCTGGGTGGTTTGCTGGAGCAGAGGATGTTGGTGACTTCAAGTCTGATTTTATTGGCTTCATCTGGATTGATTTTGGTTAGGCTAGCTTCGACTCCGCATATGATGTTTTCCGTGGGGATGCGTCTCGGGGCGACTGCAAAGTTGAAACCTTTGGAGAGTACTTTGGTTTCAGTTGAGGTGAGGATCCTGTCTGATATGTTATGTACTGTTTGTTTCATGGGTTGTTGTGGAGGGTGGCGGGGCTTCTGGCGTTTCTCTAGTTTGTGGAGTTTGTTGGTGTGTGTGTCTGTCTTGTGTGAGGTCTCCGTTTCAGCTCTCCAGACGGCTAGTTGTTTGCATTTGTCCCAGAGTGCAGGGTGGATTTTGTTACAGAGTTTGAGGTGAAGAGTGAGTAGATCTTTGTTGGTTTGGTTTAGTAGGTATCTTTTCTTGTGTAGTTCGTTTCTGATTAGAGATAGTTCAGTTCGTTTCAGGATCCTTTCGGTAGCTGGGGTTTTAGAGTGGAATTTAAGTTGGAAGCATGTGGGAATTAAGTTGTTGTCTCGGCAGTTGCGTAGGAACAAGAGATCACATAAGATGGTGGCTCTTCGGATTTCTAGTTTCTCGTAGGTTCTTGTCAGCTGGAAGGTTTCCTCCCCGTAGAGGTGAGATATTTGCTTTCGTAGATTTTCACGGGTACAGGAATGCAGGTTTTGGTGTCCTCGGGTGTCTTCCCGTGTAAAAGTTGGGGTGTCTAGGCGACGTTTCGACGAGGTCTCACTCGTCATCTTCAGGCTGGTGCTTTCGGCTTCTTGTTACTGGAACAGAGCAGGATCTCAGTGTTTGAGTTCCTATAAATACTGTTGAGGAGGTGTGGTGTATAGCCTCCAATGTTCTGGGCAGAGAGGAGGTTCCCAGGCTAGTGTGCCTTTTCTTCTTTTGTTCCTTAATTACTTGAGGGATATCTTGAGTGATTTCTTGAGTGATTTCCTGAATCCCACTTAGGTGGGTCATTAGGTGTGGATTAGTTGCTAAAGCCTTCGTGTCTTGAACTCTTGAACTTTGTGAAGAGTTTTTCTGAGAAGATGGCTGTACTGCACTTGGTTGTGCTCTGGCTTGGCTTCGTGTATAGGGGCGAGCTGTGGTTTTGTGGCCTGTGCCAGCCAGATCTGTGTAGGGATTGCAGGGGGGTGCAGCATCCGGAGGTGCCACCCTGGTTTGGCTACTGGATGGTGTCTGTAATTTATCTGTGGAGAGGGTCTGGGTTTGGGTCTGGTGTGGTTGATTGGTGATGGCGTTCTGTGTGCCTCTGGATCTGGTGTCAGATTTTGTGGGGAGGGCTAATTTCCAGATGTCTGGCAAGCGGGATGTGTCGTCACGCTTGTTCATGTTGTGAGGGTGTTTCTCTATCTCGATGGCTTCCATGATTATTCTCTTGTGGTGATGTTCCATGTTAAAGAGCAATTTGGAATCTGCAAAATTAATTTCGTGTCCTGTTTCTTTCATGTGTTGGAAAAGAGAGGAAGTTTTTTCTTCTTTTTTGACGGCATTCTTGTGTTCTGCGATCCGTGCATTTATTCGTCTGTTTGTTTGTCCAATGTACGTGGCTGGGCAGACTTTGCAGGGTATTTCATAGACCCCTTGGTTTTCCAACTGAATTTTATCCTTGGGGTTTCTGAGGATATTGGCTATTTTTTGGTTGGTGCAAAAGGCTGTTTTGATATTGTGTTTATGGAGGATTTTGCTAATTTTATCTGTAGTGCCCTTGATATAAGGAAGGAGGGCTATGCCATTGTTTTCTTCTGTGTCTTGGTTTTTGGGGGGTGTTTCTTTTTGGATTAGCTTCGTAACCCTGTTTTGCTGGTATCCATTGGCAATTAACACATTTGAGAGATTCTGTAACTCAGTTGTCAAGTGGTCTTCGTCAGCCAGGCGTTTGGTTCTGGAGATGAGAGTCTTGGCTACGGAGTTTATTTGTGCAGGGTGGTGGTGTGATTGTGCATGTAAGTAGCAAAACTATCAAATCTACTCCAAGACCCTACCTACCAACCTATAAAAACAGATCCCACCACCTATCTGGAAAAAACCACCAAATCCAAAATAAAAGCCTCTCCTATCAGTGAAGAAATCAAGCTAAGAATCATCCCCAGAGAAAAATCATCCAGATGCCCCAAACTCTACGGCCTCCCCAAGATACACAAAGAAGGAACACCACTCAGACCAATAGTCAGCTCCATAGGCTCACCTCTACAAAATCTCGCTAAATTTCTCGCCAAGCAACTTCAGCCCTATGCAGAATCCATCTCTTCACACGTTCCAAACTCCTTCCAGTTCATAGAAACAATAAAGAAGCAAAACCTACAACCAAATGACCTACTTGTGAGCTTCGATGTTGTATCTCTCTTCACACAAGTGCCCATTAATGAAGCCTTGACAGCCATTCAAAACAAATACAATCCCCCCGAATACATCTTGGACCTGACCAACCACTGCCTAACCAACACGTACTTCATCCACAATGGACAAAGATACAAACAGATAGAAGGAGCACCTATGGGATCACCCCTCTCACCGGTCATCGCTAACCTGTACATGGAACACTTTGAAACCAATGCTTTAGACAAGTCAGAACACAAACCCAAACTTTGGCTCAGATATGTTGACGACACCTTTGTAATTTGGCCACACGGGAAGGAAAAACTGGATAGCTTCCTCACACATCTCAACAGCCTACACCCCAAAATACAATTCACTATGGAAATAGAAGCCAACAACCAACTTCCCTTCCTTGACGTCCTAATCTACAAAAAACCTGATGGCTCCCTAGGACACACTATCTACCGGAAAAAAACACACACCAACCGCTACTTACATGCACAATCACACCACCACCCTGCACAAATAAACTCCGTAGCCAAGACTCTCATCTCCAGAACCAAACGCCTGGCTGACGAAGACCACTTGACAACTGAGTTACAGAATCTCTCAAATGTGTTAATTGCCAATGGATACCAGCAAAACAGGGTTACGAAGCTAATCCAAAAAGAAACACCCCCCAAAAACCAAGACACAGAAGAAAACAATGGCATAGCCCTCCTTCCTTATATCAAGGGCACTACAGATAAAATTAGCAAAATCCTCCATAAACACAATATCAAAACAGCCTTTTGCACCAACCAAAAAATAGCCAATATCCTCAGAAACCCCAAGGATAAAATTCAGTTGGAAAACCAAGGGGTCTATGAAATACCCTGCAAAGTCTGCCCAGCCACGTACATTGGACAAACAAACAGACGAATAAATGCACGGATCGCAGAACACAAGAATGCCGTCAAAAAAGAAGAAAAAACTTCCTCTCTTTTCCAACACATGAAAGAAACAGGACACGAAATTAATTTTGCAGATTCCAAATTGCTCTTTAACATGGAACATCACCACAAGAGAATAATCATGGAAGCCATCGAGATAGAGAAACACCCTCACAACATGAACAAGCGTGACGACACATCCCGCTTGCCAGACATCTGGAAATTAGCCCTCCCCACAAAATCTGACACCAGATCCAGAGGCACACAGAACGCCATCACCAATCAACCACACCAGACCCAAACCCAGACCCTCTCCACAGATAAATTACAGACACCATCCAGTAGCCAAACCAGGGTGGCACCTCCGGATGCTGCACCCCCCTGCAATCCCTACACAGATCTGGCTGGCACAGGCCACAAAACCACAGCTCGCCCCTATACACGAAGCCAAGCCAGAGCACAACCAAGTGCAGTACAGCCATCTTCTCAGAAAAACTCTTCACAAAGTTCAAGAGTTCAAGACACGAAGGCTTTAGCAACTAATCCACACCTAATGACCCACCTAAGTGGGATTCAGGAAATCACTCAAGAAATCACTCAAGATATCCCTCAAGTAATTAAGGAACAAAAGAAGAAAAGGCACACTAGCCTGGGAACCTCCTCTCTGCCCAGAACATTGGAGGCTATACACCACACCTCCTCAACAGTATTTATAGGAACTCAAACACTGAGATCCTGCTCTGTTCCAGTAACAAGAAGCCGAAAGCACCAGCCTGAAGATGACGAGTGAGACCTCGTCGAAACGTCGCCTAGACACCCCAACTTTTACACGGGAAGACACCCGAGGACACCAAAACCTGCATATATATGTATATATATATATATATGCCATAAATCACACCCATTGGAAGCAGGCAAGTTGGTTTGCTTATGGTTTGCTACAAGTCAACATAATAAATACTGATAATAGAGATGGAAATCACTTACTTGGTTTGGGCCTCTGACTGGGCATTACAGCAAAATACATCTGCTAAGACTCCTCTTTAGGAGAGTTATGCTCTTTTTTCATTTCTTTAGCATTGTCCCAGTCATCCTTATTTGTGGGAAGTAAGTGGTAATGAATGATTACAAAACATCCCAGTTGGTGCTTACTAAAGAGAAGAGCTGCTCAGTTTTAACACTGCTGCATGATGAAAGCAGGCACTGTGTGAGAGTTAAGGTGTTAGGGGAAGTAGCTTGGACAGCTCTAAATGGGAGAAAGAGACAAAGCAGCCAGATGTTCTCACAGACCATGAAAAGTGGGCTGCAGTTTAGTGGTAGAGCATCTGTTCACATGCTCAGGTTCAACCACTTAGCATCTCCAGGTCCAGCATTTGTCAGGTGCTGGTCAGGAGTTGAATCAGTACTGTCTGATTTGTTTCCCAGGGATAAGTGAGCAGGCAGCTGGTGCCCATGGGCACTGTCAGGAGAAACCAAGGACACTGTGTATATTGGCATAGATGTCAGTAGCTGTGGAAAAGGGGCAATGGAAGTCAGGCGGGTGCTGCATACTGAAGCAAGGTACAAGCACTGTGGGACACTGGCAATTTCTATGTCTCTAAGTTTTCTCTTTCTCTCCATCATGTCCCCTACTCTGTATAGAAAAGGGACAAAGCAGCCAACTGTTCTTATGAGTCATGGGGTTTGGGGAAGACATTTATTTAGGAAGGATTGTAGCTGTGTGGTAGGGCATGGAAAAGTGCCAAGTCGAATCCCCAGCATCGTCAGTTGGGCTAGAAGTGGTCCCTTCCTGAACCCCTGGAGATCTGCTGCTGGTCAGTGTAAACCACACTCAGTTAGATGGGCAATGGTCTGACTAGGAATAGGGCAGCATCCTGTGTCCACACAGTACACCAATAGCATATGGAATTTTGCTGCCATAAGATGTCGTGAGGGTCACTGGCTTAGATGGCTTTGAAGGGGCAATTGGAGAAACTCTTTGAGAGATAAGTCAATCAGTACTAGTCATGATTACAAGCAACTCCCCATTTTTGGGGGGGTGAAATCAAGTAGATTTGAAACACCGTTGACAAAGCCTGCAAACCTCCCACGCCACCAGACCTCCACCCTATTCCATCTCTTTTTGTGATGTTTTTGTGTCACTTCTGGGTTTGGCATGATGCACATGTACACGGTCGTATGCATATTGGACATGCACAAATGGGGGGTTGACTGTACTGTGTTTGTGGACCTCTGGAAGCAACAGTGGATGAGAGCTTGTTGTCTTCAGCCTCTGCTTATGGAGTTCATGGAAGCAGTTGGTTGGCCATAACGGGAAACTGAATGGCTGACTAATGTCAACCATTAACCCTAACCTGACCCAGGGCACTATACACTATCTGCTGGTGGAGGGAATAGTGAGAGTGGTGGTGGTGATTGCTTTTTGGCCCTGCTTGTGCTCTTTCACCGAGGACCTGTTTGACCACTATTGGTGCAAAGACAATGGATTAGATTAATATATGGTCTGATCTCTGTGTGTATGTATTTTGTTATTGTGTGCTGAAGATGTCTATATGCACAATGACACTTCTTAGGACCAATCTCCTAAGAGAATTAGCTGTGGGATAGAACAGGGTTCTCCAACTTTTCCCCCTCACCAACTGCTTGAAAATTGCTAAGTATCTTATCTTATTTTTCTGCCTATTTCAGAAATAGATGCTATATTATTTTATTATTGTACTTTTGTTGCTGCTTTTATTTCTTATATATTGTGTTTTGATGTATTACAATTTGAATAAAAGAAGCAATGAAAACAAAATGAAAGCAATGTGAATATGAATATTTAATGCAACAGATGGTGCTATTTCCTGTCTTCTACCACACATCCACGGACATGCTGTGGATGACCTGAATGAAAGTCATGAACCAGTGGTGCTTCATGGACCACAGTTTGGAAACTCCTGTGCTGAGAGAATTGGGTGTAGGATAGAAAATTTAAAGTTTTCCTGTGCAAGATGAACACTAAATTCACCTCAATAGCATAAAATTCTAAGGTAGCTTTAAGAAGAAGAGAGGAGCCTACCAGATCAGGCCAATGGTCTAGCATCCTGTTCTCAAAGTGGCCAACAACATGCCTGTGGGAAGCCACAAGCAGAATTAGATCAGAAGAGCCCTCTCCCCTCCAGTGGTTTCCAGCAGCTGGTAGATCTTGTAGATGATGATAATTGTGTAAGTCTACAGAAAGTTACTAGCTTGCATTTTTTTTTTTTTACTAGCCTGCTAAGTCTTGCACACTCTATTTCCATGCCAGCTGTGGAAGTTGAGAAGGGCCACTGACCTCTTAGCAGACAGTGTTTAGATTTTTAATGGGCTTGTGGTATTCCAGGTGCTGGAAAGTCTAGGCCAGGCATACGGAAACTCTGGCCCTCCAGATATTTGGGGACCACAATTCCCATTATCCCTAGCTAACAGGACCAGTGGTCAGGGATGATGGGAATTGTAGCCCCAAACATCTGGAGGGCCAGAGTTTGCCTATGCCTGGTCTAGGCTAAGGAATGAAAAGCATGGTTCAGAGGGTGTTCTTTTCCAACGCTCCTTGCCTTCTCCATCCACTCATGTAAAAGCCAGAGATCAGGGTTGTCAGATGGCAGTGAGGGGGGTTGTTCTTGATTGAATGAATACTCAGCCTGCCTTTTGAAATCATTGAATCTTGAGAAGAAAAGCAGGCATGTGCTCCTGGCAATGATCAAACTTAGAAAGAGGTGATGCGCTGTATGGGTATGATACCAAAACCCAGGAGAGAAGCTGTCTGCCTTTATGAACTCCTCCAGGCCTTTTCACTGACTGCTCCCTCTCCTCACAGTGGGAATGAGGTCACACACACGTACGTGTGTGAGTGTATGTACAAGGGAGCATACAGATTCTGATATAAAGCCTAAGGCTCTGAAATGTATCTTCTCTGCTCTGTCCGGTCAGGTTGAAAAGAAAGAGAGAAATTCAGCTCCTAGAAGCTGCACAACTAAATGCTTAGTTGTCCCCTTAGCTGCTCTCTTGCCTGATTTCTGATGCCATCAAGACAGAGAGCAGGATATAATGATTGTGGGTTCAGAGCTCCCACCCACAATCCACTGGAAATGTCAGCAAGAAATATACCCTTTAATTTCAGAAACACTGGCATCATTAAAAGGGGAAGAGGGAGGAGAAGATGCATGGAATTTGCCATGTTGTAAATTAATGTGTCTCTTACTCTCTTATTTCCTATCAGGTTTCAGTTGCTTCATCACCAGTCTCTTTGCACCCCATTTTTATGACTCTCTGTTACTCTACATGTCCCTTCTTTTCCCCCACCGCACAAAACTCTGAAGCACCACAGGTCTCCCTGAAACTTCATATCTGCCCCCTTTTCCTCCAACCTGTTTCTTTGCTCTTTCTTGCTCAGCTTGATGGTATCAGCATCACCACACAACAGCTTTCAGTCTCCCACTGATTCAAACACCGGATGAGAAATCTCAGAGGCTCAGTGTGACAAGCCTGCAGGAGGCTACAACAAACTCCAGCATGCACCTCTCAGTTCAGGGAGAGGAGGAAGGGTGTAGGTCAGTGGTGTCCAAACTTTTTTCAAAGAGGGCTAGATTTGATGAAGTGAAGGGCCTTGGGGGCCGACCAAAGGGCTGACCGAAGTCTTTGAGCTTTTTACCCCAGGGACCAGATTAAACCGACTGGCGGGCCGCATTATGCCCCGAAATGGACTTTGGACATGCCTGGTGTAGGTGTAAAGACATGGGCATTCTTGTTCCCACAGAGTTGGTGGGCTTGGAGAGGGCCTTCAATGTGAAAACGAGTATTTGGAATTCTTCCTGCACCACTGAAGGAGCTGTAATCAGCCTGAAACTCTCCTACGAGTAAAGTTTGCAATGGTTGGGGCTAAGGAATTGACCTTTTAGCATGGCGGCACCTATACTTTGGAACTCCCTGCCACTTGATATCAGGTAGACACCTTCGCTGTACTCATTTTGGTGCCTGGCTTAAAACATTTTTGTTTTGCTGAGCCTGTCCAGACACATAGATGCTGATTTATTTATTTATTTATTTATTTCTACTCATTTTAATTATATGTTTTTCAGTTTGTTATTGACAGGTTTTAATTGATAATTCTAATATGGTAAATGGCTTTACTACGATCAAGTAGTAAATACATTTTGTTGTATAAAATACAATTTTAGTTTACTGAAAGGGGCACCGTGATAGAATGCACAGTGTGTAGAAAGTGTGAGGGGAAAAGCTATTCTCCCTCTCATAATGCTAAAATATCCAGAGATTTAGGAGAGAATAAAGAAAGAACTTCTTCACACAGCACATAACTAAACTATGGAATTATCTCTGGCAAGAAGTATTTGACTGGGGCCAACATGGATGTCTTTAAAAGTGAATTAGGCAAATTAATAGATGGTAAGGCTACCTGTGTCTACCAACTCTGGTGAGTAAGTTCTACCTGCACTGTTGGACACATTATGCATCTGTGTTGCAGTTGCTAGAAACCTCTGGAAGAGAGAGTGGTGTTGTGCTCAGGTCCTGCTGGTGGACCTTTTGTTGAGACATCTGTTTGGCCACTGTGAGAACAGGATGGTGGACTCTGTGGGCCACTGGCCTGATCCAGCAGAGCAGTTCTTAATGTTCTTATGAAACCTGTTGTAGTGCTTTCGTTGGGTGGTTGTCAGAGACTTCTTTCTTTCTATAACTCTGAGATCCACCAGAGTTATATTCTTTGCCCAGGAATTTTGCTTTCAGAACCAGAACTGAGCTCACAGTCCTGTCTGGAAAAACCTGCTCCCGATTTCCTTCCATTCCCAAACCTTACTTCTTTTCAGCTGCCTAATTTAGTAGCAAAAGAAGCTGGGCGGGGGAGAGCTCTTGTCGGTGTTGCTATTATTAAACAGTCGTGAGGCAGATTCCTTGCCAGTTCTATAGCAAATCACTCAAAGCTACCAGTAGATCCCAATCTTCTTTCTGCCCAACTCAGCTAGTTAGGGATACCCTAACTTTGTCTCTCAGTTCCTGGAAGTTGTCATATTCTGAGCCAGTCCCAGAATCCCCAATGCTGCAGGCAAAAAGGCTGGCTGAGGGTTGCTGGACCACAGATAGCTCCAAGTGAGCAACTTGATCTGATAAAGAATGGGAGCAGATTGAGACCTGTCTCCAGACTACCTCCTCCAGGATCCAGTCCCTTGAGAGAATTTCAGAGATTCACAGTCTCTGTCCTGAAGTCTCTGTCATTCCTCCTTTGTTCCATAGCCTCCCTCCTCCTGGTGCACTTCCAGCACTGCCAAACTGGCAATTTGTAGTGGGAGGCATCCGGTTCTTTCAGCTCAGGGGAAGGTGTCCAGGAGGGTCCAGGCTCTAGGTGAATAGGCCCTGGAGGCTCCACTAGGAGTTTCTGTCCAGTTGCCTCATGTGCAGTCCTCTCTCTATTTGGTACTTCTGCAGTCTCCCATCTCTATGCCCAAATTGCTGCTGGATAGAGGGGTCGTGTTAGAAGTGCT
The DNA here is from genome assembly GCF_965153285.1 of Podarcis tiliguerta. Lineage (NCBI taxonomy): Eukaryota > Metazoa > Chordata > Lepidosauria > Squamata > Lacertidae > Podarcis > Podarcis tiliguerta. The sequence continues at coordinate 6,852,353 of NC_139553.1, forward strand.
GCTGGCTTGTTTAAGCAAAATGTGTTTCTGCAGTGCTTGAGATTCATGTGCCCTGACTGATAAATTTCAGCCGCTGCTTTTCTTCGTCTGTCCCCCCTCTCCCCCTTATTCCCTGGGGAGGATTTGCCCGCCGCAACGCACTGCTGGCTCCATCATACGATGAAGTGTTAATGACTTTTTAACACTGCACAAAGGCAGATTGGCGTGCTGGGTTGTGAGCTAATGTTCCTTCCGGTTATAGAAATAGAATTCCATATTACAGCTCAGGGGGGTGGCCACCACCTTCCTGTTCACTGTCTGTAAGATCTTGAAATCTGCATGTTCCTAGTCTGGAAATGAGCCTCAATGCCCTGGTTTGCTCTGTGATCATCTGCATGTTTTCTGCTAAAGGAAGCTGGCTTAATAAAACTCAGCATTTAGGGTTATTATGCATGAGATGCTGGGTTTTTCTTCCTGTGAGGTTTGCCACCAACCTACCCTCAGCTTTGAAAAGCAGAGTATGCTTTCTGATCATGGAAAACAATAGGGCTACAAGGGGTCAAAAATATCATCACCTGCTGACTGCATCTCAAGGCAGAACTAAGAACATAAGAAGAGCCTACTGGTTCATACCAGTGGCTGATGTAGTCCACCATCCTATTCTCACAGTGTACAGCCTGATGCCCATATACTGTTGAGCTCCTGCAATCCCAACCCACATAACCCAGACTGCAGAGTGCTATAAACAGAGTGGTTGCACCATCTAGCTCAGAGGTCAGCAAACTTTTTCAGCAGGGGGCTGGTCCACTGTCCCTCAGACCTTGTTGGGGGATGGACTATATTTTGAAGAAAAAAATAAACGAATTCCTATGCCCCACAAATAACCCTGAGATGCTGAGATGCATTTTAAATAAAAGGAAACATTCTACTCTTGTAAAAACAAGCTGATTCCTGGACCGTCTGTGGGCCGGATTTAGAAGGCGATTGGGACAGATCTGGCCCCCGGGCCTTAGGTTGCCTACCCATGATCTAGCTACAAAACAAAGATACAGAGAGCAGCTTTACATTGAGCCTGAACACTGTTTTCATAAGAAGCTGCCTTATAACAGGTCAAAGTATTTGTGGAGCCACTTTGTGGAGGATTTTGTATGAAAAGTAGGATATAAAAGCTGAACAAACAAAATGTGTTTGTTATTCCCGCCAACCCCTGGTACCTCTACCTGGGCCTCCTAAATAGTGATGTCTAGTGTTGAATCTGGAAATTTCTCCATGCAAAGCATATGCTCTGCTGGTGAGCTTCAACACTTCCCAGGAATATGCTTATACCTCCTATATGCAAAGCAAACAGCATCTTTGGACAGTAAATGTGAGAACATGAGAACTGCCTGCTGGATTGGGTCGTTGGCCCATCAAGTCCACCAACCTGTTCTTTCAGTGGCCAACAAGAAGCCTATGGAGAACCAGCAAGCAGGACTCCAAGCAACCAGAACATTCTCCTCAAATTTGATTCCCAGCTACTGGTATTCAAAAGCATACTCCCTCTGATATTGGAGGCAAAGCATAGCCATCATAGCTGGTAGTCACTGATAGCCTTGTTCTCCATGAATTTGTTTAATCCTCTTTTAAATCTGTCCAAATTGGTGGTGTTCACTGCCTCCTGTGAGTGCAAGTTCCATAGCTTAACTATGTGCTACATAGTTATGTGCCACATAAAGAAGTACTTCTTTTTATCTGTCCTGAATCTTCCAGCATTCAGCTTCCACTGGATACCCATGAGTTCTAGTGTTATGAGAGAGGGAGAAAAACATCTGTCCACTTTCTCCACACCATACATAGTTTTATAAGCTTCTATCATGTCACCTCTTACTTAGGCAAGAGATCCAGAGGGTGGCAACATGGGAGCAGGCCATTTCTGTGGTGGCTGCCTGCTTGTGGAATGTTCTCCCCAGGTGAGCATCTTCTCCCATTCTTCTTCTCCCAGACGTTTGGCTAATTAAATAATCTATGTGTGTTGGTGGTGGTGAGGATATTGCTCTTGTTTATTATGGTATGCACTTTAGTGTTTATATTGTAAACCTCCCTGTGATCCTTGGATGAAGGGCAGTATAGAAATTTAATTAATAATTGTACTGTAATACTTGCCTTTTCTCTAAACTGAGAAAGTCCCAACCACTGTAACCTTTCTTCACGGGGGAGTCACTCTATTCCCTTGATAATTTTAGTCACCTTTTTATGACCTTTCCACAACACTATAATATCCTTTTTGTGGTCAGGCAACCGAAAGTGTACCTGGTATTCCAAATGTGATCGTGCCATTGGTTTGCCTAATGGCATTATGCTGTCAGCAGGGAAGGGGATGGTCTGATCCAATTCCTCCCCCCTCTGCTCCTGCGAGGTTGTTTTTATTTTGTTTGCTTGTTTTGAGTGGTGGAGCTCAATGTTGTTTTAGTTTGGCCATTAGATCTTTTGTCTAAAAATGAATGAAAGCTGGGACATTTGTAGATATCTATGCAAAGCATAAGTTGCCCTCTTTTGAGTTCTTTGTTTGCTGCTGAAGATTATTCAAAGATGTGACCAAGAAGAAAATTCAGCATGAGACAGAAAATGGGGGGTATACATTGTCTGAAGGCTTCACTAGTTCATTCTGTATTCCTGAATATCGTTCACCATCCTACATGTATTGTTATGTACCGAGTCAGTGGCAGATTCTTTGCTTGGAGGATCCCAAGGCCTTTCTGTTCAGTTGTCCAAGGGAACAAGACAAATTCTTGTGTAAGCTATTTTCTGCAACACCAGGTATGGATGGGTGAGAGGGCTGGAGGAGAATCTCATTTTGGCTTGCATTTTAAGGTGACTGTACCTAATTGGCAATTTCTGAAACAGTCCTTAAACCAGAAGAGAGTGATTCTTTGAAATTTGCACTTCTCTGAATTTTGCAGTGCAGTTCTCTAGCCAAGTAACATATCCAAAAATGCATCTTCAGGAGGGGGGCAGTGGATTGTGCACAGAAATGGATATACAGTCAACTCCCTATTTAGATGCCTCCGAATGATGAATGAACACACACATGTGCCCAGCGCCAAACCCATAAGTATGCTCCAAATGTCATAAAGACGTCGTGAAAATATGTGCTGAGATCTGGCAAAGAACCACTGCACAAAATGAGGATTGCCTGTATTATGAAAATAAAATTATTATTATTATTATTATTATTATTATTATTATTATTATTATTATTATTAATTTATTTATTTGTACCCCACCCATCTGGCTGGGTTTTCCCAGCCACTCTGGGTGGCTTCCAACAAATATTAAAAATATATTAAAATGTCACACATTAAAAACTTCCCTAAATAGGGCTGCCTTCAGATGTCTTCTAAATGTCTGATAGTTCTTTATCTCTGTCATCTGATGGCACAGGGCGGGTGCCACTACCGAGAAGGCCCTCTGTCTGGTTCCCTGTAACCTCACTTCTTGCAATGAGAGAACCTCCAGAAGGCCCTCGGTGCTGGACCTCAGTGTCCGGGCAGAACGATGGGGGGTGGAGACGCTCCTTCAGGTCTACTGGACTGAGGCCATTTAGGGCTTTAAAGGCCAGCAACAAAACTTTGAGTAAAATAACTTACAAATATACAGTGTGTTGGGGAAACTTGCTTTACAAAAATGTACATTAGCCAATTTCACATACAAAAATGTGTATAACAAATTTGCATGAAAATACTGATGAATTTTCATGAGCACTTCTTCCCCCCCCCAACCTCCCCCCCCCCCATATATATGTGTGTGTGTGTGAGAGAGAGAGAGAGAGAGAATATGGATAACTGAATTTAAGATTGGGGGGAAATGAGAAACAGAGAAACGGAAATTGTTGGATGTTCCCATTCCTAGTTGGAGATGACTGCTACCATGAAGCTGCATTGTGGGGTTCCTAGTTTTCCAAGGCTAAGCTGAAAAAGAGGGAAGAGTATTTCCTGGATTGGCGACAGATAAAGAGAACCAAAAAATAAATCAACAGGACATCCTTTTAAACTTTCTCACTGTTAAGAGCCATATCCCCTCTTCCTAATTTCTGCTCTCTGCTTCCCAAAGGGACCTTATGAGTTCAGATGCACTCGAGACAGATGTTTACTGAGCTTACTTGCTCACTGTGCTTTGAGACAGCAGGACATAGAAACCAGCAGATGGAAATAGCTTGGAGCAGAATTGGGGAAAGCTTCTCGATTGCGATTGATTATTCAGCAGTGGAACAGACGGACTCTGGTTGGTTCTCTTGCCTATAGATATTTAAGGGGAATGCTGTAATGAGGCAGTTGAAATAGATGACCTCCAAGATCCCATACACCTCTAGGCCCATCTGCACTGTGAGTTTGAAGCAGTATCATGCAACTTTGAACAGTAATGACTTCTCTCAGTGGATCCTGGGAACTGTAGTTTGTTAAGGGTGCTGAGAGTTGTTATAACAGGCATAGGCAAAATCAGCCCTCCAGATGTTTGGGGACTATAACTCCCATCATCCCTGACCACTGGTTCTGTTAGCTAGGGATGATGGGAGTTCCCAAAACATCTGGAGGGTTGAGTTTGCCTATGCCTGTGTTAGAAGATCCCTATTCACCTCATAGAGCTACAATTATCAGAGTACCATAGGAAGAGGGATTTATTGTTAAACCACTCTGAGGAATTGTAACACTACATGACTCTCAGCATCCTTAACAAACCACAGTTCCCAGGATTATTGGACACGAAACCATGACTGTTTGAAGTAGTATAATAGTGCTTTAAATGTATAGTGCAGATGAGGCCTGTGATTCTGTGTATCTGAGGTCATTCCACCCCCCCCCCCCTTGGGCCCAATGTAACCAAATTAGGTCTACAAAATTTACTCTGTATTTCAACCTAAGATTGTTAGAAGTCTGGAGCTTTACCATTGTGCCCACTGATATCTTTCCCCTTGTTTTCACTTACCTTGTAGCCTGAAGAAGTGTTCTGTTAAACTTGCTCAGTGCTTTGATGTTTCCGTTGGCACCTAATAAAAGGCATTGCACCATAGTTACTTGTAATCTCTCCTCCCTCCCACCCCTGGGAGAACACAACTCTCTACTATTTTAGCGTCACCTGCTTGTCATTCTTAGCAAACCAGGGGAGCTGTTACTCAAAGCAACAGTAAACATCCAAAATGGGAACAAAGCTTTTTCCTGGCTGGAAGAATGAAAAGGTTTCCCCAGTATTGAAGGTGTGGGTAGTACTCCACATACAAAAAAGGCAGGCTACCTGCAGGGTCTCTAGGGAATTGCTACGCAGATGAAGAGATGAAGTAAGCCTCACATGCCTGAAAGGCAAAAATGGAAGGGTGAAGGGGTGTGCACAGAAGCGGCAGGGGAGGCGTTTTAATTTTTAAGCAGGAGAGATTTAAGCATTTCATTAATTTCCTGCCAAGGTGCCCCTTTGATAAATTACAGGCATCTATTCTCCACCTCCTCCTCCTCCTCTGCGTCCCTCTATTACCCCCACAATCTCCCATGACTGCTTGTTTCTTCAGGCACCAGACAGAGCTGAGAAGCTCCCAGATAATGTGTGTGTGTGTGTGTGTGTGGAGCGGGCAGGGGGCAGGGGGCACAAATGGGAAATAGATCTGCCTGCTTGTTAAGTGTGCAGCTTGCAGCCTTTGAGCTCTTCCTGCCTTATTCCGGCATCTTCAGGGATGCTTCTGTGATGGAGCGACCCGGCTTGTTCCCTGGTTCAGTGTTTCTGACTGCCAACCTCCACTTGTTCTAATCTGAGAGACTTCAATAAAAATCTAAAATCTAAAAATGTGATGAAAGTTTTGATCAGAGCTCATATCCACATACAAAGCTGCCTTTATGCTGTCAGACCATTACTGTCCACCTAGCTCAGGAATGTCTTCTTTAATTGGTAACTGGTCTCTTATGGTCTCAAAGCCTCTTCTATGAGAAGAACCCGGTTGAATCAGGTGAAAGGCCCATCTAGGGCCATCACAGTTGTCAACCTGGCTTACCAGGAGTACATGTGAAAAGGATCCATGGAACTTAGTAGACCACAAGCTTAACATGAGTTACCTGTTTGATGCAGCAGCAAAGAAAGCTACTCTAGGCTACATCAACAGATGTATAGTGTCCAGATCAAGGGAAGTAATAGTCCCACTCTATTCTGTCTTGGTCAGACCACACCTGGGACACTGTGTCCAGGTCTGGGAACCACAGTTTGAGAAGGATGTTGACAAGCTGGAACATGTGCAGAGGAGAACAACCAAGATGATCAAGGGTCTGAAAACCAAGCCTTATGAGTTGGGTCAGCAAACTTTTTCAGCAGGGGGCCAGTCCACTGTCCCTCACACCTTGTGGGGGGCTGGACTATATTTTTCGGGGGGAAATGAACGAATTCCTATGCCCCACAAATAACCCTGAGATGCATTTTAAATAAAAGGACCCATTCTATTCATGTAAAAACATGCTGATTCCCAGACCGTCCACGGGCCGGATTTAGAAGACGATTGGGCCGGATCTGGCCCCCGGGCCTTAGTTTGCCTACTCATGCTTATGAGGAGCAGTATGAATGCAACAGTAACTCTATCCACCTGTGATTCCCAGGAACTCGTATCCAAAGGCATTGTGGTAGCCACTGATTAGGTAATTCATGAATTTACCTAATCCTCTTTTAAAGCCGTCCAAGTTGTTAGCTATTACTACAACTAATGGGAACAGATTCCCTAGTTTAACTACATGACATCTGAAGAATTATTTGCCTTCCCCGCCTCGCCCCCCAACGTTCTTGCATTATGAGAGGAAGAACTTTTCTCTATCCATTTTCCTCATACTATGCATAATTTCATATACTTTTGTCATAAACAGGCCTGCTGAATCTCTGTTGTCCCATCATTGTACACAAATCTACTTTAACTCTAGGAGCTGGATCCTTTCTTCAAGACCTTTGATTCTGTCTTTCCAAATGCAAGGTGGTTCTTTTAAAATGAGAGGTGATACAAAACACAAGTAAGCGAGAAGATTTAAGATTTTATTCTAAACAGCAAGCAATATACACATTACCAAGCAAGCACTTTAATCTGCCACTTGGAAGCCCTCAGGAAGTGGTGAAGCGACTCCCCAGGTAGCTTTAGGTCTACAGGCCCTGCCATCAATCAGCTCATGCATGAGCTTCTCAGAACTGCCTGTTAGCCAGCTGAACTATTTAAAATTTTTAAATGATGCTGTTATGGTGCTACACTCAATATGCCAGCAAGTTTGGAAAACACGAGTTTGACCAAACTGCAGGAGGCAGTGGAAGACAGGAGTGCCTGGTGTGCTCTGGTCCATGGGGTCACGAAGAGTTGGACACAACTAAATGACTAAACAACAACAACAACAAGCCTGTTACAGCCTGTGTGGTTTGCCGGATGTGCTACGTGCTACTGGCTACATGCAGATTATTCATTAGCCACTTCTCCCAATGCCTCACTTTCTTCAAACAATGTCCAACATATAAAGAAGGTACCCAGCAATATCACTTCCTTCCAACAGATTAGGGCATTTAAGGCTGTTCTCAGGCATCAAAGAGCTTAAAAAGAGGTAGAGAGGGGGAAGCAAACAAAGGCAGGAAGGGTAACCATGTCAGATCACTAAACTCCTCGAAATACAATTATCTTCTGGATAGATTGCCCATACAGGTTCTGGAGAAGCACCTCAACTAAATGTTAGAGTGCACCTCGTAGCATTTGCCATCTCTTCAGCATAAAATCTGATGTGTTTGGCCACATTCTGGGGTTTTCTGTGTGAGCTCCTTCCAGCATGGTCATACAAGCTGAGCGCACTGAAATGTTTGCATGCTGAAAGTCAGCCTGAAGGCCACATTTCCTTTTCGGTAGCTAACCATGGACCAACCACATACCAGTGATGGGTGGGTGAAGCCTGAGGCAAAAGTGAGCATGGTCAGAGGCAAGAATGGACAGAGCAATGAATGTGAATGTTGTACAGGAGACTACTTACTGCACATCCCTCTCCATCCAGGTAATCAAGAAGCATTGTCCTAGTCCAAAGGTACATTGCAGCCTGGCAAAAACACTCAAAGAGGGTGCAAAGCATAGCTGGTGAGGGTATGAGGCTTGGGAAGAATCCTAAGGACTAGATACAAAGGTCTGAAGTGCCACATTTGGGGTCTGAAGTTCCCCATCCCTGCTAAAAGTGCTTCTGCTGCGAAGGAAAAACAACAACATCTCAGCCTGTGCTGATTTCTTAATATTGACAAGGGTTGTCTTTAAGTATAATTTCAGCAAAAAAACAGAGGCTTTCCTGTTGGGGTTAATTGAGGAAATTCAAATGAATGATGTAAATTTGTTCATGTATGCAACAACGGCCGCAAGAATACTCCTGGCCCAGAAATGGAAGCAACAAGAACTCCCCACATTGGAAGATTGGCAAGTAAAGATGGTCGAATATGTGGAGCTGGCGAAGCTGACGGGGAAGATTTGGAATCGCCGTGATGATTTGTTTCAAAAGGACTGGGGCAAATCTATACTCCATATGAAAGAAAATTGCAAACAGTTGAATACGTTTGTAGGTTTAAGTTGAAATGTTTGGTAATTGAAAATTAAGGAGCTGATTTACTTATAAGTAGGTGATTGTTAAAAGATTGATTTAAGGTAAAGAAGTGCATTTAGGAATGTGGAGAAATTGGTAATGAGATATGGAAGTCTGTTAGAGGGAAGGAAGGAGGTCGGTGCTTTATTTAAGCAATGTTTTAAGTCATGAATTATTATTAATTTTTTATTCTTTGATACTGAAATGTAATAAAATATGGAAAACTTAATAAAAAATATATTTTAAAAAAGACAAGGGTTGTCTTTGGGTAGGGATGAATTATTGAATGGTCTTGTTAGGAATTGGCCCAAATCTTTGGCTGCATTTTTGCTGTGGTGGAAGCAATTCCCATGTGGTTCAGAAGCTTGCAGATTCTCATCTGCCGTTTAGCTTTGCGCCTGGCCATAGGTTTCTTCTCTATCAGGATTTTTCTTCCCTTAGGCATTGTTCTCTTGCAGCGTTTGCTGGGCTCCTCCAAATGCAACAAGTGTGCTGACTTTGTTCAGAACCATCCAACATGTGTTTAGGAATTCAGCTCATCTCCTCACAGACTTCTCAGAACTTAACTTGCCCCTCTATCTTTCCCTCTTCTTATCTTTCCCAAAGCCTGTCATGTATTTAGAGATCTATGCGCATTGTCCGTGCGGGCAAATTCAATTTCTCTCCTTCCATCGCTGTGATATAAAATTAAAGATTAAGGCAAGCACTCTTGCTGCCGTGACCCCTGGCGGGGATTTATTTGTCTTAGGCATTGTTCCTCAGAAGGACTTTGCTATCTCATGCGTAATGTGTAACTAATGTGTGTCTCCTTTGAGTGCATTCTGGTTTCCCTTTCTGTATTTGTAAGAGGATTTGAGGAGGCAGAAGTCTATGGGTCTTTCGATTTCTTGTCTCTGGGGTGATCCTGTAACCAGACTACCTAGTAGTAGCATGTTGAGTTGAGGCATTTATATGAATGCCACCACCTACCATGACATGGTACTGAACCCCCTGCCACCTTTGGTCTTTCAATTCACCTTTCAGCTGTTGGCAGAGTGGTAAAATGGGTTGTTATAAAAGGACAACAGGAGGTAACATAATTGAAATTCGCTCTGCTTGTGAGAAAGAAGAAAATAAGTTTTAATCCAGGGTGGATCTGCAGCCTCAGATATACCCATTTGCCTTGAACCATAAAAGACAAATGAGATATGTATGACCAATATCAAATAATAATAATAATAATAATAAATTGTGGAATTCTACTTCCTTTCTTGAGGGATAATCAAAAAAGAGACAGGGCACTAACCACTACCAGATCAGACTTGTGGAAATGGTCAGATTTAATAATCCATGTAACTTTGGGATTTGAAACTGTGTGCAGGTAAGTGGATGACTCTAACCTTCTATTTGACCTGCTTCTGTCTGGATTTCTTTGGTTTTCATTCATTGAGGACACTGGTGTCAAAGTCTTGGCTAAGTTTCAGGGGTCTGTCTGCAAGTAATCATAATTAATCCTGTTTTCGAGGATGGCAGAGGTGAGAATTAGTTGTGATTGCTTTTTAAATCACAGGGTAAAAAGGAGAGTGCACAGGGCTTTCAGAATGGCAGTCCTTGTGAGTTTTTAAATGCATTCACATTTCTTTCTTCTACATTTAATAGAAAACACATTTGGCTTTCATTTCACTGTGGGAAGGACATCCGTTTGAAGCAGCTGACCACTTACCTCCAGTTTCTTCTTTTTAAATCATAAATATTGAACACTTGAGCTAGTGCAGTAGGAAGAAGTGGGTGAATCTGTCTATTTCCATCCTGTGGCACCTTTGCATATGTTCACACAAATCAGCCCATTCTCTATTGCTTCTGTATTTATATGTGATTTTTTTAAAAAATGCCACGTATTTTTGTGCATTTAAACCAGGGGTCAGCAACCTAAGGTCCATGGGCTGGAACCGGCCTGTGGAGGTCATTTGACCAGCCCACGAGCCCCCAAACCAAGTTGCCTGCTTGTGCACAGTGCTAAACTGGCACAGTGCAGCATGGGGATTCGCTTCCACGGCGCAGAAAATCGCGTCTATGCAGATGCCGAAAATCGCGCGTGCATGCACGATCCGGCCCATGGAGGGGTCTCCCTGGGACCATTCCGGCCCATGCAAGATAAACCTTGCTGACCCTGGTTTAAACCCTGGTTTAAACCATGGGTAGGCAAACTAAAGGGACGCCTAGGGCTTGCCGATCAAAAGGTCGGCGGTTCGAATCCCCGCGGCGGGGTGCGCTCCTGCTGTTCGGTCCCAGCGCCTGCCAACCTAGCAGTTCGAAAGCACTCTCGGGTGCAAGTAGATAAATAGGGACCGCTTACTAGCGGGAAGGTAAACGGCGTTTCCGTGTGCGGCTCTGGCTCGCCAGAGCAGCGATGTCACACTGGCCACGTGACCCGGAAGTGTCTCCGGACAGTGCTGGCCCCCGGCCTCTTTGAGTGAGATGGGCGCACAACCCTAGAGTCTGTCAAGACTGGCCCGTACGGGCAGGGGTACCTTTACCTTTACCTTTAGGCAAACTAAGGCACGGGGGCCGGATCCGGCCCAATCACCTTCTAAATCCAGCCTGCGGATTTTTATTTAAAATGCATCTCTGGGTTATTTGTGGGGCATAGGAATTTGTACACCCCCCCTCAAAATATAGTCCAGCCCCCCACAGAGGGACAGTGGACCGGCCCCCCCCTGCTGAAAAAGTTTGCTGACTTCTGGTTGAAACTGTGAAGAACTGAATTGCAACACTTGGAGATGTATTAAATCTGGTGTATGGTTAAGTTCTGATCTGCACATTAGTCTAAGTGGTGTGGATCAGGTCAGTTAATCCAAAGTTGTGGGTAGCTCATAATTATTTCAATCATAGAATCATATAATTTTACAGCTGGAAGGGAACCAAAGGGTTGTCTAGTTCAATCCCCTGCATTGGCTATGCCCACCTCCCTTCAGGACAGCTGAAGCCTAGAAAGGGATGTGTTTATGCCGGCAACATTTTTAATTGTCTGGGCTAATTTGTTCTAATTGATGGACAGGATATTGTGGGATTCAGAATTCAGGTCTTCGGAAAAAACAAATAAATGCACAGCTGGCACCAACAATTTTGGGAACGAAGCCCTATAAAGATCTGAGGAAATATAAGAATTGCAATGTTTATTTGATAAATCAGGCGAATCTATTATAATACATAGATCAGCTCACAGGATGCTCCCTCCAATTAATCTGTCATCAGCTTTTAAACTTCTGAAATTATTTTTTAATACAAGGACTTGCATAAACTGTAAACTGAGGAATGACTGTCTTAATATGATGCCAGCCATGATGCCGTTTAATTGGTTAATTATATGTGTTACAGTTAGATGTAAGATTTCTCTAATTGTGTGACAGTCCTAAAATTATATTCTTTTCAAGGAGCTTATGTAATTTGAGGTGCCTGGATTGTTTTAACCCTCTTAGAGAAGCAGCTTGATGACTCTTTGGAACAAGATGGAAGCTGAACCAGATGGCAGACACCCTGTTGTGAGGCAGCCACATTGTGTGCTGTTGGGGATAATTTCTGTGCAAAAAGGAGTAAATTTTGCTTCCTAGTGTGTGCAGCAGTATGAAACTGCTGGATATATTCTTCTCATCCTTTTTGTTTGTTTGTGGCCTTTTGTTTGCCAGAGTTTGCCGTCCCATTATATAGGTACTTGAAGGCTTATTGATGGGCCATAGTTCAGTGCTACAGAAGTTGCTTTGCATGCGTAAGGTCCCAGGTTAATAATAATAATAATAATAATAATAATAATAATAATAATAATAATTTATACCCCGCCCATCTGGCTGAGTTTCAATCACTGGTATCTCTAGTTAGGGCTAGGAGAGACCCCATCTGAAACCGTGAGAGCCACTGCCTGTCACTTTAGACAGTGCAAAATTAGATGGACCAAGGATCAATGCTTCTAAGAAGTGCTGCCTATTTTTACTTTGGTTTTATTTGCTAGATGGCATTGAGCTCAATGGGTTCAGAAGCAAGAGAGATCCTCTGAATATGAATGTGCTACAGTCATACCTCATGTTGCACCCGTTTCAGGTTATGTCTTTTCAAGTTGCGTCCCGTGGCAACCCAGAAGTACCGGAATGATTACTTTCGGGTTTCGCGGCTTGTGCATGTGCAGAAGTGCTAAATCGCACCATGTGCGTGTGCAGACGCAGCACTTCTGGATGCGAATGCTTCAAGTTGCAGACGTGCCTCTGGGACGGATTACGTCTGCAACTTGAGGTTCCACTGTATTGTGCTTTGGAGTTCAGCAGCACATCAGATGAAGGGTGGTATAGATATTTAATTAATAATAAATCTTCTTCTTGATAAAAGTAATAAACATTTGAAGAAAAAATACGTGCTGACTGAAGTGAAAAAGCCCCAGTTACCTGCCAATGCTCCCCCCCTCCCCACCTGTAATTCTGGTCTCTTGGGCTTACTGTGTGATGGTGACTTGATGAGGTCTGATGAGTTGTCTGCCAGCCCAGTTGCCAAACATATTATTTAAATAAGTTGTAGCCTGAAATGTGAAGGTATAACTTGTTCAAGGAAGATGATCTACAGATACTGCAATTAAGCTGACAGTATTGTGTCAGAAATGCACTGTGGCACTGAAATTGGCAGCACTAAGAAGAATGGAAGCCATGTGGGACTGGAGAGATTTTAGCCTGTTCTCCATTTGCCTGAGCATCTAATTGGCTTTCAGCTGTAACCTGGATGGTGTTTTCATCTCCTCTCTTAGAGCAGAGATTCTTAGCGAGAAGAGGAGAGTAGGTCATGGGCCTTTTCTGATGTCTAGAGCTAGGCAATTTATCGATAATATCATCCAAAACCACTTTGAAGTTCACATTGTGATAACTGTTTCATCATATTTGAACTGGCAATATATCATGAATCATAATGTGTGTGAGGACTGGGCAATATCTGGTTTTCAACATCGCGATATATCACCAGCTAAACATTATTATGTATCACCAGCTAAAACACTGCAATCAACCACAACGTCTGAAATAAGGATAGAACTATGCAGAGGTTTTCAATATTGTGATATATCACCAGCTAAGCACTGCAATCTACCACAATGTCTGAAACTGATAAATGACAATAATATCAGTCACCACATGGCCACTTTCATTAGCAGACATGCCAAAATGCATCAAATATACATCACACTATACCAATATATCACAATGTCTGAAATAAGAATGGAGCTATGTAGAGGCGAACAAGACAGGGTAACATCCTGGCAACTTAAGGGTCTAAAACTGATAAGGGTATAAAACTTCTGCCACCACCTCCCATTGCCACCACGAGGTCTCACAGGCTGCCACAACTTTTGCCGCTGCTTCTCACCAGTGCAGCAAGACCTTGGAGGCCATCACCACTGCTATTGCCTCTACCTCCTTCCACCGTTCTCGAAGCTACCAGCATGAGTTTGACCAAACTGCGAGAGGCAGTGGAAGACAGGAGTGCCTGGCATGCTCTGGTCCATGGGGTCACGAAGAGTCGGACACGACTAAACAACTAAACAACAACAACCTTCCACTGTGATGAGGCCTTGCAGGCTGCCTCTCACCACTACGAGGCCTTGTGGCCCACCACTGCTCGTGCTGCCACTGCAAGGCCTCACAGGCTGCTGCTGCTACTGCCACCACCTTGAGCAGCACCACCTGACAGGCCACTGCCACTTCTGCTGCCGCTTCCCATTGCCATGATGAGGCCTGTGAGGTTGCCATTGTTTGTGCTGCTGTCACCAGGCCACCACTGCTTCTGCCGCCTTGCAGGCCTGCTGGCCTGATTATTTGGAGTCACTATGACTCACCACTGTATTTTGGATTGTCCTGAATGCAACCATTTGATAGACAAGCCCAAAACCAAACATCCTGCTTGGATGCATTTTGGTTTTCCCACTGAGAAAAGTGACCATGAGGTGATTAATAATATCATCATTTAACAATTTAGTAATAGAAAGGACATTACCCTGGTCTCCTCTGCTTAGTTCCATCCTTATTTCAGATATTGTGATATATCAATATATTGTGATGAAATATTGCAATATTGAAAACCAGATATTGGCCAACCCTACTGATGTCACAGGAAGCTTGGGTTTACAACTACTGTACTTGACTAAACCTCTTCTTCTCATCTTCTTCCATTGCTGGGAGGAGTTTGAAAGCAACATCTTCCAGTTTTAAATGCAGCACAGTTCATCATGACATCCAAACTTGGGGAACTGCAGTTGGTTTAAGCTCTTGTAAGACCAACCAGGATGAAACCATAGTTTCAGGCCCTGGCTTGTCCACTAACAAGAATTTTAAGAGACCACAGTTCTCCCGAGTTCAGACATAATGATGAACAGCAGCTTAAACAACAGCAACCTATTAATCTTTTTGTCATGGTCACTAAAAAGCATAAGGAAGAATGTGCAAGCCCATTAGTGTTGGAGGAAATTTGGTTTCCTATTATGTCAGTGTTGTATCTTCTCTGCCATACAGCTACAAGGAAGCATGTCAGTAGCCACTAAGAACATAAGAATTTTGCTGGCTTGGACCAAAGACCCATTGAGTCTAGGACTCTGTGTCTCATAGTGACCAACCAGAAGCCCCTGAGGAGCTGTCCTGGCTTACCCTAGCTAAGGAAGGCACATGACTGATAGTTGAGTCTTTATTGACAAAAAGAAGCACGTACAGTAACTCCCATGGTGCTTTGGATGCACATGCACACACTCCTCTAGCTACTAAGCAACTTCTCCCACATATCTGCACTCTGCGGAGCAGTTGCAGCAACAGTGAGAGCCTCCCCCTCCCTGCTTACACACCCTCCCCTGATGGGTTGTGCTCCCACAACCTGAGACTTCTACTTCACAGACGCCATCACTGCTCTTCCCAGTTCAAGCCCCTCTTGGTTCTAGGGGTGAAGTGGGGAAAGATGGAGAATCTACTGACACATCTGTCACCAGGACAGCCTTTTCTTCCACCACATTCTATACATGTTCCTCCGTCTCAGACTGCCCTGATTCTCCCTCCTCCCCCTGCCCTGGGTCCTGCCTTGTAGGTGGCGTCAAACCCCATAGATTGTTAGTCACCTTTACTAGATCACTCTCCTGCCCCCCTTCCTCTGCCACACAGTCTTCAGAGCCCTGCCAGTCCTTGCCAGGAGCCCACAGTAGGGCATGAACACAGTAGCACTCTCCCTTGAACTCCTCCTCTGTTTTATGGAGCACACAATGGTACATACAAAATCTCATTGCGAAGCTGAGCATACAGGAAGATCTCAAGGAAAGGACTTGCATGCCACTGGTGCTGTGTGCATGAGTGAGTGTGTGTGCATGTTCATGTAGTACTAATCCCAAATGCGACTTGAGTACAGTTTGGAACTTCAGAGAACCAGAATTCTAGTCTGGACAGCATTTTAGTTTTACACTAGGGCTGCCTCAGAAGAACTTTGTATAAATAATCCCTTGCACGTTTGAGAGAAAGTGTAACAAAACTCCATGTACATTCAAAACACCCCCCCCCCAAAAAAAAACAACAACAACTTGCACTTGCATTTTCTTTGCAAAGTGCCTGAGGATAACAATAACCACTGCCTCCCTCACCTGTTCAGGTTCCTTTGTAAAAGACATTCTTGAGGAAATCTTGCTAATGTTTTTGTTGCATTTTTAATGTACTCACTCCTTCAGGCTGCATGCTTGCTTTAAAACATGTTAGACTAAACTGGCAGGGAAAGAGTTGGACAATGATGTTATAACTGCTTTGAGAGGTCCTGACTCAATGAGTAAACAATACAAAGCATGCATACTATTTATTTCAACAAATCTAGTCAAGGAGTGGCAGAAAGGCTTACAATTACTCTGACAATAGGACTATTGTCCACTTTTATGCTACGCACCCCCCTCAGCTATAATATCCAAGTGGGTTTATGTAAACATTTAAAGATAAAAAGTGTGAATGTGATAAACATATGCTTGGCAATATGTATATCATGTAAGCCTATGACTGCTACCTAATTAAATGAATCAACAGTTGATGAATCAGCTAGAGCTCATATGCTTGATCAATTATATTTGCATATGAAAAAATAGTTCTAAAGAAGAAGAAAAATGCTGTGTTTTTTGTGACTGACACATGTCACTGCAGGGATCTTAAAAAGATGCAACATTCCCCACCATCCATCTCTCTCTCTCACACCTAGGAATGGAATAATTCTTCTACAATTGCACTTAGCACATGCAGGCATTACAAGTACTTGCATTAAAATATACACCTGTATTAGATAGCTTCTGGGACACTTCAGTTGGGACACTTCAGTTGTAAATTTAAAATGTTTTCGATCTTTGTACCCATAGTATGCAGACTTGTCAGGATCAGCTAAAACTCCTCATTGAGAGAGTGGTGACTCACCCAGGAATGCTTCTGTGAATCTAAACAGCCCATGTCCTTCAAATTTGTTTACGTATTTTATAAAAGTTTTTTCCCCCCTGCACCCACATGCCTTCAGAACAGCTTACAAAAATCAAATACAGTTCAAAACACATCATATTGAAATAAAATAATGTGAATGAAAGCAGATTGTAGCAAATGACACAAAATAAAAACCAAAATAAAATCAGCCATGAAAATTGCAGTAAAATTATGGGTAGGCAGGAGAAATGAGTAGGCGGGATGGGAGAAATTTCAAAACCAAAGGCCAGCGAACTACAGTGAACTCAGCAGCCTTTCATAAAGCCTGCAATTTAGAGGCTTAAAGAGATTAAACATTTTCCAAAGGAAGAACATTCCATAACCTCGGTGCCACTACTGAAAAGGTTCTGTCCCACAACACCACCGCTGGAAGCAGTGAACATGAGAACATAAAATGAGCTGCTGGATCATCCCAATTCCCATCTTAGTCCAGTATCCTGTTCTCACAGTGGCCTGTGGGAAAGCTGTAAGCAGGACATGAGTGCAATGACGCCCTCTTCACTTGTGAATCCCAGCAACTAGTATTCAGAGAGGCATAGTGCCTTTGATTGTGCAGGGAGAATGCAGCCATTGTAGCTAGTAGCCATAGCTAGGGTTGACATCTGTCCCTAGAAAAACGCGATTGTTCCCCTTTTTTGGAGACAAGTTCTCCTGTCTTGTTTGGACTTCAAATGGGATGACTTGCTTCATGTACACAAGCTCCTTCTCCTCCTCAAACTTTGGGGGCAGAGGGTGGGTCCAGTAGGAGGAGAGTTGAGAGCAAGAGTTATTGTGCGACATGGGCAGAGGGTGGAGTGGGGCTGAGAAGAGGAGTTTGAGAGAGAGAGAGAGCATTTGAACAGGCAGAGGGCGGGTCACAGAGAGCAAGAGAGTGGGTTTGTAGTGCGCAGCCTGCTATAGTGTAGTTTTGGATTTAGTATGGGATAGTGGGTGGGTAGGAGAGTAAGAGGGGGTTTGCAGGGGCCTAGTCCGGTGGGGGAGGAAAGAGTTTTTGCACAGGCAGAGATGGGTGGATTGGAGATGGAGACTCGGAGACAGAGAGTGAGAGGTTTTGCATGTGCCTGTTTTTCCCCCATTGAATAAACCATTGTAAGCCCCGTGTTCCATTGTAATTGATTGCTTTGAAGTAATTTCTACACCAGATAAAGTAATTTTTAAACTCCCCCCCCCAACCTGTCCAATATTTTGCCAGATCTGTCCTGACATTGGTGGCAACCCTAATTGATACTCTTATCATCCATAAATTTGTCTAATAGTCCCCTTTTTAAAGCCATCCAAGTCAGACTGATGCCACTGCACTGGGAAGATTCAATGCATTTTTGTAAAAAGCTTCCTGATGTTCCTGGATATTTTAAATGTTTAGTTACCCACTGTAAATTGTGTTGTTTTTCTCCTTTGCTGTTTGCCATTCTGGACCACTTGGGTGTGTGAGTAGGACAGAAATCTAACAGATGGAAGTGGTCTGTAGCGTAGCCTAGGCCCAAATCATATGAATATTATAACAACCACCTGTTTGGCACTTTTGGAGATCATGCTTAAACCAGGCTTGTGAGTGTCCTTTTCTTCTGAAGTAAAGAGTTTGAAAGCTTTCACTTCTAGTTTATATTACCCACAAGTTGTCATCTCATCCAAACTGCTGTTATGGTTATTTTAGTTTGCTTAAATAAGCCAGTTTCATAGCCACAGTTAGTTGCGTTTGGACTCCACAACAAGTGGAAATGGATGGGTCCCCCAATTTTTGTTCTCTCATTTTCCATTTTTAAATTCAGTTCTCCACATTGCAGGAATTTACAATTGAAAAATCAAAAATGCTGTCAGCCCTTCTAATAAACACATTTTTGTGTGCAGTTTTGCTCAATATACCTATTTTTGCAGAACAATTTCCCCTAATATGCCTTTCTGTATGTTATTTTCATTAATATATGCACTTTACCTCAGCGTATGGACCGTTGTACACAATACTTGGCTGGAGGATTACCTTCAAAACTCAGAGAATGTGAATTCCCTCCTCCCCGCTTCCTTAGTAAGTTGTGAATAATCAAAACTGAAAGCAAAAGCTTCCAGAAACTTTGCAGAGGAGGTGACTTTATTTGGCTCATTTTCCTCATGCTAAATGTGTCTGGAAATGAATTGGGAGCCCGTGTACATAAAAAGATTAGGAAGTAATGTACTTCCTACAGCTTCCTCTCTAGCATTTACCATTAACTATTCATTCCTGTGGCTGTTAAGCAACATGTTGGCCCTGCTACAAGCAGACAACTCCCGTTTGGTTGAAATGTATAACTTTATTCAGGCATCTCTGAATGCACCTTTTTGCCCACTCCACCTGGCAAGATTTTAGCCTGCTGCTTAGCTGCCAAGTGATTCATCCCTCCTGGCATGACCTCATATACCTGTGGTAGTGATACACCTGTTGGGAACAGCTGCTCCTTCAAAGAGTGAGAGATTTCAACGTCCAAGCAGAGATGCTAACAGCGTGTGTTGACATCACGTAGGCAAAATTGGTTCAGTCTCATCTTGTGCTCCCATTGCAGAGCGGTATACCTGTCTTAGCCGTCTGCTTTGCCACCTGAGTTTTGGAAAGCAAAAGGGAGGGGGGAGCTAACTGGGGCACTGATATACATTTAACAATATGTATCTAAGTTGACTTTTAAGTGAGAATAGACATGAGAAGACTCGAGTATAAAGTCTACTAAAGAGAACTGGGTTGGGGGGGGGGGATTAGCAGCTTCAGAATGTAGTGATAACCACTGGCTTGGCTTCAGATAGAGCACTGCTTGTGCTAAGAGTCAGTCTTCGTCTGTCTGGTGTGGTTACAGCAGGGATGGATGAACTGTGGACCACCTTGGCCCTCCAGTGTGTGAAGAGGAAGACTGCCTCTGAACATGGCAGTTCCATGTAGCAGATCATTCCTAAGTACATTTGTTGTCCCAATAATTCAGTGGAAGGGGAGCAGGGGCTAAGAAAGTGTGGCTTGCTCAATGCTACTGTGTGTGTGTGTGTGTGTGTGTGTGTCTGTCTGGTGAGGTTGTACTAGGGACTTGCAAATTCACACTCCTACCCAGAGATGGAAAGGCCTGTAAATTTTGTTTCTCTCTGTATCTCATTTATCCAATCTTATATTCTGCTCTTCACATTTCAGCAGCAATTTGCAATTTAAAATATTCTCATAAAAATTCATCAGCGTTTTATTTTATTTTCTCCAAAACAAACACATTTTTATAAACACATTGTTTTATAAACATATTTTTGACTATGCATTTTCGCAAGCAGTTTCTCTTATGCAATGCATGTTTGCATTTTGTTTTCACTAACATATTCATTTTGTGTGTACCTTTCCCCTAATCTATACAGTGGTACCTTGGGTTACAAACACCCTGGGTTACAAACACTTCAGGTTACAGACTCCACTAACCGGGAAGTAGTACCTCGGGTTAAGAACTTTACCTCAGGATGAGAACAGAAATTGTGTGGCGGCAGCGGGATGCCCCATTAGCTAAAGTGGTACCTCAGGTTAAGAATGGTTTCAGGTTAAGAACGGACCTCCGGAACGAATAAAGTTCATAACCAGAGGTACCACTGTATATGTTTTGTACACATTGTGTGGTTGGAGAAGTGCATCACATAATTCAGAGAAATGCAGATTTCAAAGGATGACTGTGTTTCCATTCGCATATTGCTTCTGGAAGTTGAATTGGATAGATTTAGATGTGAACTCGTCAACACATTTCTTCATGAGCAATATTTCAGGGGCCGTATGTCTGGAATGGACTGGGCCAGAGGGAAAAGTATGCAGAACAACATATTTAACACTTAGGTTTGTACAGCAGGCTGCATTTCAGACTTGCAAAACCCACCATTTCTTACACTCCCCCCACCCCTGGACCTCTTTCCCCACCCAGGTAGCACCCAGGTAGCAAGAGGCGTTGTAAAAGTTCATGGGTGCATTCTGGCTAGGTAAAAGCACTTAAGTCCACTAAGGCATATGGCCAAGGGGTCAGAGAGAATGGAGAGCTGCATTTGGTCCCTGGGCTGGAGGTTCTCTACCCCTGATATAAATCGTATTGGACAAGATGGACCAGTTTTCTGGATTAATGTGTACCTTCTTATTTTTATTTTTATTTTTATTGGATTTTATAAACAAGAATAATGTTATACAAACAAGTATACCAAGTTTTCTCATGTTATTTGTATATCACAAAAATAGCATAATAAATGTGGGGGGAAATCTGCAACGTAAGTCTCATTATTAGTGGTCAGTGTATAAGTTCTTGGTTTATGAATGGCCAAACTTGGCCCTCCAGCTATTTTGGGACTACAACTCCCATCATCCCTAGCTAACAGGACCAGTGGTCAGGGATGGTGGGAATTGATTTTTATGTGTGAGAGGGGTGTGATTGTGTAATGTGTACCTTCTTATGTGGAACTAGCAAGAAAGTAAAATGGAATGGTTTTAATGCTTGATGATACCTTGAGCTGGACTCATTTTTCAGATTTTAATGTGTGAATAGTTAGAACAGAGAGTGGTACCTGGAATTCTAAACTATCCTCTTAAAGGAATGCCCCTTTCCATTGTTGCAAGTTTTTGTTTATAGATTCTATGACATATACTGTAAATTGGAAGGGACTTGATGCTTGTCACCTTGTGAGTTACAGGTATGTGCAGTGAGACTGCAGTTGCAAGACTCTTCTGGTATGCAAGCCCCTGAGAAACCCTCTTTCAATACCCTCCACGGGTCCAGTTTTTGACATTTTAGTAAACCTTGGAAGGGTGTATTTTTCTCACTGTTTTCTCAAGGAAATGAATGTGTTTGTTTGGGGAGTACTTTTCCTGTTAGACACAGTATGCCTTTCCCCTCATTTGTAGAGGTGCCCATGGTGATTTGAGCCTTTTTTGGATGTGATACATGGCACAGGATGACAGTTCAGATGTATTCCATTTGCACCCAGACAACTTGAGGAGATTAATTTTGAACTGTTTGAATACCAAGCAATGCAATTATTTTTGGAAGCTTTTTGCACTTTCTTAAGTGCCTGTGTTTTCCCCAAAGCCCCTGACACTCTATTTTTTGTATGGATATTCTCTTGTATTTACCCATCTTCACTTCATTGCAATTGCTTGAAGACTAAATATTTGTTTTCATAAGGGGAATGCAGAGTAAAGAACATTACAGGTGCTCTCTTCTCTTGCTACCCTAAGTAACTTGGACTCCTGGTATTACCAGCAACCAGCTCTGATTGTCCAGTTCTGGGCACCTTTCCTCTTAGGCACGCAAGCCTATGGCTCAAGCTATATGTACTATGCAGAAGACTAACAGCTGCATAGGAGGCCAAGGGGTCTGCCTCTCAGTAAAATATTTAAAGGGAACTCCCCCCCCCCCAAGTTGATGGACATTGCCATTCAAATGGTGTCTGTACACTGCATCATGTGATTGATTATTCAGGGCAGGGCTTACTTGTGCCCCCCCCCATTTTATTCAAGTTGGCATCCCTAAATGGCTGGATATCCTGGTAGGATTTTGACTGTACTACGGCTGCAAGGGCCTAACAGGTTTGTGTATTAACCATTTTCTTGATCAAAACTTGCTCTTTGCCCTATAGAAAGGGAGACAGCATGGGTGTAATGGTTAAACCACTGTGGAAGGACATGTGGGTCCAGAATTGGCCTCCACAGTCACTTACAGACTCACTGTTAAGGCCATGTTCATGGAAGACAATCTTATTTGGCTATGAGCAATCACTAAAGAAGAAATAGTTAGAATGTTAGTGTTGGGATGCAGTCAAGGAATCAGGGGCAATTGGCAGGCCCCCACTGGCCTCAGCCCACTGGCCAGTGTGCCAGATGATCTCCAGTCCTTGGATCAGCATGAAACTGCAACCTGAGCTTCAGAAGCTGGAGCACGCAACTCAGCAGAGTAAATAACAGAAGTGGCAGGATACGGCTGTATGAGCATATTTACAAGCAGTTTATTCAGTGTACAACAGGACAATAAGAAAAACATGTCTTCTCCCCTTCATGTCCAAGCAAGCAGCATAAGCAATAACTATACACAAACGGAAGTTCCCAGCAAGCTATGCTGGAGTGTAAACAGGCATGTGACACACGACAGTCATGCCTGTACTTAAGGTGGAACGGAATATCCTAACAGTTAGACCAGGACTGCATATATACCATATGTTTAAAACACCACCAGTCAAAAGAATTTTGGGAACTCTAGTTTACCCCTCACATAGCTACAATTCCCATCACCCTTAATGAAATACAGTTCCCAAGATTGTGCTTATGGGTGGGCGGGTGTCCTTTAAATGTATGATGTGCACACAGCCCAGGGCTCTGGGGAGCCGCATGTTCAAATGTGGAGAGACTCAGCCATGCAGCCTTGGGCTAGTCATTCTTTCTCAGTCTAAGCAACTTGATAGGGCAGTTGTGAGGTTAAAATGGGGTGAATAATAAAATGGGAGGGAATAATGTATACTGTCCTGATCATCTAAGACATGGGTAGGCAAATAATGCCTGGGGGCTGGATCCAGACCAATCGCCTTCTAAATCCTGCCCGCAATGGTCCAGGAATCAGCATGTTTTCACATGAGTAGAATGTGTGCTTTTATTGAAAATGCATCTCTGGGTTATTTGTGGGGCATAGGAATTCGTTCATTTCCCCCCTCCAAAATATGGTGTGAGGGACAGTGGACCCACCCCCTGCTGAAAAAGTTTGCTAACCCCTGATCTAAGAGGAAGAGCAGTCTAAATATGTCATAAAATAACACACGTAAAATACTTCAACTGCTCCACCCCCTCTACTGGAGATATACAAAGCAAATATTGGGCCGGGGGGGGGGGGGGAGAGGCATTTCCATTGGGAAAACTACAAAGATTGGTGTAGCGCATTTAAAATCAACAAATGTATTGTGGTATAAGCTTTCATGTGCTGCAGTCCACTTCTTCAAATCTGGTGTGTTGCTGGGGTAGCCTAGGAAGCCCAAGACTTGGGACTTTTGTGCAGAGTCTTCACAAGTTGTCTGAGCACTGGTGGCTGTGGCCCTTGGAACAAGTCAGGCACATATCTGTCAACTTTTCCCTTTTCTTGTGAGGAATCTCATTCAGAATAAGGGAATTTCCCTTAAAAAAAGGGAAACATTGACAGCTGTGGTCAAGCACAAGGCAGGAAAACCAAACAGTAGGCAGAGCCATCACCTTTCTGGTTGTAAGAAGAGTTTGGATTTGATATCCCGCCTTTCACTCCCTTTTAAGGAGTCTCCAAGCGGCAAACATTCTCCTTTCCCTTCCTCCCCCACAACAAACACTCTGTGAGGTGAGTGGGGCTGAGATACTTCAAGGAAGTGTGACTGGCCCAAGGTCACCCAGAAGCTGCATGTGGAGGAGCGGAGACGCGAACCCGGTTCCCCAGATTACAAGACTACCGCTCTCAACCACTACACCACACTGGCTCTCAGACTTGAGTTTGGTTGGGCCTCACCCCATTTGCTTGAATAGACCATCTCCATGGTGTTGGAAGGAACCAATAGACAATGCTTCACATATGGCAGAGGGAAGGGTATTCTACAATGTGGGGGCATGGCAGAAAATGTCCATATTTGGGTCACTGGAACAATATGCAGATTTCATTCAAAGTTGTGCCATAGGCCCGTGCCCTGAGTTCTTGAAGTACCTAGCTGCTCCCCTGTGTCTGATACATGAAATATATGTTGCTGATGTAACTTGATAATGGCTCTGGGCACACTGATGGTGTACACAAACAATATATCTCTATAAAACACGCCTGTTGTAATCCCAGCTTTGCATTTGAGCCTTCTGCTGTCTCCCAGAAAGCTCTGGTGATATTGCAAAGTTTGAACCTTGGCATGCGCCACTGCTTTCCACATGAGGCATCTGTTATGCTGAAATATTTACACATTAAAACTGCCTAAACATATTTACACAATAGTCGGAAGGGTTCCCAGAGCAATTGGCTCAATAATAAAGCTTCAAAGACAACAACAAAAAAGAACTCGAATCCCCCCCCCCCCATTTCCGATGTGAACAATAACATTTCTTCTTTTACTCAGTTCCCAGCTCCATAAATTGTTTTGAATTGTCCATAAATACATTTTAAAATGCTTTTCAGTACACTTGCATGTGTTCTGTCTCCCATGGTTTATGTGGGTGGGAGGTAACTTTAGTTCCTGAAAAACAACCACAACCACAGGGAACAAAGGGTGAGGCCTCCTTGGGAGGGCTGCACAAACTCCTGCTGTCTCTATTTTTTTCAGCAATGGTCCTTATTCCCTATCCCCAATGCATGCCCCTGGCAAAACACCATCACTGGTTCATCAATATATTTGATTTTTGGGCAGCTATTTTTCTCACCATGAGCACCTCCCTCGTTCTCTTCTAATGGCAATGATGCCCACCTGAGAGGTGCTAGAACTAAGTTCGTTTGAATTCCGTCTGAAAAATAGCCCTGATTTGGGGTGAAATTTATGAGGATTAAAAGAAAAAAAATCATATTTAGCCCCACTTCTATCACTGCTGCTCATTTAGTAGTTAAACCTTTGAGTGGGGCTGGAGGCATTTGGATCTTAGTGCATTGCATAAAATCAGAGAGTTGGAAGTGACCCCAAAGGTCATCTAGTCCAAGGCAGGAATCGTTGGGGGGGGGGATGTTATGACAGATGACCATCCAACCTCTGCTTATAAAACCAGTTATGTTGCCAAATTGCTCTTACCATTTGTTCAGGGGGAACTTGCCAGAACTCAGTGCTGGCACCTCTCAGGTGACTTCTGGAATCTCTCAGGTGGTTGCTGTTGCCATTCTAAGAGAAAGAAGGAGGCATTTATGATGAGCTCTGGCACTGGCTTTTACTACCAGAAAGTTCTTTCAAATGTTTAGTCAGAATCTTGTTGTTGTTTAGTCGTTTAGTCGTGTCCAACTCTTCGTGACCCCATGGACCAGAGCACGGCAGGCACGCCTGTCTTCCACTGCCTCCCGCAGTTTGGTCAAACTCATGCTGGTAGCTTCGAGAACACTGTACTTTCTTGTAATTTGAAGCCATAGGTTTGGGTCCTACCCTCCAGAGCAGGAGAAAACAAGCTGTTCCATCTGCTATGAGACAGGTCTTCAGATA
The DNA here is from genome assembly GCF_965153285.1 of Podarcis tiliguerta. NCBI lineage: Eukaryota > Metazoa > Chordata > Lepidosauria > Squamata > Lacertidae > Podarcis > Podarcis tiliguerta. The sequence goes on from NC_139553.1 coordinate 6,878,532, forward strand.
TTTGAAGATGGCTATCATATCACCTCTTAGCCTTCTCTTCTCCAAGCTAAACATAGCCAACCCCCTAAACCATTCCTTATATGCAGGGATATAGTGTAGGTTCCTCATGCCCAGGAAGGGGCGAATGTTGTGCCCCCTTGGTGGACTGGGCAGGGGTCAGTCCCTTTGCTGGCCAGTGTCTAATCAAGGGAGTCTTTCCTTGCAAACTGGCCCCAACCTGGGAGAAGAGATAAGGCAGAGAAACTGCTGACAGGAAGCCGGGCTGAATGAGGAAGGGAGTTGAGGGAGGAGTTAGCAGCCAGCAGCAGTCAAACTTGGCTCATTGCGGATTTTGGGAGCTCATGACCAGGAGCTTGTGAACAGACTTTGCAAACGGGTGTTTGCGAGGGCATTTAGCGGGGGAGTTTAAGAGGGAGTACTGCCTCTCAGTGTGCGTAGGGAGATTCTGAAGTGACCTGCAACACCTGTGCCATGTTTGTCTTTCTGCTGGAGAACATGCAACAATACACTTGTAGCAAGTGCAAGCTGGTTGTCTTGCTGGAAGAAAAGGAACAGCAATTTGAGGTCCACCTAGCCACAGCTCGAACTACAGGACAACATGCAGAATTTCTCAATAGAGCTGCATTGACTCTGATGAAACATCAATACAGTGGACGCTCGGGTTGCAAATGTGATCCATGCGGGATGCACGTTCGCAACCCGTAGCTTACGCAACCCACATCAGTGCGTCAGTTGTGATTTGGCGCTTCTGCACATGCACAAAGTGCAATTTAGTGCTTCTGCACATGCGCGACCGCCGAAACCCGGAAGTAACCCGTTCTGGTACTTCCAGGTTTTGGGGGTCCGCAACTTGAAAAAACGTAACCTGAAGCGCCTGTAACCCAAGGTATAACTGTACAGATGAGACTCTAGGCAGGAAGCAGAAGAGCCTCAGGGCACTGGTAGTCTTTTTATTACTCATGGCCCAGGAAAATATTGGAGGTAAACTACTGGCTGCATAGTTGGTGGTGTCAGGAAGGATTTGGCTTCTTGGATCATGGTCTGTGCTTCCTTGAGGAAGGAATTATGGGAAGAGATGGGCTGCACCTCACAGCGGTTGGCAATAATGTGTTTGCTAGGAGTCTCGCAAACCTGATCAGGACAGCTTTAAAATAGAACTTGAGGAGGAGAGAGACAACATCACAGACAACAGAATAACACCTGGTACTGGGGATAATAGCTCATTGATGCACAGGAAATGTGAGGTGATGCTTCAGAAACGTGCTAAAGGGCAAGAAATTACAAGAAGGAAGCATCTGGAGGGAATGACTCATGGTTTCAGTTGCCTCTACAGAAATGCACAGACTATGGGAAGCAAGCAAGAAGATTTTCATCTATTAGTACAGAATGGCAAATATGACCTGGTAAGCAATACTGAAAACTGGTGGGAGGAGACTCATGACTGGAATACAGGAATTGAGGGGTATAGTTGTTCAGAAGGAATTTGCTTAACAGGAAGGGAGGAGGAGTAGCATTGTATGTAAAGGATGTGTATACTTTTGAAGAAAACCATGACCTGGAACATGGAAAGCAGATTGAGAGTATATGGGTAAAAACTGTGGGAGGTAGAAACAGCAGTTTCCTTACTGTACCTTACCTTACTGGGGGTCTGTTATAGATTGCAACTGAAGACTTGGATTATGCCTTCCAAGGGCAGATTACTAAAAAGGAGAGATAATAGTCAAGGGAGACTTCAATTTCCCCAATATCTGTTGGAACTCAAACACTGCCAAGATTGTAAGATCTGACAAATTCCTCTATTTTCTTGCTGACAATTTCATTTCCCAGAAGGTGCAACAAGGGAATAATCTATTCTGGACCTAGTCCTCACCAACAGGGAGGAACTGGTCAACAAAGTGGGAATTCTCAGAAACTTGGGAGGAAGTGATGAAGTTTTCCTGGGTTTCAGGATACAGAGTCAAGCGAAAACTGACTGTAGTTGGGTACGCACTCTGGAATTTAAGTAGGCAAATTTCAAAAAGCTTAAGGAGCTATGGATGAGATCCCATGGTCATCAGTACTCAAAGAGAAATGAGTCCAAAATGAATGGGTGTTTCTACAAGGAGAAATATTGAAGGCCCAAATGCAGACAATTCCAACAAGAAAGAAAAGAGGGAGGCATCTAAGGAAACTTTTGTTGCTGCATGAATAAGAAGGGCGTGTATAAGAAATAGAAGAAAGGGGAAATCACAAAGGAGTGTTCACGAGTAGCCAACAGTTGCAGTGTGAAGGTCAGGCTGGCTAAAGCTCAGAATAAGCTCAGGCTTGCAAGAGGTTAAACAATAGAAAAGGTTTCTTTGGCTATGTATGATGCAAGAAGAAGTGCTAGGTCCTCTGCATGGAGAAGACAGAGAAATGATGTTGGGTGACAGAGGGTAGGCGGAACCAATAAACACCTACTTTTCGTTTGCCAAAAAGAAAGCGATGCCCAGCCTGGTGATAACAGAATAAGTGATGTAAGGAGGGAGCTGCAGCCTAAGGTAGGAAAAGAGGTAGTAAGAGATCACCTAGCTACTTCAAACAAATTCAAATCTCCAGGGCCTGATGAGCTGCATCCAAGGGTACTAAAGGAGCTTGTGGATGTAATCTCAGAGCCTTTGTCTATGATCTTTGAGAATTCCTGGAGAATAGGTGAAGTCCCTGCAGACTGGAGATGGGCACGTGTTGTCCCCATGTTCAAAAAAGGAGAAAAAGAAGACTGTTGACTCATGTTAAACTTGTGGTTCACCAAGACCCCTAGATTCTATTCACATTTACTGCTAGTGTCAGGTGACCCCCATTTTGAGTCAACAGTGTGATGAAACTATTCTAGGCTGCATCAACTGAAGTCTAGTGTCCAGATCAAGGGAAGTAATAGTAACTCTTATTTTGCCTTGGTCAGACCCCACCTTGGTTTCAGGGACTAGCTAGATGAGGAAGAGGCCTCCAAAGAAAGTGGAGCTGAGGACAGTTTGGACCCAGGTTCATGATAGTGGGAGACAGGACAAACCTCAGAGGAAGAGAAGGGCTGGGAAATGTTGGAAGGTGAAGAACAGGGGTAAGCTAGCAGATGCACCAGCCTTGAGCGAAAACAAGACTCAGACTTAATGGAGGTGGCACCAACTGATAATGTGTCTGTTGAAAGCCTGCCAGCTCCCCCTCTTCCCCTAAAACTAGGCGGTTTCTCCACGTCAGAGAACAGAAAACTAGACAGAGACAGAGAGAATCCCTTAGCACTTGATGTAGGGAGGGATCTGACACATAGAAAACATACTGTAGTAGGGAGAGTCTAGTAACTCTGAACCACAGCTTATGTGAGAGAGCATATCTCATGAGTTTTTGTATATTTCTGTTCTGATTTCATAATAAAACTGTTAGCTGCATGTTCACTGTGTGACCTTATCGTCTTCACTGAACTGTTCTATGCTTCAGTGTTCCAGCCATGATACCTGGAATAATGTGTCCAATTCTGTGCACCATAATTTAAGAAGGATGTTGACAAGCTGGAACGTGTGCAGAGGAGGGCAACCAAGATGATCAAGCCTTGTGAGGAGCAGTTGAAGGAGCTGGGTATGTTTAGCCTGTAAAAAAAGGAGACTGAGAGGAGAGACGATAGCCATCTTCAAAAATCTCAAGGGCTGTTCCATAGAAGATGTAGCAAGCTTGTTTTCTCCCAAGATTCCTGCTTTAATGGCACTGGAATGGATGACCCTTGACCCCTTCCAACTCTATGATTCTATGAAATGCAAGGCCAGGAGCGCCATAGTCTTATGTCCTTGAATTTAGGTGCTCTGGGCAACACACATGGCTCCAGCAATGCTTTCCTGCCTTCCTCTTTCTCCTTCCCTCCTCAGTGGGTGGTGGTTGCACTCCCTCCCTCCCTCCCTTTGCCAGCCCAGTGGCAAGGTGCACGTTGACATTCCTTCACTTGCCATGAAGAGGAGGTGCTGCCGCTGCCTTTCCGAAGGCACAGCCCAGGTGTTGCTTGCCTCCCCATGCACCCTTCTCAACCGCTGGGCTCACAGGGGCCAGGGCACAGGCCTGTTGCGTCATTCTCATGGCACCCTCCAATTGGACGCAACAGCTCATGGTGCTCTCCCTGCGAACCCAGCACCGCTTGCAAAAGCAGTGCTAGGCTCGCAGGGCCAGGGCACACGCCTGCTCACAGTGCCCCATGAGCCCTGTGTCTTTTTTGCAAGTCTTGTAAAGTGACACTGGATCCACAGGACATCTTGAGCATGCCCTGCTTTGCATCAGTGGGCAGGGGTCGTTCCCCTGGTGCACACTGCCCCTGGCCTTGCCACCATGTTGTGCTCTGTGCATGCCCTGGGCACAGGCAGGGGACGCCCCACCGCTGCCTGGTTGCTCTCCCTTATAAACTTGTGCCCGAGGCCACTGCTTCCCCTGGCCTCCCCCACACCACCCTGGGGAGCAGTGCTTGGAGCAGTGGGGTGGTTATTGCAGTACAACCTGTTGCCATTTTCTCACCAGTGTGACAAATGTGTATTTGGCTAGGACGCTGACATGCTAGCTTTCTATGTGCAGTTATCCTGTCCCCACTTGCAGTCTAATGGGATAGAGAGCCCACATGCAGGTTTAGTGTCCCATGTGAAAAATAGGCTGTAGATAGTCACACAATCTAGCTCAGGGGCTGACATGTTTGCTCCTCCTTATCTATTTGGCCGTATTTTATTTTTTTTATGAGCAAGAGGGCAAACTAAGTTGCAGAAAGGTTGTTCAAAAGACAGTACTTAAGTGCATGCAAGAGGCAGAGAGAACACAGACCAGAGGCATAATCTTTATTAGCATTTCTTCATCTGCAGATGCGAGGTTTGGTTTTCTTTTCTCTCTCTTTTTTTAAAAAAAATAAAAATAATTCATTTTAATGTATGTGGAATGTGCAGTGGAGCTGCATTAATTTGCACTAATGATCGAGAGATCCACTGAGATTAACTGCATTTTTGTAAATTAGCAAGGAAGCAAATAAACACTATCATCATAATTATCATTCCTCCCCCTCTTTCCTGAAAAAGCAAGCAGTGACTGTTCTGCAAAAGCAATTGTTACTTATTGCTTGTGGATCTGGCACGTGTTTTGTATTTAATTATTTATGAAACTTCATTTTATGGATAATAATTATTCTGCAGCAGATTTTGATCAAATAAAGTGCTAGGGGCAGGAGAGGGGCTCAGAGGAAAGGACTGCTTGAGGTTTGGGTTGCACAATAGTGTAGCTTAGCATTAATGTACAGTATTAAGGTAATGCTTAGAAATCCTAGTTGAAAGCAGAACATCATGGAACTAAGCAGGGCATCCAGAAGTCTCTTTATGCATTTCTTTTCTGACGCAGAGTTATCAGTGACTGCAAAGTTACTATTTACTTACGTGGTATTTTCAGGCTTGCTTGACCCAGGGACAGTGGTGCTTTTTGCCATTTTATTTATATACGTATTGCAAGCCCTTCATCCTAAGGTTCCAGGGTGGGTCAGGGTGGGTGTACTTCCATTTTTGAGACCTTTTCAGTGGTTCCATAATTTTGACCACTGTTCTTTGCAAATCTAATGTAACCTTTGACTTGTTGCATGCAGAGCCTACCCCCGAAGGATCCCAATTTGGCCCATGGGGCTGTCTTGCCCATCCGCCACGTACCTGATATCTGACATCAAGTATGGGGCAGGTAAAGACATGACTGCAAAGGAACACTCAGTCTTAAAGTGTGCTCCTGATTGTTGTCTGGCAAACAGGGCTTGTATTCATAATCTTTTAAATATGGTACCAAATGCAATCACCACTGGCACTTGCCATGTGGAAGCTGTGGTTTTGCACTTGGCACTGATAGCCTGATTGACACTGGCTGCAATCCTCTTTTAAGTAGGGTTCTTTCTTTGCAGCCCATCTTGAGATCATGAAGAGAGGAAAGATTTGTGAGTGCACTTAAAGTGCACTCTCAATTCTTTCTGTTTAACTTGGGTCACCTAATGCGATGGTGATGCCAGGTGACTGAAAACTGGGTGGCCCCACTCACCAGTCAAAGTGGCTCACAATGGTGGGGTAGCTGAGGATCTCGCTGGCCTAAACCATTCTGTCGATTTGCCTTCCCCAACCTGGTGTTCTTCATTCAGCCCTTTGGACTATAACTCTTGTCAGACTAGACAGTTAGCCATACTGCCCAGGGCCGATAGTACAGAACATCTGGAGGTCACCGGCTTGGGGAAGATTGCTATAAATGCCTGCAATTTTCAGACACCCTAATGAGAGTTGCCTCTCATATGGTTCTATGAGCTTTGTACTATTAACCCATATATCAGGATTGAGAGATAGTAGAAGAACCTGGAGGAAACAATATCCCTCTCCTTACTTTCACTGCTACTGCTTGGTTTGCCCTCCCTAGCCTCCCCTTGACTGGGAACAGGTAGGATTATGTTTAGGCAGATAGTCTGGAAGGCTTCTTGGGATGGTGTGGGACTGATAGGGTGGAAGGTACCTGGCAATTATTATTTGGCTCAATCTTTGAACCAAGCTGGAAAAGATTGCAAGGAGCTTCAAAAGCTTGTCTTTCATTTGTTGTGTGCTTTTTCCTAGCTCAGGGAAACTGAACTCTGAGACAGGAAGGCAAAATATAGCCACAGCTTGAGTATGGGGATGCAGAAAGGGAACTTGGGTGAAAAGTATTGCAGGAATGCTCTCATGCTGCTCCAGCAACTCCATGTAACCCTTTGGAAATTCAGGTTAAACAGCATTCATTGGCTGAACTGGCTTTTGCTTGTTCAGGTGAGAAGGTGGCCAACGTTAGTGATTGCAGTTGATGCTGCATGACCTGGGCTAGTCAGATTCTCCATGATCAGGAAAGAACATCTCGGCAGAGAATTTATTGAAAGAGCCCCTCTTACTTGTTGCCAACTGCTGAACTGCATGAGGCTTTGGCAAGAAAAGCAAAACTTTCATGAGGCCATGAGGTACCCAAGTGTTAATTGGGGTCTTTCTCTCCCACACACTCACCATATGACCTGGAGCAGAGAGCTGATGAACCCTGACGAAGAGTCATCCTAGTTCGTAGGATGTGACCTTCTCTGAAAGATTCTCACCTTTTCCTCTTGTCAATATGCAGGTGCAAAAAGGAACTGTACATAAGCACACCCACCCACACAGTTCTTAGAGCAGGGCCTCATTGACTCATGCATGCGTCCTCATGTTATTATTCTGTTGCCCTCTTTCTTTTGGTCTGGTTTCCCCTACCTCAGGTCCTCAGCTGATGGATGACAATTCTCATACTCCCTGACCACTGACCTGCTGGGTAGGGATGACCGCTTGCTGTCCAACAACTTCAGGGGACCTAAGGTTTGGGAAACCTATTCCAGGAAGGCTTGCTGCTCACTCATGTATGTGACAATGAAACCATGTTTGAAAGCAGTCTCTGTGTATTCACACCTCTCTCCCTATTACGCATGCAGTTTTGATCTTGCTGCTTGGGTTCTTGATTGTTGGAGAGAGAGAGAGAGAGAGAGAGAGAGGACTTTCTCCCTCCTGTCTGTTGACAACCTAAAGGAATAGAGTAGAGGGCCAGCATGGTGTAGTGGTTAGAGTGTCAAACAAAGACCAGGGTTCAAATCCCCACTTGATAATGACTCTCACTGGGTGACAGTGGTCCAGTCACTCTCTTTCAGCCTAACCTACCTCACAAGGAGAGGATAGCCATATATGCCACCTTGAGCTTCCTTGGAGAAAAGGCAAGATCTCTACCACGATAGTGGTAATAGCAATAACAATAGTCTCTGGATAGGTGTGGTTCTACATTAGCACACTTTCATTGTTGTTAAACCAAGTAGTTTTTCTTAGTTATTGTTCATGCTTTGTGCATAATGTGTAAAAGCAGCAAATTTTGAAAACCAAATGACAAAAAATTAAGTGATCCATTGCCCAGTTATGTGGACCAAATTAAAGAGAAATATTTGAGGTATTTTAATATTCACCCTGAACTATACTGACATATTATCTTGGGAGACCAAGAAGCAGAACATTTATTTATTTAAAAGTACCACACTAGTTGCTATGGACCTTGGTCTAATCTGAGGGTTTTTGACCTGTCTAAAGGCAAGAAGCTATGATTGGTGCTTGGATTGGTAACATAGAAAGTTACCAAAGGCTCCCTCCCCCCCATTTTTCTACAGCTTTTCATGTTTCGTGGTGTGAGCCTAGTTTCAGATCAAATCTTAAGCTAATTCAAGTAAGCACTTAGTGGAACGTGGTAGTGCATATTTTAGTCAAACAAAATATCTGCTTGACAAAATTGCCGTTCTCTCTCCCTCCCTCCCTCCCTCCCTCTCCCCTTCCTTGGAACACTAAATGAAAATCAGCTTTGAGATGAAACTATACAGAAATTGAACATTCTTCACTGTGATTATTTTTTATGCACAGGAAGTCACATACTTTAAAGTTAGAGTTCCCACAGCAATTGTAACTCTGCCCTCTTGTGCATATTCTATATCTTTGGAGTACTTGTATCTGCTATTAAATGTATGCCCTTTGTGTATATGGTTGGTATAGTACCTAATAAAGATATACATAATATACGCTTTGCAAAAGGAGGCTGACTTCTTAAAATACCTGGCAGAGAGATAACCCTTTTGTTAAACAGCACTATGAATCCCATTTCATCTCTAGGTTTAAGAAGGAAGAACGCCCCAAGGGATATTGAATCATAGAATTTTAACAGTTCCTAAGGGTCATCTGGTCCAACCACCTGTAGTGCCGCAATCTCAAGTAGATCATACATGACAGATGGCCATCCAACCTCTGCTGTAAAACCTCCAATGAGGGTGAGTTCAGCACCTTTCATGGAAGTCTGTTCCACTGTCAAACAGTTCTTACTGTCAGAAAGTTCTTTCTAATATTTAGTCAGAATCTCTTTTCTTGTAACTATTCCTCATAAGACTTGGTTTACAAACCCTTGATCATCTTGGTTGCCTTCCTTGGTTGCCTTCTAGCTTATCAATACCCTTCTTTAATTGTGGCACCCAGAAGTAGACACAATATTCCACGTGTGGCCTGGCCAAGAAAGAATAGAGTGGGATTATTACTGACTTTGATCTGGAAACTTTCTTTTCTTTTCTTTCTTTTTTTGCTGCTGCATCACACTGTTGCCTCATGTTGAGCTAAATTAGTGTAGTAAGTAGACAAAGCAAAGGTCAAAGGCACAGCAGGTTCAAGGCATAACTAGGCACCTAAGATGTTGTTTCAATTGTTGACATGCTGCCAGGATCCCTGCCATAAAGGAGTGGGAAAGTGATGGCTTCAGCAGGGCAAATGGAATTCATCTTTGGACTGGGGAAGCAAACATGGACTGGGCCTGTACTGTCTGCTTACTCTAGTGCTGGCATCTCTGTGTCTTAGGTGGTGGAGGAGGAGGCATCACTTGCTTGAAGACATACAGGTGATGTTTCCTCTGGAGGTGGACACCCACCAGCAGAGCCATAGGTATGGGGTGGTGAGGAAGGCTCCCACCAGGGGTGCAGACGGGGGGTGGAATCAGTCTCCTGTTGGCGCAGCACTGTCTCCTCTCTGCGGAGCGGGCCAGCAGCTCCCAGTGCTTGCGTTGGATCGGCACCTGCAGCTCCGATCCAATCGGAGCCTGCAGCTCGTCGCCCAACGACATGTAGCCCAGGAACTCCTGGCTCTCGGTGTGCAGCTCCTTTGTCTCCCCTCCAGGAGCTTGTGCTGCATCCGCAGGTGTGCCGATCACCTGTGCAGCCACTCCAGCTCCCAGCAAACGCGCTCCAGCTCCCCTTGCAGCAGCGAGGCACCTTCCTTCAGCGGGTGACTCCCCGGCACCACTCCCAGGGGCTGCACGTCCTATCCCGGTTGGCTGCATCTGCACCCACATCTTCCTCCGGCGCTTACGAGGCATCCTGAGCCCTGGGGGAGGAGGGAGAAGAAGGGTGCTGGAGGTCAGCCACGAGCACAGCAGCTGCCCCACAGAGCTCGACTGACCCAGGGCCCTGAAGAAGATGTGCAGAGGAAGATCCGCCACCTCTTTGCTCCATGCGCAGAGCTCCCCACTGTTGAGCCATCAAACCAGGGGGCACTGGCCACTCAGAGGAATCAAGAGGGGCCAGAAAGCTGCCAGTGACCCCCTTTCAAAGGAAATCTTCCTCAGCTAAGTTAGGAACCGAATGTTTGAGCGGCCTTTTGGCCGCGCTCCTCATGGGCTTGGGGGGTGGGGGGAGGAGGGCTCTCCAGGGTGCAGAGGAATCAAAAAGGGGCGGCCCCCTGGCAAGAAGGCGCTCTACTTGCTGGCTGCGCTGGAGAGTCCTTTGGGGTGCCCGAAAACCTTTTATTAAGAAATAATAAATTAAATATTGGATTTTCTTTGAAAGAATTCATTACAAGTTGAAGTGCGTGAGGAATTGAATGGGTGGTGGTGGGGTTGGAGGAGAGGTGGAAAGAAGAGCTACTTTGTCCGTGGCCAAGGGGCGCAATCTGGACGGTTCTGCCAGGGGCACAAGATCACTTAGCCATGGCTATGCCCACCAGCAGGAACTGATGAGAGTGGAGGCTCCAGTGGCATGAGAGGTGGGGATGTGGGCTGAGCTGGGATGGGCTGAATAGCTGACAGCTCACTTGGTCCCTCCCTGGAAACATCGGCCTCTAACTCTTACTCCTCCCCCCCATCCTTCATCTTCATCTGATCAGTCATCTTCATCTGAGCAGCAGGTAAGCCCCACCCTGCATAATCAATCACATGACACTGTGCACACAAACCATTTGAATGGCAATGCCCATCAACTGGGGGTGGGGTAAAGGTAAAAGGACCCCTGACCATTAGGTCCAGTTGTGGCCGACTCTGGGGTTGAGGCACTCATCTCGCTTTATTGGCTGAGGGAGCCGGCGTATAGCTTCCGGGTCATGTGGCCAGCATGACTAAGCTGCTTCTGGCAAACCAGAGCAGCGCACGGAAACGCTGTTTACCTGTCCGCCAGAGCAGTACCTATTTATCTACTTGCACTTTGAAGTGCTTTCAAACTGCTAGGTGGGCAGCAGCTGGGACCGAGGAATGGGAGCTCACCCCGTTGTGGGAATTCGAAACACTGACCTTCTGATCGGCAAGTCCTAGGCTCTGTGGTTTAGACCACAGCGCCACCCGCGTCCCTTGGGGGTTGGGTAACCCCACTCAAATATTTTATGGAGTTGGTTCCTATGAATCCCTTCAACATGTCTCCACAAACCATGGTTTAACCCTGGGTAGTGCAGTGGGTAGTAGCAGCAGGACCAGAGGACAAGCATTGCAACCACAATCTTCATTCCAAAAACTCACTTTATTGCTCTTTCATCCTGTGGTTTGGCTGTTATGTGAGAATCTCTGTGTGGAATTATGTAAAGCACCAGCCATGCCTGGACATCACACTGGTAATAAATCATCTTTAGGGAAACTAGCCTGTATATGAGTTGCACCATGGGTATAGCTAGGATTAATGGGGGGTGGGGGTGGGCAGAACCAAGTTATCTGCAATACAATTGGTCAGTTAGTTAAGTGTTTTTATTTATTTACTTGATGGGGGGTGCAGCTCCCCCCCATCCATTGGCTATGTCCTTGAGCTGCACACTTGTGCATGCAGTTTAAGCAGCTCTCATCTCGCCCCTCCTTTCCTAGTGTGGGGAAACAACTCAGGCAGCAGCTTGCTTAGTGTTATTTACAAGCCAGTGTTCATTTTCGGTTTCTCTCAAAACAAACCACAAACAGAAGGCATGGCTTGGCTTCCCACTTGTGGTTTGCTTTGGAGAAACCAAATACAAGCACCGGTTTGCATGCAGTGGTAAACCAGCCATTCTGTGAATTACCGGTACTTTCTCAGCTTGGGTAGGGACTGCTTGACCTGAATGCAGCTCATATACAAGCTAATATTCTTAACAACAGTTTGTGACCAGCGTTACCTGCCTAGCAGTCCACTGTGTCCGCTTGAGGACTTGAAGTGAGGATTATGGATGGAGAATGTTTTTGGGTAGATAAGGGGAATTCTTAAGAGAAACAGGCCTGGGGTTTGTTACACCAGACATTCATCACCTCTGTTTAGCATTTCAGCAGCTAGTGGTGGTGAGGAGGATTTCTTTCCTTCTCTTTTCCTTCCAGGGCTTATAGAACCGAGGCACTTTAGGATTACAGAGGCTTCAGAAATGACAGGAATGCAATGAAGATGGTGATGAATGACAGTCCATGGAGAGGGGAGGAGGAGGTATCCACAAGGATTTCACTGAGATTGGCAGTAGCAAGTCCCCTATTTATCATCATTAATGACCTGTAAAGAAGAATAAACAACACATAATATTTCGTAGCATGTTACACAGGGAGGTGCTCTTGGGAGGAAGACAGCAAAAAATGCAGCAAAAAAATGTATTCACTCAATATTGTGGGGCATCAATGTAGACCTGGAGCTTAAAAATATTTTTCCATATTAATTAGCTAACAAGGATGCTCTAAATTAATAATAAAGAGCATCAGCAACTGAAAGATCAGAGCATTCAGCAAAATGGACCTCATTTTAGCAGAATCTGCCTCTATGGGAAGATAACTCTTAAGTTCATTTCAGAAGATCAAACTTTTCCATTTATTGCTGTGTCATGCTCCTGGAAAACATTTATCTCATACTGCTCCAGTTCGTGCTTGGTAAGCCAAGAACAAGCCGTGGTTGTAGGTCATGGTTTGATTGGAATGAGACAGGCCACAATACTGGTTTTGATTTGATGCGAAGCAAAGGCTTATCTTAGGGTAGTGCATCAGCAGCAAGACTAGCGGTCACAGTTTTGCTTTCTTTACCTATAATCTGTTTCCTCCAGGAGAATTGGCAGCTGTATCAAACAACCCACTTGAGCCCCCAAAGGGATATCTGCACCTGGCTGTCAGTTGTCCAAAACATCTGGGTTCCAAGTGGCGTTGGTCCCCCCTCTCCCCATGACTGTTGAATGCTAGTGTGTAGTAAGAACACTGTATGGGCAATGGAAATTTGAGGATGAAGAGAAATGGCAGGGCATTGGTTTGTTGTTGGAAGAACCTTGGCTGGCCTTATTATTTATTTAGCAGTACACACATTAAACATTGAACACCCAGTCTAATTCTCCCCCACCCTAGGTTAGGTAGCAGTACTTATCCCTCTTGACCTTTTCATTATATGTCCCTTATCCCTAAAAATAAAACAAAATATGAAAATGAAAAGCAAAGGGGAATCAAACAAAATCACTTCTGCCTCAATGCAGCTGTGAGCAAATGTTCTGAATGAGCTTTTTATTAAGCAAGCAAGCAAACAAACAAACAAACAAACAAACAGTTGTTCAGGTTGCAGAAATCACTCCAGTCCCACAATTGTTGCCTTTGGTTGCAGAACTCAAAATCTTTTAATCTGTCTCTGTTTAATGCCATAAACATGTGCATACTGACAATGGACTCTGAGAAACATGGATTTGTGCTCTGCTTACCTTGGGGCAAGGTTCTAGGTACTCTTTAAGAGGCCCAATCTGCATTCTAGATACTCTTCTGAGAGCTCCATGCTTTGTCCTTCTCTGCCAATGCTTGTGTGGTTTGGGGACACCACGGAAGTATGGCAAAAAGGCTATCTATTATGCAAGAGAATATGCATGTTCACAGCTCGGAGGATTAAAGGCCTGTGTTCTTATCACTGCAGAACAGAGTATTATAAATCCTGTCTTAGAATACTAAATCCCCCCTGGATGTAGCCATTGTTTGGGAATATGGGGCGAGGGGGGAGCTTGGAGACAGAAATAATCAGTTTGGAATGACACATTGTCAAATAAAACATTTCACATATTATCCTTTTTCCTTCCCCTTTTCTCTATCTGGTGCTTTTGGTTGGACAATTCAACATGAAAAATAGATTAAAACAAGCCCTTTCTGAATCCCTCCGAAGTTTGACTTTTCAGAAAGATCTTTCTTCTCTCTGTGCATTTCATGTCTAAACACTGGGCTGCTGATACAGGGGTCACTGACAGAAAATAGGCAGCTGAAAATGGGCAGTGTCTGTAAATGAAGGCTCTAATTCTTCTTTGTGGTGCTTGTTAACTTGTTTATCCTTTGCAGGGATGCGGAAACTTAACCTTTGCTCAGTTTGAAATCAGCTCAGGAATTATGGGCTTTCTTGACAGGTTTCTGGAGGAAAAGTATGTCTCTGTTCTTGAAGTTCTTTCTCAACTTCCAGTATTGACTGAGCTTTAATGATACTTTGAAATCTTTGTTGAAAGGAGTCAATCATGCACTGAAAATTTAGGTTTGTGCAATTAGTTTAAAGTACTCTTGCCCTAGTGCACTAATGCTGTGAACACACTCACGTTCACTCTGCACAGTGTCCTCCCACCACTGCTTTGGGAAGAGGTGTACACATCATCACAATCCATATCAATCCTGTAATTGTCCCCTCATTTTTTAATTAGATACTGCATTTTGATGTGCTTTCACCCTAGCCAGCTTCAATCCAAATTGAGAAAATAATGACCCCTCTGTGCTTTAAGCCAATAATGTGCACACAGCCCAAATCCACTAAAAGATAAAAGAAAATGACTTTTGCGTTCCAAATTGCCAGGAAGATGTACTGAAACTTGTGGTGTTATTGAATTATTAACGGGGAGATGTGCAACCACCCCACAAGTAAATGAGGACTAATGCTCCTTGCAGTACACTGTTCTTGCAAACAAATCAGAAGAAATGCTCAATGAAGACTGGATATAATCTAGCCTGCATGTAAGCAAATTGGAATGATTGCTGAATAAACAGGTCATGTGCAGAAGCCCTAAGTTTTGATTTCACTTCGTTGTCAAAAAGCACCAACTTTAATTACCTTCCCTTGGTATAAGTTAGCTCAGTTGGTTAGAGTGTGGTGCTGATAACACCAAGGTTACAGGTTTGATATCCATATGGGAGAGCTGCATATTCCTGCATTGCAGGGGGTTGAACTAGATGATCCTCAGGACCCCTTCCAACTCTATGATTCTATTATTCTAATAGGGTTCATGTTTTGTAACCTTGTCTTGTTTAACTGTTATTTCTGTTATTAACTGTTTTGGTCACTACTTTCCATGCATTCATATACTTGTTGTTTGTTTGTCTGTATTTGTTCAACCGTGATCTATAATGGTATATATTCATAATTTCACCAGATCCTGTTTGATCACAATGTATTTTGCAGAATCTTGTATAACCTTTCTTGAAAATTATATATGGGGTGCTAGGGGAGGGGCAGTATCTCTGGTGGGGGACATGATGTCCTCCTTCTGGGTAGTTCATCCACCACTGGTCCCCATCCCCTGCACTCAGCTCTCATCTGTGGCTCCTGGCAGCTGTCAGCATGTGACAGTGGCCACACCCTGGGAACAGCTTTGTCTTACTGGCTAAACCAGGTGTGGGTGGCCAATGGGTCTCAAACCCTCAGTGAGTTAAAGACTTGTCCTGCATGTGAAGGTAGGCTCCAGCAGACTGAGCAGATGAGACCAATAGTGGGTCCAGCAGTCAAAAACACAGATTTTATACAAGATGAAGGTAGGAAGATGGGAAGGTAGCCCATCAAGGAGAAGGAAAACTCTGAAAGGCTTTGGGAGTAAACCTTGAGGAAGAATCTGTAGCCACTTGTGGAACATCTTCGGGAGAAGAAAAGCCTAAGGAGTAAAGCTTACACAAATCCAGAGTGGAGTCCCTAAGGTGGTTGGATGGTGTTTTGTATGCCTCCTTCCAGCAACTCCTGCAGCAGAGCCAAATGTATTGCTTCCCTTTCCTTTCCTTTGGACCACAAGGGCGCTTGTCTCCTGGGCAGCCCAGGACCTCCATACACACTGCCCAAGCTTGCGCCCCAGAGATGTCACTTTGGTGCTGCAAAACAATGTGGGGGGACAGTTACAAGTTATAAGCTCAACCTGGGTGGTAAGGTATGAGTGCAATGGGTTGCCTCCATTGATGGGAGAGATGATTGTGTCTCACTGGTCAGCTACTGCCTGCCTTAAGCTGGGCAGCCCCCGGTCAATAAAGTGCTGACCCACCATGGTCCACCTGCTTCAATGGGTGCTTGGAGCAGACTGAACTTCTGCACCATGCAAGAAATATCTATCATCTATCTATCATCTATCTATCTATCTATCTATCTATCTATCTATCTATCTATCATCTATCTATCTATCTATATCATCTATCATCTATCTATCATCTATCTATCTATCTATCTATCATCTATCTATCATCTATCATCTATCTATCATCTATCTATCTATCTATCTATCTATGTATCTATCTATCCATCTCTATCTATCTATCTATCTATCATCTATCTATCTATCTATCATCTATCTAGCTATAACACAAACTTTTCACTCAGCTTCCAAGTGCACCTCAAGTAGGCATACATATATTTGAGCCAAAGAGGAATACTTTATTATTGGAAATGTTGCTCAGTTTAGTATAATACACCCTAGCATTTTGAACTGACCAAATCCATATACTAAACCAAAGGATTTCAAACATTAGCAGCCTTGCTACTTATTGTATTCCTTATGTCTAGATCTGACCCTGCTACATGGTGTGCAGAAGGGAAGGGTTACAATAAGCAGTGGTGATGCACAACTGTGACAAATTTGCTCTGTTCAGGGTGGAAATCTAAGCTTGCCTTTTGTATAGAAAATGCTTGGTCTGACACCCTAAGCCCCTCTGCAACAGATACCACATTAGCTGGGTTCCCCCCCTTCCGCTGCAGTACACAGGAAACAATATGATTCAGAGATGAGTCTTAGGCATATTTGTTTGGTAACCAGTGACATAGAGTGGGGGTTGGTAGGAGCATTGCTGCAGGCACATTTTGAGGGGGCACAATCAGGTGCCCCCACTACAGTTCCCTCATCAAGGGAAGCACGCCCAGGCCTGGCCTTTGGGCCTTTGAGCAGCAGCAGCGGCTTCTCTTTAGGGCTGCCCTTGGGCCAGCTGAGGGGAAGGGGGAGGGAGTCAAGCCTGACCTGGGGGCGGAAGCTTCAGAGAGGTGGCGGCAGCGATTAGCCACAATTTGCTTCAGGGGCAGAGCTGCGGGCAATCACAGCATGGGAGAGGGGTGCCGCCACTGCCTCAAACAAGTTTCACTAACAAAAAGAAGTTTGTGAAACAGAGTTGGGTCAGGAGATGCATTCTTTCATATAGAAGTTAACTTATTACTTAAACTAAATATAAGGATGCAACAGGATTAAGCACAGTAGTATATGCACAGCTTTTCTTAAGCTTCCTTTGCTACAACTCCCATCAGTCTAAGCAAGCATGGCCAGTGGCCAGAGTTTATAAGAGTTGTAGTTCAGCAACTTCTGGGCAGGTGAACCCTGGCTCGTGGGTTGTAGCCAAAGTTAGTCCTACTCAGAGTAGACCAACTGAAATAGGCACGTCTAAATTAGATCCATTAATTTCAGGGGGGGGGGGGGGCGTTTCTGATGTACCTTGTCTGCCTGAATGAATTTTTGTATAGCACCTAGCAATTTAGACACTGGAAACATAATGCTTTCTTAATAAGACTGATTTTTAAAATTTGGGTTTAAATGGTGTTGGAGAGTGAGGGTGTTGAACAGCTACGGAGTTTTGCTCTCTCTCTCCATTTAGGGAGGCCTGATTGCTCTCCTGTTGCTGCTGCTGGTGTTCACCGTTGCCTTGTATGCCCAGCGCCGTTGGTACAAGCAGCGCAGGATCCCGCAGAAGAGCGCCAGCACAGAGGCCACCCATGAGATCCATTACATCCCTTCGGTGCTGCTGGGCTCGCAGGGAAGGGACAGCTTCCGGAACTCACGCCTACAAGCCCACACCTCGGTCATTGGCATGCCCATCCGCGAGACCCCCATCCTGGATGACTACGACTACGAGGAGGAGGAGAACCCCCTGCGGCCTGAGCATGGCTGCCAGGAGGACGAGTTTGCGAGCCAGATGATGCAGCCGCTGGACAGCTTGGGCAGGAGCGGGGAGAAGCCTGACTATGAAAAGAAAGGTTTGTTGCTTCCCTCCCCCCTCCCCGCCTCTTTCCCTTTGCCAGAGGCAGCCATCTTTGGAATGTGCTGAAGGGGTCATTAAAAAGTGATGGATGAGAAGGGCAGCAGCCATGCTGGGTGTTTGTTCTTCCCTTGCCCAGAGCTGCGATGTGTAAGCACAGGGGGCTGCTGCACTTCAAATGAGTGTTGAGTTTCTAGGAGCAGTTTGCTTGCATGCAAATACAGGTCACAGGCATATTGCCTTGTGATGCTGCTGACAGGTGCTTTGAATGATAAAAACATTAATCAATTCGTCTGCATGCGCATGCGCGCGTGTACACACACACACAGTAAGTTAATCATTGCCTTCCATTGAGGAACTTGGGGGTTGTGTGCAGTGCATCTCTGTAGGGACTTGCCATAAGACACGTTGCAGGCTAGTATTGCTTGTGTGGTGGATATTAGATAAGATAGGGAGACTTGCCACCTGAGAAGTTTACATATCTTTTTTGCTGGATGGAAACTTTCTGGGAACAAATGAAGTACAGCATCTTTCAGTGTAATACTTTGCAGGCCCCTCACCTGGAGCTTTTAATCTTCAAAGCACTCCTTGAAGGAGGGGATTGTCATCTTTTGTAATAGCATGGAAAGGCAGTAAGGGAGATGGGTCATATTTCTAAATTCATGATTGAATGCTCAGGTGGATTGTGAAAGGTATTCTGCTAAGCCTCCATAGCCTTTCTTTCATTCCTGAGGGTCCCATGCTGATAAATGATTCCTGGCTTGTGCTCTCATTTAAATGCCCATTGTTCCCACCACCCACACTTAAATAACGTGACGTAAAGGCCACACTTAAATAACGTGATGTATTACAAACTGAAAATTTCCATTGGGTATGGAAAGGATAAAACAATAGAGCAGCAAATGGAACTGGAAAGAGCCGTAGGAGCATAGGAAGTGTTCTTACACTAGCTTAGACTATTTGCCAATCTATTATGGGATTGCCTGACTTGCAGTGGCTGTCTGAGGTCTTGGGCAGAGAGAGGAGTTTCATCTCACCTGAAGTACGTGAGCAGAAGCAGTGACTCTGTCCTTTTGGCCCTGACATTGTCACCTGCTATGCTCATGGATCTGGAGCCACAGGAAGAGGGGAGAGTCATTTTCTCTCATTCTCTCTCTCTCTCTCTCTCTCTCTCTCTCTCTCTCACACACACACACACACACACTTGGAGAGCAGTTGTCCTCTTAGATAGACAGATGTAGACAGATGTATATAACTGCATTCTTTGTTTGATAGCACATGGACTCTTGCACTAGTGGATGGGTGAATTTCAGTATTGTGCATCAAGAATCCAGCTAGCAAAACCTTGTTTTGCAGCGGATTGCACAATCTATTGTGCAACAAAGATACCAGCAACTTGCTTGTATATTCTCTTGCACAACGTTTCATAAGTGGAAAACATTTTGTCAGTGGAACAATTATGCCGCTATGTGACTTTAACTTAGTGCTGCATTGGATACAACCCTATAACAATAAGCTTTCTTTTTCCTCCCTCCCTTCTCATCTTTTTTTCCTCTTATGCTTTAGTTTGTAAGCCTCAGGACAGTGAGTAACTGGTTTTGTAAGCTACTCTGGGAGCCTGCTAAAGAACCGGATATAAATGCTTTAAATAAATGGATAAAAGTGGGTAGCAACACAACTTTTATATTCCTTCTTAATTTTCAGAGTTCTTCACAATTGTTATTGTGCTGAGTACCTTTTGCGAGTGGCTGCTTTTATTCCCCTTTTTAAGAAAGGGATACTGAAAGGCCAAGAGTGATTCTGTATAAGACAAGAGCGGAGCTCTCAGAACCTCATATCATCCATTACATTTCACCATGCGGCCTTAAGCAAGCCAGCATCTGTTCATCTGTAAAATACTTGTGATATGTTTGATTTCATTTTTGCATTTGAACAAGTAATGTGTTTAATTGCTGTGTGAATTAAATGTACAGTGCAAATTACAAATCCAAGTATAATTACTTTAAACCACACACACAACAAAACAAAAACCTTATTTTACATTAAAAAAAATTCTCATTAAAATAAGATTATATTTTAAAACACAATGGATACACAGTTCATGGTGCACATGCCTGAGGCATGATGGAACTGCAGAGAGGACGTGCAGTGCTGAAGAGCTGAGTAGAAACATTTCCCCCCCCCTCTTTATGCCTTTTCTACCCCCACATCTTGCCCCCACCTCTGCTTCTACCTGCTTATGCAGCCACCTGCGCTGCAAGTGGGAAGCCAGCCTCAGTGTGAGAACCACGTCAGCAAAATAATTAAAATCCCCTGCAGCCTTGAATTTATTGTTTCCTCTTTTTTAATGGTAGAAGGATACTCACTATATTAAAAACCTATGGAGTGGATTAAACCTCTGTAGAAATTTCTTGCTTGGATCCCTTAAAATATGATCTCTGCAGGCCTTCCACTAAAGCTAATGTGTGCTTCACAGCAGTGATGGAAGGTAGGAGAAGTCCTCCACAATTATTAACATAATCACATATTTCAGAGCAAGCGTCTGACTTCTAGACCAGCCTCCCCAACCTGGTGCCCTTTTGGTGTTATTGGTGTTGTTGGGCTCTAACTCTCACCATCCTTGACCTGGGCCATGCTGGCTAAGGAGGATGGAAGCTTCGAGTCCAACCCAGTTTGCCAAAGCCTGCTCTAGACACTCAAGCACAGTGCTATTTTTCTAGAAAAAGAGGTGCCAGAACCCACTATGAACACCTCCCTTGTTCTCTTAGAATGGCAATGGTGCCCATCTGAGAGATGCCAGAATGGAGTTCAAGCAAGTTCCGACAGGGGTGGGAAAAAGCCCTGCTCAAGCATGTCGATCATTTCCATTTCTTCACTAAGTTTTCTTAAAAAGGGAATCTCCTTGCCTTTCTTACTGCTGGTTCCAACAGTATGGTCTAGGGGTGGAGAACCTTCTTCAGTCTGAAGACTGCACTCTCATCTTGGAGCCTTCCAAGGGCCATATGTCAGTCATGAGTAGGGCCAGAGGCAAAAGCTGATGGAGCAACATATGCATATCTTACCTTCATACAGTAGGCTAGTTTCTACAGTCACACACCCCTCTCTATCCTCTATCTAAGCAAGCAAGAGGCACTGCAGACCCAGGTGTAGTGAAGCTGTGGAAGGGGGTACAGGCGGTGAGCAAAGATCATGAGACACGTGAATGAATTGCAATTAGGCTTTATTGAGTACATATGCATAGGCATGGGACTTGCATCCCTTGATCAACCTGCTGGTTAATATGCTGTCTTTTCACATAAAAGGGGGTTGACAGATGTTGGGGGTCACCCTCAACGTGAACTTCTTCTGCTGTTCAGACATTGGTAGTCTATCAGCTGGGGTCTATCAGCCCCTGATTTGGGCTTCTGGAGAGGAAGTGTCACCCTCCAAGGGAATCCCTTGATGGGAGAGGGCAGGGGGCCCATTCCCCCTCTGCTCCCTACTAAGTATTCAGCCCAATGCATCTTCCACCACTAGACTTGGTGCTCTTGCCAACTCATTGCCAAACCTAGAACCCCTGAAACCAATCAATGAGCATAAACACCTGTTACCCACATGTCACTGCCTGGTGCTCACAGCTGCATGCAATCCTGCCTATTCAAGGCTCTGATCTTGTGTGAAATCCTGGGGTGCTGTATTACCGAAGCACCATGAGCCTGCACGTTCCAGTGGACCAGACCACCTTCAACTTGAGTGGAGTCTCTGCCTCCCCTCCACACCTGCCTTTTGATCAGATTTCACCATATGCTAGTCATTTAAGAACAGTCCAGTTACATGGCATTCAGCAACCAAAGAGGAGCTTACGTAGTACCCTTCTCATCAACTGCTCCCCTCCTCTTAACCTGAAGTGAAATTCATTCTGGCAGAAAATGACTATTAGCTCTTGCTGTTTGGAGAGCAGGATCTGGGGAGCTGGCCCAGGCTGGCTTGACCTCCTGACCCTTTTATTCCGTGCGTCTTCTACATGCTTGCGCTCTGTGCACTGTGTTTAGAGGAAGGCTCACACAAGTGATAGGAATATGTGTTTTTCTTCCTTGCGTCAAACAGAAAATGCTTTCCCCAGAGTGTTTTCGCTAATGCACATTTGATTGCCTGCATTTTTAGTCGTTGTCTCTTGAAAGCAGCAACACCCATCTCTGCTTATTGAAATGTCATTAGAAAAGCATTTAATATTGTTAACCTGCAACAAAGCAATAAAATTCCTCTGAAGAAACAAAAACAAGGCATTAAAATTTTAACTAGTAAGCGAGTGCACGGTAGCAGGGAGCAGTTTTATTCTGTGTTCTCTCTTTCTCTCTGTCCCCACCCCCTTACAAAGCATTAGCTTTAATCTTTAAACACCCTGCCATGGATCGGGCCTTGGGTGGGTCTCCTCTCCAATGCTTCCTGCTGTGCTTTTAGGTCTGCCAGGGAGACCGTGTTGATATATCTCATCGTGTAAGCAGTGTTGGGGTCATGCATGGCTGAGAACCAAGGTAAAAAAAAAGAAATCTGTATGAATAAAACAAAATGATACAGGTAGCTGGGAGAGAAAACAGTCAAGGAAGCATCAAGCTGCTTCAATGTGGAACAATTCCCCAGGGATGGTCTTGTCTTCTATCTGCATTCATCCCCTGAACCCTCTGCACTACTGATAAAAGGAATCGTGATGCTTTGCCAAGAGAAACAGACATGTGTTCTCAGTGCCACACTCCAGTAAGATATGTGGTGTGTGTGTGTGTGTGTGTCAGAATAATGAGTGTATGTGCCCATCCTGTTTAAGTAGTAAAGGTGTGTGTTAACACCAAAGTTAGATACGCCTTTAAATACAAGTAGGTATTTATTTTAGATGGCCTTTATACCGAAGTCAAAATTTAGGCTGCAATATCAGTCTGCATGTTCATTCAGAGGTGAATCCTGTTGTGTTCAGTGGAGTTTACTCCTACTCTTCATGTCTGACATGCCACTAAGGCACTGTGGGGAATCAAGGACAATGCCTTGCTCCCAGCTCTTGATTTAAAGCTTTTGCGCTGGGGTGGTGGTGGTGGTGGTAGGAGCCCATTTTGGTAGCATGGGAGCTCACCTTACTTTTTGAAGGCCAGACGAAAAAGCGGTGGGTCAAGTAGAAGGTGTACTGCCAAAACAGTCAACTTAGCTTTCCTCTTCTGCTTGGCTCTAGAAAGGAAGGGGGTGAGAATTTGATTGATTGATTGATTGGTTTTGTTTATTTATATGCCACTTTTCCAAAGTGAGCTGTGCCCAAAGCAGCTTTCAACAAGCAGCCACTTATTAAATTGGGTGTGTTGAAGAAATTGTTTTATGAAACATATTAATAAATTCAAGTAGGACAAAAAAAATTAATTCAGCTTTGAAAAAGAAATAACTTAGACTTATGTGCAGAGCAAAAAGAATGTTAACAGACAATAAATCAAGTTCCACTGTACTGGTTCCACTGCTGGTTCTACTGTACTTAAAGGTGCCTCAGATGTTGTTGTTTAGTCGTTTAGTCGTGTCCGACTCTTCGTGACCCCATGGACCAGAGCACGCCAGGCACTTCTGTCTTCCACTGCCTCCCGCAGTTTGGTCAAACTCACGTTAGTAGCTTTGAGAACACTGTCCAACCATCTTGTCCTCTGTCATCCCCTTCTCCTTGTGCCCTCCATCTTTCCCAACATCAGGATCTTTTCCAGGGAGTCTTCTCTTCTCATGAGGTGGCCAAAGTATTGGAGCCTCAGCTTCAGGATCTGTCCTTCCAGTGAGCACTGAGGGTTGATTTCCATAAGAATAGATAGGTTTGTAAAAGGCAAAAGATTTATACTATCTGAAGAGAAACCAGAGTATATCTGATCTTCTTGCAGTCCATGGAACTCTCAAGAGTCTCCTCCAGCACCCTAATTCAAAAGCAATGGAGTGGCTTGCCACTTCCAGCTCCAGGTGGATCATGTTTAGTCAAAAATCTCCACTATGACCTGTCCGTCTTAGGTGGCCCTGCCAGGCATAGCTCATAGCTTCTCTGAGTTATTCAAGTCACCACGGCAAGGCAGCGATCCATGAAGGAGAGGAGCCTCAGCAGCCAGGCTTAAATATCATTCATAGAAGATGGGGTCTTCTTACCAGGGTAGATTTTTCATTGCCTAGAGAATGCTGACAGACTCAAAAGCAGTCTCTCCAAGTGTCCCTATTTTCCAGGGACAGTCCCAGATTTAGAGAAGCCATCCCGGATTCTGATTTGATCCCAGAATGTCCCGCTTTTTCTTAGGATGTCCCTATTTTTGTCAGATAAATGTTGGAGGGTATGGAGTTAGGCAAGCCCCAAGCCAAGGAGATGAATAACTATACAACCTTTAGAAGACATCTGAAGATAGCCCTGCATAGGGAAGTTTTTAAATGTTTAATATTTCATTACGTTTTTATATATGTTGGAAGCCGCCTAAGTGGGCAAGGTATAAATAATAAATTTATTATTATTATGGAATAGGATGTCCCTATTTTCATCAGAGAAGTGTTGGAGGGTATGCAGAAGGAAAGTTTCAGGGGGACCATTTGGGTGAGTCTTCTTCACCAGTCCAGCTTTTCCCTCAAAGTGCTGCAAAACCTCTTCTTGCTCCAAGCTGGAGAGGATGGTCGTGGCTCCTCCCACCACCCTCATCAAAGGGTAATGATAATACTTGCTACAGGAAGGCTGCTGAGCAGAAACTCTTTTTGTTGAAAATCTTGGTGCCCTGCTTCTGTGAAAGTTGTTGCAGTTTCCTCTTCAGGTATACAGAAATAGGTATGCTGAATTCTGCTCATTTTCCTGTTCCTGCCTCTTGCCTGTTTCTGCCTCTTCTCTTGATTTTCTTTGTGTAAATTATTTAGAATGGTATAAGTCTGCAGGGATGCGGGTGGCACTGTGGTCTAAACCACTGAGCCTCTTGGGCTTGCTGATCAGAAGGTTGGTGGTTTGAATCCCCGCGGCGGGGTGAGCTCACGTTGCTCGGTCCCAGCTCCTGCCAACTTAGCAGTTCAAAAGCACGCCAAAAAGTGCAAGTAGATAAATAGGTACCACTCCGGTGGGAAGGTAAACAGTGTTTCTGTGCGCTGCTCTGGTTTCGCCAGAAGCAGCTTAGTCATGCTGGCCACATGACCTGAAAAAGCTGTCTGTGGACAAATGCTGGCTTCCTTGGCCTGTAAAGTGAGATGGGCACCACAAGCCCAGAGTTGTCTGCGACTGTACTTAACTGTCAGGGGTCCTTTAACTTTACCTTTAAGTCTGCAAAAGACAGAAATTACTGAATTTTCAATACAGTTCAGAGAAGAAACCCCAAACAAGATTTCGGGCAGAATATTATTCTGCTAACATTTCAGGAATTGGCAATAAAGCATATTTACATTGTATCACTTTCCTTCTCTCCATCTAAAAAGCCAAAGGTAATCTAACCAAAACAGTGGTGGTAGTAATACACCAATTGTCTTCCTCTCCTTTCTAGAGAAAGGAGAAAAGAAAGGGAGAAAGGAGGGACTGGGCGATGCTCAGCATGAAAAACAACTGCATCACTTGATGGATATGGTAGGTGCTGTTGTGTTTTGGAGACAGCTTGTTGCATCCCCAGGCAGGATGAGGTGTCATCCCTACTCTCTAGACGGTAACGTTTGGCTCCCAGGGGACATCTCTCAGTATAGTATCACAATAATACTTAAGGGTTTTGTCACCAAACCTCAAACAGCTTCACCAGCAGAGCTGTCACTAAAACCTCTGTAGGGTGTCACTTGCTAATTGCCATGGATGGTGAGTCAAGCTGATTTCTGTCATCCTCTGCAACTTCACTGACCTCTTCCCCCTCTTCATTTGAACCTGTTGCAGACATAATTCATTTGGGAGACAAGTTTTCAGGTGAATGTTGAAATAGAGTAGAGAGAGGAAGCAGAGATGCAGGGATGCATGCAGCACAGTGACTGTGCGATGTCTTGAATCATATATTTGCTTCCAAATACAGACATACCTCGGAAGTCGAACGGAATCCGTTCCAGAAGTCCGTTCGACATCCATAAAGTTCAGAAACCGAGGTGCGGCTTCCAATTGGTTCCTGATTGCGCAGGCGCGCCAGAAACAATAGTGGAAGCTGTGCTGGACACTCAGCTTCCAAAAGAAGTTTGAAGACCGGAACACTCAATTCTGGTTTTTGTTCAGGAGCTGGAACGTTCAACTCCCAAAGTATTCAGGAGCTGAGGTACGACTGTAGTAGCTGTCTTGTTTTCAAGAACTGCAGCATCAAACTCCTCGGATCCTTCCTATGTTCTTTGTAGGCTATGGTTTTCCTCTTTTTTCTGCAGGAGGCATGTTATGCATTTTGATTCAGACGGAAAATTCCCATGCTCCCTATGTGAACGATTCAATCTGCCCACAGTAATGGTCTTCAATGCTACAACACTCAACTGGATTGCATGCTTATCAAAGGGTGGGCCATGCGCTGGTGGCACTACTGTCATTTTATTTTTGTTCTTAAATGTTTTGTACACACACGTGTGTGTACATGTCTGGGAGATAGAGACAAAGACAGAGATTGGTAATTCTTTTTGGGAGCTGGGAGCTAGGGGTCTCCCAACAGATATTTATGAGAATCCCATCAAGCTACAGTTCCTGGGAACTTTTGTAGAAGCCATTACTGTTCAAACTGTTATAAAATCATTATACGGTTGGTGTATAATCACCCAGAGAGAAATAGATAAAGAAAGGTGGGCACCTGCAGTCTGAAATTACACAGGACAGATTTAAGGATGGTTCCTGCACCTGAAAAAGTAAAAGCATACCTAGTAAACACCCCATTTAGAGTTGGAGCCCAAAATGTTGGCTCAGCACTCACAAAAGATCTATTTAATATATCCAAATGAACTACCTTTCATGTTATATCCATATACAGTATAAACATACAACTGAAGTGAGATACACACTATGCAATCAAATGTGGTGATTTGATCTAATTCAGCCTGTTTGATAAAATGACTGAAATGCAGAATCACAGATTGTAGAGATGGAAAGGACCCTGAGGCTTCTCTGACTTTATTTAGTCTTGGTTGTATGTTTTTAAGTGGCTTTGAAAATAAGTGTTTGGGCTGTTCATCTACAGCTTTCTAGAATGGGCATGTTTTCTCACTTGGGCTGTTTGGTAAAATAAATTCATAATTAATAAACTAAGGGCAATGAGAAGGCTCTGTGTGTGTGTTGTGCAGAAAGTTAACGAGAGACAGATGTGTTGTAGATGGAGCTCTCTGTTTGTCCTGTGCTGGAGCTGTAAGCTAGCACAAATACATCCAGATAAATAAATGTGTTGTATCATCTGATGACAAGCATGTCATAGCGAGAAAGTTAATGGAGTTTCATGCTTTGACCTGATACCAGGCTGTGCAACAGCTAGATAAGAAGCAAGGTAAAGATCAGATGCTATTTTATCGCCCCCCTCCCACCTCCTCTTGCACTATTACCATGAGGCAGGGGGTGAGATCATGGAGGGAAGGAGGGAGTGGAAAGACAGATAAGGAGGCAAAAGAAACCGAAGGAAAGTTCTGATCACATCAAAGACTGACATGGTGACCTTGCGTAGAACACGGACAAAAATCCACGCAGAGAGGAAAATGCAGCATGGGGCAATCTTTCGGTGGAGGAATTCAGAAAAGGATTAAAAACAAAACACTGAGATTGAGAAGAGTGGTGTGGGAATGCAGACACAAAATCAAAGCTGCTTTGTATGTTTATTCACCGTCTGCCCTTCCAAAGCCTGGTGAGGAAAAAATGGAAATGTTGGAAACACAAATGTTCTGCGACATTCTTCCATTCACCCCAGAAGCCGTCCTATGGCAGTGCATCATCTTAACTGTTGTTTTATTTCCCATTCAATCTCAGACATGGTAATAATGAACTGGGAGAGCAATTTGTATGTATTTCCAGTGATGCCAGAAGTACAGATTTCTGTCAGACTAGCTTTCTCCCCAACCACTTGAGATCTCTCTAATAGAAATCTCTTGGTCCTAGATATCTCTTTCTGTTGCCAGATTGCTTATTCTTTATCCTGTTCCTCCTTTTCTCTGTTCACACTCTACTGTAGGCAGCCTCAGTTCTCTCAAAGGAGCAGCAATGAGCGATTTCCTTATCTTTGCTGTGTTGCTCCCTCCCATTGGGGTTTACCAGTATAGTTGCTGCTGCCCTCATTTCATGTCTTTATCTCTCCTTTAAAAAAAGCAGACAAATAATAAAACTCATTAACTCTTAACATCCACTCTTCTTTCTTTCTTTCTTTCTTTCTTTCTCAGATTCTATACCCAGATAGTATCCATTAGCCTCAACTTCCTTTTTCTGCACTGTGTCTAATATTCATTCCTAGAAAAGCGACAGAGGACCATGCACCGAGAGAGCTGGTTGGGAGGGTACTGTCCTGGGGCTAGGGATGGGCAACCTGTCAGTCCTTGGCTTGCCATTTTTCCAATCTTAAATTCAGCTCTCCACATTTTTATGTTAGCTTCCAATTCGTTTTTAACATTCTCAAGGAAATCCATCAGAATTATTTGCAAATTTCTCCTAATATTCACAAGTGTGTATTTAATTTTGCCTACTAATATTTATTTCTTGAAAACACATTCCCCTAATATAATGCATGCTTGTATGTTTTTTCCACTAATATATGCAATTCCCTCCCCCCAACCCACCCATCACTTTATTACAATACAGTGGAACCTCTACCTGCGACCATAATCCTTTCCAGAGGTCCATCCAGAGGTCGAAATGAGTCGGTGGGAGAGGCGCCGTTGTGCGCAGGTGTGGGCGACGATTGCCCGCTCCTGTGCATGCACGAACGGAGGCAAACCCGCCAGTTACTCCCGGATTTGCCACGGACGTTGGGCGAAATGGACGCAAGCAAAGGTGGATGTAAGAAGAGGTTTCACTGCACATGCATTTTTGAACTCATTGCTTGGCTGGAGAGCTGCATTACAAAATTTGGAAAAGTGTGCTCTTCAATGGTTTGGTTTTCATATTGTTTTGGAAAGTGTGAATTAGGGAGATTCATGTTTAAATGGGAACTGGATCCAGTATTCCAGAAAATCTCCAGAACTAAAACAAAGACATTATCCCTCCATGACATTCATTCATGATAGCCCGGGTTTAGCTTATGCCCTCGCAACCCTTGTGGTTGCGTGAGCTGATTAATGCTCGCCAAGTTCCCAGCGTCAAATCATTATAAAAGCTAATTACCTGGAGAGCTATAACACAGGCCCCAAACAGATGTGTCCTGACTTGATTGCCCTTTGATGCAACTTTGGGATGAAGTGCATATTGTGCTAGAGTTTGAACTGGAACATTTTCTCTGTGTCACTTTCCAGATGAAATTTCTTCTCTTTCCCTTGAAGCTGTTATTTGCCATGATGATGGTGGTGAAACATAGTGGGTGGACTAATAGCAGGGTTGTTGTTTTTAATGATTTTTATTAGTTTTACAAAATAAATCTCAAATTTAACACATCTTGTTTAGATTCTTCTGAATCTTAGGACTTGTCTCCTCCCCTCCGTGGGTCCTTAGTATATCTAAGTCAACTGCATATTATATTTTCTCCACATTAAAATCCTCCAAAGTATATATTGGTAAGTCTCTGCCACATTGCAGGAGTTGTTAAAAGAACTCAAGTGATTACAGTGTTCCTTTGAATACAGTTTGTATTTGTCCCATTCCCTATTGAAGTTTTGATCCTCCTGATTTCTGATTTTCCCTGTCAGTCTTGCCGTCTCTGCATAGTCTAATAGTTTCATCTGCCAGTTCGCTTTTGTCGGCATTTTCTCCTCTTTCCATCGCTGGGCAAGTAGCAAGGAGCAATGGATCCAAACTACAAGAAAGAAGATTCCACCTAAACATTAGGAAGAACTTCCTGACAGTAAGAGCTGTTCGACAGTGGAATTTGCTGCCAAGGGGTGTGGTGGAGTCTCCTTCTTTGGAGGTCTTTAAGCAGAGGCTTGACAACCATATGTCAGGAGTGCTCTGATGGTGTTTCCTGCTTGGCAGGGGGTTGGACTCGATGACCCTTGTGGTCTCTTCCAACTCTATGATTCTATGATTCTATCCTTGCAGCTGTAGTCACGTACATGAATAGTCTTCTCAAGTCCTGTCTGCACCTAAAATTCCTAAAAGAAAGGCTTCTGGTCTTTTGACAAATGTTATTTTACACATTTTTTTTAGTTCATTATATATCATTTCCCAGAATTCCTGAATCTTTTTACAATTCCCAGAATTCCTGAATCTTTTTACAATTTCACCACATATGATAAAAGGTGCTCTCTTTTTCCCTGTATTTCCAACATACATTCAAATTAGTCCCATACATTTCTGCTAACCTACTGGGTGTTAGATGCCAACAATACATCCTCTTCATATAATTTTCTTTCAGCGTATAGCTCACTGTAAATTTTAGATCGTCTTTCCATAATTTCCCCCATGCTGCCAACTGTATATTATATCCAAAATCTCTTGCCCAGTGAATCATTAGACTTAACTTCTTCATCTTTTACCTCCCATTCCAACAACAATTTATACATTTTCGAAAGTAGTTTCACCTTATTCTGTAACAATTCTATCTCAAAGCTCGATATTTCAGTAGTGAAACCCTTTCTTTTATCCATCTTAAATGCATCATTCAGCTGGTGATATTGTAACCAATCTGTTAAAAGGTCTCTTATGTCATCATTTCCCCCCCAGTTTTAGCTGATTGTCATCTTCTTTAAGTAATTCTTTATATGTTGCTGAATCTTTTCTCATATTCAATTTCTTTACAGATATTGCCTCTAATGGCAATATCCACCATGGCGTTTTTGGTTCTAACAAACTGTTATATTTGTCTCATACCGTGTATGAGGACTTTCTTATTACATGGTTCAGGAATCCTCTGTGTACCTTAAGTTTTTCATACCATAAATATGCATCCCATCCAAATCTTTTGTCATGACCCTCTAGGTCTAATATATTTGTATTTTGTAATGTTATCCATTCCTGGAGCCAACAGAGACAGGACGCCTCATAATATTTATATATATATATAGTTAGTTATTATTTTTTGTAAATAATTTTTATTAAATTTTACATCTTTTTTAACAAAGTCACAATTGACAATATAAACACAAAATGAATTCTCAATTACCCCATCCCCATGACTTCCCCTAACTTCCCTTCCTGGTTTCTTACACATTCATTTCTCCTGCTTATTATTTTAATTTGTTCTTAACATTTTATCCTCATTTTTCTGTTTTCACTATTTTGCTAATTGTGTTTAGTCAAACCCTGCAAGTGAGTTCATTTCTTTACATTGTTTCTTTACATATAACATAAAAGGTTCCCGGTTTTTTAAAAAAGTTTCTATTGTCCTTATCTTTGAGTCTTCCAGTTAACTTTGCCGTTTCAGCATACTCATATCAGTTTTTCTTGCTATTGTTCTTTTGTAGGTATTTCATCACTTTTCTATCTTTGGGCTAGCAGAATCCTAGCCGCAGTTGTAGCATATATAAATAAAGTCTTCTTATCTTTTGGCAGGTCTTCACATAAAATGCCTAATAAGAAAGCCTCTTAACAAAAGTTAACTTAAACACTTTTTTTTTCATTTCATTATAAATCATTTCCCAATAATTTCTAATTATTTTACAATTCCACCACATATAAAAAAATGTATTCTCCTTTTCTTTACATTTTCAACACTTATTAGAACTTGTTCTATACATTTTTACCAATTTCAAAGGTGTAATATACTATCAATACATCATTTTCATATAATTCTCTTTTAACAATATACAATAAGTGAATTTTAAATTAATTTTCCATAGTTTTTCCCAATCTTCCAGTTGTATATTGTGTCCTGTATCTTGTGCCTATTTAATCATTACAGATTTGACCTCTTCATCTTTGGTCTAACAATAAATTATACATTTTCTTTAAGAGTCTGTTTTACCATCTGCAATTTCTCTTTGAAATCTAGATATGGTATCTCCAAATCTCTTCTTTTTATCTTCTTTGAAAATCTCATTTAATTGATGATGTTGCAGCCAATCGTGAACATATTTTCTTATAATCATATAATCAGAAAATCACTGATAAAAGTATGGGGAAAATATAAATATCTATTAGAACAAAAAATTCCATGGTGGGTCACCTGAACAGAAGAAAATTCATAATATATTTTTAAATCTGTTAGGGAGAAGTCACCTCCGTCTTTATAATCTGTCGACAGCTTGTGTTTTATTCTTGGTTTCCCCGCTGCCATATAAACCTTGAAATATCTCTTTGCCATTGCTTGAAGGGCCCTGCTCCACCGATCACCAGGATTGCTTGAAACAGAAATAGCATTCTCGGCAATACGTTCCTTTTTATCACAGATATCCTTCCCCAGAAAGATAAATTCAACCTCCCCCAAATCTCAAATTTTCTTTTTACTTCTTTTCACACGGTTAGGTAATTATTCTTATGTAAATTAATATTCTTTGGGGTCAACCAAACTCCCAAATATTTGACCTTTTTATTATTATTACCATTTCAGTAACTTTTTGTAATTCATTTTTATTTTGTCCTGTCATATCTTCCACCAGCAACTTAGTTTTATTTTTATTCAGTTTGAAACCTGCCACCTGGCCAAACTCATTAATCATCTCCAAAACCCTAGGTAAGCACACCACTGGGTTTTCTGTTGTTGTCACAAGGTCATCTGCAAATGCTTTGAGTTTAAATGCTTTGTTTCCCACCAGTATTCCTTTTATATCTTCTCCTCCTCTTATTTTTCTTGCCAGTAGGCTAATAGCAGTTTTGGTGGGGTGGTTTGATCTGGACTTCTTTTTCCTCCTTGCAGCATTCATAACAATCCTTCCTTCTAGTTGCTTTTAAGCCAAGGGAGGGGGTGTGCATGAAGATCTAGTTTTGACCCTCAGGAAATACAGATCCCAGGTACACATGCTTACCAAATTACATTTTCTGGTATGAAAAGGGTGAGAAGCAACAGATGGAAAAGGGTGAGAGGTTTGGAGATTCACCTTGCAGAGGTCCATATTGATTTATAAAAAAGAAGATATTGAGTGAAAAGATGCTTAGAACTGCACCTTCTAATCAACTCATTTGTCTAACTGAAGGTTGCCTTCTTTTAATATGAGGATCTTTGACATTTACCCTCCCTGAACAGCAAAAAGAGAATGTCCTGGCCAGCCGTGTGGAGGACAGCATGACTGTTTTAATGCATCCATAGCTGATACCCCTCCCTGCTGTTCCCATTTGTATTCCTGATAGCTTGCAATACCTATGACAATTGGGAAATTGAGGCACACAATACTTAGCCTCAAGGCCAGCTGCAAAGGTAAAATGAAATTATCTGCTGGCCCTTTGCTGTCTCTTGTTTTCTGCAAGAAACTGGTTTCCCCCTTACATCCAGACCAAAGATTCATGTGGTTTTCTTCATATTTGTCTAAAGAGGTTTACCGAAAATAAACTTATGAAAATGCTGTATTTTATAAATATATGCAGTTTTTTTGGTCCCCAGACACAGGAAGGCAACAAGTATATTTGCCTTTCTGCTTGGTTGAATTATCTCCCCACCCACAAGAATCCCCATCTGCTTTAAAACAATGGTGGAAATGAATTCATTTGAATTGCCCTGAGTGTTTGCACTGAAAGCAGATGGTTTGATTTTTACAGCAGTTCATCATATTTAGGGTAGAGCAGTTAATCATATGGTCCTTATCTCTTTCTCTATAAACAAACTAGTCTTGAGGATTTCACAGAACCTTTTTGAAAGGCGTCTGGTGGGCAGAACTCCACGTAGCAGCCCCAAAGAAACATGCCTGCATTATTTAAGACTGCTGCAAATTCCCTACAAATACTGCATTTTCCCGTTTTCTTCCAAAGCTGTTTTTTTTCTGGAAGAATGGGGGGGGGGGTGGAATATTCAAACCACATCAAACTCCCTTTCCCTATTTTTCCAGAGGTAAACGGTTTTGGGGGGAAATGTGGGGAAACTGGTGATCTCTCCCCATTTTTTCCCCAGGCTTTCCCATCTCTGCTCCTGGGGCAGAACCATTTAGATACAGGTCTCATTCAGATAAAAACGAGGAACAGCAAAGTTAGCTATAGAAAGGGGTGTCAAGGAGAACTAATTCTAGATGTCTTAAGCAAGACAACTGATATGGATGAAGGGAGAGACCCAAGAGCCACTGACAAATCTGAAGCTGGGAAAATTTCCCTTTGCAGTTGCAGTTAAGTTCATTAGCCAGACTTCTTGTATCACACCACTCAGCATCACTGCCAAACACACAGTGGCATTGATGGCTGCTTCCCATTTGGACTGTTAGGCCAGAAGGCAGGGAGGCCAGCAGCAGGTAGAGCTAGAGCTAATGACAGGCAGAGCTAGGTAATTCTAGTCCCCCTCCCCTCCTCCTTCCACAGTTCTCAAAGGGCAAAAATGGAAACTTAGGGGAAGGAAGCTGATAGCCAATGCTTAAGCCTGAATCTGTTGTAAGACGGTAGGCAGGTGTGTGGGCTGGCAGAGGGAAGGCTGAAGTTGATGGCGGTAGTGCTCTGTTTGCCCCAGCGAACCAGATACCTCTGCACAGTGGCAAGTCTTGTTTTCCCCAGATGCGTTTTGGTTACTTTACTTAATAGTTTCTTTTATTTTTTCAGGTAAGTGACTAGTAGATCTTTGGAAACAGAATTCCTCAGTTGACCATTCTGGATCAGCTCTACTCTAGGCTCACCTGGGTAGAAACTGTAGCTACTTTGTTGTTGTTTAGTCGTTTAGTCATGTCCAACTCTTCGTAACCCCATGGACCAGAGCACGCCAGGCACTCCTGTTTTCCACTGCCTCCTGCAGTTTGGTCAAACTCACGTTAGTAGCTTCGAGAACATTGTCCAACCATCTCGTCCTCTGTCGTCCCCTTCTCCTTGCGCCCTCTATCTTTCCCAGCATCATGTTCCAAACTGGGCCACTGAGACAGAACATTGATCTACCTAGTTCAGCATGGTCTACACTGAACGGTATTGGATCTCCAGGTTTTCAGGCAAAGTCCTCCACCCTACCCCCCAAAAAACTGTGCTGTGTCTGGAGATGCCAGGGATTGCTTGCAAAACATGTGCCCCATCGCTGAGTTTCTCCTTCTCATCTAAACAAAGATTCCTTAGTTCTAAATAAGGAGCAGAATTAAATAACAATATAGGAAGCAACCTTATACTGAATCAGAAAGATGATGATGATCATACTGGTTAGTTGTTTGTTACCCAAAAGTATCCTACTGACCTACAACATATTTATACCTTAAATATAAATATATCATACCATAAAAGCAGAAAAACTCACAGAACAACCACAGGAAGCTGTGGCATAGTAGCAAAATAACATAGTCTATCAGAAACCTGGGGGATGGTTGGGAAGATAAGTCTTACCTGGTGCCAGAAATATGTTAACGAAGGTGCTAGCCAGAGCTTGCTGGGGAGAGCATCCCACAACCAGGGAAGCAAACGTGAAAAGGCTCACTCCCTTGTCACCACCCACAAGCCTTCATCAGAGTGGGGAGCTGGAGAAAAGCCTCCGAAGAAGATCAAGGTGTCCAGGTATTTTCATACTTAGAAACATTCCAGAAAATAAGCACCTAGCTGAATTATGCCTACATTGACTGGTATTGGTTCTCCAAACCTTAAGAGAGAGGTCATACCCAGCCCTAGCTGGACCTTTCTTAAACCTTTTGCATACAACCATGTTCTTCTACTGAGCTATGGTTCTTCCCCTTCATAGGGCCAGTTTGCAAGTGTGAAAGCAGATTTTGCTATGGATAAACTTTTTGTATTTGAGAGAAAGAATGTCAGATGGTGACCAGAGAAAAGAGATTTTCTGCTGGAGAGGTATTGCCTACTTGATGCAACAGAGTTGATTTTTCACTGAGTGGAAGAAATTCTCTGCCTTTCTAGTTACATAAAATCAGACCTAATAAACACATTTATTGTCCCTCCACCTCTGAACCTGTGTTTTCCAGAGCTGTGCTGTGTTCGATTTCCCTGTTTTGAGAAATTGATTTATTTTTTTACTTTCAATGTTGGGTTGCTCTGCTGGAGAAGGCTATGGATAGCTATATAATACAGCAGGCCACCTTGAGTGCAGGATGGTTAAAAAGTGGGGACTGGGATGCACTACAATAAATGAGAGATGGAGACTGGAAACAGAAGGTGACATCTCTAAATCTAAATATCATTGAGCCAAGGAGTGGATTGAGCTGGAGTGAGCCTGTGGCGTTTTTATGTTGCAGGGTTAGTTTGGCTGTGGTCTAAACCACTGAGCCTAGGGCTTGCTGATCAGAAGGTTGGCAGTTCAAATCCCCACGCCGGGGTGAGCTCCCATTGTTCGGTCCCAGTTCCTGCCAACCTAGCAGTTTGAAAGCACGTCAAAGTGCAAGTAGATAAATAGGTACTGCTCTGGCGGGAAGGTAAACGGCATTTCCGTGCACTGCTCTGGTTTTGCCAGAAGCGGCTTAGTCATGCTGGCCACATGACCCAGAAGCTGTACGCCCGCTCCCTTAGCCAGTAAAGCGGGATGAGCACCGCAACCCCAGAGTCGTCCGCGACTGGACTTAACTCTCAGGGGTCCTTTACCTTTATTCAACAGCAGCCTGTTAATTGTAAGGAAAATAAATTTGCAGGGGATGGGAAATGGGAGGAGGCATAAACTGTGATATTGTTATCATCTTTGATAGAAGTAGCAATCATGATATCCTGCTTGGTGTAAGTTTGAGAGTTTGTGAATGTGTGTGACAAGCGAGCCCAGCTTGCTGGAGAGGGTGTTCTCTGTACTCCTCCCACCCACAGCTGTGTCCAATAGGCAGATGGTCATGCACACAATATTTTGTACAATAAACTGGGTAGCAGCTCCCAGCTTTCTACCTGTATGCATGTTGCTTGTTGAGTTAATTTGTTTTGAGCCTGGAGTTTATTACATCAAAAAGAGGGGAGGAGAACAATCTACCCTGGTCTCCTCTGTCTTTTGCCAAGCTTGCATTGCTGCCTAACTCTCTTGTTGCCTTGACACTAACTATGTCACAGGGTTTGAGACACTTCACTAGCTGAAGCTCCCCTGCTGCTTGTAGTGCAGACATGGACATCTGGAGGAAGATATCTGATAATAGCCTTAACCACAGCTCAAACAGTCCCATGTCATCCAGTTGAAGTCATCGTCCCCCCACCCCCTGCTGCCGCTGCTGCCTGATCTGTGGCTAGGTGCTGTTCTGAACATGATTTTTTTTAAAAAAGTTTAAAGACTATTTACAGAAATACTGTAAAATGAATGAATGTTAGAAAAATGTTGGAATGAAGTTATATGGCTTTAGTAGAAATGTTATAAGGAACTAAGTATAAATAGGTTATTTAGAGCATTAAAGGGAAAAATAAGGTTAGAAAGTGTTAAGATAATTACAGGATAGAAAACAGAGGAAGATGGAAAGGAATTGCTGAAACAATTAATAGAAGTGGAATACAAAAAGGGAGGTGTGAGGAGGTCGTGGAAATTAGTGAAAGAAAGACAAGATATTGAAATTGGATTGTGTTTTAAAGGGGTTTTGTTTTGTTTTGTTAGTTGTATGGTAGTGTTTTGTAGTGTTGTTGTTGTTTTTGTATTGTAATGTATTTTTGAATGTTTTTTTCTTTTTTGGTTTTATGTAGTTTGTGTTCAATTTGTTGGAAAACTAATAAATATTATTATTAGAAAAAGAAAAAAAAGAACATGATTTTAAATTGGTTTGTCCTATGCTAGTTTTTTAGTTTTTAGTTTTTATGCTTGGTAGTGGTGATTGGATTTGGGGAGGCCAAGTGCTTGATGACCTTCTCTTTTTTTCTGCGACAGTGCATAAGAGCTAACTAGTCTTGTTGGTCATTCTCAGACCTTGATATCAACAAGAGCTTCCTTCCAATTCCCAAATACATTCAGTTTTCGAAAGGATAATCTTCTTACAGCTATGAAAACAGCTAAAAGCCCTTAGATTAGCCAAACCTCACATTTGTGGCAATAATACATTACCCCTGTTAAATGCATTTTCTCCTGTACAGACTTGTGTCCTAAACTGCTATTTGCGTGAAAACTAATCAGGAGTCTACAAGTCTGTATGTAATGTTTAAAAGTAACAAGTGTATGCCCAGATACACTTAACTTTCCTAATGTATTCCAAGTGTGCGCACACTCTCCCTCCCCTTCCTCCACCACCCGAGGCTTAAGGCACATAAAGACTAGCAGATTTATTGCAGAGTAAGCTTTCATGGACTGGAGCTCACTTCATCAGATGCAATATATACCATTGTCACTAGATCTTGTATAATTTTGCCTAGAGTAAAGAATGGGAATGCTGAATCTTGGGTGACAGCTCCTGGTATAGGAGTCAAGCTGCTGACTCAGGTCCTGATACACTGCCATGGAAATAAAATCAGACTCTGACCATAAGGTGCACAGTATCAAGAGAAGCTACAGGGCTATATTTATTATTATTATTATTATTATTAATGCCTGTTGGGTTTTCTGTTGGGTCCCCCCCCCCCATGGAAAGGGTAAATGTGGATTAAAGAGGGTGTGTGTGTAAATACAGGCTGGTGTTTTGATTCCAATGATGCTATGCAGATGCTGCAAACAAAACAAAACAACAAAACAAAACAAAACAAAACACCAGCCGTGCATGAGAAGCACAGATCCTCCAATGAACACTCACCTGGAAACACTCATAAACTTTGCAATACTGAATGGTATTTCTTGTGCTGTTGCTTAAACTCTGCATTCCACCATATTTTCTCATTTCACAGTTACCATATGGGAAGTTGTTTGAAAAGCTTCTGAACTAAAACACAGCTGTTTGATTTAGCTTTAATAATCCAGCAAAAGCTATATCCAGGCGGAAGAATGATTTTGGTAGCAGTGGTGGTGGTGGTGTGTGGGTTATTCAAGGTTTCCAGTGTAATTGTTTCTATACCCCTCTCCTTTGGTCCTCTGCCACCTTAGTCATTGCCAAAAAATTCAGTGTCTATGTTTGTGTACTTAATATATCTGTGCATCCATTGTGTATCTATATTAGCAGTCTTGTACACAGCATTGCCAGGGAATTCAAAGGGAAAAAAACAAAATATTGCATTTTTAAAAATTCAGTGGTTAAAATCAGTACAGTTTTTAAAGGTGCAGTCAGCCACATTGGTTCAAAATGCTATCCAATTATATCAAAACACAGGGCAAAACATTCTCCTTGCTCCCAGGAACCATCATGCAAAATTTGGGTGCAGTATCTTAAGAGGTGTCAAAATGCATAGAAGACAGACGGACAAGCAGTTTTCTTCACCCCACACTAATAAAATTTGGAGAAAGAATCAGCAATGCAAACTTTAGGATGGTATGCCAGTTTATTGAAAGATATATGCATATCTCCAACATGCATATTTCTGTACAGGCATCTTTTTGTGGATTCCGAGAGAATAACAAAATATATTGATATTTGTTAGGAAAAATCATTATAATATTTCCCTCCTGCTCATTCCTTGTTAAGCTGAGTGAAAAAGTGGGGGATTAAAAATAAAATTGTTCTAGATGCCTCTCAGGCCATTTATATGGGTTACTATATTTACCGTTTTATTTGTCTCAGGGACTTTCGGAAGCTGCTCAGTAGATTAGTGAAAGTGTTGTGATGACTTTCCATGGCATTCTGAAATGGCTTATATGGACAAGGGTCATAAACCGTAGAAAATACCATAAAACTTTAGTTTCCCAGGGAGTAAAACAAACCACTAGGAGCTGTTTTGTTATCTAAATTTCAGTCTATGTTTTTCTTAACTTTGTCCATAACTATGAATGTTTGATACAGCTTGTACATTATTTAGGGGCTGGCTGCAAGGTAGATGATGGTGGGCTGGTATGGAACAAAAATAGCCTAGAGGTGCTCTTTGCTTTCTGAAATAACAGGCATTGTTTATCATTCTTAGAGAATTCAAAGATATACTCTCTGCTGCCTCTGTTTCCCAATTGTTTGTTTTTCCTAGGCTATCCTTTCTCTAGTATGATTCTTGTCCCAATATGGACCTCTTCTGGCTTTCTGTTGCAGAGGCTTCAGGCAAACACTTTTATCTCTTAAATAGAGAGGGGTCTTAAGCTCAAAGTTCAGAAGTGACACATATAGCAGACTGTGCCCTTTTGGCTTTGCTCAGATGCTGCTGCTAAGCTTGTAACCGTGGTCTAAGAGAAGCATAAGGTAAAGGACCCCTGGAAGTTTAAGTCCAGCCATAGGCAACTATAGGGTGTGGCACTCATCTTGCTTCAGGCCAAGGGGGCTGGCGGTTTTCCACAGACAGCTTTCTGGGTCATGCGTCCAGCATGACTAAACCGCTTCTGGCTCAATGGAACACTGTGATGGAAGCCAGAGTGCGCAGAAACGCCGTTTACCTTCCCACCAGAGCAGCACCTCTTTATCTACTTGCACTGGTGTGCTTTAGAACTGCTAGGTTGGCAGAAGCTGGGACAGAGCAATGGGAGCTCACCACTGTCGCAGGGATCCGAACCGCTGACCTTCCCATCAGCAAGCCCCTAAGGCTCGGTGGTTTAGACCATAGTACCACCCGTGTCCCTTTGCCTTTAAGAGAAATATAGCTAGATGTTGTTATGTTGTTAGAATGCCAGTTCCCATCAGCCCCAGCCAGGATGACCAATTGTCAGTGGTGATGGGAGTTGTAGTCCCACAACACCTGTTGTTTCACCACCTGAGGCAAAAGAGGAATGTGCTCCCCCCCTGCCTCTCCAAACTCAGCGAGAGCCAGAGTGTTCTGTAAAGCATTGCCTCTCGGCAAGGGGGGGGGGCACATGTTCCAGTGGAGGTGGTGGGTGGGTGGGTGGGGAGCCACCTCTTGTGCTTCTGCTGCCAGAGGTGAGTGCAGCACCCTGCTTCATCAATGGACATGCTCTCTGCACCACATAGGCTACCCCTGGTTTAGGAGATGGGGAGTGGGCTCCCTTAGTGACTCTCCTCCCTCTTCACCAAATTGGTAGTGTTAAATCCTCACTGATGTGAATCTTTCCCCCCCCCCCTTTTTTTTTGACCAAGCGTGTAAAGCTGTGGTCGCATAGGTTAAATGAGCTTAAGTTGCAAATCGACTGCTGTTGAAACTTCCAAACTGTTTTCAAAGGCAGGATGTGAGGTGCATTGTAATAATCCCATCTTGCGGTTACCAGAGCATAGATCACTGCAGCCAATTTATCTGTATCCAGATAGGGCCGTAGTTGGGCCACCCACCTAAGGTAACTTAAGGTACTCTATATATATTGACACATATGTGAACAGAATCAAACCTTGCACTTGGCATTAAATTAGTAGTTTGGTATGTTTGCAAGCATTTTAGGATTGCAAAAGTTGGTTTGGTTTATCTACTCATAGGTTTATCTACTCATTAAATTGATTCAGCAATTTTAATAGATGAGGGTAAGACTGAGTGGCATATAAAGAAGTATATTTCTTGAAAGCTTTTTTTTTTTTGTCTCTGTTGTGTCAGCATAATAGGGAATGAAAGAAACAAATATTTCATATGGCCTTTTCTTCTAACACAAAGCTGGTAGAATAAATAATATTTTATTGGAAAATGTACCTTCAGCAGGCACCTTCTAAAACCCAAGTTCTGATAGTATGTGGAGTGTAGGTGGGTTCAGGCATGACCCAATACCAAGATTAAGCTCAAAAAGGATTTATTGGAACATCAGGAACAAGAACGACAGACAGAGGCACTTGGCCCAGTATATATACCTCAAGCCAGCCAAGGTAAAACACACACACCGTCTGTGATAGGTTGTCTTAATGCTGCAATTAGTGAATCACAACACTGGACCTATCTCAACAGGGATTGGCTGCCTGCCAGCTACTAACAATGTCATTGGAGGGTTTTAGAACCCTCTCTGTCTTTTGTTATACAGATGAAGCTCCTGAGTTACAGGAAACCTGAAGACCTAGGCCTGCATTGCATGCAGAATGCAGCCTGACTTCAGCCTTCAGTGTCTGCATACATAACACTATGCACACCCTCCCTGTCCCAATGCCACTGATAAGTTAAAAACCAGACAATTATTTAACAAAAACTCTTTATTGGTGCATAGCTTTAATAAATCTGAAATACTGGCTGTGCTAAAATTGAAGTCAGAAACCCTGTTTTGAAACACACATACCAGCATACATTTACAACACCCTGGCTTTTTGATAAGGATTGAATTGTCAAAGGGCAATAAAAGGAGAGGTGTGGATGCAGTGAAGGGGCATGGAGCTTGGCCACAGAGAAGCTAGTTGTAGATATACAACAACTTTGCCAGACCAATGATGCATTTGTTCCTGGCTGCTGCAAGCCCCAGCCAGAGCTCCTGTGTTTGGTTTCAGGCTCTTCAAGGTGTGCAGCTATAAAATTCACATGCTTTTTGTTAAACAGTGGGTAGACATAGCAAGACGATGCAGTGATTTCTCCAAAGCAGCTCTTTATTTGCAAGCTGGAACAGAACTGAACAGCAAACAGATCAGCCAGCCTGCTTTTATAGGCAGCCGGCTGTCAACATTGTAGCAACAACAACCCAGGGTTTCCTGCCTAAAGTAACTGATACCTGGTGGCCAGGGTGAGAACTTCAATACATAACACTTTTCTCTTGCCAGAGGAGTCCGTAGTGGAGGTAGAGATTAAGGTCTCTTATTATTCATAGAATATGATTGTGCTAGGCTCCTGAGCCATAGCTAGGGGTGGGGATAGTCAGGTTTATTGCCCTGGATGAAGCCTCCAGAGGGGCACCATTGAGGCTCCCAGCCTATATGTGTGTGTCCACAGATGTGCATTGCGGGAGGCAAACTGGGTCTTTGACCCGGGTGAAATAAAACCTAGTTTTGCCCCTGCTAGGCTCTGTATGAACTTAGAAAACACAAGCCCCTGCCTGCGGACTTGGACTTAAAAAATAATCAAGACCTATTGGAGGAAAGGTCTGAAGAAACTGAAATTGACCAGTTCTATGAAGACTTGCAACACCTTCTAGAAATGACACCAAAGAAGGATGTTCTTCTCATTATAGGGGATTGGAATGCTAAAGTAGGGAGTCAAGAGATAAAAGGAACAACTGGCAAGTTTGGCCTTGGAGTTCCAAATGAAGCAGGGCAAAGGCTAATAGAGTTCTGCCAAGAGAACAGGCTGGTCATCACAAACACGCTTTTCCAACAACACAACTCTACACATGAACATATATCAGGCTACTGGAGATGACATCATCCAGCTTCTGGTGAACCTGGAGACAGTGGTTTTCTTTTCAATTCAGTCATACTTAGC
The DNA here is from genome assembly GCF_965153285.1 of Podarcis tiliguerta. Taxonomy (NCBI): domain Eukaryota; kingdom Metazoa; phylum Chordata; class Lepidosauria; order Squamata; family Lacertidae; genus Podarcis; species Podarcis tiliguerta. Next base: position 6,921,889 of record NC_139553.1, read on the forward strand.
TGTGTTGTGATGGAAATGTGCATAGAATCGTTCAGTTGGACATCTTTATCAGTCAGGGCAGCTCCAATCAACTTCAGTTATTGATGGGATTCTGAATCATGAATCCTTTGCAATTCATTCTCAACTCTTGAATACGCAAAGACACGAAGAAACATTCTTTCCTTCCCATTCAGAAGCTGAATTCTCCATACCAATCACATGTCAGTTTCCTCAAGGCTAGATAGTAAGACTGTCCTTGGAGATCTCTGATATGCTGGTGTTGAAAAGGCTGCCCTTTTTTTCAACTTACCAGGTGATGGAAAGGGACCACACTGGTGGAACCTACTTTCTCCACCTACTTGCTGCTTCTTTGAATTTCTGCTACATTATTAACTTCTGGAGGGGTGAAAGACAAATCATTAACTTTTCTGAGCCATTCTACCTGCTGACATCAAAGTATTTTTATTTTTATTTTTTGTAATAATGTCATGTCCTGTTTCAAGACTTATCTCTGTTCATTTCCCTTACCCTTGTGCAGAGTTCTGTGTAGAGCTGAGCAGCTGCACTGTGTGTTAGTATATGTTTGTTTGCGTTGTAAGGTGTGGTTGTTGTTTTCCTGAGTATTCTCTTCTCCTTAAAACATCCCTCTCCCTTTTTGGTGATTTGGATACCAAATATCTCAAGGGCTGTCACATGGAAAAGGGAACAAGCTTGTTTTCTCCTGCTCTGGAGGGCAGGACTCAAACCAATGGCTTCAAGTTACAAGAAATGAGATTTCGACTAAACAGCAGGAAAAGCTTTCTGACAATAAGAGCTGTTTGATAGTAGAATGGTCTCCCCTGGGAGGTTGTGGATTCTCCTTCCTTGGAGGCTTTTAAGAAAGATTGGATGGCCATCTGTCATAGATGCTTTTGCTGAAATTCCTGCAATGCTGGGGGATGGACTAGATGACCCTTACGGTCCCTTCCTACTCTACAGTTCTATGATTCCATTATTCCCCTGCCCAAATTTGAAGTGAGATCAATGGGCTGATTGAAACACTGCACAATGCAGTTTGGGGAAGAGCTATAGCTTTGCATACGCTTTGCGTGCATAAGATCTCAGGTTCAATCTCCAGCATCTCCAGGATTGGACTGGGAAACAACCCATCCTGAAACCCTGGAGAAGTGCTGCCTACTCCCTGTAGACCATGCATGGGGATCCTCTGACCCACGACCCCCAAGGTCCTTCAAGTAACTTGCCCCACACCTGATGCCATATTCTAGCAGGTGTGGGACAGGTAAAGACATGGCTGCAAAGGAATAGCCAGAAGGCTTTAAGCATGCTCCTGATTATTCAGTTGATGAAACAGACACAGAAACTTTGTAACTGCCAGCATAACACACGGTTTACTCAGAAGAACAGATACTAGAAAACAACAACAACAACAACAATTATTATTTCTACCTCACCCATCTAGCTGAGTTCCCCAGCTACTCTGGGCAGCTCCCAACAGAATATTAAAAGCACAATAAAACATCAAACATTAAAAGCTTCCCTAAGCAGGTCTTCCTTCAGATGTCTTCTAAAAGTCAGACATCTGATGGGAGGGCGTTCCATAGGGTGGGTGCCACTACCGAGAAGGCTCACTGCCTGTTTCCCTGTAACCTCACTTCTTGCATTGAGGGAACCGCCAGAAGACCCTCAGCGCTGGACCTCAGTGTCTGGGCGGAACAATGGGGGTGGAGATGCTCCTTCAGGTATACTAGAGACAAACCAGAAGTTGGAGCCACTGCTTGAAACAGAAGGCTGAGCTGATGGAACATGAAGAAACACACCAGAACCAGGAAGAGGTATACCTCTAGCTTACCAGATGTTGTGAAACTATAACTCCCATCATCCCTGGTCAGCTGGGGCTGATGGGAGTTGTAGTCCATAATATCTGGAGGGCCAAAGGTTCTCCATACCTGTCCTAGACCAAGAAGAAGTCTTTTGTTCCTCTTCCTGTCCAGAGGAGCCCGATGAGTGAGCAGGACCAGTTCATGGTCTGGGACTACTTTACTGCCCAGGCTGATGCTCTAAAACGCAGTTCTGTGGTTTGCCACAGAAGGTTCCAATTCTAGCATTGGTAAACTTTCTACTGTCTGCAGAAGAACCACTTTTGTCCTCGTCATACCAGCATATATACTGCTGACAGGGATCTTCTTCACATACTTTATTGTTTGAGAGACAGATTTATTTCTTTAGGTCAATCTCCATCAGAGTTGACAAGGCCTTGGTATGTTCTCCAGTGAGGTTGTTTGTTGACTGCACTGTGCTGTGATTCTGTTTGAAAGAATGTGAAAATGGCAGCCCCCCTGGGTCTATTCTGGTGTTTGTGTGTTTGTGATTTTACTGCATTATCTTAATTGCCACAATGAGGGGAACAGCAAAGCAGGCAGGAGAAGGGGTAGATGAAGTGACACTATCTCTAAAGTGCTTGAATAATAACAATAATAATAAAACCTCTCTGTCACTCATGGGTTGGGATTGTGGCTATAATTGCAAATAGTGCTATTAATACAATGCTTGTTTCATATCATTTTTTATAAGGGGGGGGGGAGGGTGAAGCATTTCGCCGTTACCCAGCTCTAAATGAAATTAACATTCTGCAGTGTTTTCCAGTCAATGGTTAGTTTGCACACATGAGTGGAGACAATTAGCTGGGAAGTGATTGAGCACCGTGACTGGGGAGAGGATGAGTACTGGGTCACTGTTGGGAGAAAATAAGGTGTAGGGTAGTTCTCTGAAACTAGCAACCTCTTCCCTTTTGGTAGAAATTGATGTTTTCAGCTGAGATAGGGTGCTGTTGAACCTCTTGAGGCTTTGTGGTTGTAAGGCCAATATACCCACACTGCCACATTGAGAGCAAACAATGGTTGAGGAGATTTAGCACCTCTGGGAGGGTGAGGATAGGCAAAGAGTAAAGCCAAGCAGACAGTTCCAGTCCAGATAGTTCATTTCACTGCAAATTTTACAGTAAACTTAACACTGAAGCGTACAGTCTGCAGGAATCCTCAGGTTTATTCATGCTCATTAATTAATCAATTTCATTGCTGAATCACTGCCCACGAAATGCCCTGAAACCATGTCACAACAGAAACATCAACAAATGCATGCGTGCATGTGCACACACAATTCCAAGCTAAAGACATATACAGACTGGGATTGGGTTGCTGCAATACATCTTAAACTACCCTTGGCATTGATCTGGAGACTACAGCTGGTGCAGAAAACAGCAACAAGTCTGCTTGTGGAGGTGGCATATAACACCTTGCTTGAAGGATTTGTACTGGCTGCCAGTCTGCTATGGGGCTCAGTTGTACAGTTGACATATAAGGCCCTGTTCACAGCTTAGGACCATGTTACTTGAGAGATTGCCTCATTCGTATATATATATCCCAAAAGTTTTAACAAATTTACTTCACATGCAACATATCATTCACTTACAGTACATTTTCTGTTTTTACTTCCCACCCCTCGGCCCTGTTTGTTTTTGATTTTTTATGTACCCGGTGGATCACTGTGGTCTGCTGGAGAATTTCTCCTACACATTCCAAAGATCTCATAAGCTCGCTGCACAGTAACCGGGAGCAGGGCTTTCTGTATGGCTGCCCCTGTTTATGGAATAGAATTCCTGTCAAGATACGACAAGCGCTTGCCACCTGCCCTTTCCAGAAACAACTGAAGATGTTTCTGTTCTGACAAGCTTTACAAGCTGCATGAATAGGTTTCTGGCATGGTTACCCATTTTTGTTTTGTTTTTCGAATCACATTCTTTGGTGTTTGTGTTGTGTTTACCTGGGTTTTTTTTAGTTGTTTTTATTAATGTTCTGTACAATGCCTTCAGATATGTGGAAGGTCATCAAGTATAAATAATAATAATAGTAATAATAATTTGTATCCAATAAGTTAAAGTCACATAGTGATATACTTGCTCCACCGGCTAAACTTTTTGCACCCGTGAAACATGATTGCGCAAGAGCTGGTTGCTGGTATTGAGTTTTTGCTAGCACAACTGTTGCATTGGATTTCTCTGAGCTTTATTAAGAACCCGAGACTCCCCCCTCCCCAATTTGTTAAACTAGTGTCAGAGCTGGCTCCGGGTCCCAGCTCACCAAGGACCAACGCTAGCCGGTAGTACAGTATCAAAGTCTTTATTGAAGAATAGTCTCCATTTACAAGTCTCAGCGTCCCAGCTCTACGTCTGGACTTTAGACCGGCGAAGCTCTGTCTGGGTCTCCGCCCCCTGTGCACCAGTTTAAGACTCTAATCTTACTCCACCTCTTCCTTCTCTCTCTCTTCCTCTGGGTCTTACTACCCCCCGGGGTCTCATTCCTCCTGGACTCTTCTGACGCAGAGCTTGACCCCTCTGACTCCTCCCCCTCTCTTCGGCGGGCTTTAGGACCTGGCTCCCTACCCGGGCTGCCCACCTTGCCGCCCTCCTGTACATTTGAACTTGGCGCGCGCGCGCGTTTAACTTTCCTGATGACCGTTTCCTTGCTCCCTGACGAGGGTGTGGTCACTCCTGCCTCACATTCTCCCTCTGCCTGCGCGCTTCCTGATCCCGATGCCTTGGACTCCTCCCCCCTACTGCACTCTGGGGGGGACGCTGGTCCTGATTTCCAGCTGCTACTCTCTGAGTCCCCTCTGGCCCCTTCTTCCCGAGGTGTCCCCCTGGGCACTCCCCTTGCCCTGACCATGGGGGCCCCTTTCTGTGAATCCTCCGAGTCACTGGAGAGACTCAGAGACTTCGGACTACTGTCGTCGCTGACATTTCCTTCAGACTCCTCCCCCTCGCTCTCCGTTTCCTCCCTCTCCTGTGACTCTGCTCCTGAACCCCTGACATCCATCCCCCCCTCGAAGCCCCCCCTTCCCCCCTCCCCTTCCTCCGGCGGGGGTGCTGGGTGCTCCGTCGTTGTGGGGGTGAATGGTGGATACAGTTCGTCCCCCGTGGCGTGCATCCAGTTAGATAAATCCGGCTCGTCCTCCGTGTCTTCGCCGACCTCGTTCTCCTCTGCTTCCATCTCCGTGCCGCCATGCTCGAACCCAACGTCCTCCCCCATCACGTCCATGTCCCTCTCACCCTCGTTCCCCTCTGGGTCCGTTGCCTGCCAAGGGCCCCTCAGCCACCTCTCCTCTCCTCGATTGTCCCACCAAAACGAGCGGTCTGAGGCAAACCCCGAGGGCGAGCCCTCCGGTGAACGTGTTTCTAATGCTGGTTCTTCGTCCGAGGTGAATCCCTGGAACGTGCTGGTAGAAAGCGTGGGTGTGAAAAGCCAGTCGTCGAAATACTCGGCTGGCATGGGCCTGTGTGGGAACAAGGCATGAAACTCCTCTTTGAGGAGAGGCTCGTCCAGGGCATAGTCCGGCACCCAACTGTTGGCGCTGGCCGGGGTACCTTCCCTTGCGAGAAAATATTCTACTCCCTCTTCCCTCCATCTCGAGTCCAAAATCTCTGTGACCTGGTTGATGGGTTCCCTTCTTGGCGACTCCCTCCTTGGGGGGATCTCCCTATACTGGTCTGGTGCCGTGCCCTGCGCCTGAAATCGGTGAGGTGCTTTGTAGGGCGTGAGCACCGACCTATGGAATACTGGGTGCATTCTGGATCCTTCCGGAAGTGTCAACCGGAAGGCCACTGGATTGATCTGTGCCTCAACTAGGTAAGGTCCTAGCTGCTTATGTCCGAGTTTCTTCTTAGCTAAGGATCTGGTCGGCACTGCGTGGGCCGCTAACCACACCCAGTCTCCCACCTGTATGTCTTCACCAACCCTCCTGTGCTTGTCAGCCTGCAGTTTGTATGCGTGCTTTGCAAGCTCTAACTGCCTCCTAAGCTGCTCGTGGACTTCCTGCAATTCCGCCGCCAAGACTTCCGCTGCCTGTGGCTCCCCCTCCCCCAGTCTCTCTAATCCCGGGAAGGTTCTGGGATGCCTCCCGTTGTTGGCGAAGAACGGTGTCACCCCTGTGGACACGTGCTTCGTGTTGTTGTAAGCGAACTCAGCGAGCGGCAGGTAGTCCACCCATGTCGTCGGCTGTTGATTTGCATAGCATCTCAGGTACTGCTGCATGATGGCGTTGACGCGCTCCGCTTGTCCGTTGGTCTGCGGGTGTCTCGCCGACGCTAGGTTGATCTTGACGTTCAGGAAACCCATCAGCTTCTGCCAGAAGCTCGAAATGAACTGGCGCCCCCTGTCGGACAAGATAGACCGTGGCAGTCCGTGCACCCTGAAGACGTGGTCTATGAACAGTTTGGCGGTCTGTTCTGCCGTGGCCACCTTCGCGCACGGAATGAAGTGGGCCATTTTAGTGAACATGTCCACCACCACTAGCACTGCCGTTTTACCCCTTGAGCTGGGTAAATCCGTGACAAAGTCCAGGGCCACCCTCTCCCACGGTTCGCTCGGGGTCTGTAGTGGTTCGAGCAGTCCTGCCGGAGGTTTGTGCACTGACTTGGCCCTTTGGCAGGTGTCGCACCTCGAGACGTACTCCGCGACTTCCCCCCTCATCTTGGGCCACCAGAAATCCCTGGCAACGAGTTCTGCCGTCTTCTCCTTGCCGAAGTGCCCGGCGGTGGGTGCGTCGTGCAACTGCTGCAGTACTTTCGCACGGAGTTCATCTCCCGGTACATAGAGTGCTCCTCTGCGGATGAGCAATCCGTCCCGTATTTGGAACTCGTCGTCTTTCACCGTGCCCTTGCACACCTCCTCCATCTTGGCTAGTGCGAAGGAGTCCTCCTGCAGTGCTCGACGGACCGCCTCCAGGTCCACGGTTGCGGAAGCGCACGCCCACGCTTTCTGGGCGAAAATGTGCTTGGCCGCTGCCGGCGCCGCTTCTTCGAGGTATTGCGGCTTTCTGGACAGTGCATCTGCCATGATGTTGTTGTCGCCTGGGATGTATTCTATCCTGAAGTCGAAATCCACAAAGAACTCCGCCCATCTGATGTGCCGCTGGTTAAGGAACCTTGCCGTGCGCCAGTACTCCAGGTTCTTATGATCCGTGCGAACCTGCACTGTGTGTTTGGCCCCGATGAGGAAGTGCCGCCACGCCTTGAATGCTGCATGAATGGCCAGCAACTCCCTGTCCCAGATGGTGTAGTTCTGCTCTGACTTGCTGAGCTTCCTAGAGTAGAAGGCACACGGTCTCCAGTCCCCATGCGGGTCCTCCTGCAACAGTACGGCGCCCACGGCTCTGTCTGAGGCGTCCGTCTCAACTCTCAGCGGTTTGCTGGGATTCACATGCAGTAGTTGCCCTTCGGACGAGAAGAGACGCTTAAGGTTCTGGAAGGACTGCTCCGCTTGCTCCGTCCAGATGAACTTCTTCTTCTTGGAGCTGAGCGTGTCGGTAATGGCCGCTGTCTGCATCGCGAACCCCTTGATGAACTTGCGGTAAAAGTTGGCAAACCCCACAAACCGCTGGACCTCCTTCCGAGTGCGCGGGCTCTTCCAATCCAACACTGCGCGAACCTTGGCGCTGTCCATGGCGAGCCCCTTGTCCGACAGCTTGTAGCCCAGGAAATCCACCTCCTTCCTGTCGAACTGGCACTTCTCCAGCTTGGCGTATAGCCGATGCTCCTGCAGTCGCTGCAGAACCTCCTTGACGTCCCCCTCGTGGGTCTCCTCAGATTCTGAGAATATCAGGATGTCGTCCAAGAAGCAGACGCATTTCTTGTAGAGGAGACCCGCCAGGACGTGATGCATGAAGGCTTGAAAACAGTGGGCGCCATTTTGTAAACCGAAGGGCATAACTCTGTATTCATATGTGCCCAGGGGCGTGAACATGGCAGTCTTCCACTCGTCCCCCTCCCGTATGCGAATCAGGTTGTACGCCCCTCGCAGATCCAACTTTGTAAAAACGCGTCCTTTCCTCACCGTTGCAAGCAGGTCATCTATTTTGGGCATTGGAAAGGCTGTGGGCTTGGTCTTCGAATTTAAGAGCCTGAAATCGACTACAAGCCTCTTTTGGGGCGTGTCCTTTTTCTTCACAAAGAATACAGGACTGCCCCCCGCTGCTTTCGACTCCCGGATGAAACCGCGTTTTAAGTTGAGGTCTATGAACTCCTTGAGCTCCTGCAGCTCGTCTTCAGACATGGAATACAGTTTCCCGGCTGGCAGCGTCGCCCCTGGCAGGAGGTCAATCTGGCAGTCATAGGGCCTGTGGGGAGGCAGCTTGTCTGCTTCCTTCTCGCAGAAAACCTCCAAAAACGCTGCGTACTTGCGTGGTACTGCTTGTAGCGTGCTTAATTGTAGCTGCGTGTCTTCCCCTCCTTCTTCCGGGCTAGGAAGAATGCAATGTTCTGAGCAATAGGAGGAACCGAAGGTCAGTTGGCGCTGGTACCACGCCAATGCTGGACTGTGCCTGTGCAGCCAACTCATGCCCAAGACCACCGGCGTGCCCGACAGTTTGGTGACGTTGAAGCTGATGACCTCTTGGTGATTTCCAATCCGCATCACCATTGGCTGCGTTTGTTGCACCACCTGCCCCCCTAACAAGTCTCTGCCATCCACCGTGACAACCTTCAGGGGCAGCGTGGCTGGTAGCAGTGGTATATTGTGCTGCTGAATAAAATCCAGTCCTATAAAGTCGGCGTTGCTGCCGGAGTCAATGGTGATCGGCACTTCCAGAGTGCTTCCGTTGGGCAGTTGGAGAGACTCTGTAAGCTGCACCACTGGTTTGGGTGGGAGGGGGTCTGTGGGCTGCAAAAGTGCTGGGGATTGCTTCATTGACTTGTCTGACTGGACCCCAGTGCCTCTTCCTCCAGCCAGACTCTGTCGTTTAACTGTTGCTGTGTTCCCAGTTGAGTTGCTGCTTTGACTGTTGCCGAGGCTGCAGTGTGCTTGTGGAGCCTCTGGGGACACTCTTTCGCCATGTGTTGAGCACTGTCGCAGATGTAGCACTTCCTGTTCCCTCTAGGAGGCTTCGTTTTGACTGCTCCCGGCGTTAGGGCTCTGGTAGCTGACTGAGCCCTGGCCCCTCCGATCTCCATCGGTTCCTCTCCCCCTCCCTGCGAGGGTGTGGAGTGCGCACGCGCTGCTTCTTTGGGATAGAAGGGAGGTGCTCTGGCTGGTGCCCTTCCCCAACGTCCTTCTTCTCTGTTGCAAGGACGTTCCTCCAGATGCACCCCGATCTCCAGAGCCCTCTGGACTACTTCCTGGGTGCTCCTTGGCCTCTCCCCCCTTCCAATCTCGGCTTTTACCTCTGTATTCAAGCCCTCCCAAAAGAGGTCTCTCACTGGCGCCGAAGCTTTGTCCCATCCCAGTGCATGAACCAGTCCGAAAAAACGCGTATGGTACTGCCGCACGCTGGCTTTGCCCTGCTTAAGTCCATGTATGTCTCTCCTGGCAATATCGATGTCTATCTTTGATAAAAAACACGAATCCATTGCTTTAATGAAAGCCTTCGCATCTTGGAGCGCCGGATCATTATCCCTCCATAAATTTCTCAGCCACGTTTTGGCTTCCCCATGCAAATGGGATAGGATAAACCCCACTTTCTCTCTTTCATCTCTAAAGTCCTTGTCAAGCAGATCCAGCGCAAACAACAGGTCTGCTCTGAAGTTGGGGTACTGCTGTAAACTCCCGTCAAAATGGGATACAAGGCTGCCTCCCCTCTTTCCCAATCCAATGCCCTCTGCTTTGGATCCAGGTGGCCCCTGTTTAGAAAGCACGTCCAACCTTACTTGGAGATCCCGGCAGGCGTTACTCATTTCCTCCTCTCTTTTTCTGGATGCAATTACCTCCGTGCTGAGTTGTGTCACAGCTGCTTGCAGGGCTGATATCTGCTCTTCCGTCGTCATCTTGCCTGAGTTTTGTGAGCTCTGTAAGCACCCCTCCTCTGCCCTCGCTGCGTCGACTCACGTGGCGAGGTTCTTGGTGCCAAAACTTTAAAAAGAGACAGAGCTTACTGTCAGAGCTGGCTCCGGGTCCCAGCTCACCAAGGACCAACGCTAGCCGGTAGTACAGTATCAAAGTCTTTATTGAAGAATAGTCTCCATTTACAAGTCTCAGCGTCCCAGCTCTACGTCTGGACTTTAGACCGGCGAAGCTCTGTCTGGGTCTCCGCCCCCTGTGCACCAGTTTAAGACTCTAATCTTACTCCACCTCTTCCTTCTCTCTCTCTTCCTCTGGGTCTTACTACCCCCCGGGGTCTCATTCCTCCTGGACTCTTCTGACGCAGAGCTTGACCCCTCTGACTCCTCCCCCTCTCTTCGGCGGGCTTTAGGACCTGGCTCCCTACCCGGGCTGCCCACCTTGCCGCCCTCCTGTACATTTGAACTTGGCGCGCGCGCGCGTTTAACTTTCCTGATGACCGTTTCCTCGCTCCCTGACGAGGGTGTGGTCACTCCTGCCTCACGTTCTCCCTCTGCCTGCGCGCTTCCTGATCCCGATGCCTTGGACTCCTCCCCCCTACTGCACTCTGGGGGGGACGCTGGTCCTGATTTCCAGCTGCTACTCTCTGAGTCCCCTCTGGCCCCTTCTTCCCGAGGTGTCCCCCTGGGCACTCCCCTTGCCCTGACCATGGGGGCCCCTTTCTGTGAATCCTCCGAGTCACTGGAGAGACTCAGAGACTTCGGACTACTGTCGTCGCTGACATTTCCTTCAGACTCCTCCCCCTCGCTCTCCGTTTCCTCCCTCTCCTGTGACTCTGCTCCTGAACCCCTGACATCCATCCCCCCCTCGAAGCCCCCCCTTCCCCCCTCCCCTTCCTCCGGCGGGGGTGCTGGGTGCTCCGTCGTTGTGGGGGTGAATGGTGGATACAGTTCGTCCCCCGTGGCGTGCATCCAGTTAGATAAATCCGGCTCGTCCTCCGTGTCTTCGTCTTCGCCGACACGAAGAAGGGTCCCCCCCCCCCATACTGCTGCATCTCCTCCTGCCTAGTGCCAGATAAGGGCTGCTGTTGGCACAGTGCCCAGAACCAATGAAGGGGGAAGCATCTAGGGAGGAGAGGGATCTCATAAATATATGAAGGAGAAAAAGTACATTTGTTCTGTTCCCCTCAGAGGCAAACTGTATCACTGACAAAGCATCATTTTACTCTTACTTCCTCCCTGCCCCCACAATGAATTTACAATTGTGTGTGGATATGCAATGCATTCATATTTTTTTTTTATCCTGCAAAGCGCAGTGGGTTGGAGACAAAACTGAATTTGAAGTGGGGTGTGTGTGGAGCCTTTTAATGCAATGGATGATACATTTTTTTGCATAGAATTCTCCCCCCTCCACCGCCTTGGCTTCTCTAAGCTGGGCAGACTGATGTACTTGTTTTAAATCAGTCCGCTGGATCAGCCTGGGAGCTGGGGAAGGAGACGAAAGAGGGTCCCTGGAGAGAACATTATCCTGCCTTGTTTATAATCCAATTCAATTGGCTTATCTAAAAACTGACTGGAGACCAAAACCACTTTCCAAAGCTATCGGTATCTAGCAGGTTGCTACGATACACAATCAGGTTTGGTTATTTTTTATTATTGCTTTGCTGCATTATGTGCATCTAACAATATTACAGTAGGCCTACCTGTTCCTTTCTTCAGCAAAGGAAGCATAAATATCTCACACATCCTTTGGAGTGGGTGGTGGGTAGTGGATGAGAAGGGGGATCTATTTGATTCTTTAGGGCCATTTGCAGTTTGTGGTTCTGTGCAGCCCTGTTGGAGTAGCCACAAGATGTTGAAGCACAGAGAAAGCAGTAGTGTCCACAATCTTCCCATCCAAGAAACCCCAGCAGGGGTGCTCAGTGGGTTTGCCTGCTGGTGGAAGCTGAATTATGAATGCCATTTCACAAATCCTTCAATATCTTGCACCAGCAATGTTCTTTAAAATCTACATACACATATAGTAAGAAATGATACCCCACCACAGACACACCTGTCCTTCCGATTTCTTATCTTCTTAGAGTACTTTCTAGCTTACACCATCTCTTTCCTCAGGTATTGTTCACCTGTGTGTGCCATACACCTGTCCTTAGGTAATCCATCCCATTGGCAGTTAGCCCCTCGGCTGTCACTCATTACTCTCCTGATTAGCAATCATAACACATGAAATATTTCCCTCTATTTCCCTCAGCCTCTGATCAACCATCTCAGGAGACACTATGAAACACCAAAGTGACCGTGACGCAGTGCAACTTTGATGCTCTGTTAGGCTGCACAGTGTGGAATCAGGCTTACCAGTAAGCTAGGTTGTTTATCACACATACTCACAGGCTTTCTCCTATTTATAGTGTCCTTTCATAAAACTTGATTAGTTTGGCATTTAGACTTGGCTGCATTCCGGTGCCACCCAGGGGATAAACTTCCTGTCACACTTGCCTAGGCTGTTACTCCAGGCTTTTATAATTTAAGTGGAAAATGAAAATGGGTTGATGTTTGATTATCTGGAGGCTGTGGGCTCAGCTTCTTGCCCCTTTATCACCAGTTAAATAAGCAGCAAGCTGTGGTTAACTCAGTTGCTCTGGTTTATGCTAACAAGGAGTGGGTGGTGACACCCAGGCGGAAGACGTGTTGCCAGGGGTTTTCCCTGCAAGGCTGACAGTGGGACAGCCTTTCCCCCACTTCCACAGTTGTATCAGAGGGCAAAGTGCATCTAGAGTTAGGAACAATGGAAGCTACCTTATACAGAGTCAGAAAACTGGTCCAACTAGCTTAAGCTTTGTCTCCAGAAAGAGGAAAAACAACAACACGGATCTGCATGAGGTTTGTGTGCACTAATGTATATGTGTTGATTCAAATTTAGAAATGATGTCTACAATTTAAATAGAAGGATGTGTCCTGTGTGTCTGCTCAGACTGCTGCCCAGGTGCTCACTGCTAATGGGCATTCTTGATACATACCTCATTCTCCCTCCTTAGGGTCCTTTACCTGTTAACCAGACTTTCACCAGGCAGCGCTAAAATTGGCAGCACCTTCAGAAAGAGGGCTGTTGTCATGCTCCCGCTAGAGGAGTCCTCTTCAAAGGAGGACCCTAGCATCCCACTGGGCACATAGGAAGCTGCCTTATACTGAGTCAGACCACTAATCCATCTACCTCAGTGCTGTCTACACTGACTGGCAGTGGCTTTCCATGGGTTCAGGCAGGGGACATTCCAGCCCTACCTGGAGATTGTACAGTGGTACCTCGAGTTAAGTACTTAATTTGTTCCCGAGGTTCGTTTTTAATCTGAAACTGTTTTTAACCTGAAGCACCACTTTAGCTAATGGGGCCTCCTGCTGCCGCTGTGCTGCCGGAGCACGATTTCTGTTCTCATCCTGAAGCAAAGTTCTTAACCCGAGGTTCTATTTCTGGGTTAGTGGAGTCTGTAACCTGAAGCGTCTGTAACCTGAAGCGTATGTAACCCGAGGTACCACTGTATTTGGGACCTTCTGTTTGCAAGGCAGGTGCTCTACCACTGAGCTATAACCCTTCTCAGGAAACTCATGTAGAACAGTAGCTCTGGATATCCTTTTGTGCCCATCCTAATAAGTTTGGGACCTGGTGATGCACCTAAATAAGCAGGCTATGGCCAGGTAAATATTTGATCAGTTATATTTGGTGTATTGGCTCTATTCAGAGGCTTTTGAAGTCACTGGATTCCTGCATACCTTTGCAACCCCTAAGAGTGACTATTCCTTCAAAGCATTTTCCAGCATTTTCATCCTGAAAAGCTTTTCTGTAATGCAATATGCACCAGGCTACCATTAAGGATAACTCAAAAGTTACCAGTGGTTCAGAATTCTTCGGTTTGCATCTGAATGACTATCAAGAGGTGACAGTGTCCTTCTGTTCTTCAGCAGCTGTACTATTGCTGCCTGTGAACTCTTGGACCTAATTCAGGTTGCTGATGCTTACAAGTAAAATCTTTCATGACCTAGAACTGACATCCTGTGAGAATTCACACTGCTTATAGTCAGTCGATCCAAGGCTTGCTCTGTACACCCTCCTTAGACAAGGTTAAAAAACTTCAACTGCAAATGGGAAAAGTATCCACTTCAGTTGCCTTCAGGCTTTGAAATGGCCTCCTTAGCAAGACCAGAAACTACCCTTCTCCTCAGAGGGGTTATATTAGAATGACTTTTAGCAGCTGAAACTGTTAATTGGCCCCTAAAATAGTTTACTGGCACCTCAACACATTTACTTGAAAATAAATTCCTTGTATTTCAGTCAAACATAATTCCAAGTTAGGTGTATAGAACAACTGTATTAGTTTACCTCCTATTAATGTGTTAGGGACGCGGGTGGCACTGTGGGTAAAACCTCAGCACCTAGGACTTGCTGATCATATGGTTGGCGGTTCGAATCCCCGCGGCGGGGTGAGCTCCTGTTGTTCGGTCCCAGCTCCTGCCCACCTAGCAGTTCGAAAGCACTCTTAAGTGCAAGTAGATAAATAGGTACCGCTTTATAGCGGGAAGGTAAACGGCGTTTCCGTGTGCTGCACTGGTGCAGGCTCACCAGAGCAGCTTCGTCACGCTGGCCACGTGACCCAGAAGTGTCTCTGGACAGCGCTGGCCCCCGGCTTCTTAAGCGAGATGGGCGCGCAACCCCAGAGTCGGACACAACTGGCCCGTACGGGCAGGGGTACCTTTACCTTTACCTTTAATGTGTTAGTTCAAGAGGAATGCGGGTGGCACTGTGGGTTAAACCACAGAGCCTAGGGCTTGCTGATCAGCAGGTCGGCAATTCGAATCCCCGCGACGGGGTGAGCTCCTGTTGCTTGGTCCCTGCTCCTGCCAACCTAGCAGTTCAAAAGCACGTCAAAGTGCAAGTAGATAAATAGGTACCACTCCAGCGGGAAGGTAAACAGCATTTTCGTGCACTGCTCTGGCTCACCAGAAGCGGCTTAGTCATGCTGGTCACATGACCCGGAAGCTGTACGCTGGCTCCCTCGGCCAATAAAGCGAGATGAGCGCCACAACCCCAGAGTCGGTCACGACTGGATCTAATGGTCAGGGGTCCCTTTACCTTTACCTTTAATGTGTTAGTTCACTGTGTTTGTTGGGAATGGGGAAACATACACAAACACACACAAACACAAAACAGAAATCTATCAGTTTGTTCTGCAATAGTTTAAGTGGGATGACTGACTTATTATCCACAAGCTATGCAACCAGAAAAAAATGTAAAATTGGAACATTGTGTAGACACAAAAACACACATTTTTATCATATTAAAAATGCCCCCTTCTAACTGTCAGATGAGAGCCAGCACATTGCCAGGTCTGGGTAGCCAACACTGCACCCTCCAGAAGTCACTGAACTCCTACTTCCACCAGCTTCAGCCACCGAGGCCTCTGCTCAGGGATGAAGGGAGCTATGGTTCAAAACATGTAGAGGGCACCACATTAGCTAACCCAGTGTTACACCAAAGATCAATGAGAAAAAGCTGGCTTATAAGTAGGTCCATCTAGTTTGGTACTGTTTGTTTTGTAAGCTGTGTAGCATTCACACTAATTTCACAGGCTGGTGTGTGTGTGTGTATCTCCAAGGTTCCATGCAGGCAACTTAGCCTTGCCACCTGATACCCTTTTAAAGTGGAGAGGTTGGGGATTGAATCTGGGGGTATCTGCATGAAAGCCAGTACCATTGACCTATGGTTTCACACAAGTGCACCATAATCTCCTGTCTATTATTAAAATGCTTTTACTGCAGATGTTTCCTAAACACAGGCTTCCCTTGCTCCCACTGTCCCGTGAATCCAGTTTGATGTAGTAGTGGTTTGTGTGTTGAGCTAGGACTGTAGTGACCCAGGTCGAAGTCTCCATTCAACCATAAACCTCACTGGTGGTTTGGGATAGCGGGGGTGGGAGGCGCTTTTTCTCAGCCTAACCCATGTCATGTGATTGTTATGAAAACTGTGCCTGTCACTTTGAGCTCCTTGGAGGAAGGGCAGGATAGAACTAAGTAAATCTAAGCCAGCAATGAAATGGGGAGAGGGCAGTTGTTGATGATGGTTCCACCTTCACTGAGTCAGAGGCGTACCTAGGACCCCTTGTGCCCTTTGCAAGGAGCTGTAGCAGCTCCCCTGCCCCAAATCACTTTGACACATGACTTGTGGTCCCCGCACGGGCATTTGATCTTGCTACGACAGTGGCATCACCTTGCCACATACATATATGCCATTCACCTCATAGTCTGAAAGTTGATTTTTGTGGCTCACCCTGGACCTGTGCCCCAGCAGAGACCAGTTTTGCCAGCCCCTGGGTATGCCTCTGCATGGAATTACCATCACCTGACAGCTTCATATCATCACCTCCCAGAGCTGGTTCTGTCAGTGCTGATAAGTCTTTGGATGTATCCTGGAGCTCTTAAAACCTACTATCTGGGAAATGTAGGTCCATTATCTCAGGCACCAGGGATACCCTTCAAAGGCAGAGCAAATCTGCAGCATGTCCAGTAACCTGATGTTATTAGAGACATCTTATAGATCCTGCTGCCCATAGTCCAAGTGTGAAATTACACATCCTGGCCATGGTGGCATCAAAGGCCTGACAAATGAGGGGCTGCTCTGCCTTTCTCCTTCTAACTTTTCCTCCTGATGCTTTCTATTTTCTCCTCTGTGACCTTTTTGCTGCTTTCCACACATTTTCTTGCTCAATGATGTCAGTTGCTCTTCCAGAAACAGGGGTCCCTCCTAATGCAGTGCAGGGTGAGGGGAAAGGGAAGACTCGGGCCTTAAATAAGAATTGCATCTCCCCATGTCCTGAGGGGGAGTAGCTCTTTCTACCTTGGTATATCCTACTTCACTTTACACTTTTGCCAATCTACACTGACACCCCGGTGTGTCCTGTTAAAAACACACTCTGCTTCATGCTGGAATGAGAATTAAATCTTTAGGCTGCAGCCTTTCCAGATACCAAATGCCCCAGGTGTCCAAATAACCTCCAAGTGCTATTCCTATCTAATGCATCTCTGGGCCAAGGCAGGCCAGTAGGGTTAATACTTAAAAAGGAAAAGGGGGGGAAAGCCCTGGGACTATCTTGGCATCTTAAACCAAGGTACTACGTTGAATGAATTTAACCGATTCATTTCGCTATGTTGGCAATATAAGTTGGGGTTCAGAACAGTAGGCAAATTCTACATTAGGGCAAGTTTGGGCTAGAATACGGAATGATTAAAAAATAAAGGAATGAAAAGCAGCCCAGGAAGATTTTGTCTTGCAAAAATAGCATTTGCTTCAGCCCATAGCAAGTCAGTCACTTCCCCATGTCACCACAGATTGAATTCAGCATTGAGTCTTCATGTCATGGCAGACATACAGCAACCAGTGCTGGCATTTCCCACTGGAAGGGGGTTAATGAACCAAAGAGGGTGTTAAAGGAAGGAAGGAAGGAAAAGAAAAATCATAGCTCATCTAGTAATTAATACCTGGGCTTTTCAGTGTTGGTGGGAATGACAACGCGAAGCCTCTGTAATGTTGTATACTGGACTTAACCATCCATGGATCCTTTACCTTTACGATAAATGGTCCTTCCTTGGAGTTCAGGCCATTTGTCTTCAAGTTTGGTTCTTGTTGAAGGTGTTTATAGTAGAGGTTGATAGATATCAAGCTTTTCCTGAGGCCCTTACATGCCTCTCCTACTGGTAACACTGCTCTAAAGGGATCAGGTTATAGCCAACTAAGAACAGACTAATTGGAATGGACCTATTAGTCATGCCCGTAATTTTGATTTTTTTTTTCTGCTCTAAGTAGGAGTAACATTGGATGCGATGGGTTGCAGAAGGCTTGTGTTTTGGTTGGGATGGGCAAACAGTGTTTTGTCTCTGCATGCGCTCTTTAACTGTTCAATTCCTTATTGTCCCCTCACCACCAACTTGCAGCTACAGAGGTGACACAAGAAACAGTGGAGTCCCTGATGCAGAAGTTCAAGGAGAGTTTCCGAACCAATACACCAATCGAGATAGGCCATCTGCAGCCAGCACTTCGCAGCTCTTCAGTTGGCAGGCGAAAACGCAGGAACCGGCCCAGAGGTAATTTCCCAACTTTTGGTATATTGAATCATTTCCCCACTCTCATCCTTCCTCTGCCTCATTTCTTATGTGCTATCCTTCTTTTTGCTCATTCAAACTCAGGGGTTCGGGCATGCTTTTGGGGGGGGGGGCAATGATGCTGTTTCTGGTATGTACCTGTACAACAGGCTGCGTAAGGAAATCCTCATGCAACTTTCCTCTGACACTTCCATAGTCATCATGGGTTAGGGAAATTGAACTTGTGTACACTGATACATCCAGGATACAGTCCTGCGCACCTTGTGCTGCACTAATGTGCCTTAGGATTTGGTGCTCCAAGTATCAGGGTTATTTGTCAGAGGCAATTGAGAATCTTCCAGGAGTGAACATAAGAAGAGTTCTTCTGTACTTACCTATGTCAAATACCCTCTTTCTCACTGCGGCCTACCAGATGACTCTGGAAAGCCTGGGAGTAGGATATGTATACCACAGCTGTCTCCTACTGTTGTTCCCCGGAAACAGATAATTAGAAGTGTGTTGTCTCTGATCATGTAAGGTTGCATGCAACCAACCATTATGACTCATATCTACCGAAAGCCTTCTTGACATTTTCTAGCATCCTTTTAAAGTCATATGTATTGGTGCCTATTAGAGGCATGTGAAAAAATCATTAGCATTTGTTCTCATGGTTTCTGTGGCTTGGTAGCTTCCTAATTCTACTTGTAATGTTTCACACACAGTTATGAAAACTCTTGCTGCAGCAACTGTTGCCAACTTCTTCCAAACCTTCTTTTTCCCTAAGAGTATCAGTTACATTGCTTTACCTTCTCTATTTTACAGCCATTTCAAACATATGCACTCGCATTGGTTGAAAGCAGGTGAAAATGATACTATTTTCTACATCAGTCATCTGAAGACCCAAGCCCGGGGCTTCCCATACTGTTATTTCCCCTGGTCAGTGATGCCATGACTCAGATGCTGTCCAGTTAAGCAACAGACATTTATTGACTTAACATGACTTGACTCTTGAAAGTAAAACCATCCTCAAAATGTCACTGGAAAGCCAACTTAATCCAAGTTTTTAAGATTTTCTGCTAGTAATGTATACTATCCCTTCCTCCTCATAGCTTCCACTTTTTCTTTCTTTCTAATTCAAAACACTATTTTCTCAGTATAGTATTTGTTGGTGGTTCCACCAGCAGGGGCTGCCCAATTGGTTTTGACACGTGAGAGGGCCTGTTCAGTAGATCTGTCTCCATCATTATTAACTTTCATGGAAAATCTGAAAACATTTATGTTAACCATGTTTACCCAGAATAATGTTCCTGGCAATCCTGAGAAAACGAGATGAAATAATGTTTATAACCATCACTGTTTTGAGATGTTTTTAACTGTAATTATCTTTAGAGTGTTTTATTTCTTTTATTTATTTATTTTCAAATGATGTATGTACTTGCTGGCCTGGGCTCCTTTGGGGGGGGGGGAGGACATGATACAAATTAAATAAATACAGTGGTACCTCGGGTTAAGAACTTAATTCGTTCTGGAGGTCCATACTTAACCTGAAACTGTTCTTAACCTCAGGTACCACTTTAGCTAATGGGGCATCCCACTGCTGCCATGCCGCCGGAGCACAATTTCTGTTCTCATCCTGAAGCAAAGTTCTTAACCCAAGGTACTATTTCTGGGTTAGCGGAGTCTGTAACCTGAAGCGTTTGTAACCCGAGGTACCACTGTAATAAATGTTTACCCAGTAGAGGACACATTCTGAATGACTTCCTCATTGGTTGTTGCCTGCTTGGTGCACGTCCCACTGTGAATTTTTTAAAAATAAATATGAATGTACTTTGGCATCTATCTGTCCTGGGAGACACTGGAGGAGTGTGCCTTTGAGGGTAAAATAAAACTGTTGGAAGGTTGCAGCACCTGCTGTGGTTTTAGAGACTGATACAGAAGAGGCATATTTTGTTGCAGTTGGGGCAGATGGAGGCGTCCAGTTTTTCTGCTGCAGATCCACCATGGCGTTTGTTCTCTCTGTGCTCCTCCCAGCAGTCATTCCTCCAAAGCATCACTGCTATGGATGCACAACCTGTCTGCAGGCACTGTGGTCATCTGCATGGTGGGGTTGATGTTGCCAGACTTTGTACTGCTTGCCTGCCTACCTGCTTATTTATTTATTTAGCTCTTTAATTAAGTTTCCCAAAATTTCACATATATTTCAATACATAATGAAAACTTAAAAAAACAACAACTCCCCACACCCTTTTCCACGGTGTTCCTGTTTCTTTCCCTCTGCTGCACCCTGTTTCCTATCTCTTAAACCTTAACAAAACTACTATAATCTTTAATCCCTTCTGTTGCTCATAGTTCAAATCCTGCTCGCGTGTTCATCATATAATAATATTTATTTAAATAATAATGCTTATTTATTTACGGTGTTGTTTGTGCTCTGCTTTTTGCACCTTCTCCAACTCTTCCAACTTGCTCAGAAGCAGC
This sequence comes from Podarcis tiliguerta, assembly GCF_965153285.1. NCBI lineage: Eukaryota > Metazoa > Chordata > Lepidosauria > Squamata > Lacertidae > Podarcis > Podarcis tiliguerta. The sequence continues at coordinate 6,942,293 of NC_139553.1, forward strand.
TTACATCCATTAAAAGCCTCAGAAAAACAGCAACATGATAAAAGCCACATCAAAGAATAAACAACGAGAACAGCAATAATAAAGGCAAATCAACAGGGATTAAAACTAAAATGCTGTTAACATAACCTGGCTAGAGGATCCTAAACTTGATGTGTGAACTGTTTGCTTTTGCATTTTCGCTCATTAAAATTAAGTCCTAAGCCTTAAAATTTCTAGACACAAAATGGAAGCAATGAGAAAACATTCTAAGAAAACCCTCTAGTTTGCTGTACCTGGTGAAGAACAGTAATTAAACTGATGGTTGGATTCATTCATCTGCCTCCAAACCTGAATTTAATTGGGCAGAACTCCCACAGAAACATAGGAGGTGGGTTGTTGTTTTTTTGCTGGAATCTTAGCAAGCGTATAGAACCAGTATGAGGGAGTGCCTGTCGATCCACATTGGCCAAGCTGGAGTTCAAATGGGCAATGCCTGCTGGGAGCTCTACTGCCTGGAACATGGGATTCAGACAGATGGCACCATCGCCGGGAACCAGGCAGCTCCCAAAATCCTGCCAGAGATGGAGCAGGTGGACGCTTCTTTCGAGACGTTCTTCTGCGAGACTGCGTCAGGGAAGCACGTGCCCAGGGCAGTCTTCATTGACTTGGAACCGACTGTCAAAGATGAAATCTGCACAGGGCCTTATCACTCCCTCTTCCATCCGGAGCAGCTGATCAGCGGCAAGGAAGATGCAGCCAACAACTACGCCCGAGCCCACTACACCATCGGGAAGGAGATCATTGACACAGTCCTGGGCAGGATTCACAAAATGGCTGACCAATGCAGCGGCCTCCAAGGTTTCTTGGTCTTCCACAGCTTCGGCGGAGAAACAGGGTCAGGTTTCACTTCGCTTCTGATGGAGCGACTCTCGGTGGAGTACAGCAAGAAGTCAAAACTGGAGTTCTCTGTGTATCCTGCCCCACAGGTCTCCACGGCCGTCGTGGAGCCCTACAACTCTATCCTGACCACCCACACCACCCTGGTGCACTCCGACTGCTCTTTCATGGTGGACAATGAAGCCATCTATGACATCTGCAACCACAACCTTGACATTGAACGCCCCACCTACACCAACCTCAACAGGTTGATCGGGCAGATCGTCTCGTGCGTGACGGCTTCCTTGAGGTTCAACGGCGTCTTGAACATAGACCTGATAGAATTCCAGACCAACCTGGTGCCTTACCCCAGGATCCACTTCCTCTTGACCACCTACGCCCCCATCATCTCGGCTGAGAAGGCCTACCATGAGCAGCTCTCCATGCCGGAGATCACCAACGCCTGCTTCGAGTTCTCCAACCAGATGGTGAAGTGTGACCCGTGCCGGGGCAAGTACATGGCTTGCTGCCTCCTGTACCGGGGGGACATGAAATAGAAAACTACAACAAGCCTACCTTTCTTAACTGGGTGTTCAGAACAAAGCATCCTTGATCACAGTGTCAGTATGGTATGACCAAAGCATTTGATGCCAAAATTAAAGATTTGATTTCCTAAAAAAAGAAAGAAAGAAAGAAAAAAGAAACATAGGAGGTCACATTATAAAGGTAAAGGTAAAGGGACCCCTGACCATTAGGTCCAGTTGTGGCCGACTCTGGGGTTGCGGCGCTCATCTCGCTTTATTGGCCAAGGGAGCCAGCGTACAGCTTCCGGGTCATGTGGCCAGCATGACTAAGCCACTTCTGGCGAACCAGAGCACTGCACGGAAACACCGTTTACCTTCCCGCCAGAGAGGTACCTATTGGGTCTCAAAGCATTGACCATTTGCATGTCAAGGTTAAGGTTACCAGATTTTTTTCAATGAATCCGGGGACACTTTTCAACTTCAATGGATTTTGTATGGGGACTGATTTGTAAATCCAGGGACTGTCCCTGGGAAACACGGACGTCTGGTAACCCTAGTGACCCCATGACCACCCTGTACCATAAAGTGTAAATAACTAGACAACACACATTATATTGATTTGGGATCAAATAAGGCCACAGCTTTATTTGTTACAGATGAGAGGTTTGACCATAGGGATTGTGGTAAGCAACTGTGTATATCACTCCTGCCTGTTTGCTGGGAGTGTTTCTAAGGCTGAAGCCGGTGGGTGGGGGGATGCCGTATGACCTAAGTCAAATCGGGGCATCCACCAAGCAGTCCCCGTTGGAGGAGTGGTGCAGCCCCAGCCCCCGTCTAGGCACCGGACAGGAGCCACTCCTCCCTGATCCTTTTAACAGAATACCCTTACCCGTGGAGGGGCAGGCAGAGGCTGCACCCTCCCCTCCAACCAAGACTAGTTTACCCAATGCCTATCTGCTGTGCAGTCAGTGAAGCTGCAGAAGATGGGGTGATGGCTGTGCAAGGGCAGCAACAATGAAATACACAAAAACTGAGCTGGGCTAACAGAACACCAAGGCGATCAAGGTCAGAAGAATCCTCAATGCGATCCCATGAAGAGAGCTGAAAGGCTGCACTGACTGGGCATTTAAACGTTCCCTGGGTGTGGCACCAAAGTCCCCATTTGGTTGGTTGGTCCCACACCCAGGGGAACACCCACTACTTCCTGCCACCATTGGCCAACTTGATAGCAGGAGTATGATATGGCTGGCAATAGGTCAGTTTACCAGGGAGGCCCAGGACCCGCCTGCAAAGCCGCCTGCCTGCCCACAAAGGGGGTATATGGACTTAGTTCAGTATTGTCTTCACTGGCTTGCTATGGTTTTCTCATAGTTCAGATAGGAGTTTTCCCAGCCTTTCTTGGAGATGATATCAGGGGTTGAAAATAAAACAACAACAACAACAACAACAACTTAGAATCATAGAATCATAGAGTTGGAATAGACCACAAGGGCCATCGAGTCCAACCCCCTGCCAAGCAGGAAACACCATCAGAGCACTCCTGACATATGGTTGTCAAGCCTCTGCTTAAAGACCTCCAAAGAAGGAGACTCCACCAACTTATTTATACATACATACATACTTATTTATACATACTTATTTATACATACTTATTTATACATACATACATACATACATACATACCCCACTCATCTGGCTGGGTTGCCCCAGCTACTCTGGTGGTTTCGAACACATATAAAGACATCAATAGTAACAATCTTATCCAATATAAAAAGTCACAATATCTTTAAAATAAACAACTTACATCAAATAAAGCAATACTTAATAAGCCATTAAAATCTTAAAGTAAACAGTAAAATTAAACATCAGATATTTGCATCGACAGCAAATAATAATTAAACATGTTCACTTATCAATTACAATAAGGAATTACTAACCTATAAGCAAGAAAAAGAACAGCAAATCACAATACATAAAATACCACAAAACATACAAAACCATCTAAAAGGATCAAATTGAGAGACAAGGACACACAATTTATATAATAAATAAATAAAAATAATATCCCCATCTGCCTCCGCTGGAGGTTGTGGTCTGGGAAAGGCTTCTAGGGCTGGAGGCAAGTGGAAAAGCTATTGCCTGGTGAACAGAAAGTCTCTCTCCCCTCCTGCAAAGCATGTGCCCAGCTGCTGAGCTTCCTCCCTTCATCTAAATCAAGGGTCCCCAAACTAAGGTCCATGGGCCGGATAAGGCCCGAGGGACTCATTTATCCAGCCCACGGCGACCCCCGCCACCCGCTGCTGCTGCCCGATCTTACCGGCGCTGCACTGTGTGGCTGCCCACTTCTGGGTTGGAGGAGCACCGGAAATAGCTTGTGTGCGTGCGCAAGCGTTATTTCCTGTGCACATCCGGGTCAGAGGAGGCCCGTGCACATGCACACAAGCTATTTCCAGTGCTCCTCTGACCCAGAAGTGCACCAGAAATAGTGTGTGCGCACGCATATGGGCATGCGCTCCCCCGCCCTCCGCGCGATCGGCGCTGGAGACACCAGCCTGAGGTGCGGTAAGTTTGCTGACCCCTGATCTAAATGCCGAGCACCAAACATTCCCCACTGTGGTTTATCACATGGGGGTGCCTTTGGGGTGCATCGTCTTCCTTTCTATAGGAAACCACACAAAAGAGAGGAGTGGCTTTCCATTGTCAAGCTGATTGCATACCTAACCCCTGTGGGCTTCAGATAGAATTGTGGGTGGGTGTCTTGCCTTAATAGAGTTTCATTACTCATAAGTGGATTTGGGAATATGGCATTGGGCAAAGTGAAAGCACTTGTGTAATGATCGCTTCCTTCAGCTGGCTTAAGGCAGCAAAAAAAGGCTCCCAAAATGTTCCATCCTGTTTGTGGGAGGCAAAATTCTGGGGACCATTTCAACAAATGTTCTCCATTGGTGAGGAGAAATTCTCCCAACCGTTTCCTGAGGGCTCGGATCAACATGACCAGTTTTGGGGAGACAGTTTATTTGTTTTCTCCCCATTTTCCTCCTGTGCAGCAGGAAATAGATTGTTTTCTATTGTTATTGGAAAACGATGATGATAATGACGATCTGCTTATTTAGGTAATTTACTGATGCCTGCTAAATGCCTTCGAGGATCATACTCTTACTAAGCTGTACTAGTTAAAACAACTAAGGACAGGGGGCTAGGCAGTAGTTCAAATGGAGAACTACTTAGCCCTTAACCCACATGACCTTAGAAATTGGATTTTTGTGCAGGATGCCAACCAAGACAGAGCATCCATCATTGCCGCCTGTTACTTTCCTCGGTACCCACAAATTCTGACCAATCACTCAAGGCCCCATTACCTTGAGACTCTGACCTTCCCACAACAAAGGAGACCCTTTGCAGAAGTAAGATTTCAACAGATGCCCTAGGCATATTTAGAGGGGAGATATCAGGAAAATCACCATATGGGTTGCAAATGTAAATGGATGCAATCAGATAGAGGACACCACACACTATCATGCTGATTTCCCCCCTATATACAATGCCCAGAGAAAAAAAAAAAATATTGCCAATTCTTAATTGGCTTCCAGGTCAATCCGCACAGGAAGTGACAATTGAACTCCTAGCAGATAAACATCTATATATTACACACCAGGGAGCCAAGTTTGCGCTGGCAGCCAAGAAGCTCCGTTCTAGCTATGTGAATGCACTCCAATCTTAAGTTTTAATGTTGTAAAATTCTTTTTATGTTGCAAACCCGCTACAGGTTACGTTGTGTGATTTTAGATGGAAGTTTCCTTTTATTCTCTGTCGTCCATTGTGAAGTCCTTTGGCGCTATACAATAAAATTGATTGACTATTGACTATTTAGGTAATTTATGTACCATTTCATATTTCAAAGGAAGTCTGTAAGGTGTTTACAACATCCTAAAGACACTACAAATAAAATTCAAAAAAGGAAGAAAAAAAACACAGGAAAAAATATACACATTTTAGAGCAGCAGAGATAATAATCAGTGACTGTCCCAAATAAAAAGCAATGACAAACCTAGACAGCATCTTAAAAAGTAGAGGCATCACCTTGCCAACAAAAATCTGTATAGTTAAAGCTATGGTTTTCCCAGTAGTGATGTATGGAAGTGAGAGCTGGACTATAAAGAAGGCTGATCGCCGAAGAATTGATGCTTTTGAATTATGGGGCTGGAGGAGACTCTTGAGAGTCCCATGGACTGCAAGAAGATCAAACCTCTCCATTCTTAAGGAAATCAGCCCTGAGTGCTCACTGGAAGGACAGATCCTGAAGCTGAGGCTCCAATACTTTGGCCACCTCATGAGAAGAGAAGCCTCCCTGGAAAAGACCCTGATGTTGGGAAGGATTGAGGGCACAAGTAGAAGGGGATGACAGAGGACGAGATGGTTGGACAGTGTTCTCTAAGCTACCAGCATGAGTTTGACCAAACTGCGGGAGGCAGTGGAAGACAGGAGTGCCTGGCGTGCTCTGGTCCATGGGGTCACGAAGAGTCAGACACGACTAAACGACTAAACCACAAGCCCCAAATAAATGTGATGGAAAATATTTAGGAAAATGTTCTCCTTGTTTGGAAAGCATAAGAAACAGAAAATTATCTGGGGTAATGGTGGGGGGAACACCCATTCTCCTCCAATAATGATCCAGGAAGGACCTTTTTTCCCTAAAAATATTCTCAGCATGTGCTTGCTTGAGCAGGACTTAGATTTTCCAGACAATGATTGGAGGCTGGAGGGAAGAAAATCCTTTTCTAGTTCTTTCTGTCTTTTCTGTTTGATTCTCTCTTCTCCCTTATTTATTTCTGAGCTGTGTGAAAGAGAGAGAAAAAGAGTGAGAGAGAGAACTCTCTGTATGCTTCTCCTGTACTACAGGCCTGAAAAGCATTCCTTTTATTACTGTTATTATGAGGATGATAGTTTGGGACATAAATAATTCACTTGGTGGAGAGAAAACGTCGCTTTTTCTTAGCTGCTTTAAATGATGTAATTTCTCTTGTTGTTTCTAAGTATCCAGAGAGATATTGCTGAGGTCATTAATTGGGATGGGACTTTTCTAAGCCTAACAACATTTGCCACCTTATCTTCACCCTGCATGCAAATCAGGATGATAGGGAGTGGGTATATTGTCTTATAACCAACCACTCCCGTAAACAAATCAGAACAAATGCTCAGTAAATACTAGATATAGTATAACCACTACATAAGCTTTGTCTAAGCAAATCAGGGTGAATGCTGAATAAGCAGGTCATGTGGAGGAGCCCTAACTCTTCCCTTTTGTGCTATTTCTCTTATCTAAATTGCCTTGTGATCAGCTGGCATTATCTTGGTTCTTTCCTAGGGTTAGGGTAACCTGTATGCTGGGTCTCATGATTGTTATTGGGGGTGGGGAGTTGATTCTATTTTCCTGGTGTGCTGTGATACAAATCTAGGAGGAATGCACACTCATCTTGTGTTGATTGTATATGTGGGGACTATGTGGGGACACCAACGTTTTGCTTTCTTCATAGGATCTTCCCATTTGTTTGTTTTTAAAATGCATTTTAGGTTGCATCAGAGTAGACCTGTTGAAATGAATGGGCATGATGGACATAGATCCATTCATTTTAATGGGTCTCCTCTAGGACTTAGTTGGCTAAAACTCTTTATATCCCACTCTTCCACCAAGGAAGAGTTCCAACTAGTGTTTATGTTTTCCCCTTTTTCTCTTGATTTGTCCACACAACAACCCTCTGAGGTCAGTTAGGCCCAGACAGTGTGTCTGGTCCAAAGTCACGCAGCAAAAATTTGAACGAGGGTCTCTTCAGTCCCCATCTGGTCCTTCCACTTCGTGCTTGTAATAAATAGACTGCCTGCTTGCCACAGGGAAACTCAGCTCCTTTTAAGGTGCTTTTTTTGCTGATAGCCGCAATAAATCTCTTTAGTCCTTAAGGTGCCACAAGGTGCCCTTTTGCGTTTTCTGTCAAGCTGGGCGTTTCAAAACCACCTTATTCTCTTTTAAACCTTTTGGCCTTGTATTCTCAAATTCTTCTTCACTGCAGCTGTTTTTTTCCCTTCAGCTTTTTCCCTCTCCCATTTGGAATGTTCTCTTTTTCACGGCTCATGGTTAATTGCCCCTTTGGTGTGCTAGTGATTGGAACTCTATTGAACATTAAGGTTAAATGATGATATCACAACTTAGTATGTTTGCATTTTACATCCAATTGCAAACACAAACCCTTCGCCTCATTAATCCTTCACAATCTTTTTTTTTTATTTTTTACTCTTCCTAAATGAAATCGTCGGTTTGGGATGCATTTATTTTCTCCCTAACAGCCTCATGACAGTTACGCCAGTGGAGTTCACATCCAGCGTTGTTTCCTGGGTAGAGACTAGTACCTGCCTTTGATGGATGTGCACGTGTGCAATTATTTTTACGGTTCCATTTAATTAATGCTGAACCTCCTCACAAGCTTAAATTAGGAATGGCTTCCATTGTAAGTATCAACGGATGGAGGAAGGTTATAGGATGTAAACAGCTCAAAGCAGGACAGATTGTGAAAAGAACTCCACAAAGACACACAACAAATAAGCAGCACTCCCTTAACTGTGTTTTAAACATTGTCTATTTCTTGATTTCATTACATCTGATGTCAAGCTGTTACTAACAGCGATGGGTAAAGTTTATTCCCCTCATCTGAAGAATACCTAAATGTAAAATAGAGAAGATGAAAGAAAAGGGAAATTCCTTCCTATTTTACTAAGCTGTCAGACTTCTTTGTTTTTATGTATTTGTTTCCTCTACTCCAAATAGATAACTAAATAAATGCAAATCACCAAACACTCCCCTCCTTAAAAAAAACAGAGTATAAAGCACCTAATAAATGTTGCAAAGAGGCAGGTAAGAATGGCTAGGAATGATCCAAGGGTTCTTTTTTGAGAGATGCCTGCAAACAGTCAAGTTGCAGATTATTGCTGCATGTCCCTGCAAGACAGAGGTCTGAGCTAAAACAGAGTCACATCTCACCAAATAAATCCTGTGTGGTGTTAGCAAACCGATTCTCTGTGTCAGGCTTCCTTAAACTCAGCCCTCCAGATATTTTAAGACTACAGTCATACCTCGGGTTACAGCTGCTTCAGGTTGCGTTTTTTCGGGTTGCAAACCACCAAAACCCAGAAGTACCGGAACAGGTTACTTCTGGGTTTCGGCAGTTGCACATGCACAGAAGCACTAAATCACGCTTTGCACATGTGCAGAAGCACCGAATCACAACCTGTGCGTGCGCAGACATGGGTTGTGAACACTGCGGGTTGCAAACATGCATCCCGTACGGATCACATTCGCAACCCAAGTGTTCACTGTACAATTCCCATCATCCCTGACCACTGGTCCTGCTAGCTAGGGATCTAGGGATCCCTAGCTAGGGATCATGGGAGTTGTAGGCCAGAAACATCTGGAGGGCCGAGTTTGAGGAAGCCTGCCTGTGTAATGATCCTTATGCAATCAAGGTAGCACCACACATGAACTAGAAAGGAAGTAACATCAAGCCTGAGAGCACCCCCATATTTGCAGGAGCACCAAACCACAACGCTGGAGTCATCCTGAAAAAGGCAGGATTTAAATAAAGATATAATCATAATCATAATAGCTTTTAGAAGCAAGAAATTCTAAAATGGAGAACACCTTAAAAACAGCCAGGTGAGTATCCCCATGGCCACATAATGCTTGTTGGTGAAGAAGGGATGCTGTTTTATGAAAGGGACATGGCTGGTGGAAGCCTTTAACAGGGCAGTACTCTGTGCTGTAACATTTTGTTTCTGTTCCTGATTGCCAATAAATAATTATTTTATAAATTATCTATTTATTGGTATTTTGATAGTGTATTTTGATCTTGGTTGCCAAAAAGCTGTTGTTCTTTAGTGGTTGGGTTCTGCCAAACGCTCATAAGTATTCTGAAGCAGTACATTTCTGTAACGTATGTCAGAACTTCTTTAAAAAGAACAAGTGGAACCTGCAACAAAACGTTACAGTGCGAAGATTTTTATAATCTGTCCTGTAACCAGAGGATAGAGTTTTGTCCTTATTTGGTTGCGTGGGGGGGGGGGGTAATTGCTTGGATTTTTAGTAAAGTTCCAGATAGTTTTATTCCTTTTTCTCTTCTTTCTGCTAGTGTGGCTTCACCAACCCATTATCTCTCAAGGTGACAATTGGCTTGCTTGTAAAGAATGATTAATTGATTGATTATATTAAGCTTACCAGACATTCCCGTTTCCTGGGGACAGTCCCCAGATTTACAAATCAGTCCCCATACAAAATCCATTGAAGTTGAAAAGTGTCCCTGGATTCATTGAAAAAAATCTGGTAACCTTAAAATATATTTCTATGCTGCTTTTCATTCAAATAAATTCCACAGTGATTTACTAACAATAAATAAGAATAACATGATAGAACATAATAGAAGTGATCATTGCAATGCTACTTTACATCTCCATACTGGACATAGAAAAGCAGAATATCAGGAGGAAAGGACATTTTCTGTGTGGATGGATTTATTTATTTTCCATAAGGGTATGGAGGAGCATTCAGTCACATAATCCAGTCATGTGATCCTCATACTTGTGGTCTGATGTTATACAGCTGAGACACAGGTTGACCACCTGAGGATGATGATGTCAAAGCTGCTCCATGCCTGAGCTTGCTTCCTACAGTATTTAGTGCGAACCCCAAGATACATGGAAAAAAAATGATTTAAAAAGAGGATTTGGTGCCCTCTTTTGGATCAAAATTTTAAAGTGGCCAAATCCACTTGTCCAGAATCAGAGGTAGTAAAGCACTGAAAATATATCCTGAACAGCAGGACCAATATTTTGCATATATAAACATAGAGCCATATCAGTGCATACATTTAGCACATGTCACTACCATGCCTTTCAGTTTCAGAGAGTTGCAGCAAGCATTCACAAAAAAAGGACTCATGTGACATCTTAAAACCACAGAGCTGTTACTCTCTTGGGTGCCACAAGACTGTCTTTAATGTGTGCATGTAAAACAAATTTTTGTGTCCTTGAGGGCTTGGCAGAGGTCTAGATATTCCAAATAAAGAAAAAGCACCTCAGGATTTCAACAGGAGTCCGCTTATGAGCCATGAAAAAGCACCCACACATAGTTGTTCAGGCAGTAGTGTTTATTCTCTGCTAGCATTGCTTTAAACAGCCACAAACAGCCGGGAGAGGGGGGGAATAGTATGTAAAGGGAAATCCTACTTTAAAAGCAGCTGGCAGAGTTTAGCCCCAGAAGTATAAAGCTGTTAGGTGGATAAGAGCTGGCGCTGAAATATGGTGTTTATCTTGACTGCCAAAGGTAAATAAAAAGGTTAAATGAGCTCCTTTCCCGTTTAAAATAAATAAGTGATTAATAGCTCATTCTGCCAACGGGAATAATTTACTACGGTCGGGGCTGTGCTTAATGTGTTTCTCAGGCCTCTGCCGTGCTGTAATTCACCAAAAGCTCCCATTTTGGAGAGCGGCTGTGAGGGTTGGGTGAGGGGTGCAGAGAGTGCTCCACTATCAGAGGCTGTAAGCCTTTGAATGCAAGTTGGGATCGCAGGTAGGGAGAATTCTGTTGCACTCGGGTCTTGCTTGCTCGCTTGCCATAGGGATAATCTCCCTGGAATAATAAAGGAGCGCTTGCCAATCTCATGCAGATTTATAGCCTCTTTTGTCCTTCTTTGGCAATGCTGAGTCGCCACCTTACCTGAAACTAATCTTCCCCTGTCACAAAAGAACACGCCATGTTGCAGTGGCTCTCCTGGACAAGCTCTTAGTCTGCAGAGGCTGGGCCACTAATTAGGAAGCCCTTTGATTGACTCCTGCTGCTGTAGTGAACTGAACTCAATAGAAGGGTCATGGCCAGAATATGCAAACTGCTTCAACTGGGAAGTCTTGCAAGTGAAGGTAGAGCTATAGGGATGCAAATGCTGTGATCTGCGTAATTGAGCAGTGATGGGTGTTCCACATGGCCTCACACAGCACTGTACAAAGGAACAAAGGAAGCAGCCTTATAATGAGTGAAACAACTGGTCTATCTAAACCAGTACTGCTTACTGTAATAGGCAGTGGCTCTCCAGGGTTTTGCATTGTTGGAGGCTGCACACCAGAGACGTCTTGCCCGTAGAGGCAAGTGGCGTGGGGTGCCAGGGTGCCAAGTTCTGGAGGGCACCAGGGTTAGAGGCGGAGGCTGGAAGCGGTACCTCCCGGCATCAGCTTGCTGCCCTCGCCCACCTCTGTGATGCTGTGCTGAAGCAGCACCGCGCCCAGAGCCTCCACCTCTTCCTCGCCGGAGGAGCTGCCCTCCAGCTGCTGCAGGCCTCCTCCAGCGGGGAGGGATCTTTGCACCACGGCTCCAGATATTCTTAAGACGGCCCTGCTGCACACTAGCAATCAGACGTAGGGAGAGTGCTGTTTCACTCAGGTCCTGCTTCTTGGCTTCCCATGGGCAAATGAGGTTGAGGTTGAGGTCTGTACAGAAGTACAGTGGTACCTCAGGTTATATACGCTTCAGGTTACAGACTCCGCTAACCCAGAAATAGTACCTCAGGTTAAGAACTTTGCTTCAGGATGAGAACAGAAATCATGTTCCGGTGGCGCAGCGGCAGCAGCAACAGCTGGAGGAGACCCCATTAGCTAAAGTGGTGCCTCAAGTTAAGAACAGTTTCAGGTTAAGAACAGACCTCTGGAACAAATTAAGTACGTAACCAGAGGTACCACTGTACTATTTCTGGGGGACAGGGGGCGGGTGTGGGTGTGTGGGGATTCCCTGGTCCTGAGCGGGGTAACTGTGCCCCTGAAGGACCAGGTGTGCAGCCTGGGAGTCATTTTGGATTCACTGTTGTCCATGGAGGCACAGGTCAATCCTGTGTCCAGGGCAGCTATCTACGAGCTCCACCTGGTATGCAACCTGAGACCCTACATGCCTTTGCACTTTCTTGCCAGAGTGGTGCATGTTCCTGTTATCTCCCACTTGGACTACTGCAATGCGCTCTATGTGGGGCTACCTTTGAAGGTGACCCGGATACTGCAACTAATCCAGAATGCGGCAGCTAGACTGGTGACTGGGAGTGGCTGCTGGGACCCTATAGCACCAGTGCTACAGGATCTTCACTGGCTCCCAGTACATTTCTGAGCACAATTCAAAGTGTTGGTACTGATCTTTAAAGCCTGAAATGACCTTGGCTCAGTGTACTTGAAGGAGCGTCTCCACCTCCATTGTTCAGCTCAGACACTAAGGTCCACTTTCAAGGGTCTTCTGGCAGTTCCCTCACTGTGAGAAGTGAAGTTACAAGGAACTAGGCAGAGGGTCTTCTCAGTAGTGGCACCCTCCCATCAGATGCCAAGAAGATAAATAACTACAAAATTATTAGAAGACATCTGAAGGCAGCCCTGTTCAGGGAAGTTTTTAAACGTTTGACATTTTATTATGTTTTTAAATTCTGTTGGAAGCTGCCCAGAGTGGCTGGGGAAACCCAGCCAGCCAGGTGGGTGGAATAATAATAAATAAATAATTTTATTTTATAAGTTTGGCCACTGTGTTGACAGGATGCTAGACTAGATGGACTAGTGACCTAATTCAGTAGTGGGGCTGTATGCCTCTCTCTAGCAAGCAAATATTTGTGCTCTTTGCTGACTTTTCAAAAAGAAAAGATAGCAGGAGTCATAGTGGTGGTGGCTTTCCATCTATACCTCTCTCCTCTTAGGTTTACCTCCGTGTTTTCTTGCTCTGCATAGAAATTGTCATGGACTGGTTGAATGCCAAGGAATGGAGGGAGTAATCAGTTGGGGAACCACCAAGGGAAGAAGTGTCAAGGCCCAGAGAGAGCTAGTGGGATGATGCTGAGTGGTCAGAGGGGGGAGACGGGGAGGAGAAGGTGTTGGAAGGTGAAGGGGTAACAGGGCTTAGTGAGCTGGGAGAGTCTGTGGCAGAGAGAAGTCAAGAATCAGAGGCAGAAGCTGGCAAGTGAAAGAAGGGAGGCCAAGAGGCAGAGCTGAGTCTGGTGGTGAAGAGTCATTCATTTCATTCATTCAGCCATTATTGGCATAGTTTAGACAATAAAATCCTAAAAGAGGGGAAGAAACAACATTGGTAATCCAGACATATTAAACACATAAAGCGTATAAAAAGACTCAATAGCCACCATTAAGTAAAATTAAGTAATTTTAGATTGATTGGCTATTAAAGACATACTCGTCCACTCTGACCTTACATTGGCATGTTCTCCCACTATTTCTAGCTTGATGGGTCATCATAAATGTAGCAGATGTGTATCTTGCCAGTTTGTGTTACAGACAAAAGAGATCTACGATGCTCAGTCTAACTTTAGATTCACTATCCGCCACTTCAGTACCTGCCAGACCAAATATGTGGTGTACTTAATTAGGTGTCCTTGCAATTTAATTTACATTGGATCTACTACGCGGGCTGTCAGTGTCCGCATTAGGAAACATCAAGCCCGCATTAGGAATCAAGTCATGAAGGCACCGCTAGTTGAGCACTTTGTAGAACACCATCATGCAGATACAGATCTACTCTACACAGTCTTATAGGTTAATCAGAAAAAAAGTTGGGATGAGGAGAGATTATGTCAAATTACTGTACTAACAAGAAACCAGACTGATCTATCTGTTTAAATCTCTGCACCCTGGGGGTCTAAATACTGAATTTGATTTTAATTGTTTTGTTTAAGTTTTCTGTCAAGATGGCTACTGTTGCTATGTTCTTTGCTATATTTCGGATAATGTACCATTAAATTTCCTGTAAATCTATGTGATTCATTGCACCTGTTGAGAGCCTTTATAATGCCACTAGGGTTTGGCCAACAGCATCAGCTTACTACACTTTTTAGTGGTAGCTGATCCATGGCCATTTGATGTACCTTTGGGGACTATTAATTTGGTATGTATTTATTATTGGTTGGTTAACATGCTGATGAAGATTTATCATTGAAACAGTTCATTATCCTGGAAGAACTGTACTGTCTGCTGCTGTGCTTGGAGCACCCTATTACAACGTTTGGAGCACCCATCATCTCACGTTTGTAGGATATAGACTGTGGAAAGGCATTCTGCCTCCATTTCAGTGATCTTTGACTGTGAATTACCACTCCTACCATCCCTGTTCATGGAACATTTATTTGATTCTTATTAGTTTGTGACTCCATGCGCATATTATATGTCTTCTGTTTATGAATTTTGAAACAGTATAGTGTTATAAAAATATTTTCAGTATATTGTTAGGTGATGTGTTGCTCGTTGTTGTTCCAAGTGTAGAACCGGAAATTTGTCCCTTTTGAAATTCACTTTGTTAGTTTTGGCTCAGTTCTCCAATCTGTTAAGGTCTTTTTTGAATCCCAGTTCTGTCTTCTATGGCATTAGCTACCCCTCCCAGTTTGGTGTCATCTGCAAATTTGATGAGCATCCTCTTCATCCAAATTATTTATAAAGATGTTGATTAACAATAGGCCCAGGACAGAACCATGATGGCAAGACACCTTCTAGCTTTCTTGCTGCTCTTGCTTCAAGAGCTGGAATTAGGCCCTGTGGGCAGCTGTGGCCACATGTTAGTCTGTTGAGTGGATTATCAAGCTTGTAAATCAGGAAACAGGATTACAGAGAAGAAATGCCTTGATTAAGATGTGTTTCTGGCAGAAGCTACATTAATAGCTGCAGATCCTCCCCCCCCCCCCGACTCCTGGGCTGCATTCAGACAGCACTTTTTCTTTTTCCTCATCTGATGATTTCCACATTTAATGTGTTCTTTCACACAATGTTAAAGCCATTTCTGGAATCCAGCAGAAGTTTAGCATTCATTTCTGTGTGCATTGCTTTCGGAAAACAATCCATTTGCACCAGCATTTCCTTGCAGTTTTCATGTATCATGCCATGCAATGAAATTTGTGGTGGTCTTCTGGAATGCAGTTCCCTCCTGCTGCTTCCATGAGTAAATCATGGGGGAAGAGAAGCATGCATGCACATAAAGGGTGGCATTATGTCCAGTGATGTTTGCTGTTGTGTCTAGGGTTGGGCACTATCACCATCTTAAACATCACAATATACCAATATATCACTATGACTGAAGTAAGGATGGAACTACATCAGAAGCAAACAGGGTCATGTCTTGGCAACTGCTACTACTCAGGGGTCTAAAATTGATAAATTTTACTTACCTTTAACATACTGTTAGAACTGTTATTTTACAGTTCAGGTAATTTTTAAATCAGCGCATTTTCTCTAAAATTAAAGCTGTATAAGTATAGTTAAAAAGTTAAAGGGATGCCTGACCGTTAAGTCCAGTCGTGAACGACTCTGGGTTTGTAGCGCTCATCTTGCTTTACTGGCCGAGGGAGCTGACATTTGTCTACAGACAGTTTTTCCGGGTCATGTCGCCAGCATGACTAAGCTGCTCCTGGCGAACCAGAGCAGCGCACGGAAACGCCATTTACCTTCCCGCCAGAGCGATACCTATTTATCTACTTGCACTTTGACGTGCTTTCAAACTGCTACTATAATTATAAGTAAAAAATTGAAAGAATGGATTAAATTTTACAGAGCAAAAAAATTATTAAACGATTTAATCTGTCTCAGCTAACTGAAGAGTAATTTAAGTAGAGTAAATGCCTTCCCCTCCGCAGTGACCACAGGTAGATACTCACAAATTCCTTATCAAGTGCACCTGTGTGCCTGCAGTCAGGGAGTACCAGATTCACTGGACCATATTCTGTTGGACTGCCCTTTGCACAGCAGAGTCTGCAAACAGATGCTGAGCAAGATGCCGGACCTGCAACCCATGGCTCTGAGAGAAAGCCAAATGAGGTTCCTCCTAGAGGACAGGGACAAGGACATTACTGCCTCAATGGCTTCCTTTTTAATCTCCATCCTACCCGAAAGGGTTCTTAATGAATCATCCCTCTAGGGAATAGACAGAGTGAAGCAGAACAACTGAGTGCTTTGCGACCCTCGAAAGCCTCACTCCTGTCCCTTTTAAATCCATTCCACTGACTTGAAATGCCTTAACTTGAAATGCCAATAAAAGGTATTTGTATTTGTATTGTATTGCAATTTACAAATGTCAAGTTGCATCTGCTTCCCCACTCAGAGGGCCAAGTGCAGCTCCATGTATGTGTGTGCTCCACCGAGTTCTACTAAACCTACTTCTACTTTCCTGGGAATAAGCCCCATTGAATTCAGTAGAGCTAACTTGTGAGTAGGGACGCGGGTGGCGCTGTGGGTAAAACCTCAGCACCTAGGACTTGCCGATCGCATGGTCGGCGGTTCGAATCCCCGCGGCGGGGTGCGCTCCCATCGTTCGGTCCCAGCGCCTGCCAACCTAGCAGTTCGAAAGCACCCCCGGGGGCAAGTAGATAAATAGGGACCGCTTACCAGCGGGAAGGTAAACGGCGTTCCGTGTGCGGCTCTGGCTCGCCAGATGTAGCTTGTCATGCTGGCCACGTGACCCGGAAGTGTCTGCGGACAGCGCTGGCTCCAGGCCTCTAGAGTGAGATGAGCGCACAACCCTAGAGTCTGGCAAGACTGGCCCGTACGGACAGGGGTACCTTTACCTTAACTTGTGAGTAGACACACATTTGCTTTCACTTCTTACTGACAAACACCTCATCATTCTCACTGCACAACTACCCAACCTCCCAGCTGTAATGTGGCCAGTTAAATCCCCCCTCCATTTCCCCTATTGTGACACTGAAGCCCAGCCCCCTGCCCCTCCCCCCAAATCCCTCATCCCACCAATCTCTCACTTTTTACCATCCATAAAGAGCCAGTAGTAGTTAGAATGTTAGACTATGACCAGATAGACCCAAGCTCAACCATGATACTCAATGGGTCTCCATCTCTCAGCTTATTCCACCTCTCAAGATCTTAACTAGTGCAGCTGCTTGAAAAGGAAATACATTCTAATTCCGTCCGTCCCCCCTTCCTTACTGCTAAGTGAATTACCACAGCCTCTTCCCAGGGAGTGAGAATGCTGATTTCCTTTCCAGCTCGTGCAGCAACACATTGTTCTGCCCCATCCCCATGTTTTAAAAACCTGTGCAGGTTCTAGGTAATCAGAAAATGCAATATCCCTGTCACTGACTTTCTGAAGATGTGTGGCCTGGGTAATTTAACCTGTCAGCGCCATCAATCATGGAGGCGCAACCAGCAGCTGAACAAAAATGGAGGGGTGAAGAATGGCAGGCAGCTGTGCAATGGGCTGCAGTCTTCTAAAGGCACCCCCCCTTCCTCCTCTGGCTTGTGCCTTTTGTGTGGCAGCAGTCCATTAAATGCTCCCTTAGTCAGTGAGCTGTCTTGCTTTTAGCTGAATAATTAAGTGCTTAAACTAGACATTAAAACATCTTAACATAGGTGGGTTTTGAGTCGTTTGAGCCTCAACAGTTTCCCTTGGCTAAATTACAGATATAAAACTTACATTCTTGTGGAGGATCATTTCCTGCAAAAAGAGATGTATATAAAACTGCAAAAAGTGCTGTGGCCCCTTAGAGACAGAAACTGGTTTAATGAAACATTTAGTTTATTGGGCTTTACTAACTGGCTTATGGCAGTGACAATTCTCAAAGCGATCACAATACTACTTATGGTCTTGCTGCTGTAGATGCACAATGCACAGGACTACAGTCGTCGTCCCCCCCCCCCCGCAATAAATTGTTAAAGGTATCTGTGCATTTATAGTAGAAAACTGAAAATAAATCACCTACAATAGCACTCTCAAAGTTCTGATCCTTAAGCAGCCAAAACAACATCATTCTTGTACAAGAAGTGAAGGTATAAAATATAAATAGATCTGGGGTATCCTCCAAAATGTTGCAGAAGTCAGAACAAAATGAGCCTTGCCCCCAAACACCTTTAGGAAAAAACTCAGTGTGAAAGCCCCTCCTCAGCCCAGTGAACATTGGTACATAACATCAGCCTTTGGTCGGTTGGGTTTGGCATAAATATCAGGAGTCTAACCCCCTACGCTGTCCTGCTTCACACATCTGTGATGTCTGCATGCTACACTCCAAGACCACCACTCCAGCAAGGGCAGTTAGGACCTTACATTGGGAAATGGCTGGACTTGGAAGCAGCCTGATCCCTGTTAGAATTCCTGCTCCGTGATTGCACTCATGGGATTGTTGTCTATCACATGATGGTATATGTTTTGACTCTACAAAGTGGGAAGTGACGGAGACAGGATGTTTGTGCTACTGTGTTCCATGAAGTGGGACCATTGTCCTTTGTTCATTCTCTTTGTTATCTGATGCTAGAGAGAGAGGGAGCCATGTTGCAGTGCTCCGTGTGTGTTTATATGTAAATAAAGTAGATTAGCCAAAATGCTGAGTTGCTGAGGTCTGTTATGCAAGCTGCGCAAACTGCGGATCCCTAAGTGTGCTGATGTCTGTTGGCATTGGTCGCTGTGATGTTCGGGCTGAAGAAAACTCATGAAGCTCCTGAATGATCGACCAGGAGGGAGAGAACATGCTAGTCGGTCTCTGCCAGGGTCCTACCCTGTCATGGGGTAAAGTGAAGCAGCTTGCTTCAGTCACCACAATGAAGTGGCCACAGGATGGGAAATAGATAAAAGCAGGAATGGACAGTGCGACAAGACCTCCAGCAAGAGGTATGGGTATCATTTGGACTCTACTTTAGGCAACAGGATGTCTGGGCCAGCAAAACAAGGTGGTTAAGATATAGCCCAAAATTTCCCCATGGACGACCTTTCTAGATATTCTCCAAACAGGGGCATTTTCCAAAGTATTGCAAAGCTTGGCAACTTTTCAGAGCTGCGAGAAGAGTGTGTTGAGAGTGCAGCTGAATCTGTGCCACTGTCAGGGTCTGTTGTCTGAGCAGAAGCCGCAACACATTTTCCCTTGAAATATTTGTCTCCAGTTCTTGGCTGGGTGGTTTGCTACCATCTAACTCTAGTTTTCCTGAAGAATTTCCTACACTTCAGAAGCATTCCCACGTGTTTTCTCCCTCCCAATGCTAGTGTCCTTGAGAATGTTTTCAACATAACCTGCTTCTCTTCCTCCACTCCTGAACCTGTAGAGGCTGCAACTAGGGAAATTAGGTAGCACAGAGCTTCCTCGCAGCTTAGGAACATGAGAATTTACCCAGTCACTGAATAAATCCAACCCAGGCAGTTGCTATCTCCTTTAGGACTTCAAGAATTGAATGGTACTGGGTCATTCATGAGAGCACTTTATTGCCCTAAGTTGTGCGCTTGTGAACAGGTACGGTGCCAGATTTTTAAAGGGGAGAATTCAGGGTGCCTCACCTTCCCTCCCCCTCCTAATAAAAAAACAGGGCAGAGCCCAGTCCTGTTCACATTTTATTTGCCATTGCTGTAGATCTATTGGCTGGACCACTACATTTCTGGTAACTTAAAATGATGGGTGCTCGATATGGATGGGTGCTGAACTTGGTTTTCCTGCTCACTTTGTTTGAGTTTAGCCATAGATTCCTGCCCCTGCCCCCAGATCTAGGCCTCAAAATGCACACTCTCAAACATTTAATAGAGGTAACATAGGGACTATTGTATCCTTACAGCACCCTTATTCTGACAGCAAGAAATTGTAGCCTAAGGACCCCTTGTCTCATTGCATATTTCCCTCCAACATGTTGTATTAATTTATTCTGAAATAGCAGGCTCTATATGGTGCCAATAGTTCAAAATGAACTTTGCCAGCGGCAGCATATGATATCATAGATTGGACACTTGGTGATATGTTGATGAATGGCCCTAGGTCCTAGCAACCAGTGTCAAGATACCTACAAGCTGGTGTGTGTGTGTTAATGTCTGAAGAAGTAGCTCAGAACTAAAGAAAGGCAATCACACTGGTTAGAATGTCTGTCTGAGACTAGGGATGCTTGTGTTTAAATGAAGCTCACTTGGTGACTTTGGTCCAGTAACTCTTTCAGCTGAACCCAACAGGATTGTTGTGAAGATTAGCTGGGTGTGTCTGTGTGCACACAAATGCACACAGCTGAGAGCCTTGGGGGCAATATAAAAGTAAAATGATAAAAACTAGGGCTCAAGGGATTCAACTAACACAACATTCTTTTAAAGACATCCCCAACTCTTTCCCCAAATTAAAATTAGAAACAATGTTTTACCAGGCACAAGTATCATTAAAGAGAGCCTGTCCCTTATCGGTTGAATGCAGGAAAACAATGGCTTCAGAACTAAAGAACACGTTGTTGCTTTGCAGGAAGTAGTATCTGAATGCAGAAATGGAAGATTTTGCAGTGTGGGGAATAAGCCTTGCTTATTACACGATCTTCCAGGTCTGGAGCTTTTGCAGTAAGCCAGAAGCACACCGCCATGCCATATGCAGTAGCTTACTATGTGCAGGGCTTTGTGTTAGTCAGATTGCACTCATGCCATAATTTTCAGAGAAATCACAATTCTATTAATATGGCTCCCACCATTGTTCCAGTGCAAAAGCTTACCAGGAGGTGGAGGAATGCCAGCAAATCGCAGCCCGGGCATTGCTAGTTCATAGCCAGAGGGCTTCAATTAACAGCCACCCAGAATAATGATTTGTTTCTCTTTGATAGAATTTTACAGAGGGTTTTGGTTGTTGTTAGGTAACACCACCACCCTAGACATCTTTTCCCCTGCCATT
The DNA here is from genome assembly GCF_965153285.1 of Podarcis tiliguerta. Lineage (NCBI taxonomy): Eukaryota > Metazoa > Chordata > Lepidosauria > Squamata > Lacertidae > Podarcis > Podarcis tiliguerta. Next base: position 6,963,345 of record NC_139553.1, read on the forward strand.
TCTTTTTTACTTTAGCATCTCTTTAACTTTCTATTGGTAAAGAGTAGAAATCCAGACTTGAAAGACTAATCAAATAGTATAAAATGATAATGCATACAGTTCCATGTTGTCTTAGAAAAAAAACCCACAGTGTTCTTCATCCAACTAAGTTCTACTCAGAGTAATCCCACTGAAATTAATAGATCTTAAGTTAGTAATGTCCATTATTTTCAATTTATTTATTTAACAAAATTTATGCATGGCTTGACTGTAGTAAAGTTGTTTTCAAGAAAACTATATAATTATGATTAAAATACAATGATAGTTAAAAACAGTTAAAACATTAAAAAAATAATAATAACAGCAAAGGAAGGAAGGAGAAAGCCAATAGTGGGTATACTCTGAGTCGGGCTAACATTGGAAACAATAAATTTTGTTTGGTAATACCAAACCTTGTTTGGATATGGCAACCTTGACATGGTAGGATTTTTTTAGATTCTACAAAGTCAGTCTCCTAATGATTGTTGGCAACCCTTGGTATAGCCTGTAGATCTCCATCGCTCTCTTAATCGGCAACAGTATGAAGCATGTTCTTGCTTAAGAGACCTCACTATCACAATAGCAACTAATTGCTTGCTCTCTAAAGGCTGACGACTGTGTATAGCACACACATTTCAGTGTGTTTCACAATATTTAAAATCTCATTTTATCCTTATACAATAGTCTAGATTGTGTGTACATAATTTGATAAACACTCTGTAGTGAGCTTGATGAAGAATCCCCACCCCCTTGTCTTCTGGCTGTGCCAGAGGTTGAGATCTTCTACCCAAGTGACATTTCCTAGAATGTGGGAAGCCAGTAGTGTTTTTAGCCTTAAATATGTCAAGGGCGAGATAGCCATTAATTTCACCCAAGCCAGCTCTATAACATAGCCTGTCTGGCAAATAAGAACAGGGATGGCTCTAATTTTTAGCCTTTTAATTTTTTATTTTAAAATGTATTTTATTATAGATTAATAAAAAATGTGGATCTAAAATTTCACAAGTCAGGGCTTGTCCACATTTCTGCTCATCTTAGAAAGCATGGGTCTGAAAGGTTTTTTGCTTGTCCTGTGCAGTCTCTGCATGGGTGCAAGAGGTTTTCCATTTGCTTTGCCACTTTCCCCTGAAAAACCTGCTCTTTACTGCTGAATTGGAGCAAACAGGTTTTTGCAGATTGATATTTGCTCCAATTTAGTGAAAAAAGCGAAGGTTTTCCCAGGGAAAAACAGTGGGAGAAACAGAAAACTGCTCAGCCCCATGCCTAGAAAGCACAGAACAGGCAGAAAACCTATTGGACGTATGCTTTCTAGGGATGGGGCAAGCAGAAGTGTGGATGAGCCCTGAATCAGAGCAAATGTCAATCTGTGGAAAACCCAATTGACCTTTGCTCTGATTCAGCAGTAAAGAGCGAGTTTTCCCAGGGGAAAGCAATAGGACAAGCAGAAGTGTGTATGAGCGCTTTGTGAGGCAGACAGGCAGTGAGTGTCCTCCAACCCCCAAACAAAAAACACTTTAATATATTTGCCTCTTCCCCTCTCTCTGAGCTCCTAGCCCTGCTAAATACCATATTTTTCACTCTATAAGACGCCCCAGACCATAAGACGCACCTAGTTTCTTCAAGGAGGAAAACAAGGAAAAAAATATTCTGAATCCCAGAAGCCAGAACAGCAAGAGGGAGTGCTGCGCAGCGATCCCTCTTGCTGTTCTGGCTTCTGGGATAGCTGCACAGCCTGCATTCGGTCCATAATGACGCACACACATTTCTTCTTACTTTTTAGGAGGGAAAAAGTGTGTCTTGTAGAGCGGAAAAAACTGTATCTCATTCAGGAATTCAGTCTGCGCGTGTGGTCATTGAGCTGATGCTTCTCCAAACACAGGCTCCAAAAAAATGCCACCATATGGTCACTCTCTCCCAACTATCCTTGATAATTTGAGTACAGTTCACATGGTTCACAACTGGTTACAAAATGGCTTTCCTCTGACTCTCTTTGGAGACTTTGGTTCTCTGTTAAATGGTTAGGTGTGAGGTGGGCAACCTGCATCAGCATAGAGCTGGCACAGGATGCCATAGCCAACAGCTTGAGACAGGTGCCTTTGGGATGCTTTTCTATACCCACACTCAAAGCCATGCCCTGTCTTCGGGGGAGTTCATTGGTTGAGTCAGGTCATCATGGAAATACCCCTCCTTATCTGCTCCTGTTGGTTGAGTTGTCCATCATGCCCTCGGCAAAGATGGTGGATCTTCTGCATCCCTTATTTGTGAGGCAAGGGGCAGGCCACCTCAAAATGGATCTCCAAACATCCAAAGGGTGAAACATATTGAGGTACAACCCAGACATTTAGGATGGGCACCCATGCCTTAGGTTGGGGAAATGACTTGAAACTATCAGATTGGAGGCTAGAAGCCAGACATGTAGAAAAGTCATATGATCTCATTAAAAAGACTTTTTGGGGGGCAGGGGATCAAATGTCTATTAAACAATATAAAAATTTATATAAAACAATACAACACTTACATAAAAGGATGGAACTCCTGATAAAAAGGGGGCAGGGCTTCTGCCACTTTTTGTGAAGACAAAAAGCATGCCTTCTATTCTTCTCAAGTCAGTGCATTAAGAAAATAAGAAGAAGCTTGACTGTGTATATTGACAATATTTATTTTGATTCATTGGCCAAATCTATTATTTACTGGTCAGATGCTCAGCCTGACCTACATCTCAGCACAGTTTCCATCACTCTTTCCAAGAGATTTTCACATCTCTTCGTGGTTGCTTGACCTTATTGCTTCCCTCCCAACCAACTTCGGTAAGGATGAGCTCTGTCAGGTTAAAAATTTCTTTTGGTTCTTGGTTTGGAACAGAGGTCTCTTAAAGGGGCCAGTCCTCAGTACTACTTACAACTGAAAGCAGCTTTTGTGTCTTTAACAGCTCTCCATTCGGTTCAGTCCTCTGCCTCCTTGGCTTGAAGTGATTAAGATTTCCATGGGCCAGGGGGCGGCACTTTCATTTGCAGTTCTCTTGCCAAGAAGCGTGGAGGCTGCACTTCTGCGTAGAATAATAAAGAATTTTTACAACAGTAAAATACTTTAATGGCAGTTTAAAGGGCCACTGTCAGCCCCCAGAGGCCTCTTTCCTTTTAACCTTCTTCACAGAGTAAGAGGCGTGCGCCAAACATTTTCACAAGGCCTTTCATTTTGCTTTTCTTCTTTGGTTTTCCTTACCTGTACAGTTTCAAAATCACCAGGAGCATGGATCTTACAATGTCCAAAAGCAGGAGACTTTGGGGGAAAGGTCTGGTAGAGAAGACTGTGTCAGGGACTGGCAGGAGGTCAAGGAGAGAGGGGATTTGTGGGCAGAGGAAGAGAAGAGTGAGGAGAATGATCTTGGGGAAGGTGCCAGTGATGCGTAGGGTTCCATGCCACAAGTGAGAATGAATCTTCCCCTGTCACCAATTCCTTCATTGATGCCTGCAGTATTTGTGAAGTGATTGCCGGAAGAGGCAGAAGAAGTGGAGCAGGAGCCAGAGGCCAGTCAGCAAGAGCAAGGGAGAAAAGAGCAGGTTCAGGAATTGAGGAAAGAGCCTTCAGGGACCCCTGAACTCTTAGAGGCTACTATGTCTCCAGAATTCCCTGGAAACCCACCCATCCATGCTGTCTCCCTGCTTGAGGAGGAGTTTAGAGCAGTCTCTGAGAAGGAGCCAAGGCTACTCAAACACAACACAGTCATACCTCAGTTTAAAGATGCTTTGGGTTAAATCTTTTCAGTTTGCGTCCCGCGGTGACCTGGAAGTACTGGAAAGGGTTACTTCTGGGTTTTGCTGCTTGCGCATGTGCAGACACTCAAAATGACGTCATGCACAGAAGCAGCAAATCGTGACCTGCACGTGCGCAGATGCGCAGACGTGGGTTGCGTTCTGCTCAGGTTACAAATGGGGCTCCAGAACAGATCCCGTTTGCAACCAGAGGTACCACTGTATCTTTTAAGGGATGGTGGTTGGGGATATTCTATTGCTCCAACTATCTGAGACTTGCACAGATCTTCAGCAGTGGCTTGCTTAGACAGCTGACTAGCGAATAGCTTTGTTGTATATCAATTGTGCATTAGGACCTGATTTAACCAATAAAATGATAAAAAGCAAAAGTCCAGTGTGTTGAACCAAGGTGAACTATTCTTGAAGCTCTATAAACATCATCTTGGTTGTCAAGATAACCCTCCGATTAATTGGTAGTTGTTGTGACAATGAGCTAAGATGTGTTTATATTCACTTGCTTTGAGGTTGTGCTTATCTTTGGGCTTGGGGTGCTGGGCTCTGAGCCCAGAAAGGGGAACTATCTGTGAGACTTGGGAATTTGTCCCTTATGCCCTCATCTGGTCAGGTGAAGTGATGGGTAGGCCTGGCCAAAGTGACGTCTGCTGCTTTGTGTATAAAGAATGTAGACATGTTTGCTTGGGTTCAGACAAGCCATCTCTTTGCTGTGGTGTCCGTCCCACATCTGAAAAGGCTTGGAGACCTGGCAGGCTGCTTTGCTGTAAGTCTAGACCTTCTTTAATAAAGCACCAGAACTGATCACTCTGACATTTGGACATCCTTCTTTGGTATTCCTACTTTGGTGTAACCACTCCCTCGAGCCCTCCTTTGGGCCTGCAGTTCAGAAAATCCATTCACTTGTCCCCGTTGGTCTGGTTGTGTTTTGGGTCAGACTTGTTTTCTGGGCAACTGTTTGCCATGATCACTATCACTAATCCTCAATTTCATTCTCTGTAGGTGGGATTGGATTTGGCCGTGCCAAAGGCAACTCTGGCTCTGAAGCAGATGATGAAACTCAGTTGACCTTCTACACTGAACAATACAGGAGCCGACGACGTAGCAAAGGTGAGGAGGGGAGCAAATTTGATTTAATGGCTTAGGCCACAATTGGTGAAGGTGTGTGATGCAACAACGTTGCTGAAGCTATATGTATGACTGGATGGTTGACTGCCTGGGAAACATTAAATAATTTGATAAAGCCTAGGAACTTAACCATCATGCAACCCATGGGCTGTATCCAGCGGCAGTTCCAGTGAAGGCCGGTCTACTAGGGCGAATGGGGCACTTCCCCACCAGCCTCAGTCTACCCTGGGCCGATGCCCACCTGCCTGCTTTCCTACTTACAACCCACCCAGTAGGGTGGCACTACTGCTGGTCTCCCTGCCTGTCACCCTTCCAGTCCCAATATGCACTATCCTGCACTGGCAAGTCCTACTCAGAGTAAGCCCATTGAAAATAATAGACATAACTAATTAAATTCATTAATTTAAATAGCTCCACTCTGCGTTGAACTTAGTTGGTTATAAGCCCATGTGTTCAACTAGAATCAGATGTTCCTTGCTGTTCTGCAACTGTCTGTACCTGCCTTCCATGGAAGTGGATTCTTTCTGTTTCTTTTTCCTTTCTTTCCCCCCCTTTCATTTCCGTTTCCTTTTCTCTCTTTCCTTTCTTCTTCCTGCTTATTTTCTATATCTTACTGTATTGTGAAAAACTTTAACAAAAATCTCAACGGGCTGCAGGGGGAGAGAAAAAAAGAAAGAAAAACCAGTGCAGCAAGGCAAGGAATTGGCTTGGTTGACCACCTTGTCTCCTTCTGCGCTACTTTCTTTCTTCTTGCAGGGAGATTTATTTTAATGTGTTTTATTTTACCTGAAGCAGGTATCTTTCACATTGAAGTGATACAATCCACTCTATACAACCAATAGATTGCACCACCTCATTTTGCTGTATGTGTAGAACAGGCTATAGGCAATTCTAGAGAAATGCAAGAAAAGGAGAGCAGGGAAATCTCCCAAGTTGTGTCATCTTTCAGTTTTAGCAGAGTTCGGAGGCTTGTTCTTTCTCCATTATTTTAAAGCCTTAGTTTCAGAGTGTGTCCCACACTTGCTTCCCTCCCCACAAAAAAAAAAAAGTTCTAATCTGCATTTACATTCCTTTATTTTTTGTGACAAGAGGTGATTTTGAAAAATGAGTGTGAAGAAATAATGAAGTTGCAGGGTGCTTTGAGCTCAGGAACGAATTACTGTTTTGTGCGATGGCTTCTGTGCTTTGCATTCACTATCTGTACTTAAGCGTAGCAAGATGCAGGATCAGAAAGTTGCCTCTACTATCCTGGGAAAACACAGTGAAATTTATTTCAGTGATTAGGTTTTGGCATGCATAGGAACATGTTCGTTTTGGGGCAAAGCTGGCTCAGTGGTTGCACACTGTATCAAACACAGGTATAGTTCGGAAACAGACACATGCTGATGGTGCACCATCTTTCATTTTGGAAAGTGAGAATCATAGAATTGTAGTGTTGGAAGGGACCCTAGGGCCATCCAGTCCAACCCCCTGCCATGAAGGAAACTAAACAAAGCATCAATGGCAGATGGCCTTCCAACCACGACTTAAAAACCTCCAAGGAAGGAGAGTCCACCACCTCCTGTGGGAGTCTGTTCCATTGCCAAACAGCTCTTACTGTCAGAAAGTTTTTCCAAATGTTTAGTCGGAATCTCCTTTCTTGTAAGTTGAAGCCATTGTCTTGAGTCCTTTTCCCACCCTCAAGATCAAGATAAAGCAAGCATGCTCCCTCTTCCATGTGACAGCCCTTTAGATATCTGAAGATGGCTATCCTATCTCCTCTCAGTCTCCTCTTTTCCAAGGTAAATATACCTAGCTCCTTCAACCATTCCTCATAAAGATTGGCTTCTAGACCCTTGATCATCTTGGTTGCCCTCCTCTGCACACGTTCCAGCTTGCCAACATTCTTCTTAAATTGTGGTGCCCAGAATTGGACGCAGTATTCCAGGTGTGGTCTGACCAAGGCAGAATAGAGTGGGACTATTACTTCCCTCGATTGGGACACAAAACTTATGTTGATGCAGCCTAGAATAGCATTAGCTTTTTTTGCTGCTACAATACACTTTTGACTCATGTTAAGCTGGTGGTCCACCAAGACGCCTAGATCCTTTTTACATGTACTGCTAGTAATAGGGTTGCCATATTTCAAAAAAGTGAAGATCTGGACAGGACTCTCAGGGGAAGTGGTGGAGCAAATAGAAGTGCTGACAAGCCCCGAGGGAGATTCAGGATTGTATCCAATCTATCCCAGGATAGATCTGACCCAGGATGATCCAGGACCAACTCAACCATTTTGTGGTTTGCCTCAAGTACCAAAACGTATTGGGCCAGCCCTGGTGCCAACAGGATTGTATCAAAAAAGGGGGCACCAAGAAGCAAGAGTGAAGCACCAGCATGGCCCAAGCCCCAAACTGATTCAGGGTCCTTGCACAGTTTTAATTAGTATTTCAACCCTAATTAAACATGCAGTTGGCTGGGGGAGGGGGGAGAATGAGACACAAACAGGCTGCATCCTTCTCCGTCTCTCCTCACTGTCAAACCTCCCAACTTTTGGGTTGTCCTGGGTTGGATCAGTTCCAGCCTCAACCTAATATGGCTAAAACCCTGGTCCATCTGAATTTACCTGATTTGGTTCAGGAAGGACCTATGATTTGGTTGGATCTGGCGCACAGCTTTAGTAGAGGAAACCAACTATAAATGAAGTGTTCCTGTTCAGAGTCCAAGCTTTCCTTCCCCTTCCAAGCATTCTGCTACTCCTTTTCCCATGCTTCATTCCCTGTCCTTTTCCATTGTAGTTATTGGAAATTTTCAGTTCTTCCCACTCAGTTCTCCCCCAATTTACCTACCGTATTTTTCGCCCTATAGGACACACTTTTTCCCTTCCAAAAATGAAGGGGAAATGTGTGTGTGTCCTGTGGGGTGAATGCAGGCTTTCGCTGAAGCCTGGAGAGCGAGAGGGGTCGGTGCCCACTGACCCCTCTCGCTCTCCAGGCTTCAGGAGAGCCCCACCGCCAGCCCCACAAACTCGGGGGACAGCGGGAGGCGCAGCGTGCCTTTCCCACTGTCCCCCGTCTTGGTTAGAAGGCTGGCGGGGGGGGAGAAGCCTGCTGCTCCCCGTCGCCAGCCCCGCAAACTCGGGGGACAGCAGGAGAGGCGCAGTGCGCCTTTCCCGCTGTCCCCCGTCTTGGTTAGAAGGCTGGCGGGGGGGAGAAGCCTGCTCCTCCCCATCGCCAGCCCCGCAAACTCGGGGGACAGCTGTCCTCCCGCTGTCCTCCGAATTGGTTAGAAGGCTGGCAGAGGGCTTCCCCCTCCTCTAGCCCCGCAAGCTCCCAGAGCGATGCCAAAGCTGCACGCAGCTTCAGCATCGCTCACGGTCCCGATCTGGGGGCTGGGGGAGGGGGAAGCTCGGGCTTCCCCCGCCCCAGCCCCGCGCCTGGGGGGGGGAAATATTTTTTTTCCCTTTATTACCCTCCCCCCCAAGTCTAGGTGCGTCCTATGGGCTGGTGCGTCCTATAGGGCGGAAAATACGGTAATTTCCCTCTTGTAAATTTTGGAATTATCTTGGCCATGCTGGTGCTTCACTCTTGCTTCTTGGTGCCCCCTTTTTTGATACAATCCTGTTGGCACCAGGGCTGGCCCAATACGTTTTGGTACTTGAGGCAAACCACAAAATGCCCCCCTTGCCAGGGCAGAAAGGTCACTGTAGAGGCTGCATGGGGGGAGGGGGAGGCTTCTGAGGAGGCAGCAGATCAGGCATTCACTGTGACCGTGGGAAATATATTCCTTGGAGGCCAGATCTGCTGCCGCTGTAGATCCTGCCTTCTGAGGCAATTGCCTCACCTTGCCTCATTGATGGCATTATTAGATGTGAGGGGATGGTAGTGATGAAAATGACCTTGAAGATCAAAGTCTTAATCACAGGGCCAGCTGCCTCCCCCTTAACTCTCCATTGTCCTTTGCTCCTGGTCATTTTTTCTGTATGTCCCAGTGAGTCTCTTGTGTAGGCCATTGTCAAAAATGGCCTGTTTTGTTTTGATATCTTTGCCACTTTCCCTTTATGGAAGAATATATCTATATCTATCTCATCTATTTCTATTTCTGTATTGAACTCTGCTAATCCCATGTGCAAGGGAGATCACCAGTTTAAGAGAAAACGGTGGCTTTTTTAATAAACATAATAATTAGAACTGCAGCTGAGAACCATAATTGGGCGAGCTTCTAATTCCTACTAGGGAAAGCTGTGTCACCAGAGACAGCTAATTGTTAGTGATGATGCTTTCCTTTTGATTTTTATAGTGGGCCTCTTGTCACGGTTATTTGGAGTTAAATGGCCATTAAGGGCAGTGCAAAAGTGTCTCCAGCCCAGATGAACCATAGCAGGACAGAGGACAATTGTTAAACGTGCTGCAGTGCCTTTTTTTCCTTTTCCAGTGCTTATTGGAGTGGATATGGTGGTTCATCTTTAACTCTGTACATCTCATTTTATGCTGTATCATAAAGCAGACTTTCTGCATGTGAAGCACATCTCTCCTCATTTGATTTTGGGGCGAGAGTTCCAGTGTGAGTAATCTGAATTCAAGGTTAACCCCTGAGGTTAATAAATTCAGTGGCCTTGTTAGCATGTCACACTCAACCAAGGATAGCATGGGAGCTGTCCAGTTACTGTTGGGTTCGAACTCTCATCAGTCCCAGACATCATGGTAAATGGTCAGGGATGATAAGAACTGTAGTCCAGAATAACTGCACAACTCAAACAAGTTGTGTGTTTTTTTAAATCAAGTAGTTAAAATAATAAATTCATATTGGGCTTTATTTAATAGCCAATTCGTTTAACAGCAATTCATTCTTGTACTTTCTCCTGCTGAAGAAAAATGTGAATACTCCTCACATTTTTGCTTTAGTGGATGTGTTTTGTTCTTCCTCGGGATCCTGCTGCTGTTGTCTAAAGGCCTGTTCTTCACTTGTTGGCTAAAAGCCTGTTCTTCGCTTGCAGGAAAATGGGGTAGGCGAATAAGAATGGACATTGGCAATAACCACCCCAGGCTGCAGGTGAAATAAAACGACTCCCCTATGTAAAACTCCTTGCAAACAGAAGTCTAGCACGTGATAATACAGATTATTTATTTATATTGAATTTATATCTGCCAAAGCAGTTCAGGGCAGCAAACACACCCATAATAAAACAATTAGGAGGGGAGAAGCATTCTTTTAAAAAAGTTTTAATCAAAACAATTTCTGAAATCTTCTCTCTTCATTCCAGTGATCTCAGGATTGCCGAGAACAGTGTCCTTCAGCCATCAAATGTCAATAATGGGGTGAGGGAGACAGATGCACCTCATCAGGGTCTCACCTGCAGATTGTAGTGTCCAAGATAGTTGATATAAGGGAAGGTGTTCTTTAAGGTACTTGGGTCCCAAGCCATTTAGGGCTTTTGTATGGTAGCACCAACATCTTGAATTGGGCCCAGTATTTTACAGGTAGCCACCACAGTGCTTTCATGACCAGTGGCATGTTCCCATCAGGCTGCCTCACTTATCAAACTAGCAGCTGCCTTTTGCACTAGCTGCAGCTTCTAGACTTCAACGGCTGTCCCACAGACAGCACACTGCAGTAGTCCAGACAGGAAACCAGCAGGGCATGGAAAATGAAAACCAATCCTGGTCCAGAAATGGTCATAACTGGCAAATCAGCCTAAGCTGTGCCCAAGCACTGCCATCCACACAGACTCTAGTGACAATTGGAACCCAGGACTACTCTCTGACTATGAGCCTTTTCCTTCAAGAAGAGTTCACCCCTCCCAGAATAGGTCGTGCAGTTCATTCCCAGACACAGGAAACACCCACTGACTACACCTTTGTCTTTGCAGGATTCAGCCTCATCTCCCACTGCTTTTGTATAGCTGATAAATAGCATAAGGGACAGTTTATACTCCAATTCCTTGCCTGCTTTTCTGTTTCTAATGAATTTTTGTCCTAAGGGACATTAGGAAGTACCACCACCACCTACAGTCTGAAGTCTACCACTTTATTCTGCTGCATATAACACCAGCTATAAGTCCTAGTTTATTCATACCTTCCGTTGTAGTCATCCGTTTGGCCCCATTGTTACTTGTGCCGGTTTGCATTGTGGGAGCAAGTATCTAGGTCACATGACTTACCCACATTCATGGTTCTATGTGGTATAGTCAAATATGGTTATCTTGTGGTAGCCTGACGGAACCCTTGCCATAACTAGTGCCCCCCCCCGAAACATCCAAGTTTTTGACCGTTTTGTTCTGTTCCAGGGCTGTGCCCGCATTTGCTTCCCTCTCACTGGACTGTGTGGCTGTTTTCTTCACCATTATTTGGTAGTTTCCTTTTGTCAAGATAACACAGTGAGCCGAAGCATCGCTTGGTCTCTGAAGAGCTGTATTATTGCCTCATAAACCAGCACTGCCATCCCATTATCGCCTAATTAAGACCATGGGGATTTAGGTTCCTCTTGTCCAGTGATAAGTTCCACGCCTTACTGAGATAAGGAGGTTCTGCTGTTGTTCAGAGGCTTGCAGTGGATATCACCAGTATGTCTTATTTTTGGGAGGGGTTCGGGGAAAGAAGACCTTTTTTTTTAGTCTACAGGATGTCCAGCTCTTTCCCCTAATTTGCAGCAATCTTTAATGGGAATTCAGGGGAGCCCAATTATCTGCCTCAATTTTGCATCAGCCACTGTGTGTGTATCTCTCTGACTCACGGAGCCTTCCGAGGGCTGTTAGAGAAAGACGAATCCAGGCTTTGATCTGCTTCTGTATTTGGTGTTTAAAACAAGGCCTTTATAAGGGAAAATTAGGTATTTGGAATCTGTTACATACACAGAAGCCTGTCTTTGATCCTCACACGCCTCTGGAGGCAACAGACACTTATTATTTCAAAGCAAAGCAAATGAGATGTGGAATGAAAAATTTAGGTAGTCTTTCTCCTCTCTTCTCCCTCCCTTCCCTTCCCCTTCCCCCAAAATGTACATAGATGCTAGGGCTAAGTAAACAAGGTGCATCATAGCAGGAGACATGACACTGGCTATAACAGCAGTAGTGGGTGGGATTTTTGGGGGGCGGGGGTGTAGATAGAAATTTACAAGTTCCCCTTCCTCCATTGCTATTCTTTGGACCAGCATTTTATCTACTTTTCACTTATTTATTTAATTTATTGTAAATAGCTTCCTGTAAAATCTCTAGAAACTATTTCACAATAAGAAACATCAGCAATGAAAACATTTCATTATATACACAGAACAATTTCATTTATATAGAACTATTTCATAAATAAAAACAATTTCAAATGCAGTACAGATACGGACTGCCACAGGTACACACACACACACACACACACACACACCTTTGTTTAAAAGATTTGTTGAACAAGGTGTTCAATTGGTGCCAAAATTACAATAGACACAGTGCCTGCCTGATATGCAGGGAAAGGACTTGCAAAGAGTCTTCCACTGCCTCCCGCAGTTTGGTCAGACTCGTTTTAGTAGCTTCGAGAACGCTGTCCAACCGTCTCGTCCTCTGTCGTCCCCTTCTATTTGTGCCCTCCATCTTTCCCAACATCAGGGTCTTTTCCTTCCATGAGGTGGCCAAAGTATTGGAGCCTCAGCTTCAGGATCTGTCCTACCAGTGAGCACTCGGGGCTGATTTCCTTAAGAATGGAAACTCAGTTAGGCATATAAGGCATCAAATCATAAGTGTTTGGACAGGGTCAAATGGTCATTTCAGCTAACCTTCAGGTTGTATCCCTCCCCATATTCTGTTTTGGCTGTCTTTGCACCCAAAAACAACAACTCCTGCCCCACTACATAGTTTCATTTTGTCCTGCAAAACCCAGCTAATTGCATTTTTTAGTATTATGACATCTTTTAAAACCAAGTCACAGATGGATCAGTTGCTATATATCCCTAGAACAAGGTGCTGAAATTGGGAGGGGGGCACACACACATGAGAAATGGATAGGAATCAAAAGAGTTTCAAGGTGAGAGTAGTTTTATGTAACTGAGTTATATAGTTGTTACATTATTGAATAGCTTTAGTCTTCCATGAAGTGTGTGTGTGTGCGTGTGCACGCACACACGTGCTCGCATAGGAACATAGGAAACTATACCTAGGCAGACCTAGGTCCAATCACCTCAGTACTGGCAGCATTGATAGGGCCAGGTTCTCCATTGTTTTGGACAGGCATCTTTGGACAGATGTTGAACCAGGGGTGTTCTGCATTCAAAAGAGGCACAGTACCACTGAACTATGGTCCATATGAACTATAATGAAATAAAGAAAATGTCACCTTATTCTGAGTGAAGCCATTGGTTCATCTAGCTCAGTGTTTTTAGCACTGCCTGGCAGAAGCTTTCCTGAGCTGCAGACAGGAGACATTCCCAGTCCTACCTGAAGATGTTGGGATCAGACCTGGGACTTTCTGCAATGCAACACATGCATTCTACTGGAGCTACAGCACCTTCTCCCCACAAGTGATTGTGGACCCACTTGGCCTTTTAATCTTACTTTCAATTTTGCATTAGAGAAGTATATATAGGAGCCAGCTCTTAGGGGCCACAAAGTTGATGGGCATTCCCATTCAGATGGTGTGTGCACTGCGTCATGTGATTGATTATGTTAGATAGGGCTCACCTGGGCACCCATAATATTTTATCCAAGTTGGCACCCATAGAAGTACACATTATGATTTGGATCAGGACCTTAATAAATTCCCCCTCTCTTCCATATTCCCGAGGCTAGTGTGTGGCATAACACACTACTGTGCCACAAACATCAATATACCTAACTATCCCTTTGTTCCTGCTTTGATGCCATGGTTGAGGAAATAGCACTGCCTCTGCAGTTTGTAATCTGATCACCAACTGAGGGCAGCAAGGTTAGAGAGCTGGAGTGGTGGTGGACACACAGATGGTAATCCCAAAAGAGCATCCTCAGGAAATCTCAAGGACCATAGCAATATATGATAAGAGAAGACAGTTCTTCAGATATAGGTCTTTAATAGGATCCTGGGTGGATATTTTACAGTTAAGCTCAGTGTGCTGCTGCCTGCCTTGAGCTTTGGGGATGAACCCTGGCCATAAAGTAGCTCTACATAGGAGTTCCAGAATAATGGGTGGTACAGCAGTGTTAAGTAGGCTGGTGACTGAGCTGATATCTCTGTGTGGTATCTTTGCTTGCAGCAGTATGAAAGGCAGTATGGAATTGATAAAGTTGCTCCTTAGCTGATGAGATGCTTCCCGCTACTCTTCAGATGACTCGATAAGTGGATAGCACGTAAATCTGAGCTGAGGCGTCTGCTCAAATATTTCCTCAAAGTTCCTCTGCCTTCTCATTATTACAGTACAGTAGCTTAGTTTCCACACACACTTTCACATCCCTTTCTATCCTCCATCCAGACCAGCAAGAGGCATTATCAGACAGGGCAGCCCATGCAGGTGAGGGGAAGCCATTTGCTCCAGGGGGTGGATTCAATCCTTGCATTGCCATTGTTATCACAGTTCAGACATTCCAGCCATGCAAACAAATGCTCAAGAAGGGTGCCTAGTAGGGCTGGTGATGAGTGTGACTCCTGAGGGTGTGCTGCTTGGGTAGAGTCCAGGAGGTGCCATTGGGTGCCGAAGCCAACTGAAGTAGCCCTAAAATGGTACTGAGCAAGCTTCACATTCATTAGACTGGATGCTAGACATGATTTATTATACCTACATTGAGTGGCACGCAGGAGCGCCGACTTGCCCCCCACATTTAGGAGGTGCGGTGATGAATCACATGACGTATCATGTGATGTTGCCTGGCATGGGAGGGGCGGAGCAGAGCAGGAAGTATGGAGGGCGATCTCTGTGCTTGCTTGTCCCAGCCCCTGCCCTGGTCCTGGGTTGCCAGCCAGAGGCTGGAGCTAGGGTGTGCAGAGGGCACCTGGCAGTGGTGGGGAGTGGCAGTTCCCTCAGTATTGGGGAGCGCTGCCCCCTGTCCTAATATATTGTGGGAGCCGAAGCCCCCTCCACCCCCTATAGCTAACGCCGCTGGTGGCAGGGAGTATTAGGCAGAGATGCTCATTGACATGATAATAAAATGAAATCTTACTCTTTGTAGAGTAGAGTAGAGTAGAGTAAATGAAATCTACTCTTTGTAGATTACTCTTTGTTAGAGGGAGTGGAAGATATGTACATGGACTGTGAGAGGTGCAGAAATATTTCATGTTTTACCAAAGGCTACTGGAATAGCCAAGTAATGGCTGTTGGCTCAAAAAGCCTCTGCCCCCCTGGACCGTGCAGGTTTTGTCCTTGGTCACAACATAACAGACCCCATTAGGAAACTACTGAACTACTGAATTTCCTGAACACAGCAAAATAACCAAACTCCCACTGGCAATCATGTTCCTAGACATCCTTAAAGCCTTTGATCGCTTAGTTGCGGAACAACTCCAGGCACACCTGGAGGATGCGGACCATTTGAATCCCTTTCATTTGGGATTCAAGCCTCACCTTGGGACTGAAACTGGCTTGGTTGTGCTGGTCGATGCTCTCCGGCAGGCTAGGGACAATGGTGAAAGCTGTTTCCTAGTTCTGCTGGATCTCTCAGCAGCCTTTGATACCATCAACCACGACATACTTCTGGACCAGCTAGAGGGGCTGGTGTTCACAAAGTCGTGTTGGGGGATGAGTGTTCAGACTCCTAGACTCTCACTTGTGGGGTGCCTCAGGGTTCTGTCCTCTCCAACATGCTTTTTAACATCTATATGAAGCCACTGGGATAGATCAGCAGGGGGGTTGGGCTGGGTGTTCATCAGTATGCGGATGATACCCAGCTCTACATCTCTTTTAAATCAGAACCAGTGAAGGTCCTGGGTGAGTGCCTGGATGCAGTTGGAGGATGGATGGCAGCTAACAGATTGAGGTTGAATCCTGACAAGACAGAAGTACTGTTTTTTGGGGGGACAGGGGATGGGTGGGTGTGGAGGACTTCCTGGCCCTGAATGGGGTAACTGTGTCCCTGAAGGATCAGGTGCGCAGCCTGGGAGTCATTTTGGACTCACAGCTGTCCATGGAGGCACAGGTCAATTCTGTGTCCAGGGCAGGCTGAGACCCTACCTGCCCGCAGACTGTCTTGCCAGAGTGGTTCATTCTCTAGTTATCACCCACTTGGACTACTGCAATGCACTCTACATGGGGCTATCATTGAAGGTGACCTGGAAACTACAACTATTCCAGAAAGCAGCACCTAAACTGGTGACTGGAAGTGGCCACCAAGACCATGTAACCCTGGTCCTGAAAGACCTACATTGGCACCCAGTACGTTTCCAAGCACAATTCAAAGTTTTGGTGCTGACCTTTAAAGTCCCTAAATGGCCTCGGCCCAGTATAACTGAAGGAGCTTCTCCTCCCCCATCTCTCAGCCTTGACACTGAAGTCCTCCTGCTGCTGCTTCCCTCACTGAAGTTACAGGGAACGAGGCAGAATGCCTTCTCGGTAGTGGTGGATCCTCCCTGTGGATGTCAAGGAGATAAAAGAATTACAGTCGTACCTCCGCTTACATATCCCTCCGGTTACGTGAACTTCCGGATATGTAAGCGGCAAACCCAGAAGTATATTTCCGGGTTTTTGCCACGCGCACATGTGAAGAAGCGTGTGTGCACAAAAAATGGTCTCTTCAGTTATGAAAACCTCGGGATCCGGGTTGATCTCTGGAACGGATCCTGTCCGCAACCAGAGCTACCACTGTGTACACAACGTTTATGTCAAGGAAATAAATAGAAGACATCTGAAGGCAGCCCTGTTTAGGGAAGTTTTTAAAGTTTGATGTTTTATCGTGTTTTTAATATTCTGTTGAGAGACGCCCAGAGTGGCTGGTATAAATAATTTGTTGTTTTTGTTGTTGTTATAAAATGGAAATATCTATTATTATCAGTATTAACTAACAAAATTTGGCCCCAACTTCCTACAAACCCTAAACAAATTTTCTCCCAAGCCTCAGCAAAACGCAGAGTTAAGGATATGGATTCCAATACCATAGCAACCCAAATAGGCCCAAAACAAGGATTCCCACTGTCTCCCTTCCTATTCTTCTTGACCCTGGAACCCCTAGCAACCATACTCCAAGAACCCCAGTTATCAAGGGTGTGGAAATAAAAGGTAAAACCTTCAAACTAGAGCTCTTCGCAGGCAAACTGATGGTCACAACACCAGACCCCATAAACACAGCAACCACCCTAACCAAAGAACTTAACACATTCCAATGGTGTCAGGCCTACAAGTAAACTTTGCAAAATCTGAGGCTGTGTGCTTCAACACCCTCCACCCACCCTACCCCCCGCATACCCAAAAGGAATTCAACAACATCACAAAGATAAAACTCTGCTACACCAAATTCAGATACCCAGGGGTTAAAATAACCAGAAACCTCAGCAAACTATAATACCTCCACAATTACAAGCCCTTGTGGCGACAGATCAACAGAGACTTGAGCAAATGACACCAACTTAATCCTCTCAGACAAAATAGCCATGATCAAAATAATCACCCTTCCAAAACTAACCTATTTGTTCCAAACCCTCCCAATCTGGATTCCCCCCACCCAACTCCAGAAGTGGCAGAAAAAACTACACTCATTTATTTTCTCACATAAAAAGCCACGAATAAGCCCCAAATACCTGCACCTCCCCCCGCAAAGGAGGATGGGGAATCCCCAACATAGAATCATCTTACATTGCCAACCAAGTGTGCCACAAAATCCCATATATTCTAGAAGATGAGACAAAGCAATGGGTCCACTTAGAGAGAGACACCATCGAAAACATACCCATTTCTCCAGAACAAACTAAAGAAAATCCCCACAATACTGAACAGGTTCACACAGTCCATGCTTAAAGCATGGAACGGAAAAGCAGGCAAACTGTCCCCATCCGCATCCCCACTTAACCCCCCTGGCCTATCACCCACACAACATGCCACACAAAACCTGTCTCCCCTTCCTGTCTTAGTGATTAGGGCTCTGTTTTGCTTCAGTTGCCTCTTTAACTTCCCCAGGGCTGCAATAGAGATAATGACATTTACATCTGTTCCCAGCGGTCCAGGTTTTTGGATGTTTTTTTTTTTTTATTGCATCTGATACAGTCTTACCAAAGTAATTGAGTATTTGCACTCTAGCTTGGTCCTTATCTTGACAGCAAAGCAACACTTTTAATTTAATTTTGTTCCAAGCATGCAGGTAACAAATTTTACTAATCGTTCCACTCATGCCCGCTGCATGGTAATGAGCTTCTTGTTTCACAGAAAATAAAATACTACCATGTTTGCTGGGGAGGCAAAGGAGGGGTGGCAAAGGAGGGGTATTGCTGTTTTGTCTAACAAGCAGGGTAAATTGTAAGTCTTTGAGAGCATTTGGTAAATAGACGGGCATAAAGCAGGGTTGGAATTATTGAAAAGTGAATGCTGGTGTCCCCATCACACAGGTTTATTAGTAGGGTTGCAATGTTTAATTGACTTGCTTGGACTCTGACCTTGGACTGGCCCTGGGTACAGCTTTGGTTTCTGCCACCTTGGTCTTGGTGCTTGCAAGTTTCCTGTTTACTCTGGAGCCCAGTGAAAACAGGTCATAGTAGAACCTAGAGGTGTGTAAATGATGGTATGGTTAGCTTTGTCCTTACATAAGCCTGGCAACTAAGTTCTGTGCATGGTTTATTCAGAAACCCCACTTACTTCAGTGGAAATTACTTCAAGGTAAACCTGAAGTAATCACTGAACCTCTTGGGCTTGCTGATCAGTGTTGAACTGTTTCTTTAAATCTAAAGGTTCATCATTGTTTCACCCAATGTGTATACCTTTAAGGGGCCAGAGCAAGGGCCAGAGTAAACTAATGAGATCCAGCCTTGCAGCTGTGAGGCATAGCAGGTGCTGCTGAGATGCATTGATTAAGCTGTGTTGGGAATTGGCCACAGTATATAAGGAGCAGCACCTAGCTCTGCCTTTTTACCCTGGGGATGGGTTGGTGGTTGGGTCGTGTTTGTTTGTATTTAGTGTTTAAGGAGTTTTTGTTTTCCTTATTAAAACCTTGTTTAAGTTATTTTTGAGTCCCTTCTTTTTAATGCAAGCTCTCCCCAGCAAGCTCTCTGCGCTACTATACTGCGAAAAGCCAACAATCAGAAGGTCAGCAGTTTGAATCCCTGCAATGGGACGCGGGTGGCGCTGTGGGTAAAACCTCAGTGCCTAGGACTTGCTGATCACAAGGTCGGTGGTTCGAATCCCCACGGCGGGGTGAGCTCCCATCGTTCAGTCCCAGCTCCTGCCCACCTAGCAGTTCGAAAGCACCCCTAAGTGCAAGTAGATAAATAGGTATCGCTCTATAGCGGGAAGGTAAATGGCGTTTCCGTGTGTGGCACTGGTGCTGGCTCGCCAGATGCCGCTTAGTCAAGCTGGCCACGTGACCCAGAAGTGTCTCCGGACAGCACTGGCTAGAGTCGGACATGACTGGCCCGTACGGGCAGGGGTACCTTAAACCTGAGAAGACTTCAGCAATAAGCTCTGATCAACAGAATGGCCCCCGCTTCTTGACAGGATCAATTATTTTATCACTATTTTATCACATGATATCTATTTCATTCTTGCACCGAGGCTCCTGTTGTCTTCGATCTGACCCAGAATTCAACTCTAGTTTAAGGCATATGACAGCAATGAATCAGCCACGATTTCATCTGATTTGTACTGAAGAACAGTGCTATGCAAAAATCTATCTAAAAGATATCTATAAACAGTTTCCCTCAATGTAACAATGATTCTCATCTGATTCCAGAGCAGGGAAATGAAAGCAAAGTTGATTCCATTGATTTTAATTGTCCACTCTGGAGGAATGAGAGAGAGAGGGAGGGAGAGAGAGAGAGAGAGAGGGAGAGAGGCACAGAAAGCCCATCAGCAATGTGAATAAAGAGAGAACTAATTGGACTTACAAGAATGAAAATAATAATAAAATTTCCAATCAAAAATCAAAATGTGTTTTAATATGTGTCCTAATAATAGGACCCCCCCATAAA
This sequence comes from Podarcis tiliguerta, assembly GCF_965153285.1. Classification (NCBI taxonomy): domain Eukaryota; kingdom Metazoa; phylum Chordata; class Lepidosauria; order Squamata; family Lacertidae; genus Podarcis; species Podarcis tiliguerta. The sequence goes on from NC_139553.1 coordinate 6,983,281, forward strand.
TGTTTTAATATGTGATAAAATTTGGCATGGTGTCTCTTCAGAACAGGTTTATATAGGTAAAAGGTTTGTATAGCTTCAATGCTATATAGGCAGCAAATGCATATCAAATACACAGCAAATTGACACAACTGATGGAAAACTCATAGCAAGAACCACCCATGCTCCTGCTTCCAGGTGTGGCTTTTTCGTCTTTTGTTTTTAAAATAGTGCCTTTATACTCCTGCCTTTATGTTGCGTTTTTGTTTTAATGATATTATTTACTGTCGTTGTTTTTTTTTTTTTGTGGGATGCAGGTGGCACTGTGGTGTAAATCACTGAACCTCTTGGGCTTGCTGATCAGAAGGTCAGCGGTTTAAATCCCTGCAATGGAGTGAGCTCCTGTTGCTCGGTCCCAGCTCCTGCCAACCTAGCAGTTCAAAAGCATGTCAAAGTGCAAGTAGATAAATAGGTACTGCTCTGGCAGGAAGGTAAATAGCATTTCTGTGCGCTGCTCTGGTTTCAGTGTTCTGTTGCACCAGACGCGGCTTAGTCATGGCCAGGCACATGACCTGAAAAAACTGTCTGTGGACAAATGCTGGCTTCCTTGGCCTGTAAAGCGAGATGAGTGCCACAACCCCAGAGTTGTCTGTGACTGGACTTAACTGCCAGGGGTCCTTTACCTTTACCTTTTATTGTTTTTATATTGTTTACGGCTTAGTGGGATTTTTTTTTTTTTAAGCCATGCCTGAATGCTTTCCTATAAAACAAAGTGGTTTAGAAGTGAAAATAAAAACTGAGCCCCTCAGTTCTGGGCAGGTGGACAGGCAGGCTGTATGTTTCCTATGTTTACCTGACATCCACTTCTTATCTGGAAACAATATGGACAGAAAAGAAAGAAAGAATCAGGTCGTGGATGGCAGTGGTTTTATTGATCATTCACCTGGCATTGCACAGCAACACTTTCAGGTCATGTGGGTTTCCCTTGCTGATTCCAGTATCCTTCTGGTCAGGACCAGACCTGGAGGCAGGGATAGTCCTTGGTAATGACATGGTCTGGTCTTAGCGTAACTCCTCCTCCTGCCCGTGATCACTGAGATCGGGTGTCCCAATACATTCCCACCTGTGAAACCTGCCCCAGCCATTCTATTGGCTGAGGCCCACTCCCAGGCAGCCCTGACCCATCCCCTTAAAAGGCAAAATACAAACTATATAATAACTTAACAGAATAATAAAAATAGGAGCAAAGCAAGAAACAATAGTGCTCAAATTAAACTACTCCCCACCATGACTAAATACGTATCCAACCCCAAGCAGAAATAAAATTATAAAATTATAAAATATTATAAAAAACAACAACAACCATTTAAGATGCAGCAAATTAAAAGCACTTAAAACATTTAAAACCATTTTGTCACTTGCTCAGGCCTCTAAACTGGTGGTGAGTGCAGGCCCCGCCCCCCTAGGCCAGATGGAGTTGGCAGGAGAGGGAGCGGTCCACCTAGCACTCACCAGAGCAGTAGCAGCAGCAATGTCCTGGAGGCCTCTCTCAGGCCTCTTAAGCTGTGGCAATGAGTGCAGGCTCCGCCCCCTAGGCCAGATGGAGTTGGCAGGAAGGGAGCGGTCCACCCAGCACTCACCAGAGCAGCAGCAGCAGCCTAAACATCAGGAAGAGCTTTCTGAGAGTAAGAGCCATTCGATACTGGAACAGTCTTCCTCCTTCCTTAGAGGTTTTTAAGCAGAGATTGGGTGGCCATGTGTCATGGATGCTTTAGCTGAGATTCCTGCATTGTGGGGGGTTGGACTAGATGACACCAGGGGACCCTTCCAACAATTTCAACAATTTGGCAAAGTTGTTGAGCAATATGTAAAAAAAGAGAGCCCCCCCCAAATGCAGTATTCCATCTACGTCCAAATGTATGTCAGCCCTAATAAAATAATCATAGAGCATAATATAGAATCATATCTTAATCATAGAACATTTCTGCTGCTGTTGCTGCCAGTGGTGGTTTGTGGTGGGTGGCAGCTGTGGAAGCTCAGGCTCAGTGACCTGGTCTGCACTAACAGACAGCCAAGATCGTCTCTTGCTTCTTTAGCAGCATCAGTTTTGTATCTGGAGTCTGTCGGGGCTCTTCCCTCCCAGACCTGGTGGGAAAAGCCCAAGATGCTCTTTTACTTTACAATGGTACCTCGGGTTACAGACGCTTCAGGTTACAGACACTTCAGCTTTGTACCTGGCATTCCCCTGGGAATAAACTGAAGAATCAATTCAGTTTTGAAATCAATGCCTAAAATGAGAGCCATTTTGAAAAGTTCAGCCCACCAGCTTGATTCAAAATGGCATGTAAAAAGGTAAAGGGACCCTTCACTGTTTAGTTCAGTCACGAACGACTGTGGGATTGCGGTGCTCATCTCGCTTTACTGGCCGAGGGAGCCGGTGTTTGCCCGCAGACAGCTTCCGGGTCATGTGGCCAACATGACTAAGCCGCTTCTGATGAACCAGAGCAGCGCACGGAAACACCGTTTACCTTCGTACTGGAGCGGTACCTATTTATTTACATGCACTTTGACATGCTTTCGAACTGCTAGGTTGGCAGGAGCTGAGACTGAGCAACGGGAGCTCACCCCGTCGCGGGGATTCAAACCGCCAACCTTCTGATCGGCAAGCCCTAGGCTCAGTGGTTTAGACCACAGCGCCACCCACATCCCATAGTTGTTCCCAAATGGAGATGAAATCCTACTTCTTGATGTCAAAAACTTTAATGTGAAATCTAGTTATTACATTTTAACAGGTATGCAAATGCATAGCAAGCAAACAACTTTCCAAACTGCATAGTGACTTTATATCCCAAAGAGCTCAGGTTGGGGGTGGGGTTCTCCTCTCTCCCCATTTCAACCTCAAGGACAGTGCTTTGTTCCTTCTCCCAGGGGCATTTTTTGAATAAAAATGAAATGAAATGTTTCCCACCAGCAGCCAGGACTCTCTGGAGTATGAATAGCCAGGCAGCTCAGAAAATAGGAATAAATGGCAGTTTTAATTGGATTTATCCATTTTCCAAAGAAAAAAGGAGGGAGGGAAGAACCAATCCATGTTGATAGAGTCCTCAACAGGACCTTTTTCTAAGAAAGGACACTTTCTTTGGCTGTGGGATTTTTGTTTTTTTTTGTTTAATGTCTCTCTGTCAGGACTGTTCATCTTTTGGGATTATCTGTACAAATTTGGTAACCCATTTCCTATTCCTGTTGAAGATGTATATGTTACATGGTTTGTTTGTATTTGAGAGATTCTGATCAATTGCTGCAGTTTGACAAACTCTTAAACCGGAAATAAGGAGACATTATTTTGGTTCCCTTCTTGAATGGGGAAATTCTCTTTGAAACTTGTTGATCAGGATTTCCACACTTCTATTTGTGCCACTGACAATTTGGCCAGCCCTCATCCTCTCAACCACATCACCAGCCCACATATCTTTGGAACCTGTACCTTCTCTTGGGCAGCTGTGCACACTGTGATTTGCATTCTGGCCATAAATGCCCACAGTTAATGCATGAACTATGAGCTAGTCAGCCTCCAGGGCCCATTCACTCCTTGTTGGCTTTGTATTTCCATTTATTCTGTTTGCAGCACCATTTTCTCCTCCCTCTCCCTATTGGGACTCGATAATATGATGAATTTGTTGGCTTGTAAAAGGTAAAGATGTGCCAGTTATTTGTCGTAGGACTTTTCATAGGTTTTGTATGCATCAGTATCTGGCTTAAAACAGTGGGGAATAATGTTCACATAAGATTGCCAGTGTACCCTGTGTGTGCTCGTGCATGCACACACAAGAGATCAATATTTGAAGCATTATGGTCTTTACAGGAAAGCATATTTATTTCAATGCATCAAGCATTAAAACTCCTAAAGTCTACTGAGACTGAGTATTAGAGACAGATTAGCAAAAGGCTTCAAGGACTCTTCAGGCTGAATAGAACATGCAGAGTGCTCGGTTGTGGGAGTTGGCAGTTCCTGCTGCTTAAGCCAAAGATTTCGCTGTCTCCATTGATCCTGCTGCAAATTATCACCCATGGTAGATTATTGCTTTGGAGAGGGAGGTGTGTGTGGATTCTGCCTTCATCAGACAAATTATCCTCTTTACTCTACAGGTAGCCACATTTATGTACCTCTTCAACATGTCAATTGCTGGACTACTGGTTAAGGAAGAGTGGTAGACTAGGTGGAAAGTGTTCTCCAGTTAATACTGATTCCGATAGACTTGGCTTTCTCTTTTTAAGTGAGAGTCCACTCCTGAGGTGTGTATCTATGGACAAAATCAAAAGAAGCCCAATGATAGCCCATTGTTTTGCACTGCTCTCTGACAGGATACATTACTGTTAGTAAAGAGAGAGATTGATGACACCAGTCATATGCTTGGCTCTATTGACTCCTCTCTTGTGAATGAAAATTCAGTAGGGTTGGCATCTCACCGGTCAAATATTGTTGGAAAACTGTCAAATATTTTTAAGGCAATGCGCCAGTTGAGACATAATGATCTCCTTAATAGATGACAATTTAAAATGTTTAGATTGAACAATCACCCTGCTGATGCACCTCATCCACTGACCTTTGTGAACCGGCTTTGACATTTTTGCTGTGGCAGTTCAAACTACAGTTCCCAGAACTTCCGTTTTCAGGGAAGTTTTTGTCTGGATTTTCACTTTTTGAAATACAGTATGGCAACCCTACTAACTTCTTACTTAGCTAAGAATAACTTGTTTATTCTTGGCTAAGTAGCCAACATATGAAAGTAACGTTGGTAAACTTTACTGTTTAAGCCTAGATCATTACATAAGAAGTGGCCTAATTAGTGTTCAGAGCAATAACAGAAATATACTTTAGGTTTTATAGTTACACTGTTTACAATTGGAAATCAGTTAACTTATGAGTGGAATTTCATCCATCGAGCACTGAACACAATTCTTTGCGTATAGTTAATTAATCATTGGGGTTTTTTTCAAGAAAGAGGAAAAAGAGAGAATAAAGCAAAAATATTTGTATAGAAGTGGGGGAGGGGGGATTTTAAAGGCAGTTGTGCTAAATTGGAAGTGGACTAGTTCTTCAACCCTCAACTTCAACTTCCCTGATCTTCTTTCAAAGGTGAACACACTTTTATTTATTCTAGCAGTTTGGAGATAAGTAGAGATTTTTGTCAATTTTATGTGGTTTTCTAATATTGGCCCTTTTTGGTATACTTTTAAATTGTTTTTAAGTTTACCTTGTGAACTTTTTTTGGTTGAAATACTGTCTATAAATAAATAGAAGTATGGCTTTTTCAGAAAAGAAAATATGTTCTAGCTCCTTTTTCAAAAAAATCTTCCTTAAAACTCCCAGCAGATTTCCATCTGTTTCTTCTTCCACAGGGATCAGTTATGAAATAAACAGTTCACTTTTTCATCTTTCTCTTCAGCTGAAGCCGAGACATGCTGAGAGTTTGGGAGCCTCAATGGCGCCCCTCTGGAGGCTTCGCCCGGAACAGAAACCCCGGCTAGATTCCCCCTAACTATGGTTCTGTGGAGTTCCCCCTCCCCCGTTGTGGGGGGCAGCAGTGGGGCATTTCACCTCAGGTTCCAAAATGCCTCTGGCTGCCCCTGCTCTGTGCCAACAACATTCTGTCAAGATCCACCCACACTCCACTCCACATTTTGAGCAAAAAGATATAAATGCAGTTTGTGTAAACCAAGAAGATATATTAATTTGCATAATTCTACTTTGTTATGAAAAATGGAAATAAGCAATAAACTATGTAGGCTGGTGAAATATCTCCTCCCAATGCTGAAAATGTGACTTTGCAGGTTACACCAGGCAGTATCCACATAATTGAAAACACATCTTTTCAGTCATAAGTACTAGAAACCATTTTTTGTCAAGTGAGAGCTTCAGGAAGCAAAATAATGCAAACAACTGGTGGCTTCCCCATTCTCCTGTAGCATTCTGTGTTCCTTTTGATGTAGAATTCACCTGATTGACAATGGGACATATTTCATAATCTATAAATTAAGGAATTTCTTTTTGTTTGCTTGTTTTATTGTTGCTTATTTAACAGGGGTTATCTTGCACCCTTTGATTAGCATGTGGGGCGGCTTTATGGAGTGCTTCAGTTATTTATTTATGGAATTTATGTAGGCATTCCAATAATGTTTTTCACTGGGCAGCTCACCATATAAAATAATAAAATGGGAAGTTATTCCACAGCTGGGGTGCCATCACTAAGAAGACTCTCCCTTCATCTGGTAGCCACCTAGATAATTTCATCTGATGGGAGCACCCAGAACAGCAAACAGTTCTGAACTTGATGATCCATATATATGCATGGAGATTAGATAGATAGATATATGGTAGATGGATATGAAAATGAAGACATTTGTGCAAATAACATACAAAAAATAGATTGTATTTGAAGAAATTGCCTTGGAAAAATGGTCAGCTTAAGCAAAATTGCATAACAGAAATGAGCACATATTAGAAGAAATGCACACTAAAATTCTGCTTTAAAAAAAATAATAATCATAAACTCATGTGGAAATGAGAAACTGAGAGAAGCAAAAAAGATGGCAGATTCACCCATCACTAGGTAAGCAGAATGATTTCAAAAACAGCCTTGAGAACAAGCAATGTAGACTGCAGAGATTTAACAGGAAACCTGTCTCCCACCCGCCCCTTCCATGCAATGCCTCAATGAGTCTTGGGGTTGTCAATCGGAAGGTTAGCGGTTTGAATCCGCTCGACGGTGGTGAGCTCCCGTTGCTCTGTCCCAGCTCCTGCCAACCTAGCAGTTTGAAAGCACACCACTGCAAGTAGATAAAGAGGTATCACTGTGGCAGGAAGGTAAACGGTGTTTCCATGTGCGCTCTGGTTTCCGTCACGGTGTCCTGTTGCTCCAGAAGCGGTTTAGTCATGCTGGCCACATGACCTGGAAAGCTGTCTGGGGACAAACGCCAGCTCCCTCAGCCTGAAAGCAAGATGAGTGTCACACCCCATAGTCACCTTTGACTGGATTTAACCGTTCAGGGGTCCTTTACCTTTACCTTAATCTGTAATTAGTTTTTGAGTTGCAGGATACTTGGTAGTGTGAATTGCCTTAATGACTCTCTGCCTGAACATAACTCTGGATAGTTACTAGACAGTGAACTCCCTTGACAAGACCTTCTTGGGTGTTTGGTGGGCAATTCTCACCCCTCCCTTAAGTCTGTGAAAGGAAACTGGGCATGTACATGGGCGATTTTGCCACGCTTGGTTGCTTCCTTGAGCTGTTGGTGATCTACAGTTTGCCCCCCTTTCCACCCACACACATAGGGCTGCTGTGAGTTTGCGGCTGCTGTGTACCAGAGCTTCTTGCAAGTGACTTCCTTTCATCTTAATGAGATTGGTGCAGGTTCAAAGCAGCATGGATGACCCATTCACCCCCCTCCCCAGCTCTTTTCCGTATTCCTGTAATTATCTTGAGGTGGGAATTTTCAATGAAATATCAAGTGCTGCTATGGAGTGGGAAAGAGAGACCTGATTGCTAGGCATTTTGGCACCCACATCTGGCTCCAGTTAACAAAATTTGTGCTGATTAAAAATTGGGTAATTAAAGTTCATTATGTCTTGGTTGGCTGATTTCCCAACTGTGTATTTATAAAGTTGATTTAGGACTATATTGTTATGAGGAGGTTGAGCTATTAAAGATAGTCATAAATCCATACAGAGTTGTGCATGTCTCCATCAAATCTAGCAATGTGCCGGTTTCCCAGTGTTTCCCTAACTATTAAATTCTGCATTATATTTGTACGTGACGTAAAATCTGCTTCCAGAAATACAACACAAGTTTAGCACTCGGGGGGGGGGGGGATCTGTTTGCAAATAACACAGAAATGAGCACCATATTCTCCTATATTTCTGGTAGAGGCTTTTAGACCACGTGAAAGCTCAGCTATAAAGCAGAAATCAACAGGATATTGCTGAGAAAATGGAATATATGGCCATGTGAATGCAGACCCAGTTAACCCTCCAGTGCAATAAGAGGAGGAGAAGAAACTTGTAAGGTAAGCCATGTTGGGGTGCTTTTTATTCCCCTTTGTTGACCCCCCAACTTCTGGCTTCTGTCCTTCTTTTGAAAGGTTTCAGAATCTTCAGAGGAATTGCCACTTCATGGGACGTTTTCTCTAGCAGCCTGTCTGCCCCCAGCGAGTCCAGAGCACATCTAATTGGTGCCAATGGAAAATGTCATGAAAGAGAGGTCAGGAGGCGTGTGACACTGGCAGACACTGCTTACATGCCCAGGGTTACAGGGCACCGCAGGGAGCCTTTGTTTCAGAATCCAGCTTTCCTTCCAGACTAATTAAGTGGCAGCTGATTGGATTGAAAATGGCAATGATGCTTGGATGCCATTCCTGTTAAAAAAACCCCAACAACAAATGCTTGCATGCCTCTCCCCCTCACCCTTAAAAAAAAAAATCTTCTTGCTCTTTTGTTCTCTTAAATTAGGGTTTCTTGCTACAGGGTCTTTCCTTGTCCTCTTCCTCAAGGATTACTACACTGGGCACACTCTTCTTCTTGAGGGAAGCTTCTGCTGCTCAGCATTCAGCTACATTTCAGCTGTTGAGTCTTTGCAGAAACATACCATAAAGGTATAAAGCCTGTCCCACAAGACAAAAAGCTTGCCCCTGAATGTAAACTCTGCTGGGTTTGCAAGGTGCTTCCGGGTCGGAGGAGTGCTAGAAATAGTGTGTGCGCATGCGCACGGGCGCTCCTCCACCCGGAAGTGTGCCAGAAACACTGCATGCATGCGCACACGCTATTTCCGGTGCTCTTCTGATCCGGAAGTCGGTCCCCGCAGCAAGAAAAAGGCACCACAAAAAGAAAGAGCACAGAATCCCCATGCCAATCCATGGAACGGCTGTGGGCCGGTTCCAGGAAGCTCATGGGCCAGAAGCGGCCCATAGGCCTTAGGTTGCTGACCTCTGGTCTAGATGTTTCTCTCATAGAGCCCAGACGTGTGTTTGTGTGTATGTGACTCCTGTAGAAGACGAGCACTGTTCACTACCCCAACCATCAATGAATCTATTAATGTTCTCATTTCTTAACTAAACCTGCTTCTTGACAGCTTTAAGCTTCTGGGGCAAGGGATGAATAGGTGTTACTTTCATGTTCGTAAAATAAGCCCTGAAATCCAAGGATTCTGTTGCAGTGTGTTTAGTTAGTGCTGGGTCATAAAGTTTAAATTCATCTGTTTTTTAAAGGTCTCATTTTAAGTCATTTATCTCTTGCTGTGTACTTAAATGCAATGTGCACATTGTGTATGCTCTCCAGGTGCAGAGAAAGTTACAGAGTTGAAAACAATTAAGTCTCCTTTTCTTTTGAAAGAGCCTCCAAATAATTGGCTAATACTAGCTGTATGGTATGGTTTATTTATGTACTGCTTTTTAGCCCCCAAAGCAGCAGACAGCATGTATACACATTAATACAAAAATAAATACACAATAAAAGTACAATACATAAAATATGTCCATCAAAATGATATAAAATAGCAGTAGGATTTTCTAAGGCTGATATCATGGGGGTGGGGAGTGGGGAATAGTAGCCATTTACCTATTGCAAGTAACAATTCAAGGGACTTAGTTCAGTGGTAGAGTACATACAAAAGGTCCCAGCTTTAGCCCTCCCCCCCCCCATGTGATGACCTTAACTTTAATCACAGTGAACCAAGTGTAACAGTTAAAATATTTGAGGGCACACCTGTAATCTACATGCTTAATCCAGGCATTGGCAAAACATTTTCAGAATACTATGAAAGTGTTATTAAATCATATTTCAGTAATCAACTGAATAATGTTTCACAACTAGATATTGCATTGGACGGAAACTCTAGTAACAGTTTGAAGGCAGAGACCTGAAAATCAAGAGGTAGTGGCATCAGTTTTCAAGTAAAAGATTCGACTACAATTCCAAAGCAATTTAAGCAATTCCTACTTGTTAACGAAAACAAGCAACAGTAGTTCGAGTTGCTAGCTAAATTAATGGTGCAAAATGAGCGTCCAGGAAAATGTATTGAGCATTTTCCTCCCCACTTCCATGTTTGATGCTGTTAAATTGAATTGTTGGTGAGGGTGGGAAGAAGGTTTCATGGTCACATTTCTAGGGGGTGGACTAAATGACCCCTGGAGTACCTTCCATTTCTACAATTCTGCAGTTCTGTGATTCTGCGATATTGGGTCTGTGTGTCATACTGATGTACATTTTGTTCTAGGTGGCTTAGCTTGGTCAGAATCAAGTATACACTTCCAGAGTTAATGCTAAATACATTGCTTCTGGTAAATGAACCACCATAGCCAAGTGGGCTCATTTGGGAGCAGGTAGTCATTAAAATGTCATTATCGTAACCAGTTTAGGCTTAGTTAAAATGGTTTAAAAATACTTTTTAAGAATCTCAAAAGTGATTTTTTCTGATGCCTGTTTTGATCACTTACTGAGGTTTCCCCACTTACCTCTTGGGATCAAGATGAGATCAAGGCTTTGATGTTTGTGATAGATACTTTGTAGAATGCAACACATATTTTACTGTGGAACAGCAGAATTATGTAATGTGAGCACTTGCCTATCTTAAAAGGAACAAGTGCATCTTGGACCTTTTTTGGGCTGGGACAGTTCTTCACTGAGTGCGTGAACTCTCAGCACTCATCCACACTTCCCCATGTCTTGCTGCTTTTCCTCCGGGGAAAACCGCACTTTGCCTCTCAGTCGAAGCAAACGACAATTGGGTTTTCCATGGATTGCTATTTGTTCCAATTTAGAGCTAAAGAGTGGATTTTTCTTAGGAAAGGTGCAGGGCATTGGAAAAACTGCTCAGGCCTAGAAATTAAGGGTCAAGCCGAAAAAGCTCTCAGACCCATGCTTTCTAGGCATAGGGCAAGCAGAAGTATAAGTGAGCCTACAATTCTATTTAGTCTGCCTGTAGGGAGCTGTCCAGTCTTTCAGAGAATAATAATCAGTGTGCAAGGTTTGCCTGCCAATTCAGTTCCGATTTTGAAATCCTTCCCTTTCTGGAACAAATATTTATTTAGTTTTGGTGCATGTATTTCTCCTTAACTTTCAAATCTGTGTGGCCTGTTCTCTGCTCTTGCTCAAACTGTGTTATTATAGCAGAATTGACCCAATTATTACAGGAAAGGAGGATTCGATGTTCATGTGGTGTTGGCATTTTCCTTGTTTCCGCAGCCCCCTCCCCGTTTCTTTTTCTTTTGCAAAGAGAACATGTTGGCCTTCTTAACTTGAAGGCAGAAAGGGCAACGGGCTTTCATTCAATTAGTTTCATGGTCTTTGTGTTGTGCAGTAGGGTTGCCAATTTTTCTTCTGCTAGCACTGTAACTTGCACTTTCCCTCATTAAACTGGCTTTATTAACAAGCTCCGCAGGAGAACTAGTATTGGTCTTGATGGAGGCCCAACTGCAGCACAATATTCCTTGGAGCTGCTGCGTATCTTGGCTCTGCATAGACTCAAAAGGTTCTGCTGGCTCTGAATAATTTCTTAGGTGTCAGCTTTTTGGCATGCGGGATGTTAAGACAGTTGGTCCACAGAGAGAGGGCACAGAGAGAGGCAGAGAAGCACTGTCTGACCCTCATGGCTCTCCAGTGCTGGGGTTGGTCTAGCATCAGATTTGGGCTGCAAAGAGCCTGTCTTCATGCTGTCAGAAATTATTTTAGCCCACACTTGCTGTGAGAGGCCCTTTGCAAGAATGACCTTGAGCGATGAAAAGGCTTTCTGTGACTAACAAAACGGATTTTGCTGTCTCTGTACCATTGTAGCTCATACCAAGTTCCAGCTTTTATGTGCTCTGCAATTCTAGCTGATTTCCCTATAAATGGTTTTACATTGGAGAATACTTGATTTTTTAAATTCTTTTATGTAAAAAGTGTATTAATTTTCTTTAGAAAAAAAATTACTGTATATAACTATTGATGTTTCTCAGAAGACAACAGCTTCTTACGTAAAATGTAAGGGGGAAATAGTTTTGTGTCTTTTATTTAGTTATCTTCCTTTATCAATTAAAGTTTAATAACATTTCCCGTGCTCCAATATGTTTGGGATTGAGGGAGGGGGGATTGAAGTGTTCTGTAAATGAGATCCACAAAGAAGGGCGAACAAAGGAGTTTCTTTAGTGACTAATTTCACAGCACCAGATTTGATGTTGTTCCTTCTGCAAATGTCAATTATGGTACCTGTAGCAGGTAACTGTAGGTGAACCCCTGAGAGATGGCAAGGAGAAGCATAGTCTAGTTTTCCACAAACACACATTGTTCCTTTTTTAGCAAGGGACCACAGAGATAGGTATCATAAAGGATTGAGTCATCAATTCAAAATGGAGTGCTTTATAGGCAGGTGGGCGAGTGGGGAGATGGGAATCCCAACATGTTTCAAGCTAAAGCCCTTCCCTGGTGGGTGGGGGGAATAGTTCAATAGAAACTTTTCTTCAAAAAGCATGGCTGTGTGGCTTCTTTTACAGGAACATGTATAACCATGCTTTTGAACAGGAGTTTCTTTTGAACTAAATATCCTAAGATGGAGACCTTATTCTAGCTTAAAATGTATTGTGATTCCAGCCCTCCCAACCACAAAAATGCTTTTTGTGCCTATTACTCAATTATATATGCTCTCCATTGTTGGGGTGCTACCCAAGAAGGTACTGGAAATGCCATTACTACCTTGGTGATGAAAATTCTGGTCAGAGGTAGTCTGAAGGCTCAAATCTAAAACTTTCTTTATCATGCTCCTTATGAGGAGTGGCTAAGGGAGCTGGGCATGTTTAGCCTGGAGAAGTGGAGGTTAAGGGGTGATATGATAGCCATGTTCAAATATATAAAAGGATGTCACATAGAGGAGGGAGAAAGGTTGTTTTCTGCTGCTCCAGAGAAGCGGACACGGAACAATGGATCCAAATTACAAGAAAGAAGATTCCACCTAAACATTAGGAAGAACTTCCTGACAGTAAGAGCTGCTCGACAGTGGAATTTGCTGCCAAGGAGTGTGGTGGAGTCTCCTTCTTTGGAGGTCTTTAAGCAGAGGCTTGACAACCGTATGTCAGGAGTGCTCTGATGGTGTTTCCTGCTTGGCAGGGGGTTGGACTCGATGGCCCTTGTGGTCTCTTCCAACTCTATGATTCTATTCTATGATTCTATGCCTCAGTATGGTGATTGAGATGAGAATGGGCTCTGATCATTCTCTTCACATTGTAACTGGGTTTTTCTTTTACTTCCCAGGTTCCCTGAAGAGCCCTGTGAACAAGACAGCACTTACCTTAATTGCCGTGAGCTCCTGCATCCTGGCCATGGTGTGTGGTACTCAGCTGTCCTGCCCACTGACTGTCAAGGTGACCCTCCACGTTCCTGAGCACTTCATTGCTGATGGTAAGAGCACCAGCCTCACTGCTATGATGATAATTGCAGAGCCCTTCTCTCACACCCCAAGCTTCCTAAAGATGTCATAGGCCATCTGGGGCAGAGGGGTTTGGGATCTTTATTTTAAATTGATCTAGCTCAGCATCTTGTCTCTGATTGTTAGGGTGGCAGAAAACCAGAGTGTGGAGTTTTTCATAAAATGACTTTTTCTCAACTTGTTATTGCTGCTTAAATTTAATTGTGTGTAATGTACATATTTGATTAGGAATATGTTATCTATAATTGCAGATACACACTTATAACAAAACAAGCAATGAAAATATAGTATAAATTATTCCATTTATATTCCCCCACCCCCAGTAACATATAAGGATTTCTTTAATCGTTTTTTATGTCCTTCCTCATGTAAATATAGTTTTTATGGCAAATATGAGATAAATAATCATGAGCTCACAATAACAATAAGAATTATCCATCATTCCCAATTTAAAAATAAATATACACTAATATATGCTGGCATACGCTCAAGTAGATACCTACTGGTGATTATAATACAGTGGTGCCTCGCAAGACGAAAAGAATCCGTTCCGCGAGTCTCTTCGTCTAGCGGTTTTTCGTCTTGCGAAGCAACCCTATTAGCGGATTAGCGCTATTAGCGGTTTAGCGGCTATTAGCGGCTATTAGCGGCTTAAGGGATTAGCGGATTAGCTGCTAAAAGGCTATTAGCAGCTTAGTGCCTTAGAAAAAGGGGGTGGGGAGCGAAAAAAAATCGCAAGAATCGCAAGACATTTTCGTCTTGCGAAGCAAGCCCATAGAGAAATTCATCCTGCGAAGCGCATTGAAAAATGGAAAACCCTTTCGTCTAGCGGGTTTTCCGTCTTGCGAGGCATTCGTCTTGCGGGGCACCACTGTATATACATTCAAATATAGAAAGGGGCAGCAAGATCTTCAGGCCATGAGTAATGGATGGTGGATGTTTATCCTTCCAACCTCGAAGAAATCTCTGCTTCATTTTACTGCTTTGTTAAATGGCAGCACAATCAAATTTTACACTTGTGCTGTTTAGCAAGTCCAAGTTCCTGTATTTACCGTATTTTTCTGTGTGTAATACACCCCCTATTTTGGGGGGCTCAAATTTAAGAAAATGGGGTGAAGATTGCCAGTTGTTGAGCTTTTTTGAGGGGGGGGGGATTACCCTGGGTTGTTCAGCTTTTTTTTAGGGGGAATTGCCGAAAATCACTCAACTGCACGCATCGCTAAATCCACCTTTTGTCTGTCCCCTCACCAGCAGAAGCTGCCAATCGCCCACACAATTGCCGCAGTGTCAACCAATCAACCATTGACGCAGCAACCAATAACATGCACAATAGTTGCTGACAGCTGCAGCAGCAACCAATCAAATGTCCACCCTATGCACTACCCATGTATAAGACGACTCCCATTTTTTTAGCATGATTTTTACAGAAAAAAACAACAAGTCTTATAGATGGAAAAGTACGGTATTTGTGATATTTTTATATTGCCCTTCTCTTTAGGGATACTAGGACAACGCAGCTGGTAGAGCAAGAGGCTCTTTATCTTATGTTCATGGGTTTGAGCTCCACATTGGGCAAAAGATCCCAGCATTTCAGAGGGTTGAGCTAGATAACCTTTGAAGTCACTTCCAGCGCTGATTCTTAATGGTCTCCACCCATTCCCCTGGTCCCATCTCATTCTCCCAAAGTCCTCATAATTAGGCCATTGGTTTTCAACCAGTCTTCCATGGCACCCTGGAGTGTCCTGAGGAATGTTCAGGGTAGCCCCAGGGCCCATGCTTTCATTAAATTGCATCCCATATCTTCCTGCATTATCTCTCTCTCTTTCTTCCTGAAGAACATTCAAGGAAACCAGCTTTAACTTGCAGCCAATTATCTTCCTGAAATAAAACAATGGCAAAAAAGTGGGGAAATGCTTTTGCATGACTGTTTAATTTCTTAAAATCTCTCTTCCCCCCATTCAACAACAACAAACAAACAAAAATCCTCCCCAGCTTCAGTAACTAACAGTTCCTTAGTTTTACACAAGGTTATTGAGAAATGCAAGAAAATAGCAAAGTAGCTTGATGGTGTGTGCTCTATAAGGAAGGATTTTAAAATAACCCTGAAAGTGAGGAGTATCTACAGTGTTTTTCGCTCCTTCTACCCCCAACATCGCTCCACCCTCTTCTTCTCTACCTCCCCCCACCCCACCCCGGCAACGTTCCTCCTCTTTAACAGTGATATAGCTTTATGGGAACAGAGAGAATGTTTCAAGAAAGCACCATGTCTGCATGTGTGTCCTGTGCTATGCGTTTCTCGCTTTCCTTTCCCACAATGGCAAAATATTTCTGCTTTTGATCTTGTTTTGCCCTCTCCAACCCCCCCCCCCCCACACCACCACCACGTGTGCACAAATTTCAGGAAAGGCAGGCTGGGGCTGCTATGTGGAATATGTCAGCTCAGCCCCGCAGAGCAGTGGCATTTCTTGGGTTCCCATTGACACATGTGCTGCCACTTACATGTGTGCCAAAAAGGAGCAGGGCAGAATGGGAAGGGGACAGGGAAATCCCCACTTACACATGTCCTGTAATGGAACCCTAGTGTAAGTGGTTTGCCACATGAGAGCTGTGATTTGCCAAGGGACCTGAGGACTCAAAAATGTTGAAAACCCCTGAATTAGGCTGAGAGACCCTGAATGTCCTAACAACACCTAGTAAGCTGGCAAGCCCAGTAGGATTTTGAACCCAACTCTCCATTTTCTAAGCCCATCACTCTGACCACAGTACAACACAGACTTCAAAACTCTCTCTCTCTCTCTCTTTTGAGAGAGTACTGCGCTGTTTTGTTCATCTCTTCCTGATAGTAGTATTCTTTATGAATTGTTTACCCCACCCTTCCTCCCTAATGAGCCGAGGGCAGCAAACCCCAGAATGTTAACACAATAAAATTTTAAAAAAACAACCCATAATAATAAAAGTGATTAAAAACATCTAAAAACAATTAAAATTACCTAAAACAAATAAAAGCAATTACATACCCTCACAGCTTATAATTTCCAGGGATAGTTATCTCATACATCAAATGCCTGGGGGAACAGGAATGTTTTAAAACCCTCCCTGAGCATTAATGATGAAGGAGGGAGGGAGACGTCACCATGAAAGCGTTCCATGAGTCAGGACCCTGCCGTGAGTCTGGGAAGCAACCTTTGACAGCACCAACAATAGGACCTGTTAACAAATATTTTCAACAGTTTTTCAATTCATAAAGTGTTTTGTGATTCATCCCTTGCTTTTTAATCTCATGTCAACCCTGCCAGGAATATGGGAAGTTGCCTCATAGAGGTCAGGCTATTGTCCACTTGGCCAGTATTGTTTACTGTGATTAGCAGCAGGTCTCCGGGGTCTCAGGCAGAAATCTTTCCCAGTAGAGGAGGCTAGTCCATTCAGGCAAGTGGGGCATTGCCCCACCAGTCTCAATCTGCCCTCTGCCACCCCCCCCAATCTATGGAAAGTGCCATTGCTCAGTGGGGGAGCACTTAGCAGACTCAGTCCCCAACACATGCAGAATGAATGCTTCCTGTTTGAAACCCAGGAAATCTGCTGCCAGCAGATAATACTGAGCGAGATGAATTGGTGCTGTGACTTGGTGTAAGGTAGCTTTCTGTGCCCCTGTCTTTCTTCTTATTTAAACCAAACCAATGGTTGGGACTGCCAATGAGACCCTCCTCCTTAATCTCAGTATTCCCATTGTAGACCTCTGCAGAGAAGAGGATGGGGCCAAAAGTAGAAGTTGGTTCTGCCTGTCATTGGCTCTGACCTCTCTGCCTTCTGCCCTACCATTCCTAATGGGCACCAACCACCACTGATCTTTTCCCAACCCCTGCTACTGGAGCCTTTCTAAACTGGAGTTTGAACCAGAGGCCTTCTGCATTTAAGACATGCAATTTGCCATTGAATTATAGGCAGAAAAACAGCAACTTGCTACACACATCACCTTAGTTCTTCAATGTCCAAATAGAGCACTATTCACCATCCTTCATTGGGCTGACCTTGGAGTTTCTGTTTCCAGGCTGGAAGTTTGCTAGGCTGGACTTTTTCACTGAACTCATCACTCACAGGAATTACTCAATGGAGGGGACCGGGAGAGCAATGCAGTGTGTGAATCAGCCCTGAGGCACCCAGTTTTTTTGCTGCTAGTGCCTCATCATATCTGAATTGCGGAGAAAATGGTATTTGCCTTCAGGGCTCAGGAAGCCAGTCTATTTCAGCATCCTAGTGTCATCCGAAATGCTACAGTGTGGGCAGGAATGCCATGAAAGGAGAATTGGGAGTGGGTGGGGATAGACAGTTCTGCCTGGAGCATAATATAGATCTTTGCATGGGAAGGGCTGGTACATTTTATTTTATTTTACTTCCCTTCTACACCTTCTGCATAGATACTATCTATTTGGCATTATTAGAGGGTATGTGCTGATTTGTAAGGAAATGTTTCAGTGTATTTTAACAGCCTGTTATGGCAACTGTTCTTATCCTGTGCTCCAAGCAGCCAGATAGTGCTGTTGGGGCTAACAGGGGAATTTCCAGAAAGGAGGAAAGGGTCACCTCCCCCACCCTTCACCTAAAGCAGAACTGGCTCCACTGTACTGAACACATAGCAGCTGGTGGATGTGACTCCCCTGAAGCCCTTAATCATCAGGCAGGGATATCAGGGATCAGGCAGTCCTTATGGGAACATGGACCTAAGTTGTAAAGGGTCTTGCAAATTAATTCAGTAAACCTTGAACTTAGCCCAGTAGCACATGGACAGCCAATGCAAGCTTTTAAGCACTGGTGTTGTGTGCTGGCAGTTGTCTGTCTGCACCAATGATATAGCCACAGCATTTTGCACCAACTGGAGCTTCCAAACCAATCTGAATGTTAGCCCCCCACAGAGTGTGTTGCAATAATGCAGTCTTGAGGTTGCCACTGCATGAGTAATTGTGGCCAGGCTATTCTCAGTCAAAGAACAGCTGGAGTACCAGCTGTACCTGGCAAAAGACACTCCTAGGCACTCCAGTGCTGCAAGCTAGGTAGTTTTACAATTATACAAGTGACCTCTGCTACTCAAAACCTTTGTCTTCTGGCTTCAGGTTTTGATGGTGTGTAGCAAAACTTTGATTGGCGGTGTGAGACACCTTCCCAGTACTGTTTCTATTTTTAATGTTATGACTGATAAAAGCCTCATACCTTCACTTAGAAGCTGCTCATCTCTGCTGCTTTTTCTGGTTCTCAGATGGTGAACTTGCTAATTTCTGATGGGGAAAAGAATGAGATGCTGATGCATTAGTTGGGAGCCATTGCCGCTTTCTATTGCGCTCCCCACCCCCAAGGTGAAAGTTCAAGGTTTCTTGAATTTAGCTGACCTTATTAGCCCAACATGCAGTGAGCACCAAGTTCAACTACTAAGGGCAAATTACATTTTCTTCCTTCTGCTGTGACCCTTCACTCAGTCACTTCTAACCTTCACCTTTTTTTCTTCTTACCACAAGGGCAAATTAAACAGCATCCTTCTCTTTTGGATCAAATGTTTTGCACAAAAACTCATAACAGAGCAGGAGCATGGAGGCACTATGCTTGTTTCTTAGTGGTGGGTCACTGTTGCTTACCAGGATGGGTGAGGTGGAGAGGGTGTTGTGCAAACACTCTAGCAGAGCCCATCTGGCACTGCTGCTGGTGTGTTTGCTTCCAGGGCTCAGAAGTCGGCAGAAGGCTTTGGGGCTGTTCCTCATAGCCACTTGTTCCTAGTGCAGGAGTAGGGAACCCTACCCCCCTCCAATGTTGCTAGACTCCAGCTCCTGTTAGTGCAACAACATCATCATCATCATCTTCATTTTTTATTTGTATGCCACCTTTCCACAGTTAAAAAGCAATGCTCAAGGCGGCTTACAGCATAACAAGATTTACATAATTACAAAAGTAATAAACAATAAATAAACCACACCAAAAAATAAATAAATAAACACACAACCAAATGGGAAACAATTTCCACATAAATCAAAATCTAAAACTAAGAATACAGCATTAGTGTCACAGTTTAAAATGACATAGGTAAAAAATAACAGCAATTTAAACAAAAACAAAACAAAACAGTGCCCTCCCTGCCCAGCAGCGGCATCAGTCCTTTATAGAGTCCATCAGGCCCCACCCTAGGCCAGGTGTTGGGTGGCAGGACTGGGGCCCTCAGGCGCTGAGCAGGGGAGTATAGCATGCTGGATCAGACCTTGACTAATCTACTCCATCATCCTACACTCACAGTAGCCAACCAGATTCCTATGGGAAACCAGCAAGCAGAACATGAGCACAAGAGCACTGTCCCTTCCTGTGGTTTTCTAGCAGCTGGTATTTGTAAGTACTGCTGCCTCCAACTGTGGAGGTAGAGCATATCCATCATGGCTAGTAGCTATTGATAGCCCTCTCCTCCATGAATTTGCCTAATCCTCTTTTAAAGCCATCCAAGTTGGTGGCATCACTGCCTCCTGGAGGAGCGAGTGCCATAGTTTGGCTGAGTGTTGCATGAAGAAGTGTTTTCTGTTATCTGCCCTAAATCTTCCAACATTCAGCTTCCCTGGATGCCTACAAGTTCTAGTGCTATGAGACAGGGAGACAAACTTTTCTCTATCCAATTTTTCCAGGCCATGCATAATTTTATATTCTTCTTTCCTGTCACCTCTTGCCTTTTTTTCCTAAACTAAAATGTCCCAACCATGGCAACCATTCTTCATAGAGGAGTAAATCCACCCCCTTGATCATTTTGGTTGTCCTTTACTGAACCTTTTCCAACCCTACACTGTCTTTTTTGAGGTGAGGTTATGAGAACTGTACACAGTACTCCAGATGTGGTTGCACCTTATAATTGTATATCGGCATTGTGATGCTGATAGTTATCCTAGGTGGGGGAGGGAAGTAAGTAAGGGAAAGACAACTGGAGTGGACTCTTTGGTCCTGGTTTCCACAATGGATCCCAGTGGTAGCATTTCTCTCTCAAAAACTGGCACAAACATTCTTCTTCTTCTTTGATGATCACTCAGAGCCAAGTAAGATTGTCTTCCATAAACATGGTTTTAACAATGAGTTCGTAAGTGACTGTGGAGGCCAATTCCCACACGTCCTTCCACAGTGGGGACATTGGTTCCTGGGCAGGAGTTGATCATGGTGTGGATTTGCCAGGCGTGCCTTCCTCTTAGCACGTTTCTCCCTTGTGTTCTGAGTTCGAGTGTCTTCAAAGTCCATGACACCTTTGGTAAAGGCTGTTCTCCAACTGGAGCGCTTGCAGGCCAGTGTTTCCCAGTTGTTGGTGTTCATACAAATCATCCAATATCCAGATGGGTTTTTATACACTCCTTAAATATGTCCCAACCTTTCCAACAGCAGTTGGAACCAAGCATAAGCCAACTGTATTGTCTACACTCACTGGCTGTGGCTTTTCAGAATTTCAGGCATAGAGTCTCTTCTATCCCAGATGCCAAGGACTGAGCCACTTTTATGCACTGCATGTCCCCAGGAGAACATAATTTAGGAGTTTTCCCGCTGACCTCTCCCATTGCTTTCTAAGCCCCAAGAGAATACATTTCCAATCAGTATGGAGAAAACTACTCTCCATTTTTCAAGCCCCAAATTGTTTAATTCCTTTTAAGAAGCTAAATTAATGTATTCAGTGCTGGGAAAGAAGTTAAACTAATAACACTTTATTGGGTGTTATTAAAAACTTCTAGCCCCAATGGTATCCCTAAATGGTTTTCTGTAGTTTGCTGTCAGAATGATTTGAAGCTGTTAAAGAAACAGCTCTCAGTGTTTCTGTTTGTCAAGGAGAGAGACTCTATAGGAGTTTGCATAAACTCAACCCAGCTGAAACACAGCAAGAGTTCATGCATACAACTTTGACAAGGCTTTTGTGAGCGACAAAGTGCTGTCCCCAATATTGCACTGCAACCTGGCTCAGCTTGAGCTTGGATGAAGAGGGCACTGGGAGAAAACACCTTACAGCGCCCTGGCAAGAAAGTGCAACATTTCTGAATAGGAGACAGCTGCTGATACTTCCAGCCTCACCTTGGCAGCTAAGGATGCTGCTCTCCATTGAAAGTCCCCTACTCTCTCTCACACACACATACACACATTTCAAACGATGTTTTACAGTGTCATTATAGATGCCATTCTCATTCTACAGCTAGCTGTTCCACCGGGCCCCCTCTCTTCTTTCTCTTTAGAAAAGTCATTATGTCTGAATTGGAAAACAGCCCATTTCTTCCCCATTTCCAAGGATATTAATCTGTTTTACTGGTATTTCATTGGCAGGCCTGTGCAAGTGTTCTGAATACTTGCATAATTTGCTCAGCTGCCTTTTTCCCAAAGGGACTGGGTTATAAGTGATTCCATTTTTTATTGTAATATTATGGGGACATGTTGGATTTCATCTTATTTCAGCTTCTTTTCTCCCATTCTAAGAGGGAGCACATTTTAGTATTTAGAAGATGGTAAGACTGAGGGCTGGAGGGGGGGGGGAGAGAGAGAGATTTATACCTATTATTATACTACTGGCACAGGGGACATACACCCTATGTAAATTTCACCATTTGCCCACCTTTCATTATCTTTTTTTAGTCTTACATAGAGAATAGCAGTGTTGCATGAAGCATTTTATTTTATTCATCACCCCCATCAACCAACCAACCAAGTAAACAAACAAGCAACAAAGTTCAATCTTGACTATGTCTGTTTGAAACAAATCAACTTCAAACTATGATTTATGAAGCTGGCTTGTTTCAGCAAACCGTAGCTAATATTAACCTCAGTTACATGCAAACCCTTTCAGTTAACCAAAATTGAAAGCAAAACCTTTTGAACTTCTCCACATGGCCATGTTGGAGGAGAGGGAGTATACAAGCTCAGGTGGAAGTCCAAGCTCATTTCCATTCATAATAAGTTATGACTTACTATGATGTTTGAATGCCACCATGGTGCAAAACATGACGTGAAAAGCCTCCGCATAATACTGTTCTTGCCTGATTTTGTCCTTTATGTTTAAGATGCCATTCCATTAAATAGATAAAATTACTACTTACAGTTTCCAATCTTTAGGGCCACATTCCACCCAATTTTTACAGTGTATGTTGCATAATAGGTTCCCCAAAGAACTTGAAACTCCACTGCAGTGTGAGATTTACAGACACACAATGTATGACTTCTTGAAGTTCTATTTTGTGGCTCACATCTGTTAGGGAATTGTTAATGTCTCACAAATGTTTAGAAGATGAACCCGTGGAACTTTGATCAGAACTAAAGATGCCTAGTGGGAGAGATGTTCCTATCTATCTGTTCTGGGCCCCTTGAAAGCATTGTCATGCACACAAAACCTCTTGGGACCTATGTGCCATGTTGTGTATTTTGGATGATGCATTAATCTCTGATGAAGAACGTGACCTACTTATTGCAGACAAGCCATGGAAGTAGCATGACATCTGAGACATCAGGTGTGTCTTAGTAACCCAAAAGACTTGAAGCTACACAAAATCAGAATGATGTGAGTGGGAAGGGCATTAAAGAGTGGGAAAGAAGCAATGTTGGCACAAAATATTGGGAACTGCATAAGGTTACAGTTAAATGGAAATGAGTGCCAGCTCCAGAAGCAAAATATGGGGGAAGCTATTTGATTGGGGGCAGCTGTGAGGACTCATTCTGTGCTCATATTTCCTTAGTTCTGTTAATTTGTTTGTTGGTTTTTGTGTCCTCTTTCTACTCTTTGAACCATCTCTGGGATTGTGCAGCTGCTCCATCAACATGTCAGGGACAGATGGTCCCATTCCTGCTGGATGTGGCATTAGGGCAAACCAAGATTTCCTGGAACAGGCAGCTGACCTCTTTTTTAATTATTGGCATAGAAGATTGCAGTTTCTTCGTTTTGGCTTGACACCAGTGGCACCATGTCATTGAATTAGAGAATAACTTCCCTGGATAAAGGGGAAAGCAAGACATGGGTAGAAGGTACCTTGAAATGAGGAGGATCATGGGAGGAAAGGTAGCCTGTTCTGCAAAATACATTATTTTTTAAAAGTATTTTAGGTCCTCTAGTTTTTAGCCTTCCACCTAATAGTTTTTTTGGGGTTCAGGAGGTGGGAGGAGGAAAATGCATGCTTACTAGAAATAGATAAGCAGATGCACAGGAGATGATCTTGAAACATTTGAGGGTATATCCTGCGCAGCTCCAAATTTTCGTCTAACTGTGGCTGCTAGAAAATTTCTGCCTCCTCCTCCTTCTTTATTATCATATTCATAGAGGAATTTTGATATACACAGTAAACAAAATAAAATAAAATATTTGAGCAGAAGAGTTAGACTACATTTTTTAAATGCCAGAAGAACATATAGAATGCATTTTTAATGCTTGGCAAAATGCCGTAAATAAAAAACATTTGAAATGAGAAAAGCGCAATCCATACGTGAGTGCAGAAATGTTGGAGAAACTGCAGGAGGCAGCTGGAGAGAACCCTGCTAGATTGTGTGGCTAGTCAAAGCTTGGTTGTTGTTGTTAAAATTTGTGTACTGCCCTATACCTGCAGATTCCAGGGCGGTTACAACATAAATTCACAATATAAAAACACAAATGCATAATAAAAACAAAAACAACCCAATACCCGCCCCCCCAACAAATCTTAAAAGGGCATTGGATGTCAATCAGCCAAAGCCTGGATAAAGAGGAAAGTTTTTGCCTGGCACCTAAGGTTATAATGAATGTGCAAGGTGAATTTCCCTGGGGAGAGCATTCCACAAATGGGGAGCCACTGCACAAAATTCTCATTCTCATGTTGCCACCCACTCAACCTCCTGCACCAGAGGCACACAAAAAGGGTCTCAGAAGATGATCTCAGGGTTTGGGTAGGTTCATATGGAAAGAGGCGGCCCTTGAGGTATTGTGGTCCTGAACCATTTAAGGCTTTATAGGTCAAAACCAGCACTTTGATTTGGGCCCTGAAACTAATTGGTAGCCAGTGCAGTCAGACTAGGATCGGTGTAACAGGTTCAAACCATCTTGCTCCAGTGAGCAACCTGGCCACTGATTTCTCCATCAGCTGAAGTTTCTGAACCATCTTCAGAGGCAGCCCTACATGTAATGCATTGAAGTAATCTAACCTTGAGGTTACTAGAGCATAGACAACAGTAGTTAGGCTATCCCTGTCCAAATAGGGGTGCAGCTGGGCCACCAGCCAAAGCTGATGGAAGGCACTCCGGGCCACTGAGGCCACCTGAGCCTCGGGTGACAGCAAAGGATCCAGGAGTACTCACACGCTACATACCCTCTCCTTTAGAGGAAGTGCAACCCCATAAAGAACAGGCATTAGGTCTAGGGAACCACCCACTAACAGGCTTATCTGGATTGAGCTTCAGTTTGTTGGTTCTCACTCAGTCCATTATTGAAGCCAGACACTGGTCCAGCACTTCCACTGCTTCACCTGCAGATGATAAGGAGAAATAGAGCTGAGTTTCATCAGTATTTTGCTGACAACATACGCCAAACCTCCTGCTAACCACACCCAGCTGTTTCATGTAATGTTAAACAGCATAGGATATAGGGTTGAACCCTGTGGTAAATCAGCAGAATCCCTAATCTGTCCTGATTGATCAATGCCAGGAATACACACTCTAGATTCCCTTCCAACTGAACAGATAGCCTGGAGAGAGGGGGAGAGAGAGGGAGAGAGAGAATCTCTATAGACCACAGCAACTCCCTCTCCCCGAGCCTTGAGTCTGGCCTGTTGCTGCACTGAGTACCCAGGTGGGCACAGGTGGGTGAGACCAACTCCACCCTGTTCACCCACCCAGGTTTCAGTGATACATGCCAGATCAGCCTCCTCATCCATAAGGAGTGAGTGAGGGAGGTCTTTCTACAAGCCGACCTGGTATTCTTCAAGAGCAGCTGCAGACCCAAGGGCTGGCTGATATGGCAACCACAGTTTCCTAAGTTGGAGGAGGGGCTGCCACACAACAGACACTAACTCTCTGTGTCATGTACCCCTTACCCAGCCTGCCCCAACTCTCCAACCTTGAACCACCGTAATTGAGGCACCCCCTGCTTTCCCCCACTCCAAGCACATCCTACAAAGAGCCTTTACAAAATAAGGTTAAAACAGTTAAAACTATTAAAACAATTAAAAGCAAATTAAATCAGTCAGAACAATTGGGGACATAACAGCAAACCCCAACCTAAGGTTCCTCTGGCTGTCTCAACTTCCAAGGCTGCAGTTAACTTCCAGGGTCCCATGCAATAGACGGCAGGGGGCAGGCCCCACAGGACTCACACCAAGTGCTGTAATAAAGAGGGAAATGTCTTGACCTTACACTCCTTCAGTGTGCCATTAGTGCACTGGGTGCATAGCTTGAGCTTTCTTGGTGGCAAGCAGACCCCCCCTGCCCTCCCAGACTACTGAAGCAATCAGATTCTCAGTCTCCTGTGATTTCTAAAGTTTTGAGTAATGATAAAAGTGTCCTTCATTTCTCATAATATACTGCATTATATACAAACACTGGGATGGCTGCTGATCTTCTAACATGGTTGTTAAACAGAAATATAAGGCTAACGGTTGGGATTGGAGACGCAGGGGCGGATGGATATAAGGTTGAGAGAGAACTCCTGCTCAGTCCAAATGATTAATCCTCCATGAATTTATTACATATGTCTCAGTTAAACTTGGCAATAAGCTTCTGTTTCATTGCAGTAAGCAAGTGTCTGAGAGCTGTGGGCTGGAGCAAAGGACACCAGTGGGCTGGGCTGGGAGTTTGTCCTTGCAGAACAACAGCTTGAAATACGATGCCAATTAAAGCAAGGCCAGTGTTTTTACAACCCTCCTACATGTTATAGATGCTAGAAGAGCATTGCTGAATTTGTTAGTGAGAGAGGCTGATAGGAAGGTGTGCAGCCAGTGGTGTAGTGTGGGTGAGACTGTGTGGGGCCCTGACCCCAGGCATATTTTTTTGAAGGGATTCAACCAGACACCCCCACAACGGGCTCCCTCATCAAGGCCAGAACTGTGGATAGGGAAGGTGTGCTGATGGACATCTGCAGTGGCAGAGATGGCAAATACACCCCAAGAAAAGCACTTTAGGCACATGCCTGCAAAGCCTATTACACCTGGATCAAAGCATTGTTCTAGAGCAGCTTTCTCCAGCCTACAACCAGGTGTTGTTGGGCTACAGCTCCCATCATTATCAGCCAGGATGGGGAAACTTATGCTAAATATCAAATGATCAGCACTATTCTGTCCTACTATGGGAGGACTGGAATATTAATGCACTTTGTAAAGGTTAGTGGATATTTCTCAGAACTCTGTAGTAATGTTAGAATTGTGTTGTCTCATCAAGTTTTTGTTTGTTTCTAAAATGTATACCTCCCCACTTTCAGTGGCAATTAGCTTAATACCCAAATCCATAAATAAAGTGATAGTAGCACATTGAAAATGACAAAACAGTAAAGGATAGAAAATTAATAACTGACTATTAAGGGCTTAAGAGTTTCCGAAGCTTTTAGGAATATGGTCTGATGGTTGGTCCATCAGTGTTCTTATCACTGACTGGCAGTGACTCTCCTGAGTTCAGGTAGAGGACATTCACAGTCTAGCAGGAGATGCCAGGCATCAAACCTGGGATCTTTTTGCATGCAAAGGAGATGCTGTACCACTGCAGTACGCTCCTTTACCTTAAGTCTTTTAAAAGTCATGCAAAACAGAAATGAGCTTGCCTGGTGCTAGAATTTACAGTGAAGGAGGCACCAGCTAGATTCCACAGGTGGGGCCCCACCACCAAAAAGGCATTCTCCCTGGCTGGCACCTACCCTGATTCAAAGAGTGAGACTTCCCTGATAATATCCTCAATATATGTCAATGTGCAGGCAGTGCAAGACTTGGGGTTTTTCATTAAAACACTTTTTTTCCAAGAAGGGGAGTTTTCCAAGAAACCAACCAGTGCTTTTTAGTGTGTGTGTGGGGGGGGGGGAGATCTGATAAACTTAAATATAAGGGCCTGCCTTTGCTGCACATTGTAATAAGAAGCTGTACAAGCATGGGTAGCAAGTTGCTACTGTCTTCCATATGAGCTTCGTCACCCAAGACCCTGGCTCCCCTACCCCCTCAGAGATCTTGAGGATAGATAAGTCTGGGTTCTTGAATCACCACAGGAATGCAGCCAGCAAGCTCTAGGTGCAGCACCGCAACTTTCATTATTCCAGACTCCTGGCCATGCTGTCTGGGACTGGTAAAAATTCAAGCCCAACCTGGAGGGCAACACATTGGTTGTCCTGAGACTGAATGAGAGAATGAGGCCTCTGTTTTCTCTGTTCTTGAGGATGCACCATTAACCTCGTACTTGAATGTCTCCTCAAACCAGCTGCAACCTGAGAGGACCTTTCTGCACACCAAGCTCTTTTGGAGCCACATGAGATATCCTGGTTGTGCTGGAAAGCACACCTGTATGACCCTGTTAACTGTTGAGCGGTCTTCTTCTAGGATACCTGAAGGCCTTTTCTTTGCTGCACACGGACCTACTTATCGCTGCAAAAATACTTAAATCTTCAGCTTCCTCTAGGCTGGTGCTGGAACACACATTCGGCCTGATGTATTAAGCCCTACTGGGAGCTGTCCATGGTCCTGATAGTCTTGCACTCTGACTTACATGTTGATGGGCCTCACACCATTTTAGGCCTCTCTCTTGCTATGTAAAAATATACTTGAAGGGTATATGTGTCTGAGATTAAGTGAGTTTGGAGGCAGGTGTTAGAACAAATTGTGCCATAAAAATTTTTTTAAAAAAGAAAAGTAGTAAAAACGTTATTTCTCCCTTATGAGTGATTGGAGTGTAGCCTGGCCTTCTCTAATGAGAGGCTGTAATTGCCCTGAGGTTTTATATGCATCATGCATGACTATGAAATGCTAAATTAATGACAGAACAGTGAAAAAGCCCAGGTTTGGTGTTGCTAAACAATGAGGTAGAAGCAGCTGATCACTGGCCAGTAAGTTATATTTGAATGGATCACTGACTAGCTGCCTGATGGTGATGGGCAGGCTTAGTGAAGAGAAGGCCTTAAACCCAGTTAATGATAGAAATATTGGCTGTTGTGGAAAGCTGGACCTAAAAGACTAGGAAGGTATGCTGCTAAGATCCAGCCACATTGGTTTTGTATCTTGTGTCCAGGATGGCAAAGTACTAAATAAGCCATGACTTCATTTAGTTCGTGAACACCATGCCATGATTGGTGTGCAGATGGATTTTAAGTGTTCCATCTGAAGATTGTTTATCTCTTTTCTCCACAACTGTCTCCACCATGATGCTCTCAAAATTTGATGCAGCTATTACCCGCTTTCCCTTAATTTTCTTCTTGATCTCTGCAGACAGAAAGGCTGGGCTTGGAACAACTTTGGTTGCGTTAATTAAATGTGTTGCTTGAAACTGTTTGTTTTGACAAACTCAATCTCTCTGTCTTTCACCTTTAGAGGTGACCCAGTGTTATGTTTGTTTTTTCAGGTGTTTACACCTGTGAGTGTCAAGTTCTCCCTTCCCCCACCAATCCCTCTGAAACAGTTGCTTGTTACATCTCAGAACTAAACAACCTCCAGTACATGATTGCTACAACTGTGTGCTGAAGACTGCAAATTGCACAGTAATTCACTCAGTATAAAAGATTAGCTTCCTGTTTGTTGACTTGGTTCATTGGCTTGTCATCCCATTTAGCATGTAAGAAATAAAAAAAGTATTTATCTTTTGAATTAAAAAAGTTTACTGCTATAAAATCCCCCCTTTTCTTTCTTTACACTGTAGCTTAATCCCACAGTACAGAGCAAATTAGATCACATTAATGCTTTGGATAGCATTCAGGTTTGATTATTGCAGTAACTTTAATGTGGGTCTGCTCTTGAATACAGAACCTTCAGCTGGTTCAATTTTGTACTTTACATATTTATTATTGTATTTGTAATCAGCACTATCATAGAAGTATATCAAGGCAGTACACAACATGCAAAGCCATAATAATATGAGTGAATGCACCCATGAAAGCATCATTAAAAACACCAATACATCCTGGAAGGTTATAAAGACAAAATAATATTACTAAAGTCTATCTAAAAATGCAGTGGTTGCAATGTTGTTAAGGATAATTTACTGTAGGGAATCACCTCTCACCAATATTGGGAGACCTGCAAATCTCCAGCTGTGAGATCCTGACTGGAACCAGTACCAATGGAGCTTGCATTTGGCACCAAATTTAAAAGGTACTGAATGCAAGCCATACTTGCCAAGCAGTGCATTTTAAAGTTTCCTGGTTGTTCCTTTGCAGCCATGTCTTCACCTGTCCCACACTTGATGTAATATATCTCATTACATGGGATAGCTGAGCATGACTTTTGGAAGACAGTCTTGAAGGCCAGGAGCTAAGACAAATAGAAGGCAGAAGCCTGGTATTGCAGGAATCACTACTAAATTGGAATGGTAGGAACATGTCACATAGTGTGTGGACTTCTAGAACCTTAAGTGAGAAAAATCTTTGGTTGTTTTTTTTTTAAAATAAAATATCAGAAAATAATTTTGCAGACAGTAAATAAGCTAAAGGAAACAAAAGAAAACAACATTTTATTTAAGTTGCTTTTGAAAGTGCAATTACATATATATATTGAAGGATATTAAAGGAGCGGGGAGAAGAATGGGGTGGAGAAGAAAAGGAAATGCTGCCAAGTATTTTGGGCTCTAAAGATATTTAACAAGGGAAAAGAACAAAGTCTGGGGCTGTTTCATCCGATTTTACTTGGCGGGGGGAACCTACACACATTTTTTAAAGTCAAAATTTCAAGCCTTTATTGTAGAAGCTTTAAACAGGCTCACTGAACTTTGATGAAGACCTCTGGATGAGGCATTTGAACTTCTGAAGCTGCTGTAGGCAGCTATGCTTTGATATAAATGTGGGACTAGAGAGAGGGAGGGGACGGAATAATAAAACAAACAATGACTATGTCTCTCTGTGAACTCTTATACAACTAAGAATCAGTTATGCTGGAGGCTGTGCATCCACCCAATTTCTTTGAAGAAGAAGCCTTTTTGCTATCTACCACACCCAAAATATTTTTTCCTGTGCTGGCCATCACTTGGTCTGTTGGTGGCCTAGGCACAATCTGCCACTGGTACTTTGCTACCGAAAGCAATTATAATCAGGTCTGTACTTCTGAATGACACTCATTGTTTTGAAATATACATTATTGGATACCCTACATATTTTATCCATGGGCACCTTTTCTTATTGGCTAGAAACTGAAATATAAGAAGGTAAGTGGGGGACTGTCACATCTGCAATGAAGTTTGAAGATTTGCAGATAGTCTTCTTATTGCATAAAATGTTTGTAGTCTACAGAAGGGAATTGTGGGAGAAAATTGAGCCTACTAGCTCATTTAGATAATCTTCAGAGGTCCTGGTTTGGACAATCTCCTGTTTGCCATGTTGCTGTGACTAGTGGATGCACAAGGCAGGTTCTTCTGTGATGGCATCTCGGTAATGAAACTTATTCCTTACCATATGTGCACATAATGCTAAACCAACATATGTTGTTTGTTTAAACCATAATATGCACATTCTGGTGCACTCTGCTCAAGCATTCCCCTTTCACTCCTCAGTTATATCCAAACAGGAAACCAAGGACAAATGCATCACAGTTTGTGGTGAGAGAAACAAACCATGAATGCCAGCTCAGATGTCATGCCAATTCACATGGTTTGTTGCACCAGAATAGAAAAGAAGAGGAACAAAACAGATTCATACTTGTACACTTTATGGTTTAAAGAAACCACACACCTTGTATTAGCATTATATGTGAACACCAGCATTGTGTTGTGGGTATATTGTACTAAGCCAGGGCTTCAAATCTGTGCTCAGCCATGAAGTTCACTGGGTGACCTTAGGCCAGCCACACAACATTTTCAGCATAACCTACCTCACAGTGTTGTTGTGAGAATAAAATAGGGGGGGGGGGATGACCTTGTATGTCATTGAGCTCCTTGTGGGCAATGTGGGATATAAATGCAAGCGAGCAAGCAGCAGATTAAAGTCAATTAAGACCCTATTATTTCAGAGAGCGTTTGGGATAATAGGCAACTCCTTACATTCTGTCCTTTTTCATCTCTGGTGTACTGTCGATGCTGTGCCCCTTGGATAGTGACATGGGATGTAAAATATTTTAAATAAAACAAATTAACCCGCATTTGAGCTGGCTATTCCATCTGCAGGAACTAGCCTGCTCATTCAAAAGCAGAAGTTTGTGGGAGTGGGTGGGGGTTGGCTTCTGAAAAGTTTATGAAATAAAACACCATTATTTTTTTTAAAGTCCTAGGTTTCTGCCATAAAACTTCAAGGTAATTGGAGGTCTGGGCCAGTGTTAACCATCTCAATTAGTTCCTTTGTTTTCGTCTCTTAAAGTTTGCCTGGCTTCTCAAGCTGTTCCAAAATCCTTTCCTAGTTTTTAGTGGTTTCCATGACGTAATTATTTTTGCAAAATGTGGCGTTATGGCAATATCTCTCCCTTGCCCCAGCCACCTCTGATCTCTGCAGCAAAATTGTGAAAACAGCCTTATAATCAATGTAATTGGAAATCAGAGTTAATGAGAACCTTGGCATTCACGAAATCCCCAAAGTGATGCTGGGCTTCAGACGCTAGATAAGAAAATGATTGGGCTCAACTGAAAATCGATTTGCCTCATTAGAAGATGCCTACTCCCACCAGTCCATGTGGGAAAGACACTTTAACCCCCCTCCCACTAAGGTAAGACAACCTGTTGGCCCACAAATGGACATTTTCTAGGCTAGTGGTTCCCAATTAGGGGTCCGGGGACCCCTGGGAGTCTGCGGAACACACTCGGGGGGGGGGGCATGGTATCATCCCCTGCCAGGGATTCACTTATCTTGTTAATTGCACAGTGAATTAAATCCCTCCCCCCCCCCCCCCACTAAATCATTTTTGTGTTTTAATATCACAAATTTTATGGTCTGTTTTTAGTATTTCTAAAATCCTTTGCTTATTAGGGCCTACCCTACATTTTATTGCTTTGCACAGGTAACTACCATAGAGTTATCAAAATTTTCAAAAGTAAGGGGTCCGTGGCTTGGCTTTTGAAAAATACAAGGTCCTCAGTAATTAGCTAATTGGGAACCACTGTTCTAGGCAATAGTGTTCTATAATGAGATATAATAGCAGCTCCCATTATTTTGTGAACTCTTTTATGTTCTTTGTTCATTAATTTCCACCTACAAACAATTTCCAACTCTGTATGGAGTTCAGGGTTTGCAAAAGTTCCAGTTTCTGGCCAATGTTATTACTAAAGATCTTTCTAAGACCTGTCACCCTGCCTGGTTGCTGCATCTCTGAGCAAGTGTGCATAGAAGTTACAAACTACAGATACCTTTACCACTTGATATCCCCTGAAAACAGATAGAAAGCAGCTTTCTAGTTTTGCACATGTGGGGAATGCTTCTTAGCTTCTACTAAATTGGGAGCTGCCAGTTGTCACTCTTTTGTTCCTGTTCTATCTGCAAAGCAGGGAATGGTCTGTGGGAGAAGAACACACACCAACTCAGACAACCGGTCTACCATCTCACTATTATCTACAGTGGCAGTAGCACTCCATGCACAAGGAATGTTCAGAGGCTCATTATTTATTTATTTGATCTTCCTAGGATCATGTTGTTTGGGATCTACAGTCTGGTTGCTGACTTATTATCAAACTAACATTTGCTCTGCTTTCTGTGGTTACCGCTTGCACTTGCAGGGAGCAGTTTTGTTGTCAGTGAAGGAAGTTATTTGGACATCTCTGACTGGCTGAACCCGGCAAAGCTCTCTCTTTATTATCAAATCAATGCCACGTCGCCTTGGGTGAGGGATCTCTGTGGACAGAGGACTACAGATGCATGCGAGCAGCTGTGTGATCAGGAGACTGGTAAGTAGAAACATGGTTGGGGTTATGGTATGAACCATAGCTGTCAACTTCCCCCTTTTTTTAAAGGGAAATTCCCTTATTCTGAATAGGATTCCTTGCAAGAAAAGGGAAAAGTTGATAGCTATGGTATGAACCACAAGAGACTGTATAAAAAGGAGGAAAGACATTAATTTGAGAACTACTGCAATAAGAAGGGCTTGTGGTTTCTGCAACCCTCTTTTCTTCTGTCTGGTCTAGGGAAATCTTCCTAGGCTTCTGACATTTTGTCTTCTATTCACAAGTGCTATGAATCACGTAAAATATGTTTTTATTGAAAGATTTTCATGCATAACACATAACATTTCTGTTTTCAGTTCACATAGTTCTGTCTACAGATCAGTTACATTTGGTGTGATACATTGCTGTCATAGGCATTGTGAGGGTGGGGGAGAGATGTAGGGAGAGAGAGATGGGAGAAAGAAGTGGAGGCAACACTTTCCCTTCTTTTGCATAGTGTATGTGGGTGGGGGGTTGTGTCAGCATCACATGGATATGTTCTTCATCTATTCATTTATTAGTTTTCATTGATGGTAAGAGATTGGGGAGCCCAGGGTATAGTTGGTTGCATTCAGTTGATTGCACTGAGTTTTGTTCGTGTGTGTACTATGAATCACTGTTGTGGACACCTTGTCCTTCACTTGGTGATATATTTGCAAACCTACAGGGTCCCCTACAAGCAGTGAATAAGGGGGGGGGGCGTTTGGACGACATCTAAATTTCCTAGTTGGAAGCTCTGGACAGATTCACTTCGCTTTGAAGACAGGTTGGGAACAGCCCATGCAAAGAGGACTTTGAATTGTCAGTTTCCCCCGATGAATTCTGAAAAAGCTGCCATGGATGCTTCCTTAATGAAGATGCTGGTTTAGATGTTGCACTGGCAGAGTGGAAACTTCTTTCCCCAACTCACAACACTTTTAGCTTAAAGACCTGCTTAATGGACACATGGGTCCTTATCACTTGACAGTCTTTCCACAGTCCTGGGTGTATGGTGTCTTCATGGTAGAGGCCTGTACAATTGTACAAAGACTTAATTTAAATTGTACAAAGGCTTGTTCAGGAACACCATGGGATGAACGCACGATAAAACAGCTCTTGTGCCATTGCTGTAATGTCCAAAGCACACTTGAGTAGAAAGGCAAGCTGTCTTAGTTCTGGTAAAGCTTCTTGTGTCTTGAGTCTTAAAAAGCAGTGCTAAAAACTAAATAGATAGAGCTGGAGACTTTACTTGGCTTATCCTGCTCCCCATAGTGTAACTTGTCCTTTCTCTCCTAGCCCCACAAGGAGATCCTCTGGAGTAGGATTATAGGGGAGGTGGGGGGTGGAGAGGAAGGGAGCTCTTTTTGCATGAGCAGGACACCACTTGTGCAATGCTGAATTGAACCTTGGGGGGGGGGTGATTTGGTTTTAACCAATTAAAAGTGAATCTACTTTTAAGTGAACTGGAAGCCTTGATCAAGCAGGGTTCAAGTGGACAGTTACAAACCCCGTCCAGATGCGGAAAGGTCAGAGCCTGAGGAGGCAGGGCTGGCATGTGCAGCCACACCCCTCCCCATATGGTTTCACTTCTGTAATGCCTGCTTATTGTGGTATTTATTCTGTTTATTGTTTATGGTTGTAAGCTGTGCTGCCCTGAGTGGTGTATTCGCACCAGAAGGGTGGGATACATTAGTGTTGCTAATAATAAGCATGTAAATAATGTTGGTATGTAAACAAAATTACAAAGAGCAGCTGGGAAGAAGTCTAAATGGGAAAACAACCCACTTTAAACTTGAACCACTACTGCTGATGCAATTATCCAATAGGGCCATTCCCCAAAGACAGCTTTGTGCTGCCCAAGAGAATAAGGGGAGCCCCTTGCTCAGTGGTTTTTCATGTTTTATAATGGGTGCTGTTATCAAATGGGGCAGCCACAAAGAGATCCAAAGATGACTGGTTCAGGTCTCACCACCTTTGTGGCAGAAGACACCAAACAGCCTTATCACAGGCTTAACAATTTCTGATTTCCTTTGGATAGCCGATTAAGAAATTGTTCCTCTGACATTCAGTTAATAGCTTGTAGGCTATTGGGAGAGGATCAATCAATCTGTAGCTTTCTTTGCATGCTTATAGATCTTGGAGACCTTTGTGGCTTCATTCTTTTAGGCAAGCAATAGTGCAGATAGAGGGAACACATTTGTTCATTTTACTGGTGCTCCTTTGGGCTCCTGGCTGTGCAAATGGCACTCTGGGCTGCCGGCAGCAATCTGGTTCATGGACTGCGGTGGCTTGCATATTGAAACACAGAAGCACTGCTTGGTTTGCAGATCTTGGATGGCAATGAAGAAAAGAGGTCAGGATGCATGCAGAGGGATGGATTTCATGACCAATAGCAAATTTTGGCCTCATGCCATGATTCCTTGGGGAAAATTAACATTGCATCATGATGGTTTGGGAATGATCTAAAGGGGCCTTGCTGAATTCATAGAGCATATCCTTGCTACAGACACAAATTTGTCCCTTCCAAACACATCTGCAGCTTGTAGCCTCTTCCAAGTCTCTGACACAGAAAATTGTGTGTGACATCATCCAAACAGCAGTATCTGCTGGGATCTGGAGGGTTTGTTTTTGAGTTGCTTGTCCTCAACCAAAACAGTAGCAAAAAAGCACAGAGGAGTTGGCAGGTCCAGGGGGTTGTGTCCATACCATTTTCATCAGAGGTAAGGGTAATCACATCTTGTGAAGAGTTGGCTACACCTATACAATGTCACCAGTTGCTATAAAAGTTTGGGAGCAGGGAAACAGAAGCAGCTGCCAGCCAGGCCTGTGTTGCCCTTTCTGAGAGGCGACAGCTTTTCAGGGCAAAGCTCTTTACCATCACTGGCTCTCCCAGGGTTGGGTAACACCTTTAAGTCCAAGGTCTGTCATTTCTTCCCAGCAGCCTTCCAAGGGCCATGCTCCAGTGGTGGGCAGTCACAGAGGCAAAAGTGTGTGAGGCAGTGTATATAAATTATGCCTTTGCAGAGTAGGCTATTTTCTACACACAAACACACTTTCCTGTCCTCCAGAAAGGCAAATAAGACACACCCTTGGGAGTTCAAGGACACGTTATAGCCAGGCAAAATCCATCAACTTGTGAAGCAGGCCTAGTGAGTGGTGTGGTCAGGGAAGAGGGCTGTGTGACCTGTGGAGAAGGAGAGGCGTGGAAGGGTACATTTGGCCCCTGTGCCTGAGGCTCCCAACACGTGTGCTATTTGATCCTTCTGACTGGCAATGCCAGGATGGACATGGAACTTTATGCATGTAATCCTAATGTGTTCTACATTCAAGCTGCTTATAGTGTGGACCAGGCCAAACATTTCCATAGCCCTTTAGACATGTCTAAAGGTGCTTATGTCCCCTTCGAAAGAAGCACAAATATGTTTTGAGATTACAAAGTTTATTATTTCTGAGCCTTTCTGGTATCTGAACAAAACAATTAAGTCCTGTCATTGTGTGTGTGTGTGTGTCTGTCTGTCTGTGTGTTTAAGAGATGCTGCTTTGACCACTGACCTTCAGTGTATCTGATGGGAATGCATGTTGCTTTAACTGAGTTTGGCTTTGGGTTTTGTATAATGCAAGAAGGAAAACTCTGCCATCAGAGATCCATTAATCTCCAGGCAGAATGTTGAAATTGTGTTACAGCTTGCCATCTTTAGTTTGCTGAAATGAAGTTTCCCATAAAATGAAGCCTGGAGCAAAAGCTTTAGCTGTGGGTATTAGAAGCACTAATTTTATTGTTTTTTCAGGTTTATAGAGCTTCAGTTTCAGCTGTCATGGAATAAAGAAATACAAAGGTGTTTGGGCCTTTTCCCCCTTTCTTTGTTTAGGGAAGGGGGAGAGATGCTTGAGTGGGGCATGATGGAAAAGTACAACATTATATATGGTATGAAGTGGACATAAGGGAGCTTAGTACATTTATGGATTGGGGTAAGAGGTTCATCAACAGGCATCAGCCATTGTGGCGCAGTGGAGTACCTCATGGTCCAAGGCAGTCTGTCTCTGAATACCAGTCGCTAGGGGGTAAAATAGCAATGTCTGACTGCTGCTTTTGTGCCCTGTGTACCAGCTTCCCTGAGGCATCTGTTTGGCCATAGCAGGAAGCAGAGGTGCATCTTTGGTCTAACAGTCTTATGCTATATTTCTTTGCCACCTATCCTGCTGCTTATCCAAAATGTTTAAACCCTAAAGCATCATTGAAAGTTTGCTGCTGCTGTTAAATCCATTCAGTACAAAACAGTGAAACATATTGCATTAACACAGTGTCCATAACACACACTGTTGTTGTTGTTAGTGCAATGAATCCACTTTTAAGAAGAAACAGATTTTATTT
Organism: Podarcis tiliguerta; assembly: GCF_965153285.1. Taxonomy (NCBI): domain Eukaryota; kingdom Metazoa; phylum Chordata; class Lepidosauria; order Squamata; family Lacertidae; genus Podarcis; species Podarcis tiliguerta. The sequence continues at coordinate 7,021,066 of NC_139553.1, forward strand.
GTTCAGGAAAGTAACAGGGAAATGTGTAGAAAACTGTGGGGTGAACAATGTCTTGACAGGAAGGCATATACGGTAAATCCCCTGCAAGCAAATTGGTATGAATTCCTGTTGCTGAATACCTCCCCACAATCAAACCAGAGCAATTGCACAATAAATAAGCTTTGTGCAAGTAAATCAGAATGAATACTACACTAAGCAGGCCCTCTAGGGGAGCCCCAAGTCAGCCCCTCACAGAAAGGCATTCCATAGACAGGACACCACCACTGGGGGAAAACGTTTTTCTGGCAGAGAAAGGTGTGGACAAGGTCCTTCAATGAAGATCTTAAGGCCTGAATGGGAACAGATAACCACGGGTGCTCTTTACCTTTATCTAAAGGTAAAGGTACCCGTGATGGGACGCGGGTGGCGCTGTGGGTAAAAGCCTCAGCGCCTAGGGCTTGCCGATCGAAAGGTCAGCGGTTCGAATCCCCGCGGCGGGGTGCGCTCCCGTCGCTCGGTCCCAGCGCCTGCCAACCTAGCAGTTCGAAAGCACCCCTGGGGGCAAGTAGATAAATAGGGACCGCTTACCGGCGGGAAGGTAAACTGCGTTTCCGTGTGCTGCGCTGGCTCGCCAGATGCAGCTTTGTCACGCTGGCCACGTGACCCGGAAGTGTCTCCGGACAGCGCTGGCCCCCGGCCTCTTGAGTGAGATGGGCGCACAACCCTAGAGTCTGGCAAGACTGGCCCGTACAGGCAGGGGTACCTTTACCTTTACCTTTAAAGGTACCCGTCCAGTCACGGATGACTCTGGGGTTGCGGCACTCATCTCGCTCTTTATGCCGAGGGAGCCGGCGTTTGTCCGCAGACAGCTTCCGGGTCATGTGGCCAGCATGACTTAGCCACTTCTGGTGAAGCAGAGCAGTGCATGGAAACTCCGTTTACCTTCCCGCCGGAGTAGTACCTATTTATCTACTTGTACTTTGATGTGCTTTTGAACTGCTATGTGGGCAGGAGCTGGGACTGAGCAACGGATTCGAACCAACCTTTAGACCACAGTGCCACCCATGTCCCCGTTCAATTAATCTGGTCCACAGCAATTTATGATTTATTTATTTTTAAAATAATATTTTATTGAGTTTTACAACAAAAACTTAGAACAACAATAAACAAACAACCTCACAACAACAACAGAAAGGAAAAGAAAGGGAAAAAACAGAAATATAGATACTACAACACACAAACACAAAACAGCAAAATACAACAAAGAAAATAAACATATTAAAAACAATTTTTGTCTCCTTATATTCTTTACATTAACTTATTTCTCCGACTTCCCCAGACCTTCCTTCTCTGTATTCCAAATCAAATATTCTGTCTGCAAATTCTGTCCCTTTATCATATTTTAATTTTCTAATACTCTTAAAGTCTAATAGGTAGTTGCATTTCCTTAAGTCTGACAAAATATTGAATCTTTCTCTAATCACTTTTTCCCAAATACCCATTCACCCTCAATCCGATGTCATCAAACGTTCATTATCTTATAATGTCCTTCTTGTGCACCTGTTGGTTGACCATACCCAGGAGAAAGGCTTCTGGTTTCTTCGGGAATGTATATTTAAACACTTTTTTCAACTCATTATATATCATCTCCCAGAATGCCTTTATCCTTGGGCATGTCCACCAAAGGTGAAAGAATGTACCTTCAACCTTTTGACATTTCCAGCATTTATTATCAGGTAAGTGATAGATTTTTGCAAGCTTGACTGGTGTCATGTACTACCTGTATATCATTTTCATAATATTCTCTCTCAAAGCATTAGATGCCGTAAATTTCATACCAGTGGTCCATAACTTTTCCCAGTCAGCGAACATTATGTTATGACCCAAGTCTTGGGCCCACTTAACCATCACTGATTTCACTTCCTCATCTTGTGTATTCCATTTCAACAGCAAGTTATACATTCTTGACAGAATCTTAGTTTTGGGTTCTAACAGTTCTGTTTCCTATTTTGATTTTTCCACCTGGAAACCAATTTTTCTATCCATTTTAAAAGCCTCCATTATTTGATGATAATGAAGCCAATCTCGGACCTTGCTTTTTAATTTATCAAAACTCTGTAGTTTCAATTTATCACCATCTTGCTCTAAAATCTCCCAATATTTTGGCCAATTGGCCTCCATATTGAGTTTTTTTAGTGCTTTTGCTTCCATTGGAGACAACCACCTTGGAGTCTTGTTTTCAAGCAAATCTTTATACCTCATCCAAACTTTAAACAATGCATTTCTGACAATGTGGATTTTAAACATTTTATGCACTTTGACCTTGTCATACCATAGATATGCATGCCAACCAAAAACATTATTAAATCCTTCTAAGTCCAACATGTCAGTGTTTTCAAGAAGTAGCCATTCTTTTAACCAGCAAAAAGCTGCTGCTTCATAGTAAAGTTTCAGATCTGGCAGGGCAAAGCCCCCTCTTTCCTTAACATCAGTTAATATTTTAAATTTTATCCTTGGCTTTTTGCCCTGCCAGACAAATCTAGATATATCCTTTTGCCACTTCCTGAAACAGTCAGTTTTGTCTATAATCTGCAACGTCTGAAATAGAAACAACATTCTTGGCAATACATTCATCTTTATCACAGCAATACGACCCATTAACGAGAGTTTCAAATTAGACCATGTTTCTAGATCTTTCTTTATCTCCGACCAACATTTATCGTAATTATCTTTATATAAGTTCCCATTTTTAGCAGACATGGTAATTCCCAAGTATTTCACTTTTTTCACTACTGTCAATCCTGTCTCATTCTGAAACCTTTCTTTCTCAATTTCTGTTAAATTCTTTGTCAAAACCTTAGTTTTAACTTTGTTTAATTTGAACCCTGCCAATCGACCAAACTCTTGAATCAATTCTAAGACTCTTTTTACACTGGATTCTGGCTCCTGCAATGTCAAAACTAAATCATCTGCAAATGCTCTTAATTTATATTGTTTAGATCCGACCTGTATCCCTCTAACCAATTGGTCCTTTCTAACCATATTCAGCAACACCTCCAGGACTGATATAAAAAGCAAAGGGGAAATTGGACAACCTTGTCGTGTACCTTTCTCTATTCTGAACTCCTCAGTTATTACATTATTTACAATTAGTTTAGCTTTTTGTTCAGAATAGATTTTGATTTTTAAGGTTAAAACCAGCACTTTGATTGGCCTTGGAGTGGAACGTAGTGCAAGTGACAAAGCGCTGTACTAACTGGTGCCTATCAGTAGCCTGTGTGCTCTATTTTGAAACAGCTGAAGATTCCAGTCTCTTTTTTCACACAAAAGACCTTGCCGTAAACCTCAGTCTTCAGTGGGAGTGTACCTCTGAGTACCATTTGAGGGATGACATAGTAGGGACAGACGTGTTAGCTTGCAGTAAATATTCAGTGTAACCAGCTGTCGGGCTCATTATACAGGTCTGTGGAGATAGAAAACTGTGGTTGCTTATAATTGGAGGTGAGTTTCGAACTATTAAAAGTACCACCTTTTTGTTATCAGAAAACGAACATTTTATTATTTGGCCGCATTAAGCTAAATAAGGTAATGTGCATATATTTGATTATATATGAGTCCTACCCAGCCCTATATTTGCAAGGCAATTTCAGACAGATGTTTGGGAGTACATTCAGTGACAGAGGGTGTGCAAATGCCGCCTGGGGCAGGCGTGTAGGGTGCTCCCTTGGGGGAGGCAGGGCACGGAGTGACTCGTAATCTGGGGAACCGGGTTCGCGTCTCCGCTCCTCCCCATGCAGCTGCTGGGTGACCTTGGGCTAGACACACTTCTCTGAAGTCTCTCAGCCCCACTCACCTCACAGAGTGTTTGTTGTGGGGGAGGAAGGGAATGTTAGCCGCTTTGAGACTCCTTAAAGGGAGTGAAAGGCGGGATATCAAATCCAAACTCTTCTTCTTCTTCCGGCGGGAAGGTAAATGGCATTTCCGTGCACTGCTCTGGTTCGCCAGAAACAGCTTAGTCATGCTGGCCACATGACCCAGAAGCTGTACGCCGGCTCCCTCGGTCAATAAAGCGAGATGAGCGCCACAACCCCAGAGTTGGCCACGACTGGACCTAATGGTCGGGGGTCCCTTTACCTTTATATGGAAAGGGATGTTGGAGGCAAAGCTCTCCTAGGAAGAGAAATAGAATTTGTTGCTATCTCCACGTCTATTTGCCGGGTTTTTACCATTCTTCTTACAGGCAGAAATCCAGCAGGCGGGGAGGATGTGAGTTATTGAAATTAATGTGCATTGCTAACTCAGATCCAGAAATTTCATTGGGTCCACTCTGCGGGTGCGACCAACACTGGAAACAACAAAATGACTTTGAAGTCATTTCTGCACCAAGTAATTTTTAGCCTCCTAATTATTCCCCACCCCCTCAACTTGTCCCATATTTTTGCCTGACCTGTTCCTTATTTTACCCAACCAAAGGTGTCAACCCTTCCCTGTGCACACTATAGGAGCTAAAGCCTAAAACAACTCTGCAGGGAGTGTGGTAGGGAGGCTGAAGCAAAAGACCGTGGAGCCAAAAATTATCTGACATCAGGACAAAGGTCCCCTTTCTTTGCCGTTACACTTTCACAACCCCTTTTTTAAAATGCTGCATAATTACAGAACACATATTTGTTATGCAATAAGAGTGAGGAATTAATGATCCAGGCTGTAAGAAACTTGCATGCTAAGCACTGTACGAAGAAAATGACTTATTAATGCTTCTTTCCACTTGTGTTCAAGTTCCTACAAAAAAAAGAGAGAGCATTAAATGTGGGCCATCCCTTTAAGTTCCCCCTCCCCACCCCAGGAAAGAACACTTCCTCCCAAGTAGGGAACAGCCAACCCTTCCTCGGTCCACCCCCCCACTTTCTTTTTGGAAAGGTTACAATTTGAAACCTTGCATCATGAATCACAAAGTTAGCGGCTTCTGGCAGATCATAAATCAGGCCTCTGGAGTCGCTAGGACAAATCCCAGGACATTTAATCTTTAATATTAGACATGTTTAAGACGGTGAATATTTTATGAAGGTGCTGTTGCAATTTAGCACATCATTAGCTCCTCTTATTTTCCCCTCCCCTCCTTTACAGGACTTTTTCCCCCCCAGAGTGAAAGAAAAGAAAAGAAAGATGTCCAACAGACGAACCCATTTCACTTATCTTTGGCAACAAAAGATGCTTACCTAATCCCAGTGAGAGATTTTAAGGAACCTGATGATCATAAGAGCAAGTTTGTAAGACTGTATTACAGTGGTGCCTCTGGTTACAAATTTAATTCATTCTGGAGGTCCGTTCTTAACCTGAAACTGTTCTTAACCTGAGGTACCACTTTAGCTAATGGGGCCTCCCGCTGCTGCCACCGCATGTTTTCTGTTCTCCTCTGAGGTAAAGTTCTTGACCTGAGGCACTACTTGCGGGTTAATGGAGTCTGTAACCCGAAGTACCACTGTACTTCCTTAGTGGAAGCAGCTTTCAATCTCTTCATCTTCCTTGTTTAGCTAGGTGAGGGGAGGCATTTGCATACCTTCCACTATTTCTCAAATGAAAACAAGTTCAAGACTGGTACAGCTCAGTTCTGATGCCGGTTGTGCCTGTCCCTGCCACCACTACCCATAGCCTGGAGGTTCTGTTCCACCTGCTGCGCTCAGTAGCATTTACTTACTCTGCAGTATTGATATAATCTACTCTGCCCTGTTTCCCACTGATTTAAAGCCCAATAAAGGTGTTTGCTCTTTTGGCTAAAGAAAGATACATTTGATAAGCATGGTTGCCTACAATCTGTTGGTGACAGTTGAAAATACATTCTGGAAATTGCAGTACATTGAAGTTTAGGCTGGGCATTGTCCAGCACTGCATTGTTTTTTGGGCTGATGACTATGCATGCACATTCATGTACACTAGAGATAGGATGCATGCCTCCTGCTTGTGGGCTTTCATCAGGGCATTTGGTTGGCCACTGTGACAAGAGGATGCTGGGCTACTAGGAGAGGCCTTTGGTCTGATCCAGCAGCACTCTTCCTGTGTGCACTTGAGATACAATGCATTCATTTCCCAGGTCTGCCATCTAATAGTTAGGGGCTATGGCTTTGGAGCTGAAATCTGGACAGTTTCCTTTTATGGTTGTTGGTTGGACTTCTTCTAAGGCTGGGGGTGGGGTTGTCAAAGTAGACCTAAGTGACCTCTCATAACTAGGAGGGCCTTTTACCAGCTTTGTCTGGTAGGCCTGCGGTAGTCATACAGTGGTACTTCGGGTTACAGACGCTTCAGGTTACTGACACTTCAGGTTACAGACTCCGCTAACCCAGAAATAGTACCTCGGGTTAAGAACTTTGCTTCAGGATGAGAACAGAAATCGTGCAGGGTTAAGAACAGACCTCCAGAACAAATTAAGTTCTTAACCCGAGGTACCACTGTATCTGGATTGGGATCACTTTGCCATTTGTATGCAATGCACTTTATATGGGGACTGCAACAGCTGGATTGTTGATGGGGCAGGTGGCTAACAGACTTCTGCAGCTGTTTAACTTTATTAGCCAGTCATTTTAATTATTATATGTATTGTGGTTATTTTTCTAATGGTACAGTATTTTTTTGCCCTGCCCTACTATTTTCTGATATTTATTCATTTATTGAATTGAAATTTCTGCTGAAGGAGCCCAGAGTGGCAAACATGTCCACAGTTAAAAAGGAGAAAGAATTCTAAGACAGTTAAAGCGGTATATGACATTTTAAAATATGACAGTATAAAAATACTTTTATAAACAAATAAATATATCTGAGGAATGGCAACTCACACTAACAAAATATTGACAAGGTATCTTCCAAAAGATAAACCAGGGATAGTCATCAAATTGGAGCTGTCCCTGATAAATCGGAATAGCTGGAGCTACTGGAACATATGTGATGGGGAGTTATGCAAAGAGGCCCTCAATCTTCTTTATGCCAACTGTGCTTAAAACTTGCCCTAGCTTGGTGCTTTGTCAACAGAAAATGTCATCTGAAGGGGAAAGGAGAAGAAAAATCAACACAGGCTTTTAACGGCTCCTGGATGAACAAATCCAATTAATCTTTTATTATATATTTTTGCCAGCGCTTGCTTGGGGATATGTATTTCTGTGAAACAAAGGATCAATCTAAGCCATCTAAGAATGGTGTGCCACATGGCAGCTGACTGCTTGCCCCAGGTGTGGGTCATCTGTTCCCACATCTTGCCAAACGGGAAGGGAAGCTTTAGTCCTTTCTCTTCCCCCCTATGCAAGAAAGTTGCATATGAACTGATATTTAATATAAAAACTATATTTATTAGTATATGGAATACACATTTGGTTTCTCTTCTTTTCTCCCCTTCTCATATTAAGGCTGTGTTTCAGAATGTTAGAATGTGTATTGGGTTTCTCTTTAGGAGAAAGGACATGGCTCATTGGTAGAGCAACTGATTTGTATGCAAAAGCTCTCAGGCTCAGTCCTTGGCAACTCTAGGTAGCGCTGTGAAATACTCCCTGCTTGAAACATTTTAGGAGCTGCTGCCAGTCAGTGGACCAAGTGATACCTTCCTGTGTTCTTTGTTCCATTCCATACTAACATTCACATATAACATATCATGAGGATGGTTCGATGCACTCTTTAGTTTCTTGTCTTTCATTTGTACAAACAGAGTCCAGTATATCTTCAGAATTGCATGAGCCCTTATATCCCACTTTGAACAATTTAAGAAGGTTGTTGACAAACTGGAATTTGTATAGAGGAGGGCAACCAAGATGATCAAGGGTCTGGAAACCAAGCCTTACAAGGACTTGTTGAGGTTGCTAGGTATGTTTAGGCTGGTAAAAAGGAGACTGAGAGGAGATATGATAGCCATCTTCAAATATCTTAAGGGCTGTCACATGGAAGGTGGCGCAAGCTTGTTTTCTTCTGCCCTGGAGGGTAAGACCTAAGCCAATGACTTCAAGGAGATTCCGACTCAACATCAGAAAGAACTTTCTGACAGTAAGAGCTGTTCAACAGTGGAACAGACTTTCATGAGAGGTGGTGAACCATCCAATTGCTAGGAGTTTAGCATTCCAACATGTGTTCTCTCTTTCTAGGTGAGTGCAGCTGTCACGAGGGCTATGGCCCTGACCCTGTGCATCAACACTTGTGTGTGCGCAATGACTGGGGACACAGTGAAGGGTGAGTGCAAAGTATTCCAAATGGGAAAGGCAATAAAAGCTGGCAAATGGTAGTGGTGGTGGTGGTGACTGGCCTACCTGTTGCATCCAGACTGATCCCTGCTGGGCCACATAAATGTCCCAACCTGTCCAGCCTCCTGCTTTCCACCTTGGCCAAGTAGGTGCTTGCAGGTACAAACGCCACCCCACCACCCCTTCCCCACCACCCTGATTTAGAGAAGCTATCCCAGTTTCTGATTTGATCCCAGAATGTCCGACTTTTCCTTAGGATATCCCTATTTTCATTGGAGAAACGTTGGATTTATCTGATCCCTGAGCTGTCCGAAGGCAATCCTGTATAGGGAAGGTTTTTATTTCTATTTTCAATGTTTTTTTTTATTATGTTCTTTATATGTTGAAAGCTGCTCAGAGTGGCTGTGTGGGATATAAATAGAAAACATTATCATTATGGAATGGGATGTCCCTATTTTCATCCAAGAAATGTTGAGAGGATATGCTCACTGACTGAGCTCTGTCCCCTCCTTGAGAGTTTTTGCCCACCTGGGATGTGTCCTTGCACTCTGATAATGCCTCTTGCTTGTCCGGATGTAGTATAGAGAGGGATGTATGTGTGTGTGTCCAGAAACCATCCCACTATACAAATGTAAAGTTCTGTATTTATTGCTATGTCCATTTTTTGCTTCCGGACCAAGTCCCCATGAAGCGTGGCCCATGGATTGGAGAAGGTCCCCCATCCCTATTGTAGAGAAAGAACCAACGTTATGGCTTGTTATGACGCAGCTTCTTGCATTCCTACACTTGATTTGTGTGTCACATTGTGAGGCTACACTCTAAAATGTAGCATATAAATAAAATAAATGCTACCTCTCTGCTAACAGGTTCTCTCCTTTCCTGGTTTCATGAGATTCTTCTTTTTCCATATCTTTCAGGCCTTGGCCATATACAACACTGGAAAGGGGCTATGACTTGGTTACAGGAGAACAAGCACCTGAAAAAATACTCCGGTGAGTCATGCAACCTCTTCAAATGGACTTTTGGCAGATATGGGAGCTGCCAGCCAGTTTTTGTTTCATTCTGTCAGAACTTATTTACACAATCAGAACCAAGAAGTTGTTATCTTGGCATGTTATGTTGGGAAAGAAACATTCTACACAGAAACAGCAAAGATGTTTGTACCTTTAAGAACAGTTTCTGTAAGCTCTGGGCTGATTGGGTGCAGCTGGCCATGACTACAAAAGGAGAAAAGCTGCAGTTTGAACCCTGCTTGCAGGAAAAACACCCACAAGCTTTGTTGTTTGTTGTTTTGTAATAAAACCTTTATTTTATTTGGTTTTACACCGGTCTCATGGTGTCACAGTCTCTGTCATCTGCCACCAGTGGAAAAAAAAACCCTCCAACATGTTATTCTTCTTGTGCATTTCAGGATGTTTCAACTAGGTTCCCTTCCTGGCTACAATTGACAGACTCTCTCACTAAAGATGAGAGCCAGGCAACATGACTAATTTTCTCGGTGTTTAAACTATTCAGCTCACCCTATTAACAATGCTAGATGGGGCCATTTTAACTGTGTGGTAGCATTTCTTTATTTAACTGCAGCCAGGTGTTTTACTTATGTGAAGGATGCCCTATGTCTGCTTATTCCCATACTACTCCAGAGGTTGGTTTTAATGTATGCACTTGTTAAAATGTGCTTCTAGTTGTTAAAAAGTGACTAATAGGTAATAATAATAATAATAATAATAATAATAATAGAAATAAGGGGAACAATGAATCCCTTTCAGATGCATCTGGCTGGGTCTGGCCCTGTCTGATTCTTTACGCCAGAGCACTAAAGCCCACTACACCAGCTCCTGAGAGAAAATTTTGAGGTGGTTTGCCAGCCAAGAAGCAGAATTTATATTTCTTTGTGCATCAGGTTAGAGCCCACTTACTTGCTCTCATTGCCATCAGCGTTTGGCTGACAGGGACTTATGACAAGGCCTTTTCAGTTGTGGCATCTGGGTTGTGGGAATCCAGTACTTTGGGAAATTTGATGGGTCCTCTATATTTTAGTTTGTTGGAGTTTAATAAATCCTCTTCCGTTTCACCAAAGCTTGTGGGTTCAGCTTTTGTTTTCCCTGTTGCAAAATTGCCTTTTTGCTGTCCCTGACTGTTAGCTTTTCGTTCATTTTAAAAAAAAATGTAATCTGCCTAGAAAGCTCTTCTGGGAACCAATTGAGTTGAGGTAAATAATGTTATTAAAAAAGCAAACCATGTGATTCTCCTCTTGATTGCATAAAATATTCCAGCACAACAGACACCATAGTGTAGGTCAGGGGTCAGCAAACTTTTTCATCAGGGGGCCAGTCCTCTGTCCCTCAGACCTTGTGGGGGGCCGGACTATATTTTGAAAAACATAAATACCCTGCAAGCTGGTCCTGCAGCTGTCACCAGGCCTGGAGGAGGAATGCACTCTGCATGTGCTCAGGAGCACGTCTCGGTGGCGCCTGCTCACCGGCGTTGTCAGCGAGCAGCAGCCACTCCATTGGCCCATCCCCGTGGAGCTACCAGGAGGTGTGCACCATGTGCTGCAGCCCGTTGTCCGAGGCCAGGTCGGTGGGCAGGCAGCACATGCGGGGCGCCGGGCAGGTGGCGCGCAGCTCGCTCTCCAGGTGCTTCAGTGCGGCTGCCAAGCGTGCCACCAGCAGCAGCATCAAGCCGGGCACCAGGTGTGGGGCCAGCAGGCACGCCAAGCTCTGGCTGAAGCCCCATGACGCGCTCGTCATGATGCCCATGGCACAGCTGAGACTTGCCGCCTGCCCGCCGGCCTCTCCGTCCATGGCCATGCTGGGTTTACCTCAGTGCGTGGGCAGCGAGGTTTCAGACTGGCTGCAGCCAATCCGAAGCCGCACCAGTGTCGTCACCCACCCAGAGCCGTCCGCGGCTTTGGATTGGCTGCAGGAGCTTCCTGCAGCCAATCCGAAGCTGCACCAGCATCGCCGCCCACCCAGGCATCCGCAGAGGGCGGGGACTGACCGAGCAGGCGGCAGGGTCTGCGAGCAGGATTGACGAGCCTGGGGGGGGGGGCACATCCAGCCCCTGGGCCTTAGTTTGCCAACCCCTGGTGTAGGTGGACCTGTTCATATTTTCCTCCATCCCTAATGATTACTGCTGCTTCTCAGGACAGGGAACAAAACACAAGTTACAAGGTAGGCAGTGAATGCCAGCGACCTATAAAATATATTAATTATAAAAAAGATATAAATAAATGAGTCTTTAAAATGAACCTCAAAAGGCAAAGTCTTTCCATGATTTCAGGAACACCACTAAGAAAGCCCTATGAAGTGGCCCTGAGATGGATAAATTCCGTATTCTGTTAGAAGATTGTCTGTGCAAATGGGATGCTGACTCACCATCTTGCCTGCCTTCTTCCTTCCAACCAGTCCAGGAACCTGTCAGCTTCCCCCTCCATCTCAGGGTTACCTCTTGCAGAACTCAGCAGGGAGGAAGAGGGTGGGGACAAAACCAGAATTAGTTGGCTCTGGTGGTCTTTTTCTCTGGGTCCACCTACTGTTTGTTACCCTCCCTGTCTTCCACCCTACTAGTACCAGTGGTCACCAGCCACCATGAAATCTTAAGGAACAAACAAGTCTATAAGGTTCAGCACTTCTGTCAGTAATTAATTTGCAAGTAGCAAAAAGCTCAAGTATTCTGTGTTAAAAAGAGCACCAAGTTTGGGAACTAGAGCAACCAGAGTCTGTGTAGAATGTAGAGAATGTAGGCACCATTCTCATCTTCTGCTCTTTTTTGAAGGTCCACCTACAGCCTAGGCCAGGGTCTCTGGCTGCCTGTTAGCAAGAGCTTTGTGGTTCCTCCGGTGGAGCTTTCTATAAATCCGCTGGCCAGCTGCAAAACAGATGTCCTGGTGACCGAAGATCCATCAGATGTCAGGTAAGGATGATACTCCCTGCACTGTGGATGAGGGAAGGTCACAGTACCCATTTAGGTTTCTAAAATGGAGTGAGCTGTTGCAGTGAAACCTCTACCTAGGCGTCTCTCTCTGCCTGGGACACATGCTGATTTACCTGAAGAGCCCCCATATTATGCTGTTAACGATACCCTTGATATTTATAGTGATACGAACTTATTCCTTTGTAGAGATGGGAGATGTGTTGTTTTTCTCTTGGCTTTTCTGCAGTTGTACTCCAGGCTAGAGAGCCTGGGTTGTGCACAGACACATCTGATAATATTTAAACAAAGAGGGCTTCCTGCAGATACTGTCTTACCATGCATCGGGGCCCTTAGGGTGGTGGCCGTTTCCCTTTGGGAATTCCCTGCCATTAAATATTAGACAGGCACTGTCTGTGTTATAATTCTGGCACTGACTGAAGACTTCAGTTTTTCAACAAGCCTTATAAGTAAAAATATTTCCCCCTACTGCTTCTGCAGTGAAATTGTTTTTGATGTTTTGATTGTTTTATCACTTGTGTCTTTGCTGTCCAGGGCTCCTTTGGGAAGAATGGCATAATATAAATTTAATAATAAAATAAAAAATAAATTTAAAGGTTATTTTTGCTGTGGTGTGAGCTCTGTGCTGCTGCCCCCTCCCCTGTTTCAAGCAAGCACTTTGGCTCTTCAGATAATATCAATCCTGCTCTAAATGCTTTTGCTATCCTTATATCAAATACTGTTATTTTCCTATTCAGGTGATGTGCATGGTTAGCTCATCAAACCTTTCCTTGGCATCTGTATATTTTAAATTATAAATAGTTCAGATTATAACCGTATTGGCCCGAATATAAGCTGCACCTTTAAAATTGGAGGGGGAAGAGGAAGGAAGGAAGGAAGGAAGGAAGGAAGGAAGGAAAGAAAGAAAGAAAGAAAGAAAGAAAGAAAGAAAGAAAGAAAGAAAGAAAGAAACTCAGAATATAAGCCGCTCCATTCCTCACTGCTCCTGGCTGCATACTGGGGGGCGGGGGGAGCCACGTTGCATTGCCGGTGGCCTTTCCCCTTCCTCACTCTCTCCTTTCCCGGCCTTGGGGGAGAGGACGGGGGACCATGAACAGGGCAGGCACTGCTTTGCTGCACTCCTGGGGCTGTTTGCCCCACGCTCCTGGCTGCATACTGTAAGGTCGCGAATATAAGCCACGCTTTAACTTTTCACGGCCAGAGTTTGGTGAAAAAGTGAGGCTTATATTCAGGGCAATATGGTATTATTTCCCTTTGTTGTTGTTGAAAAACTGCTCCAAGAGGGAGTGAAGGTTGTTTCATGATTGACATAAGGGACAGCGAATCAGTGCTGTTCACAACTGTGCTCTGGGAAGAGGTTACGAGGGATTAATAAAATGGCTCCATAATTATGATAGTGAGCTAAGTTATGCACAAGAGCTTGCTTCTAAACGTGTGTGTGTGTGTATGCCAGTCCACATCCATAGAAAATCTCTTAGAATTTGCATATGAGAACTCATAATTTGGATTGTTTTGAAACTCCAAATTCAGGTTCAGGTGTTACTTTCCATTGCAAGTTAGGCAGGCTTGGTAGTAGACAAGGCTACAAATTTTTACCCAGTTAAGAAATAATTATAAATGCTCCCACTTCCCAGACAACAGCAATGGTGTCCTGCCTCATAGGCTAACTGGTTTGCCATGCATAAAATTAAATGCATCACTTGTGCTTCTATGTCCAAAGCTAGTTGATGAACACTTGGATTGATAACGCACTATTTAGATTCAACACTATTGGGGGGGGACTATTTAAATACTCATTGGCAGGTGGTTAATCTTGCCCATAAGGAAAACAACAACAGTAGAGACAGGAATATGAGAGAGCTGCAGAAGGTGTGTGGTTGTGCCTCTCAAGAAGAGAACCACAACTTTAGAATACAAGATGTGAAAAAACTGGAGACTCAGATGCAACAAAGGGGAAATAGTTAACTGAACACCTTGGTGACACACAGCAGATGTTAAATTATTTAACATTTAATAAATGTGGTAATAAATATTTGATGTTGAATTATGGAAGGCTCCACAAATACATTGGGAACCAAAGAGTGATCTATTGTGTCTGTATTCAAACCTGAGCTCTTCTCAGGTGGAGCTCAGCCTGAAAGACGGAATTGGTGTAGCATTCAATGATTTCTCCATATCTTTTTACTTGAAAGTAATCTTGATCACAGCTGCATAAGCTGCTGTGGAGATGTTAGTCTAGAATTAAGAGCTGGGTCTCTGTGTTTTGTTCACATTGCAAGAAACAGCCAAAAGTTTATCTCTTCCCTCCTCAGTTTTTACCCCCTCCTTCACCATTTTCTTCATTATATTGTTATTATTAAAGCACTTCTTACATAAGTGCCTAAGGCAATTTGCAGATACTTCATAAAAACAGCTAAAATGGATTTATAAGCAGTACAAAAGCAACTGAAAATAGGTTTTAAAACAATAGAGAATTAACACCTAAGGCAGAGGAGACCATTTCACCTAGCTAGGAAAGTTTGTTGAGACAAAAGTGTCCTCAGCTGCTCCTGATGAGTACAGATAGTACTTTCCTGAAACAATTTAGATTGTTATCTTCAGATTATTCCTTCCTCAAACAAAAATTGCAGATATTGTTGAACATCTATAATGGGGGTGGGGGTAGCCAACATGGTGCCCACCAGATCCATCATTCCTGACCCATGACCTGGCAGGCTGGGGCTGATGGTAGCTTGAGTCTATATTTAGGTTGGTCAGAAGGTGGATCAGGATCTACTGGTAGATGTATGACAAGCAGAAGATCAGCAAGGGTTTCTTGCTCCCAATTCTTTAAAGGCAGGAATATATATATATATATACACTTCCACCCCACTGTGTAAACCAGGATACTGAAAGGAAGAAATCTAGCAGAAGTGAACTTTTGTGTGAAAGGCCTGCACACAAAAATTACTGAAAGCAAAATTACCGGCTTAGAATGTGCTCAGATGTACCTGTTCTTTCATTCTAACCTGGTATCTTTTGCACTTGGCACTGGTTGGCGGATCTTAGGGTTTCTAGGAAAGCAACAACAGTGTAGTAGGTTTGGCAAGCCAGAAGACTGTCACCCACACCCCAGATCAATGACATCTGTAAGGCAGCAGGCTGGGGAAGCCTGATGTAAGCTCTGTACAAGTTGTTGTCCCAGGCTGATCTTTCACTCTCTCTGGCAGGGATCTTCTTTTCTCTGATATCCATTGGAATACAAGACCTGCTTGCGAGGTTCCTTGGAGCACAGCCTGGCTTTGTTTCCCAGACTTATTTTATACCTGCCATTGAACTGGATTCTCTACTGACCATGTTATGACATGTTGCCTTAGCAGCAAGGCCGCCAGGGCATTCCTCTCTCCTCCTCTGTAGGCATCTAGCATCCCCACCCCCAGCCCTTACCTGTGAGCACACCATATTCCTCTAGGCCTCTTATTAGCCTGACACCTTTGCCTGAAGGTCATGCTTTGCTAAGAGCTTAATGGAGGAAAATTGTCAAGCACCTGCATTGTGAAAATACTTAAGTTCTTTATAGCTCTCAGGGTGAAGGTCTCAGCATGACCCTTCTATCTTAATGAAGGTGTCTTGAGTGCAGCAGATATGTGTGGTGGGGGGGATGCTGATCTGCTTTTGTGTGCTGGTTCAGAAAAGCATTCTGCTTTCTAGAGATGATGGTATTTATAAAGGGTGTTTGTGTGTAGGATTGTTTGGATTATTGAGACTTCGTGAATTGGAATAATTACATGTCTTAAGCACAATTCCAGGTTCAGACAAAATGTCAAGTTAAAATTTGGCTTAGCTACAGTCCTGCAGCAACCTAGAAAGCCCAGGAAGCAGCAGCAAAGAATGTGCAAGCTCCCTCCAGAAACCAGCATATTTATGCAATAACAGTACACCGTGATTTGGGTTACCATGACATGCAAACCAGGACTAATTACTAGTGTCTGTTCATTGCAGGAACACTAAACTGTGTGCAGAAGAGATAGTGGAGGGTGTATGGTTACTTAAGATCCATTCTGCACATGTGCTAGGGAAGCGGTGTGCTTAGGGTATTTCCCGATACATCTTTCTCGTAGCTTTGTACATTATTTTCATTAATTTATGCATATCTGTGCACATCTTTGGGTTGGAGAACTGCATGACACAATGTGGAGAAGCTCAATGTTTCCAGAGATAAGCTGCACACCATGTTGCTTATTGTGAATTAGGCAAGTCTGCATGGAAATGAAAACTGAATGGCTTTCTCTCCATCCCTGTGAAGGGAAACTCGGGGGGGGGGGGGATACCTGAATCCCCTACAAAATTTCTTCTTCTTTTTTTAAAGAGTTAAGGAATCTTTTGCATTTTCTGCCTTACTGCTTCAAAGCCTGTTGCATTTGCTCACTTTGCCCTCTTATTCTCACGTTACACATTGGGAACTTGAGGGCTACTTGCTCTGCCACCAGTTCTAAAAAGACAATGTTTCTGTAATATTATTTATTTAATTCTTAGCATCTGCAGACATAAATCACAGGAGCCAGAGCCTTAGCTGTTGTGGTGACATGACTTATGGCTCTATCGTTATAGTAACTGTGGAGAGATAGAAAGGCCCTGCACTTGCCTGGCATGCTCTAGAGGAGCTTTGACGGGAGGATCAGCTGGAAGGGTGTTTTCTCTTTAGCTTGCTGCAGATTCATCTTACTTTTTTCCTCTAGAGTGAACTCACTTGCTTTTGGTTCATTGCATGGTCTCTGGCATTACACGCCCCCCCCCTCCATTGGAAGGGAAAATATGCTGATTGGTGGTAGGGTGCGTAGATTAGCTCTGATGCCCTTTAAACATGCCCTCCTTAAAATTGACTTTGCCAGAGGGTCTTTGGATATTTCGATCTGGTGGCATGATTCAAACTCAGACTTGGACAGGATCTTGTTGCAGATCCCTGGAGACAAGTAAATGTCTTTCAGACTCTGTTCTCCTTAAAATGGGAGCAATAGCTATCTACCTCAAGAATTCTCGTGAGGGTAAAATATCACAATGGTGTAAAACAATTTGCCTATCACACCCCCACCCCCGCTTGTGAATAATTGAATACCACACTGCCTCCCTACCATCTTTCAGGGAGGGGCTATTGCTCAGTGACAGAGCACATGCTTTGCAAACAGGTGGTCACAGGTCCAAACCTTCCCATCAAAAGGATCAGATAGTAGATGACGGGAAAAACCTTGCCCTGAGATCCTGGAGAGTTGCTATCCGTCAGAGAAGGCAGTACTAGACTGTCAGACAAATCAACTCATTTTAAGGCAACTACCTGTTTTCCTTGGCGGATTTCAATCACATCTATAAAAGAATGAAAGAAAGAAATTAAGAAAGAAAGAAAGAAAGAAAGAAAGAAAGAAAGAAAGAAAGAAAGACCACCACTACTACTTATTATGATTATGATTAGAATTTATATACTGTCCTATACTCGCAGGTCTCAGGGCAGTTCACAGAATAAAATCAAAATAGAAAACCACAAAATAAATGATCAAAATAAAAACAACAACAACCCAATAACTCCCCTCCAAAAAACCCCACATTTTAAAAGGGCATCAGATGTAAAAGATCTTCTGAACTAAGGCAGCACTTAAAGAAAGTATTAAAGAGAAAGTGAGATAGAAAGCAATAGGTAAATTGAATTAACCACCAGCTTCATTCCTAAAATAGAGCAATGGTGCTTCCAGGGGGAAAAAGCTTGGGAGAGATTTCCATAGTTGGGATGCAGCCATAGATAAAGACTTGTGCCTCCAGTTGCTGCCCATGTGATCTTCGCAGTGAAAGAGGGCTTAAAGAGGAGAGCCTCTTCTGAAGATCTCATAATTTAGAGTGCTAGAAAATGATTGCCAGTGCTTTTAGAACTTTGTAATGCCACCTTTTGGCTTCGGGACATTTTGTACACCTGTCTGAAAGAGTAGCTTCCTGCACAACCCTTTTTTTTTTTTTTTTTTTTTTGCTTCTAGTGCCACTGAAAGAAAATGGCTTAGCTTTGAGCAAGTCCTTTATCAGACCCTTTAATCAATGGTTACATTGAACCGTAGAGGGAGCTCCCTTCAAAGTCTATTGCTCTGTCAATAACAGCATCAACCGCCTCCGATAAAGGCATCCCTGCACTCCTGACAGCAGGCACCAGTGATGAATGGCAGATTTAACATGATGGAGCAAATTGATCATTGCATTGCCGGACATCGCTTCACGTCACAGTGGTGCTGTCATCACCAGAGATAAATGTCCCATGCTGGGGAGATTACAGTTTCCTGGCCTTTGCTGTAAGCCATAGTGATTACCTTGGTATAAGTCCGTAGATCAGGAAAATACCTTCCAGCGAAATGGTAGAACTTGCCCAGCATTGGTACTGTAGTGCTTGTGGATATAATTGAATATTTAATTGGCACTGTCAATGTGCTCAGTAATGTATACAACAGTAAAGTGGCATGAATTGTGTTCATACAGTTTGTGGCATAAGCCAGGCATGTAAGCAAGCAGAGAAGATTGAATCATAGAATCATAGAATTCTACAATTAGGGCACTGAGGGTCATCTAGTCCAACCCCCTGCAGTGCATGAAACTCTGCTAAAGCATCCATGATAGATGGCCATCCAACCTCTGCTTAAATACCTCCAAAGAAGGAGAGTCTACCACCTCTTGTGAGTCTGTTCCACTGCTAAACAGCTCTTACTGTCAGAAAGTTTTTCTGAATGTTTAGTTGGAATCTCCTTTCTTGCAACTTGAAGCCATTGCCTTGAGTCTTGCCCTCTAGAGCAGGAGAAAACAAGCATGCTCCCTCTTCTATATGGCAGCACTTAAGATATTTGAAGAGGGCTATCATATATTTTCCCAGGCTCCTCTTTTCCAGGCTAAACTTACCCAGCTCCTTCAAGCACTCCTCGTAAGGCTTAGTTTCCAGACCCTTGATCATCTTGGTTGCCCTCCTCTGCACATGTTCCAGCTTGTCAACAGCCTTCTTAAATTGTGGTGCCAGAATTTGACACAGTATTCCAGGTGTGGTCTGACCAAGGCAGAATAGAGTGGGACTATTACTTCCCTCGATTGGGACACTATATTTCTGTTGATGCAGCCTAAAATGGCCTTAGTTGGGGTTTTTTGCTGCTGCATCAGCCTGTTGACTCATGTTAAGTTTGTGGTCCACCAAGACCCCTAGATCCTTTCACAGGTACTTTCTCTTTTCCATTTCTTATACATGTCCTTCTTAAATCTTAGGTTATCTGTAAGCTTCTTATGCAACCACACAGATGTTTTTAGATGTCTCATGCTCTCTTGTTAAAATTGTCTGCATTTGTACCTTCAATCTTTCACCTTTAAGAAACTCCCACCATCTTGAGCTACCTGCTCTTTGAATATTTCTGACCATGGGATCTCACCCAGTAGCTCCTTAAGATTTTTTGAAATTGGCCTTCTTAAAGTCTAGAGTGCATGTCTGACTACACTCAGCTTTTACTTACCTCTGCATAATGAAACCCAAGAGCACATGATCACTTCCTCTGAAGGTTCTCAGTACTTTGTTGATCAGTTCCTTCCCATTTGTGAGGACTAGGCCCAAGACAGATGATCTCCTTGTTGCTTCTTCTGTCTTCTGGGAAATGATATTGTCAGTAAGGCAATGGAGGAATTTGTTGGACCTTGCATTTTTATCAGAGTTTGACTTTGAACAGATATCTGGGTAGTGTTAATTGACCAACTGACAACTGAGCTAAGCTGCTTCTCCAAGCCAAATAGGACAACAATTGGGTATTCAAGTCAGCTGAACCTTGTCCTACCCGCTTTTGCTCCCCTGATTGGTGGGCATGGAGTGCAGTCCTTGTATGGACTTGTTCTTCTCAGACCTTGCATTTATTCCTATTAAACAAACAAGCAGACTGATGCTCTAATTCTTTTTCACTCCAGAAGTCCAGTATGCCTCTTCTTTAATTTTTATCTTCTGATGGCCTAATTTAATATTTTTCCAGTTCTTTGTGATGTTTTTATTTTAAGGGTTCCAACATATCTCAGTGTCATACTAATCAACAGTCCATTTTCCTCAATTCTTCTCTCTTCTCCCCTTCCAGTTCTTCGGAAAACTAACTTTGGGTACATTAGCAGCCTTCTCTATTTGTAAATCCACTCCCCCAGCAATCTCATTAAGCAACCTCTTAAAGTCACAGCTGGCAGGAGAAAACGTGTCTTGCCTTGTCACTAACACCTCTTGTAATTCAATTTATTCATCTATTAGCTGTTCATTTTTCTCTGAGCATCAGAAATATTTTGAGCACAGGGTCTGCAGATTCAACATGATGAGGCAAAAATGGCCCCTCTCTGTCGTCTGCAGATTCCACTTCTCCTATTTTTCTAATCAACAAGCTAATCTTTCTGTTGAATTCTTCCTTTACTTCTCGGATTACTTCTCAGAATTCAGATTGCAATGCCACTCGCTGCTCATTAAGCAACACTTGCAAAGGATCTTCTAGGATCAGTGAGATATTCTGATCAATCCTCATTTACTACCTCTCCCTCCCCCTTAAGGATTTATAACGCAGCTGTAAGTTCCACAAAGAGATGAAGACTTACGGACTTGCAGAAGATGTACAACTTAAATTACAGACAATAAAGAGTCATAGTCTGTTGATATCTTTAATGGCAATAGATCCTTTAATGCTTCTTGAGAAAGATTCCAGCCTGTAGGATTGTCGTTTTAAGCTGTCCACAGATCTCTTATCTCTTATTTGTGTGCTTTTTATAAAGAATTATTTTTCTATTTCTTCCTCAATTCATTCTATAGCTAAGAAAATAATGTGTTGCAAGCCAAGTGTCCATAGCAGGCTGTTGTGTAGTTTGGGCAAGGTTTTAATTTTCTTGGCTTCAGAGCTGTTCTGCTCACCCAGGGTCCCAGACTTGCTGTCTTCCGGACCCTCCTGTGAGACACAGCTCTTAGAAAACTTCAAGAGGATGACCACATGTTTCACTCCTGACCCTGGAATGAATTTTCTGGCAGCTGGAAAACTTCTCAGCCACCATAAACCCCACACAGCTACCGGTATCTCTTTCAGCATGGAAGCTAATAAGAGACTTCTAACTCACCACCATACCTCATTTGAACACCAATTTTTACCAAATACAGTTGTACCTCGGAAGTCGATTGGAATCCGTTCCAGAAGTTCGTTCAACTTCTAAAATGTTCAGAAAGCAAGGCACGGCTTCCGATTGGCTGCAGGAAGCTTTAGCCTAGCCTTTAGGTTTAACTGAAGAGTGTGTGTTAACTTCTGCACATGCCTTTTTGTACACATCTGATGAAATGGGCTGCAGCCTATGAGATTTCATCCCATAATTAATTTCCTAGTCTTTAAAGTTCCTCAGCCACAGTTCTCTTTATTGTTAATGCTGCCATGGACTAACATGGCCACCCCTCTGAAAATCATAAATATAAATATTTTGAGTGGATATATATGGGTGTTTGTGTGCACACATGTGCATTTAACAATCGAAGAGACTGCCAAAATACATAATTCTGAATTATCAAATAATACAACAGGCGCTTCATAGCAAAGGGAAGTGATTACGCCTAATAATGAACCATGTGGCATTCTAAGGTGTTCTAAACAATTCCCACTTCTCTTCATTATTAGTTTTTTCTTATCATTTTCCTGATTAGTCTGAATACACTCTGGCATTTAATCACGATTGCTTCATCCCAAAATTTAACATACCAAGATCTTAGCTGACAGATGTGCTTTGTTTTGTTTTAAATAAAACTTTTGATCAACTGCAACAACTTTAGGTTTTACAAACTGAATTGGCAATAAGTAGCAAGTACTGATGGGACATATCCCACAAGTGGGACGTATCCACCCACATTGCAAAAAGTCTCCTTTTGTTAGGGTAGAAACATTTTGTGCCAGGGTTAGGGATTCTGTAGGCCTCTAGTTGTTGTTGCACTCCAACTCCCATCAGCTTCACCCAGCATGGCCCAGTGCTCAAGAATGATGACATTCCAACAACACCTGGAGGGCCACAGGGCCCCCTATTCTTGTTTTATAGAATTACAGCTCTGTATGTAAGGAGACCCCTTCATGGATCACTGCCTTGCCATGGCGAAGGGGCTTGAATAACTCAGAGAAGCTATAAGCTATGCTGTGCAGGGCCACCCAAGATGGACAGGTCATAGTGGAGAGTTTTGACCAAACGTGATCCACCTGGAGCAGGAACCGGCAAGCCACTCCAGTATCCCTGCCAAGAAAACTCCATGGACAAAGACAACAGGCATATAAAAGTTATGACGCTGGAAGATGAGCCCCTCAGGTCGGAAGGCATCCAACATGCTACTGAGGAAGAGCGGAGGACAAGTACAAGTAGATTCAGAGCTGATGAAGCGGCTGGGCCAAAGCCGAAAGGACGCTCAGTTGCGGATATGCCTGGAAGCGAAAGGAAAGCCCAATGCTGTAAAGAAAAATATTGCATAGGAACCTGGAATGTAAGAACCATGAACCTGGGTAAGTTGGATGTGGTCAAAAATGAGATGGCAAGAATAAATATTGACATCCTGGGCATTAGTGAACTAAAATGGACAGGAATGGGTGAATTCAGTTCGGATGACCATCACATCTACTACTGTGGGCAAGAATCCCATAAAAGAAATGGAGTGGCCCTCATAGCCAACAAAAGAGTGGCAAAAGCTGTACTGGGATGCAATCTCAAAAATGATACAAATGATCTTGATACAAATCCAAGGCAGACCTTTTAACATCTCAGTAATCCAAGTTTATGCACCAACCACTTGTTCTGAAGAAACTGAAATTGACCAATTCTATGAAGACTTACAACACCTTATAGAAATGACACCAAAGAAGGATGCAGTGGGGGTCAAATACATATTCTTTTCCTTTAAAAACTTCTAACACATTTCACTCTCTGCCAAAATACCACCCTACAATCCATCTGAATCTGCTCATAAACTGCCTCTGCATTACTCCACTTTAATATTAATCTGCACATATATGGTCTTTTAATATGAAAATGTTGTTAGAAAATGTTTAATAGATACTTTAATAAATGGTCAAGCAGTTGATGACCCACTAGACTGTGTAATCTTTCCTTTTAACCAGCTGTTTGCTCTGTTATTATAGATTATGCTTGGCTTGGCTAGACTCTAGTTTCTAGGCAGGTATACTCCAAAGAACAGGTTGGGTGTGTGAGTGTGTGTGGGTTCTCAGTGCATTCTGTTCTCTTGTCAGTTTTAAAGAGAGTCTGTGAGTGCTTCGAGGCTGACAGTATTTTGCAGGGGTGATTCAAGCACATACCTGAAATTTTGGTGTGTGTGATTAAAATGGATTAAAATACTATGCAACCAATCACCTTTTTTTGTTTTCTTTTTAAACAAAAACAACAACAAATAAAGTATGCAGTTAGGGTAGTTAGAGTGCAGGGAGACCAGGCTTCAAATCCCCACCTGGTTAGGAAGCTCACTTTGATGACCTTGGGTTTTTGCTTGTCCCTTGGCCTAAGCAACCTCACAAGAGCAGTTGTGAGGATAAAATTGCAGAGGGTAGACTCTGCTCTTGATTCTCCCTCTCTCCCTTTGCTGGTTAGTTGCATTGTGTTACCTTGTGCTCTTGGGTTTTGTCATGCTTTGAAGTTTGCTTTTCTGTTTTATAAACATAAGCTGCTTTGAGGCCCTAAAAGGTGTGATGTAAACAGGAGACTTTAAAATATTTATTTATTATAAATTAAATAAATAAAAGTTACTGTGAGAAAGGGCATTTTACTCTCCATCTTAGAAATGGAGAAGTGAGGATTGGAGATAGTGATTTGGCAAACATGGCACACATGAAAATGGGTTCAAATCTTAGGCCTCCCAATCCATGGTCAGCCTTATTTGCAGACGCTCATCAAATTTGCCGATGACACCAAACTGGGAGGGGTAACTAATGCCGCAAAAGACAGAATCAGAATTCAAAATGACCTTAACAGATTGGAGAACCAGTGCAAGCTAACAAACTGAATTTCAATAGGCACAAATGTCAGGTTCTTCACTTAGGCAGAAAAAACAAGATGCACAAATATAGAATGGGGGACACCTGGCTTACTAGCAGTACATGTGAAAAGGATCTGGGGGGTCTTGGTGGACCACAAGCTATCAGTTTGCTATATGCCAGACATTATTCCCCCAAATGTGGTACGCTTCCCAAAGTTGAGTATCATCCTTGCAAAGGGGGCACATGTTTTTTACTACGGTATGCTGTGGTTATAAAATGTCCTGAGATCTGGAAAAAAATCCTTACTCAGCCATGCAGCTTTTTGGCACTGCTTTGTGAGGCTGGTCCTCTTTGCCTGCCTGATCCGCCCCCCACCTTACCACAGGTGGTTGTGGGGTATGTATAAAGGTAAAGGTAAAGGGACCCCTGACCATTAGGTCCAGTCGTGGCCAACTCTGGGGTTGCGGCGCTCATCTCGCTTTATTGGCCGAGGGAGCCGGTGTACAGATTCCGGGTCATGTGGCCAGCATGACTAAGCCGCTTCTGGTGAACCAGAGCAGCGCATGGA
The DNA here is from genome assembly GCF_965153285.1 of Podarcis tiliguerta. Classification (NCBI taxonomy): domain Eukaryota; kingdom Metazoa; phylum Chordata; class Lepidosauria; order Squamata; family Lacertidae; genus Podarcis; species Podarcis tiliguerta. Next base: position 7,045,764 of record NC_139553.1, read on the forward strand.
AACGCCGTTTACCTTCCCGCCTGAGCGGTACCTATTTATCTACTTGCACTTTGATGTGCTTTTGAACTGCTAGGTTGGTAGGAGCAGGGACTGAGCAACGGGAGCTCACCCCATTGTGGGGATTCGAACTGCCAACCTTCCGATCAGCAAGCCCTAGGCTCTGTGGTTTAGACCACAGCGCCACCCGAGTCCCTTCGGGGTATGTATATATATATATATATATATATATATCTAAAATTGACCCATTAATTCTTCGGAATAAAAGAAGCCTTATACCCAAGGATGCAATTTTTAGTGACCATTAGGAACACTGGAATGACAAAATGACTTGCAGTGAATTGCAGAGGATGACTGTTATATTTATTAATTTGCTTTATCAGTGGAGATCTGCATGTAACAAGCTGGGTCCTACTACTTAAACTGCTAAGTTGTACTGCTTTCAGTAGAAAAGTGTGGTGAAAGTTGATGCCTCTGAACATGTGCAGAGTGGCAGCCTCCTATGTAGCTGCTGCCTGTTCATGGCCATTCTGGCATTACAGGACATGAGGATCTAGGGATGGGGAATCATTGTGTGTTGGATATGTGTGGCTATTAAAAAATAATCCATAGGTTAGGGGGCACAAAGGACTTGGGTGCTGGGAATGCATGCTACACCACTGGGGGAAACAGAGTGTGGGGTGAAGTGTGGCAGTGTGTGTTTGTGTCTGTGTGCACGCACGCGCTCTCTCTCTTCCTTCCTTCCCCTCTCTCTCCTTCTCCTACATAAAAGTCACCGTTTTGCCTCACTGTTTGCCTTCCACCCACCACTCAGCACACTCCCCAAAGAGGAGGAAGAATCTTTCTTTCTTTCTTTCTTTCTTTCTTTCTTTCTTTCTTTCTTGCGTGAATTTTGCCACATCCCTCTCCACTGCATGCACATGCTCCCCTCCTCCCACCCCAGGCACCAGCTAATGTTTCCTCTTTTTTGCTCTTCAAAATATGGCAGCCACAACTAAGCCTTAGAAGGAGCGCTTGAAGGAGCTTGGAAAAGAGGAGACTGGAAGGAGATATGCTAGCCATCTTCAAATATTTTAAGGGAGCATGCTTGTTTTCTCCAGCTCTTGAGAGTCGGACTCAAGTCAATGGCTTAAAGTTACAAGAAAGGAAATTCTGACTAAACACCAGGAAGAATTTTCTGATAGTAAGACCAGTTTGGCAGTGGAACTGCCTCTCTCGGGAGGTGATGGACTCTCCTTCCTTGGAGGTTTTTAAGCAAAGGTTGGATGGCCATCTGCCATGGATGCTTTAGCTCAGATTCCTGCATTGCAGGGTGTTAGACTACAAGACCCTTAGCTCCCTTCCAACTCTAAGATTCTATTATTCTAAATCAACTAAATACCACTTGGCTTTCCCAACTGTGTGCCATGATTGTATAGTAGACCTGAAGAGAGGCCATTCTGGTCTCATAGTTGCCCTTGCCTAGTGTACTGGGAGGTATAGTGGTTAGGTGTGTGTGTGTGTTGATTTTAATTTAAACACCATGTTGTGGTACTCTGTTCCTTAGGCTTACTTGTTTGTATTTCAGTCTACCAAGTTAAAAGTTAAAACTTATAAACAGACAAAGGCACATGCACATGCACCAGAATGTGTAGCTCAGGCACAGGCATACTCGGCCCTCCAGATGTTTTGGGACTACAACCCCCATGATCCCTAGCTAATAGGACCAGTGGTCAGGGATGTTGGGATTTGTATTACCAAAATACCTGGAGGGCCGAGCTTGCCTATGCCTGATGTAGCTCATATTTCCCAGAGGTAAGGCTTTTAGGAAATCACCTGGTATTGTGCAACTCCGGATAAAATGTTTGAGAATTAGCATGGCAGGATGGGGAGGGAGTGGGGGATGATAAAGAAACAGAGGAGGGGAGTTCAGTACTGTACTTTGGGCCTCATCAGCTGAGGCTTTGCTGAGATTTAGGGGATGATGAAAAGATTTACTGTCAAACATGTGTCTCATTCTCATCGCAGCAGGTCTACACTGGAGAGCTTTGTGTGTGCTCAAGATTTCAACCCCTCCCCCATCCTTTGCATTCAAAGGAGATCTGAGGCCAGCAGCCTTATGTGACTTTTTCCTGATGACACACTGTTTGGATTCTCATGCTCTCTATTGTCTTCAGAGTGTACTTCTGCTTCGAAGAGCCTGAAGCTGTGAGCCTCCCCACCCTGTTCCTTATTCCCTGCATCACCATGATAGTTCAGCTGTTAAGCGGCTTAGGGGCTTGGGAAAAAGGGGGGGAGGGAAAAAAAACCCCCAGGAATCGCAAGGCATTTTCGTCTTGCGAAGCAAGCCCATAGCAAATTCATTTTGCGAAGCACCTCCAAAACGGAAAACCCTTTCGTCTAGCGGGTTTTCCGTCTTGCAAGGCATTCGTCTTGCGGGGCACCACTGTACAATTATGAAAACAATTAAACAGTAATAGAATGTGTGTGTTTGTGTGCGCACACACACACAAAAAAAGCAATGGTCAGACTTGGCAGCTTCTTGTGTTATGCATTACTTTGCCACTAAAAAGCAAAAGACTGCTGGCAGAATCCGGCAGTTGTACTGTATATATTGAGAATAATTCAATTTGATTGCCACAAAACTGCGTTTAGCAAACCCTCTTGAGAGAACACAAACAGCAGTTTTATGCTGCAGAAATAATAATAATATTTTAATCTGATTTAGGTAAAAGAGAGAAAACCTGAGCTAGGGAGCTGAATGTTTGGATTTTACACACACACACCCCAACAAAGGAAGAAACCATGTTTCAGGAGCAGCTTTGGTTCCATGCCTTCATGGGGGCTTCTAAAGATCCCATAAAGGATACTGCTCAGTTGACAGAGAGATTAAGATTTAAGGATAAATGAGTGAGGCTTAATGGGGTGGTTAAGGTAAAGGTAAAGGTACCCCTGCCCGTACGGGCCAGTCTTGACAGACTCTAGGGTTGTGCGCCCATCTCACTCAAGAGGCCGGGGACCAGCACTGTCCGAAGACACTTCTGGGTCACGTGGCCAGCATGACATCGCTGCTCTGGTGAGCCAGAGCCGCACACGGAAACGCCGTTTACCTTCCCGCTAGTAAGCGGTCCCTATTTATCTACTTGCCCCCGGGAGTGCTTTCGAACTGCTAGGTTGGCAGGCGCTGGGACCGAACGACGGGAGCGCACCCTGCCGCTGACTTTTTGATCGGCAAGCCCTAGGCGCTGAGGCTTTTACCCACAGCGCCACCCGCGTCCTCCCACAGCACCACCCGCGTCCTAATGGGGTGGTTAGTGTTATGCAAAGCCAACTCTAGATTTTAGAGGAAGTGCAGTCATTGAGAGGGTGGATTGGAGGCTTAGGTGGGGTTAAACCTATCACATTTCTGCCCTTTCCTTGGCAGGCATAACAAATGCATTTGAATCAGTATAAGAGTTCTATTAAGGCTTGGATTTGCTGACCTTGGCAGGGGCTCTCTAATTACTTTGGGCTTTTCCCCTGATAGGGGAGAGCAGGGAAGATTGTGAATGGAGTAAAGGGCATGGCTTGCATCTTGGTGAATGGGAAGTGGTTATTGGGAATAAATGACATATATTTTGTCCAGGAAATGAATCCTTCTAGCACACTGCTTGTACAGTCTCACAAGCTTTTTCTGGCTTCAAGGCCTCTCCCCCCCCCATCCTTTCCCAAAGAGAGAGAAATACAATATGACCCAGTTTAAATCATCTGCTGAAATGGTGCACTCTGGCGACGAACTTTCCCCCCTCTTCCTCGGTGTATTTCATATACCCAGGAACAGGTATACTTCCCAGAGGATGGATACAACAGTGGCTGACTTTGGGGTCTCAAATCTCAACAGCGCCGTGTGACATGTCTCTTGCCTTCCATTCTACATCATAGTTGTGGCACCTCCTGTGGCACCCCCAAGGCTCTGTGCCCAGTCTGGCGAAACCAGTTGCATTCCCTTAAATCTGCCTCTGGATTCAGGGAGCGATTGTGAAGCTCCCTAGGAGGTTGCTGCCTGTTCTTCAAGGAGGGATGAACTACCTTTTTCTGGCCTGCTCTACCCATCACACATTTACCTTTTCCAGACTTGTGCTTAAAAGATTTTCCATGAAATGTTTGGACAAGAAAGGGGCAAGGAGATGAAATGTGGGTTATCAAAGGAAAATAGGAATATATGAAAGGGGGGCATTATTTCAGAAAATACTCCGCCTCACACCTTTCCATTTTGTCTTTTCACATTTACTTTTCAGCCTATAAAATCCAGTACGGACCTAGTCCTTGCTCCCTTTACTTCTTCGCTTTTTATTCTTACCCTTTCAGTGCATGGAAGGTACATTAGAAGCAGAATAAATTCAGCAAAGCACACTTATACAAATTCTTCTATTGGCAGTAATAATTATTATTATCATTGCAAAGTACACATTTCTCTGCCCACACAGCATTTCTCCAATTTCCCATTTGCTGTCTTTTAAGTCCTACACACTTGACCAAATAATACTAGTGTAATAAAACGCTGCTTGAGCAATCTGGGTGTGTAAACAAAGGCTTTCTCCTCTTCTGAGATCCCGATTTGATGACTGTCATGTGCTACCTTTGACAAATGTTCAGAAATGGCAACGAGTTTAGAATGCAGCTGCAAGCTTTATAACTAGAACATTTTGTGTGTGCATAAAACTCAGATTTCGTCTCACAGTCAGCTTTCAGGCCCAATTCCAAAATGCTGGTTCTCACCTTTTAAGCCCGTTAATTGGCCTTTCCCAGCCAGCTGCCCTGCAGATTAGGGCTGGGTGATATTTCAATATATCGTCCAAAACTAGTTTGAAGTCCATGTCATGATATCGGTGTCATAATTTTTGACCTGGTAATATATCACAAATCATGATGTGTGCTAATGTTGTCTGGCTTTTCATATCGTGATAGATCACCAGCTAAACATTGTGATATACGGATTTATCATGATGCCTGAAATAAGGATGTAACTGTGCATAAGTGAATAGGGTAATGTCCTAGAAACTGCTACTACTTATTTTTACTTACCTTTAACGTATTGTTACAACTGTTATTTTATCAGAGAAGCTTCACAATTTTCCCCACATCACAAATTTTTGAATAGCACACACACATCACCATGTTGAATATTATGAAATCTTTACCACAATGTTGTACTGACTATTACTACATTGCCCAGCCCTAATGTGTGTGTGTGTGTGAGTGTGTGTGTGCACGCATGCATGCACTATGCCAAAAAATAAATTGAAAAAATGTGGGGAAATACATGAAGCCAGCCAATGCCTCTACATAATTCCATCCATATTTCAGGCATTGTGATATATCAGTATATTCATATTGCAATATTTGGCTGCTGATATATCACGATGTTGAAAACATCGTTAGATGTTTTAGATTGCAACTCCTACCACACCTCACCATTGACCTTGTAAAATTGGAGTGGTGGGAGTTGTAGTCCAAAACATCTGGTCCCCTTCTCCTTGTGCTCTCAACCTTTTCCAGGGAGTCTTCTCTTCGCATGAGGTGGCCAAAGTATTGGAGCCTCAGCTTTAGGATCTGTCCTTCCAGTGAGCACGCAGAGCTGATTTCCTTAAGAATGGATAGGTTTGATCTTCTTGCAGTCCGTGGGACTCTCAAGAGTCTCCTCCAGCACCATAATTCAAAAGCATCAATTCTTCGGCTGAGGGTCTTTACTTATGTTTATTGCCCTTTTGTTCCGTCCCTGGAGAAACTTCCTTGTGGATCCCAATGGATGAAGAGTTGGGATATAATACCTACCCCAATGAACGAACTAAGAAATTATTGTGGTCCCTCTCTGAATTCCACCAGCATTAGAACTCATTTATTTTTGTCTGTTATAGTTCTGGAGATGCCTGCCTGGTTTCTCAATCCAACATGTGTCTCAGTTTTATCATGTGGTTGGATGCCTCAGAAAGGGATGTCTGTCACAGGCCTCATTCCTCCCTCAAGCAACAGGTTTCTTGGGCGTCTCCCAGCTACAAACTCTGCATCAGAGAAGACTCCATTAATATTCTGGGAATTGCAGCAAAGATTGACTGCCTCATTAGCAGGCATCGTGTGGAACCCTGACAATAATTAACAACTCAACGGTCTTATTTGCTGGCCTATCACAGAAGTATTCAATCAAAAATGTAATTTGCTCAGCGCACCCATTTAGCATGGAGAGAATATTCCTTCAAAGTTTTAAATAGACTAATTAAGAGGGAAGAAATACAAGCAGAAAATTATTAACAGTATAGTTTTAATGGGAAATTATTGGAGCGTATTAATAATGCAATAACCATTTTTAACAGCTGTCTGTCAGTTTGTGGGCCAGGGGTAATTAAATTAGCTGCAAAGGGTTAGTCAAATTAGGTTTGGGGCTTAACGAGGATACTTCAGGCTTCATGTACTGGTGTGTGACAAAGAACAATCTGCCATTGGAGCGTGGATGGCAATTGTTTAATGGGCAAAGGCTCCTCCCTCCCTTCTGTCTTTCCCCAAATAGTTAGAAATTGGCTTTGATTGAAACTTGTAATTTATTTAGTGAACACAAACTGAACCAAGCCATAAAAAAGAATAGATAGGATTAACATCATTTTACAATTTTATCAAACACTTCACTGCCTGAGGCTACCAAAGCAGTGTACAAGATACAAATGAAATGCAAACAACAACAAATAAGTCTAAAAACAATGAAAACAATTCATGCAGTTGCACAGTTAATGTTTCATAAATGACTGGGCCACACTTCAGAGGAAGCCTTGTTAAACAAAAACCTTTTCAGTAGGTGCCTGAAGGTAATGCATGATGCTGGGCCTACAGGCTAATTTTGTCTCGTAATTGGTTCCAGAGGTATGAAACTGCAGTACTAAAAGCCCGGTTTCTAAAACCACTGAATTGTAGATTTGAAAGGAACTGTGAGGGTCATCTAGTCCAACTGCCTACAATCCAGTAATATCAACTAAAGCATCCATGACGTATGGCCATCCAACCTCTGCTTAAAAACCTCCAGGGAAGGAGAGTTCACCACCTCTTGTGGGAGTCTGTTCCACTGTCAAACTGTTCTTACCTTCAGAAAGTTCTTCCTGATGTTAGTTGGAATCCTCTTTCTTGTAACAAAGCCATGGGTTCGGGTCCTACTCTCCAGAGCAGGGGGAAACAAGCTAGCTCCATCTTCCAAGGAACAGCCATTCCAAATATCTGAATGGCTGTCGCATGGAAGATGGAGCAAGATGGCTATCATATCTCCTCTCCATCCCCTCTTTACCAGCCTAAGCATAACCAGCTCCTTCATCCATTCCTCAGAAGACTTGGTTTCCAGACCCTTGATCATTTTAGTTGCCCACTTCTGCAAACATTCCAGCTTGTCAAAAGGCTTCCTAAATTGGCCAGAATTGGACACAGTATTCCAGATGTGATCTAACCAAGGCAGAATAGAGCAGTACTATTACTTCCCTTGGTCTGGACACTATACTTTTGTTGATGCACCTAAAAAGACCCCTAGATCCTTTCCATGTGTACTACTAGCAAGCCATCTTAGATTTGTGAATCTGATTCCTCCTGCCTGAGTTTGGAACCTGACATTTATCCCTGTTGAATTTCATTTTGTTCGTTTTGGCCCAGTTCTCCAATCTGTTGAGGTCATTTTGAATCTTGATTCTATCTTCTGTGGTATTAGCTACCCCTCCCAGTTTGGTGTCATCAGCAGATTTGATTAGTATCCCATAAATTCCTTCATCCAAGTCATTTATAAAAACATTTATAAAAACACTTCTGGGACATGCACTAAAGTAAAGGTAAAGTGGCCCCTGACCGTTAGGTCCAGTCGCATCTGACTCTGGGGTTGTGGCACTCTTCTTGTTTTATTGGCCAAGGGAGCCGGTGTACAGCTTCCAGGTCATGTGGCCAGCATGACTAAGCCACTTCTGGGGAACCAGAGCAGCGCATGGAAACGCTGTTTACCTTCTCGCTGGAGCAGTACCTATTTATCTACTTGCACTTTGACGTGCTTTCGAACTGCTAGGCTGGCAGGAGAAGGGCCTAAGCAACGGGAGCTCACCCCGTCACAGGGATTCGAACCGCCAACCTTCTGATCAGCAAGTCCCAGGCTCTGTGGTTTAACCCACAGCGCCACCCGCATCCCAGGACATGCAGTACTTTCAGTAATATTCCATGTAGTTGCAAGGTTGGGATAAATGAGGTGAGGTGGTCCCAAGTTGTGGGAAGCTACTCAGGGCCCCACTCCCATCATGAAGCAAACCACTATCAGTGTTGTAAAGTGTTGATCACTTCTCCTACCTGGTCAGTTATCTCTCCAGAAGGCCAACATTGATGCCAAAATCCAGCATCGCCTGAGCTCTGTGAGTGCAGCTTTCTCCCAATTGAAGTGCAGAGTGTTTAAGGACCAGGACATTTGCAGGGAAACCAAAATGCTTGTTTTCAAAGCTATTGTACTACCAACCTTATTGTATGTTTGTGAAACATGGACTACTTATAAACATCATCTCCAACTCCTCAAATGATTCCATCAATGGTGTCTCCAAAAAAATTTACATATCACTTGGGAAGACAGGTGAACTAATACCAGTGTACAAAGATCACCAGTGTCAAAGCAATGATTCTTCAACATCCACTTGACTGGTTGGACTGGTCATGTTGTGCAGATGCCTGATTGTGCATGTTGTGCAGATGCCTGATTATTGTCTTCCAAAGCAACTACTCTAGTCCAAACTTAAAAATGAATGGTGGTCAACAAAAGAGGTTTAAAGACTCTCTCAAGGCAAATCTTAAAAAATGTAGTATAGACACTGAGAACTGTGAAAAACTGGCCTGCGAGCACTTCAGTTGGAGACGCTTGAACTCAGGATGAAAGGGAGAGACGGGCTAAGAGGAAGGCACGCTTGGCAAAACCTCACCATGATTACGGTAACTCCCACAGGAAACCAATGTCCCCACTGTGGAAGGGTGTGTGGATCCAGAATTGGCCTCTGCAGTCACTTACAGACTAACTGTTAAAACCAGTGGGGGGGGTTTTTCCTAAAGAAATGTTTACTCTCATTTTGACTCAAGAAAATCACCATTTCAGTAGTTCAAATTGGGAAAAATAAATACAGTAAATGGACAAAAGTACAAAGATTCACAAAACGATTAGGGGGATGTGTACTCCTGCATCCCCCCCCAGAAAAAAAGCACTGATTAAAACTATGTTCATGAAAGGCAATATTACTCGACTATGAGTGATCACCAAATTAGAAGAAATCACTATCACTTACCCTAATATTTTTTTTAAAATAAGAACCTAAAATTAGTGTTCATTTTGTAAATGTCTCAAAAGCAACTAATACTAATGCTGTTGCCTGTTGGGGTTTTTTAATACCAAAATCTTAGATGATTGATTATATATTGTTTTTAATGTGCAGCTCTGCATATCAGAAACTGGGGGGGGGGGGGGGCTGTTGTTTAGGAAGCATCATTTTAGGCACCCCCTCCTTCTTCTACTCATAGGAGGAAATACCTCTTTCGAGATGGTGTTTGACACGAGCAGTTGTTATTAAGTATGTTTATAAACGGATCCGGACCCTGTGTTCATCATCTGAGGCCCTTGTTTGCATGCTTCCTCCACAAGAGGTCCAGATGGTGGCAACATGAGAATGGACCTTTTCTGGGGTGGCTCCCCACATGTGGAATTTTCTCCCCAGGATAGCTTGCCTGGTATCTTTTTACATATGTTTAAGGACCAGTCAAAAACGTTCTTTTACACCCAGTCTTGGGGCCTTCTGTGGCCTTTTAAATGTGTTTGTGGGAGGGGGGGGTTATTGATTTGTTATTGCTTATGTTTTATTATGTGTTTTGTGTTCTCATTTTGTATTTTTATATTGTTAAACGCCCTGTGATCTTTGGATGAAGAGCAGTATACCCATTTAATAAATAAAATAACTATTAAAAGTTATTTAAAACCAGTTGAAAATCCAGCCTGTAGAACAGTTACCCTTTTTTTTTTGTTAATGCTAAATGCAGAGTGTTTTAATCAAGAGTGCTGTCTTTGGCCAAGTTTCACTGGGGTGGCAAACTGTGTGTCTGGTTGCCTTATTCTGAAGAGCAAAAAAGAGGGCACATTCGCCGACTTCTACGTTTAACTACAGATCACTGTGATGACTCTCATTTTAAATACCCCTACTGTTTGTAGGCTATAGAAGCTGTGATATGTTGCTAGTAGCAATGTTCTTAACTATATCCCTGAAACCGTTTTGCAAAATACTGCAGTCCAAAGTTGTTCTCAACCTATTTGCATGCTACAATTTCCCACAGATACACTTGTGTTCAAAGCACTTTACAGAAAATAAACTATGTTAATCCACCCCAGGTTTTTCCCCAAAATGCTTACAGCCTTGTCGCTAAATATCTCTTTCTGCTTCACCACCACCACCTCCAGCAGTTCATTACTTCACACATACACATGCTAGATGCAGCTTGCTGTGAAACGGTGAGAAGCTGCAATTACTGCAATTCCTTTTTATACATAACTATCCTTTACATCTGGTCTCTCTCTCTCTCTCAACCTAACTTAGAACCTGGGCAGCTTCCATCCCAACCCTGTGCAACTCAGTGGTCACTGAGCATAACCCATTCTACAACAACCCGTCTCTCCATTTCCCTCCGTTCCCTGTCCCCTCTATCAGACTTTGTATATACACAGTAGGTCAGGGGTCAGCAAATGTTTTCAGCAGGGGGCTGGTCCACTGTCCCTCAGGCCTTGTGGAGGGCCGGACTATATTTTGAAAAAAGAATAATGAACGAATTCCTATGCCCCACAAATAACCCAGAGATGCATTTTCAGTAAAAGCACACATTCTACTCATGTAAAAGCACCAGGCAGGGCCCCCAAATAACCCAGAGATACATTTTAAATAAAAGGACACATTGTACTCATGTAAAAACATGCTGGTTCCCGGACCGTCTGCAGGCTGGATTTAGAAGGCAATAGGGCCGGATCCGGCCCCCGGGCCTTAGTTTGCCTACCCATGCAATAGGGAATAAGCTGTGAAGGCTTGAAAGTGACCTTATTGGACGGTAAACTTGCACCAAGGGGAGGGCCAGGAGGGATGGGTTGCTGGTAGGTCTGGATAAGGTGGCCTGTCACTCATGTGATCTCCTTCCTCCTTCCTTGGTAGGATGGAGGAGGGAGGGGCAGGGAAGGAGCTGGCAGGGAGCTGGCACTATGTTTTTAAAATCCCCCCAGACATAAATTTTAAGCCTGAAATGAGTGTGTGTCTGGGAAGATCAGAACAAATGGCAACTCTAGTGTAGGTTGGCAGAAAGGAGAGGGGAAAGAATGAGATAAAAGAGGGTGCAGTATCCACTTTTGGTTGTGGCCCCTGACTCTGGTCACCCACCCATTGCCAGTGTGTCTCCTTATATATTACTCTTTAGGACGGGGTTCTCAAACTTTCTACCCCAAGTGCCGCCTCCAGGGGCTGAAATTTACTGAGTCCCACTAGTCACAAAATGTTAAATTTTGCCTATTTCTGCAATGCTTCTCAAAAATACCTCAACCAGACCATGTAATGTAGTAAGTCCTGCCTTAAGGTGCCATTTAGCTCCTATCACAGGCTTGAAGATTTTATCATTCCCTTCCTCTGAAGAAATCAAGGTGGTGTACATACTCCCTATGGTTAACAATTTAGCAAAGTAGATTATTATTATTTATTCCTGTATCGTAAGAAAATAGTGACTTGCATAAGGCAACCCAGTGAGTGTCTTAGTGCTACGCAGAAAGTACATGGTGGGGTGAGATTTAAACAAGAGACCTCAGAGATAAATGTTTTAAGGGTGAGGGTGAATGGCCACTTCTCATGGATGCTTTGGTAGCAAGATTCCTGCACTGGCCAGGGGGTTGATATTAGGTAACCCTTTGGTGTACCTTTCAACAAATGCACTACCGTCTGTGTAGCTTTGGCAGACTTGGGTTAGTTTTGAGGAAGGTGCAGCATGGATAGAGATGTGTAAAGGAAGGGGGGGGATCACTTGCCTTCGCTCTTATAGGAAAATTATGAGCAGTATAGATTATTTTAATGGTAGCTTTGCCTCCCATCTGCAGTTCCACCATCTGTTCTTCTCCAATTATGGATGCAAAAACCCAGCATGGTTTTTCCATTTCAGCAGTAGAGAATGATATATAAGTGCTATAAAAAGGATGCATATTCTTTGAACAATACAGCCGGCACCTGGGTGTGCATTCTTTGAACAGGGCATTTAACACCTGCACTCCTTTTCTCACACTTGAGGCTCCCATCAGCAGGAATCCCCTTTTTGAGATCAGTATGACTTTAGCACCTGCCACTCTGAATTCCTGAGGTGGTGGATGCCAGAAAAACATATTGTGCCATAAAGCTGATACTGTCACGTGAGTTGACTGAATTACTGTTGAGTAAAAATATGTGTACTGCAGAAAGCATCCCAAATGCTAACAAAATTAATCTCAGGACAGTGTTTAAGATGAGAGTTGGGGAACCTCAGTTCCAGCAGAGAGGAGGTGATGTGGCCCTCCAGGTCTCCCTGTATGGCCCTTGAAACTCTACCTAGGCCATACCCTCAATGGCCCTGTTTTGCACCCTCCTTGAGTGTCTAACTTTGGTCATGCTTCTTGTTTGCCTGGATGGAGAACAGAAAGGGCTGTGTGTGTGTCCGCGCATGTAGAAACTTTCACCCAGATACATTCTTTTAGGTATAATTGGTACCTAGAAGTACCTAGAAAACAGGGGGGGGGGATGTTTATGTATGCTAGCACAGCTGCTCAAATGATTTATGCCCAAAGATGGAAGGAAGAAACAGTTCCAACAAAGAAAAACTGGGAATTAAAATTAATGGAATATGCAGAAATGGTGAAACTTACCAGAAGAATAAGAAATGAGATACTTTTAAAAACAGAGGAAAATCTATTGACTATACGAAGACGCATTGTAAACAAATCAAAACATTAGTGGGACCGATATAAACACGTGCAGTAACAGACAGTTAAGGGGAAGATAGGTGAAAATTTGTAAATATTTTTGAATTGGATATGCAGTAATAAAAATATATCAATAAATAACCGCAGAAAGGAGGAGCGTGAAGTCAAGGGGAAGGTAAATTTGATTTGTAAAGATTCTGATTTTCTTTTAAAATATTTGTAAAAGGTAAAAAAAAAAAAAAAATCACACAGATACAATTTATATTAATTGTCTCACCCATTAATTGCCTTTGAGACCACCCACCACTGGCACGTGGCCCTTGGAAGGTTACCCAGAAGCGAATTCAACCCTTGGGCTAAAAATGTTTCCTTTGCCCCTGCTATCGACCATGAGCTTGAACGGGTGGGTTGGAGCCTACAAGTGGGTTGTGCCCTGATCTATGATTGGTTGGACTAGCACCACCTTTATTTTGTAAGAGAAGGTGAAGATATTAAGAAGGAGAGAGGGAAAGGAGGAAATAGAAAGAGGAAAGAGAAAGAGAAGGAAAATAGCGGGGAATGAAAAATGTATACTATTATCATGATCATGATCATTATTATTTTCAAAGTGGGTCTAATGTTGCAGGTTATTAGGTTAGCCCTGCGTGTCTAATTGCATGCCCCAAAGTAACATCCAACCCAGAAGCCATTTTATCTGGCTCCTGGTGGCCATTTCGTTGAGCTATCTTTGCAGCGTTCATCTGGTCATCTGGTCACAGACCCCTGGTACTGTGCACAAACTCTCGTCCTGCCTTTGGTGATCTGCAGCCATAGCCTGACCTGTGCTTGCAAGCCGTGAGCAAAGCTTTCTTTCTTAGTTTCACGTAAGAACCTCTGGTGTAGCACATGGGACTTGAGTCAGGACATTACAGTTGTGGACTAGGAAAACTTTCTGCTGAAACGCTTGTTGGAAAAGGAAGGTCTTCAGTTGGCACTGAAAAGACAACAGAGTTGTTGCTTCCATCCATCTCCCTCAGGAGACAACAGAAGAGTGTGCCTTCAGGGGTAAAGTCAAACTGTTGAAGAGCTGTAGCTATAGAGACCAGTCCTGGGGGAAGACATGGGGGAAATCAGCTGGGGCAGATTTTGGCATCTGGTTTTGTAACTACTGGTCCACCATGGTGTTTCTGCTCTCTGCACTCTCAGAGTTTGTGCTTGCCTTTTATTTAATGGAAGGGAATTCCATAAGATAGGTGCCAGAACACTAAAGGCCTGGTTCCTGCATTCTGTAGAATGGGCTTCCTGATAAGATGCTATCTGCAGGAGGCTCTCACCTGTATAGACAACAATTGATTGGTTATAATATTAAAAAGGGGGGTAGAGATGAGGGGGAGTTAGCGCCCACATCTGACCTGCATTTTGTTTCCTCCACACCTTCAAGTCTTAAACCTAGCTGAAGGAGAAGTTTTTGGGGCACTGGACGCAATTTGGAAGAAGCATGACGATTTGACAGTACTGCCCCCCACTTGATATGTCAACAAGGCAGGAGCATGTTCAAACACATATGGCTGTCAAGTCTAGGATGAGTCATTGTTGCCTCATTTAAATGTGGGGTGCTGTGCCTTGAATACTAATTATAGTTGGCCCCTTGGCATTCTTCTGCTGGAGGCAGCCCTGTGAATGAAGAGTCAGAAATAAGACATACGGAACTCAGGAAAACAGAAGGGAGAGGGGAAATTGTGTTCTGTTGGCATTTTCATTTAGAAGCCTCCTGCCCTCTTCTTTTCTACAAGCGCCTCCCTCACTTGGGGGGCGGGGGATATGTAGAGAGCTGGAGAGGAGGAAGGGGGAAAGAAGCAAGTTAGACGTGCAGATTCAGTTCCTTGCTTGAGTGTTTTGTTGTTTGGCTCTTGATGCTTTTCAAGACTCCTGCCTTCTAATCCGCAATTGAAATCCTGTGAATAAAGGTAATAATAAAGGTGCCAGGAACTATTCAGAGTCACCATGCTCCCGTACGCTCTTAATAGGAACAAGTAGAAACCTGATTTATAATAATAGTCATGGGGCTCCATCTAGCACTTTGCCTCCGCATCTTCAAATACCTTTTAAAAAACAAAACAAAAAACAAATATGAAGCAGAATGCCCACCCACGTGACTTAGGAACCTGTCGATCAAACCTTCTTTACAAGTAGTAGATAAACTGTGTTGTTGAAGTGGATAGCTCAAAGTTTTGCAGTGGCTGCGGCTTGCACACCCATTGTTTTATCTGTCCTTTACTGTGGCCTCCATTGTGTGTTTTGTGAAGTTTTTCCTGTGCTGTTGGTGCTTTAAGCACTACAAGCAAATAGCGCAGGTGTACCTATAAAGCAGATCATATGGGGAACGTGATCCTCTACATGTTATTGGACTTCCAAATCCCATCAGTGCCAGCCATTATGGCCAGTGGGGGCATGATGGGAGTTGTAGTCCAGCAATAACCTGCAGGGTTGCAGGTTCCTCGTCCTTGTTTCATGGGTTCAGTTAGACCAGGGGTAGCCAACGTTGTGCCCTCCATATGGATTGGACTCAACACCCATCAGCCCTGCCCATTGGCACTGTTAATTGCTAAGACTCACTTAACAGTATGACCTGAGAAGCCCATGTCAGGGCAGTGCCACACCACACAGTTAAATCTCATCCAATACACAATTAAAGAATATTACTTCCCGCAAATATTCCTGGGAACTCCTCCTCACACAGCTACAATTCCCAGCACCCTTAACAAACTACTAAATACTTCTGCTTTAAATCTATGATGTGGATATGCATCACAGGGTTTTTATTCACATAGAAAGACATTTCCTTCCACACAGGAATATGGGCAAAGACATTTACTCATGTCCATTCTCATATTCTTCAAAAGAACTGCTTCAGTTGCAACCTCTTTTTTTAGTTGAGTGCATTTGCATAAGCAATCTATTAGTCTAATCTTCAGTTTAAATGGAATATTGCAGCTGGTTAGTTGAAATAATACTGCAGGATTTGCAGTGGCCAAGGGAGCCCATGCATTGCATGTGGAAGACCCTAGGCTAAACCTCTGCCGTTTCCAGTTTGAGGGTTTCCGCTCCCGTGGCTGAGAAAGACCTCTTTTTGAGATCTTTAAGAGCTGTTGTCAGTCAAAATAGACTAGAGGGATCAATACTGTGACTCTTTGAAAGGTGGCACCATATGTTCATTTATGTGGGAGGATCTATAACTGAGTGATAAAGCATGTACTGTGTTTTTCAAAGGTCACATATCTAATCCCTAGTTGCGTAGTTAGAACTATCTGCCTGACCCTCTAGGGAGCTGCTGCCAGTCATAAGATAGAGCTGGCTATATTCAAGACTATACTAAGACAGCTGCATACATTCATAATTCTGTTCATTGCCTCCTGGACTTTGCTGCTTCCAGTGATAATAGTAAAATGCATACTCATCTCAGTGACAATTATGATCTAAACCCGGGAGTCTACATGATGCCCTCCAGATATTATTGCCCCCCAAATTCCCATCTTACCTGACATTAGTCATGCTGGCTGGGACTGATGAGAGTTGTGGTTCAACAACTCCCATTAGCCTGCGTCTTTTGGTTGAAGGATTTCAGTACTTAGCAATGCAGATTTTAGCTGTTGCTAGGAGAACCTTCCTCATTTTATACATGTGAGCATTACCTCTGGCTGCAGCACACCCAGGTTGGTCTAAAAAGCATCCTTTCCTAACCTGATGCCTTCTGTTGTTGGACCACAACTCCCATCATCCCTGGCCATTGGCCTTGCTGGTTAAGGCTGTTGGAAGTTGGACATCAAGTTGGCCTATAGCACCCCATCCTTCCCAGAAACACTTTGGGTTCATTTGGTATCTACAGTGGTGCCCCGCAAGACGAATGCCTCGCAAGACGGAAAACCCGCTAGACGAAAGGGTTTTCCCTTTTTCAATGCGCTTTGCAGGATGAATTTCTCTATGGGCTTGCTTCGCAAGACAAAAATGTCTTGCGATTCTTGCAATTTTTTTCCGCTCCCCACCCCCTTTTTCTAAGGCACTAAGCTGCTAATAGCCTTTTAGCAGCTAATCCGCTAATCCCTTAAGCCTTTAATAGCCGCTAATAGCCGCTAAACCGCTAATAGCGCTAATCCGCTAATAGGGTTGCTTCTCAAGACGAAAAAACTGCTAGACGAAGAGACTCGCGGAACAGATTCTTTTCGTCTTGCGAGGCATCACTGTATTTCTTATCTACCTATGGGGTTGTATCCAGCTAAGTTCTACCCAGGATAGACCAATTGAAATTAATGGACTGAAATTAATAATGTCTGTCAATTTTTATGGGTCTACCCTGAGTAGGATTAGTCTTGGATACAACCCTAGATGTATTTTTTTCCCTAAGAGCATCATGGCCAGCCACAAAATTTTCTGAGTGGCCTTAGGGCAACATTGTCTCCAGGTGTTATTGGACTGCAATACGCTTTAGCTCCAGCCGGCATGGCCAGTGGTCAAGGATGATGGGAAGTGTAGGCCAACAACACCCAGAGACCCATGAATAGAGAAGACTGCTGTAAACTGCTGTAAAGTGTGAAGGGATTCGTGGTACTTTAGGATTAGCAGTACTGGATAAGTAAGAAGAATGCTGAGTGTTGGAATGAATAGTATCACATCTTCAAATATCTAGACTAAAGGCTTTCACATGGTGGATGGAGCAAATTTGTTTTCTCCTACTCTGGAGGGTAGGACTCGGACCAATGGATTCAAATGATAAGAAATTCTATGATTATACAACTAAACATGAGGAAGAACTTTCTGACAGTAAGATCTGTTTGACAATAAAATACTGTATTTTTTCCATGTATAAGACAATGCTTTTTGCACACACAAACATTAGGCAAAAATTGGGTGTCGCCTTAATACACGGATAGTGAATGCAGAGGGGGAACGTGCGATTAATGGCACCAGCAAGCAGGAGATTGGCAGTGGTGATTGGACGGGTGATTGGTGGCTGCAATTGGCTGTAGCTGTGGCAACTGGGCAGGCGATTGGCAGCTATGGCAAGGTGGGCAAGCGATTGGCTGCGGCAAGTGGGCAGGTGGGCTGTTGGTAGCAGTGAGCGGGCAGACAATTGGCGGCTGTGGTGAGGTGTACGATCGGCAGTGGCTGTGACAAGCAATGGGCAGTGGTGGGCAGGCGGGTGAGCGATTGGCGGAAGTGACCTCCCTTACCCCCCCCCCAAAAAAGCTTCTTTAATTTCTTAATTTTGGGTTTAAAAAAATAGGAGTCGTCTTATACATGGGGGCATCTTATACATGGAAAAATACGGTAGTCTCCCTCGGGAGGTTGTGGACTTCATTGGAGGTTTTTAAGCAGAGGTTGGGTGGTCATCTGTCCTAGATGCTTTAGTTGAGATTCCTGCATTGCAGGGGGCTGGACTAGATCCCTTCCAACTTTACAATTCTATTATTCTAATATTCTTTTCTATGACTACAAGTAGTGAGTACCATTTCCCCCCAGTCCTCTTAAACACCCCCCTGCTTCATTCCTACCACCCTGCCTGGAGAACCATTATAAGAACTAAGCAGTCTGATTAATTCTAGGAATTGTCTTATGATGTGACTGAATGTGAGACTGGAGCTTTATTCCCTTTAATAGGGTCTTTATTTTAAAACACAAACACTTCATTTTCTCCCTAAATTGCAGCAGCGGCAACCACACTCAGAACAAGCTGTGTTTCAAGCTGAATCCCATTGTGCTAGCAGGAGCTGTCTTTCAGCTGGGTCGATGAACATTTTCCCTGCCTTTTATATACCTGTGTAGGTTTTCCTCTGAAGTTTCCCTGTATTCACCATATAGCACATTTAGGTCTCGTTCCACAGCGCCGTTCCTGGTCTTCTTTTGTATTCCTTTGCATGCCTCTGTAAAATGGGCAAAATGTAATATGCTTGTGTGTGTTGCAACAAATGCCCTTTTTTTTGTACCAAGCTGCTTCCCGCTGTTGTCTTCTCAGTGCTGACAATGGGTTGCACATTTTATTTCTCTAGTACCTTTTGAAAAGGGCTCATGTATTCCAAGAGGGCTTTTCAAAATTCCCCAGCTCGTAGGTGGGAGGGAGGGACCATCCCTTGTGTGTTATTACTGGCCTGTAGTGACTTAGAATAAGCCATAAAAGTACTGGAAAAGGGCACTGGGAGAGAGGTTTTGAAACACCAACAGGACAGAACTTTACGCTGTCTGTTCCTCTTGCCAAGTTGCCTGTTGCTAACACGCCAGTGGAGAGTGACTTCTGAGGCACAAGTTCTGTCTGATGTGTTTTGACAGATCTAATCAGGTGAGCATGGTGATGCCTCCTCTGTACCCGCTCACCAGTGCCTACCTTTGTGAATTGCAGTTCAAACTGAATATCCTTCACAATTACCTTGTCATCTTGAAGCAGAGCCAGTGACTTCACCGAGGTTGATAAAGAAACAGAGAGGGAGAGACAGCATGCTAAGGAAGCTGCTGCAGAGCAGAATTCAGCTGGCCCTGGCACCATCTTCAGTGGGCCTTGGGAGCCCAGGAACCCACTTGGGTTTTTTTGCTGTGGGTGCTCAGCCCCCCCCCCCCCCGGCTGCCTTAACTCTGGCGCTCCAGCATTGCTGCCTTAACTCTGGCACTCCAACTGGGCTGGGGCCTCCACGTCTGCCATGGGGCTTCTGTTGGGGCCCACTACAGACACAGATGTGCTTCTGAGGTGTGTCCTGGCCATAGTGGGCCCCAACAGAAGACCTGTGGCAGACATGGAGGCCAACACCTCCCAGCCCAACACCACCAAGATGCTGGGATGTGAGCATGCACCATGACACTCGGCATTTACAGTCTGAGAACTAAGTCAGCACTGCTGCTATATCTTGTGGTGCTGAAAAGAGTGGCAGATTTATTGTGACAGAATCTTTGGTGGATTGCAACCCACTTTTTTAGATGAATGAACTGCTTTCTTTGGTACACAGATTGTGTTCACACACTAACACATCCGAAGGGGAGTGTAGGCAGCAGATCCAAAAGGCCATCCAATACAGAGCTGGTTTGCAAGAACCGAAAGGAGCCTGTGAATTCCAACAGTCAAGGTTTGGCTCAGTGTGTTATGTGAACCAAGCCACAGTCTTCAGCATTTCCATGCAAAGCTCAGATGCATAAAGAAAAGCACAGTGATCACTCAGGATAGCAGTAATTGGCAATAACACACAGTCTTTGTAGCTTTGCTTTGATAATTAACAACTTGAATGGGAGAGCTCAGGTGATCAAGAAGAGCCAGTCATATTCCTGTTATTGCAATATATCTCTGGCCAACTTCTCTCTCTCTCTCTCTCTCTCTCTCTCTCTCTCTCTCTCTTTCTCTCTTTCTCTCTCTGTGTGTGTTTGTGTGTGTGTGTGTGAGAGAGAGAGAGAGAGAGAGAGAGACTGACACTGACTGACTGGCTGGGCAAGGAATCAGTCAAAGCACCCATCTGCACTTATTTGCCTGCCATGCGCTCTGCCAGCTGTGCTATCCGCCACTCTCCCTGTTCTGCCTTATCCAGACCTGCTTTATTGCCTTCCCCTCAGTGTAATGGGCTATTGGTTTTCTGCCTGTGCTGCCAGGTGCTACATCTTCCTGAAACCCATCCTGCAGGAGTTTTAGTTCTGAGCACCTGTCAGGTCCTAACCATTTTATCTGGGTGTTGTTGTTTTTTTAAGTTTTATTCCTCTTTCCTCTGAAAGGCACCAAGCAACAATTCCGCTGCTGTGCCAATAACTTGCTGTTGTTGCTGACTTCAGTAAAGCAAGCAAGCAGGAGACAGAATGTCATGTATTTTATTGTCCCATGACACAAAAGCAGTTGAACAAATTGTGGTGGACAAAGAACAATTGCCGTATTTGTTGTTGCTGTATGTCTTACAAATTTGTTTGTGCTGGTATCATGCATGGTACTGCATGAGACGCAAAGCGACAATGGTTAATTTTGAAGGCCTTGTGGTTCACATCAGAGAGACTGGGGTGGGTATTCTGAGACAGGTTCCTCCAGGTCCTGAATAGGAAGTGAGTGTATGTTTACAAGGAGTGGTAGATCTAGTAACTCATGATAGTTGCTTAGGGAGTGGGGGGGGGGTATTGTTTTGTTATTTGTGTTTTTAACTATTCATGCTTTTATCTTGTGAACTGCCCTGAGATCTTTTGATGAAGGGTGGTATATAAAACTAATAAATAATATTATTAATAATAGATCAATTAGGGGAGGAGAACAGATGTCTGTCCTATTGTCTGGGGACCAGCCTTCTGTAAGTGGAATAAATAAAGCATATGTTTACTATTGGATTAGACGTGTGTACTGAAGTTAAAATGTACATGGTACAAGAGAGAGGTGATCAGCTTAGCAAGTATAATTGCAATAATAAAACAATATTAATAGGCTCAGAGAAATTGCTTAATAATGTTCCAGTTAGGATTCTTAACTATGCATCATCCCCAAATTGCAAATGAGCTTGCTGAGTTCACAGAGGAACTTACAAAAAGAGAGCGAGAGGGAGAGCTAACAGCACAAATGCATAGCTTGGTAAATGAGTTAATTAGTGTTCAATTACTAGACATTACTATCTATTACTAAATATTGCTGCTACCAATTAGATGTTGAATGGACCCATATTTTGCTGCAATTAATAATATAAATTTTATTAATAAATGCACAAATGTGTTTGGGTACCAAGTGAAACATGTATCTGCAAATGTCTGGGTATGAAAACATAACCAGGGTTCATAGTTGTTCTGTTTAAATGTAGAAATTTCAGTGGAAAGCTTGGTTTTTAACACATTGAACCCTTTCAGGGTTCTCGGAAGTTGGATAGGACTGTGGTGAGAGAGAAGCATGGAAACTAACCAAGCTCAGATAGCCACACTGGTCCACGGTTAAAGAAGCTTCTCTTTCATTTTAGATGGTTTCTTAATTTGGCAAACCGGAATCAACAAGGTTTGTGCTAACTCTGGTCAGAATGGATAAACCATAGCTTATGGCATTTTCTCTGCCCCCACCTGCTGTTGCTATGCTGAATGGCTGAGGCTTGGATGGATATGGGATACAGATTTATGTGGATGCAATGAATACAGAGATGTGCAAACAAGGGTATGCATTTAAATTATTACCCTTCTGCCCTCCCATCTGCTATCCTGGAGGGCTATCAGCACTTCAGGCCAGAGACAGTTTGGTTTAACTAGGTTTGAAGGAAAAGAGGAGGATCTTAGTGAAAAGTGCAGAGCAATAATTGTGAAGTGCCAGAAATGAAAGGATGACAAATAATGCCCTTAATAAAATGTATTGCACTCTTATATTGAATGCAACAAATTTCTTATTCTCCCACAAGCATTCAAGAGAGACCACAGTGATACCTCGGGTTAAGTACTTACGGTAGTTCATTCCGGAGGTCTGTACTTTACCTGAAACTTTTCTTAACCTGAAGTACCACTTTAGCTAATGGAGCTTCCTGCTGCTGCCGCGCTGCCGGAGCACAATTTCTGTTCTCATCCTGAAGCAAAGTTCTTAACCTGAAGCACTATTTCTGGGTTAGCGGAGTCTGTAACCTGAAGCGTATGTAACCTAAAGCGTCTGTAACCCGAGATACCACTGTATATATTTCTTAACAGTTAAGGCTGATTCAAAAATGCATTAAGTACACATCATATTTGTGTCCGCAGTTATTTTTAGTTGTTTGTCTCATATATATATATGCATGCATATTAAGAGTTAGGTTTCTCCCTACCCCCCATGTATTCTAAATAGATAAGCTGCTAAAAATACTCAGATTCTCAGTCGAAATATGCCATGCGGGATATATATTGGATTTCCTGTTGCTTTGAAGTGGCACTTAGAGCTTTTCTGCATTGCAGTTTAAATGTATTTGTCTTCTTTGCAGCTGGTTTTTTTTTTTTGGGGGGGGGAGTAACGATTAGCTTTTTAAAGAATTCTAAACACAACAGCACTCAACAAACTATATATTGTTTCCAAGTCTTTCAGCAGTAACAAAATCTACAATGTGTTGCATTCAGTGATAGTCCTACTCAGAGCAGACCCATTGAAACTGATGGAATTAAGAAGTTCGTTAATTTCAATGGGCTTGCTCTGAGTAGAACATTCTCTATCTTTAAAGTAAAGATGGGTAAAGTAAAGGTAAAGGTACCCCTGCCCGTACGGGCCAGTCTTGACAGACTCTAGGGTTGTGCGCCCATCTCACTCAAGAGGCCGGGGGCCAGCGCTGTCCGGAGACACTTCCGGGTCACGTGGCCAGCGTGACAACGCTGCTCTGGCAAGCCAGAGCCGCACACGGAAATGCCGTTTACCTTCCCGCTAGTAAGCGGTCCCTATTTATCTACTTGCACCCGGGAGTGCTTTCGAACTGCTAGGTTGGCAGGCGCTGGGACCGAAGAACGGGAGCACACCCTGCCGCGGGGATTCGAACCGCCGACCTTTTGATCGGCAAGCCCTAGGCACTGAGGCTTTTACCCACAGCGCCACCCGCGTCCCTAAAGATGGGTGGATCAGGCTATTTCTGGTCTGTGCCACTTTTGCAACTGTTCACCCTAAGCCCATCCAGTGAAGTTTCTAACTGTGGCATTAGGGAAGTTTGCTGCTGAAGTGCTAACCCTGTAAAGTAATCTTGCAACCCACCATACAGTCTCTCGGATTGTCTGGGCTTGTAAATTTGCAATAGCATTATTATTATCCATGTGAGCCACTACAGATCTTGTGGAAAGGGAATACACTTCTTACACTTGCTTCACCTGCCCTTCTCTGGTTTCTCTGTCTTCTAGTTGCCCTCAATTCTTGGTGCCACTGCGTCAGTTAACCTCACTGACTTGATAGCAGTAGTTTATTGTCTTTAGCAAACTCCTAAGCAAGAGTTGTGAGTTTTATCACCCCACTGCAGGCTTTCTTTGAATGTGTGATCTTTTTTTAAAAAGGTGTCACCTGCTGTGAAATTGAACACACTGAGTAATTGCATCAGGCCTTTAAGACCTTTGCAGACATATAATTTACAGAGCTCTTGTGCCGTTGGAGTTTGTCATGTACATGCAAAGTCACATACTTTGTCTTAAACTTTTCACCAAATTCTTGGTTGCCAAGGAAACCAGCAAATATTGGCAGATGGAGAGAAATTCTTAGTTGCACCTGAAACCTGTCCTTGGCTTGCGTGGGTATGGAAACTCTGGGAAGAAAAAAAGTCTTTCTCTGTTTGAGGCTCTGGATAGACATTGCTATTCGAAGTAGGAAGTATAGGGCTAGATAGACACAGAGTCCAACTTGGTATAAAACAACTTACAATGTCCTTGCAGTATGAGTAGCTTCCTTGATGTGTGCTGAATTGGACTTCACGTCCAGTATTATGTTTCCTGTGTATTTTGTGATGCAGTTGTTTGGAGTATGGGATGTTAGGGGAGGGTAGTACCTTTGGTGGGGGACACATTGTGCTTCTTCTGGGGTAGTTTGTACACCTTTGGTCCACACCCTGCACTCAGTTCTCACCTGTGGTTCCTAGAAACTGTCAGAATGCAACAGTGGCCAAACCTTAGAAAATGACTTTGACTGGGCAGCCAGACCTTCTAAGGGTAGCTGATGGGTCTCAAACCCTTGGTGAGTTATGGACTTCCCCTGCATGCCAAGATATTTCTGGCAGATTGAGCAAATCAGACCAATAATGAGTCCAAAGGACAAGAAGGTGGTTTCTACACATACCTTAGAGGGAAGTGAGGGGCGGGTGGAGTTCATCAACTCCGGAAGGTACCCCATCTAGGAGAAGAGAAGAAAAGGTCAAGGAGTAAATCCTACACAGATCTGGAGTGGAGTCTGGGAAATGGTTGGATTGCACCTTATGTACCTCCTTCCAGCACCTCTTTCAGCCAAGATGGTGCCAAATGTATTGTTCTACTTTCCTTTGGACCACATCGGTGACACCGAGAGCAGGGTCTTGCTACCTGGGAAGCTCAGGACATCCATACTCACAACCCAGGCTTGCTGCCCAAAGAGGTAACTTTGGTGCTGCTAACATAGCGATTTGACTTCACCTCTAGAGGCACACTCCATTGAGAGACTCTCTTGTCTCTCAAGAAAGACTGATACCAACATGTTAGGAAACTGATTTGTTGAGGGCTTCCATAATTGTTCCTTGTGCGACTTCTTCTCACTTTGAACTTCAGTTCCCCCCACTTTGCCCTGTCACACAAACTACTTTGAAATCACCCATTAGTTTGAAAAGCAACATGCTGCATTTCTGGATATCATATGAGGGTAGCAGTGGGGTGACCTGCTTTTGAAAATAGTCAGATCCCTCTGCCTCCTCCCTTTGGAGGGAAGCACCTGGTTCCTGGACTGTCAGGGCATAAAATATGCCCCCAACATGCACCCACCCATATCCACACCCAAATATATTGCACTTTTCTTTGAATTTGAATTATAAGTCGCCTTGAAATAAAATCCTGCCTGAAAGGCACGGGATCAAAGTCCTAATAAAATGTGTCCACCCAAACCCGCCTTGGGCTCATGGAATGAATTCTGCAGACCTTTGGTTTCTGGTGTATGAGTTCCTCATAGACCTTGCTATCTGCTATGTAACTGGAGCTGCCTTCCCCACATCTCTCCAGACAGTTTTCTTTCTCCTACTGCTGACTGAGATAAGGTTGGAGAAGCAGCTGGTGCAGTTCAAAGCCTTTTGAATTACTGCACATTCCCTTTGTTGACTCCTATGGCAATATCATACCTTAACTAGTCCTCCTCATCCATCTTCTCCTTCCTTCCTTCCCACCCCCAAACCCCTCTCTCCTTGTATCATAGGGTTATGGAGAGAAGTTTAGTCATTTAAGTCAGGATCACTGCCTCTAAGGCATTACATCATGCTTGTGATACCTGGCTTAGAGAGTAATGGAAACACGGGTCTGCAAAGGGATCATTACTCTCTTTTGTGGCAGCGCCACATGTAAATGCATCCCTATGTATTAAGAGGAGGGAGGGAGAAATTTGATTCATTTCACATATAAAAGCAAACCTACCTTATTCAAGAGTAGTGCACAAAAGTGCACTAGGAGAAACTACTTTGCAAAAATCTGTAAATTAGGCAAAATCACATGCAAGTATGTATGTTAAGATAATTTGCACTAAAATGCTACTGAATTTTCATGGGGACTTTTTCTTTTCTTTTCCAAAAGAAGAATGTAAACTGCTGTAGAAATGTGGAGAACTAAATTTAAGATTGGAAAGATGAGAAACTGAAATGGATGGATTCACCCATCCCTCACTAAGAGTAGACTCCCACTCCATGCTTCTAGTTCAGGCATAGGCAAACTCCCGCCCTCCAGATGTTTGGGACTACAATTCCCATCAACCTTAGCTAACAGGACCAGTGGTCAGGGATGATGGGAATTGTAGTCCCAAACATCTGGAGGGCTGGAGTTTGCCTATGCCTGTTCTAGTTAATATAATCTCCGGGTATAAGGTGGTATATAAATTCAAAAAATAAAATAAAAATAAAGAGATGCCAGCTTCAAACTCCTACTCAGCCATGAAGCTGATACCAGACTGAAGGCAAACAAATTGCTTTGACATAGGGTAATCTGAGGCCTTTCAGTCCTGGCATTGGTAGGTACCCTCCTTCCAATAAAAAAACCACCTTACTTATAGGGCTACATTTTATCTTGGAGCCAGCCTTGGATTCCTGTATCACTCAGATCTTGATCTAAGTTGGAATCTGTTGTCCCTATGGATCCTGCTGCCTGAAGTGGTCACCTCACATTGTGTCATGGCCTGCTCAGAAGGCTTCCAGTGTATCATCCTGAGTGCCTCTGTTGGCCATTAGCAGAAAGCATGAATGGGGGAACTCATCTGGGGTTCCAGCTACCTACTTGGGCATACAGTTGATGGCTCTGGGATTTTGAGAACAGTATTTTTTCTGCATGTTCCCCTTACTCAGTACCTCAACAATTTGGCGTATCTGAGCATGGGACAGCTGGGGCTGTATCCAACTAAGTTTTACTCAGACTGGACCCATTGAAATTAATGGACTTACGTCATATTCAGTTCAATAATTTCAGTGGGCCTACTCTTGAGTAGAATTATTATTGGATACAACCCTTCATCTACATTAGTATAGGTATCCAAACCAGAATTGAGCCAGAATGCTTAGAAGACTTGTTTTTCTGAGAAGGTGACTAGACTAAGATTTTAATATCTCTCTGCCCCTTAATAAAAAGATCAGTTTTGAATAATTTTATCTGAATGTTTACATGCCTCTCCACTCTTTGTGAGAGGCAACTAGTGCATGTATCTGATTTGATCAATTCTTCAATTCATGCCATATCAGTGAACTTTTTACACACACACACACAAATTTATACTTCCTGAATGGCGCATACGTTTTTCAAGAGCTACGCAATCGTGGTTGCAGTTATGCATTTGTCATCAAATGTATTTCTTTGCTTAAAATAATCAATGTAATATGTTATTTGTTTTCTGAAAAATAAAATTAAAACCTCCTCCCTTTAAGCCTTGAGTCCTTTACTTTTAAATGGCAGTGGGATTGTGGCAGTAGTCTAGGGGGCAATAATGGGAAGGGAGTATACATTTGATTTATTTGCTTGTTGATGCTTTAAATGAGATTCCTGCATTGCAGGGGGTTAGACTAGATGGTCCCTGACAACTGAACATTTATACAATTCCATTATTCTGTGATTTTTTAAAGAGTTCCCTGATGCCAAACCCTCAAGATAACATACAATCAAGTTCAATAAAAATATTCAACAAAATCAATACAGCTTTTAAAAACAACAACAACAAAGAATAAAAAGGGGGAATGAATAGCAACTAAAGTCAGTAGGGGAGACAGTGGTCACGCCCACAGCGTACATTTGAAGAACTATTGTGCCACTTTTAACAATCATGGCCTCCCCCAAAGAATCCCAGGGGGTGATTTGCAGTGTGTGTGTGTGTTCTAACAACTCTAAGCACCCTTAGCAAACTGCAGTTCCCAGGAATATTTTGGGGAACTAATGATATTAGAGTGCTTTTAAATGTATGCTGTGAATATGTCCTCTGAATCAAAGCCACAGGACAGGCATATGAAACCAAAGAAGTTATCCTGCCTGATTTCAAGTTTGTTGGAGGGACACTGTTGCAGGCACTTTTCAGATGCATGTCAGCCATAAAGACTAGATAGCTTTATGTTATAAAGCTATATGGCCAGGCTGCCCTTGTGGTTTTTGTTTGTTTGTTTGTTTGCTTGCTTGTTTGCTTGCTTGTTTGAGCAGTGATTCCTGCAGATATATACTCTCCCTACCTCCTTTCTATACCCCAATTTCCTTCCCTAGCTTCTGTATTCATCGTCTCACGTCCTCCAGACTGTTAGTATTTTCCCAGAAGGGTTCCAGTCCATACTGGAACTTTAGATTTGCACATTTTAGATGGATGAATGGGCTGTACTTCCCTAGCTCAACAAGTCCACATTTATTTATATATTCATTCATTCATTCATTCATTCATTTTAGATTTGGGGAGTGACAGTGAAATGCATTGAAAAGTGTGAGATGAACAAGTGAGAAAGATGTGTAAGCGCCCCACAAGTAAGTTATGATGAATGCTCATTGTCATCTAACTGCCCTGCAAACAAATCAGAACAAATGTTCAGTAAAGACTTAATATAATCTAACATCCCTGCAAGCTTTGTGCAAGCAAATCAGGGTGGATGCTGAATTAAATAGGTTGACTGAAGGGGCCCTCTGTCTGCCTGTTTATTCCAGTAGTGGGCTGACTCCCCCCCCCCTTTTTCCTGTTTGTCTTCTGATGGATGGGTAGGTTATTGATTCATCCCTCTCATTGTGTGTCTGTGTGACACACAAATGGATATATATTTTAATAAGTAAATTTTTGATACACCCTGTTCACTTCTTCTGCAGCAGGCACAGTATTCCAGCAAAAAAGGGAAGTGTGTGTATAATCGCTCAAAACAAGCAGCCCTTTAGAAGATCCCTGGGGCATGGAATGTGGCAGAAAAAGGTCTGGTTTGTCTCCTTCATGCACATCAGTCTCTTCCCCATGTGCTCAGAGGCTTTGCCTGGAGAATCTGCCAGCCGCTTTCTCCAAAGCAACCTTTTGTTCTCAGCTTCCTCTGGGTATGGCAGTCAGCCCTCTCCTGTTTCATTGTCACCTGCTCTTGTCAGACCTTCATATTTAAATAATAATCCTTCTATCGTATCAAACGGTTCAATGGAAGAATCCTGCTTGATACATAACAGCCCTTTCTCTGTTTTCTTTCACTGTGGCAAAAGGAGAATGCCAGCTTGTTCATCTCATTTGAACACTTGGTTTCCCTCTCGTCTGTTCTCACTCACTCATACTCTGACGAGGTTAATATTTAATACATCCAGCTGCTCAGTCAAGTCCACCAAGCCTTCTGCCTTAGTGGTTGCAGCACCAGTGACAGTTTTCACCTTGCTTGAAAAGGGTGACCCTACTTTGCTTAGGAAAGTACTGTTTATGTATGCGACGACAGCAGCAAGAATACTGTTTGCCCAGGGATGGAAAGAAGAAAGAGCCCCATCAAAAGGAGAATGGATAATGAAGATGATGGACTGTGCAGAGATGGCAAGGCGGACTGGGAAGATCAGGGACCAAGAAGATAATAAATTTAATAGAGAATGGCATAACCTTGTAGAATATATTAAAGAACGCTGTAAAAATCTAAAAACGTTAGCAGGATTGACATAGCAGTTGTAATTTAAAATAACAAAGGATAAAAATGAAGTACAATAATTTGGATAAATGCAACTAGTTGCAGTTAAAAGGAAGACACATTTTGGAAGCCAAGAGAGGGGTGGAGGGAAGTCTGGGGGTTCAGGGAACCCCATAAAGATACTGATATGGGCTATGGTTTAATGTAATTGTCTGTTTTAAAAATTGTGGTTTTTCTTCTTTTTGAAACTTTGAAAATACTTTTTTAAAAAAGGAAAAAGAAAACGGTGACCCTTTCTCTATCCAGCTGTTGCCACCAGACTCTGCCACTCTCTCAGTGTTATTCTTAGCCTTTAAAGTGCTAGACCATCATGGACCTGGTTATCTCAAAGGCCTCCTTCTCCCATATGGACCCTCCTGTATTTTAAGACACTTTTGGAGACTGTGTGCCTTTATATAAGCAAGCATGAGAGATAGGGTGATCTTAGTGGTTCCATCTGGAATACCTTCCTGATGGAGATTTGACAGGCTCCCTCTCTGCTGTCTTTTAGACAGAAACTGAAAGCCCACGCCCCTTTAAAGGTAGACTTTTAAATACAGTGTTACAGGTTTGGAAGGTCAGTCTGTGTGATCCTGGGTATTTGTTTAGAATCTAGTAGAAGAGGCTGCTGAACCAGTCAGACAAGTTTGATAATGGCATTACCTGGCCAGATAAGTACCATGATTTACATATCCAAGACACATAACTGGGCCTTTTCTTACCACACCTGGTTGAATGCCACTTCATTTTGGGATGGGGAATAAAAGGGCAAGTGTGTGTGTGTGCGTGTACAGTATGTGAGGTTTGGGGGGGGGGGGTTTGGCTTATGCTGGAATCTTGAGATCCCTGGAATCCTAATGGGAAAGCAAGATCTGCTGGGGCATTAATGTGGTGGGCCCCTCTATCCTATACTCAGGTGGATATATGTGTAAATAAAACCATGAATGCTAAAGACACCACAGTCTCCACTGACCTTCATTCCAAGGAAATAGAACCCTGAGTGAGCTGAGGCACTCCTGGAGTCTCTCTCCACTCAGATATTGGGGTGTATGTAACAAGATGATTTCTGAAACTGGTTTGTTTATTTGTGCTTGTTAAACTAGTGGGACTGTTCTTTCATTCAATTAAAACAGCACCAAAGCAGCACATGGAAACTAGATTAGCATGTTGAGAGGGAATTGCTAGTCTAAAACTCAATCACTCTATTTTTCTGTGTGCAGGGAATTGAGGCCCCATGTGTAGTTGTGGATTAACTTGATAGTTTATCACCTCTGAAAGAAAAGCCTCTTGTGCTCTTTGTATCTGGCAGCAATACAAAGAACAGAAAAAGAACAAAAAAAAACCCCACCCTCCTCATATAAGTAGCTTTAATTTCATCCCCTTTAGCTTCACCAGTGGGCACGCTGAGCTAGTTTTAACAGCACCTTTCTCCTCCAAGGGAAGAAGCAATGCTGTCAACCTATTTCGAAACCATCAATGACCTTCTCTCCTCCTTCGGGCCAGTTCGAGACTGCTCGCGCAACAATGGTGGCTGCACCCGAAACTTCAAGTGTGTGTCAGACCGCAAAGTGGATTCGACGGGCTGTGTGGTATGTACTCCTCTGAATTCCTCAGAAAGAGAAACAGCATATGAAGCTAGGGGGTGGAGAAAATGATTTGGTTAATCCTGGGGTTCAGGTTCTACCTAGGGTTCAGCTAGGTGATGGTATCCTGAACATGCATTGTATGCTAAGGTTGCTTGTCCAACTTAGGGATTAGCCAGGCAGTAGCATCCTGCACATTCATTTGGGCACTGGGTTAAAGGTCCCACTTAAGGTTCAGCTTGTAATTCTCTAATTTGGCAACTGGGAGTACAAAAGTGACCTGGTAAAAATGGGGAGATGTACATCCTCAGCACAACTGCTATGGATAAAAAGGTAAAGGGACCCCTGACCATTAGGTCCAGTCGTGACCGACTCTGGGGTTGCGGCGCTCATCTCACTTTGTTGGCTGAGGGAGCCGGTGTACAGCTTCCAGGTCATGTGGCCAGCATGACTAAGCCGCTTCTGGTGAACCAGAGCAGCACACTGAAACGCTGTTTACCTTCCCACCGGAGCGGTACCTATTTATCTACTTGCACTTTGACGTGCTTTCGAACTGCTAGGTTGGCAGGAGCAGGGACTGAGCAACGGGAGCTCACCCCATCGCGGGGATTTGAACCGCCGACTTTCTGATCAGCAAGTCCTAGGCTCTGTGGTTTAACCCACAGGGCAAGTGTAATTAATTAAATGTTAAAGCTTCCAACAGAAAGTGCTTATTGGTATCCTGGCTTCATCCCTTTTTCGGCATGATTTAAGCATCACACAAATTCAAAGAATTCCTTTCTCCAGGTCCTTGCAAATCTCCTTCTTCCTCAAAAAGATGCCCTCATTGCAGGGATTTTTGGACTAGATCACCCTCAGAGTCCCTTCCAACTCTTCAGTGCCATTATTTTTTCTCTTCCCCCCTCCCTGCAACAAGCAAAGTGTTGGAAACATCGGACTGATCTGGATTTGGTTACTGAAGATATTTATGTCACTGATAATGTACAAAGTTGCTTAAATCAAACTGCTTTATTTTTTCAGTGACTGTTTCTCACATTGTCCCTCCCCCCCAGTTTGTCTGACACTTTACCCTACAATCTGTGCCTTTCAGATATTGCCATCTGGGTGGAGAGAGAGGGATGACGACTATACTGGACTACCTTTATAAGTCAATATGCATTATGACACTAGAAGGGATTCATGGAATCCTAGAATTGGAAAAGGTCTGAGAGTCATCTAGTCCAACCCCTGCAATGCAGGAATATGGGGCTCACACCTACAACCCTGAGATTAAGAGGCTCACGCTCTACCGACTGAGCTACCCCAGTCGGAAGGAAGTGATGATAAATATGGCCGCCCCACCTCCCTATTTACATTGTGTGAGGTGCTGATAGCGGGAATTGAAATCCATGTCATCCAGCAGGGATAGGAGCCCTCCCTCCCCTAACCTCGCTCAAAATAACTGCATCTGTACTGAAAGGGATGCAGACTTCATGAGCCTGATGGTGCCATTTGTGTGTGAAAAAGAGTTTGCAAGCAAAAACACCTACACATCCACACACAAAAAGTATTAGAAAAGGTGTGTATGTATATATAGGTGTTTGTTTTTCCTCCAGTTCTCTCTGTTTCCAATTGTTATCTCTGAAGAGCAAACACTTTTGCAGATTTGATGCCTAGTGCACACGTCTCAGCATTTGATAGAATGATGCAGCCTGAAGTCACAGAAGTCTCCGTTTGCCATCTTTCTCTTTTCATTCCTTCAGCCCCTTTCTTCCATTTTGAAATATTTGTTTGAGGTGGGATA
This sequence comes from Podarcis tiliguerta, assembly GCF_965153285.1. Classification (NCBI taxonomy): domain Eukaryota; kingdom Metazoa; phylum Chordata; class Lepidosauria; order Squamata; family Lacertidae; genus Podarcis; species Podarcis tiliguerta. Next base: position 7,078,833 of record NC_139553.1, read on the forward strand.
GGGAAGCAGATGAGGCCAATCCTTTCAGGAGAGAAGCACCCATACATTCCATACATTTTGCCTCTGTTTCCATGGAAAGGTCTCTCCTGCATCAGTTGCTTGGGTGTGCCTTTTATTCTTCTCAGTCTGTGCCCTGGCCTGTGGTGATCCCACTCCCTAGTATTCAACACTAATTGCATACATAACAATAATAAAAAAGTTGCATTCTCTCTGACTTCAGTGCAGTTTCTGTGCAATTGATATCATACCTCCAGACATGTTTTTCTTCCAAGCAAAATTTCTCACTTTCTCTTTGCACCCAGCCTGTCACATCATTATTTTCAAACTCACTCTATCTTTTTGTGTGCGAGAGAGCGAGAGAGCACATCTACAAGATGCTGCCTGTGATTTGGCTGAAGCTGGGAGTAACAACAAAGTGCATCTGACTGTCTGTCTCTCCTCCCACTTCCAGCATCTCTCTCTTTCTCTATAGAGCTTGGGCTGCCATCTGGTCAATGCTATACCTGTCTCACTCTTCTTTGCTAACTTGTTATTTTTTTCTTTCTTTAAAAAATCTCTACCTCAGTGCTAGACAAAAGTTATTTAAATATGTAGATTCAATTTTATTTCAACCCTTTGGGTAGCAAGTCCCTCAGTTACACTGGAAGAAATTTGGGGGGAGTAGGGTGGGGAGGAAGCGTGGGAAATGAGTGGCTGGCTAAGCAGTGGGTGGATTCCAGGCAGAAATCCTCCAAGGCAGAAATAACCAACGTGGTGCCCTCCATATGTTGCTGGACTGTGCCGTCAACTGTGACTGCTAGCCATGCTAGATGGGGCTGATGGGAGTTGTAGTCCAACAACACCTGGAGGACACCATATTGGCTACCTCTGCAGTAAGGGGCAAAACTGCCCAACATTACTGAAGACAAATGGCTATTTTTAATGGGAGGCAACTGAGTGGAGAGGCATTTAATGTCTAGCATCTTTCAACTACATTCTGAAGCGAAGCTGCATTCCTGAATTCCTACCACCTAGTCCTCTGCTATGTGTAGATCCAGACCCAGGCCTTGGGTTTCACAGTAAAGGTAGAGGTACCCCTGACCATTAAGTCCAGTCGTGGACGACTCTGGGGTTGTGCGCTCATCTCGCTCTATAGGCCAAGGGAACTGGCGTTTGTCTGCAGACAGCTTCTGGGTCATGTGGCCAGCATGACTAAGCTGCTTCTGGCGAACCAGAGCAGCTCACGGAAACGCCATTTACCTTTCCGCTGGAGCGGTACCTATTTATCTACTTGTACTTTGACATGCTTTCGAACTGCTAGGTTGGCAGGAGCAGGGACCGAGCAACGGCAGCTCACCCCGTCGCAGGGATTCGAACCGCCGACCTTCTGATTGGCAAGCCCTAGGCTCTGTGGTTTAACCCACAGCGCCACCTGTGTCCCTCTGCGTATCATACATCACTCCAATTTTCCAGTTATCCATTATATCTTTGTTACCTTACAAGAGTTGTTTTAAACCTGCTAACGAGTTCAGATGTTTACAGTGGTCTTCCAAATATAGTATAAATTTCTCCTATTTATTAAAGTTTTGGTCTTCCTGATTTCTGATTTTCCCGGTCATTTTTGCCATTTCTGCACAGTCCAGCAATTTGTTCTTCCATTCCACTCTGGTAGGGACCTTGTCATCTTTCCAGCTCTGGGCTACCAGCATCCTAGCGTCTATCATTACATACATGAATAGTCTTTTCTGCTCCTTCGGTAATTCTGCACCTATAATTCCTAACAAAAAAGCTTCTTTCCTTTTTTTTTTGCAAACATAATTTTAAATATTCCCCCCACCCCAGAATTCTTTTATTACCTTACAGAGCCATCCTTCTGAAATTGGTCCTCACTGTGGTGGTCAACCTGTGGCTGGCTTTATCACGTCAGACTACAGGTGGGGTGGGGGTGGGACTTACATATTTAAGTGATCCTTCAAACCACAATAAATTTAAAAATGTTAAATCTTTGCATGTAGAAATCCAGCATGTCATAAGGAAGGAGTCTTTAAGAGTCTTCTCCCTGACATGCTAGCTTTCTCCACGTAGGGCTGTGTTTAATATGGAGATGCAGTCTTTCATGCGAGCCCCACCTGCAGTCTCAGGTGACATTAGCAACCCAGCCAGAGGTAGACCACTTCAGTGCAAAAAGGTCCTGAGAAGGGGAAAGTACAGAACTGGACGTTTTAACATCCAGAAAAGGAGAAATTGCTAAACTAATTGCTAATTTGGAAACAGGAGGGAGAACCGTTGCCAGGTTGTATAAATCAGCAACAATGATGCTGGATAAACTCCCATAGATACATTGTGGTTTATTTTATTTTATTTTTAGTGAAAAATATATGTATATCTGGCATCTGCAATATTAAATTATAACTAAGGAGAATCCCTTGTTCTGCTGAGGCCTTCATTTCTGAGCTCTGCACATTGGTTGCCTCAGGGGGACGCTTAGCGAAATGCAGGATATTGTGACTTGTGCTAAGATGCTCAAGAGACAGTTGAGTTTGAACATCTGAAGCTAAAATAATGATGGATTGGTCTTGTAAAGGGCATAAAAAAACAGATAATGTGAGAGGAGGAAATAGAGGTTTTTATTAAGGAAAACATTTGTAGTGTGTTGCCTTAGGATGAGTTGTTGCTTTTGGAAAGCAGGGGAAGTATTAATGCAGAAGCTGCTAACAGGAGCCAGAGGACAAGATTTAAAACTTCTGCAAATATTGGTCTTCCAGGGACATTGAAACAGTGAGGAATATGAGGATAAAAGTTACGATGTACAGAGGTGGTTCATGCCTGCCCTTTCATAAAAGGAGCCCTGCTGTGAATCACGGCAAACCCACCTCCCTGAAACCGGTTGTTATTCAGAGGAACAGAGCTAAAATGAGATGCAATCAAAGCCATTCCATGCTGATAGACCTATCACCCTCCATGAACTTATCTAATCTCATTTTAAAGCTTTCTCAATCAATGGCCCTCAGCACCTTGTGGCTTTGTGCATCAATCTCATTTGGTAACTCCTAACTTCCCGTATTAATGGAGATGCATCAACTTTATCTATGCCGTACATTAAACAAAAAAACAACAACCCTCAGTCATATCCCTCTGTTGATGTTGCTTTTTCCAAGCTATGTCCAAATGCTTCCTAGCAAGCCCCTTCCTTGGGTCAAGCTCATGGTAGGTGACCAGTTCAGGGCTGGAAGGTGAAGGAAGGAGGGACTCTGGTCACATGGCTTTCGCCAAAGAATTATAGAAACTGTAGTTGAAAGAATAACACTGCAATATATTTGATGCTGCACAAATGCCCAGGAAAACAAAAATATATTTTCCTAGTGCCAAAGTGATGACAAGGCTGGCAAGAAGCAGGTTCCACTAAGAAGAGCATTCCATAAATGGGGAACAATAACAGAGAAAGTGCATTCTTTTGTCTCCACGTTCTAGATCTGCTTCAGAGGTGGCACATAGAGAAAAGCTTCAGATGATGGCTTTGGGATTTGGATATTAATTATAAATCCTGTCGGGCCTAGGTCAGGGAACAGCCTGCTGGATAGCCCTATGATCCACCTAGTCCAGCAGCCTGTTTTCACAGCGACCACCCAGGCGCCCAGCAGGCAGAAACTGGCATTCAGAAGCATGGCTTCCTCTGATCGTGGAGGCAGAGCACAGCCATGGATAGCCTTTGATATTCTCCAGGAATTTCCCTGATCCTCTTTAAAGCCATTCCAGCTGGTAATGGCCTTGGCAGCAACCATAGTTTAATATTGATTGCTGGGCTTTGGCTGTGCTCTTTCTCTTTCTTTCTTTCTTTCAGAGTTGGGAATAGCATTATATGTAAAGGATGTGTAGACTTGTGAAGAAATCCATGACCTAGAGCATGGAAAGCAGATGACCTTACTGTGGGCGTCTACTATAGACCACCAAGCCAGACTCAAGACTACAATGATGCCTTCCTAGAGCAGATTACCAAACATTCAAATAGGAAAGATACAATAGTCATGAGAGACTTCAACTTCCTTGATATCTGTTGGGACTCAATCTCAATTTCTGCCAAGAATGTAAGATCCAACAAATCCCTCTGTTGCCTTGCTGTCAATTTCATTTACTACAAAGGGATCACCTGGTCCTCACCAACAGGGAGGAACTGACTGACAAACTGAAAGCACTCGGAAACTTGGGAGGAAGTGATCGTGTCCTTTTGGGTTTCATGAAACAGAGGCAAGGGAAAGCTGAGTGTAGTCAGACACACAATCTGGGCATGATCAGAAATACTCAATGAGAAGGGAGTATTTAAATGAATTCATATCTCCAGAGCCTGATGAGCTGCATCCGAGGGTACAAAAGGAGCTTGCAGATGTAATTTCAGAGCCTTTGTCTATAATCTTTGAGAATTCTTGGAGAACAGGTAAGGTCCTGCAGACTGGAGATTGGCAAATATTGCCCCCATCTTCAAAAGGGGGGAAAGAAAGTAGTCTCAGGTAACTACTGACTGGTGGGTTTGACATTGATATCAGGAAAGGTCCTAGAACAGATAAGTCAACAGTAGGTCTGTGAACATTTAGAAAAGAATGCTATGATTACTAAGACTCTGAAAAGCAAGTCATGCCAGTTGGATCTCATTTCTTTTTTGATAGAGTTATGGGCTTGGTGGAACAGGGGAATGCTGTGGATGTAGTGCATCTTGATTTCAGTTAGGCTCCATGATATTCTGTTGAGGAAGCTGGTAAAATGTGGGTTGAACAAGGTAATTGTTAGGTGGATTTGTCACTGGTTGATGGACCGAACCCAAAGAGTACTCATTAACGTAGGGTTACCAGATGTCCCCGGTTCCTGGGGACAGTCCCCGGATTTGCAAATCTGTCCTCAGACGAATTCCGTCCCTGGAATGTCCCCAGATTTGCAAATATGTCCCCGAGAAATGTGGCAGTGGCAGCCTCAGCAGCCCAGAGCCAACCCGGTAGCGCAGTTGGCTCTTGTTGGCCTCAGGAGCTGCTCGCTGCCATGGTGCCCACCATTTTTCCTCCCCAGAAGTCCCTATACGATGTGTCTTGTGTGGACTTACAGTGAGAAAAAATGGCAGGCACCACGGCAGTGAGCAGCTCCTGAAGCCAACCAGAGCCAACTGCGCTACCAGGCTGGCTCCGGGCTGCTGACTGCTGCTGCCACTGCTGAAGTCCGGCGACGTCCGGCGGTACAGATCTCCTGCCCCCTTTCCCCTTTGTTTTGACTGATCTGGGGAGGCTAGGGAGTTGCGGGTGGGAGGGCGGGCATTGCCCAGTTTTTTAAAAACTCTGTGCATTTATGTTTCACAGGGTGTGAAAGAAGGGCTTTGCACCTTTATACAATATGCATGTGTGCTTGGGCCCAGGGTCTTTTACCTTTCCATCCCTACTACTGACTCCCTGTTGCTACTCAGCTTAAAAAAAAAAGGGGGTTCCCAGATTCATTGGAAAAAAATCTGGTATCATACATTAATGGTTCCTTGTCATCCTGTGAAAAAATGACAAGAGGGGTGCCTCAAGGTTCTGTCCTGGGCCCATTGTTGTTCAACATCTTTATAAATGACTTGGGTGAAGGAATTGAGGGGAAGGAATTGAGGGGATGCTCATCAGTCTCCCTCAGGAAGTTGTGGACTTTCCTTCCTTGGAAGCTTTTAAGCAGCTGTTGGATGGCCATCTGTCATGGATAGTTTAGCTGAGATTCCTGTGCTGCAGCGGGTAGGACTACGTGATCCTTGGCGTCCCTTCCAACTCTACAATTCTATTATTACGTTTCTGTGTTAAGCCTCAGCATGCCATTCAGTTCTGGCCCCAATCATGCAGCAAGGCTTGTTTCAACCAGGGGTGTAGCATGGGAGGGGGTGTCTGTTTGTGTGCAGCCAGGGTGATTTCCCCCAGCACATTTTGGGTGGGGCATTTTGGCCACTCATGCCACCCTCCCTGAGCCAGCCCTGCACAGTTTTGTCTGGGATCTTATCAGATCCCAGCCTCACAAAGCAGCTTGGGGAGGGCAGCATGAGAAGCACCGTAGCTTCGCAAAGGTGAGGCTAGGATCGAAGGGCACATGCCTGTTGCATTCTTCTCCTGCACCCTCTCTGAGTGTTTACTTGGCAGGGTGCGGAGGGTAAATGGAGCCAGCTGTGCCAAGCCAGCCCTCAAATACTCCATGGCTGGTTTCATCTCCTACATTGTCAGCTGCCTAAACCCCCAAAGCTGGCACCCTGCTGGCTCCTGTTTTTTTTTAAGGATGCTGGTAATTTGATAAGGAGGTTGTTTGATATGCAGTGAAGCTGATCCATAGTGGTAGCAGCAGCTGTTTTCCTTTGATATCAAATGGTGCTAACAAGGTACTAAAGAGGGAACTTTGTCTAGTTCCCAGCATCCCTCAGCAGGCTGTTTCCTTGCAGGTGATGGTGTTTCTCTAATGTAGCAGTAAACTAAAGTCACTTAGTGGTGTATTTATTGCACTGGTGAATTATTATTATTTTGCACCAGTGGAATGTTGTTCACCAGAAAATGCACAAAACAATAACTTTGTTGTGGAATGTGTAGCACAAGTTTCTGCTTGTGCAACTGTCACATTGGATTTCTCTTCTGTAGGAGTCATTGTGCTATTAGACAGACAATGCTTGATCTAGGCCCATGCTTTATTCTTTTTAATTCAAGTCCACTTAACACCCCCTATTCTTATTTATTTTTCTACAAGAGGCTACTATAACTTCCTAAAGCTTTTCTTGTTGCTGCTTCAACCCTCCCTCCCTTCTTTCTTTACTATCAGGTGTTTTTGAAGTAAGTGCCAGGAGCATCTCCCCAGCACATTTATTAGCACTGCCAACAAAATGGTTTGTAATATTTAGAGGGTGTGATAGAATATTTGAAAAGGCAGCAATTTACGCTCCACGGAAACACTCTTTTTCAAGTGTAATAATGAAGAAAGGAGCTGAGCTTAATAATAATAAAAAAGTGAAACCTTTTAGGCAATTAAGCTCACTTATTTTCCTTTCCATGTTGGGAAAGAGTGTCAGTAATGAGGCATTTCTGATCTTTGAAAGTAGAGCCAGTATCATCAGCCTTTGTTGTTAATGAGCTTTGTATCTCCTGAAAGTAGTGGAAATAAACAGGCAATGGTTCGGATGTTTATTTTCTGGAGGAAATGGCCCAATGTATTTCACATCTTGGACTCATTTAATCTTGCTTTCTAAGTCCTAAATACCTTCAGTTAATTTACCATGGCAATGGCATCATTTGGAATAACCACCAGATTCCTGGCTATCAGGTAGGAGACACAAAGGCAACATTACAGGAGGGAATTTTGCACTATGGTTCCTTCGTTTTTTTCAGTCGGCCAAAACCAAGTGTCCCTTCACATGTTCTCCCAATCACATGAGAACCACTTTTGCTGCTGACAGAATAAGGTAAGCTGCCTACACCAAGTCAGATTATTGGGCCTACCCCCTATACTGATTGTTGTTTGCACTGGCTGACTGCAACCCACCAAGGTTTCACAGGCATTTTAGAACAGCTCTACCTGGGCTTCTTTGGGATCGAACATAGAAATATGTGGATGATTAGACCACACAAGTGGGACCTGATTGTATGGGTTTTTCTTACAAAATCAGCACCGTCTGCCCTTCCAGCAGGCTGACAGTTTTGTGAGGAAGACCCACGCAGTCACCACTACCACTACTCTGCCTATGTAATTGGATCGTTTGAATGTTTCCCCAGTCACTTGCAAGCTGCTTGCTCAAGATGACATGTGTTGCTTAGGGAACTCTAGGATTCTCTTCCCACTAGTGACCTTGAAGAACGTCCTTTGTAATGGCTGCTCTGCTGCAAGAAAAGTGGACAAGTTAGAAATGGCAACCTCTTACTCAGCACATCTGTATTTGTGTGCATTTACAGGATTTTTTTGCTGACTGTGGGGACAAAAGCATAGCCATACCTCTTTTCTCCATCCTTTTCTTTTTTTGTACTGATGGCTAGGCAATGATGAAAGATCAAGCTTAACCACCACCACTACCCCTGCTCCAATGTCTTTAAAAAAATGTAGGTAGACATTCTGAGTGAGCATTCTGAGCACTCCAACTCATTTGCCAGTTGTTTCACTATTACTTTGGTACAGTTCAGTTCTTTGATTAGGAAGAGGGAATACCTTCAAAGCTCTGAGAATGTGCTTGAGGTGGAATTTATATCTGTGCGTTGGAGATTCACTGTGTGCCCTTGTGCCTTATCCATTCTCTGTTGCATCATTTGGGACTTTTGGGTTTTGACAATAGGCAAGTAAGAGGTGACGTGGTAGAGGTTTTTTGGTTTTTTTATTTTAATTATGCATTACATGCAGGAAGTGGATAGAGAAGTCCCCCCCCCCTCTCAACACTAGTACTCATGGACATCCAGTGAACCTGGAAAGTTCTTCTTCATGCAGTGCATAGTTAAACTATGGAACTTTATCCCACAGGAAACAGTGATAGCCCCCAACTAAGGTGACTTTAAATGAGGATTAGACTAGATACATGGAGGACAAGGCTATCAATGGCTACTAGCCATGTTGGCTATGTTATATCTCCACTGCCAGAGGCATTGTTGTTGGCATCTGTCTGTTGTCTCGAGAGACAATGGAGTGTGCCTCCGAGGAGGGGAAGGGAGTCAAACTACTGTGTTAAGCAGCACCAAAGTGACCTCTCCAGGGTGCAAGCTTGGATAGTGTGTATGGAGGTCTTGGGCTGCCCAGGCGAGAAGACCCCACCCCCCAGCCTCACTGGTGTGGTCCAAAGGAAAGCTCGGCTGCAGGAGTTGCTACAAGGAGGCGTACAAGATACCATCTCACCATCTTAAGGACTCCATTCTGGATTTGTGTAGGGTTAACTTTTCTTCTCTCAAAGATGTCCCTCAAGGCAGCCAAGGTTCAAGATCAGAGTTTTCCTTCGTGAATACTAGTTGCTGGGAAGTGCAGATAGGCAAAGTACTGTTGTGTTCAGGTTCTGCTTAAAGGCTTCTCATAGGCATCTGGGTAGCCACTGTGAGAATAGGATGCTGGACTAGATAGGCCATTGGTCTGACACAGCAGAATCTTCTTATGTTCTCCGTTCTCACTCAGTTTGCCAAAGGATTTTTACAAGTGAACATGAGTAACCTAAGAACTTAAGCAGAGCTCTGCTAGATCAGCCTCAAAAGCATTCACCTAGTTCCAGCTACACTGTTAGACACTGGTCAGAACACAGGAAGCATAGTTTGTCAGTGAAGTTAACTCTGTAGTCAAGGAAATGGCATACAGTTTAGGAACACTTCCTAGCAGGTCTTGCCCCTATAGAACAGTTGCCAGGGCTGAGGGTTTCCCCTTCCTATAAGTCTCTGCTCCCAGATGTTGCCCAAGCAGTCTCAAACTATGTCTGGTCACCTATAGCTGTTCTTCTCTCCTCATTATCATGCGTGTTTTTGAAGACCTGAGGGAGGAGAGCTTGTCACAGCTGGAGAGGGAGACTCCCAGGATTCTTCAGCAGTCCATTGACACTTCCTCTCAGCTTCAGCCTTGGAGTGTGAACTGGTCCCTGCTCTCCTTGCTCCCTAAACTCTGTTGCCCCATCAGCATCTGACATCCACCCCCCCAATCTTCTTCCTCTGACCTCTCTTCTGTGTCCCACCACCAATCCCCTGACTCTAAGCCTTCCTTCTCTAGGTTCCTCAGCTGGTGCCTACCACCACTCCTCTTCATCCAGCCAGTTCCTGACATGCACACACCCTTCTGCATCCTCCACCGAGGAAGTCTAGAGATATTATCAGAGTTTAAGGGCACATTTTGTGCATGGCAGGGCCAGTGAAGGAAAGGTTCCAGGGAGGCCTGTAGGGCCACATTCAGGCCTGTAGGGCCACATTCAGTCCCCCACCCCTGCTGTAGCATATTCCTGACAACCAAGCTGTGGTTTGCCCATGGCATCAGTTTCCTCAGTATGTATGGAGAGGTTTGACTTGGCTGTTTTTCTTACCTTTCCTAGGGATCAGTGAATGATTTGTCTTACGCGAAGCATTTGTTCAGACTCCTGCCTAGTTTTTCTTCTTCTCAGCTGTGTTATAGTCTGAATAAATAATGCACGCAAAACTTTGTTCTCCATACAACACGCCAGCCAGCCAGGAGAAAGCTCCTGCGGGGATGTATTGACTAAGGACGCATCATCCACGATTATCCAGAAAGAATTATTGGCTGAGGTGGCTATTGATTTTCTAATAATTTCTAGCCCTCCCCCAGACTCATGTCACCAGAGAGGCAGATCACAAATTGAACTGCAGCTGAATTGCTGCAGGATTGATTAAAACTCACAGTAATTATTGCCTCTCTACTGCTCAAGGCAGACTGATCAATGTGAGCTATAACTGATAGGGTTCTTCAGGCAATCTCAGGAAATAGGCATGAGTATCATTTGCTTTGCACCCGCAGAAGAGCAGGTATGTGGGAACAGTCAATGCTGGGCATTAAATGCTCCCTCAGAAAATGTAATTGATGTCAGAGCTAAAATATAATTCAACCAAGTATGCTCCCCCCTTCTTTTTCTTGGTCCAGATTGTTCAGGATGAAGGCCAAAAAGTCACCAAGAAACTTTTTACAAACCATGGGAATGTCTGTTGAGTAATTAAAGGTCCATTAACTACAGACTGTGTGTTCTAACTGAGTTGCCAGTGAGTTTGCAGCCCATGCATGGCCACTGGAAAATGAGGGGATAACCAGCTTGTGTCAGGGAACCCTGGTTTGCAGAAGTACAAAAGGCAACAGTGTAGGAGGCAGGTGGGAAGGAACAGGCAAAAACAGCAGTGGTCCAGTGAGGGCTGGACATGCCAAGTAGCCACAAACACTACACTGCAGCATTTGGTTGTGGCGCCTGCTTGTGAATTGCCTAATGAAGACAAAGGAAACAAAGCCAAGATCTAGCTCCTCAGTTTAAGGAAGAGCCTAATAGTGGTAAGTTAGTGGAGGAGTGGGCACAAATAGTGCAACGTGGTGCAAGTGAAGGCTCTGTGGTGCTTCCCAGCTTTCTTGGAAGAGCTGCTGATTGGTTGTGTCACATAGGAAGGGAGCACTTGACAGTCTGTCCCAGTCTCTCCAAGCCTGTGCACAGTTATAGGATGTCTTCTGCTGACTTGTTTAACCTACTTCACAGGCCCCTGCTGTTTGGCAGAATCCCCGAAGCTTCTTGGCGCATGTGGTCCCTTGAGCTGAGATGATTAACAGCTTGCAATTAAAAGAACGAGCATTTAGAAGTACGAAATAGTTTGCAGATATTAAATTAATCATGATGATACAGGTTTATTTAACCAATAAATATATTACTGCGGGCCCTGAATTGCTGCCAGGAGTTTTTCCACCACCCAACTCTTGTGCTCTCTCTCTCTCTGTCTCTCAGAATCTCAGAGGGGAGATGTAGATGTCCCATGAAGGGGTCAGTGGCAGGGGAGTATAAGACAAACTGATCTGTGCAAACTCATATTTCCATTAATCAAGTCAGAAGAACAGGCCCTCTTTCCTCAGAACTGGCCCTCATCCAGTACACATATTGTTTGTCTCATCTATCAAGCTTTTCAGGAGTCCCACTGCTCCTCATAACAACCCTTCAAGGCAAGCTAAGGTGCATCTAGGTCTTACCAGCTTCCTGAAACCTTCCTGAAACAAAAGAGCCTGAAACTCAGGAAGATGGTTCTTCCCTGATGAGGGTGAGAGACTGCAAGATGCCCGTAACTATTCAGTAAGCTTCATATCTGAATGTGCACACACACACGGACACACACTTCAATATGAATACAGACAGACACAGACACATCATTTTATTTGTATGTTGCCTTTCCATAGCCAAAACCATGCTCAAGGTGTCCTACAACTTGAAAAAGAAATACATAATACAAACCTTAAAAGTAGTCATAAACAATAAACGAAACATCAAAAAGGTACAAAACCAAATTGAATAATTTCCACATAAATCATTATAAGATCCAAAACAAAGATTCAAAAAATAATAACCACAACAAGCCCCCCCAACCCCCCTAAACAATACCCCAGCCCAATAGTTTGTTCAACAGCCTCAGCTCTTGCAGCTGGAGTCAGTCAGGGCCCCTCCCTTCTAGGCCAGGTGGAAAATGGCCAGCAAGGCAGGAAGCAGGTCTTCCAGGACTCTCAGCTAAGATGCTTTTCAATATGCATGATATTAATTCTCTCTTACACACAGGCACAAACTGGTGGTGTCTCAGCTCACTTGTAGAATGTAACATCATTGATAAGCCTAGTGTAGTTCATGTTTTATTCAATACATTCAGGAAAGGAAGATTAAGAAATTGTCAGAAGCAGGTGCTTTTGAAAGGCAGGGAAGCAAACTGCTGGCCTGTGTTGCATTTCTAAATTTTGGTTGCTTTATTAACTGTTCCCAATAAAATACACTCAGACTTGTTCTGTAATTTTTAAATCAATTACTCAAATTACAAATACTGTCCGTTTTCCCTTTTGTGCATAATGTCTGCTTTTGCTGTTTAATATAAACCAATAAATAAGGGCTAAAAAACATAATAATACTCATTGATTTAAAACATCTTTACAGTGGTACCTCGGGTTACGAACTTAATTCGCTCCAGAGGTCCATTCTTAACCCGAAACCGTTCTTAACCTGAGGCGCGCTTTCGCTAACGGGACCTCCCGCTGCTGCTGCGCCACCACCACATGATTTTCGTTCTCATTCTGGGGCAAAGTTCTGAACCCGAGGTACTACTTCTGGGTTAGGGGAGTTTGTAACCCAAAGCATTTGTAACCCAAAGCGTTTGTAACCCAAGGTACCACTATGCTTGATAAAAAGATGTCTTTACACATATACATAGACTTTCACCTTTCAGGTGTCAGACTACAACCCCCATCAACACCCCTGACCACTAGCTGCAATGGCTATGACTGATGGGAGCTGGAGGCCAGCAACATCTGGAGAGCCGCAGGCTCACCTCTCCTGGACTAGAGGTCACCTGCCATTCAGTAGACAACACTGGGGAAGATGGATCATAGCTAAGGTAGTGAGAGTGGCGAGCCAATGTGGTTTAGAGTGTCAGGCTAGGACCTGGGAGTCCAGGGTTCAAATCCCTGTTTGGTCACGAAGCTCACTGGGTGGCCTTGGGCCAGTCACTGCCTCTGAACCCAGCCTGCCTCACAGGGTTGTGGTGAGGATAAGTTGAGTAGTGGGGAAACCACATATACCACCTTGAACAGAGAAAAAGATGGGATGTAAATGTATCAAATAAATGTTAATTTCTTTTTTAGAAAGAAGGGTACATGCCTGGGACCTTGGAAAGTTCCTTTCAGCCCGGGGAAGCAAGTGAGGGGCAGATGGACCAATGGGCTGGAGATCCTTAGGCTTGGGGCTTCTAAAACATGGCAGCCAGTCCTTTAGCAGCAGCACCAATGGGCATTCAAAGAAGAAGCTGTCCAGGCAACAGACTAGAGATGAGATCTTCTGTGTTCCCCCACCCCTGAGGGGCTACATTCCCTTCTGGGCATCCTGCCACAGGCCACAGGCCAGTGGCAGGTGAAGCCAGAGGCAAAAATGAGTGGAGCAACAAACATAATTTTAACATTTGTATAATAGGACAGTTTTGACATGCAGTTGCACACCTCTCTCTGACCTGCATCCAAGCACTCAAGCGGTATTATCAGAGTTCAGGGACACATTCCAGCCAGGCAAAAACACTTAGGGCACCATGCAGAATCAATGCAGGATGTTGCTTGTAGAGAGAGGGGGCATGGCATGAGGAGAGTTCTGAGGGCCAGGTGGAAAGGCCTGGAGGGCTGCATTTGGCCCCTGGGCTCAAGGTTCCCTTTATACAGGGCAGGGGTGGCCAACTCCCAAGAGACTGTGATCTACTTACAGAGTTAAAAACTGGCAGTGAACTACCCCATTTTGGGGGGGTTCAGGACAAAGTTGTTGAGCTTCTTTGGGGGGAGCCAGTGATCTACCACAGATGTCCAGTGATCTACTGGTAGATCACGATCCACCTGTTGGACATGTCTGATATAGGGGGTTGTGGTCACAGAGAAGTATTTTTAGGAACATAGGAAACTCTTGTCAAAGTGAGTCAAACCTTTGATCCATCTAGCTCAGTATCATGTACACGGACTGGCAGAGGCTCAGGGTTTCAGGCAGGAACTCTTCCTCAGCTCTGCCTGAAGATGCCAGGGATTAGACCTGCAAGATGGATGCTCTGTCACTGAACTGCAGCCCTTCCCAATTTGTTTTCCTTTATTTTCTTCCTTGAAAAAAGCAACACAGAAAATGTAGCAGTTTTATGACTTTTCCTTCACTTGACAGGCAGTTTATAGCCAACCATCATGCATCTCTGGACTGGCTGTTGTTTACCCCATCTTCAGGAATTCTGTAATGCATCCTTAATTTGGAACTGCTATTAGGCTACATTTATTATCTTTCTCTTGCTCTCCAGATAACTGGTCAGCTTTCTGCTTTTAACTTATTATTATTTCTCTCTCAGTTGATAGAAAATTCAAGTGGAATAGAAGCGTTGCTTAATAAGGATGTCTATGGATTGATGTTGCTGGGTAGTTGTCTGCTTTAATTATTTGGGACAGGCAGAGCTTGCTGCAAAACAGAAATTTAAAATGTGGGTCACATTTTCAGCATGATAGTAGTTTAGAACCTCTAATAATAGACGAGAGACCAGGTACCCAGGTGAATTAATGTGTGTGCGCGCGTGCGTGCGTGCGTACATGTGTGTGCGGGCACACACACTTGCCTACTCCTTGCTATTTTCAACAGAAATACTCTAGAGCAGGAATGGGGGATGTGTGGCCCTCCAGATCCTGTTGCAAGAGATGGAAGAATGCCTCTCTCTGCCTGAGAGAGGAGGATGCCTCATAGGCTGGATCTAGACAAATCCAAGAAGCTTTCAGTTAAACCAGGCATGGCCAAACTTGGCCCTCCAGCTGTTTTGGGACTACAACTTCCATCATCTCTAGCTAACAGGACCAGTAGTCAGGGATGATGGGAATTGTAGTCCCAAAGCAGCTGGAGGGCCACGTTTGGTCATTCCTGAACTGTTAAACGTATTGTAAATTTAAACAGTGAAATCCAGTAGGGAAAACTGGACTCCATAGCTCCATCTGCTGGCACAGTGTTACTCGCATAACGGTAAAGGTAAAGGGACCCCTGACCATTAGGTCCAGTCGTGACCGACTCCGGGGTTGCGGCGCTCATCTTGCTTTATTGGCCAAGGGAGCTGGCGTACAGCTTCCAGGTTATGTGGCCAGCATGACTAAGTCACTTCTGGCGAACCAGAGCAGTACACGGAAATGCCATTTACCTTCCCGCTGGAGTGGTACCTATTTATCTACTTGGACTTTGACATGCTTTCAAACTGCTAGGTTGGCAGGAGCAGGGACAGAGCAATGGGAGCTCACCCCGTTGCGGGGATTCGAACTGCCAACCTTGTGATCGGCAAGTCCTAGGCTCTGTGGTTTAACCCACAGCGCCACCCAGGTCCGTTTATCGCATATACAACACATAAACAGTGGTACCTCGGGTTACATATGCTTCATGTTGCAGACGCTTCAGGTTACAGACTCCACTAACCCAGAAATCGTACCTCGGGTTAAGAACTTTGCTTCAGGATGAGAACAGAAATCATGCTCTGGCTGTGCGGTGGCAGCAGGAGGCCCCATTAGCTAAAGTGGTGCTTCATGTTAAGAACAGTTTCAGGTTAAGAACAGACCTCCGGAACGAATTAAGTACTTAACCCAGGGTACCACTGTAAATAGCTTTTTCTTTAGCGATCTAGCTGAGCCCTTGGAGTAAGGATGGGAACCATGTGGTCCTCCAGATGCTGCTGGATTCCAACTCACATCAGCCCCAGTCAGCCTGGCCAATAGTCAGGGATGGTGATGGGAGTTGGGAATTCAGCAACATTGGGAGGACCACAGGTTCTCAATCCCCATCCTAAAGGATACTGACCCAGGTATAGCCCATTTCTATTGTTCTCAGCATTTTTGCATCCTTCATGAGAGCAGTCACTGCTGAGTTGCATCTTCTCCTTTCAATATGACTTTCACATTGAACCCCGGCAGGAAGACTTTCTTAAATAGGTATGTGCAATTAATAGTAGAAACTCAGGTAGAAAATAAATCTAGGAGAGAAGAGGTGTTCAAACTCATTTCTGTTACTTAGAATCCATTCCAGACAATCTATTTATTGAGCATTCACCCTGATTTGTTTGCAGGGAGGTTAGATAGTGTTGGCATTTTAGTGAGCATTTAACCTGATTTCTTTCTGAGGTGGTTGGACAATGTTGCATGAAGATAGTGTTATCTCACGCTTTCCAGTGCATTTTCTCATCACTGTCCTTGCTGCAAAAATGTTAGCTCTTTTGGGGGAAGTGAGTTTGTTGTACAAGGTGTAACTGTACAACCTGAATTTGCCGGTATGTGATTGAATTCTGCTGTGGAATAATGACAATCTGTAAGCATTACGTTAGAACTCATATTGGGTTCTAATGCACAGGTGAGTTACCCATTGACAACACTTTTTAATCTTAACCTCTTCCCTTCAGAGTACATCTCCTGGTACTATCAGCCCTCTTGCACAAGTGACTGTTGTTCTTCTAGTTTGTGCAGGCTTTTAAAGCATGAGTGCTATTGATGGACGATGCTTCACATAGACCTAAGCACCAGCTGTAAAGTATTGCTGTTCCTGGAAGTGATAGCATCATTTGGGGACCTAACTTCCCTTGCCTTCTGAAGGCGTAATACAAACACCTTGTGTTCTACACCTTTCCTACAATAGTAGGCATCTCAGTGGTATAAAGGTGTCCAACTTGGAGAGAGTAATGCTCCCCTCTTCCTTAACTGTATCCTTCCCTTCTCAATGCAGTGCCCTGAGGATTTGAGGCCCATGAAGGATGGCACTGGTTGCTACGACTACTCCAAGGGAATTGACTGCTCAGATGGCTTCAATGGTGGCTGTGAGCAACTGTGTCTTCAGCAGACCCTCCCTCTCCCATCAGAACCCATGTCCAGCACCATCCATATGTTCTGCGGGTGAGTCCCATGGGCAAGAGGTGTTGGTGGGTACAAATTCAATGGATTGCAGTCTCAAAGCCTTTTGTATGCTTGCTTTTTGAACATTCCTGCCTGGCTAAGCAAATGTGATATAGAAGCTCAAGCCAACACAAAACACTGTGGATTCAGCAGACAAAGTAAGGTAGTTGGTAGATGGACACCTTATGGGGAAATGCACCACTTCTGGAAGCTGCTACTGCTGTTGTCTGATGAACTTTCGATATGTCACTTTAAAGGGAGGTCTGGAAGTGACTGTTAACATGACCGCTATCACCACCCACAAATTCTCAGTGTCATGCTGCCTTGTTCCATCTGGAGCCTGTCACTTTTGCACACCCCAGCCCTTTTATGCATTGTTGCTGTGAAGTCATGTTGGTGGAAGAGGGGTCAGCACAACTGTCAGAGCTGGTTTGCGTTTAAAGATGTAGCTTGTCCCCTAGCTTTGCTGTGGGCTTTGGACTTGGACACCTTGCCTTGCCTCTGAGATAAAGGATGCAAGGAGCACCCAGAGGAGGGAGCTTCTCATAGCTTTGGGTTGGTGGATTTCAGCTGGCCACATTCCCCAGAGCAGAGGGACATGGGGTGATCACTGCATCCCTTTTCCCCTCAAGTGCCAAATTCCCCACAGATTTTGTTTCTTTGGCTTGTGGCAGCAGCTGTTGCTGCCTCAATACCACTTTGACCTTCAAAGGAATGTTAGGTGTGGATTTGTGCTGTGGAGAAGCACATTCCGAAATGTAACTCCAAGGAACATCTGTCAATTCCTGACACATCCAGGTGCTCAGGCAGCCGAGATTTTGCTGTGTCCCAGCCCTTCATGGCTCCCTGGGGCTTTGAGTTCATCAACTAGCTTTTTCGTGCATGTGTCTATTGCTTTCTTTCTCGGCACAGAAAAGTAAAGAGGAATGTGCATCCTGTGGGAAGGCTGATAGCTCCAGTGAAGCAGCCAGCCCATCAAAGTTTTGCTTTCAAATCCAGCAATGAAAAGATTGTAGACTGTTCTGATTCCATGTGGATTGGCATGGAGCAGAAGAATCGGCACACTTTCAACATTCCACCGCTCTAGAACTTGTGTCCCCTTATGAAAAGAAGAATGCAGTTTGAATCAATTAACTACTTGAACAGCTGACTAATATTTCTTCAGTTGAGACATAATTTGGAAGTGGGGTTAGAGAAGAGAATGCCAAAATATAAGAAGAAATGTTTGATTTAAGGGATGAGGCAGATTGGGCTAATCCTTTCCTCCCCGCTATCGCTTTGGTGAGGGTTCTGCTGTAACAAGTGTGTCAAACTATTTGCCCTTCAGATATTGCTGGGCTACAGCTCCAATCACCCCTGATCATTGCCATGCTGGCTGGGGTTGATGGGAGTTGGAGTCCAATAATACCTGAAGGCTGACTGGTTGCTTGCTGCTTTTCTGTCAAGGAACACATTGTGAAATAACATCAGAGGGTTTAGTTAGGCTCCAGAACAGAGTTTTCCAAATGCAGTTCTTACCACCTCACAAGGAGCACCCCACAAAGAGCATTGGAGGTGCTAGTTTCCCCCACCCCCATGGTGCTGAAGCGAGACTAGACAGCTCATTTGCATGAAGATCTGCTCTGTGATCAACCTCCCATCCCACCACATGGTGGTATATGAAGGACAGGTGTACTCTTAGCAATCCCAGCAGCAGTTTCTGCAAGCTGACATTTCTTCAACAGCACTGAGGTCGGTCCCCCCCCCCCCTTCAGAGGAATTGTTTCTTCTGCAAAATGGCTTTTGAAATTATTCTTAGGAACACATGAGGAAAGCCTTAAATCATAGCTGGGAATTCACGTGACTTTTGTCCAAGAAACATTTATAGACACATATCTAATATCATTTTTGTTTATTTCACAGCAACAATGCATAATGTAAAAATTTGTGCAGATTGTCATTTTCTTCATAGTAGGAATATTTAACACCAGTGTTAACCCATTAAACACTGTTCAAAGTACAGTATTTAGAACAGCCCTGTAAAATAAATCAATACTGTATAATTTCTCATATTAAAGATGGGGCAACTGAGGCTATGAAGTGTGGCTTGCCTAAGGCCACCTTGTGATTTCATGGCAGAAACAAGAGTCAAACCAGGAACTTCATGATTCATAGTTCAGTCTCTTTGCTAGAGCAACTCTTACTGTCTTTGTTACTGGTATTCAGTGACCGGTTTTTATTCCTGTAATGTTTGGTTTGGTTTTCTCTGGCTAAGCCCACTTTTACATGTGAGGTTTTTCTGCCCATTCTGTAACATGCTATGTGGTGCACTTAACTTACTCAGGGATTTTCATATGACTTCAACTATGCAACTGTTAAATAGCTGTCTGGTCCATATTGTTAAAGCAGACTTCATGTAAGCCTATTGCACCCTCAGGAAGCTGCTACAGCTCCAGCATGCTGACAGGGGCCACCACAGATGCCTGTCAGGGGGGGCAGCTTTACATTCTCCACATCCTCCCACTGTGCTCTACTCAACTCCAAATTGCCCTAGTATAGTGTTAAAATGGCAGCTCCTCTCTGATGCTCATCTGAGCATTGCCACTGCCTTTGTCTTCTAAATAAGTGAACCAAAATAAAAGGGACCTACTAAAGTGCATTTTGCTGACAAACCCTTCCCACAATCTTCACGCTGGTCCTGGTTTTAGCCAAGCCTTTGGTATATACTTTCCTCTCATTTTTAATCTCTTTCACACACAGGGTCCCATGTGCTGTTCCTTATTTCGGTGCCTCACTTTGGTGCATCAGATTTAATATTTATGCTGCACCATTGTGCTGGCCCATTTCACCTACTCCTGCCACCACCCCCCCCCAAAAAAGAAACAACGTGATAGATTTTATCTGGAACTGACTTTTGTTGTTTGCTGTTTGTGCATATCTGATGTATCTTTTTGTGTTTGGTTCTCAGCTGTGTTGAGGAATACAGGCTGGCACCAGATGGCAAATCATGTCTCATGCTGTCAGACATCTGTGAGGGCCCCAAGTGTCTTAAGCCAGATGTGAAGTTCAATGATACCCTCTTTGGAGAGATGCTGCATGGCTACAACAACAGGACCCAGCATGTCAACCAAGGGCAGGTCTTCCAGATGACCTTCAGGTAGGCCTTGTTTGCCCTCAACCAGTTTTTGTTACAATGTGCATTTGCTGGGTATATAAAAAAAGGTAAAGGACCCCTGACAGTTAAGTCCAGTTGTGAACGACACTGCAGTTGTGGCGCTCATCTCGCTTTACTGACCAAGGGAGCCGACGTTTGTCCGCAGACAGTTTTTCCAGGTCATGTGGCCAGCATGACTAAGCCGCTTCTGGCGAAACCAGAGCAGCACTTGGAAGTGTCGTTTACCTTCCCACCGGAGTGGTACCTATTTATCTACTTGCACTTTGACGTGCTTTCGAACTGCTAGGTTGGCAGGGCAGATGCATATGCATCTGGACAGGAGGGTTTGTGTGTGTCAAAAAGTCGAAAACTCCCAGATTCTGCAAAGTATCCTGAATTCCCTTTGCTCTGCAGTTTCTGATACAGAACCCAGTGAGTCAGAAGAAGCCAAACATGATGTCCATGAACCAGAGTGTACTGGCTTCATGGACTCTTCTTATGGAAATTCTTTTAGTGGTTTAGGTGCTTCTGGGGCGGTTCTGAGCACCATCCCCCCCGGAATCCCCAGCTTTATCTATTGAAGAAGGGGGTGACAGGTGTATACATATAGTTCCTCAGATAATCCCCCACAATTACAACAACTAAATTGTCTTATATTTATCCATTTTTTGGCTGAATACTTTCATACACTCTCACGTTTGTGCTGAGATTCCAGATTCTGCTCTAGATATCATATGCTATAACTCTTAGTATGAGTACAGCAGTGCAGAGTGCCCAGTTCTAAGCTTAGACCAAATAAATTGACCTAGGGGATGGAAGACTGCAAAGCTCTTTTATACCTTTCTAAGGTCCTTTGAGGAAGGATACAGTGGTGCCTCGCAAGACGAAATTAATCCGTTCCGCGAGTCTCTTCGTCTAGCGGTTTTTTCGTCTTGCGAAGCAACCCAATTAGCGGATTAGCGCTATTAGTGGTTTAGCAGCTATTAGCGGCTATTAAAGGTTTAAGGGATTAGCGGATTAGCTGCTAAAAGGCTATTAGCAGCTTAGCGCCTTAGAAAAAGGGGGTGGGGAGTGAAAAAAAATCGCAAGAATCGCAAGACATTTTCATCTTGCGAAGCAAGCCCATAGAGAAATTCGTCCTGCGAAGCGCATTGAAAAACGGAAAACCCTTTCGTCTAGCGGGTTTTCCATCTTGCGAGGCATTCGTCTTGCGGGGCACCACTGTACATATATGTAATGTTTTCTTTTTCTTTTTTGAAGTTTAAAGGTCACATCTGATTTTAAAAAGAGGATGTTGATTGAATGGCATGCACTGAGCCTAAAGAATGATCTGGCTTCCGTTCCACTTTCCCTCTGTTCTTTTAAATTCAAACTGGGTTTGGAGTAGCTGATTTTATTGTAGGGAAAAGCCCAGTCTCCTCAGTCTAAAAGCCAGGTGCTTCCTTTTGTGGAGTCATTAAAATAGGAAGAAAATAGAAACCCTATCCATTAAGCACATGAGAGTTAATAATAATAATAATAATAATAATAATAATAATAATAATAATAATAGCATGCCGCCCATCTAACTGGGTTGCTGCAGCCATTCTGGGCAGCTCACAACAAAATATTAAAAACTCAACAAAATATCCAACATTAAAAACTTTCCTGTTGTTATTACTCCCTTTTCTTTATGGTTGAAAGTACTCAGTTTCATTCTGGTATCTTACTGCTAAGCTGGAATCACAGGCAGTAAGAGCTTGCTGCATCAACAACAGATGGCGCTTTTAGATTCCCTCCAAGTCCAATGCTGATTCAGCAACCCATACTCCCCCATCCTCTTCACTTGAGAAAGGTTGATGATGATGCAAATCTTAAGGCTATTCATGTCATAGTATGCAATGACTTGTTCTTGTGAGGCTGCCAGGGGCGCTGCCTGGATTTCTGAATCCCACAGAGGATAATTAGGGAGAAATCCCTTCAATGTTAAATCTGTAAGACAGAAAAAGAAAACCAGTCATGGAATACTGGTGGAATATAATTAATATGAAGGCAGGGTGTGCGTGTGTCAGGGTGGGAGAGAATGTAGTCCATGAAAAAGGACAGATTTGCAGACAGATTTGTTGTTGATGATGCTAATAATAATATTAATTATTATTATTATTTAAAAAATGAACATCATGGCTCTGTAGAGTAACTATATCACTCCATGGTAATAATTGTAACTATAGTAAATGGGCACCTGCAGGTTCTCAACCTAAACCGGACCCAAAAAATGAGGGAAGCAGAAAGTTGTTTTGGAAATTCGAGATCAAAGACTCAAACACAGCTCAGACAATTCTAAAGAAGGAAAGATGCAGATTGTTGGAGTTCACAATATGTGAATTGTTTGACTGAGCTTGTACAGTAAGCCCAAAAACTATGCACATTTAACCTGTGTGCATTCAGCTTTACGCACTTGAGATGATAGATAGATAGATGATAGATAGATAGATGATAGATGATAGATAGATAGATAGAGAGATAGATAGATAGATAGATGATAGATAGATAGATAGATAGATAGATAGATAGATGATAGATAGATAGATAGATAGATAGATATAGATAGATAGATGATAGATAGATGATAGATGATAGATAGATAGATAGATAGATAGATAGCAGAAAGAGGTGGGTGTCTGGAAAAGATAACTTTGGCAATCCCACCCACCACTGAACCCAATGTGTTTTGACTATGTGCAGTTTTGACTTTAGGTACGATCCCAGGAACTTAAACCCCTGCATAAGTTGCAGGTTTACTATATACACATCTGTGTAGCTTGAGTTCCATAGTTAGCTGTACATTCAATCTACTCATCAGAGGATGGTAGGATGGGGCGGTGCTTTTGACCTGACATTGAGCTGGTTGTGTTACTGCTCACTGCTGCTTACCAGGACGAAAAAGTGAGGGGGAAAGGTGATGGTGAGTTTGGCATGGTACAAGCACACCAGCAGAAGCACTGGATTGGTTCCACCAGCACGAGGTGAGCGGTGCTACCTGTGGGAATTACTTTAGTTCCCATTTACAGAGTTATGCAGGAGAGATCCCAAGTTGTTTGACCCTTTAATTAGTTCCCTTTTCCCTCCTATAAAAACGATGCAAGACATTCTCCATTTTAAAGTTTAAATTTTGTTGTTGTTGTTGTTTAGTAGTTAGTCTTGTCCTACTCTTCGTGACCCCATGGACCAGAGCATGCCTGGCACTCCTGTTTTCCACTGCCTCCCACAGTTTCGTCAAATTCATGTTGGTAGTTTCAAGAACATTGTCCAACCATCTTGTCCACATATAACTTTTACTCAGTGTACTTGTACTTGTTAGATTAAATATACAAGACCGGTGTTATTTACATTGCTGATACATCTTACATAAGCTTGACTCTAAGACAAATAGTGTTGCAGGCTGACTAACTGAGGCAGGCAGCAGCACAACGAAAAATACCTGCTGCTCTCATACAAAAGACTGTTAATAACTGCCACTGCTGTGCCAATGGACATAAGTGCCTCAGATGTAGGACAGCACAGAGTTCTATAGCCCTGATGAGCATTAACCCTTTACCTAGCATTTTGAATGCTTTCATCCCATGCTACTGCCTCACCACCTACTATTCTGTAGCGACTGGTGCATTATGGTGCTTAAATTGTTGTGTTGAAGTTTTGTGTTCTTCCCTCATTGCTATAAAATGGTTGCATTATTTCATACAGTTTTATTGTGTGTGCTTCAGCTGTGGGTTCAGGTTTTCTGCCAACACAAGTGTGACAAGGCAGTGGCAGGGAGTTCCAGAGGAAAGGGGCAGCTCAGGAGAGAAAAGGATGGGGGTGGGTAATAGAGGAAGGAATTATTTAATGTCACCTATTCTTGTTCAGCTTTCCTGTAACCACAATGTTTAGAAATCTGAAATGCAAGCTGAAATTCTTAGAAATCCAGTGCCTTTCTTTCTGGCAGCTTAGAAGACCTTCCCAA
This sequence comes from Podarcis tiliguerta, assembly GCF_965153285.1. Taxonomy (NCBI): domain Eukaryota; kingdom Metazoa; phylum Chordata; class Lepidosauria; order Squamata; family Lacertidae; genus Podarcis; species Podarcis tiliguerta. The sequence goes on from NC_139553.1 coordinate 7,103,012, forward strand.
CAACCCTGTGAAGTGGGTTAGCCTGAGAGCTAGTGACCTGTCCAAGGCTACCCAGTGAGTTTCACAGCTGTGTGAGGTTAAATATTGATTTTTCATGTCTATAAAATATTTCGTAGCTGCTCACAGCAGTTTCACAGCTTATTGATATAGACCTATGCAGTGGCGTAGCATGGGTTGTCAGCACCCGGGGCAAGGCAAGTAATTTGCGCCCCCCTAACCCATGGATTTTAGCACTCAGAGAGCTGCGAGTGCGAGCGCGCCCCCCGCCAGATGTTGCGCCCGGTGCGGCCGGGCCCCCCTGCACCCCCCACGCTACGCCACTGGACCTGTGGTCCAGACCATTTTTGACATTACATTTTTGCTGATGGGTCCTGGGGCAGAAATTGTAACATTCTGACAAATTTCATGTGTATCTGTCATAAATAAAAGTAAACCAAGAAACAGCTCTTCATACTATTCTGCTTTGCAAATGGACACCATATTTAGTATTTCTGACATCACATTTTACCCCAGTCCAGAGGAGTAAGCTGTGGACTTCCCTCCATTAGCCAAAAAAATAACATGTTGGTAAACAGAAGAGGGAAATCCCTGGAAAAAAATATTTTGCCTATCTTTGGCAACACAGCCTCTGAAATCAGCTCCAGCCAGCATGGCCGATGGTCAGAGGTGATGGAACTTCTAGTTCAGCAACATCTTGAAGAGTCATGGGCTGGATCCAGACACATCAAAGAAGTGTTTCAGTTAAACACATTGTAAACTTTGTACAGTGGTACCTTGGCTTACAGACGCTTCAGGTTACAGACTCCGTTAACCCAGAAGTAGTACCTCGGGTTAAGAACCTTGCCTCAGGATGAGAACAGAAATCGTGCAGTGGTGGCATGGCGGCAGCGGGAGGCCCCATTAGTTAAAGTGGTACCTCAGGTTAAGAACAGTTTCAGGTTAAGAACTGACCTCCTGAATGAATTAAGTTCTTAACCCAAGGTACCACTGTATAAGAAATTGATTTGGCAAAAGTGGAACTCCACAGCACCATCTGGTGTCACAGTGTTATAATGCATATACAGCACATATAGGTAAAGGTAAAGGGACCCCTGACCATTAGGTCCAGTCATGACCCACTCTGGGGTTGTGGCACTCATCTTGCTTTACTGGCCGAGGGAGCCGACATTTGCCACATACAGTTGTTCCGGGTCATGTGGCCAGCATGACTAAACCGCTTTCTGGCGAAGCAGAGCAGCGCATGGAAACGTCGTTTACCTTCCCGCCAGAGTGGTACCTATTTATCTACTTACACTTTAACGTGCTTTCAAATTGCTAGGTTGGCAGGAGCAGGGACCGAGCAACAGGAGCTCTCCCTGTCGTGGGGATTTGAACTACCGACCTTCTGATCGGCAAGTCCTAGGCTCTGTGGTTTAACCCACAGCGCCACCTGCGTCCCATACAGCACATATAAAGCATTTTTTTCTTTGTCAGTGTAGCTGAGTTCATTGGTTTTCTACTCCTGTTCTACAGCTTCAGCAAGGGAACCCCCATACATCTGCGTGTCCTCTGGAGGAGGAGGGCCTTCCCCTCTACATACACTCTGTGGGGAAAGATGGACACTCTCCACTCAGTTATATTTTATCTGCAGTTAAAGCCCCAACTCTGGAGACTTTTTCCTTCCCCTGCTATTTGTTTGAGCTTTGTTACTCAATTCTTGTTTTCTCTTCCCTCAGTTTCCCAATGGAAGAAGAGCAATAAATACAGCCTTCCACCCAAGACTGCATTTAAAATAAATGGCATATGGGTTATAAAGCACTCTGTGAAGGATACATAAGCTGTTTGCGTATCTCCCTGTGATTGGGAATGCTTTGCTTTTTAGGTTTTTTGTTTTTGTTTCTGTTTTTTTATCTTGTTTGTGCCAAAGATCCCGGTTAAGATATTCAAGAACCCCTCTCTGAGCATTAAGGACACCAGCTGTTTGCACAGCCCTTAATTTGATGCAAGTGAAACATAGCAGGAAGCTGCCCTAATGCCGGGGATTAAAAGCCTTTTTCAACAAAGTGGAACAGGGGGGCTGCATCTTTTAAAGGGATTTACAGCTCCTTGGATCCCTTTAGCTACATGGATGAGTCAGCCTGCTTCCTGTGCCTTAGTAGCTTCAGTTTCCATAATAAATAGAATAATCACAACCCACTGTGCAAGATGGCATGGCAGGGAAGCAACAGTCGATACTGCAGGAATCTACCCTGAGCACCTTTATCAGGTAGTACCTAGGAATACTGCTGGGTAGTTGATTCACACCAAGTCTGACCATTGGTCCATCTAACTCAGCATTGTCTACAGTGGTACCTCGGGTTACAGACACTTCAGGTTACAGATTCAGCTAACCCAGAAATAATACCTCGGGTTAAGAACTTTGCTTCAGGATGAGAACAGAAATCATGCTCTGGCGGCACAGTGGCAGCGGGAGGCCCCATTAGCTAAAGTGGTAGCTCAGGTTAAGAACAATTTCAGGTTAAGAATGGACCTCCAGAAAGAATTAAGTTCTTAACCCGAGGTACCACTGTACACTATAAAGATGATGATAATGATAGAATTTATTTACTACTTCATCATAACCTCTAGGTCTGGGGGGTGGGGGAGCTCCATATGTTGTTGGAATCCAGCTCCCATCAGCCCCTGCTGGCATTATGCATGGGGGTGATGGGAGTTGTAGTCCAACAACGTATGGAGGCCAACCTCTGTTTAAAAAACATTCAGTAGAGAGTCCACCACATTAGGAGGCTTTATGTTCCACTGTCAAACAGCTCTTACTGCCAGGAAGTTCTTCCTAAGGCTTAGTCAAAATCTCCTTTCTTGGTGGTTGGGGGCGGGGGATGAAGCAGCTTTTCCACAGCTCTCTGTGAGATATATTTAATATGAAAACAACACTGGACAAAACAACTCATTTTCAATTTCCTTTTCATGTTGTTTGCTTTTTTATTTGACAAAATTCCACCCCTGTGCTGATTAAACACAAACAATTTAAGCATGTGAGTCAAAATTCACAAAAATTCAGTTCACCTCCCCCCCCCCTCTTCCAGGGAGGAGGGGGGTGTCTTTATATAGTAACCCTGACTATTCAGTTCCAGAATGGCAGGCTTTTGTTTCAGCAAAGTTATGTTAATGTTGTCATGCTTCATGTTGGGTCACTGAACCGACGAGGGAGGAATTGTCATAATATTGATGGGAAGTTTTGGCAAGTTAATTTTAAAGCTGTCACTTGGCATCTCCCTCACTGTTGCTTCTCAATAAAACTCCATGATGATTATGGGTCATGCATGACAGCTAGAGAGCAATTTCTGCAACCATGAGCTGGCAAGCAGTGTCGTTTTCCCCCTCCCCCGACATCCTTTCCCCAGACCCCACCCTTCCTTATCACCTACTTTCTTTCTTCTGGTTTCACTTATGGATTATTCACATGGCCCAAACTGAACCTGCTCTTAAGAAAATGAAACCTTGGGCTATACATCCCTACCTCACCTCATTGCCCTTTAAGAACATAAAGAAGAGCCCTGCTCAATCAGACCAAAGGCACCTCTATACATTAACAACAGCAACAACAAGACAATGGGGCCCACCTTTCTTTATGGAAAACCTTCCAGAGACAGGCTGATTTAGGGCATCTTGGCTGGTTGCCCTGCACAGAGCTCTGAGCCAGAGGCACTGGGCTTTGGGATGGAGGCATGAGAGCTGTAGCAGGGTCCTAGAATGTGCCCGCCTGCTGCCCAAAGCCTACTTAGTGCTTGCCCAGCTTTGAGAAGGAGACGGAAGACCTCCTTCCCAAAACCCAGCACCTCCCTTACCCATCTTTGGGAAGGCAGCTCTGGTGAGGATCATCTAATTTCGGCCTCACACAGGATGCCATATTACCAAGGTCCATCCATGTGGAGACCATATGCCAGTGATGGGCAGTGACAGAGGCAAAATAGGATAGAGCATCTGATGTTCTTTGCTTTCTCGCGGTTCCCTGCAGTTCCTCACTCCTGATATATCTAGCATTTCATTCTCACAGTGACTAACAGGTTAGCTTGGATAGCTCAGTTGGTTAGGGCATGGTGCTGATGATTCCAAGGTTGCAGGTTCAATCACTGTATGGGCAGCTGCATATTCCTGTATTGCAGGGGGTTGGACTAGAGGATCCTCAGGGTCCCTTCCAACCCTATGATTCTATGTCCAACCCCCTGCCATGCAGGAAACTAACCAAAACATCCATGACAGATGGCCATCCAACCTCTGCTTTAAAAAATGCAAGGAAGGAGAGTCCATAACTTCTCAAGTGAGACCATTCCTCTGTCAAACAGCTCTTATTGTTAGAAAGTTCTTCCTGATGTTTAGTTGGAATCTCCTTTCTTGTAACCTGAAGCCATTGGTTCATGTCCTACCTCCAGAGCAGGAGAAAACAAGCTTTCTCTGTCTTCCTTGTGACAGTCCTTGAAATATTGGAGATGGCTGTCATATCTTCTCTTAGTCTCCTCTTTTCCAAGCTAAATGGTCTCAGTCCAGTATACCTGAAGAAGCATTTCCACCCCCATCGCTCAGCCCAGACACTGAGGTCCCCCTCTGAGGGTCTTCTGGCTGTTCCCTCACTGTGAGAAGTTACAGGGAACCAGGGAGAAGGCCTTCTTGGCAGTGGCGCCCTCCCTGGGGAATGCCCACCCGTCAGATTTCAAGAAGATAAAGAACTACACAACTTTAGGGTTTCTGGCCACCCCCCACATTTAATGGTGGACATTCTCTGCCACCCCTCCAGGAGCTGTGAAGAAGTTCAGGCAGTGGGGAGGGAGGAAATGAGGCATAAATCCTCCCAAAACTTTCCAGGGTTACTAGAAAGACTGTGGCACCCGCAGCGCCATGTGAACCCATGTCTGCTACTTTGGGAGGCAGAACAGGAGTAACCTGGGAGCAAGCCCCTGCCAAGGAATGAGCCTCCATTTCCCAGCATGATTTGTGGAAATCTTCCTCCTTAATTCAGCTAATTGGATGAATCATGAGGCATTTCTGAAGCAGGATATGCAAACAGGCTGCGATTAATCAGTTGCTGAAAGAACTGATACTTTTGAAAGTATTTGAATATTTTAAAGCTTTGAAAAATTCCTGCAACAGGCATGAATGGGGAAAGAGGAAGGCAGGGTGCTTGATGTTTTCTTATGATTATTGGATATGGTTTCCTTTCCCTCTGCCCCCCCCCCCCTGTACAATGGAAAGAGGCATGTGTAGTTGTTTGTATGTTTCTTCTTGGATGAGAAGGAGGGGAATACATTTGATTTATGTTTTACAAGGAATTCAATACGGCTTTGTACGTCAACACAGCTTTATACGTCAACACTTTATCCCCCTTGATCGAGGAGTGAATGGGTGATATTTATTACCATCTCCAGATGGGGCGTTGTGAGAGAAGGAATGCAGTGAAAAAATAACCCGCAGCTTAACTGCTATGGAGCCGAGGAGAGGCAGAATTTGAGAGAGACTTGTGTTACAACCGGCACTGGAGAGGAAGGCATAACAGGGTAGGATCCAATGGCTCAGAGAAAAGGTCTGGAAGATTTGCTCTGCATGTTTGGCTACAGTCAGACGGATTGCTGTGTGGCTGTGTTATCATTGGAATGCTATGCATCCTTGAATGAACACACATACAAAACAGACACTCAACCAGGGAAAGATCTACAACTGGAACAGTGAGTAAGAGGATTTGAGTAGGAAAAGGAGTTCAATGGGGGAAAAATACACATGCTATTTGGATTATATACACGAAGGTTTAATTGAGCTGTTTGCAGGGCTGTAAAGGGGCAACTGAATGAATCCAGTACTATTGGCAAATATGAAGTGATGTCATCTAGAGACTAAATGAGAATTGACACAGCAGTGAGGATACATGTTGGACATATCCTATAACGAGAGTGGGAAACCATTTTTTTATTAAAGAAATTGTATTAAACTGAATTAATTTGGTTTGATTTGTAATAATTTGGAAAATCAATAAAAATAATTGGCAAAAAACAACAACCACAAATCAACTTTTAGAAGACATCTGAAGGCAGCCCTGTATCCAGAAGTTTTTAACGTTTGACATTTTACTACCTTTTTATATTTACTGTACGCCGACCAGAGTGCCTGGGGGAAACCCAGCCAGATGGGTGGGATACAACAACAGCAACAACAACAACAACAACAAACAACAACATACCAAGCTCCCTCAATTGTTCCTCATAAGGCTTGGTTTCCAGACCCTTAAACATCTTGGTTGTCCTCCTCTGCACATGTTCCAGCTTGTCAATATCTTTCTTAAATTGTGACGCCCAGAACCAGGCACAGTATTTCAGCTGTGGTCTGACCATGAGATCAGTATCCCACTCCCACAATTATTATCCAGTGACAGAAATTGATTGATTGATTATATTTCTATGCCACTTTTCATTCAAATTAATCACAAAGCAGCTTACAAACAATAAATAATAATGCAATAGAACATAACAAATACGACATAAATCTTATAGAATAACAAAGCAGTAGCCATCCCTAAAGCAATAGCCATCCCTAAAACACTACTAACAAAACAACTAAAAAAATAAGATAAACAGTACTATTACAAAAAAAGTCATATTATAGGATTCACAAAGTACTACATCAGTCATAATCTATAAAACAATATCATATCTATACAAAATTAAATCTATAAAACAACATTAACAAAATAGCAACCAAAAAATAACCTAAGCACCACTGAATTCATATGCACACACTCCCCACCCCCATAGCTCACAATCTTCTACTCAAAATAAAAAAAAAAAAATCATTTCAGTAGCACCTTAGAGACCAGCTAAGTTTGTTATTGGTATGAGCTTTCATGTGCATGCACACTTCTTCAGATACCTTCAGATATCTTCTACTCATAATGCCTGTGGCAGCAACTCCTTTTGAAGGCTCCTAGGGTTCTAGGGTGGGACAAGTCAGGTGTAAAAAGCCTTTGTCTAGTGGCCAGCATTAAGTCTCTTTCCCCTCGGAGGCATCCTGTGACAGATCCTGGAAGTTCCATATAGTCATTGTAGTCAGTAACCATTGATAGACCAAATGATATTTCCCCCATTCTCATATGTTAGGATAGTAAGTGGGGCATCTCAGTGGGACTGTGTGTCACCAATCCTGAAAGCATTGCACAGGCTGCCAGCAAGCTACTGAGCCCAAGACAATGCGCTACTAGCACCCAAGTACCTAAAAGAATGGCTTCCCCAATATCAATGATCTTGGAACCTATCATTGGCAGGCTAGGCCTTGTTAGGGGTGACGTATCTGGGCTGCTTCAGGAGGAAGGGTGGGATATAGGTTAAAAAAAATTAAATAAGTGCATTTATTTATAACCTGGTGGCTGCTGTCGTGCTCCTGTCCTAACTGTAATAGAAGTGAGGCTAACTCCTTAAGCATAAGCCCTAGAGCAGTACCAACAACTGTTCCGTTTTTTTTTTAATGTGAACATATGGTAGACATATGTCTTTCCTTGCAGTGAGCGGCATGAACTGTAAGCCCCTTTACGTAGTGCACCCCCTTAGTCCTTTCTGTGTGCCTGCAGAATTATGAGAGTCTGGCTTGTTGGCTCATGCTAAAAGGCCAGCATATGAATGAGGATATTGTGAAAAGAAAGGCTATAGCTCAGCACGTAGGGCTAGAAAAGACTCCCATCTGAAGTTTGCAATGTAAAATCCAGTGCAGAGGAAAAGCAGCTTGAGGATCAGCAGAAGCATTATGGGGGATTGTACGCACATGAAGGTGATGGATGGTTGATGAGGTCCCTGTGTGAGAGGCAGGGAAGGGAAGATCTCCCAGGGTGGGAGGCTGGGGGAAGAAAGGGAAGCTCCCAGGTGAGAGCTGGGAGGGTCCACCCCTTCTTTGATCTTAATCAAAGGATTAAGATCTACCTTTGAGAGAGGACTCTACATTTTCATTTTCTTTGTTTTTGTCTAGATTTGTTTCGTTTATCTTAATGTATTACAAAAAAACCTTAATAAAATCTTATGAGCAAAAAAAGTAGAAGCATTATGGGGGGAAACCATTGCTGAATGACAGAGCATCTCCTTTGCATGCAGAAGATCCCGGGTTCAACTCCCGGCATCCCCAAGTAGGGCTTGTTTTAAACATGCCCTGTTTTAAACATTGGAGAGCTGCTGCCAGTCTGTGCAGACAGTATGAAGCTAGATGAACTAATTCTCTGACTTGGTGTAAGGGTTCAATTAAGGGTCAGGTGGGATTATTTAGCTTGGTAATATTTTGTCCTTTCTCTTTACCTCTTAGTTATGTATTTCCAGGAAAGGTCTTGTATCTCTGGTTTTTTGACCAACCCTGTCAAACAAAAGCCTGTGATTCTGAACTCAGGATGAAGGAAGTCCCTTTAGATCTTTGAGCACATTTTGAATAGCTCTTGGGGAATATTAAATGTAAAGCATGTAACAACATTAAATTAATTTCATTGATTTTAAAAAGAGGGGTCCTTTGCAGTACCTAAATGTAAAAAGAATAATTGGTCTGCTTATTATTCCTGCCCTGAAGAGCACCACATTTCTCGGTGCCTTGAATAGCTTGTTTACCTCTTACCCTTCAGCTTGGCATAATAGATAGATCTGCTTCCCCGGGGCTGGCTTCTATTTCATTCCCTTTTATTATGGGTTTTTGTATGTGTGCACGCGCAATTCTATTACCTGTTCAGCGCTCTAAATCCTCGGACATATTGGTTGGAGGGTAATGATAGTTTTTGAACCCGGGCTAATACCTCCACAACACATGCTGTGCCGAAGGATTGGACTGAGGGACGTGCTGGCTAGAGAGAAAAACTGAGCCTTTTGCAGTTTAAGCAGGGGAGCGGTACTCTCGTGGCAATTGGCTGGCTCCGTCGGCTCCCACTTGATATGCAGGCTCACGCAGGGAAATTCAAAGCAGTGTGCGAAAAAAAAAGCTCTCCTGCCATCCGAGAACAGCATTAGTTCCTCAACATCCATTTTGAACAAGCCGACTCTTCTTGCCCGTGCCAACGTCTCTTTTAGATAATTTGGCCTTTGCATTTCTCTGCATGCAGATGAGCTCCCCAAGGTCAGGGGAGCCTTGCTGCAACACAAGTGGGTAAACACCTTACTTGTTTCTGCAAGGCTGCACATACCCTCCGCAGCATTGGTTAAGGTGGTAAGAAGGCAGTGTATTAGCTGCAGATCTTTGGGGCTTTCATCCGTTTTGACTGTGCCCAACTCTGCAAACAATATAAGGAGGGAACCCGAAAGGGTCTGATATTAATTTAACGTATGGCTCCTCCCACCTGTCCCCCTGCCAAATGCTAGGCTTTGAATAACTACAGATTGGGCAACATTACGTAGCATAATTTGTCATTGTCTGTATTCTCTTTGTCTGGTTTTGCTATTTAGATCTTCAGTGAAGGGTGTGAAATGTAAACTAGTAGATGGAATAGCTGCTCTGAATAAGGCAAAACTGTGCCTTTAGTAAATTCAAGACATATTCCAGGTACTATTTTCCAAAAACTGGCTGCTTTTAATGTTCTTTGCTTTTAAAGTGCTGCTGCTGCTGTTCATATGCTGTCATATATTGTTATATTATTGTTAATATGTAAGCAGCCCCAAGTATATTTTAATACAGAAGGGTGGGATACCTATATGACCTTGTGGACTGGTCTGGAAACTCCAGTGGGGCAGAATGCAGTGGCTAGACTGCTGGTGGGGCGACATGTCTGCTAACATATACTCTGTCAGTTGATATGCTAGCAGGCGATGTTCAAGGCTTTTTTGTTGATACACAGAGCCCTGAACAACTTTTGTCCAGGATACCTTAGGGACTGCCTGAGTCCTGCCCCCCTGCCCACAAAAAAATGTTACAGAGACCTCATTGATCTCAATCAGAAGTCAAGCATTTACTGCCACAGGTTCTGTGTTATGGAACGCTCTTCCAGCAGAGATTGAGCAAGATTGATGTTTGCTCTGATTTTGAGCTAAAGAGCAGATTTTCCCTGGGAAAGAAGCAGGGCTAGGGGGGAACTGCTTGGACCTATACTTTCTATGCATAAGACAAGCGAAAGTATGGATGAGCCGTCATGGGTGAAGTGGTTAGGTCCCAGTTGCAACAAGGGAGCATGGAATATGTGGCCCTTGATATGCTGATGGACTCAAATTCCCTGTTCCGTTCACCCTGGCAAATGGTAACAAGAGCTGCAGCTACACAACATTTGGAGGATGACAGGTTCCCCAACACTGCCAGATTGAACCCAACAGCATTGGCAAAGAGCTTCTGTGACAGTGGAGTAAGAACACTGGGCCAATGGTCCATCTAGTCCAGCACTTTGTTCTCACAGTGAGCAACCAGATGCCTCTGGGAACCCCACAAAAAGGAGTGCGACAACATTCTCCCTACCTGTGATTCATATCAGCTGGAATCCAGAGGCAAATGACCTCCAAGACTGGAAGTAGAACATAACTATTAGAGCTGGGGGGTTTCCCTGCCTCCATGCCATGTAGTTCCTGCCAAGTGTTCTTAAGTAAAGGGACCCCTGACCATTAGGTCCAGTCGTGGCCGACTCTGGGGTTGCGGCGCTCATTTCGCTTTATTGGCCGAGGGTGCCGGCTTACAGCTTCCAGGTCATGTGGCCAGCATGACTAAGCCGCTTCTGGGGAACTAGAGCAACGCATGGAAACGCCGTTTACCTTCCTGCCGGAGCGGTACCTATTTATCTACTTGCACTTTGACGTGCTTTTGAACTGCTAGGTTGGCAGAAGCAGGGACCGAGGAACGGGAGCTCACCCCATCATGGGGATTCGAACTGCTGACCTACTGATCAGCAAGTCCTAGGCTCTGTGGTTTAACCCACAGCACCACCCGCGTCCCTTACCAAGTGTTCTTACTTCCTAAGAAAACTGGAAAGAAACAGCTTCCCATAGCTTGCTCTCCACCCACCTTTCCTGCACCATAGAACACACTGCATCTTCTCCACAGATGTTTGTAATCTGTTCAGTGAGTGAAAATAGTCATTATCTTGTTAGCTTGCTGTGGTGAAGGAAGTTCAAATTTGCATTTTCACAGATAATCACCAAGCACAAAAAGGGGCCTTCTCATGCAGCAGCGTTAATTGGGCTGAATGGTTAGGGAGGAAACTCCTGCCACCAAAGCGCCAGATCATCCTTCACTCAACTTAGAAGAGATACTGGGAAGAGCCAGTTCTAAAAATAGGCAAGCCATGGTGGGAGGGATGAAGATTTGATGCTGATGGAAAGGGGTGTGGTAGTGGTGTTGCTAGCAGGATGTGGGACGGTTCCAAAGGAAGTGGAGTACAATAACAATATTTGTATTAATATTAAATGACAGTGAAAAAGGGAGATGAAAAAGATAACTCAGACAGATTTTCCCCCTCTGCAGATATGTTGTGAGTATAGTGGTACCTCGGTTTAAGAACAGCCCGGTTCACAAACTATTCGGTTTACGAACTCCGCACAACCAGAAGTAGTGTCCCAGTTAGCGAACTTTACCTTGGTCTTAGAACAGAAGCCAAACGGTGGAAGGGCACTGGCAGCAGGAGGCCTCATTAGGGAAAGTGTGCCTCGGTTTAAGAATGGTTTTGGTTTAAGAACGGACTTCCGGAATGGATTAAGTTTGTAAACCAAGGTACCACTGTATTATAATAGTTTTATCCAGCTTTTTATCCAGGTACTTCTAGCATCACCTGAGCTCCAGTAAGGCTGGAGTAGACCTAAACCCATTCTTTTTTTGGGGGGGAGCTGAAAAAACATCGCATCTGGCAACCAATACGCCACTTTGGTTTTAGATAGTACACGGGTAGACAAGTCTAAAAAGCCCGGGACACAAATTTCCACAGTCCTCTGGCGGCTATGGTGGTTCATTTACCGGAAGTATGTATTAAACATTAACTCTAGAAGTGTATACTCCATTCTGACCAAACTAAGCCTCCTAGAGCACAATATACATCAGCATGACTCCCCCTCCAATATTGTAAAGTTGGAAGGTACCTCAAGGGTCATCTAGTCCACCCCTGCAAATCTGACCATAAAACCTTCATCCCCTCGTTATTCGATTTAACAGCATTGTGCTTATAGATCTGCTATCCTAGAGAACAAAAAAGAAGGACTCAAATGTAAGTTTCTTCTTCCAAATGGAACCTCTGACACGTCAAGCTATTTCCCGTTTAGTCATGGGAAACAAAAAGAGGCAGTAAATTGGAAATTTCTTGGTGTGGAGCTTTCCCATTGCACCTCGGTATGAGCTGGCAATGGGAAATTGGCAAAACCCCTCAAACATTTACATAATTGGCAAAACACAACATAGGTGAAAACAAAAAACATGAGCCTTTCATCACATAGGACAGTCCTACAGTTGGGTGTGCTCACGTGCAGGATGGTGCTATTTTAAAACCAGGCCTGGATTTTCCAATGTTAGATGTTTTTGAAGGCAAAGAATGCCAGACAGCTGGTGCAGCAGCAGTAGTCCAGGAAAGTCTTCATGGAAGACCATGAGAGGATTAGAATGGAGGGAGTTAACATAGAAAAGAGAAACTAATTCAGATGCTTGATGTGGCATGGAGGACAAAGGCGCATGAATGGACGCCCTCCTAGTACAAACTTAGATGTAGAGTATGCTTCTATAATAAAGTGTCACTCTTCGCCAGGGGTAGGGAATCTTGGGCCTGGCCACTGAATATGGCTCTCTAGTCTTCTCTGTGTGGCCCTCACAACTGTCCTCAGGCCACACTCCTCACTAGAACTGCTTTGCACTGTCCTTGAATGTTTTTTGCCTGGGAGGAATGTGTCCCTGAACTCTTGGCTGCCGGTATAAAGGTAAATGTTTCATTCATCACTCTGCCCACTTTTGCCTCTGACCCTGCCCATAACTGGGCATGTCACCCAGAAAGGAATGTGGGCCCCAGGCTGTAGAAGGCTCCCTGGCCTTCCTCTGTATCACTATTTTGTATGAGACAAATGAATACCTATCACCAGCAATACCTACTGCATTCTGTCTAGTAGCATGGGGAGCTTCTCACCAAAGTCCAGCTCTTCTATAGTCCTAAAGTCAAGGTGGGTTGAGGAAGTCTCCAGGTTTCCCTCACTGCCTGGATAGTAAGCTTTCCAGAATCGGGCATGATTCTCTTTGTACCTCCCTGTTCTCTTCACCTTGCAGCTGATGGCTAGGCATGGAATTAGCTGACCTAGGAGGTTTTCCTTGTCTCTTAAGATTTTATTATTCTAAATTTAACCTGGGATTATTGCACAGTTACTCCACATTATTAAGCAGTGTGACAGAAAATTGGTTTTACAATTATAATAATAACTTAGATATATTACACACCTTTCCTTTCATCCCTAAAGGAGGTCCAAAGTGCTTCCCCCACCTGTCCCCATTGCTGATGCCTTTCCAGGGCACCCATAAAATAAAATAAATCCTCCAGCACCAAGTTGCAATTTAAATTCCCCACAATTCCACAGAATGACACCACATTTTTTGGGGGGATTGTCAGAAATTACGTAAAATGGCAGTGCCAAGACCCTCTGTGAATGACCCAGTACCACCAAATGAAAATGCATTAAAGGGAACCTTGCCAAGGTGTCAGGGACTGGGCAGAGGAGGAATGGTGGAGACTGCCTCCCCATTCTGACCCTTCCAGGGTAGAGGACGAGGAAGACAGTATAGATTTACAACAGTGGTTTGTGGGAGGTCACAGTTCAGAGGCAGATGAGGGGGAAGCTGGGAAATAATGGGAGAGGAGGAGGCAGAAGCAGCATGACAGCTGACTGACATGGTGTCATTAGAAAGCATCCCAAACACTACATCTCCCAGAACCCAGCGAGCCTTGAAAGTAGGAAAGCAAAGAGCTCAAAGACAGAGGGCACATAGTAGCACCCATAGATGTGACGAATGAGGAAGCAGGAGAGACGGGGGGTTGAGATTCACTCAGAACAACGCCTTTATCCAAGAGGCTGGGTTCTATAGCCTCTCTCTGTAACAGAAGGACCTCCTCTATTCTAGTGTTTATTCTGGGGGTGAGGGGCTTGAACTGTGTAGCCCTTAATAAAACCCATCTCCCCTCCCCCCCAGCTCCTTCAGTTTAAGTCAAATTACTACTCTGTCCTTTTACTTAGGGGGCTATCAGAAAGTAAGGGGGCAGCCGCCTTGCCCCAAGCACTGAGCTAGGGGTTCAGAATGAATGTTCCAAAGCAGAATCTGTACAAGTCCTTTGCTCCACTGAAGTTGATAGAAGCTTTGGCATGCATTGAAGTGGGAACCAAATTTCAATTTGGCATTGGTATTTGAAGCAGCACTGAGCACTAAATAGACACCAACCATTGGTACACATTACAATTTCCTAATAATCCTCCGCCAAGCCATACTGTGAGGACAGCATGAAACAAGTGTTTCATGGCCATTGTGTCTATAGTATTCTGTGTCTCACTTGCAGGCTCATCACCTTGTCACCACAAGTGGGTTTGCACGTTCCTATAAGTGGTCCTATTTAGGATTCACTCTGCTTACCCTGAAAAGGGGAAGGGGCTATAAAAAGTGCCCTAAACATAGTCTGCTTCTTTCCCCCCTGACTGGATCACAACACAGTGGTTGTAATAGCCAATTGAAATTTGAAACATGTAATATACGCACTTTGTTGAATAACACAGATAATGAGCATCCTGAATGCAGGACTGCAATCATTGCCAGAGAGTTGTGATGTTTTAATATTGATATTGCAGCACTTCAAGAAACTCAAAAAGCAGGAGAGGGATAATTGAAGGAAGAAAAAGGAGGCTATACATTCTCCTGGAAAGATGTACCTGAACAAGAATGAAGAATACATGGAGTAGGCTTTGCTATAAAAAAATGATCTTGTGAAGCTCTTGTTAGAAGTCCTTACTGGCATTAATGAGCAACATTCAACCCTTCAAATAAAACTCACCAAAAACTAGCAGGTGACTATTCTAAGTTTTTATGCACCTACACTGGGTGCCAATGAAGACATTAAAGAAAAATATTATTCTCAGCTGGATGCCATCCTATCAGAGACACCTAAGGAGATTATCCTCCTGGGTGATTTTAACACAAGAGTTGCATGAGATTTCAATCTGTGGCCAGAGAAGGAATTGGCAACAGCAAGCAGAATGGAATTTTACTTTTGACTATATGTGCAGGACATAACCTTGTTATTACCAACACACTCTTCAAAAAAATAATAAGCATGGAAGCATCCTAACTTGAAACACTGGCACCTCTTAAATGATATGATAGTCCAAGCTAAAGATTGGTGTGATGTGCTCCTTACAGAGCCATGACAAGTGCCGACGAGTGCTGGACATATCACCAATTAACACATTCCACAATGGCTATTAACATTGTACCTCAACACAGGCTTCAAGGAAGGAAACCAAGGTGTAAAATGAACACTCAAGCCCTTCAAGATTCTATTAAGTGGGCTTGCTTCCAAATGACTCTTAAGGACCACCTGCTTTCGGAGTTCCCTGATAGCATCAAGGAACACTTGACCAAGCTAAAATATCCATTACTACAGCCAGTGAACAAACTATTGGATACCAACCAAGAAACAGCAGGACTGGTTTGATGAGAATGATAGTGAGATAGAATGCATTATCAACAAGAAAAGATCTGGCAAAGAAATAGAAACTGCATCACTAAGGAAAAAAACCTACGCTAAGGCCGAGTTTCAAAGAAGAACCAGAGAAACACCTGGTGGATAAAAAAGCTCAAGGGATCCAGCACTTAGCCAACACTTATGATACATGGGACTTCTTTAAAGCCACAAAGACAATTTATGGGCCAATATATTATGATATAAGCCCCCCACAGATGGTACCACACTTCCGTTACCCTGGAAAGAACATTACCAGCATCTCCTTAACCACAACTCCCAGGACCTGCCATGGTCCTCTCGCAAATCCCACAAAAACAAATTAGAGATGAGCTTGCAGTATCTCCAGATTTGGGAGAGATGTGTACAGCTATTAACCAAATGAAAAACAACAAAGCCAGTGAACCTGATGGGATACTTGCCAAAGTCTTCAAAGTGGTCAGAAATGAACTTACAGACAGTGGCGGAGGTTATGTCCACACTGCCCAGGAGCAAGCTGCTCACGGGGGCGGAACGAACCGCCCATGGCAGACACTCGGTGCGCCACCCGCCCACGACTCCCAAGCATTCCCCCAAGCTGTCAAAATGAAGGGGGAAGATGGGAATGCTGTTGCCAAAGCAGCACAGCTCCCCACCTTACCCCGACAGCTCACGGTAGGCTTGAGAGTCACCGGCAGGTGGCACGCCAAATGTCACCCCCCTCAGTGAGGGCATCTGGGGCACTCCACCCCCCACTGCCCCACTTCCTATGCCCCTGCTTACAGAACAATTTCACAAGCTCATAAAAAGAAAATCTGGGAGAGAGGAGATCTCAGCAGACTTTAGGATTGCCAAAATTATCAATCTTTATTAAAAAGGTAATAGAACAGATTGCAGAAACTACTGTATTGAGGCATCTCTTTATTAGCTGGGGCTGGAAAATTTCTTGGAAGGATCTTAACAAACCATCTTCTAACTATATCTGAGGATACCCTTCCTGAATCACAAAATGGTTTTCAACCTAGGGGGGCAGTGGACATGATTTTCACTGCTCAACAGCTTCAAGAAAAATCCAGAGAGCAAAACTAACCCCTGTATATGGGGTTGACCTGACCAAGACCTTCAACACTGTAAATTGTACTGCCTTGTGGACTGTCCTTCTGAAAATTGGCTGCCCAGATAAATTTGTGAACATCCTTCAGCTCCTCCACGATAATATGACAGCAACATTTGCAGATAACAATGGCTCTCAAAGTGAACCATTCACAGTGGGAATAGACGTTAAACAAGGATGTGTTATCACCTCAACTCTATGTATTATTTTCATTGCCATTATCCTACACTTTGTCAAAAGGAAACTCCCCACCGGGGTAGAAATCATATATTGAACAGATGGAAAGCTCTTCAATCTGAGCAGGCTGAAAGCAAAGAGTAAGGTTACCACAACTTCCGTCATAGAGCTTCAATATACTGATGACAACACAGTGTGTGCACACTGAGAGGATGACCTCCAAACCATCCTAAATATCTTCACAGAAGCTTATGGAAAGCTCTGCCTATCACACAACATCCAAAAAACCAAAGTGCTGCATCAATAAGCACAAAAAACCATTTGCAGCACCACAAATCCAACTTAATGGTGTAACATTGGAAAATCTCAATTATTTTTTTCTACCTAGGCAATTATCTTTCCACAAAGGCTGACATTGATGCCAAAATACAGCATTGCCTGAGCTGTGTGAGTGCAGCTTTCTACCAATTGAAGCATGTGGTGTTTGAGGACATTTGCAGGGAAACAAAAATATTTTTAGTTTTTAATTTTTATTTTATTTTTTACTTTTTAAAATTTATACCCCACCCATCTGGCTGGGTTTCCCCAGCCACTCTGGGCTGCTTCCAACAGAACACTAAAAACAGAATAAAACTTCAGACATTAAAAACTTCAAACATTAAAAACTTCCCTAAAATGCTCGTTTACAAAGCTATTGTACTGCCAACCTTACTGTGCACTTGTGAAACACGGACCACTTATAAACGCCATTTCCCACTCTTCCAAAGATTCCATCAGTGGTGTCTCAAAAAAAAATTACATATCACTTGGGAAGGTAAGCAACCTAATGTCAGATTACCGGAAGAAGCAAAGATCACCATTGTTGAAGCAATGATTCTTTGACTTTGTTGGACTGCTCATGGTGTTTGGATGCCTGATTATCGTCTTCCAAAGCAACTACTCTTCTCCCAACTCAAGAATGGAAAGTGAAATACTGGTGGACAACAAAAGAGGTTTTAAGATGCCCTCAAGCCAAACCTTTAAAAATATAGTATAAACACCAACAACTGGGAAACACTGGACTGCGAGCGCTCCAGTTGGAGAACAGCCTCTACCAAAGGTGTCATGGGCTTTGAAGAAGCACAAACTGAGGACAAATGGAAGAAATGAGCTAAGAGGAAGGCACATTTGGCAAATCCTCACCATAATCAACTCCTGCCTGGTAACTTACGTTCCCACTATGGGAGGACGTGCGGGTCCAGAATTGGCCTCCACAGTCACTTACGGACACACTGTTAAGACCATATTCATGGAAGACGATCTGTGAGCGATTGCCAAAGAAGAAGAAGGTATTCTGTGTGAAGAGAAAGCAGACCTGGTTCACACAACATGGTAAATCATAGTTCAGCTTACCAAGACTGCACGGGTATGCAGGCTCCTGGAGGGTTGCTCACAACTGCTTTGCTGCTTCTGTGTCTCTTATACAGCTATATGACACTGAGCTAGGACAAGATTTGACTCAATACATTCACCCAGTTGGGATGTATGGTTAAACTCAGTGCTCACTAACCATGAGCTGTAATCATAGTTTGTTCTGACTCAACCAGGTTGTGAATCTAGATTATGAGTCTGTTTTACACTTTTTTTGTCCTGATCTTCCATGCCTATTTATGTGGAAATCTAACTGCATTTTTAACGGTCCTTTAGGTTGTCTCAGGAAGTGGTGGAATGTATCTCCATGATGCCTGGGACTGGTGTGCATGTGTGTGGGGGGGGTCTCCCGCACCAGAGGTGGGGTGAGGGACGGAGGACAAACAGAGCCTACTGCACCTGCTCAGCCCCCCCACCACCACCACTGGGGTGACACTGGCCCCAAACAGCATGGCTGTTGAAACCTTCTCTCACCGCCTTCCATGAATTGAAATCTTGCAAGGCCACTTGGGAACGACAGTGTGGGATGCAGCAACCGTGCACTCTTCAATCCAAGCCTCATATGAGGAGGGTTTAACAGCTCTGCCACTCAGGGCTGGTGTAGCCTCAGCGGTGGTGGGTGCTGGGTGGGTGAGGTGGGCTTAGTTTGTCCTCCAGCCCTCATCCTTCCCCCCCCCCACAAGGCTGGGATCGAAGGGTGCGTAGCTGTTGCATCCCCATGCTGCCCCACCCCCCAGTGGCCTTGCAAGGCTGGGATCCAGGGAAGGCGGTGTAAGAAGGCACAACAACAATGTGCTGTGCTGCCTGCCTGCACAAGGGGAAGCCCAGTCAGCCGACATGGCATTTGGCAGGCATGAAGCTGGCACCCCCAGCATGGCCTGCTGCTCCTGTGAGCATTGATTCCTCCAACGCCAGGAGAGGAGCACTGGGCAGGGCTGTGCTGGGAGCACCTACTTTGTGGCCTCTCAAAAATCCATGCCTGGGGCCACAGCCCCTCTATGTACATCCCACACTATGCCCCCTGGTCTCATGGATCCTTACACTCCATCAGTGTGTATTGTGTGAATGTGTTTGCTGTTTTAATCCAGTTTCAGAAATAAAAGCACAAACCAGTATCTGTTGGTTTCTATCCACCATCTCTCATTCCTTCTTTCATGGCAGGCTTCTATTTCTGGTTGTTTGTCCAAACCCAACATGAATTAAAGACTCTTCCAAATACAGGATTCTACATTTGCTGGGCTAACGTCAACCTGGATATGTAACATTTTTCTCTTTTTCTTTTTTTATTCCTTAGGTATATTTATCTACCTAATCCTGAACAAGAGCTCAGTGCAAACTTAAACATTTACTTAACTGGGGCATTTAGTTGGCCCAACTGAGGGATTTCAGCATTCTGTATGTTCTCTTAAGGTACTACAGCACAGAGATGCTTGCTTTATGTCTGGGGTGGGTGAACATGTTGCCCTAGGGCCACAGTTGGCTCAGTTTCATGCATCATTTCAGCATCATTTGGCTCTCTGGATACTACAGGGGCAACATTTATTCTGCAGACCACCCTTCTGAGGAGCCTTTCCTCTTTCACTGTGTGTGTGTTGAGAGAGAGAGGATAGAGGAGCACAGAAAAAGAACTATGCAATGATGCAAACTGCTGAACTGTTGGAAACTCATTGCATAGCAGATTTGTATTCTATTCTGTGAAAGAAAAGTTGCCAGCAAACTGCTTATGCATTCCCTTGCAAACAAGAGGCTGCTGGTGCAGCCTTTGCCAATGCAATGAGTAATTGACTTTAACTTATTGCCACACTGGATATAACCCTCTGGCTGTGCTCACTATCAACTGCTCCCCACCCATCTTACTTTTCCCATTGGTAAATGGCATTTCACGTAGAAATAATTCCCCCACCCCGGCTGCATATTCTTCCCCTCAATTATTCCCCCCATTAAATATAACATTCTCCCCCTCACACACACAGTGGAGTGTAGAGTAAGAGACCCTTTCCACCCCTTTTTATTCCTTCAGAACCAGCTGCCAGGCCATTTGGGTCCATCTGATTTCTCAGCCTCCTTGAAGCAGTTTGACAATCAGTGCATCACACAACCCAGCAGGGGTTGATAGGTGGGAGGAACTGCAGAACTGATGCAGCAGGTGGTAACTGAGAGGAGGGAAGAGTGCTCAGCCTGCCTGCCATTCACCTGCCATTCACCCTTGCCTCACCTGCAATACTGCCATAGAGATTGCAGCTCATACCAGATGTCTGATACCTGCAGCAGCAACAAGTGAACATCTGGAAGGTTATATGGCATTGCCACACGTCATTAAGAAACCTGTGAGCCCCATGCAGTTGATGGATATGCTGATCAAATAGAGGCTGTGTGTAAAATGAAGACTGCAATAGAGACAATAGGCCTTAGTTCACAGCTCCCTAAGAACTGGATTCTGCCTCCTGGGAAAGCTGACTTGGAGATCAACTTGTGTGTGTGTATGTGTGTACACTCTCCTTGCATAGGGTGTTTTCTCTTCTACAGTTCAGCTGAAACACAGAAAAGTGACCTCATCATGTACCCTACTTGTGCTTTTAGCAGTGGCGTAGCGTGGGTTGTCAGCACCCGGGGCAAGGCAAGTAATTCCCCCCCCCCGCTGCACTGTCCCTCCCCCAGATAGTCTCTCGTTCTCTCTCCGCACCGCACACCTGGCACCCTCCCCTCCACAGTGGGCGGCAACCCAGCGGCTCGGATCCAATTCGCACAGCCAGGACTGCAGTGAGAGAGAGTGAGTGAGCCAGGTAGGGGCAGAGAGCTGTGAGTGCGAGCGCACCCCCTCCCCCAGATGTTGCGCCCGGTGCTCTGCCCCCCCCTGCGCCCCCCACGCTACGCCACTGGCTTTTAGTGTAGACAATATTTCACACGTGAAAAGGGGGCATATTTGCACCATCCCTATTTTCATAACAAGAATCCTTCCCCTTATTACACCTTGCTGGAAGCTGTACTGCCTTGTATTTATTCAACTTGTATGGACTTTGTGGAGGGGGCTGAACTTGTTCAATTCTCATCAACAAATTCCAAGTAGGTGTTCTCTAAAGGAATAAATAGGGACAAGAGACCAGAAAACCAGAGACAATTGGTGTGTATGTGATGACAGGCACATGGACACACTGAACTGAACATCCTGTTTCAAAGGAATGTCTAGGAGTTGTATCCTGGTAGAGTCAAAATATAGAGCATAGCTTCAAGACAGCAAACACAGTTGGTTGTTGTTTGAGCTGTACTTATTTTCTAGCACACCACTCCCCCAGTACTAAAGCTTTTGAAGATCTGGTTCCTTCAGGAATATAGTTGCTTTCCTATACAAACTTTCCTCTCTCTTTTTTAAAAAGTCTCCAATTTCGATCCTTTTCCTTTAATGTTCATGGAGTGCAAATCAGCAGTAGTACAGGAAGTAACCCTGCTTCCAGTATTGCAAAAGTAGTGGAATCAGTGTTAGAAACTCCCATTGTTCTAGGCACATTTTGCTACAGGGGATTTCATTAGTTTCTGAGCTTTGGGCACAGAACTGCACCTAAGATTTCAGATTAAAACTGCAGTGTGGAAGGAAAGGAGGACCTTTTTCTGCCTCCCCACTTCCAGCTACTCTCTGAAGACTGGAGAAGAGACCCTCTTAAGAATATTAGGGTAGGGGTGGAACTAGGCTATGTGAAAAATGAACATAATATTTTAGCTGCAGTTGTTGTGCCCATAACCTAGGTTTGAGGTGTCATTTAGCTCTTAGCTTTCATATCTCAGTTTCTAACACTGACTGGAATACTGAAAAGTGTTTGATATGTATTTTAACATTTAATAAACCAGTTTAAGCTTGGTTTTTCCTGTTTCCTGTGGAGTTCCAGTAGGAGCTCCATAGTTATCTCCCCACCTCAAAAGAGAACAATAGTGTTCATTTTGCTGCTATTAACATGAAACTTCTTACAATCAGAAATTGGGAACTGGTGATCTTGGGCAAGGACTCCTTGTGTGGACCATATTTTTGTGGTGTTTCCACCACAGTAAGCGACAGGTTCAAAGGCTGGTGTAAAATGGACCACATTGAGACCACACAACAGCTGCAGCATCAGGAATGATTTAGATTTCTTCACTTGGCAACTGTTGATAGGCAGATTGAAGCAAAATGCAGCCAACAAAGCTGTATTTGAAGCAACTGTGTACACTATTGCTAGGGGGAGGAAAACGTAAGTCACTATATATTCCCCATTGTGATATTTATGAAGAACCCAGGAAGAAATTAATTGCAAATTTGCTAGTCAGCTTGTCTCGTTTCGGATGACGTATCTAGAGTAAGCTTATCTTTACTTGCCAATCCAGTGAAGGATGTGACGTTTAGAGGTGCCAAAGTTGCAGTGGTTGCACAAAAGCCAAAGAAGGGAAATAGATTAGATTAAAGCTAATGCAATGAACTGCAAAGATCTGTGGAAACTTAACATCCGGCCCCTCATAGTACCATGACCAATTTCCTTTAGGTAATTAGCAATTGTGGCTGACATGGAGACATTAGAACTCTTGAGCCCTTTAATACAATTTCATTTAAACTCTTAGTACACACTAATTGTTTTATGACTTTTGGTCCTTGGCTATTATTTCAAGATGGCCATGTTTTTTGGTGAAACAACAAAACTAAAAAATGTTTTTTTGTTGTTGTTGTTTGAGAGAGATTCAAAGATGCATTTATCCAGATCAGTTTCTCTGCATGTGATTAAGCAAGTGAGAACATGTCTTCTGGTCCCTTCCAACAATCCTGTGATTTTAAGTTAGATGTTGAGAACTGTTTTACTTCAAATGCCACTCAACAAGCTAATAGATAACACACACAGAGAGATATTTATATACACTTCCAAACAGACTCATAGAATTATAGAGTGGGAAGGGACCCAGAGGGCCATCCAGTCCAATCTCCTGCAATGCAGGAATCTCAACACGCAGTCCCCCATCCAATTTGAAACCACATCGGACCCTGCTTAGCTTTGCAAATGTGGTAGTCGTTTTATTGCTGCATTACAAGGGGTGGGAACCTGGGTAGCTGTGCAGCTGTTCTCTGAGACAGTCAGAAAGGAAATGGCTCCTTTCAGTTCAATTGCACCTAAATGAGGCAACCCACTCATTTCTTCTGACAGTGGGGAGAGTGCCGCTAGCCACAAGTCAGAAAAGCAAAGAGTGAAAGGGGGAGGCTTCAGATCCAATCTGCAAGGTCCCAGTTTTGAGGCTTCTTCAGAGAATACACCCATGCCTTCCACACTCTGGCCAGGTTCTAGCTGGCCTCGTCCTTGTTCAGCTCCTGGGAAAACCTCTTTATCACCAAGACCACTGAACTACCTGTGGATTTTCATCCGCAAGACTCCATTTGTCTTGTGCAATGATGAAATTCTCCAGGTCCCATTAAGAGGGTCTCAAGTGACCTTGGCTTATCCCCACATAAGCCACCAAAATGTGGTAATAATTCACTTCTACACCACCTTGTTTATTACCCAGGTGAGGGTCCACCTTTTAAACAAACTACAGAACCAAGGAAACTACTTTGAGTCTCAACATCCTGGAGGGACCAGACATTTTTATTTCTATTGCAAAAGGACAGAGCTGCTTCAGAAATTTTGCTATAAAAAGTAATTATTAAGATGTTCTATCCATGGACACTTACGCATTGGGTGACACCTGGCTTGAGAGCAGTACATGTGAAAAGGATCTAGGAGTCTTGGTTGATCACAAACTTGACATGAGCCAACAGTGTGACGCGGCAGCTAAAAAAGCCAATGCAATTCTGGGCTGCATCAATAGGAGTATAGCATCTAGATCAAGGGAAGTAATAGTGCCACTGTATTCTGCTCTGGTCAGACCTCACCTGGAGTACTGTGTCCAGTTCTGGGCACCACAGTTCAAGAAGGACACTGACAAACTGGAACGTGTCCAGAGGAGAGCAACCAAAATGGTCAAAGGCCTGGAAACGATGCCTTATGAGGAACGGCTAAGGGAGCTGGGCATGTTTAGCCTGGAGAAGAGGAGGTTAAGGGGTGATATGATAGCCATGTTCAAATATATAAAAGGATGTCACATAGAGGAGGGAGAAAGGTTGTTTTCTGCTGCTCCAGAGAAGTGGACACGGAGCAATGGATCCAAACTACAAGAAAGAAGATTCCATCTAAACATTAGGAAGAACTTCCTGACAGTAAGAGCTGTTCGACAGTGGAATTTGCTGCCAAGGAGTGTGGTGGAGTCTCCTTCTTTGGAGGTCTTTAAGCAGAGGCTTGACAACCATATGTCAGGAGTGCTCTGATAGTGTTTCCTGCTTGGCAGGGGGTTGGACTCGATGGCCCTTGTGGTCTCTTCCAGCTCTGTGATTCTATGATTCTATGATTCCAATGAATTCTTGAATGCTGGTTGAGGGTGAGGATTTCCTGACAGAGAGCAGATGATCCTGCCAAGGCCCCAGTCTTATGGTTGAGTGGTGAAATGTGTTGTGCTGTCAACTTGATCCCAAGTACTGCAAATGCTGCACCTTGTTACTCCCAGGAGATGCAGACTATGGCACAGGTTGGACAATGACTGGGGATGGTGGTGGGAGACTCATGGTGAAGATGGCCAAGCACATAATTTTGTCTCTGCTGCATCACAGTGAACGCAACGCGTAAGGTTTACTTTGCTGCCTCCAACTTATCTTCAAGTAGCAATCTGGCAGAGTTTTTCAGAGTGGTGAGAGGTTTATTAACACCTAAATGGGAGGGTGGGGTGTAACATCCCTCAGAGACTCACTGTGGCAAATTTGCTCAACAGTTTGGAAATGAAATCACTCGTCTCTGTAACAATTTAGATGCCATGGATTTGACAGTTCCTGTTGAAGGTGTTTAGTGTGGTTTTAAGATAGCAGTTTTTATCTCAGAGGAGAAAGACAAGGTGCTTGGAAAAGTTGGTCCAACCACATTCTCTCATGACCTTTTACCTATTGTGAATCATTCAAGGAGGGTGCTGGTGAGATTGCTGCTGCGTATGGTAAAAACATAATTTCACAAGAGGGTTGTGCTTACCACCTTAAAAGTGGTGGAAGTGTGTTTCCTGCTCAAAAAGCCAACCTCGGCCTAGAGGTTTATGTCAATCAAGTTGCAAATACACCTTTGTTAAGGAAAGGCAAAACTTGAAAATGACAAGTCATGACTTTGGGACTGAGTTGGCTTTGGTCACCCTGGTGGATAACCTTTATCAGTAAAGAAACAGGGAGTGCGTAACTCTGTTCCTCTTGCTTGATCTCTCAGCAACTTTTGAGACCCTTGACCATAGTATCTTCCTAGACTGGCTCTGTGAGTTGTAAATTGATGCCCTGCTTCAGGCTCTGGCACCTCTGGCTTGGGCTGTTCTGAACACTGTGGCTGGCGCCAGCCTGAAGTGGGGAAAGAGGTGCAAGCGTGCAGCAGTTCCACACGTCCATGTACCTCTTTCTCCAGCTTGGGCTGGAGATATGGCAGCCCTAGCTGACCATTATGGTCAGCAATCAGAACTGCAGTTTGGGACATCTCCTTGAACAGTATGGTGTTCACCTGCCCCGCACGGGGCAGTAGTGGAGAATGGGTTACCAGTCCCCGGGAAGGCGCAAAAGGGGTGGGGCACCACAGTTCACCTGTAGCACGCCCCACTGGAAGCTCCGCCATTGGAAATATGTTTTAATCCAGCTTACATGGCTGCCTCTGTGTGCACTGGGCACTGCAGCAACACATCACCATGCTTGTGGCTTCCTGCTTCCGTACAGCAGCCTTGGCTGGGGAGTCAGTGGCAGCTCTGGGGCAGGAGGGAGCCAAGGGCACTTCCCGGCGCAGCAGCGACCTGGCAAGCACTGCGGCGCCAGCCATGGGGGCAGGCAGCGAGAGGGGGCTTCACCCCCAGCAGGGAAGGGCTCTTGACTTGCAGCCCATCCAGCCAACCGTGCACCACACTTTGCCGTGCCAGAAAATGGAGCCACCTTCCTCCCACCCTCAAGACTCCTATGGCCTAATTGCACCCTTCTGAATGTTTGCCCAGGGTGATGCCCCACACACTACACCTCTGCCACCAGGCCACCAGGCCACCTAGTCCTTCCTAGGTAGGAAGGACTATAGGCAGCTTCCTGTTTGGAATGCGATCTTATGTGAACTATGCCTCTCCTTGCCAGCCTTGCTCTGATGCAGCTGAGGAAGGCTGGTTCCTTTTGAGCATCAGTGTAGTATTTCTAAATCAGGTTGTCTTCTGTCACATCATTCCTGATTGTTCCTGGGGTTAGAGTAACTGCCTGACAGGTGTGAACTTTTAAAAACACATTGCATTTGAGTAGGAGGTCAGCAGTGTAAAGGTTCTGCAATCTTTTATATATTTATACTAGGCTGCTCAATAGAAACTCCCCCCCCCATCCTTTTGAACTTTAAAAAAACACCACTGCCTTTTTGGGACACAAAAATTGCTTTCCCAATTTTAGTCAAGCTTTGAACTTAATCGTCACAAACATAAGGCTCTGTGTAAGCGGCTGGAATCTCAAAGGAAGGAAGATAACCTCTGATTTACCAAGAAGTTGAGAGCAAAATAATTTAGCAGTGACTACCTCCCATAACAGTGACTTTGTAATTAAGGCATAAATCTGGAGCGGCATTGCCTTAACAGTGCATTATACATACGAACAAGGTGTTGCTGTGGGAACGATAAATTTTCCTGAATCTGTTCACGTTCCACACCGAGTCTTCCGACATTCCCTCTAGACACTTCAGGGGAAGCTAGATCTTTTTTGCCTATCATGAGTTTTAAACCCATGGGAGACAGTTTAGTAGAATAAACAATTGCAGCGAGGAGGGAGGGCGGATTGAAAGACCAGAAGAGAAGGGAGGAATAAACATTAGAATGGGCATGTAGAAACTCTGCCATGGTACTCAAGCGTTGCAGGAAGGAATACTGTGGGTTGGGATACTTGTATGTCTGGATGCACCTCATCCAGCTCCTGGAGCAGAACCCTCACATGCATAGTCTGAAGTCTGGCCAGCATAGTTTACCCATTCATCTTTTTCTTGGCCCCCTTAGAACAGGGGTCACCAACTTTTTTGAGCCAGTTGACATTGGAATTTTGAGAAGCCATGATGGGGTGCAACACAACTAAGAACATCAGTTGTTGAGGGTGTATATGAAAGGCTGGTTAGGGAAGAGCAAACAGTCTTGCATGGAAGGGGTATTATACCTTTTGTACCCTGTCCATAACACAGGTTGGACCAATTCCAGCACCAGTAACTTCCCCACATGCTAAATACAGGTGGACCAAAGACATGAGAAATATGAGGGGCCAGGGGACATCTCCTTCCTCCAAGGAGAAAGGGCAAGAGCAGGTGTTGAAAGAAATCAGAAAGACAAAGTGTTTCACCCAATAATTAGGAAGGAAGGAAGGAAGGAAGGAAGACTTGAGCTAAAGCTGCTATAGGAATGTATGTAATTGGGGAAGTAATTCTTTCCGTTTGTCCTGAATCTTCCAACACACAGTTTATTTGGATGACCTGAGGTTCTAGTATTGTGAGAGAGGAAGAAAAACTATTGATCCACTTTCTCTACCCCATGCAAAGTTTTATATGTCTCTAGCATATAGCCCATGTTGGGCAAAAGATTCTTGCAATGCAGGGGGTTGGAGTAGATGATCTTCATGGTGCCTTTCAACTCCACATTCATTCCTCTCATTCAGCTTTTATCAAACTTAAAAAGTCCCAAATGCTGTAAACTATCCTCATGGGAGAGTTGTTCCATCCCTTTGATTGTATTGATTGAATGAGGGGGGTGAGGGTTGTGGGTGGCTTTCCTGGGAGCTGACACCAGAGTTTCCAGGTGACACTTGTGCTGTTTTGCAAGCAGTGCACCTGGAGAGACTTTCAGTAGACAGCTGCCTCTTTATTTCCCCTGTCCCTGTGCCATTTGTGTGTGTGTCATTCTTCCTTGTTTCTTTTGTTTGTATGTGTGTGTGTGTGTTCTCAAATCAGATGCTATTAAGGAAGAAGGGTCCAGGTTGTGCCGTCTGGAGCATCCCTTGGCTCCGAAGCAAGTGCAGCTTTTAGTGCGCCTGTCGCCATTATGATTAGTATTCTGCTGTTAGGATGAAAAAAGGCTGCCAAGACGGAGCCCGAGGCATTCTGCCAGAGATGATTGACTGAATCATTTTCAGCACCTCGCAGTTACAGACCCGCTAAGTTTATATTACAGCGCTGATAATCCACCCACCCACTGAGTGGTTAATTTATTTTTAAAAGGGGTGCCAGAGCTTTAAGTCTGCCTGGGAGGCAGGTTTGCTGACCTGGACAAGGCTTTTACTTAATCCCAGGTGTGCTGTGGTTGCTCCTGGCGACTCATTTTTGCAGAAGGGCAGTCTGCACATGTCCATAGATCCTCTTCTCATACTTGCTTAATGTGCTTAGAAGGTGAGAAGGTGAGCTCCACTTCACTAGAAGTGATACTTCCACTCCATTGATGTGCTGGGGCTCCTAGCTCAGTGATTTGCATCTACAAGGTCCCAGGTGTAATCCCCGACATTTCCAGGCAGGGCTGAGAAAGACTTCTGCCTGAAATCCAGTCATTGTGAGCAACCCTGAGCTGGGGAGACCTGATTCAATATTGATATGACATTTACTGGCGCTTCAAGTTTCATGACTCTGAATTACAGAAGGGATTTTGTGTGTGCATTGGAGTGGGTGGGTGGGGGGTGCAATAAAATTCTAGCTGAACCAAAGATTGGACTAAAGATTGCTAACTCATAGCCCTTCCGATGTTGTGGGACTACAGTTCCCATCACTCCCTGACCGTTGGCCATTCTGGCTGGGGTAAGCAGGGTTGGAGTCCAACAATACTGATGATCCTGATTTGGGGTGAGGCAGCTCTGTATGAGAAAGTCTCTTGTGCCCAGTGCCACCTTCTGTGACTGACAGCAAGCAGCTCTCTTGAACAGAGAAAGGCCTTTTCCTGGTTGTGATCCACAGAATCAGGGAATGGATGTGAGTGTGCAGCTGTGATTCTTGCATTGCTGTGGCTTGGACTAGAAATCCCTTTCCAATCCTACAATCCTGTTGTTCTATTATTCTAATAGCTTGATGACAGAGCATCTGCTTTGCATCCAGAAGGTGTGAGGTTCAATCCCCGGTACCTCCAGGGAAGGATGAGAGAAAAGCCTTATCTGAAATCCTGGAGTGGTGCAGCCAGTCGGTATAGGCAGCGCTGGGTTGGACATACCTATGGGCTGATTCAGTGTAATGTGGCTTCATTTGACTTCCGAAGATGAGGCAAGGGGGCAAGATGTGGTATAAACGGGATAAACTAAGTGACAATGCACATATCAGTGATCACAAATCATGGGTCACTAAGAGGTTCTGTGTGGGTGTGTGGGTGTGTTGGTTTGCAAGCCCCCTCCACAGAGGCTGGCCCCTCTCACTGTCCTCGGAGCTTGCATACCGGTAACCTCCTCTGGCTGATATCCAGGCAGACCAGGGAGATTTTGATAGGCGACATTTTCTCAAGCGTGGGTAAATGCACACCCCCTCCTCCTGCTTCTTCCCTAGCAGGGAAAGGAGACAAGTCAGAAACATCTTTTACATTCTTTTATTTCTGACTACAGCACTAGAGAAAAAACATGTCCGTTCAGACCAGTTCTTCTAGCAAGTCTGACAAACTTCCTGTACATGAGCAAACGGAAGGTTTCAAATTACACTCTTCACAGAGCTCTGAGAAGCCTGTGAACTTCCTGGGAAATTCTTTCCCACAGCTAGCTGCATCGTGTGATGTCAACAAGCTGGCTGTTTGCAGCTGCGATGTTTCCATATACTGACAGTGTGTGTGTGTGTGTTGCCACTTTCCCTAGGAAGACCTGCTGTTTACTGCTGAATCAGATTTTCTGTGGATTGACATTTGTTCAAATCCAGCAGTACAGTGGTACCCCGGGTTACAGACGCTTCAGGTTACAGACTCCACTAACTGAGAAATAGTACCTTGGGTTAAGAACTTTGCTTCAGGATGAGAACAGAAATTGTGCTCCGGCGGTGTGGTGGCAGCAGGAGGCCCCATTAGCTAAAGTGGTACCTCAGGCTAAGAACAGTTTCAGGTTAAGAACAGACCTCCAGAACGAATTAAGTTCTTAACCCGAGGTACCACTGTATACAGCTGGTTTTCCTAGGACCTTTTAGATCTGTGTCTTGAAATCCTACAAGAAATATGTAAAATAACAAACAGGTGTTGGAACCCACCCCAGAATTGGCCCTATTGACTGTTTTCCAAGACAATAATGCTTGCTGATTCTATATAGAACCTATAACCCACATAACTCTCAGCAGCCAGAAACATCATATCTAGACACTGGAGAGACCTGTCAGGAGTAAACATGGACCACTGGTACCAAATTGTATGGGAAACAAATATATTAGAAAAGCTAACCAACAGATGGAAACAGACCTGGGGACAAACATAGGAGGACTCCTTCACCTTGGTATGGCTCCCCTTTATTATATATACAGCCCAAAATGACAATAACAGGGATCTACCAACAGCATATGGATCAATATGGCTAATATGGCCTAACAACCCACCCCGCTTCTAAACACACAAACAAATCTCACTGCAGTTAAGCAATGGCAATCAACCACGCCCTGCCCTCCAACCTTCTCTCACTGCCAGTGTAAACCAGCAAATTAATAGAAAGAAAACCTGCCCAAGTGAGGCTGACACAAAAACCTCACACATTTACCAATTTTGAAAAAAAGGAGGAATAATATGTAAGTTTATCACCCACCACTCTCTCCCCCACCTCTCTTCCCCTTCAACCCTATACTACTTAGAACATTGTCTTACATTGAACATAACTAAGAGACTCTGTGATCTTGAAAACGAAAAGAAAAAGAAGGGAAACATTGCGTGTTCTTTTGTAATTCAAGAAAATCTTTAATAAAAATTATAAGAAAGAAAGAAAGAAACTCTACTGTTTACATGCCTCTAATTAAAAAAGCCACTGCTGACCCCATATCAAAACACATCATGCTGAAGCCAGCTGAGCTGGTTTTGAATTGCTGCAGTGCAATTTCCTCATTGTCACTTTTCGGAATGTAACCTCATTGGACAAAGGGGTGCATGTTAATATGATTAACATTTGTAGCAGTGTGAGCTGGGAGAAAAGGTAATTAAATACCATGCTTTGTGGCTTCCGCTAATCACTGTCATGGGTCATGATCTCCTCCTCCTCTCCCTCAAATTAATGTTTTTATGTTGGTGCATTATGGGATGGCAAGTGGGGGAAGCTACTGCCTTAAGCAGGGAATACAGGAACACAGGAAGCTTGTCGTAGGCTAGGTGAAACTATTTTATTGATAAGCATCTACTCAGACTGGTTGTTCTACCTGATCCTCTTAGCAGCTGATAGCGACAGTGGTCCATGTGGTTCAGTGTTGTCTGCAGGGACTGGCAGCAGGGGCTGAGACTAGGACCTTCTGGATTAAAGCATATTTCCAATTCAGGGTGCTTCCAGACTTTCCCTATTTCAGGTGAAATACCAGAAAATTCAGTTTGCTCAAGTGGAGTAGATTTAGTGGTCTTGCACAACATACCCATTCTCCACACCCCATGCCAAAAAAATGGACTTTTTGTGATAAGGAAAGTCATAGTGAAATGCACTAGAAAGTGTGGGTTGACATTTGTTTGACGTAATGTCCTCTAACCTCTACATAGACAAATCAGAATGGATGCTCAACATGAATGAATGCTGTATTGTTTTTAACACTTGATTGGAAGCTGCCCAGAGTGGCTGGGGAAACTCAGCCAGATGGGCGGGGTATAAATAATAAATTATTAAATTATTATAAACAGCCGGTGTAAACCAACCTCTCTGTAAAGAAAAAAGGATCTGTCTAATAGACAAGCTGTTTGGAAGACCAGTGACTTATGTCACCTGCCAGTGTTGGGTGCAAAGGGATGACTCACCCCCACAAGGTTTTTGCTTTTTTGAAGGGTCCTATTCCTAAGACACTACCGGGCTGAGTGTGTGAGTGTGCTCCCCCCCCACACACACTCGGCCTTTGCCTCAGTTTCATTCAAAAGAATTGGAGCTGTGATCTTTTAAAAAAAGAATTATTATTTTTTAAATTTCCATGTTTCCAAATACAGTACAAACTACATGGTGGAGTCCAACTTATGATTAGAACAACACCAAAACAAGGGGAGGGGTTGTTAAAAAAAAGAAAACACAGGAAAACAAAGTAAAAACTTAATTATGCACACCCAGGTGTATTCAAGAAACGAAGAAAGGAAGTTGCATGAATTAGCAAGCTATTACTATAGGCACACACTAAGAGGGCTGAAGCCACAAATATTTTGGCATTAAGTCATATCAGAACCATTTACGACGTAATTCCGGAGGTTTAATAGCATTGCTTTTGATACATTGTACAGGCATTGAGTGGGTATAAAGTGCTAATAAACGAC
Organism: Podarcis tiliguerta; assembly: GCF_965153285.1. Classification (NCBI taxonomy): domain Eukaryota; kingdom Metazoa; phylum Chordata; class Lepidosauria; order Squamata; family Lacertidae; genus Podarcis; species Podarcis tiliguerta. The sequence goes on from NC_139553.1 coordinate 7,135,816, forward strand.
TCTTTTACTATCACACCTCTATTTATTCCGCTCACACACTTTGGACCACAGAGCCCTGAGAAGTAAAGAAAGAAGTGTAATGTTAGTCTCCCACTGTTTTGAGTCAAACTGCCACTAGGAGGAAGGTGACCATATATTTGGGTATAAGATTTTGCCTAGTGACTGTTTGGCAAGATACTAAGGGATAATAATAATAATAATAATAATAATAATAATAATAATGATCATGGAACACAGTGATATAAGATCGGAAATGCACCCAAACCATCATACAGGGAGCCACTTTAACTAAAATGTGTTAATTGGAAGTTGGTTGGCATTCTGATAATTGTATAATTTGGGAATTGTTATTTTTGTAATTTGGCTATTGTTGGGGTATGTTGGAAAACTAATAATAATAATAATAAATATTTAGATAATAAAGCTAGCTCTGTAGTCAAAGGGATAATTTGCTGCAGTGTTGGCAGGATTTCTGGGAGCTGTGAACTTGACTTGAGGAGACTTCCACTTTAGAATAAATATTTGGATTCCGAACTGTGATGCACTTGATGGGAGTGATGGCTTTGGATGTGGGAGGGTGAGAGCCAGATTGTCACAATTTCTCAGTCTCTAGCCTATCTCAAGAGAGTGGGATAAATAGTGTTGCATTTTAAAGCGTGCAAGAGGAAAAACAGTACTTTGGTACCTCTGGTTATGAACTTAATTCGCTCTGGAGGTCTGTTCTTAACCTGAAACCGTTCTTAACTTGAGGTACCACTTTAGTTAATGGGGCCTCCTGCTGCTGCCACACCGCTGGCACGCAATTTCTGTTCTCATCCTGAGGTAAAGTTCTTAACCTGAGGTATTACTTCTGAGTTAGCGGAGTCTGTAACCTGAAGTGTTTGTAACCTGAGGTGTTTGTAACCCAAGGTACCACTGTATTTCCTAATCAGTACTCATTACCAAAACAATCGTGTCTGAACACTGGCCTATTATAACTTTCCCAAACACACATTCTGTGTTTCCTCCTTCTCACACCTTCTTGTTCTCTTCCTCAGTAATTAGGTATATTTTCATTTCATGACTGTAAGCCATGGGTAGGCAAACTAAGGCCCGGGGGACGGATCCGGCCCAATCGTCTTCTAAATCCGGCCCACGGACAGTCCAGGAATCAGCATGTTTTTACATGAGTAGAATGATGCTTTTATTTAAAATGCATTTCTGGATTATTTGTGGGGCATAGGAATTTGTTCATCCCCCCCCCCCAAAAAAAAAATAGTCTGGCCACCCACAAGGTCTGAGAGACAGTGGACTGGCCCCCTGCTGAAAAAGTTTGCTGACCCCTGAAAAGCAATCACACACACCTTCCAATTCTTTGCCCATAGCAAGGAGGGCTGGCCATGAGACTTCTTTAGAATTGCAAAAACCCACACACATCCAACAAGAAACTCTGCCTTTTCACAGTTGCTTGAGAATGGAAGTTAACTGGCGGTTTTGTGAGTAGTGCATTGTTCAAGGCATGTGCAGCCCTCTACTGGCTGAAACTTCTAACTGCACCTCTGGTTCCACCGTGCTCCCAGCTGGAAGGACTGTGAGATGTTTCTCTGTCTTCCACAATCTCTGCAAAACCATTTAGTGCAGCAGCCTTTCACCTTTTCAGACCCAACTTTAGCCCAAACATGTGTTTTGGAAACTCACTTCTTAATGGTTTCTTAGAATCCAGGTAGTGCTGCCACTAACCTTTGATGAATAAACAAGACTACAGGTGACTTTCATTTTATTTGGACCGATTTCACTTCTTACACGATGGCTAAAGAACACGGTTATCACCCACCTTGATCAAACACATGCATTTCTATGGAGCAGAATTCTAGAGTGAAAACCTTTTGGGTTCAACTCCTTGCCTTTTTAAATTCATATTGTTCTGGGGAAAGGGGGAGTACTGCTTTGGGAATGCTGTTATTTTCTGTATATGTTTGTATTTGTCCACCGAGTTCCTGAAAATCAATAAATATATTTGAAAGCACCCATGCATATACATGCACAACTTAGATCTGTCCTTGAGTGAGAGATTTAGCATGATTGTGCAAGGAAAAACACATCGTTTTAAACCTGTTTCTGTGTGGGGTGAATATGTGATGCTGGATGGGAGGAGCTGCAGTTCACATAAGAGCAGGGTGCCTTGACAATTTGCAGGTCCAGAATTTCAGGGAGGGGTCCACAGCTCAGTGGCATTCTCTAGCTGAAGGCCCTTTGGGATCTACTGCTAATCGCAGAAGGGAATACTCAGGTAGATGGAGCAAAATGTATATGGCAGCTTTCTACTTCCCGTTTCTGTCTTTGAATGTGCACTCTCAACCATAATGAGGGGAGCTGGATCCATTAAGAATGCAGTCTTGATTTTGCCCTGTTCCAGATGTTCACTCCCTCCCTAGCTACACCAGGAGTAGGTGCAGCCTGTAGTGCTGTTCAGTCCATCCATGGCTTCTCCTCCTTCACCCAGGAATAATTTGATTATGTGTGTTGTGGGGAAGAAGAAGAAGAAGAGTTTGGATTTGATATCCCGCTTTATCACTACCCAAAGGATTCTCAAAGCGGCTAACATTCTCCTTTCCCTTCTTCCCCCACAACAAACACTCTGTGAGGTGAGTGGGGCTGAGAGACTTCAGAGAAGTGTGATTGGCCCAAGGTCACCCAGCAGTTGCATGTGGAGGAGCGGAGATGCGAACCCGGTTCCCCAGATTACGAGTCTACCGCTCTTAACCACTACACCACACTGGGAGGAGGAATTGCTTTCAAGGAAAGGAGGGAGTATGATGGCAGAAAGAAAATGGGTGGTCCACTGCTTGTTTTCACCCCACGCCCCTTTGATCCCACCACTACTTTGGTATGCAGCCCCGCCAGCAAACAAATTCTGTCCTTTTTTAAAAAGGGGGGGCATTCCTAATCTACACACATCTTGCACACACACACACACCTCTTTTCATTACCCCAACCCCTCAATTGCACATAGATTCTATTCAGAAATTATTTGATTTCTCTCTCCCTTCCCCCACTCCACCCCCAAATTCATATGCAGATGGAGCTTTTGGGTTCTTTCTATTCTTTGACTTCTCACACTTTTTGGAAATCTGGGTTGTGATTGACAGCAAGCCAGGAAGGCCAGCTTCTGAGCATGTATGCATGTTTAATGTGTTCAGTTCTGGGCACCACAGTTTAAGAAGGATATTGACAAGCTGGAATATTTGCAGAGGAGGGTGACCAGGTGATAAAGGGTCTGGAAACAAAGCCTTATGAGGAACAATTAAGGGAGTTGGGTTTGTTTAGCCTGGACAGGAGGAGACTGAGAGATGACATGATAGTCATCTTCACATATCTCAAGGGCTGTCAGGTGGAAGATGGAGCGAGCTTGTTTTCTGCTGCTCCAGAGTGGATGACCCACATCTATGGATTCAAATTACAAGAAAGAAAGAAAGAAAGAAAGAAAGAAAGAAAGAAAGAAAGAACTGTTCGACATTGGAGCAGACTAGTTCAAAAGGTGGTGAACTCTGTTTTTGAACAGAGGTTGGGTGGCCACCTGCCAGGGATTCTTTAGCTATGACTCCTAAATTGCAGGGGGTTGGACTAGATGACTCTTGGTATCCCTTCCAACTCTTGTGATTCTATGAATACCGAAAGGAATTAATGTGCATCTCATGCATGTTTGAATCTCTGACATCTTCTCTGAAAACTGCAGCCTGCATTGATCCCTCTTCCATTATCTAGGGTGGGATAATTTATGAGGGTCATACTTTTCAGTGGGGTATGCTTTGTTTCATCCCCGTCACACAACGGAGCTAAGAGCAGAGTGAAATGGTAGTGCAGATTTCCATTGCACCTGCCTTGACTGATGCATCTTGCATCTGTGTCCAGCATGTGCTTTGCAACAACATTCATCAGAGGCATAAATCTCCCTTGTCACTGCTACTGTCTCTCCCAGAGCTGCTGTTGCAGAGTCAGCTTTCCATGGATGCTGGAGCTGTCACTTTGTACAAAAATCTATTTGCCAAGAGTTTCAGTGTCCACAGTGCACTGTTGCCATTCTTCTCACGGGCATAGCCAGGATTTTTTTTGTTGCGGGGCAGGACTTTTGTTGGGGAAGGGGGGCAGAATCTCAGTTTGCTATGTATTTTTATTTATTTTTGTTGATTCGGGGGGGCAGCTGCCCCTCCCTGCCCGTCCTTGGCTATGCCCATGATTCTGAATGTACATGGGGTTGCCTTACTCTGAAGGTGCACATTTCATACGTTCTGCTCTTTTGTTTAAAGAATAATAGAATCTGCAGCAAGAAGACAGCATCTGATCAGTCTGTGGTGCTGGTGGAAGAGGGCTAAACCTTCCCTGCCCTCACCACACACACACACACCATTTTCCTGAAATCACCTCCCAAGCAGCAATAGCCCCATGGGACAAAACATCCAGTTATTTTGCTGTCATGTTTTGCTTGGTCCTAGATGTTGAACTGCCTAACTTGGTAGTGCCATAGCCTTCCTGCCAATCATTCTCCAGGGTCTCACAAAGAGATTCCGCTTTCTATCTGGGATCCTTTTCAAGGGAGATGTCAGAGACTGACCCCTTGATTTATACATGTGATGAATGTTCTAGATCTCTCAGAAAGTGTTAGAGACCCTCAACCATTAGAGGGAGTGAATGGCCATCTGTCAGAGGCTCTTTAGCTGTGGTTCCTGCATTGCAGGGGGTTGGACTGAATGATCCTTAGGGGACTTTCCAACTCAACCGTTCTGTGGATCATTCCCATATTCATCCATAGCAAAACTTTGCAAATGAACTGGTTTGCAAGTGCTGGTTTCGTTTAGCTGAGATAACCATTCTGGGTTCTCTTGGAGGGAAGAAGAGGGTGTATTTTTGTTGTTGCCGTTTTTTCTGTCTTGAGCTCATAAGGAAGGTTTTCCCACCGCTTTGCTTTCCCTTTCTGTATAAACTGTCAGCACTGTGTCTTGTCTGGCTTACCGGATTGCAGATCAACAGGGTTATATTCAGTGTGGCACCTTTCATATCAGTTGCTGCTGCTAAGTGCCTGAAGCAAAGAATCTGAAGGGAAAGCAGGAGTGGTGGGAGAGAAGATTTGTCACACACATTCAGTGTGGGAAAGAGATTCAGGGTACTGTAGACTTTGGGTAAACTGATGGCATGAGTAGCAGATCAGACACACCAAGTATATAAGAGCCATAATGACTGAGACTAAATGCTGCTTGCTTTGAAACAGCTTGGGTGGGGGGACCTTTGGCTCTCTGATTGCTATAGCATTGGCAGAACTGTTACGTCTTATCAAATTCTGAACCTTGAAGAAGTGGCTGCTGTTTTCTAGAACTAGTTATGAAACACCAGCTATCTTCTTCTTCTTTTTTGGTGATCACTCGTAGCCGAGTAAGATTGTCTTCCATAAACACGGTTTTACCAATGAGTCCGTAAGTGACTGTGGAGGCCAATTCTGGATCCACACGTCCTTCCACAGTGGGGACATTGGTTTCCAGGCAGGAGCTGATCACGGAGTGGATTTGCCAAGCATGCCTTCCTCCTAGCACATTTCTCCCTTGCGTCCTGAGTTTGAGTGTCTTCAAAGCCCATGACACCATTGGTAAAGGCTGTTCTCCAACTGGAGTGCTCGCAGGCCAGTGATTCCCAGTTGTCGGTGTTTATACTACATTTTTTTTAAGATTTGCCTTGAGAGAGTCTTTAAACCTCTTTTGTTGACCACCAGCATGACGCTTTCCATTTTTAAGTTCGGAATAAGTAGTTGCTTTGGAAGATGATAATCAGACATTGATAATGCCTTAAATTCTTACCTGGAGGGTGACGATCAACTTTGCTTGGGCAGAAAAGAGTCTTGAGATATCCGAGGCTTGCAGTGCAGTGGCAGAGATGGAGTCTAGTGATGTGGTGGATGTTTTGCTCTTATAGGGGTTGGTATACCCACGGCTTTTTTTCCAACTGGAACTTGCTGGAACTCAGGAAGGTGTTCATGGTGAGTTCTGGCGCCTATTTTTCTAGAAAAATAGCACTGAGCATACCTAAATAAAGCATTTGAAAAGAGGGCATGGGTGATGGAGGATAACAGAGGCTATGCTTGATTTAGGCTGCTTATAGCATTATATCTTAGCAAATTTAAACAATAACAACAAATGTTGGGAAAAATACACAGTAAAACCATTCATTCATTCACTCACTCACTCGCTCACTCACTCATTGTGAATAAATAGTGATATGAATTTCTTCTCCCCACTAGCACTACTCAATATCTCTAAGCCTCCTGGATCTCATTCAGGACACTGCCTGTTAATATGCTTTAGGAAGCCCACAAGCAGGGCATAAAGGCAATAGCCCTTCTGTACTTTCTCTCTCTTTTCTATTCCTCCCATACCAAACCTGCAAATCCCCAGTTCAGTGGCATTCTGCTTCCAGGTGGATATAAAGAGAGTAGAGCTGAAAGAACATATAGCAATTAAAAAGGGGCAAGACACTGACTCATGGTACAAAGAAATCCAATTAAAAAACCAAAAACAAACCCGCCACAGTTGCTGTAATATAGCAACAAAAACCAAAATGTGCATATATTTTTTTAAAAAACTTCCAGATAGCAGTGTCCACGAAACTACCAGCAAAAGCTTCTTCTTCTTCTTCTTCAGAAAATCATATATAATATAAATGTACACCAATATGCTAAAGGTATATTGACATATAGACTCAAAGAGAAATGAGTCCAAGATGGATGGAAGTTTCTAAAAGGAGAAATATTGAAGGCCCAAATGTAGACCATTCCAAAAAGAAACAAACATGGGAGGCATCTAAGGAAACAACTGTGGCTGCATAAGGAGCTCAGAGATGAGCTGGAAGAAAGAGGAAATCACAAAAGAGGCATACACACAGGTAGCCAACAGTTGCAGCGATATGGTCAGGTGGACTAAAGCTCAGTATGAGCTCAGGCATACAAGAGAGCATAAAAATAAAAATAAATAAATGTTTTTTTGGCTATGTCCAAAGTAAGAGGAAGAACAAGTAAGTGGTAGGTACTCTGTATGATAAAAAGAGAGAAATGCTATTGGGTGATAGAGAAAAGGTGGAACTACTCAACACCTACTTTGCCTGTGTCTTCACCCAAAAGGGAAGCACTGCCAAATCTGGTGATAACAGAATAATGGATATAAGGATGGAGCTGCACCCCAAGATAGGAAAAGAGCTAGTAAGGGAACATCTAGCTATGTTGTTGTTGTTGTTTAGTCGTTTGGTCGTGTCTGACTCTTCGTGACCCCATGGACCAGAGCACGCCAGGCACTCCTGTCTTCCACTGCCTCCCGCAGTTTGGTCAAACTCATGCTGGTAGCTTCGAGAACACTGTCCAACCAATCTAGCTATGTTAAATGAATCCAAATCTTCAGGGCCTGATGAGCTGCATCCAAGGATACTAAAGGAGTTTGCGGATGTAATTTCAGAGCCTTGTCTATGAGCTTTGAGAATTACTGGAGAACAGGTGAGGTCCCTACAGACTGGTCGTGGGCAAATGTTGTCCCCATATTAAAAAAAAAAGGCAGGGGGAGAAGACCCAGGTAACTACCGACCGGTGAGCTTGACATTGGAAAGGTCCTAGAACAGATAATTGAACAGTAGGGCTGCAAACGTTTAGAAATGGATGCTGTGATTACTAAGACCTAGCATGGGTTTCTCAAAAATAAGTCCTGCCTGACTAATCTCATTTTTTATGGAGTTGCATGGTGGATCAGAGAAATGCTGCGAAATAGTGTATCTTGATATCAGTAAGGCTTTTGACAAAGTCTCCCACAATATTCTCATGAGGAAGCTTGTGAAATGTTGGTGGAATGTGGTTAGGTGGATTTGTAGCTGGCTGGCGGACTTAACCCTAAGAGTACTCACTGATGGTTCATCGTCATCCTGGAAAGAAGTGACAAGTGGGGTGCCACAGGGTTCTGTCCTAGGCCCATTGTTGTTCAATGTCTTTATGAAGAAATCAAAGGGATGCTCATCAAATTTGCAGATGACACCAAACTGGGAGAGATGGCTAATGTTGAGGAAGACAGAATCAAAATTCAAAATGACCTTAACAGATTGGAGAGCCGGGTCCAAGCTATCAAAATGAGTTTCAATAGGGGCAAATATAAGGTTCTGCACTTAGGCAGGAAGAACCAGATGCACAAATACATGATGGGGGACACCTGGCTTACTAGTAGTACATGTGAAAAGAATCTAGGGCTCTTGGTGGACCACATGCTCAACACGAGTCAATAGTGCGATGCAGCAGCAAAAAAAGCTAATGCTATTCTAGGCTGCATCAACAAGAGACTATGTTGGATATTAGTGAGTATATTTTCCAACTCACAAGGTGTCCAGCACACTCCTCTGTGTGTGTCACTCTGCACAGTGTTGCAAGGCCTTTTGGAGACAATCACCGATGCAATAAACTCACTTCACACCCATGGTTCAGGCAATAAAGTTTATTGCTGGTTTGCAGCTTAATGGTTCTGTACATCATTAGCCCATAAATTAGTCACTAGCATGCTGCTGGGACAGTCCGCTTCTGAAGATGGTTCTCTCCCTCCCAGCAGAGAGAGAAAAGAACAAGCTCAATTCTTTCTCTCACTCTCTCATCCAGGCCATAAGAACTCTGCGCATGAACATTACCTCATGCTTCTGACCTTGAAGCTACCTGCTTCTAGATAGTTTACATGACATGGTGCAGATAAGGAATAACTACTGGTTTCAGTTTCATATATATCCACAGTCTAGTGTCCAGCTTAAGGGAAGTCATCGTCCCACTCTATTCTGCCCTCGTCAGACCACACCAAGCGTGCTGCCTTGAGTGCCTGGGGCATGCATGCATGCATGTGTGGTGTTGGCAGGCCCACAGCATTGCTGATGTTACTTGCACACATCATGTGAACGTACCAATGTGACATGTGCACACCCCGCAGTGTGCACATGCCACCAAGTGGAATCGGGCGGGGGGTCAGCCCCTTCATTTAAAATTTGTGGGTGCCTGGAGATCCAGGGCCATGCATAGTTGCTGCCTATGAAGCACACCTGGAATACTGTGTCCAGTTCTGTCCACCACAATTTAGGAAGGATCTTGACAAACTGAAATGTATGCAGAGGAGGGCAGCTAAGATCAAGGGTCCAGAAGCTAATCCTTATAATTGAAGGAGCTAGTTTATTTAGCCTGGAAAAGAGGAGACTGAGAGGAGATATGATAGCCATCTTCAACTATCTGAAGGGCTGTCACATGGAAGATGCCACAAGGTTGTTTTCTCCTGCTCTGGAGGGTAGGACTCCAGCCAATGGCTTCAAGTTACAAGAAAGTAGATTCTGACTAAACACCAGAAAGAACTTTCTGACAGTAAGAGCTGTTCAGCAGTAGAACAGACTCCTACTAGAGGTGGTGGACTTTCCTTTCTTGGGTGTTTTTAAGCAGAGGTTGGATGGCCGTCTGTCATGGATGCTTTATCTGAGATTCCTCATTGCAGGGGGTTGGACTAGATGACGCTTGGGTCCCTTCCGGCTCTAAAATTCTATGATTCTGTGATATGTGCTTAAATATGCATTGGAGAGATCCTTGATGGTGGTTATGTCACGTGTGAACATAATAGGAAGAACATAGGAAGGAAGTCATGGTTCATCCAGATTTCCTTTGGGGCTGTTTCCAGGCACAGGTCCACACTTGAACATGCCGTGTCATGTCCATGTGCTTCCCACCCTCCCTCTGAGCACTTTCCCCACAAAACCCACTCTCTACCGCTGAATCGGAGCAAATGCAAATCCGCAGAAAACCTGAACTGATGTTTGTTCTGACTCAGAAATAAAGAGTGGCTTTTCATAGAGGAACTGCCAGGGCAAGAAAATAAAAAAGCTCTTACACACAGTGCTTTAAAGCACAGACCTTTGCCTAGAAAGCGTTGGGCAAAAGGTAAGTGTTGTAGCTTGTGCAGAGTTTCATATTGGCTTCTGTATGAGTATTTTAAAGAAAGAATAAAAGGGAGGAACAATACAGCAGACCCCGAGGGATCTAATTAACAGCTCCTGTTTCTTGGAGGGGAAATCCAGGTTTGAAGCTGAATGGCGGTGTCACATCTCAAAGAGGCAGTGTCTGTCTGCCTTCCAGAGTACATCTGCAGAGTGTTCTGGGACGAGGTTGGCGGCAGCCATCCTCCCAGACAGCAGCCTTGCTGAATGTTCCTTTGCTGAGTGTAAGTGGCTCCTAAAAGCCAAGGCACCAGGCTGACTGCCTCGCGGCACTCCCTGGGCAGCCCTGTTAGTTACTTGCACCTTGTGGTGGAGAGCCAATGGTAAGGGGAACTCATTATTGCATCTGCAAAACCATAACAATGCACTCGAGCAACTTGAAAGCACAATGTTTTCAGTCTATCTCCACCACCACCAACAGACAAAGAAGGTCTGGACAAGACAGAATGCCAATAGGCAAAGACTGGAGCATGTAAAATAAACGTAGCAAAAGTAGGGATGGTTTTGCTACTAAGCTTGCCACCTTCTGGTTTTAGGAAATTCAAAGCATTTTACGGTGAAGCTTAAACTGGAGAGGGGTGCCTCTCATTATGAGAGAATCAGCATTCATTGTTTAAAATGCTGCTGTTGTCCGGGTGCAATCGTAGAGGTGAGGGCAATGTACTTGTAACCTGTCCTTTACTGCAAGTTGGGACAGTATTAGCCGCTCTAGAGTGTGTTTTAAAACAAAGAACGTAGCAAATGGTTCATTCTACAACAAATCACAGGGAGGCAGTTGATTACCTGAAGAGTTGTATCACTGAGGTTTCCCTCTCTCCTTGCACACACATAAACACACAATTTCTCTTTTACACAAATGCACCCTTCGCTTAATGTCTCCTACCACCTAACACTGTGCTCAGATTCTCTGCCCAGAGGGCACCCAGATCATTATTTTTGAGTTATCTGATTTCTTTCTGCAGGGAGAATAATTTCATCAAGGACTTTCCCCAGTTGGCTGATGCGTTGATGGTGATCCCATTACCAGTTGAGGAGCAATGTCGTGGTGTGCTCTCTGAGCCACTTCCAAATCTCCAGCTGCTCACAGGTAGGAGACTTGGACATAGTTGCAACTCACCTGAGTTCTAGGTGGAGGGTAGTTCTTATTAATGCCCAGTTGGGAAGGAAATAGTTTAAGCTGCTTGATGGAGTGGTCACTGCCACGTGAAAAGCGCAGGAGAGGCAGAGCCAAAGGCAGCTGGTCTTTCAGCAAAGCCAAATGCATAGCGTTCCTTCTTTCCCTCTGTTGCAGCCCGATGGAATAGCTGCTACAGACTGACAGCTGTACATGAGCCGAGGGAAACTGGTCTATTGGCAGAGCCCTGCTTCTTCCCCTCTCCCTTTGCCCTTCCCACAGATGCCACAATTTTTGTGGCTGGAAATTACGTTTTTCTGGATAATTTCCAATTCTTATGCCATGTTAAGTGATGTTTCTTCTAAAACACACACCCTGTTGGGGCCAATAAGCATGGCTCTGTCTTCATCTTGCCTGCAGCCTGTTCATTGAAGAACCCCAGCAGTGACTATTATTATGAGGCTGTGATCTCTGTTACTGCACTCTTCATAATCCCAAAGTTTGTGACAATGAAATAAGCCTGTGGGAGCCTAAGTAGATAGCTCTCTTCTCTGGCCACTTCCTGCCTCTTGTGCTCTGACTCAAAATTATGTCTTCACAGGTGATATCCGGTATGACGAAGCCATGGGCTACCCCATGGTGCAGCACTGGAGGGTCCGAAGCAACCTGTATAAAGTAAAGCTAAGCACCATTGCCCTCTCAGCAGGTGAGAACAGCCACATTACAGTGACGATTGCAAGCTGGGAGACAGCTGTAGTTCTTTGCCAGAGACGTCTGCTGCAACTTGCAATGGTTGCAATGGTAACTTCTCAGTGGCAGTGTTTGAAACTCCCATTGTTCTAGGAGCATTTTGCGACAAGGTATTTCATTAGTGCGAGAAGTTTCTGAGCTTTCGGTGCAGAACTGTGCCTAAGATTTCAGGTTAAAACTGCAGATTAGGAGGAAAGGGGGAACTTTTTCCACCTCCCCACTTCCAGCTGCTCTCTGAAGACTGGAGAAGACACCCTCTTAATAATATTAGGGGGGTGGGCAGGGGAAGGACTAGAGCATGTGAAAAATGAACATAATATTTTGGCTGCAGTTCATTCATTTTCACTTTTGTATTCTTGTTGTAAAAACGTGCACCTAGACATTCCATTGCTGCACCCATATTGTAGGTTTAAGGTCCCATTTAGCTCCTAGATTTCATGTCTCAGCTTCTAACATTGCTCAGTGGTGATACATGTGTCACACACATCCATCAACTAGCTTCCTAAAAGACTAGCAAAACACATGCCTGGCTATTGATCAGGGATGGGCATTTCAGCAGTTTCTGTACACATCTGCAAGGGAAGCAGCATTAGGGATACAGAACAGCATATTGTCAGCTTACAGCAGATTCACTGAAAATACCGTATTTTTCGCTCTATAGGACACACTTTTTCCCCTTCAAAAATGAAGGGGAAATGTGTGTGCATCCTATGGAGCGAAGACGCCATAGCCCCGTGACTCTCTCCCGGCTGGAGAGGTGACGTGCGGCTATGGCAGGAGCCTCTCCGCTGCACGCCTTTCCGCTGCTCCCCGACCTGCTCTTTGGGGCTGGTGGTGGGCTTCCCCCCGCCAGCCCCAAAGAGCAGGTCGAAAGGAACCTGAAGCCTGGAGAGCGAGAGGGGTTGTTGCGCACCGACCCCTCTCACTCTCCAGGCTTCCAAGGTAGCCGCCTGAAGGCGACTGAACGCACCTTAAACGGCACCTTGCTTTAGAGGGAGAAACAAGAGGGGGGAAATTCTCCCCCTCTCTGCGCAGCGCCTCCTGCCGCTTCGCTGAAGGGGCGCTGGGCAGAGAGGGGGAGAATTTTTTTTTCTTGTTCTCCCCCTTCTAAAACAAGGTGCGTCCTATTGTCCGGTGCATCCTATAGTGTGAAAAATACGGTAATTGACAAGACTAACTTAGGTCTGTTAGTTTCAGTGGGTCTGCTTAGGTGGCTATAACCTGTAGGAAGCTGCCTTATACTGAGTCAGACTATTTGTCCGTATTGTCTTCATTGACTGGCAATGGTTCCAGGGTCTCCCTGGGGGTTGAACCTGGCATGCTTTTCATGCAACTCAAGAGCTTTACCTCTGAGCTAAAACCATGTCTTTAACAATGATTTAAGAACCTAGTCCTCATGGTTCCATTTAGCTCAGTATTGTCAACCCTGACTGGTAGTGGTTCTCCAAGGCTTCAGGAGTTCTCATTGCCAGCCCCACCTGGAGATGCCAAAGCTTTAGCCTGGGATCTTTTGCATGCAGAGCTGATGCTCTACCACTGAGGAATACCCCTTCCCTAATAAAGGATCATAAGAAGCGGCCATATTCTGGTTCAGGCTGTTTATCCATCTAGCCCAGTAATGTCTAGTCTGGCTGATCTCTGCCTACTAAGATTCTTTCATATCACCATTTACTTGGTCCTTGTAACTGGAAATGACAGTGATTGTCCTTGTGGTCTTCTTCCCGTGGCCTTCTGCAGGCAAGGCCTATTTTCAGTAGCAGACAGTGAGATGGGGCAGTAAAGATGCTGCTGTGTAGGGGGAGGGGCAAGGTGGTATCAAAATTGGTGCTATGAAAACACACCAACACTATAATAGCCCATGGAGAAGAGGGCTATCTGTAGCTAAGCTCTACTTCCAGAGGTGAAAGCAATAATGCTTCTGAATCCTAATCGCTAGAAACCACGGGAGGGGAGAGTTGCTGTTGCACTCAGGTCCTGCTTTTTGGTTTCCATGGGCATCTGGTTGGCCACTGTGAGAGCAGAAAGCTGGGCTATTGGCCTGATCTAACAGGCTCTTCTAATGTATTGGCTCCACTGTGTGTTTGCCCAGCACTGATCTCTACGCTTGCCCTTCCCACTCTCCGTACTGTCAGAAAGTCAGGCAAGTGCTGCTGTTCCACCCTTCTGTTGACTGCTGTATGTGCTCTACCACTGAGCTACAATGCCTCCCTCCAAGGCTAGGGTTATGCCATGCCTCTGTCTATAGCATTCTGCATAGGTTGGCAGCCAAAGCAACAGAAACACTAGGAATGTTGCTTATCACAAACAAGAATGTGCTCATTTTTTTTCCTTTTGTTTTTGTATTTACCACCCAATATCTGTGTAAGGCCATTAATTTCATGTTCCCATTTTTCAGATGAAATGCCTGAGGCTGAGAGTGACTTGGCTGAATTAATCAGCATGTCTATAACATATCCGAACTCAGGTTTTCTGAGTTCTCTTATTTTTAAGGACAACACTGTCTGATTCTACTTACAAAGTACGGTCATCAGGCACTCTTTGCCTAGCTGTGGCATCAGAGTGTTATGGTGATGGTTCTTTAGCCCTCTGCACACTCCCACCAGAAAACATGAACTATTCTGTGTTTTACACAGTGCATATTTACATTGTGCAACTTGCACACATGGAAGAGAGTAATGGCCACCAACCTGGATGGCTTTGAAAGAGGATTAGATAAATTCATGGAGGTTGAACTGTTATCTATGAAGGCTACGCTCTGCCTCCACACTTGGAGGCAGTATACTTCTGGATCCCAGTTGTTGAAAACCACAGGGTGGGGATTGTGGTCAGATCCTGCATGTGGGTTTCCCACTGGCATCTGGTCAGCCACTGTGAGAACAGGACGCTGGACTGATTCAGCAGGCTCTTCTTATGTCCTTATGGTGTTATCCCATTTTTTGGAATTGGTTTTGGGCCCCATTTATCTAAAAGGCAGCCCCACTGAGGACCCAGTGGCAGGTGATAAACAAATACTCACTGATCTTGCTGTGTGGGTTGCTGAAATGGCTGCATTGAAGGTCACAGTCTTGCAAAACAGGTCCAATGGTGTAGGTTCGAAGGTGGGCATGTGCAGAGGGGTAAAGAAGAGCAAGCTTCACCTGAGGAGTCCTTACGGAAACAGCAGTGCAGGAAATAGTGCGTCCAGTTCCGCTTGCCAAGCACCAAAACTGGAATTTGTAGGAGAAACTAATTGAGAAGGAGGGCACATTGAGCAATTGGTCAATAGTGTATGTGAATGGTATTCCAGGTTCCCTTCTGTTGCATCGTTTCTTAACTTAAAAAATATATAAAATAAAATAAAATCTGTGACATCCCTCCTCCTCCTCCCTCTTGGCTCTTACAGGATTTTTTAATGTCCTGAAGATCCTGAACAAGGACAGCAGCCGTGAAGAACTGCTCTACTTCATTCAGCAGTATGGTTCCCACTACATAGCAGAGGCCCTCTACGGATCCGAGTTCAGCTGCACCATCCACTTTCCCAGCAAGAAAGTACAGCAGCAGCTCTGGTTCCAGTATCAGAAAGGTAAGACACCCCTGGAAGCTAGCAGAAGTTTTCTCGCTTACTTCCACTTTGCTTTACATATCACAAGTTCTGCATATTTCCTTCTGTTGCATGGCTGAGGAGAGGGCTCCTTTCCAGTGCAGGAGCCTGGGGCCACCACTTTTTTTCTTCTCCCAGATGCACACCTCTCTCCCCTCCCCCCCAACAAGTCCATCTGCGCTCCTTGCTTTCCGCCTGCAAGGCTTTCGCTTGCTGTCCTGTTTCCGAGCCCAACGCGCTGCGATCCTTGTCATCTGCTTGCCAGCCCTCTGAAAATTGCTGAGGGTGATTTGAGTAGGTTTCTATAAATGTGACATAATTGAGCTGTCTGGGAATGGTTCCGTTTTATCGCTTGCGACAATGACGGTCTTTAAGGAAGTATATTAATTCAGCAGCAGACTCATTGTGCAGTGCCATAAATAACCAGACACATCATTAAACAGGGCAATAAACTTTGGGACTTTGAAGTGATACAATTAGGTTATATTTCTAAAAGTTCAGCGATTTGCAATAGCCAGCTTGTTTGCCGCCTCCAGAAAACTACATGGCCACCTGGTTTTTGCAGCTTGCCTGCCACTTACCGTTTTTCAGAAAGTTGGGCCACTGCTAATCCCAGTCTCCTGCTGGTTAAATTGTATAGCTTGTTGTGAAAACAAATCTCCAGGAATAATTGATCAGGGTCCATCAGCATAAAACCCCATTGTACATAAGATAAAGATCCTCCTCAACACTCTGTTTGTTGGTGACACAGGATGGAACTGCAGTGCGCTGGAATTGGGGGGGGGGGGGTTGCTCCCTAGGGACATTTGCCTCACTCCTTATCTGCTGGTTTATAAGGCTATTAGCTATGATAGCTATCTACTGTCTGCAGTCTGGGATTGGGCTGTGCATTGCATTCAGGAGAAGAAATGGAACACTGCGAGCATAATATACTTTTAAAGTACATTTGAAGCATATCACCCCCCGCTCCCAAGAATTCTGGGCACTGTAGTTTGTTATAGATTGATGGGAATTGCAACTCTGTGGGTGATAAACAGCAGTGCACATAGTTCTTGGGTGGGTGGGAGGGGAGTGTTTCAAATGTGCTTTAAAGTTATTGTGCATAGACAAGTTATTGTGCATAGGCAACCTGATGCAAGACAGTGCAGGTGAATGAAATCCACAAATTGGATGCAAAACAGTGTGACCCTCCCAACCATTTCCTGGACAGTCTTTTCCCGTCCTGTGTTTCCCTATGTGTTGTGTTTTGTATAAAATGCATTCAGAACTCATCTAACCCATTTGCTTCAGTCTTAAACAATGATAAATGACAACTTGCCTTACTAGAGAGTGGGGAAAAGTGAGTGTTTTCTCCTCCTTCCATGTCATTGATCTTACCCACTGTGTGATTTCTCAGGAGACTTAAAAATTGTTGATTATAATGATGGTATGAATGAGTAAACTAGACTGAATGCTGTAGGTTAGCAGTGCAGGTTTGTGTAGTAAGTCCGGTGAAGAGCTCAGCTAGGTTGAGGGATTTGTGCTTCAGTGAATTCCACTCTGTAGCTTTCTTTAAAAAAAATATGTAATGTCCTTTCCCACAAAGAGAAACCTTTACTTTTCTGCATCTCGCTTCTTTACTGATGACAATTCAGCAGCGGTTTCCAGTGTGGCGCCCATGGGCACTTATGTGCCCACAGAGGTGTTCCTTGGTGCCCACAGGGCTCTCCATTCCCAGTGACCTTAAGTTTGGAAGAAGAATCCAATAGGATAGTATCTGTGTGTGGTGCCCACAGTCAGTTCTCCAGTTTGCCAATGTGACCATGGGGAGCAAAAAAATGGTTGTCACCCCCTGACCAGCAGAAAGATTTATTGTAAAGTATACAAATAAGCATCTTTGCATTTTGCTGGTTGTTGTGGCATTTTTGCTTTCAATAACCTGGCTTTCAAATAATGTAGAGTTCCTTCTTGGGAAGTAGCATAACAACTGTAGCTGAGAGGGTTTGTGAGGGTTGAAACCAGGTTGTTGTTTCTTTGCTTATCGTTTTTTTATGCCTTATTCTTCCACAAAAGAGCCAACCATTGTTATCTTCTCTCCACCCACCTCACCCCCAACCTCACAATCCTGTAAGGCTGAGTGTCACCTAGCAAAGCTTTGTGGCCGAGTAAGGATTTTAACCCAGGAGTCACTGCTCTAACTCCTATACCACACTGGTCCTCAGTTATATACTAGTTGATTGAAACCACAAGACCAAGACAACAAAACACCAATGAGTGATGGGGACAGCCATTACAGCAGCTACCGTCTGCCTCAACCATACCATCCTAAACATATGCAGCTGTCTTGGACTGATTCATAATGCCTACTCTGAGTAGCTCTCTCCATGTTCTTCCTGAGTTTGGAGATGCTGGGGATTGAACCTGTTGCTGATCCTATATACCTTAAGCAACACACCTAAGGAAAAGGGCAGAGAGTTCCAAGAGGGAAGATTAGTGGAATGGCTGTTGTCATCACAGAGACACATCTCCACCGCTCTAAAACAGAGATGGGGAACATTTAGCCTTCAAGAAGTCCTCCAGTTACCATCATCCTTGACCACTAGCCACACAGAGAGAGGTGAGGGGGGTGGCAGGGAGTTAAGAGTCCAGCACCTGAAGGGTTATGGCAGGCTTCCTCAACCTTGGCCCTCCAGATGTTTTTGGCCTGCAACTCCCAAGATCCCTAGTTAGCAGGCCAGTGGTCAGGGATGATGGGAATTGTAGTCTCAAAAGATCTGGAGGGCCAAGGTTGAGGAAGCCTGGGTTACAGGTTCTCCAACACTGTTTTAAATTCATCACACAAGATCTACCAATATTGTAAAATGCTGTAAAACAACACACTTGGTGACAAAGATGTCACAGCTGAGCCCTGGGTCACCCCATTAGTTCACCATTTAAGCACAAAATCATGTTTATATAGGTGTGCTGAGTATATCCTCAGAAATTGACTACGGGATTAATTTCCCTGAGATTCAATGTCCAAGTTTGAGAGCTACCACTAAAGGTGTGTGTCCCTGATCTAGGTGAAGATACACAGAGTCCTTTATTGGAAGATTCAGAGAAGAGCCATAACTCAATGGTCGAGCATCTGCTTTGCACACAAAAAGTTCCAGGTTCAAACCCCAGAAGCACCAGGTCCCTACCCAAAACTTTTCAGAGCTGCTGCCAGTCATTGTACACGATACTGAGCTTAATGGACCAGTGGTCTGAGTCAGTATAAGATAGATTCCTATACACCCAAAACACATAAAGAAAATATGAATTCTTTGCTTCTTAATGCTTTAGAGGAGATGGTGGGGCTCTTCTTAAATGGCCCTAACTTTACCTAAAATTTCTGCTGCAGCTGCTGCAAAAAGGAGAGAGAGATTGTGTTCAGGCTGCTTCTCTTTGTGTTTAAGAAATAATAGGAGCCAATACAATAAAGGAAAAGAAACCCCTAATATCTGAGTAGCAGGGAGTCAAATTTGATGAAGTTACCCTGTGTACGCCCACAGGAATTTCTGCTTGCTGCTGTTGCAATTACTGCATCTCCTAATAGCACAAGAGAGAATGCTTCTGTTTCTTCCCTACCTACCAAGCATAATTTGTTTTTAAGACCTTGTGAAACAGACCTGCCATTAAGGGGGAGGGAGGAGGCGAGAGAGGAGATGAAGTGTTTTTAATAACACCAGCTTTTTCTCTTCTTATTATTTTTGCAGTGAACATTTAATTCAATTTCCTCTCTATTACTCAGCCTTCTAAAAACACAATGCACCCTCAAGCACACAGCCAGAAACAAAAGGCACAGCAAAACACATTTCTGCAAGTGACAAAACAGTTACCCAGCTGTTTATTAATCCACATATGTGTACAATATACCAATAGCGAATGTGGGTGAATGAGTGCCTATCAGTGTTGGAAGCGAAACAGGGGCCACCCCCACACCAAACTCAAAATGGTTTCTACAACACTTAGGTGTGCCTCCCTGCATACACAGACGTGTAGACATGGTGCTGTGGGTTAAACCACAGAGCCTAGGACTTGCCGATCAGAAGGTTGGCGGTTCAAATTCCCGCAACAGGGTGATCTCCTGTTGCTCAGTCCCTGCTCCTGCCAACCTAGCAGTTCTAAAGTATGTCAAAGTGCAAGTAGATAAATAGGTACCACTCCAGTGGGAAGGTAAATGGCGTTTCCATGCGCTGCTCTGGTTCGCCAGAAGTGGCTTAGTCATGCTGGCCACATGACCCGGAAGCTGTACGCCGGCTCCCTCGGCCAATAAAGCTAGATGAGCACCGCAACCCCAGAGTTGGTCACGACTGGACCTAATGGTCAGGGGTCCCTTTACCTGTAATGGGATGAGATGTGTGGAACCAAATGTAGCCCCAAGGGAGCTGACCATCCTCAGCTGTCCAGAAGGGAAACAATACTTCATCTCTGGTGAAAAAGGAAAATGGACCCAAGGAGCAGAGGCATTCCTGTTAGGGGCTGAGGATATGATTCAGCATTTGTTTGAAATTAATGGATCTGTGGGAGGCCCTGTTTGTATTATACATTCAGATCATTATCATACTACTTTAAGTGCTCATCACTTCCCCCAAGGAATCGGAAGCTTGTTAAACTGCAGTTCGCTATTCCCCTCACAGAGCTAACAATTCTCAGAGTGGTTTAACAATATTTTTTGTAAACTGCTTTGAGGATTTATTACAATTGAGCAGTACTGTCAAACCTCAGAACTCAAACGTAATCCATTCCAAAAGACCACCTGACTTCCGAAACGTTTGAGTTCAGAGTCACGGCTTCTGATTGGTTGCAAGAGCTTCTTGCACTCAAGAGGAAGCTGCGTCAGAAGTTCGAGTTCCGAGGAACGTTTGAGAACCGGAACACTTCCGGGTTTTTGGCGTTCAGGAACTGAGACGTTTGGCAGCAGAGCCGTTTGAGTTCCGAGGTTTGAGTGTATATACATTTTATGAAAATAATAGTAATATTTCCCTCTTCCCTGGGAACTGTGGTTCTGTGAGGGGAACAGGGGTCTCGTAAGAACTCTCGATACCCTTGTTGTTGTTGTTTAGTCGTCTTAGTCGTGTTCGACTCTCCGTCACCCCATGAACCAGAGCATGCCTTGGAAACCCTCCCTTTCTTCTCAAAGCTTCTTCTTTTTTATGTCCATGGAGTTTTCTTGGCAAAATACTGGAGTAGTTTGCCAGTGCCTTCTCCACTCAGCACCCTTAGCTTACCACATTTCCCAGGATTCTTTTTTGGGGAAGCCAAGACTGTTTCAAGTTGTATGATCCTGTTTTAAACATATAGCCCATGTGAATCATCACTCAGTAAGAACTCTGGCTTAGCAGCTGCTTGCAAAAGCGATTCTCTCCTCACCAAAGCAGGAAAGGCCAATTCAGAGAGTTCTGCTCTGCCAAGAGAGGCACGTGGACTGCAGCTGGGGTAGAAACGTCCTGTGTCTTCCTCCATCTGTGCTGAAAACAGGACAGCAGAGCAGATGCAAAGAGCCCCCCTCCCCAACACACCATACAGCGAGCATGTGGGGTGGACCTCTGTGAATCGCAAATGCACCATAAACTAAAATGTGCTGTTCCTCTCCTCTCTGCCCATTTGCTGTCGGGAGAGTGGAACAGATGGTGGGCTTTGCTTAAACTGCAATGTGGCTGTTTGGCTAAAGCCAAGGCAGTCAAGTGCTCTGTCAGCAGAACAGAGTGGGCTTTAAGTCCACTTAAATGAACCTATGGCTTTCCCAAATGCTCTCTGTAGTGGGATATTGACTACAAAAGATGCTCCCTGGAACAGCGTATGCGGCAAGTGCTTATTTATAAAACACAATATTGCTTCTGCGAATCAGTCTGGCACAGGCTGTGTGCAACAGCCAGCTCATAAAAGCAAACATTTCAAAATTGCAAAAAAAAGTAAAAAAATAATATTGATAGGCGGCAGCTATAAATATAATGTTTATCGAAGGGCTGTGGGTGAAGGCAGCACAGCAATTAGACAGAAGAGACACACACACATAGCCCAATCCAGGTGATTATTTGCAGTCTCAGTTGTTTCTACATACTGAAGCCATTCTTTGTCTCTCGGTTTGGTATAAAAGCTCACTGGCAGGGCCCACCCATTAAAGCTAAAACCCACACAGGAAGGGGCATTCCACACCATCAGCTTTCCATTTCATTCACACAACTGGGATTGTGGGTCACTGTCGCTGTCTTTGGGATATTACCATAAATACAATCCACCTAATTTAGAAGCAATAGTTGGCTGCAATCAAATCTATCTTAAAAATAAAAATAGTACCCTTTCACTGTGCTGTAGATCATTATGTAGTATCTCATGTGCAATCCAGCATGAAAAGGTCTGCTTATGTTGGAGCTAAAGCAAGGTTCTGTTTCTCCTGATGATGAAACTTAGAAATATAGCAGCTTTAAAAAAAGATAAGGTTTGGGTAAGGGTCCCAATAGCAGAGAGACAAGTTCTCAACTCACCAATACTATCACCCAGGTCTTCTTTCTCCCTAACTATGCCCTTTTAAAATGTGTGTGTGTGTGTTATTGGGTTGTTTTTGTTTTTATTTTGAGTATGTATTTTGTGGTTTTATATTCTGATTTCATCCTGTGAGCCGCCCTGAGACCTGCAGGTATGGGGCGGTATATAAATTTAATAAATAATCATAATCATTATAATATGAATATTATTCCCCTCTACTCTCTTCACATCACACACTTAACAAAAATCACACAACTCTGCATGTCATTAAGAGAACGAACACAAACGAACACAGTCTGCAAAATTCATTCCAAGTGCAGAGTCTGGGATCTTTAGGACAGAGTTACAGAGCCACACTAGCACAGAATAAGATCTGTGGTGTTTTTAGGTGCTACAGTCAGGCAGCTGTGTTTGTGTGTCTGGGTTGTGTCCCCTAATTATTCACACTCCTGCACTTTTTTGGGTGCCCATCACCTTAACTGTAACCCTGCCTTTCCTGAACTGTCTTTGGGAGAAACTAGAAGGAAGCTTGAAGAGAGAGCAGCCTGCCAGCCCCCCTTTCCACAAGAGTAAATTAGTAGGAAAGGTATCTATATATCCAGCTCCTGCAACTACAGTGGGAGCGTAGTGATCCTCTCTGCTCTACATAATACCTGTCACATCCAAAGCATTTCAGACCAATTAATGCTCCACTCTTGCTTGGCAGAGCCAGAGCACAAACACATATGAAGTACCTTGGCCTTCCCCAGCCCACGTTGAGAATGCAAGGGCCGTGATAACTGGAGCTTTGGCGAGCTGTGACTTTTTTCCTCCCTCCAGCAACCAAGCCACTACAGAACCAGCTTGAAATCATTTCCCCTGCCCCGGCATTTTTGCAAGGGCACCGCTGGAAGTTAACACCGTTAATTCTGGCGGATTAACGCTGGGCAACTGTGTCCTATTTATGCTTAACAAGCTGGTTTCCTTTCTCTCTGAGACATTTCGGTTACATCAGAGGGTGTGTTTCTTGTCCTTTTTTGGGCATGCCTAGGGTGTGCTAATTCACCCAGCTGTGGTTTCACGCTTCATCTGACCCAAGCCATATGCCCATTGGCTGATGCGCAAACCCGTCTGTTACCTTAAATAAGGCCTAGCGGCATCGCTGGCAACATAGCATTTTGCTGTGAAAGGAATTGAGACGTGGACATGGCGTGCAGTGGGCGGGGGAGATTCCCTGTAATGAAATAAAAAGCTGCCTTTCCCCCATCTTATGGACAAGTAGCTTTTCCGTACGGTGCAACTAGTGGAAACCCATCAGGCAGTGCAGCGGTGTGGAATGCTGGATATTGAAGGTGCAGGGTTAAACATATCGTTTGTCAGATTTGATCTTGTTTACTCCCAATTTCTCCTTCCCCTAGCAAAAACATCAACAAGAAACATGGCTTTCCAAGACTTTTTTTTTTTTTCAAGCGAGAGACAACACAAAAGTCATGAATCAAAAACAAATCTCGGATCAGTTCCCATCCAGCAAGGCTATCGCTGCTGTTCAAAACAAAAGGTTCATGAACATAGAATCCTAGGAGACAGTTTTAGCTTCAAGTCTAGTTTCCTGCAATTGCAGCAGTCTAACTTCAGAATGATCAATGGGCACAAAGTCAGTCTCTCTCTTGCACACACACATACACATTAACACATGTTGAGCGCAAGGGCTCTGTTGGCACTGTAAGGATGGGTGAGATCCTGGTTTGGGGAGTGGGGGGTTGATTTCAAACCAGGACTGTGGTGATGAAGTGTTTGTGACGGGTGGGCTGCACCAACACGGTTGGGAAATTAAAAGGATTCAGTAGTGGGGAAAGTACTACCAGCTACTGTCGTGAAAAGGCCAATGAAAAGAGACTGGTGCTGGAGCCCTGATACGCATGCAGTGGCAGAACGTGGGGGTGGAACCTAGGGGTGTACGGCAGGACTAATAAAAACCCCAGCTCTCTTTTACCAGCATTCTCCACTTAGGAGATTTACTTAGCTAACTTCTATTTTAATACGAATAAAATGTGCACACACAAACACAGAGATTGCCTATCTTTTCTTCTAAGAGCACACACAAAAAAGGTGGCCACTGCACCAGTTCAGCCAGGACTGTGGCACACTCTGCTTGAAAACTATGGCACTGAATGACAAGTCAGTCTACTAGGAACAACAATGGAATCTCTTGCGTGGGCACATGTGTTGCCCCCCCCCCACACCATGCCTTTTTCCTCTTAAGGTGTGGAGTACCTCCTCAGGTGGTAACTGTAGATCTTAATGCAATGATCCCAACAATCCAAGACCAAGAGCTGTCCCTTGGGGGTGATGGCTATGCCAACAGGGCACGTGAGTCCCTCCCGGATTAAGATGTTATAGCCGCCCCCTTTTGGGAAATGCAGTATTTCCTTCCGGCTGCTGTCTGCAACGATCAGGTCCCCCCGGGCGTCCACGCACATCCCTGCGATGCACCGGAAGTCCTCGTTCTCCGAGAAGAAATGGCTGATCTGCCGGCCAAGATGGCCATCTGGGCCAACGGAACCGATCGAAAATCCTCCTTCCAAGTGGTGCTCGTGCTGGCGGTTTTCAAGGTTCAAGCCCAGGCCCTGGGTGAAGTAGATAGTCCCTTCAGTGTCGCAAGTCACGAACTTGGGGCGCACAGCGCTACACAGGCAACTGTACTTCACAACCCCAATGCTGCGGTCTACTGTGAAGCACCAAAGCTTCCCCCCTTCCACATCCGTCACTACAAACTGCCCCGATGGGAGGGCAGTGATGCCCCACGGCTTGCTTAGCTGGCTCCTGTGGCACGCCACACAGTGCCCGTCCATCGTGTACACCTTCACAGAGTTGTCGTAGCTGTCGGTCACGCCAATCAGTCCATTGCAGTTCATGGTGACAGACAAAGGAGTCAGGTTGGGCAGATCTGCTCCGAGAAAGCTGAGCACAAAGCTGTCAATGCCACTGGGACTCCGGCGGATCTCCTTTAGGAAGCCCTTGCGGGTAAAGACTTGGATTCGGAAGTTTCCGCGATCTGCTACAAGCACCTCCCCCTGGGGGGTGACGTGCAGGCTGACAGGCAGGTTGAAAGTCCCTGGAGTGCTGCCTTTAGAGCCCATCTTCTTGAGGAAGTTGCACTGCTGGATGCTGGCTGCTGCCTCTGGCATGCGTGGTTTGGTGGGTGAGGAGCAACTGGGCAGCGAACTGACCTCTGCATCAGCCACATTTGCCTCCCTGAAGGAGACAGAGGCCACTGCCACCATCTCCACCTGCGATTCCTCCACATTGATGCTCCTGGGTTTTTTAACCACTTGTCCAATCTGCAGCGGCCCAACATGGCCTACCTTGAGGAGCTCAACTTCTTGCAGGGTCAGCTCTTTGGGGAGGCTGTTCATCAGTTCAGGTTCCTCTTCATCGCCCTCTTCCTCTAAGAGGGCTATGTCTCCCTGTTTGATTTTGGCAAGGAAGTAGTCACACCGTGACACAATCTGCACCTCGGCGATGTTCAGCAGGTAAGCCTGCTCCTCCATGATCTGGCTGTTCACTTTCTCCACCTCGGAGAGGGAAGTGGTGAAGAACTTTCGGGATCTAGCAAGCTCCTCTTGGACTTTGCGCTCCTCTTTCCCATACTCCTGCAGGACGGCTTTGTACCTTACTTGGAGGTCCTTCGAAACTCCTTCCAAAGTTGCCTTCCTTTTCTGCAGGTCCCCCATGAGCTCTCGCAGCTGGCCGAGCCGGGCCCCAAATTCCCTCCTCCGTTCGTCGGCTGCCTCTTTGATAGCAACCACGCCATGCCCCTGCTGCACATGCTCAGCTTCTTTGCACGATTCACACAAGACCATGCCACAGCTCTTGCAGAAGTGCTTGGGGAGCCTCCGCCCACAAGCCTTGCACATGAGGATGCCAACGGTTTCGCTGAGTCCCGCTGTGTCTATGATCTTCAGCACGGTCAGGTTGTCCGTCAGTTGAGCCAAGCTGGTGATCCTCGTGACTTTGCTGCAGAAGGGACAGCGTATCCCGTTGATGCTGTTGGCCAGGAGCTTCTCAGTGCACTGTTTGCAGATGGTATGCCCACAGTGCAGCAGTTTCGGCCTTAGGTGCTCTTCGGTAAAACATTCCATGCAGATGGGGCATTCCAAGACTTCACGGAGTGCGTCCACATTGAGATGAGGGGCAGCGGCCATGACTTTGCAGGTGAGGTCGAGAGTGGCTGCATTTATCTCAGCCGTTTTTGATGCTGTTTGGGAAAATAAAAGAATAAAATATTTAAGTCCTGGTGGTGCTTAGGCCTTCCAATATTCTGAACCAAGCTGATTTAATTGCACTGCTTTTTTTTTTTTTTTAAGTGTCAGGCTTCTAGATCTCATGACTTTTTTGGTGTGGAGCAGGGAGCTTCTAAGACTAAAATGGACATAGAAAGAGCTTTCACTGGCCCAAGTGAGAGATTCCTTACTTCTGCATCCCTCTACCTATGCCAAGCCATTATCTCACATGAATCCAGTGCATGCAACCTACTGCTTTCATTACCCCTCTGGGCCACCATACCCTTCAAGCTTTGAGTTGGTTGCAGTTCTCTCTCTCTCTCTCTCTCTCTCACACACACACACACACACACACACACACACAAAATAGGAAGTTTAACCTTCACAGCTGAACTGCCCCAAGTGGAAAGGAAACCTCACAAGTTGCAGCAGCTCTGGCACTGAGCAGGTCTGGATGTGGAACAGCCTTTTGAGAGGAGCACAGTATGTACCCCGGCCTTTCAAAGACTCTGCACAAATAAGTAAAGGGCTAGCATGGAGCATCTAGCTCAGGGGTCAGCAAAGTTTTTGTGGCTTGGGCCGGTTCACAGTCCCGCAGACACCGTGGTGGGTCTGAGTGCACACACGTGCAAACACTATTTCTGGCACTCCTTCTGGTGCAAAGGAGGCGTGTGCAGCTTCCCATTGGCTGCAGGAGCTTCCTGCAGCCAATGGGAGGCCAGACAGCACCACAGAAGGCAGTCCCTGCTCTGCTCCCCACCGGTTTAGCGCAGCGCACAGGAGCAGACTGAGCGGGCGGTGGGGGTCCATGGGTGGGTTAAATGACCCCCACGGGCCGCTTGTGGCCCATGGGCCTTAGGTTGCCAGACCCCTGATCTAGCGCAACCTAGGTAGGAATGCCTCTCAAGTAGAATGACTTCAGAGCTGATGCTAAATATAATTCACCTTGATAAGTCAGAGCTGTTTAACATGCTTTGGATTGAGAGAAGGACTGCAACTCATTGCCAGCACACCTGCTTTGCATGCAGAAGGTCACAAATTCAATCCCTGGCAGCTCCTGTTAAAAGGCTCCATTAGAACAGGTGGGGGGGGGGACCTTTGGCTCTCCGGATGTTGTGAAATTACATATCCCATCATACCTAGGCATTGATCATGCTTTCTAGGGCCAGTAGGAGTTGAAGGTCAGCAGCACACAGAAGGCCAAAGGCCTCCTGAATTAGCAGGTGATGGGAAATATCTTCCTCTGCCTGAGATCCTGGAGGCCATTCACAGCAGATGCTACTAGGATACATGGAAAAAATATTTTGCAGTACAAGGCAGGTTACCATATTCCTAGCACGGTATAGAATAATGAGGGGAGAAATAGACTAACAGAGAAAAGAGGATGAGATGAGAAGGACATATGGGAGAGAGAATGGAGAGCTGCAGTGTTATTTCTTCTAAGAGCAGACATGGCCAAAATAATGGTCATGGCCAACTTAGGTTGATTTGAGCTGTGGAGAACCTTTGGCCCTCCAGCCATTGCTGAAATAACTCCCACCAGCCCCAGCTAATATATCCAATGGACACGGAATAATGGGAGTTGTAGTCCAGCAACAGCTGGGGGGGGGGGCAAAGGTTCCCCTTACCTGGTTAATCTCTGTGTGTCTACTCTGTGTGTAACTTAGTGGAGGGGTACAACCTATAATACCGATTCATATTTTTGGGGCAAAAGATCCCAATTTTGGGGGTAAGCCGGGCTTGGGAAGGGAAATGTGGGGGTGGCATGAATGAAGAGATTCTTTTAGGGACTAGATCACCTTCACACAGCTTCAGCTGCATGCATGTGAGGGGCCAAAGCTATGTAGAGAGTGCAGGATTCACAAACATATTGGACTTGGATTCAGTTTCTGGAATCCTTAAAAGATGTGAAGTTGCAACGTTGGGAGAGATGCCTGCCTCAGTTTTTAGAGAGCCACTCTGAAAAGCCATGGCTCTGTGGTAGAGCATCTGACTTGCATGTAAAAGGTCTCAGCTTCAATCTCTAATGGCAACTGCAGGCAGTAGGGCTGTGAATATCTCCTGTCTGAAGTCCTGGAGAGCTGCTGCGAGGCAGTGCAGGTAATACTGAGCTAGGTGGAGCATTGGTCTGACACAGCAGAAAGTGCCTTCATAACAGGAGAGAATGACCACAGTTCAGGAGCACCTGTGCACCTCAAGCCACAGGTCCAGTCACCAGCCTCAGGTAAGATGGGGCAGGGGACAGGACTCCTGACTGAAACCCTGGAGAACTGCTTCCAGTTAAGAACAAACAGATAAGATGGTTTTCCGTGTTCATAAGAGGAGCATAGCACAACACCAGAGCTCTGCTCATGGGGAGTCCCAGAATCAACCCTTGGCGTCTGCTGTCAGTAAGCCACATACAGCGCTGGATTAGGTACATGCAGGCATACTCTGCATGCAACATATACAGGTTTTAATTAAAAAGGTGTAGTGTGAAAGAGTGCTTGAGACCCTGTGGAGCCACTTAAAAGTGGAGTGGAAGGAAAGACTGATGATCTGGCTCATTGTAATGTAGCTTCAAAATAGGAAGGCCCATCACTCAGTGGGAGTTTTCATGCTACTTGGATTAAGGTTAGAGATTGTGAAGCAATGCTGCCAGTGAGAGCATGCGGTACTGGGGTAGTGCCTTGATTCCACATAAAGGAGGTTCATGTGTTTACATACATTTGTTCACCCCTGTGGAGTTGTACCATTTGTTGGGTATCAGGAATGGCAAAATAAAGATCCTCTTAGGTTACATGTCAAAGACCATGTAACACTGCTTACTGTGGAGATGAGTTTGGATAAAATGTGAAGAACAAGGGAAATGGACTGGGTGAGGGCAATATACCACTCCTGATATTAGTCACCCAAAACAATCCTTCAAAGCAAGAAACTTCAACAAAAACCATAGATCTGATGTCTCCTAACAGGCTTCATATATTCAAGCCTCAAGTGTTCCAACCAGTGCTGGTACAGAAGGGGTTAATCAGGTGCTTTAAAAAATGATTGCAAAAATCCTGTGCACTTCTCTGTGCAGGGTCACATTCCTAAGCAACCCCCTCCATATGGGCGTTTTTTTGGTAAAATACATGTAATTTCCCTTCTCAACTATCCTTAATGAGTCTTGTAACAGCCAGATATCTTGCACATACTGTATAGTCAATCTAATGAGACAGTATTGTTATCCAGGTTCCCAAACCACTTCCCTATTCCTTTCCTTTATATTAAACTCTGCATTCTCAGGATTCCAGCTGTGCTGTCTTCAAAGTAGTTAAGCCATTGAAAGCCATTGAAAAAGAGCCACACAAAACAGGTGGCATCATTAAGCCATTATGTGATAGGATAGAGATGGTCTACGTCTTTCTCATGGATTTGCAATTGGGAAATCTTCCAGTTCTGTACAAGAATACAAACTTTGTATGCAGAAGATCTTGGGTGCAATCCCTAACATCTCCAGCTAAAAGGATCAGGGAGCAGATGACGAAAGAGATACCAGCAGGTGGTGTAGTACTGAGCTAGGTGAACCAATTGTCTAACTTGCTATAAGGCAGTTCCTATGTTCCAAATAGGGACGCGGGTGGCGCTGTGGGTTAAACCACAGAGCCTAGGACTTGCCGATCAGAAGGTGGGTGGTTCGAATCCCTGCGACGGGGTGAGCTCCTGTTGCTCGGTCCCTGCTCCTGCCAACCTAGCAGTTCGAAAGCACGACAAAGTGCAAGTAGATAAATAGGTACCACTCTGGCGGGAAGGTAAACGGCGTTTCCGTGCGCTGCTCTGGTTCGCCAGAAGCGGCTTAGTCCTGCTGGCCACATGACCCGGAAGCTGTACGCCGGCTCCCTCGGCCAATAAAGCGAGATGAGTGCTGCAACCCCAGAGTCGGCCATGACTGGACCTAATGGTCAGGGGTCCCTTTACCTTTACCTATGTTCCAAATGTTTGGTCATTAAAGGAGGGGAGGGTGGATGAGAGAAATCCTGCACAACCACTGGGGTTATTAGAAAACATGAAGCTAGAGATGCATGACACTGGCAATCCCTGGGTTAGACAGAAGCCTTGCTTTCATCCAGATTGGGAAGGACTAAAGCACTCTCATAAAGCAGATAGGGGACCCATGTGCCCAAATGCTTCTCCCTATAAATATTTTTAAAACAAGAGCAACAAAATCCCTACCCACCGAAAGCTAGCATGTCAGGGTGAAGGTTCTGCCCTAGCCTTCTCTCCAGCATACTGTACTGATTTTCTATGTGCAGGGACTGTTTTTACTGCTTTCTTTGTGTGGGTCCTCATCTGCAGCTCATAATGCTACAGCCCTACCTATCATAGCAACTTTAATACCTGAGTGGTGAAAACTCCCTAACCTGCTACCAAGCAGAATCTGATTATTAGATTTTTCATGGATGCTGCAAGACACCGAACTTGCTGGAAATGCGCTTCCAGGAGACACTGCTTGTTATCTGCACATGTACAAGACTAGCAGATGCGTGAGTTTCTTTGTGGTTTCTTGGCTTGGTAAATTGCACAGAGGAGCTTCTGAAATGAGCTCCAAAAAGTGAAGAATGAGAAAGTTGGTGGCTTTTTAATAAAAGAGGGGGTCTGGGCTTTTACAAAACAAAAACAGTTAGCTGTTTGGTGGGGGGGAGCTGCAGTTAAACAATGAATTTGCACATCTTCTGCTTATCAGCTGCCTACAAAGTATGACTGCAAAGAGGCAGAAGTGCAGGGGAATCTCTAGATAACCAGAAGGGGATGGAGGATTCCAGGCACTGTTAAATAAGACACTGGCCACATTCTGCAGAGATCTACTTCTTAGCAATAAACTGCAATCGGTTTTAATAACAAGGCAGATTTGTGACTGGTGAAACTAAGTAGTGTTACCGTTTTATTGGTACTAAATTCACATCATAAATACTGTGTGTGTGTGTATGTGTGTCCGTCCCCCTGCGTGTTCAGATGCAGTTACTGGAAATAATTCAGCAACACAGCCAACTTGGTCTTTACCTCACTTGTGGTAGATGATCCCTAATGACATCCAAGCAGTCTTTGTCTCGTGTCAAGGCAGTTCCCTGGATTCAGAGAGGCAAAGAGAGGGGAAAGAAAATCGGTTAATGAGCAAGCTTCAAGCTGCCCCACCCTGCCCCCAGAAAGTACTTTAGATACTACAAGAAACATGGTTAGCAATAAGGAGGTATATTCATTGTCAAAGTAGTCATAAGCCCAACACTTCCCGAGCTGTATTCAGCTCTTAACAGAAGAAATTTAAATCTAAAGACAAAAGCAGTCTGAAGGAGACCAGCACTATATTATATTTTCACTTCCCTCTGTGCTAAGCGTGAGCTCTATCAGTTGGGTATAATTTCCTGGTAGGGCCCAATTTGAATAAAATTAGTGCTGGAGTATAATTTGCTTGTCACAATTGTTTCTCTCTCCCACCCTAAAAAAGTACATTTACTCTATTTTGTTGTTTTCCAATTAATTTCATTTGCAGATGTTTGCACTAGGGCAAAACCTAACAAGCACAGCCAACAGAGGTGATTTAAAGCTGACTGAGCTGAACCAGAATTCTCAGTTTCATTGTGCAAAGTTCGGGTTTACTGAACAATTTTGTTCTATGACGTTAAAAGCCCAGAGCGCAGTGACAGTTCTGGGAGAACAGCTTAAAAGGAATGATCTGCAAGGGAGAAACTGTGGACAGAGGGGTGTGGGCTTAACCCATTCCATGGCTTGTGGTTCCCACCCACCCCTTTCCACCAGCTGCTTGCTCTTCTGCTGAGATTCTGGACACATTTTTTGCTGTGGTTGGGGAGAGGCTTGCAATGAGAGAAGAATGGTTGGCGTGGTGGGAGGGGGGCAGTTGAGAGAAAGATGGAGGCTGTTTTGGGGGGAAGTGGTGGGTTGCCCACCACAAATCATGTTCCAGTCTTCCCCATAACTTTTCAGTTCAGTAGCCACCTGATCTTCTGTGCCCATAAAAGGTAAAGGTAAAGGTACCCCTGCCCGTACGGGCCAGTCTTGACAGACTCTAGGGTTGTGCGCCCATCTCACTCAAGAGGCCGGGGGCCAGCGCTGTCCGGAGACATTTCCGGGTCACGTGGCCAGCGTGACATCGCTGCTCTGGCGAGCCAGAGCCACACACAGAAACGCCGTTTACCTTCCCGCTAGTAAGTGGTCCCTTTTTATCTACTTGCACCCGGGGGTGCTTTCGAACTGCTAGGTTGGCAGGCGCTGGGACCGAGCAACGGGAGCGCACCCCGCCGCGGGGATTCGAACTGCCGACCTTTCGATCGGCAAGCCCTAGGTGCTGAGGCTTTTACCCACAGTGCCACCCGTGTCCTCCATCTGTGCCCATGGCTCCTGCCAAATGTCTAGAATGAGCTCACACCCACAAGATCTGACCAATCCATACCATCTTGGTATCTCTGTGCTTCCAATTTTAACAATGGCAATAGAGGCAGGGTTCGAAATTAGCCAGGCGCCAGGCACATTTTGCACCTGCCTTTTGACCACTTGTGACCAAGTGAAGATGCCTGGGCCCCTGACATCTCCATCTGGGCATCACTGGATCTGGACTGTTTCCACACACTAATACCCCATCCTGCAGAATACAGTGGTACCTCTGGTTACGTACTTAATTCGTTCTGGAGGTCTGTTCTTAACCTGAAACTGTTCTTAACCTGAAGCACCACTTCAGCTAATAGGGCCTCCTGCTGCTGCCACGCCGCCAGAGCACGATTTCTGTTCTCATCCTGAAGTAAAGTTCTTAACCCGAGGTAGTATTTCTGGGTTAGCGGAGTCTGTAACCTGAAGCGTATGTAACCCGAGGTACCACTGTACAATCGGTTGTATTTTATCTGCACAATCGGAATGAATTTCTGGAACCAAAATGATTTTTCTGTGCAGCATGGGGCAGGAGCAGTCACCATTAAGAAAAAGAGGTTGGAATTGGACAATATATATATGTTGACTGTCCCTGGACCATGTGACTTTTATTATTTAAGTTATCAAAGCTCTTAACCTAGTTTAAAGTTGTCATCTGAACTAGCCAGGTGTTTAACTGAGAATCATTCACAGTCAATCCATCACTTGCCCCAAAATAGCAACTAGACATTCAGTTTTGGTGTCTGCAACGCTGGTTTAAGGAACCATTTGGCACCTAGCTTATATATCTGAGTTTATAACACTGAACAGAGGCTTTGATATTCAGGTTTAAAGTGATGTATAAGAGAGTAAGTACAATACAAAAATGAAGTGTTTTGCTAGCAGTTTTATTCAGCTTCAAGTCTTATAAACACACTCTTCAGTACTCTAGGTGCACACTTGAGTGAAAGAAGTTGGCATTGTTGGGGTGCTTGGAGGGGGCACGCATGTCAGCAGTTGCTCAGCAGAAACTCTCCTAAGTGAGGCTTCTCAGATAGGGGAGTGTAGTTCCTTAAAAGACTGCTTAGCAAAAGTGTGAACAAGTGCGCTGCCTTGCCCCCACAACTGAGGGAACCGGGGCTATGCAAGTAAAGTTAGCACACCCTGCAGCATGTGTGGATAGCCACTGCTGAATTTTAAGGGGGCCCAGCCCCCTCCTTGGAATTTTCTTTGGGCCCTCAGCCCCCCCCCCCCATGGTGCCCCTGAGTGTGACCATGATACAGTGATTGAACAAGACTCCATGAATATGGAAATAAGGCAAATTAACCACGGATACAGCTGGAGCCATATGTAAACAAGCCAAAGCGGTCTGCTAACGTGAGGATGAAATGGCACCTTAATATCAGAAGGATATGTCGTTTATGCAAGGAAGAGTGGCACATGAGGAGATCTGGCTGAAAGCATCCCACTTTGGTTAATAACAAAGGGACACAAGACACTCTCCCCACACCCTTAGTGTTTATCGCAGATGAGTCCCGTTCCCCCCCCCCCCCCAATGTTAAGGGAAGTGCAAGAAGCAATGTATTCAAACTGTGGCAGATCGGATTTAGGCTGACTGTGGAGAAATATTACTTAATTTGTAAGGCCAATTGAAAAGTCTCAGGGAAGTCTAAACTTGTAACACTCAAAACCATTTTAACCACTTTGCTGTACTTGCAAGCAAGGCAATTAAAAGATTTGAAAGAGCAAGTTCGTTTTAACCCTCTAATAACACACTGTTGGTTTATAGTGGCCCATGTTAAAGTGATGTGGTGGCATTTCTGGCTAGAGGAGGGACAGCACCACCACATTTATTCAGGAAGGAGGGAATAAGGAGGTCTGGGGGAGGCAGAATCATTTATAATCGTCAAATGCTGACACCCAGGAGTTTAGAATAGTCTTCCATCCCAAACTATCTGCTTATTCCCTCCTTTCTTAATAACCTTGGTGGCACACTTTATACACACTTTAAGCTCTGTAAAAACAAACAAAAACACCAGCGCAGGAGGTGAAATGAATAGCCCTCATTGTGGTTCTATCACCCTGTAATGTACTGCATGGATGACTTCTTCTGAAATAGAGAATCCAGTACCCATTAGAGGAATAGAATACAGCGGACTGGAAAGTGAGGTCTTATGTCTTCCTTCCATATCCAGTGCCGCTTTGTATATTGACAAGGTTACCCAAGTATGGTATGGCTTTGCTGGGCATGCCAAATGTATGGCCAATCCAAAGCATTTTATAATTTATAACTAAGGGGATAACTTTAACAGTCACACTCTCTACTCCAGTTACTCTCCACATCTGCTCATATAAATCAGGCTTAGGCAAACTCGGCCCTCCATATGTTTTAGGACTACAACTCGCATCATCCCTATCTAACAGGACCAGTGGTCAGGGATGATGGGAGCTGTAGTCCCAAAACATCTGGAGGGTCGAGTTTGCCCATGCCAGATGTAAATGGACTTATTTGCAGTCCTAGGTGTGATAATAATAATATGCTACTACCAATAAAGAATTTGTATTGTGCTTTCAGGTGTTCAAGCACTGTACATAATGACCCAGCTGTAGGGAAACCACTTTTCAAGTCTCTGACTGAGCTGCACTTTCCAGGATATTGCTGTGGGGAAGATGGCTACAGATACTGTTTTACAAAAGTATTTTATTTCTGGTTTTTGTTTTTAAACTATTGGTGAACATTCCTATGCTCATTGAGGAGGTAACGTTGCTGGGGCGACGGGACATTTTTTACCAAGGTGTTGCTCTACATAGAATCACAAAATTGTAGCATTGGAAGAAACCCAAGGATCATCTAGCTCCAGCCCCCTTCCAGTGCAGGAATCTCAACCCACAATTCCCCAATCTTATCTGAAACCATACCAATTCGGAAAACCTAACTGCCTGCCAGTTGCTAATCTCCATTTCCTGAGCAAGGTTCTGGAGGGAGTGGTTGTAAACCAGATCTAGGCGCTTTTGGAAGAAACTGATTTTCTAGACATTTCAATCGGGGTTTAAACCCAGTTGGGGCACAGAAATTGCTTTGAGAACCAACAAACTGAAGCTCAATCCAGTTAGTGGGTGGTTTCCTAGACCAGTTGGGTAGGAGATCGCCTGCTCTTGATGGGGTTACACTTCCTCTGAAGGAGCAGGTTCACAGCTTGGTGGTACTTCTGGATCTTTTGCTGCTGCTCAAGGCTCAGGTGGCCTCAGTGGCCCAGAGTGCCTTCCATCAGCTTTGGCTGGTGGCCCAGCTATGCCTCTATCTGGACAGAGATAGCCTAACTACTGTTGTCTATGCTCTGGTAACCTCAAGGTTAGATAACTTCAATGCATTACATGTAGGGCTGCCTCTGCAGATGGTTCGGAAACTGCTACTGCAGAATTCAGCGGCCAGGTTGCTCACCGGATCAAGACAGTTTGAGCCTATTACACCAATCCTGGTCCAACTGCACTTTCTACTAATTAGTTTCTGGTCCCAATACAAAGTGCTTTGACCTATAAAGCCTTAAACAGCTCAGGACCACAATACCTCAAGGACTGCCTCTCGCCATATGAACCTATCCGGACCCTGAGATCATCTTCCAAGGCCCTCCTTCATGTGCCGCCTCCTCGAGAGGTCCGGAGGGTGGCAACACGAGAACAGGCCTTCTCTGCAGTGGCTCCCCGTCTATGGAATGCTCTCCCCAGGGAAGTTTGCCGGGCGCCTTCATTATACACATTTAGGCACCAGGCAAAACGTTTCTCTTTAACCAGGCATTTGGTTGATTTGATTGACACCCTATGCCCTTTAAAAAGGAGTTGGAGGGAGGTATTGGTTTTTGGGGGGGGGGGTTTAATTATGTATTTTGTGGTTTTATATTCAGATTTTATCCTGTGAACCGCTTTGAGACCTGCAGGTATAGGGCGGTGTATAAACTGAAAAAATAATAAAATAAATAATAATACCAGACTCTGCTTAGATTTGCAAATGTGCTAGCAGGTTTATTGCTGCACGCGTAAAGGATGTTGTTTTGAAGCAGTGGTAGGGAACCTTTGACAACTCCAGCTCCCATCATCCCTGAAAAGTTGGCCATGCTGGCTGGGGCGGATGGGAGTTCAAATACATCTGAAGGGCCACAAATTCCCCCATCCTGATTTAAAAGACT
Source organism: Podarcis tiliguerta (assembly GCF_965153285.1). Taxonomy (NCBI): domain Eukaryota; kingdom Metazoa; phylum Chordata; class Lepidosauria; order Squamata; family Lacertidae; genus Podarcis; species Podarcis tiliguerta. The sequence goes on from NC_139553.1 coordinate 7,172,582, forward strand.
GCTATGAGTTCTCTCAAGGACTAGGGGCTTAAAAAAAAAAAAAAAAAAACAACCACCACCAAACCAAAACAAAGAACAGCATCTCCTCTTCTGCCTGACACACCTCTGTGATCCTATATATTTCCTTCAATTCTCTCCACAAAACCCAGCTTTTTTTCATCAGGCCTTTGGTACAATCTCCTAGTTCTTGTACTGCACCACAGGGGTGGGGAACATGTGCCCACCTTCCAATTGTTGTTGAACTCTGATTCCCATCAGCCCCAGCTAGCATGGCCAATGGCCAGAGGTGATGAGAGGTACAGTCTACCAACATATGGAGACCACAGGTCCCCCACCTCTACTGACCTGTAACTCAGCCATTAAATAACCTGCCCCTGTTCCATTACATGTGGCAATTTTTAGATTGCAGTCCCTCCTGCTGAGCAGACTGATTGTGCTAAACTGTATGTATAAAAATGAATTGCTTATCTGGCTGCAGGTGAAGGAACAAAAATAATTAAAAAAGAGGAGACGGTGACAACATTGCTAGGCTACCCTAATGTAGATTAGGAAGTTGATTGTCAGTTTTCAAAGAATCCACAAAGCAATGTGTATGCGTGTGTTTTCTATGTAGTGCTTTCTATCTTAAATTGTGTGACTTAAATTGTGTGAATGATCAAAGCAAAGATAAATTTGGGTTTGTATATGTTATGGCATGGAGAGGGAAGCATGTATTGCAAAGTTTAGGACACTTTTTATAGGCTATCTCGGAAGTTTACTTAAGAGAAGGAAGGAAGGAAAGTGAACTGTGCGCCCTAATGAATTTTATTAATAATTATCAAAATGGCATCATTACATTTCCACCCTTCTTTCAAACAGCTCTTGATTCTCCCCACGACCTTTATAATCTTCACGGTGGCCCTGTGAGGTAGATTAAGCTGAGAGACAATAAATGGCTGTCCAAATAAAACATGGCACTAAGCCAGGGAGTTAAAGTCATGCCTGTCCAGTCTTAATTCCAACATCCTGACCGCTAGGTTAGGGAACTGGAGGGGTAAAAATAATATTTGGCCCATGAGGCTTAGAGACTTTTGTGGTGTACAAATTTTAGTCGGGTGCAGCACTGATCACATGCTGGGCATGGAGAGAGAATGAGATTTTTCTATGCATGTAATCCATAGATGTCTATGAAATTTTGCGCGCACGCCATAGCTCACCATGAAACCGGGGCTTCTTTCAGGGAGCTCTTGTCAGACCTGCAGGGGGGCTGAAGATTATGCCCTTCAGCTCCTGAGAGATAAGCGCTGCTAGTAGCTCTGGAAGGATTTGGGGCTCCCTATGCAGGAGAAGACTGTGGGCTCCTTTCACCTGAAAGGGAACTTTGGCACAAATCTGCATGCAGAATTGCGGCTCCAGGAACTGCAAAACTTAGGCTGTGCTGCTGCTGCTTGCTGTCTCTCTTTTCGGCCCTCTCTCGCACATCCTTCCTACAGTGGGACTTACTTCGCAATAGAAAGTGTGCTCCAAGCTGGCTCAGGTGCCCGTTTTAAGGGGCATTGAGCAGCTGGAAATTAGGAGAACTGAAGTGTTTTAAAACAAAAACCTGCTTTTGTATTGTACGGTGTGCGTGTGTGGTTTGTTGTTGTTGTTTTTTTAAAATGACGTGTCCTTTGTTGCTTTTTCTGAAGACGGGTCCCCCCCCCCCCGCCCCTTGTTCGGATTTCCGCATCTGTGGTGGGCCGGAAGCTGGACTTTGGCAAAGGCCTTTCTGCAGAGGGAATGATGCTCGCGTCTCTTTGCACGGCCAGATCTCTCGCTCTTTTTGCACAGGAAGCGAAGCGCCCGCAGCACCGTCTGCTTTAGGGATGCAGCGAGGGGGGAAGGAGGCGCGGCGGGATGGAAGAACCAGCCTTTTCTGGGCGCAAATGAGAAGGGTGGAAGTTGCATGGGGATAACTGGTTGGGGAGGAGATGTGCTGGGGTCGCCCTGTTCCTGCCCGTTGCCCCCCTCCCTTTCCCCGGTGCGGCCACCCCTTTGCCCCCCCCCCCCCCCAAAACAAAACAGAGCCCCTCCCTACCTGCAGCTTTCTCTCTCTCTCTCTCCTGCAGCTGCATCAAGCCTTTGTCCCCACTATCCTCTGCGCCTGCGCGTGTGGGCCTTTGCCACTCCCACCCCTCCCTCCCTTCCTCTGGCACAACCCTCGTTCGCTCGGCAACGTCGCCTCCTGCGAAGCTTCATGGGAGTTGAAGTCTTCAAGGGAGGTCTTTTTTTCCTCCGCCTCCGGGAGGAGTTTTGTGGCTCACGAGTTCGAGTCCCCGGAATACCCGAGGCGGATAATTGTTTCAGGCATTATTATTAATAATAATTATAATATAATTATGATTTATTATTAATTTAATAATAATAAATAATAATGGCAGCAATAATGGAGATTGAGAGTCATCCAGCTTTAATGCGACTTTAGGGTTTTAAAACCCACACACAACAACAACTTTGTTTTTCTTTGGGAGAATAAAAAGCGTTTGCTGTACTCGGTGGTTTGGGGGGGGGGTTAGATCAATTTTGTTTTGCAGAACTCCCCCCCCCCCCAGTTGTCTGTTGCTGTTGTTTTTAAAAGGGCTATGCACCCGACAAATGTTTGCTTATAGCTTATATCAGCCAGACTTAGACTTTTTATAGTGTTATTTGTATGTAGGGTGCGTGTGTGCCCAAAGCTTTTGTTCTGTTGTTGTTGTTGTTGTTATTTATACCCCGCCTTTTTCTGTGATGGGAATCAAAGAAGCATACAGTTAAAAACAACCATTAAAATATAGAAAAATCAATCATTAAAATAAAAGAGCAATTGAATTAAAACCATATACATTTGTGGTATCCATTAAAGCCAATAAAATAATCACAATAGAAACAGAATGGCACTAGCCGTTTAATTAAAAGCAATCAATTCCCGGATGTCTTCATCTGCCAGCAGAAGGACAAGGAGGCAGCCAGTTTGGCTTCTCCAGGGAGGGAGTTCCAAATCTTACTGCAAGCTTTTTATACTGTGCAGTATAAATCACAAGCACCAATCACATCAATCCTGTACCTACTTGCTTCCAACATTACTTCAGAGTAAGCCCCCTTGAGGGACTTTCTTCTGCGTACGGCACATTAAATGATCGCCTTGTCAATACAGGTGTCTAATAAAACAGTGACAAAAAATTTAAAAGGAAACGATTTAGAGATGTGGCAAAACATTTTTTTAAAAAAATGAATAGGGCACTTTAAAAACAAACAATGTGAAATAAGCTAAAACAGAGAAGACGGAAACACCCAACAGACTTGTGGGTTGTTTTTGTTCTGCTTGCCGCCCTTTATGTTAATGGTTGCAACCATTAACTCCTCTTTGTTACAGGCATGGAAGAAAGGTCTCCTCTAGTGGACCACCCACCTTTTTTAGTGCTACCACCCACCCTTTGGAAGATAGCATAGGAGGTTACACTGGGTGGTGCCTGATGACCTGTTAATCTAGCATTCATCAGAGAGATTACAGAGAGATTAAATGAGGTTCACTACCTGATAAGAATTCTGATTAGTTTGCACCTGGGTTAGATGATGCTGTGTCTACCATCTGAGATCATCATAGAGTTGGAAGGGATCCCCAAGGGTCATCTAGTCCAACCCCCTGCTCGAACTACCAGTCTTCTGGTTAACAGCCAGATGCACTGACTCATTGTGCCACAGAGATTACCCCACATTCTCTGCTGCTGCTTTTCCCCATCACTTTCTTTAACGCAGAAAGTCCAGTATTTGGGGGAGCTGATGACAAACCTCCCAATCAACTATCATTGTGCAGCCTGAATTTGCCTGAACCTACATTAAAATGGGGGATGCGGGTGGCGCTGTGGGTTAAACCACAGAGCCTAGGACTTGCCGATCAGAAGGTTGGCGGTTCGAATCCCTGTGATGGGGTGAACTCCCGTTGCTCGGTCCCTGCTCCTGCCAACCTAGCAGTTCAAAAGCACGTCAAAGTGCAAGTAGATAAATAGGTACCGCTCCGGTGGGAAGGTAAACGTCATTTCCGTGAGCTGCTCTGGTTCGCCAGAAGTGGCTTAGTCATGCTGGCCACATGACCTGGAAGCTGTACGCCGGCTCCCTTGGCCAATAAAGCAAGATGAGCGCCGCAACCCCAGAGTCGGTCACGACTGGACCTAATGGTCAGGGGTCCCTTTACCTTTACCTTTTACATTAAAATGGGTCCAGAATAATCGGTTTAAATGGACATAGGATAATCACTGTGCTCTCTGTGTGTGTGTATGAGAGAGAGAGAGATTAATATTTCCCTTTTTAAAGCAAATTACATCATCAAGAGCCACATGTTGTTTTGGGGGGACCTGAGTAGGAGTCACAAGACCACACTGCTTTCTGAGGAAAGTAGAAGGTTCCCATTTATGAGAAGATAAAGAGCTGCCTCTCTGCCCAATCATGCCTCACAGACATGGGGATTCAGAAAGAACCTGGCTTTCAAAGGGTGGCTTAATAAGCCACAATCCTTTCACCTGCCCATTAAGATGACTAGGAGGTATGCCTAAGGCTCCTTGGATTGTGGCTTTGAAGAGAAGCACCCAGCTGTGCCCCCCCAACCCCTTTGGCCTATTTGGATACAGGTAGCTTTCAAATCTGCTGCTATATGATGAAACTTTGATGGGAGACAGTAGGAAGTGCCCCCGCCCACCCAGCAGGAATCATAAATTGGACAGGGCTGTGCTCCATGCTTTAATAAACTTGTGTTGGGATTACTAACCAGCAGGCAAGACAGTAACGTCACAACGCAAGCCTTGTGGGGCTCCAACACTGCTAAAAGTGGCCTTCCTTTCCCACTTTTGCACAACTTTAGTAGAGCAAGTTAAAAGCCTTTTCCCACTCTGGTCTGCTCAACTTAACGCTGGTCTGAGTGTGCTGCCAGGCTCTTGTTATGATGTACTTTATTTCATTTGTGTGCGTGCGTGCGTGCGCACACTCTACATTTGGCATTTGTGTATTTGAATTGGTCAGGCCTAACATTCAGTCTAGTTCTTGGGAAGATCCTTAAATGTTGAAACGAAAGTATTATGGGAGGAATTCAGTGTTGCACTAAGTTGTTGTTTTTTCTGAGGATATGTAGTACTGGTACCTTTTTTCCTAGAAGAAAAGCATTGAAGGTGACCGTTCCATCTGGGAAAGAATTTTTTTTTCCAGAGGGAATACCACCCTGCGATCTAGGGTCCAAATCCCCACAAAGTCATATTGCTCACTGCATGACCTTGGACCATGGGTAGGCAAACTAAGGCCCAGGAGCAGGATCCGGCCCAATCGCCTTCTAAATCCGGCCCGTGGACGGTTCTGCAATCAGCATGTTTTTACATGAGTAGAATGTGTCCTTTTATTTGAAATGCATCTCTGGGTTATTTGTGGGGCCTGCCTGGTGTTTTTACATGAGTAGAATGTGTCCTTTTATTTGAAATGCATCTCTGGGTTATTTGTGGAGCATAGGATTTCGTTCATTTTTTCCTCCAAAATATAGTCCGGCCCCCACAAGGTCTGAGGGACAGTGCACCAGCCCCCTGCTGAAAAAGTTTGTTGACTCCTGCCTTGGACCAACCATAGAGTCTCAGCCTATGTTACCTCACTTGGTTGTTATGAGGGACAGGGTGGTGGTGGTGGTGGTGATGAACCATGTACGTCACCTTGAGCTCTTTGTAGAAAAAGTAGGATAGAAATGTAATAATAAACCAAACTCTTATAATTGTGTCCAGCTCTCATCCCACTCATTGGACCCTTTGAAAGTAATGGACATGACTTAGATTAATTTCAGTGGGTTGTATCAAATGTTAGTTCTACCCAGAATGGACCCATTGAGATTAATGCACAAGTCTGACTTAGGTCCATTTATATTAATAGGTTCTGTTCTTAGTAGTGGAACTTAGTTGGGCACAACCCTTTACTTCTACACCACTGTTTGTTACATATTCATTTGATGGATGCATTGCCTTAATCTTCCAAGTGCGGCATTTTTCCTTATGCTTCAGGTATCTATGTTTTGTCTGGTTTGTAGCATCATGTATACATTTATTCACTTAAATCTCCTTTTGACCCACTTGTTGTTGTTTAAACTTTTTTTTGCAAAAAAAAATGCTTCATAGAAGTGGAGGTGAGGGGATTATGTCACAGGTTTCCAGCCAGTCAGAGCTGCCATGTAGACATAGCACTCATTTCCCCTTAAGCTGAACCCAGAAAATAAGATTGCTTGTCTTGGCTAAATGCAGCGAGTGTCCTTTCACAGCACCCACCTCCTCAAATTATCTACCTCAATTGTCTTGAGAATCGAAATGCAATGACAGAAGCACTCTTTTTGCCTTGCTATGAGATACCTTTTGCCACTGCAATAAGGTCTCACCAAATATTTGAGTTGGATGCTGTTTCCTCATTAAAGAAGGGAGCTGCATAAGTTTAGCCTGTTTGGGACCCTGGATCTCTGCAGAGGGCTTCTGCTTTCGGACACAATTGCTTTTCTTGTGACTGCAAACAATACCACTTTGAGATCTCTGAGTCTCAGAAGGAAATTATTTTTGACTGTCTTCCTCTCCCCTCATGCACCAAATACAGCCCACTTCCCTTCACCAGAAGTTACAACTCTATAACTCCACTGGAGGGCAGCAGAAAATTACATAAACCAGTTTTTAAAGCACAGCATGCACTCCCTGAAAAGTTCAAGATTTAGGCAAGGATGGTATGTGCGCGTGTGATGTGTTTGTCTTGTCTCCAAGCAGTGGGAGATATTGGGGTGCCATCACATGCCCTGTGGTTACTTGGAATGAAGGTTGCTGGAGACTGGTTTCTTTGTGATAAATATGGTTTTATTTACACATACACATATACGTAGGCTGAGTGTAAGATAGAAGGTATCAGGGCAGGAGCACCCCCACCAGATCTTTCTCCCTCATTCAGTTTTCGGGTGGGGGGCGGGCAGTCCCAAAGCCATAGCATTGGTTTCAGCACAGAACATTCCAGGCTACTTGCTCAGAAGCTTTTTTTGGGAAAAAGGACTTGCCACCTAAGCTGGTACAACCAATTAATGGTGAAGAGGATTCTTTGGCTAATGTGGTTGGTGCCCTTGTAATTTCCTTCATTGGCCAACACTTAAATCCCTGTCTATTGTTCCCCAGCTCTCTAATTCAGGACTTGCCATGGTGGCTCAAATGCAGATAGTTGGCAATTTAATTTCAAAACAACTTAAAAGGTGTTGAGAGCTGGGAAGATCATCCCCTCCACACATACACACAGATGAACCATATTTTACTTTTGATTAATGAATGTTCAAACTACATCGTCATACAACTATCACTTGCAACCGTACAAGCCGTTTAGAACACTCACTTCATCGACAAGCTGTTTCCACCCTCTGTGCTGGATTGTGTGCTTGTTGGGTACACAGTTGAAGACTTAATTGTGAACATAGAGGGTAAGTTATGACAGCTCTGTATCAGCCTATCTGGGAGAACTCTGAAATTTGCAATATTAGAAGAAGAAATATATAGAGAGAGGATAAATCCTCAACAGCAGCCCGGCGAGAACAGCATATTCTGTGGCCACATAATTCTGTGTGGTATTTGTATGGGGTTGGGGGTTCAGCCCAGAAACCTGGAGTGGGGGAGGATGAACGAATAAGATGAATGAAGTATGCTAAAAAGAGACATGGGTGGCTAAAATTCTGAACTGGAGCACTCCACATTGCACTATTTTGTTGCAGGTACCACTTTTTTAATATATTCTAAAATAATTTACTTGGGACTGAACTTTAGTGTTTTACTTTTGTTCCCCCCCCCTCCATCCCACCTCTCCCTACTCTGTCCCCAAACCAGAAACAACTGAACTAGGTAACAAGAAGGAACTGAAGTCCATGCCATTCATCACCTACCTCTCGGGCCTGTTGTCCGCCCAGATGCTGTCAGATGACCAGCTGATATCGGGTGTGGAGATCCGCTGTGAAGAAAAGGGTCGCTGCCCCTCTACTTGCCACTTATGTCGACGCCCAGGCAAAGAGCAGCTGAGTCCTACACCTGTGCTCCTTGAAATCAACCATGTGGTCCCTCTGTACACGCTGATCCAGAACAATGAGACCCGGGAGGTGAGTGGAGCAAGAGATGAAACTGGGGAAGTTGGCCAATTAGGGCAAATGGGGCACTGCCCCACCAGCCTCAGTCTGCCCTTGGCCGGCATATGATAAAGGGTAGAACATTCAATTTTCACACACCAGCTGCTCAAACTATATTAAAACACCTTCCTGTTGTGGGGCAGAAACTCCTATAATTCACCTTTCATCGTGTCTTTGTAAATACACTTGAAGTGCTATTGTTTCCGTGCTTTAGGCCTGTGCTGCTCACTGAGTTCCCTTTCTCTTCAGCCAATGCAAAACATATGGTCTGGTGTCGCTCTCAGCCAGTGGTGGCATATTATAATGGATGTGAAGATACCTGAGCCCTGCTTTTCCTTTAGAACACATTGCTTGTACCTGTGATCCTCTCAGTGCCAGCACCGTGGGGCTTGGCAGAAAGTATGCCGGCACAGTTCCTAGCAGTGTTCTGGTATGGTAACCCTGCAATGAATTTGACTTTGTCCATCAAAGCCATGGAACACACACTTTCAACATACTCAGCGCAGATTATTTCATCAATACAAACATCATCAATTTATTTTTTGCTTTCTTAGAAGAGTGCTAAACTCACTGCTTTCCTTTTTCTTCTTCACACAAACAAATGAAAGAGAGAAAAGAGAGAGAGGCAGAGGAGATCCTATTAGTGAGCCAGCCCAGAGAGCAACTACTTTATTAATCCATTTCAACTTTGCTCACTAAACTCCAGCATCTCCTAGTCAGACCCTTAAGATTTATCAGACCAGTAATAGGCCTCCTCCACTGAGGCTGAAACAGACCATCTAAAAGCCTTCTGAAAAACCTTGTTGGTTGCCAACTTGTTTCTGCAGACAATGCACCTGGCAGACAAAACTGAGCCCGAACATCCTAATGATTGTAGAGCACACTGAACACAACAGCCAATCTGACTTTGGCTGTACTTTGGCTCTACTTGACTGAAGGAACAACTTGTGTAGTATTTTTTGCTGCTTTGTTGTGGAACATTTCAAAAAGAATGATGTAAGGCCAAATATAATAGACTTGTCTCACCCAAAGGATTTTCAGACAATCAGTAGATCAACATGTATTTTTGGTCTATTGAGATTTTGGTGGAGCTGGCAGCACTGGAATAAGTTCAGGGCATAAAGTTTTGCCTGGAGGTCTGGTGTGCCTCAACCTACCTCATTCAGTCTGCTTGGCCTAGTAGCTGCTTAACTTTGTCCGAGAGTCTCTTTGAGTTTGTGCTGTAGGTGCTGTGAATTTAGAGAAGGAAGAAAGAGTTGAGAATTGACTGCAAATTTCTATGGTAAGAACTTAGCAGAACCAGGGCTGAAGGGTGGAGCAAGAAGATACTTGAAGGCAAAGGAGAACAGCAGCTGATGGGCCATGTGGGGACACTAGAAGAAGTGCTGCATTGATTCCAGAGGTGTGCTCACACCGTCCTGACTTCACCACCATCCAGTCATACCCTGGCAGTGGCAGTTATGCCAGTGTCAGGAGGGTGTCTCTGCAGCACTGCTCTTCCATTCTGGCTGCTCCTGGTTGTGAGGCTGGATGACAAACAGGCAAAAAGATTGGTGAGCAGAGAAAGTAGATTCATGCCAACATTTTTTTTTCTGACACCTGAGCAGCAAACACCAGGAATTTTGCATAGAATGGCATCTCAAAATCTTCTATAGTAAAAGAGAAGGTGCTCATGTTCCTCCCCTCAGAGATGGTATCTCTGGCATGTGCTTAAATCAGAGCCAAGCTCCTCCTCCTTCAATTCTCTTTTTAGCTAGAGTTAAAGAGGGAGTGTTTGACTCTCTTCTTAACTGATAGATAGATGGCCATTTTAACTTTATTTGCTCTCTTTGGTCCTCACTGGCTCTCAGTGCTGCATTGTGGCATGCAAGCGCTTATTTCTTCTCTGAGCTGGCTCTTAGCACCATAGAGACTTTAGGAAGCTGCTTCATAACAAGTTAGATTGGGCCCTTCTAACCCAGCAGCATCTCCTCTGGCCCTCAACAGCTCTCTGGGGCCTTCTGCATCATCTGCAGTCTGTTTAACTGAAGGTACCAGGGATCAATCAGGGGCACTTTTCTGTGACTGAAGCACACGACCTACCACTGAGCTTTGATCCCTTGCCATATCTTTGCAAACCTTTGTAAATCAGGAAGTTTTGATTTCCCTTTTGGCAGTGGTCTTTTCTACCTATGCCAGACATTTGGAAGCCTAAAACTAACAGCAATTCTTTGCACCATTCAAATCCCCACCAGCATACAGACTGTTTCTGTCTCACAACATCCCTACTCTGCCGTCAAATTGCTGTCAAGCAGAGGCCAATGGAATGTGCCCAACTGGCCACTGGAGGTCAGTGTAAGTCTAACAGGTGCAGGTGAACTTTCCTTGGAGACACTTCTTGAGCTTAGCTACTTGGCTGCTCTTCTTCCTTACTTCAAAACACTGAAAGAGCTTACATGTTAATTATATGTAGATTTATCTCCTCTCCCCCATGGTTCTTCATCTCGCCTTTCCCTCCCACAAACCAGGCTGTTGTTTCTCTATCCAAAAATGACAGCCCTGTTTAAAGTCACTTATTAGCACCGCAGCCTGCACTTGATTAAGGTGCTTGGAACACACCAGCTTGCAACAGCTGTGGGTGGGATGGGCGAACTGCAGGTCTGGAAGTAATCACAGGTAGTGAAGGTATGGCCACCATTCAGGCCAAGCTGATCCACTGTCCTTTACCCCATGGCAGTGGTGTAGTGGGAGGGGGCTGTCACCCCAGGTGCAGTTTTTAGGGGGCACATCACAGCACCCTGCCCCATCATGAGCTATTACATCCTTCTCAGCACTCTTCAGCTGGGGGGTGGGGTTTGCAAAGGACGCAAGAGGCATGCCCCATGGTCCCCCTGTGAGCCCAGTGCTGCTTTTGTGAGTGGTGCTGCTTACAGAGAGGCTGCTATGAGCTGTTGCGTCCTTGTCACGGCACTCTGCAGCTGGCTCTCAGGCCAGGGCGCTTGTCTGTTGTGTCCTTCTCAGCCACCCCCCAGCTGAGGGCACTGTGAGAAGGAAGCAACAACTCAAGGCACCCTCCCTGAGAGCCCAGCACTGCTAGCAAGAGCAGCACTGGGCTTGCAGGGGCCAGGGTGCATGACTGTTCATGGCGACCTGCAAGCCCAGCATTATTTTTGCACTGGCTCCCGCTCCTGTGACATGGCCTGACAGGCCACTGCCCCTTCTGCCGCTGCCTCCTACTGCCATGACATGACCTTGTAGCCTGCCACTGCTTCTGCTACTACCTCCCGTCGCTGGGGCAAGGCCTTGCAGGCCGCCACTTCCTGTGCCTCTGCCATGAAGCCTTACAGGTTGCTGCTGCTACTGCCACCACCTGCTGTGGCCATGGTGAGGCCTGCAAGGTTGCCAATGGTTTTGCTGCCACTGCCAGGCTGCTGCCACTTCTGCTGCCTGGCAGGCCTGCTGGCAGTCCCAGATTATTTATCTTCACTATAACTCATGTCTTTCCTTTGAATTGTCCTGAATACCACCATTTGGTAGCTAAGCCAAAAAACCAAAAGTCCTGTTTGGATGCATTTTGGCTTGTCTGCTGATGAAAGTGACTGTGTGGTGATTGATAATATCATAATTTATCAGTTTTAGACCCTTAAGTAGTAGCAGTTGCCAGGACATTACCCTGTTCACCCCTGCATAGTTCCATCCTTATTTCAGACATCACAATATATTGGTATATCACAATGTTTAGCTGGTGATATATCATGATGTTGAAAACCAGATATTGTCCAGCCCTAGCACCTATGGCAGTTTCATCAATATACGAGTATACGAAGCACCTCATTTTAGCAGTTTCATCAATATACAATATACGAAGCACCTCATTTTAACACACACACACACACACACACAGAGAGAGAGAGAGAGAGAGAGAGACTGACTTATAATAATAATAATCAAAATAAATAAATGAAAATTGTCCAGTGGCACCTTGGAGACCAACTAAGTTTGTTCTGGGTACAAGCTTTCGTGTGCACACACACTTCTTCAGATACACACTTCTTCAGATACAACGAAAGCTTATACCCAGAACAAACTTAGTTGGTCTCTAAGGTGCCGCTGGACAATTTATTTATTTATTTTGACTGTGTCAGACCAACACAGTTACCTACCTGAATTTTATAATAATAATAATAATAATAATAATAATAATAATAATAATAATAATAATAATAATAGTAATAATGATCTTGCAGCACAGACACAACTTCCAGTCCCACTTTTTCCTAGCAAGGTGCCTTGAGCATATAATCCATATCTCCTTAGGACAACCACTTCATCTGAACTAACTTTTATGACCTCGGGAAGGAAAGATGGTTGTGCTGGCAGTGCAAATCCTGATTAAAACCTCCACCAGACTTGCTTCCCTGCAACTGGGCTGGAACACTGCCCAGCTGCTGCAATGGAACATCTGAAGGAAGTGTGCAGAGGCACTTATGTTCCCTTTGCACAGAGGTGAGGAACATTTTTCCAACCCAAGAGCCACATTCCCTTCTGGGCAGCCTTCTGAGGTCCACATGCCAGTGGCACGTGGAACTAGAGACAAAGGTGGGTGTAGCAACAAGTGTAATCCTCCCCCTTGTACAGTAGACTACTTTCTGCACACACACCCCTATCATCCATCCAGGCAAGCAAGAGGCATTATCAGAGTTCAAGGACACACATCTAGCCATGCAAAAAGCACCCAGGGTGTGAAGTGCAACTGGTGGTGGCTTGGGGAGAATTCTGAGGTCAAGTCTGAGAGGCCTGGGGACTGCATTCAGCTCCCGGCCAGAGGCTCACCAGCAGTGCTTTTCTTCTAGAAAAAAAGGTGCAAGTACTCACCATGAAGTTGTTACAGTGGGCGCCACACTTTTAACCAGTGCTTTTATTCTGGTGCCGGTACTGTGTACCCTTGAGTACACCCCTCCCAAATAAAAGCACCTCTCACCACCCTCCCTTGGCTTCCTACTCCAGAAAAGTGGTCTGGGGCACCTGTGGTTTCCCCAATCCCCTCCTCTCACCCTCTGGAATTAATCTGCTGCATTAATTAGGAGGGGTCTGTGGAGGGTGATGCTTCTCTCCCTGGCAGCACAGCTTGAAGAGAACTGTTCCCAGCTCTCGAGACAGAAGCCAGCTCCTAGAATAAACCAACCAGACACTGACTGATTATTCCCTGCAGAAAACATCCCAGCCCTGTCCTGAGTAGGGGGACTGCATGAGGTGGGGAGTGGAGGCAGCATGCTTGGGGTGTGTGGAGTCCAGAGGGGGCAAGTCGGGTGTAGCAGACGGTGTGGCTGTTGAGGTGGGGCAGGTTTTTGTGCTGCAGGATGGAAGGCAAAAGCACACTTGAGTTACACCCTAGGCAAAAAAAAAAAAAGGGGGGGGGGAGTGCCCTTATTTTGTGGGAAGAGGAGCAGGGGTTTGCCAGCAGACAATGGGTAAACATTAAGGACAGTGATCAGTGTAGTCGTAGGGCCTCTCCTGACATCATGTTTTCCTTTTCCAGAGCACTTTTGGAACAGTTCCTGTGGAGAAATGCATGCACAAAACTTTATGTGGGGATGGAAAATCCCCACATATTTCTTTCCCTTTTTCTTTTCTTTTTTCCCTCTCCTCCTCCTCCTTCTCTCCCCGCCCCCTCCAACTTTTCTTCCTGAAAGATCCATGAGCAGGAAATTGCAGGACTCCTTGTTTGCTACATATGGATCTTACCTGGAAAATCCACTTTAATATTCCATTCTGGCATGTGGTTTTCCACATGGAGGGTGGGGACCTTGTTTGGCTTGGTGAAGCTGCTATGTGGAGACTGTTGTTTCTCACCCATTAGCCATGGCTGCAGCCACCCTCCTCCTCCCTCCCTCCCACCAGTTCTTATGGAGCAATCCGAATTTAAGGAAGCCAGCATAATTCATGCCTGGGTAGGTTGTGCTGGGGCAATTTACCTTCATTCCAAACTCAGTTCAGGGGCAGTTCTGCTGCCAGTCGAACTGACCCGAGCCTAGCAGAGGAAAAACAAACCTTTAAAATAGAGTCTGACGTACCATACTTTTTTTTGCCTTTGCAACTTCCATGGCATTGCTAGCTTACGTGACTGAGCTGAATGGAGTTTGGGCTCTGGGGGGAAGTTTTCCAGCTGTACATTTGGAGCTTCGGTAAGAGGCAGAATGGGCTCACCCATGAGGCAAGGTGAGGCAACCGCCTCAGATGACAGGATCCACAGAGGCAGCAGATCTGGCTTCCAAGGAATGCATTGCCTGGCACTGCCACTGCTGCTGCAGTGGCAGCAACAATTGCAGCACACTCCTTGGAGGTTGGATCCGGCGTCTCCTCAGCAGCCCCCCATGTCAACTCTTGGTGAATAGGAGATGCTGCTGGCCTCTTCCAGTGGGAACCAGTGTGGTATAGTGGTTAAGAGTGGTAGACTCGTAATCTGGTGAACCGGGTTCGCCTTCCCCGCTCCTCCACATGCAGCTGCTGGGTGACCTTGGGCCAGTCACACTTCTCTGAAGTCTCTCAGCCCCACTCACCTCACAGAGTGTTTGTTGTGGGGGAGGAAGGGAAAGGAGGTTGTTAGCTGCTTTGAGACTCCTTAGGGTAGTGATAAAGTGGGGTATCAAATCCAAACTCCTCCCCCTCCTCCTCCCCCTCCTCTTCTTCTTCTTCTTCTTCTTCTTCTTCTTCTTCTTCTTCTTCTTCTTCTTCCCACCCTTCTTCCCAATAGAGATTTCTCTCCCCACCCCACCACTGCTTTATCCTAAGTGTGGCTCTTCACTCATCCCCGAGGTGGGCATTTTCTGGTTCGCCTCAGGTGCCAACATTTCTTGGGCCACCCTGGTGACAAACAAGTGGGACAGTCACTTCTTCGGCTGCTTTTCTCCTCACTCTCCTGTTTTCAGCCAATCTCATTTTTTCTTGTCCCGCCAGGGCACGAGAGGCTGGTTGGGGCAGGCTTTTCTCCAGGGACCAGAACCATTTTTTCCCCCTTGCTGTACCTTACGGGAGCAGAGCGTTCTTCAGCCATAGCGTCAGAACTGATGAGATCCTGCAAACCAGGATCGCCACTGCTGTTGCTCTCTGTAGTTGATTACAGTTATATACCCCTCTTGCATTTGTCTGGGGTTCTAAACGGGATGTTATGCAGGTAGGAATGGATACT
This sequence comes from Podarcis tiliguerta, assembly GCF_965153285.1. NCBI lineage: Eukaryota > Metazoa > Chordata > Lepidosauria > Squamata > Lacertidae > Podarcis > Podarcis tiliguerta. Next base: position 7,187,899 of record NC_139553.1, read on the forward strand.
TATAACACACACACCACAATTCTGAGTTGGGCAACCACCACACCAGTAGCCCCTTGGTTTGTTTGTTTTAATCAATTTATGTTAAAAGTTTTCAACAAAAAATATAATAAAGCCTAATTGACCTAGAGAAAAGAAAAAAGCAAGAATAAGAAAAGAAAGAAAAGAGAGAAAAAAAGAGAAAGTGAAAGCAAGGCCCTCTATCACAATTATATCTTAGCCCTTACCAGTGGTACCTCGGGTTAAGAACTTAATTCATTCTGGAGGTCCATTCTTAACCTGAAACTGTTCTTAACCTGAAGCACCACTTTAGCTAATGGGGCCTCCCACTGCCGCCGTGCCACCAGAGCACGATTTCTGTTCTCATCCTGAGGCAAAGTTCTTAACCTGAGGTACTATTTCTGGGTTAGCGGAGTCTGTAACCTGAAGCGTCTGTAACTCGAGGTACCACTCTATTCCACACACAGAAGAGTGAACCCTCCCAGCTCCCACCTGGGAGCTTCCCCATCTTCCCTTCAGCCTCCCACCCTGATTGGTCCTTTCTACTCTGCCCCTCACATGTCCCCTTGTCTTCCATCTATCAACTTCCCGTGCCTCCTTCATTAATCCAAATTCGGGAGCTTCAAACAGCAAAGCATAAAAATAGATAGAACAGAAAGAAAACAAGTATTGGAGATCATAGAAAGATAAGAAGAGAAAGAAAAGAAAGAAAAATAAAAAAAGGTTTCCAATTCTCTGTCCGCTAATTATGACAATTATCCAAAATATTCAAAGTATGCACTCCAGGATATCATCTATCTGTATTGTCCAGATGTTTCCCAATCTGCTAGGTCTTGTTTTCTCAATCTTCCATTCCAGACATCTCAAATTCTGCCCTTTCCACTCAAAAACTCCAAAAGTAGCTCTTCAATGATTATTATCATTAAATGTCCAAAATAGTCATTCTCTGGTCCAATAAAATGAATTTCTCCCCAAAGGTTTTGACAAATCTTAAAAATGTAATAGTCCATTCTTATTTCCTTTTTGTATCTTCATTAATTCATACTCAGTTCCATATATTCCAAACCCATTTCCTGTTGGCCATGCATTTTCTTGATCTAAAGGGAAAAGGAAATATCCTTCCGCTATTTCCATTCTTTTTGTAGACCAGTTGTCAAGAGCCTAGAGGCATTTTATTTTCTGTTTTCACTTCAGTTTGTACACAAGGCCCTTTCTCTCTCAGCTCCATCTCTACCATCTCTGGTTGTCCCTGTTCATAAATCCATTCATCTCTTCTGGCATTACAGCAGCATCCTTTCTCTGTTTAATGCTCCAGATAGCTGTATGGATATCCACTCCAATTCATTGTCCGCTGTTACCCATTTTGTCTGCTGTTAGCCACATCTTTTTCCACAGGTCCTGTGCATTCTCTAGTCTGATGTATCTTTGATCTAATCTCTTTCAACGTTCTACACATCTCAGCTCTTAATTCTGTCAGCTGTTCATCTAGTAGTTATTGCATGATACCAATGATTAATGAGGCATTCAGTGTTGTCTTTCCCATGTTGGTTTCCATTAATCTCCCCCTTGGCAGTCTCTGCTTCCAGGAACTTGTACGCATTCCTTTCTCACACAGATAAGGTTCAGTTTAGTATTCGCAGCTAATACAGCACATACAAGACGCAGACTTAGTGGCAGTATAAAAGGAAGATTTAAAACAGACTTAGCCCTTATCAGTTGTATTCTTTTAGAGTCATCATTAATTAAGCTTTTTTTTTTTGGTCAGTTATTTTTATTAATTTTCCAATTTTAACCCAAGTATACAAATACCAATTAATTCCAAATTAATACAATTTCATTAAAGTGGTTTCCTGTGTGCTGTGCTTGATGCGTCCATTATGATTTGATATTATTGTCTTTCATATTTTCATTAACTTCTAGTTATATTCCATCTAACAAATTAATCACTTAGACAACAGCTGAATTTTTAATGATTTCTATTCTGTTATTATGTTACTTAACCTTTTATAGAACTTCAAGTGAGGAACGCTAATTGTCCCCCCCCCCCCAGTCTGTGTGTGACAATATAATATGTACAATTGTTGGTTTCATTGCCCTTGTATGCTGTCATGTCCTTGAGCTTCTTCCGCTGCTGCTGTTTCTTTCCCAGTGTAATTCAGGGTGGAGCTATGATCTCATGGTTAGCTCCTACTTGCTCGCCTTAGCTCCATCCCATAATGCTCAGGCAGTTCCATATAAACAACAGTCCACTCCTTCCCTCTGATTGGTTGAAATCTAGAAGATTTGCCATTCCCTCTTCAATCTGGGAAGGGGGAGCTGTTTCAAACATATCTGCTGATGATCTGGCAGCACTTTCCTTTTGATTCATTAGCATCCTAGGAGCCCCTGTGCCCCTTTTCATCCACAGCCACTAGAATCCTTTCATCTTTACGGTTGCATTTTAGTTTTCGCCATTATTCTTCCTCTTAGGTTATGTCTCAACTCCTTTTAGTCTCTTTTCTTTATCCATTGTTCGGGGGGTGGGGGTGGCGTTCAGCTCTAGTTTCTCAACGTGATCCATTTAAACAATAGAGCTCCCCCCCTTCATTCCCTTTAAACCACACACAGCTTCAACTCTCTCTTTTAAATCTCAGTATTACACCATCCAGCAATCAATCCTCACTTGTATATCCATAAAACTTGTGCTTGGAGAGGGTTGCCAAATCATAAATGTAGAAACTACCGTAATATAAACAATAGGGCTTCCCTTTCCACCAGCCACCTCCAAAACAGAATAAAGTCTTTTCTCAATCTCAAACCTCAGATTGGTGTAGCTGAATAGTCCACAGTTCTGGTAATCACATCTCCTCTGGTGTGTGCCTTGCTTTATGCCAATTAAGATCCAATTATTAGGAGAACCTCTGCTTCTGAATGGCAGTATGTGGGGCTTGTGTCAGGAGAAGTGCTTACCCAGCACCTCCGCCTGCCCCTACATTCCAGTAACAGAGGAGGCAGGTGGGGACTTTCACTCCATTGCTTTTCACTGCCGTCGATCGAGAGGGACCAGTATACAGTAGGTATACATTTGCCTGAGTGCACGACACCTCTCGCACCCTCGGGTAAAGACGGCCCTGTTCAATGCAACTAATTTGTCTATAATGGAGAGTCTTCATTTATTCCAATGCATTATATCCATATTTAGAGCTTTCCAAACCGTAATATAATTAAACCGATACAACATGTTTGTTCAAATTTTGGGTAATTTGCACCCCCAGATATCTAAAACTTTTCCTAGCTATTGGAATCTTCAACATTGCTGTAAAAGCCTGTTGTATATGAATGGGGTGGTATATGAAAAAGCATTATCTCTGCTTTCTTAAAAGCATCTTGCAATCCTGAGACCCTGGAGAACTGTTCCAACTCTGTACATAGTATTTTACCTGCTGTGACAGGGTCAGAGGTGCATAAAATTATATCCTCTGCAAAGAGGCCTGAATTTTGTTCATTTCTGTTTGCAACCACTCCTGTACGAGGAGGTCCCAGGGTGGTTTGGGGTTCTACCTGCTGGAGGACCAGAAGCATTTCCTTATTTGTGGCTGATGGCATTGGACAGGGCTCCCAATCTGGACAGTGGGGTTCCTCTGTTCCAGTGGAATGGGGGCTAAGGTTCCATGATGGTAGAGGCCCACCCCGATTAAAGATTTAGGCACTGGCTAAACCTTACACCTGTTAAGCTCACCTGTTTCTATAATTCAGTGAGATAGGGGTTACAACAGCAACAAAGATCATCACTCATCTAAGGAACAATTGCTATTTCAGGCTCTCACACAAGAGCAGAATCTAACCAAACTGCTTTTGGTTCTGGATCAATGTGGATCATTTATGGACATTTACTTATTTATCTACTGCTTTTCCTCCCAAACTGATGTTTTGTGTTGCTGCTCCCTGGAAACTCTTGGTTCGTAAGCTGCTTTGGACAAGTGCAATGTACATTGTTATACAAAATGCAATGCAGATGGACAGTAGTACCAAACATATATATGTGATTTTGAAGGAGCCTCAGAGTTCACCGGCACATCTAGTGAAAGATATATTCAAGATTAAGTCCCACTGAAGACCATTGAATGGGCCTTAGTCATGGCTTATCTAAGCCCCATGGGGGGCACTGGGACCTTGACTAACTGGGGTGGCCTTTTAAAGGAACCTGCCTTTCTCCCTTTTGTTCGGCTTCCGAAGTGCTGAAAAACTGAGGTCCCACTGTAACTTATCATCATTATTTAATAGGGATATTGGTCTGAAGTTCTTTGGTTGCTAATTAGTTTTCATGAGGCTTTTAAAAAAAATAAAAATAAAAAAAATCACAAACTGCTGCAAAATGTGGAGAACAGAATTTAAGGTTGCAAAACTGACTAACTGATAAAACTGAAATTAACAGATCCTACCATCCCGACACTTTGCCCAGTCCCTGTCATTTTTTAGGATGAGGCCTTTTTCTGCTTTCCCCCCAGAATACGTAGGACAGGTGGTGTCTCCCCCCATTTGCAGAGCTGTGTCATCTAGAAAGCCTTCATGTTGATTATGGAAACATATGTGCTTCCATCATCCATCACACTCACAAACACACACCCTACTCAAATGAGAAGGGGTTGTCCCTTCTTTTGCAGCTGGAAACTATCCCCTAATTACTATGTTTTGCCAAGGCTCTGAGCAGCAGCAGCATGGACAGCAACAAAAAGATCCTCTGCTATGGAGACTTTGATTAATGCATACTTCTCCTCCCTGCACCTGCTGGACATGCATACAGGCAAACCCACACCCAGAGCAGCCCCTTTCCATGTGAGTATGGATTTCTTTCCCTGCCCCCCCCCAATCCGCCTACACCCCTGCTAAAGAGAATAGAAGTACTTTTCTTCCATTCTCCACCCAGGATTCTTTGTCAACCTTTGTTTCAGGGCCTGGGTCCCAGATCCGAAACATTTGTCTAGATCCTTCACTGAAGAAGCCTGGAAAAGATAGCACAGATAGAATAAATTTCGGGTTGATTTGTCCAATAACTGCCAATAAAAGATGTCTAGTAGGGCTGCTACTTATTAATTTTTTTTTTTAGGACAAGAGCAGTGTAACTTCTGGTACCATAGGCTGCATTCTCTCCAAAAGAACTAGTGCACAAGATGTAACCATCTCTGTCCATGTAGGCCCAGGCTATCTCTAGCCACCACACCAATTTTAAGGTACTGCTACTTGCATGTTGTTTAGTCGTTCAGTCGTGTCCGACTCTTCGTGACCCCATGGACCAGAGCACGCCAGGCACTCCTGTCTTCCACTGCCTCCCACAGTTTGGTCAAACTCATGCTGGTAGCTTCGAGAGCACTGTCCAACCATCTCGCCCTCTGTCATCCCCTTCTCCTTGTGCCCTCCATCTTTCCCAACATCAGGGTCTTTTCCAGGGAGTCTTCTCTTCTCATGAGGTGGCCAAAGTATTGGAGCCTCAGCTTCAGGATCTGTCCTTCCAGTGAGCACTCAGGGCTGATTTCCTTAAAAATGGATAGGTTTGATCTTCTTGCAGTCCATGGGACTCTTGAGAGTCTCCTCCAGCACCATAATTCAAAAGCATCAATTCTTTATGGTCCAGCTCTCACTTCCATACATCATTACTGGGAAAACCATAGCTTTAACTGTACGATCCTTTGTTGGCAAGGTGATGTCTCTGCTTTTTAAGATGCTGTCTAGGTTTGTCATTGCTTTTCTCCCAAGAAGCAGACGTCTTTTAATTTCGTGGCTGCTGTCACCATCTGCAGTGATCATGGAGCCCAAGAAAGTAAAATTTCTTCCCCTTCTATTTGCCAGTAGGTGATGGGACCAGTGGCCGTGATCTTAGTTTTTTTTTATGTTGAGCTTCAGACCATATTTTGCGCTACAAAGCCCTAAATAAGTCTGGACCAAGTTACCTAAAAAACAGTGTTTCTTTTCACTGCAGATCCTTCAGCACAGGTGTGATACTAGCCCAATATGGAATAGCAGTCTACATCTCAGTTGCACTGTTCTGAACCAGCTGCAAGGGAAGCTCCACATAAAGCTCATTACAGTAGTCCAGACATGAGGTAACCAATCCATGTGTCACTGTAGCCAAGTTGTCCCCATTCAGGGAAGTGCACAGTTGATGCATCAGCCAAAGCTTTAATTAGGTTCAGCTGGTGTGTCAACTGCGCCTTTACCTGGACAGGGATAACTTTGCTACCAGGAGGACAACCCCATCCAGATCAGGCAGGCTCCTCAGTGCTCAGACCTGGGAAGCTCTTGCCCATAGTCTATCTGTTTTAACAGGATTCATCTTCAGCCTTTTCACCCCACTACTGCATCCAGGCACTGGTTCAGCTTATGCATGGCCTCTCCTGACAGATTTAATAGAACTGAGTGTCATTAAAATACTGATGGCAGTGTGTCACAAACATGATGATTGCTTCCAACAGTTTCATATAGATAAGTGGTTCCCAAACTTTCAGGCCACCTCTACCTCATGCAACTGATTGTGCCACAAATGTTACCAGCAACCTGCTTATGCATAGTCTTGTGCAACAATTTTCCAATGGTGTGGAATGAGTACAGTGGTACCTTGCTTTACAACCATAATCTATTCCGGAGGTCCCTTGGTAAACCAAAACAGGTTGTAACCCAAGGCGCGCTTTCGCCAATGGGGCCTTCAAAAAAAATTTCTCCGTAATCCCCCCCCCCCCCAAAATGGGTTGTAATCCAAAAAAAGGTTGCAAACCAGGACACACAATTCCAGGTTTGACGTGTTTGTAATCCAAAACGTATGCAAACCAAGATGTATGCAAACCAAGGTACGACAGTATACTACTTGTATAATACTAAGTGACTTTAATTTAGCATTGGATGCAACCGATTGTTCTGCTTTTAAAAGTGTTCCCCCCCTTCTTTTTCCTCTTGCCTTGCTTTTTAAAAAAGAAAGAAAGAAAAAATTCTCTATTTTGGTCCTCCTCCCAGTCTTTTTATTTCCTTCACCTGCCACCACCTTCCTTTCCAGCCCTGTTCTGCGGCATCTGATCTGCCCTTTGTAGCAATCTGCTGGCTGAGAGAACCTAGTGACTTCAGAGTCAATCAAGGGTAATTGATAGCAGGCATTCAGGGGCTCCCAGTAGGCAATCGTGGTCACTACTGTGGAAAGAAATATGAGTCAGGTCTCGTGAGTACCAGCCCAAGGCAAGGATCCAGCCTCCCCCGCCCCCGGCCAAATGTCTATTAGCAGGAGGGCTGGTGCATGACATGTGTTTTCTTCTTGGAGGGGTGGAGCAGACAGCAGGATCAACCAAGGAGCTAGTCGAGGTGGAGATGAGACAAGCTGCCTCTTTGCTTCCCAGATGTTGGCTTTCGTTTGGCGCGGATGCAACTGTTAAGTAGACAGTTGTTCTGGAAGCAGACATGCAATGTGAGCTCAGGCGTAGAGTGAGGCTCACAAGGGGAGCCAGAGCCTCACAGTAACAGACACGAAAGTGTCTGCAAGCAGCAGTTCTCCTGCCGGAAGCAGGCATAAGGTCCATGTGGCTGCTTGTAACTTGGTGTGGCAGGAAACAGGGTGCTTTATAATGAAATTTGTAGCTAATAAATGAGCAGTCTGGTTTGGTCAATTGGGAGCATCCACTGGCAAGCTTTCACTTCCGGTCATGGGAACACAGGAAACTGTCTTCTTCTGAGTCAGATCACTAGTCTGATCAGCCAGTATTGTCTACATTGACTGGCAGCTGCTCTTCAGGGTTTCAGCCAGCAGTCTCCCCCAGGCCTACCTGGAATGCTGGGGACAGACCCTCAGATCTTTTGCATGAAAAGCAAATGGCCTACCATTGAGCTACTGCCCTTCCCCATTCTTCAGTTGTTTCACTCAGAAAGTCAGGGGTCATATATTTAAACTTAACTTTTCTCTCTAAAGCTGGACCTCATTATTCTTACAGGGTATATATGCTTTTTTTGCTTTTGTTTTGAGCTGTGTCTTGTTTCTGAATTTTCCTTCGTCCAGACTTTCGCTTGTTTCATGCTTAGAAAGTACTGATCTGAGCACTTTCCACTTGGCCCATGCTTTCTAGGCACAGGTCTGAGTGGTTTCCCCCTTGCTCCAATCCTTTCCAAGGGGAAATCCACTCTTTAGCGACAGAGTGGAACAAACAGCAATCCAGTGGAAAAGTCAGATTTCCAGTTGCTCTGATGTGAGCACTGAAGAGCAGTTTCCCCCTAGAGTAAAGAAATGGGACAAGAGGAAGTGTGGCTAACCCCTAAGTATCTGTAGCTCTGCAAAGTCCAATGGAACTCCAGGCCTTCTGGCGCATGTGAATGGAACCTCCAGATTCAGAGGCAGCATGTGACTAAATGACAGGCTGCTGGGTAGTTGATTCCATGCTCAGCTCACATACGGGCTTCTCAAGAGCACCTGGTTGGGCACTCAGGGCCCAGCCACACTTCTGTTTGTCATGTGATTTCACATAATTTCAAACTATGGCTGAGAGGTGCTTTTTTGTCTTGCCACTTTCCCCAGAAAAACCTGCTCTTTACTGCTAAATTGGAACAAACATCAGTTGGGTTTTCCGTGAATTAACATTTGTTCTGATTTAGCAGTAAACAGCTGGTTTTTCTGGGGAAAGCAATGGGACAAAAGAAATACTATTGGCAGGGCTTTTTTCCCAGCTGGAACTCACCAGAACTGTGTTCCAGAACCTTCTCTCTCTCCCCCCCCCCATCAACATTTTTTTAAAAAAACCTGATTGGCTGGCTATCCGCATGTCCAATTGCAAGCAGGAAAAGGGGTGACCCAACAGGAACTAGCACTCCCTTTTCTCTCCACGTGCATTTTCCTGGAACAGTTCAGGCTTGTTTTGGCCGCCAGCTAATTGCAGAGGCTCCCATTTTGCATGGTAGATCCCAGGATCCAGGAATCTCAGATCAGCTGAGTGTGGGGTGGTGAAGGGTAGGGCTAGGGTATGTCACCTTGTGGAGCATGGCTGCCCCATCCTGCTGCCGAGCCCTGGACCCAGCAGCAGCACCCAGCAGCCTCGGCTGGGCTCCATGAGGCAATGAGGGGCAAGCCTGTGAGAGAAATCTCTGGTGAACATTTTCCATCTTGGAATTATATAATTAAATCATTGAAGGAGCTTGAACCTCTTCTCTCCACACCCCTCCCCCCGTCTAAGATATTTAGCAATGGAAGGAAGCCCCACCAAGCCTATTTATATACTGTAGACTATTATGCAATTTGTTAATGTTAGCATTTATGCACTACATTCACAGATGCTTCTGTTTCATTAAGCTTTTAAATATTACTTTATGTTGCAGTGTGTTGGGTTTCCTCAAGCAAAAAAAAACAGGATGACTTTCTGTGCACTTGGTAGAAGTTATTATTATTACTATAATTATTATTATTAGGGCAGATCATTTCTTTCTTTAGCAACATTTTTGGGTAGTGCCACCATTTCCCTCTTTAACCTACCTATTTTGGGGCAGGAAGGAGAACAAGATTTAAGGTAGTTATAATGATCTGAGAAGAGAAAACACTTTTCTAGAATCCCTACCTTGAAAGAAGCATCCCAACTCCAAGTTGCAATACAGTTTCTTTCCATGACAGTTTAGAGCATGGGCTCTAAGTTATCCATGCAATGGGAGGAGGCCAGATCCAGAATTCAAATTATGAGTGGGCAGAGAGGCTGTTGTCCTACTTTTTTATTTTTATTGGATATATATATATAATTTTCAAATTTTATAATCACAATGATTCATAAATTCAATGCTTTTCCAAATAAGAGGAAACAATATAGACTCCCCCCTGCCCCACCCCTGGATTCCAGTCTTTCCCCACATAATTTCTTGCATCTCATTTTATCTCCAGATTCCCTCTTGTTTATCTTAATTTCCAATTATTTAATTACATAAATGTTATATCAAACCTGCTAACGTTTTAATAGCTTTACAGTGGGTTTTTTTTTTTTTTAAGTCTATAAATTTCTTCCATTCCTGCTCAAACTTCTTCTCATCCTGATCTCTGACCTTCACGGTTATCTTTGCCATTTCAGCATAGTCTTGATAGGTCGCCCAATCCCCTTTCATATTTACTTTTTTAACAGATATCGCTTCTAATGGGGAGAGTCACCATGGTGTTTTAGTTTCCAGTAAGTTTTTATACTTTTCCCATACTTGAATTGATTTCCTTACAATGTGGTTCAGGAATCCCTTGTATACCTTTGTTTTTCCACACCATATATATGCATACCACCCAAATCTATTGTCATGCCCTTCCAGATCCAAAACATCTGTATCCTTTAACAAAATCCATCCCCGTAGCCAGCATAGGCAGGACGCTTCATAATACAGTACAGTTTTAAGTCTGGCAGGGAGAATCCGCCCCTTTCTTTGGCTTCCTTTAACAGTTTATATTTAATTCTGGGTCATCGTCCCCCCCACCAGACAAATTTAGAAATATCCTTTTGCCATTGTTTGAAGTGACTTGCCCCTCTGATCACCTGTATCGTTTGAAATAGAAAAGACATTCTTGGCAATATCTTCATTTTTATCACAGAGATCCTTCCCCACATAGATAGTTTCAGCCTTCCCCATATTTTCATATCTCTCTTTATTTCACTCCACACCTTTGTATAATTATCTTTAAATATATTTCTGGCTGTCAACCACACTCCCAAATATTTCACCATTTTTTTCTACCACCAATTCTGTTGATAGTCTAAATTTATTTATTTATTTTTATTGATATTGTGAGAGGTTAGGGGTTCCTGAGCTTGGTTGGTTGTGTTTAGTTGATTGTGGTGTGGCTTATTTGAGGGATGAGGCGGGCTAGGTTGTTTGGTCAGGTTAGCCATATGCTGTTTTGTTATATTTCCAGATTGCAATAATGCTAAAGCGCTGGGGTATTATTGCAGTACAACTGAAAGTGGAATGATGTGTGGGTGGTCCAGTATAAATCCACCAATAATGCACTATCATTGCACCAGTGATAGCAAAGGGCTGGGGTGCAAGTCTGTGAAGGGAATCCTGCCTGCTCCTCCCTCCTGTGCTGTGTGTGCTGGCAGCATCTCCACAGCTCGTCTTTCTAGCAGAGCTCATGAGGTTGAACAAGTTGTTATGCAGAGACCTGGGAGCACTTTCATTTTAGGTTTTAAAAGAAACTTGGTGTGCATTTGCCCCTAGTTGCTATTTCAATGTATCCTTGCTAGAATACAGTGGTACCTCTGATTACAGATTTAATTCATTTTGGGGTGCCGTGTGCAACCTGAAAAATCCGTAACTAGAGACACATGCGCACGGCACGATAGAGCGCTTCTGCACATGCGCGAGTGGCAAAACCCGGAAGTATACACTTCTCGGTTTGCTGCGGCCATAACCCGAAGATTCCATAACCTGGAGGTTGTTCAACATGAGGTACCATTGTATTGCTGTTTTTTGCATACCACTTTAAAGAATACTTAGGCACCTTGAACTGTGGCTTTGTTTGCTCTTCTATTTCTATTAAGTGTAACAATGGAACTGTTCCTTCTCCCAATAGATATCTGCCATTAAGTGTGGACAAAGTTTTATTGGAGCAGGAGCTCAGGGGAACAGAGTTCCCTTACCTTTATAAAATGATTTATTTATTTTTTGTCCAGGGATGCTGAAACAGATATATACCCTGTGCCTGAGCCAAAAACCCACCAATATCTGTAACCAGTAAAGTTGTGCACATTTCCAATCCATATCATTGTCTGCTTGAGTTTATTAATCACATCTTACATTTAGTTGCTGCCTGGGTGTGTGGGTGGGTGTGGCACTGTGACTGGGCCTGCAGTAAACAAACAATCAAACTTACTTTGTGGTGAGTTTCCCCACCTCTCCCCCCACCCCCCAGAAAAGAAGCATGGCTTCTCGGACCCATGTCTTGAAATCATTTGAAATAATGGGATAAACAGAAGTATGGATGAGCCCTAAGAGAAACAAGATGCTAGATGGTCTGATTCACCTGGGATCTTCTCTGTAACCCCCCACACTGACGCTCCGAGTCTTGTCCATGCTCAGACTCAGGAGGGAACCAAGTGCACACTAGTAGTGTATGTTGTGCAGTTAAACTCCTCTGTCCACTCCACCAGCTGGATCCACTTCCTGATCCCTGCATCAGGGCAACCAAGGCAGTTTGGGCACTAACTCACACCTAAGGTCTGGTTGAAATAAATCTAGAAACTGGTAAGCCCCATGGGTGTGTGATCGTCAGCCTGTATAAATTGGACATTCACAAAATTCAAGCAATGCCATGCCGTGAAAACTTAAATATGAGAACTCTGCACTCATCTGAAAGAGAACATGATGTTCATCTTAACTTCCTTTTTGAATTATTTGGTCTCTAGAGCATTTTCAGAGCCAAAGGTCAGGCTGGGAAGGTCATAAAGAGCAGGGAGGATAAAAAGGGTTTGCTGACTATGAGATGTCTGGGCACCTAGAGATCAAATGGAGAGAGCCTTCCCAAAGGAGACCGTCCCCCCCCCCCATTTTGTTCCTCGATCATTATTTGCTGACATCTTTCTCCTCCCTAGTGGCCAAGGAAACATGAGAAAGAACGTCCCAAATTCAATATAAGCAGTGATGGTGCTTTTGATATTTCCCTCAATTGCCTTTCACATTTGTATGAAAAGTGCTGCTAGCTATATCTGTGCACTGAACAAGTTTCAGTTGGTCCTGCCATACAGAGCTGAACTACATCCACCCAGCTTGAGCAAAACTAGAGAACTAGGGTGATGATGGATTGTAATCATAGTTCCCTATTGTTCTAGAGTAGAGTACTTTGTGATTGAGGTGAGAGCTCATAAGCAGTCTTACCCAGTAGAGATGTTAATAGAACATCCCCCACTCTCCCGCTCTCTCTTCTGTTCCCTTGGCTCCTATCAGTGACAAAACCCAGCCTGTTTTCAACACTGTGACCTTTTCTGCAGAAAAGATGAAGTCTCTACATGGGATGAACTTCAGGAGATATGGCTCCCTGGGGTCTGCCAGCTTGGGGAGCAGAGCATGTGAACGCTAGAAAGATGAGGTCACCTGCCAGCAACAGTACAGAAACATCATCATTGTTAGCTCTGTGAACCTGGCCTCAGCAGATAGAAAACCTCACAATCCTTGAAAGCATCACCTGGCCCAGAAAGTCAGTTTGTTAATACTTTTCTTCCCTGGTGTTTCAAATGCTGCAGAACTCGCTTTAGATCCTCCAACCACCTAAAGAAAACTTGAGGTCCCATGCAAAGGTAACCAAAAACATTGCACCTGGGAGCTGTTGAGTTCCTGGGTTGATACTTTTAGCATCCCTGTCATTGATAAATCAGGACATTATATCATTTAACTTGGGATTTAGTACACCAACACGGTGTAGAACAGAAACAGGGAACAGATGGCCCTCCAGATATTGTTGGGCTACAAATGTCCACCCCTGCCCCCCACGCCTGTCAAAGGGAGAAAGGTATCTACACCAGCCATTTCTTCACTCATAGATACTCTTTGTAAATATCTGCTTTTCAGAACAGAAAGGAAGTTGGGTGTCTAGTCAGTCCTGACATCCAATGAAATGTGGGCATGTTTAAGGAGGAGTGTTCATTTGTGGCCTCCATACAATTTCCCGGAAGGCACATTAGTGCCTACAAGCACCACGTTGGTGACACTTGGCCCAATATACGCTTAGTGAATTATTTTTTACATCCTCGGTGCAGACTCCCAGTCTCCCTTGCCATTGCGAATAATTCAGCGTCCATTGAAAACAGGTAAAGCCAACACGAGTATTGTTTGTTTGCAAAACACAACACTAGCAATTCCCTTGTTGACCCAACAACAAATGATAACCACTCCTTGATGCAATTGTCATTGCAACACACAAAACAGAGGAAGCCGTTTATTTGCTTAATGGCTTGTTGTATAAAGATGCTTAATGTAAAGCAGGATGTGAATATCCTTTTGTCTTGTTTGTGTCAAAACTAATTAACAGAATATGCTTTGTGGTGATGGGGGGGGAGTGATCCATCAATTCCACCCTCTGTGGGTGCACATGGGTGTGTGTGTGGAGTCAGTCATCTTACACATTTAAGAGCAAATCAGATGATGTTTTGGGTGATTCATAATACCATATATTTAATGGTATGACTCCTCTTCTAAAAACAGCCATTTCTAGCTAGCTTAGAGTCTTGCAAATCCCCCTTTGGCACTGGAGGATATAAATTAAGTATAGCAACTGACTCACAGCAGAAACAGGACTTGGGTCAGAGACATTTGTGTTTTCTTTTAAGATGCTGTTGAAGGCAAAGTCTTGCAGCTTACTAGGAAGAAGAATGGTGCTGCTTGCCCTTCTCCAAGAACCAGGAGCTGTGGAGGGCAGCTTCCCCCGCAAGGAAGAATTCCACTGCGGGCTGATCTATTATGGAGGTTTGGCTCCTAACATAGGCTAACTCAAAGAAGTTCATGAAAGGAAATTTTCCCTTTCCTTCATCCTTCCTTGTAGCCACCTGTGCCTCCCAAAAACTTTTTGAGGTGCAGAGGTCATTCTGAATATTGTGGGGTGAAGCAGGCAGGGGGGCTGCTGGAGGAAGAGGACATCACCCAAAACCAGGCTTGGATCCTTAAATAAATTAACCTAAGGAAGTTTACCCCACCCCACATTGTTCTGAAGAGGCTTTTTTGTGCATTGTAGGCTGCTGCTCAGGAGGGCAAGGAGCAGACAAGAAATCTTTAAGTTTAATAATAATAATAATAATAATAATAATAATACCCCACCCACCTGACTGTGTTACCCCAGCCACTCTGGGAGGCTTCCAACAGATATAAAAAATATAATAAAACATCAAAATTATCTTAGGACTCAAGTTGGAAAGTTTGGATGCTTCCATTTCAGCACCTTTCTAGAGGTAATCTTAGGGGCCAAACTGGTTTTGGTTTTCTCTCTATGTGTGTCTCTTTTTGGCTCTGCAGTTTTGCCACCATAAGCTTCTCTTGAAATGCAACAGCTTCAGAGATGTATTTTTTATTTTATTATTACATATTTCTTTTCCATCTTTCCTTCATGGAGCTCAAGAAGGTATGCATGGAAATCCTCCTCTCCATTTCATCCTTTCAATCTCTGAGGTATGGTATTAGGCTGAGAGATAGTGACAGGCTTCCTGGCTGAGTGAGGATCTGAAATCTTATCCCCAAAGTCCTAGTCTAAAACTTTACCACTGCACCACACTGGCTATAAGTGTCAAGCCTGTTGGAGAGGGGTGTGGCCTGCTATTGCTATAACTAAATGAGGTGTGTGTTGACTGCAATATCAGTCGGTAAAATTACAATTCTAAGCAAGCATATATAAATAATTAAGGGCAGATAGAACTGCAGATATATAAATGTATGTGTGTAATCAACCAGAAACATCTAAAATACCTGTTGGAATATGTATGTCTCTAAACCTCACCCAGAGGGACACGGTTTGCTCTGTGGTGTAAACCACTGATCGTTGGGCTTGCCGATCGGAAAGTCGGCGGTTCAAATCTCCGTGACAGGGTGAGCTCCCATTGTTCGGTCCCTGCTCCTGCCAACCTAGCAGTTCGAAAGCATGTCAAAGTGCAAGTAGATAAATAGGTACCGCTCTGGTGGGAAGGTAAACGGTGTTTCTGTGTGCTGCTCTGGTTTCACCAGTCATGCAGACCACATGACCCAGAAAAACTGTCTGTGGACAAATGTCGGCTCTCTCGGCCAGTAAAGCGAGGTGAGCGCCACAACCCCAGAGTCGTCCGCGACTGGACCTCTGGGGACAAGGGTTTCTACAAACTGGTCCCCCACCCTGCAAAAAAGAGCTGTAATGGTTGTATCTAATGTTATTCCTACTCAAAGTACACCCAGTGAAAACAATGGGCATCAATAATTTCATCGAGTCTACTCCATGAACAAATTAGTTGGATGGAAGCTCTATAGTATTCTCCTAATGTTCCTTGTGGGATGGGGAAGATGAATAATGTTGCCCTGAAGGCTACAGCTAAGGCCAGGCATGTCCAAAGTCCATTTTGGGGGCCTAATCCGGCCCACCAGTCAGTTTCATCTGGACACTGTGGAGTTTATTTCCTGGGGTAAAATCCTAAAAAAAGCTGAACAACTTCAATCCTAAGAAAAAAACCGTTTTTTAAAATAATTTTTATTGAATGATTTTATGTTACAAAGAACAATACAACCATACTACCACTAAATATAATTGAGAAATAAAAATTACAGACATTAATATTTAGTTTGTTATTTGTTATTTACCTCCCAAACATTCCATACAAAAACACACATCTGTACAGACACACACACACACACACAATGATAATAATGAAAGTAAATATTTTTCCCCCTTTTATCTTACAAAATCTTTTCTTCAACTTTGACTTCCTGTCAAGTCCCTTAGCATATATTTTATCTTACAATCGAATGTACATGAAACAACAAACCTTTCTATATAAATTTTCCAATACATTCTGAAAACATAATAAATCCTTAATTGTTGTCCACCTCCTTTTAGTTCCTTTATCACTCGAACGCTAGCACAGAGTCAAAACTAATATTGTATTTTTGAACAAATCTTCTATAACCATCCCATTTTTCTGCAAATTTTTGCTTTGAGTTTCTTCTGAGCTTGCTAGTCAATTGAGCCATCTCCTGTTATTTGATTTGCCAATCTGTTATTTTTGGAGCCTTGTGATCTTTCCATCCCTTGGCCCAACAACTTTGGTTGGCCCTTTGGTCGGCCCTCACGGCCCTTCACTTCATCAAATCTGGCCCTCTTTGAAAAAAGTTTGGACACCACTGGCTAAGGCTGAAAACTCAATTCAGTTGACTCAAGGGGAATCCTTGATCGTTATGGGTATGTCGTCTAAGAATAACATGAGCCTGCTGAAGATGGAGGGGCCCCTCTTTGATCTTTTTTCTTCGCAATTATTCTAAGGCATCTCAATTCTTCACACCCCTGTTGCATTCACACAGCCTTACCTTGCATTCCCCACCACTTGCATTCATTAGAAATTTTGATTAAAAGCAAACAAAACCCTAGCTGCAATGAACCCTATCAGCTCAGCCAACTCTCTCTCTCCCCCCGCTCTTCTCCTGACTTAATTTGAGGTCAGTAGTCGGTTGCTGCTCCATAAACAAATGTCAGCAAATTGAATTGAAACTGGGGGGAGGGGGGGAGCTCTTGTGCCTCAGTGTAACCGCGTTAAGGCACGTAGATGAACTTGCCATAATGAGGGGAATTGAAGGATGCATCAGATGGATAACGCTGTTTGTTTGAAGGTTGAGTCAAGGCAGATGGTGCCTTGTGTACCTGCAGGATCTAATTAAAGCAGAGGCGCACAGTATTGGACTTACTGTAAGAAACAAATAAACCAAAAAAATTACTCTATTGGATTAGACTCTGTAGCAAGAGCACAGCCAGCAAGATTATTCCTGTGGCTCAGCATGCCATCAAGCACCATAATCAGCCTGCCCCACTCTTCATTATGCATCCTTATTTTATTAATTATATTGTTATACTACTTCCTCACACAAAACTTGTCTCTCAAAGCAACCCACAGGCAATGAGTAATGCAAGGCAGTGCTGAGTGTAGGCTCTGTTACTTAGATGGAAATAAAAAGCGGGCCAGGGGAAGGGCTACTCTCAGGCCTGTTGTTGTTGTTTAGTTGTTTAGTTGTGTCTGACTCTTTGTGACCCCATGGACCAGAGCACGCCAGGCACTCCTGTCTTTCACTGCCTCCCACAGTTTGGTCAAACTCATGCTGGTAGCTTCGAGAACACTATCCAGCCATCTCGTCCTCTGTCGTCCCCTTCTCCTTGTGCCCTCCATCTTTCCCAGCATCAGGGTCTTTTCCAGGGAGTCTTCTCTTCTCATGAGGTGGCCAAAGTACTGGAGTCTCAGTTTCAGTCAGCACTCAGGGCTGATTTCCTTAAGAATGGATAGGTTTGATCTTCTTGCAGTCCATGGGACTCTCAAGAGTCTCCTCCAGCACCAAAATTCAAAAGCATCAATTCTTTATGGTCCAGCTCTCACTTCCATACATCACTATTGGGAAAACCATAGCTTTAACTATACGGACCTTTGTTGGCAAGGTGATGTCTCTGCTTATTAAGATGCTGTCTAAGTTTGTCATTGCTTTTCTCCCAAGAACTACTACTACTACTACTACTATTATTATTATTATTATTATTATTATTATTATTATTATTATTATTATTATTATTTCTGGTCTCCCTTCCCTTTTTTTAAAACTCTCAGGCCTAGAGACTTTTAAAAAAGGGAAGGGAGACCAGAAATTATTATTATTATTATTATTATTATTATTATTTATACCCCACTCATCTGGCTGTGTTTCCCCAGCCACTCTGGGAGGCTTACAACATATGAAACACAAAACATCAAACATTAAAAAACAAAACATCCACACAAGCAACAAACCAAACAACAAGTCAATAAAAACCAATAATAATAATAACATTCATGACAGATGGCCATCCAACCTCTGCTTAAAAACCTCCAAGGAAGGAGAGTCCATCACCTCTTGTGGGATTCTATTCCATTGCTGAACAGCTCTTACTGTCAGAAAGTTTTCTGAATGTTTAGTTGGAATCTCCTTTCTTGCAACTTGAAGCCATTGCCTCGAGTCCTACCCTCCAGAGCAGGAAGAAAAAAGGATGCTCCTGCTTCCATGTGACACCCCTTAAGATGGCTATCATATCTCCTCTCAGTCTCCACTTTTCCAGGTTGCATCACACTGTTGACTCATGTTAAGCTTGTGGTTCACCATGACCCCTAGATCCTTTTCACATGTTCTGCTAGTAAGCCAGGTGTCCCCCATTCTGTATTTGTTCATCTTGTTTTTTTCTGCCTAAGTGCAGAACCTGACGTTTGTCCCTATTGAGATTCATTTTGTTAGCTTGCGCCCAGTTCTCCAATCTGTTAAGGTCATTTTGAATTCTGATTCTATCTTCTGCGACTTTAGCTACCCCTCCCAGTTTGTTGTCATCTGCAAATTTGATGAGCATCACCCTCAGTTCCTTCGTCCAAGTCATTTATAAAGATGTTGAATAACAAGGGGCTCAGGACAGAACCCTGCGGCACGTCTTCTGTCTCTTTTTTCCAGGGTGACGAGGAACAATTAATGAGTACTATTTGGGTTCAGTCAATCAACCAGCTACAAATCCACCTAACAGTTACATCGTTCAACCCACATTTCACCAGCTTCCTCGCGATAATATCATACGTGACTTTGTCAAAAGCCTTACTGAAATCATGATACACTATTTCTCTGATCCACCAAATTTGTAATTCCAACAAAAAAAGAAATCAGATTGATCTGATGGGATTTATTTTGGGGTCTTAGTCATCACAGCATCCTTTTCTAAATGTTCACCGACCGACTGTTCAGTTATCTGTTCTAGGGCCTTCCCTGCTGTCAATGTCAAGCTCACCAGTTAGTAGTTACCTGGGTCTTCCTTCCCCCCTTTTTTGAACAAGGGGATGACATTTGTCTACCTCCAGTCTGTAGGGACCTCACATGTTCTCCAAGAATTCTCAAAAATCATAGACAAAGGCTCTGAAATTATATTCACAAGCTCCTTTAGTACCCTCGGATGCCGATCATCAGGCCCTGGAGATTTGAATTCATTTAATGTATCTAAGTGTTCCCTTACTAGCTCTTTTCCTATCTTGGGCTGCAGCTCCCTCCTTACATCATTTATTCTGTTATCACCAGGTTGGACACTGCTTTCCTTTTAGGTGAAAACGGAGGCAAAATAGGTGTTGAATTGTTCTGCCTTTTCTCTGCCACCCAATAGCATTTCTGCATCTTCCCCATGCAGAAGACCTACCACTTGCTTGTTCTTCCTCTTACTTTGGACATAACCAAATAAACCTTTTTTTATTATTTCTAACCTCTCCTGCCTCCCACTTTTCTTTCTTGTTCATATTGCCTGCATTTGGGCCTTCAATATTTCTCCTTTTAGAAACTCCCATCGTTCTCGGACTCCCTTCTCATTGAGTATTTCTGACCATGGGATAACACCCAGTAGCTCATTCAATTTTTCAAAATTGGCCTTCTTAAAGTCCAAATGTGTATCCGACTACACTCAGTTATCCCTTGCTTCTGTATTCTGAAACCCAGGAGAACATGATCACTTCCTCCAAAGTTTCCAAGTACTTCCACTTCATCAGTCAGTTCCTCCCTATTGGTGAAGACCAGGTCCAAGATAGATGATCCCCTTGTTGGTTCTTCCACCTTCTGGGAAATGAAATTGTCAGTGAGGAAATGGAGGAATTTGTTAGACTTTACACTCTTGGCAGAGCTTGAGTCCCAACAGATATCAGGCAAGTTGAAGTCCCCCATGATTGCTATTTCTCTCCTTTTTGAATGTTTAGTAATTTGTTCTAGTAAGGCATCATCAAAGCATTCAGTCTGTCTTGGCAGTCTATAGCATTCACCCACAGTAAAGTCACTGTTGTTTCTCTCTTCTACAATTTTTACCCATGTACTCTCAATCTGCTTTTCATACTCTAGGTCATGGATTTATTCACAAGTGTAAACATCCTTTATATATCCTTATATATGCTGCTACTCCTTCTTTTCTGTTTGGTCTATTCCTTTCGAACAGGTTATGCCTCTCAATTCCTACATTCCAGTCATGAGTCTAATCCCACCAAGTTTCAGTAATGCCTGCCAGGTCATATTTCCCACCCTGTATTAAAAGCTCCAGTTCATCTTGTTCGTTTCCCATACTCTGTGCATTTGTGTAGAGACAACTGAAACTATAAGTTTTCCCTACACCTTCATCCTTCCTGTAGTTTCTTGTCCTTTAGCAGGTTTCTGGAGCACCACCTCAGTTTCATGAAGCTTTTACCCCCAGTGCCAGGTTCTGTTTTGTTGTACGTATTGTTTTCTCCCTTCTCCTCAAGATTTAGTTTAAAGATCTCCTGATTAGATTCTTAAGAATCTTGGCAATCACATTCTTGCCAACTGCTGTGATGTGAGGCTCATCTCCTGCTAGAAGGATCAAGGAAGTGGAGACCATGATCCAAGAAGCCAAATTGTTCCTGATGACACCACCTGCACAGCCAGTGGTTTACCTCAAGTATTTTCCTCTCTCTTCTTGGGCCTAAAATTGCTGCACCTTCTCTTCCAGCAAGACAACTAGCTTGCACTTGCTACAAGTGTACTGTTGCTTGTTCTCTGGCAGAATGACAAAGATGGCACAGGTGTTACAGATCACTGCAGCTCCCTCGCCTTCCATGTCTCTGGTCCTATGCACACTGAGAGACAGAGTTCTGGGCCTCCCCCTTAAACTCTCCTGCTAAACACCCTAGTTTGCGAGGTCTGTTCACAACCTCTGCTGTTAACTGGAATTAGGGGGAGTGGGGCAGATTCTTTTATGTATTACTCGGAATTTGCCAAGGCTTTGTTTTACTACACCCTCACAAGTGAGGAAAGTGCTATTGGAAAATGGAAAATGAAATGAATAACAACTGCGTATTCAGGACTTATTAAGCGAAATAGAGGAGAAGAGTTCGCCTGAGCTGTACTGGGGCTGGGTGACTTTGAGACTAGTCGAATTTGCAGTGTATTGTCTTAATGAAAGATCTCAAGCCAGAATTTGAATTTATGTTTGAAAGGCTGGAATTGATGGTTGTAATCAAGGAAAAGTCATGGAGGATTGAAGTGAGTAGGCCTGAAGAAGCGGATATATTAGTATAAAGGCTCCCCTGGAATTATAAGTGGCAAGATAAATTTGCCCTGAGTTTTATCAACAAAGGAAAGGAGGGGGGCAAGTTTTTAATGGCTGGATTTTTCCAGGGAACATGGTAAAATCTCCTTTCTTACACAATGGGCCTGATGCAAAAGCCTTATCTCCAACGGAATGTAAATAATGGCCTTGAGATGTTGTAAGGCAATAACAAAGACTGAGACAATCTGGCTTGCATATGAAAGGATGAGTCTTCACAGATGAAAACTACCAGGGATGAGAAAATGGAATTATGCAAGTTGAAAAGAAGAATGAAAGATTTAAATTACTATAACCTCACTTGTTGTCATTTGATATAATTCCTCTATGCAGGAGTTGGTAAAGGGACAGCTGAAGGACAAGAAATTTGCTAATAAATGAATGTTAATTAGAGATAACTCTGTAAAATAAGAACAATGCGGGTTGAATGTGGTAAATGTTAGGTGAATTTTGTAGCTGGTTGACTGACTGAACCCAAAGAGTACTCATTAATGGTTCCTCGTCATCTTAAACAGGAAGACTCAGATGCACAAATATAGGGTGTGGGACACCTGGCTTACTAGCAATACATGTGAAAAGGATCTATGGGTCTTAGTGGACCACAAGCTTAACATGAGTCAACAGTGTGATGCAGCAGCAAAAAAAGTGAATGCTATTCTAGGCTGCATCAGCAGAAATATAGTGTCCACATAGAGGGAAATAATAGTCCCACTCTATTCTGCCTTGGTCAGACCACACCTGGAATACTTTGTCCAATTCTGGGCACTACAATTTAAGAAGGATGTCGACAAGCTGGAATGTGTTGTAGAGGAGGGCAACAAAGATGATCAAGGGCCTGGAAATTGGTCTTAGGAGAAATGCTTGAAGGAGCTGGGTATGTTTAGCCTGAAAAAGAGGAGACTGAGAAGAGATATGATAGCCATCTTCAAATAACTTAAGGGCTTTTACATGGAAATGGGAGCATGCTTGCTTTCTCCTTCTCTGGAGGCTAGGACTCAAGGCAATGGCTTCAAGTTGCAAGAAAGGAGATTCCGACGAAACATTCAGAAAACTTTCTGATAGTAAGAGCTGTTCAGCAATGGAACAGATTCCCATGAGAGGTGATGGACTCTCCTTCCTTGCAGGTTTTTAAGCAGAGGTTGGATGGCCATCTGTCATGGATGCTTTAGCTGAGATTCCTGCATTGCATGGAGTTGGACTAGATGTCCCTTGGGCCCATTCCAATTCTAAGATTATGAATTGGAATATATCTGAGAGAGTGGGAAACCAGTCTTTGGAAAAAATGTACTAAATTAATTTTAATTTGGTTTTGATGTGTTATAAATTTGAAATTGAATTGGCAGATAAATGGGAGCTGAAAACAGGGAGCCCTCCAAGTAGGTGGGGTTCTCAAGGAGAGCAGGAATGAGTATTGCAAATTTCAAAGGAAGGAAAAGTTTTTAAAAGTCCAAGTACTGAGCTCACGTTTGGGCTTTCATCACTAGGAAGTATTGGTGTACCTGACCACAAAGTCTTATCCTTCCTGTCATCTTCTCAAACTATTCATTTTTGTATTGTGCAGGGGCAGGGGTATCATTTGAGTATATTGGGAGGGGTGATGCAGTCCCAGAAGCATGAGGGAACTAGTTCTCACTGAACTAGTTCTCTCCACCTCTGTCTCTAGGCTATTGAACTTTAGATCGCTATGTATGGTACCTTAATGTTTGGTCTTTAGGGGGAAATAGCAGCTGTAGGAGGGAAGTGATTCCAGCTGTGGTGCTGAGAAGGGTGGAGAGATTAAAACCATTTAGCATTATTTCCCCTCTGAACCACTTCTCGCTATTATTGGATCTCCAATAATCTTCTCTAGATGTTCCCTTATATCAGGGAGGGAGGGAGGGAGGGAGGCCTGGGTTCAAACCCCCACTCAGACATAACATTTTATCAAGAGAGCTTGGGCCAGTTCTGTGCCTGCCAGCCATGCCCCTCTTCTCTCTCAAGGTAGTGCCATTCCATTTCACTCTCTACTTGTTTTCTTTCTTTTCCCCATTGGCATTCAACATTCTGTGGTGACCGAGTCCTTGATGATTGTTCCCTGGTGGGGGGAGGGAGGTCTAATAATGTGTTTTTGGTTGTAGTTCTGCAGAACTTGGGGTTCCCCCAAGTATGCATACCCTCCTGTTTCTCAGTGGCTTTGTTTTGGCTATATAGCCTTTGATACTCACTGCCTAAGTTTGCTTTTAGAGGTAAGAAGCACTTGTCATTAAAAATAAAAGTACACTGTGCTGTTCACAACATTGGTAAGCCTGCTCCATTGGACTGTGGTACTTGCATTTTGCAGCACACTCCCCACTCTGTGTGTTCCATGATTTCAGGGTCTTTCTGTTCTCCCATGCAAATTGTAGCTAGGTTGAATGTGCAGCAGTACAAAATATTGTTAACTCCTGGTTATCCAGATATTTTAGATTCCACTTGCCATTCCTATGTAGGAAGCTGTTCAGTTTTGCTATCATAAATGTGGGGAAAGGAAAACAAAGGAACATAAATGCACATCTGTTAGCATGATTGGTTGGTTGGATGCTAGATTCTCTCTCTCTCTCTCTCTCTCTCTCTCTCTCTCTCTCTCTCTCTCACACACACACACACACACACACAGACACGCACGCAAACACACCCCATTATATATCCCTTCCTCCATGGAACTTTGGGGTATACATAAACAGCAGCAGCAACACCAAGACAACCCTAGGAAATAAATCAAGCTGAAAGATGGTATCTGTTTTAGTGAACATTTGGGCCCATTTCACTTAGTTCCATGCTACTCCATACTAAGAAAAGCCCTGCTGAATTATGCGAAAGGCCTATCTAGGCAAGCACTCTGTTCTCACAGTGGCTATCTGGATTCCTATGAGAAGCCCATAAGCAGAACCTGAGTGCAACAGCCCTCTCTCCACTTGGCAACTAGTTTTGAAAAGCATACTCTTTCCAGCAGTGGCAGAACATAGCCGTTGTGGCTGGTAATCATTGGTAGCCTTATCCTCCATGAATTTGTCTAATCCTCTTTGAAAGCCATCCAGCTCTCTCACACCCATTCTGGAAATTTGCTAAATATAGGGTTTCTAAGTAAAACCTTATTTTGGTTTTGGGAGAGAGATTACGCATTAATTTGGGTTTGTTTTCTGATTTCCCTAGTCACTTTTCTGTCCATGTGCCAACTTACTTCAGCAGCAGTCTGTTTAATACTGATTACTATTTGATTACTAAAATGTCCACAGATCCATCCCACTTCTGAACTTTTAGTTATGATCTAAACCTAACAAATGAAATCAGATTATCTCTTTAGCTTCTGTTACTTCTCTTTTCTTCCTTTTTGATCAAATGGGAACATTTCCTAAGTGTCTGGAAGGCAGAAACAGCAGATGTGTGTGACTCAGGATGCCTTGTTAAAGGCAGCTGTGTATCTGGGGAAACTGACGAAGCTCAAGCAGTGGGGAGTGCTGCACTGGACTCTGTTTATACCCCTTCCTTTTATAGCTGGCTTGAATAAAGCATTTTTGCTATTGTCTGCAGCGGAGCCCTTTGGATCCTCTCTTGATACAGTGGAAGCCAATCCATCAGGGCAAATATGGCATTGTTCCACCAACCTCATTCTACCCCCAGCCAGCCCCCACCCTGCCTACCTTCTTCCTTACAACCACTTTTGGACATGGCACCACCACCTGTCATCTTCCTTAATCTCAGTGTTGCCACAGTAGGGAAGAGGATGAGGATAAAATGGGGGAATGTGTTGGCTCTGCCTGTCAGTGCCTCTGGCTCCCCCTACTGTTGGCCTCTCTGCATTCTGTCCTACCACTCCCACCATCCTCCAGTGTTTATAGATGTGGATTTTAAAGGTTTACAGCAGAAATGGGAACTTGTAGCCCTGCAGATGTTGCTGGACTTCAGCCCCCATCAATCCCAGCCAGCATGGCCAATGTTCATTCACACTGATGGACGTATTAGTCCAAGAACATCAGGAAGGCCACAGGATTCTCATTCCTGTGAATCCATAGTGAATCCCCACTATGTTTATTTCAAATAGAATCCTACCAAGTCCAGTGGAAGTTGCTAGGAAGTGCCCTGGCTTGGCAATGCTGTGTCACAAAAAGCAGTTTCTCAAAATGTATTGAGACAGCAAGTCTAGTTCTAAGTTGGGAAGCCTTTCTCTAGAGCTGTATCACGCAGGTGGGACTTGAATATTGTGCCATACAAAAAAAGAAAACCCTGAACCTAGAATATTAACTTTTCAGGGAGAAAGTCTTGAGCCCAGCCTTTTGCCTGGTACACTTATTTTCTATGTGCAGGGAATTACAATATTCTCTCACACGCTATCCTCTTACACACTATAAAGCTGAGCTAGAACCTTTCTCCCTGACAAGACAGTTTTCTACACAGAAGGTTTGTTCATTTGGCTGGTTGATTGATAAATATGGAAGAATATTCCACCATGCAGCCTTCACCAACCTGATGCTCTCCAGATGTTTTGGATCACAGCTGGCTAGCGCTTATGGGAGTTGTAGTGCAAAGCATGTCGAAGGCACCAGGTTGGCAAAGACTGACATAGTGTGACCCCCTATCTTAGTCTGAAACTGCACAACCCAGACACAGGTTGATTATTTAAAAAGATTATTGTTGAAATTTGACATACAATAAGGACTGTTTAGAATGTTAAGTAGACCAGAGAGCAGATAGAGCTTTTCTCACTGAAGTGAATGGCATTTGCTTGTGTTTCATGCCAGGGACCAATTTCATAAATGTGATCTCCCATCAGCAGTCTGAAATTGTCTAGTCTAGTTAGCATCTGCCACCTCATTTATATATTAACACTGGCCCCTTCTTCTGACAATTAGTAATGCTATTAGTAAATGCCTTTATCAGTTCTGTAATTCTTGACAGTCCATTTGTTCATTATTCTTTCCTAGGCCTTCAAGGGGGCCCTCATGAGCTCATACTGGTGCTCAGGGAAAGGGGATGTAATTGAGGACTGGTGTCGGTGTGATCTAAATGCTTTTGACGAAAATGGACTCCCCAGCTGCAGCCCTCTCCTGCAGCCTGTGTAAGTATCTTTTTACAGACAGACTTCTTCTACACAGTCAAAGATCCCCCCCACCCTTTGTGTGTGAATTTTTAAAAACATGATTTCCAAGGAGCTGCAGGAACACCCATGTTCACAAAAAAGTAGGTTGATCCAAATTATTAGGATGATATAAGCAAAATGTGGCGTAAGTCTGTGTCATAGCATGGAGAAAGCCCTGAGTTTTATTCCTGACATTTTCTGATAGGGCTGGGGGATACTAGAGAAAAGCAAATTGATTCTCTTCTCTATTTTTTATAGTAATCTAGCCAACACTTACTTGTAGCCTTTTTGTTAGCTCCACCCCTAAAAGCTGAGCCTTTCTGTTTATTATTCTCTCCCAACTTGTTGAGACAATATGTCTGCTATTTGGCTCTTTCATTTCTATTCATCATGTAAATGGTTCCTGCATGAATAAAGCCTTTGAACTCCAGAAACTGTAAGTGATTACTTCAGTATAATTAACCCTGCTGTCTGAAATCCCAGAGAGTTGCTGCCAATCAGTCTAGGCAATACTAGGCTAAATGGACCAGTGATCTGACTCATATGGACCACTCATACAGACAAAACCTGGTAGACAGAGGAAGTGTGGTTTCCACCAGTATAGACTTCTTTTGCCACACATTTGAAAAAGAGAGAGAGAGAATACAGTGGTTTTATAAAGATGGTAAGAAGGTAAAACTTGATTCTGATTACTAATGAAAAATGCATTCTTATACATGAAAGCAGATTAAGCATATAGGTGGTCCTAGGTGGTTCAGGGAAACCATAGGCCAGGCCTATGTGGCACTGGACAGGCACTGGTCATATTCAGTACAATATAAGGCAGCTTCCTATGTGTCTGCAAGCAGAAGATCTGCACAGATAAGCTCCTATTGTGTTGATCTGTGCGCACAGATCCTAAAAAATACTGGGGGGGGGGGAGCAACTTAGTTTGATTCATATTTTAATGCAAACTTCCCTACTTGAGACTGCCCATAACAACATGTAAACAAAAATACAACTAACCTTTGAAATTTGCACTTCTCCAAATTTTGTGAAGCACTTCTGCACAAAAATGAACATTACGAAGGCAAAATGTGTATAATAATGCATATATTTAGTGAAAATGGCACACACAAATGCATTGTATTAGGATGAGCTGCTTGCAAAAAACGCATTTGCGTACATAAATGGTTTTTTGTTTGCAGCTGTACCAAAGGAAAGAAACTGGTTTCCAACCTGCCTGTCTTTTTCTGTTTGTCCCAGGTTGCGGCTTTCCCCCAGTGTGGAACCTTCTAGCACTGTTGTCTCCTTGGAGTGGCTGGATGTCCAGCCAGCCATCGGAACGAAAGTCTCGGACTACATCCTCCACCACAAGAAGGTTGATGAGTACACAGACACTGATCTCTACACAGGTGAACAGAGAGAGAAGGGTGGCCGGGGGGCGGGGGGCGGACGGACAGATGGATGGATGGACAAGAAGGAAACCCTTGTCTCTCGCCATAGTGCAAATTCTGGGACTTGGTTGGTTTGTTTTCAATAACAAGGGCAAGAACCTTGTTGGAAGGGGTTTTTAAAATGTGTTTTTCCCCAGAAGGTGACAAAATTTCAATTGTTGTGCTAGCTGTTCTGCATTTTTTAAAAAAGAAAAAGATGGGATATACTTACAGAAGAATGGTTTCATGTTGCAAAGGTATCTCCCAGAATCACAAAACTCATCTCTTTCACTTGGATTTGGATATCAGCTCATATTTTAGACTCTTCGCAGGGAAGTGCCCCTCAGTCTTTAGCCTCTCAAATAAGTATCATAGTGCAATACATCAGACATCAGTGAGACATCAGCTAACAAAATACTGTATCATCAATTACATGCTGATTTTCTTCGCAAACACTCAAGGTGGTTCATCATTTCCTAATCATGTGTTTATTAACCTTCTGAGCATTCTTGGGGAGGGAGGGTATGCTCTAAATGTATAGTGTGTATATAGCTTGAGAGACCTGATAGGAAAGGAAAAATGTATGGAGCTACAAGAGGGAAAGAAGCAAATACAGGTGACCACTCCTGGGCGTGGGAAATCACACTGGACCCTGAGGTTTATGCCAACTACTGATCAGTAACTATCACACCTTTCTTGGCCAACTTGATGGAGAGACCAGTGACAGTTCATCTGCAGGCACTCTTAGATGAAAGTGAATTAACCCTGGTTGGCCTGATAGATTACCTTATTCAGGAGAGGAACAAGGGAAATGGGGAATGTGACCCTGCAACTTTGTTGATTCTTCTGGGTCTCTTAGCAGCTTTTGATACCTTTGACCACAGTATTCTCCTGGATCATCTCCATGAACTGAGAGTTGGGGAGCACTCTGATTGTGCCTCAGCCCCCTAGCAGTTACTCTGCAGAGTGCCAAAGACTTTTTTTTCTTCCTAGCCCTGTTTAATACCTATGTGAAGATGCTGGAGGTGGGTGATCATTAGGAGATTTTGGAGCAAGATTTCACCAGCATTCTGATAACATGCAGTTCTTGTTTCTCTGTACCATCTGAATTGGGAGAGACTATGAATGTCATAAACCAGTGAATGGGTGCAGTCATTGATTAGGGCTAATAAACTGCAACTGAACTGACAGAGACCCTATGCATAGGCTGGTGTGTGATCTCCTACTATCTCACCTCTCCATCTGAGATAACCAGGTGAAAACAATCTATCTATCCATTCTATCTTGGCCAAAGTATACATAAGAACAGTACTACCAAAACTGAATGCCATTGCTTTATCCAGTGAGCATAGAAGGGCACCCAAGGTTTTTCCAGGCAGTCTCCCATTCATGACACAGTATCCATTTCCTGAGACACACATCCCACATTTGTCAATAGCAAAGCACTTCCAAAATAGAGTGCTAGATCTCCAGTAGATTTTCAGAAATTCTCTCGTTTTGCTGGTTACTAGCATGGTTAGGTTTCTGGGCCTCCTCTAAAGAGCCATGTAAATCAAAATGCCTCTGAACATGAGCAGAGCACTTCATGTAATCCCAGCTCGCTCTGACACAGTGCCTTGAATAGATTGGTCACAGCTTTTCATCAAGTTCCAAAATACTCCGTTCTGCTCATCAGCTAAGCATGCATGTTACCTAAGATGGCAAAGAACACAAAGTCCTGCATGATGTGTCCTTGGATCTTTGGGGGTTGTTTGAAGATAAGAATGAATTGTAAGGGATTAATCATTCCTTAATTGTCCTTACTTCCCCCTGTCCAGGATTTTTCCTTCTGAAACATCCATTCAGAGATGAAGGGCTGGATGGGTCATTATCTAACCCAATATGGCAGTTCTGCTCTTTGCAAATACTTTGGCATCTTTGGGCTCATGTTGCTTTTTGCAGCTTAGTCCCATCCCCTCTCCCCTCTCCAGGGGAAATTCAGTACTGTACGTGCCACAAAGCCAGTCTCTGGCATGTTTAAAGAACAGACCTAGCTCTGGAGGGGATATTTATGAGGTGCTAGTGGACAGATCGAGGATGGGTTTCTTTGTTTGTTTGTTTGTTTGTGGTGGTGGGGTCTACAACCTTTATGTGCAGTTTGGCAGGTTCTACCAAAGGAACCTAGAGGGTATCACAGCCCAAGATCTCAATGTCGGTCGGTCTCAATGTCCCAGAACCTTGTGAACCCTTGAACACTTAGGATTGTTTCCAGAATCATATAACATTCAAACATTCCTCTTACCACTGTCAAACAGGTTTAATTTTCAGCTAGATCTTCCTCTCAGGTGGGAATGGGGCCAGGGCAACTTTCAGGACATGCTATATATGACAATTTCCCCTGAAACTTATATGCAGAAAAACTCCCCTCTCCTCCACCACCAAAGTTTCCAAGACTAGGTGAGGAGCTAGTATTGAACCATTAGGGATAACCTTTCCCAACCTGGTGCTCTCTAGATGTTATTGGGCTACTGGCTGTGCTGTCTAGGGCTGATGAGAGTCATAGGCTACTAACCCTGATGACTGTGTTCTGCCTCTCCTGTTGGAAGCAGTACGCTTTTCAATACCAGAATCCGCAGGAGAGGAGAGCACTGTTGCACTCAGGTCCTGCTTACATGCTTCCCATAGCCACCTGGTTGGCCACTGGGAGAAGAGGATATTGTAGTGGATGGGCCAGTGGCTAGATCCAGCAGGCTGTTCTTTCATTCTCATGTAATCCAACAACATTTTGAGGGCAGCAGAGGAAGGAAAGCTAATTTGGGATGATATATGTGTGGTCACCCTGTAGAGCTGGAGGAGAGAAATCCATAGGCATAAGGGGTGGAGGATAAGACAGGGGAAAGTCAACATACAATTTAAATATATAGACCAGAAATGGGGAACCTGTTGCTCTCCAAATGGAGTCCAATGCATATTCTCATCATCCCTCATTCTCAGGGGAGCACCAGTAGAATGATGAACTTAACATGAGTCAGCCTCATGATGCAGGAGCAAAGAAAAGCTAATGTAATTGTAGGCTGCATCAATAGAATTGTAGTGTCTAGATCAGAGGGTTTCAACCTTTTTAAGTCCACGGCTCCCTTGACCAACTCTATTCTTTCTGTGCCCCCGCTGTGGTGCTCAGGAGCCCAGTTATGTCATCCCTTGCCTGCAGAGCTGGCAACCTCCACCCTTTTCCAAACACCCTCCTTTGTGGAGTATTCCCTCAACCTCATCTCCTCTCCCCTCTGCTTGGGAATCTTCTGGGCAGCTGCTGCTGCCGCCCCTGGTCTCTGAGCTGCCCCCCTCTCTGCCCCAGAGAGCTGCCTCCTCACACTGCCCCACAAGGGTCTGGGGAGAGGATGTTCCCAGTCTTAGTGGCCCAACAGAGACTGGCCAAAGTTTAACGCTCTCTGCTGCCTTGGTCAGACCCCACCTGGAGTACTGTTTCCAGTTCTAGGCACCACAGTTTAAGTATATTGACAAATGAACATGTGCAGAAGAGACCATGAGGATGATAAAGGGTCTGGAAATCAAACCTTATGAGAAACGCTTGAGGGAGGTGGGTATGTTTAGCCTGGAGAAGAGAAGCCTGAGGTGGTATGATAGCCATTTTCAAATATCTCAAGGGCTGCCCCATGGAAGATGGAGCAAGCTTGTTTTCTCTTGCTCTGGAGAGTAGGACCCAATCCAATTGATTCAAACTACAAGAAAGGAGATTTCGACCAAACGTTAGGTACAATTTTCCACCTCAGGAGGTGGTGGACTCTCCATTGCTGAAGGCTTTTAAACAGAGATCAGATGGCCATCTGTCAATGATTCTTTAGCTGTGATTAGATGACCTTTGGGCACCCCTTCCAAATCTATAATTTTATGATGCTTTCAATGGCCACTTGTAGGGAGCAGGACTCTGCCCACGGCAGCTGAAAACAGCCCTGCTTGCATCCAAATCTATTGAGTGATAGTTGTGGAAATGTGTCCTGAACAACAGTGCATCAATATGCTGCACAGCCAAATGGTGCTCTTTGCTTGCAATGGAAAGCCTGCCTCTGTGTGTGAATATATTGCAGGCCACAGAACAACCCAGCCCATTATGTCACAGTAGAAACAGGCTCCACAACTGAAAGAAAGGGAGTGTTTTTTTTTACAGGGTGAGGTACAAACTGAATGGCTTACAAGCATCTGGAATTAATATTAGGCTTGGGAAAAAATGTTTTTTTGTCACACCAATGCTCCTCTGGTAGAAGGGTGAGACCCTCTAAAGGAGGGGGGAGGGGCTGGAGAACAGCGCTAATTCTGTACCCCTGTGCTATATTTCACAGACTTTAGATTAAAAAATGTGGGGAAAATGGATGAGGTTTGTAATGATTAAGATATGCCATGTCTGCCATACACATCTAAGACAATGAGTAGTTTTCTCTAAAGCAGTCAACAGTTTTGGGACTGCACCACTTCAGGCTGTAGAAAACTAGCATGCTGGTCTAGGCACGTTCTCCCTGACATCTATACTTCATTCCCACTGAAGCTGTAAATTAATATCTGAGCTGGGTTGGAGACTCATCTTCCAGGTCTTCCACCAGACAAACCAAGTTCATAGTTCTACATTTGGGAAGGAGAAACTAAATGTGCAGGTATAGGATGGAGAAAAGTGCATGTGAAAAGGATATTAAGATTGTGGCCTTATCACATTCCGAATATGTGTCAGCAGTAGTAATGTGTAGGAGTAATAGTTGGCATTCACGTAATACCAAGCCACAGTTTATTAAATTATGGTTTGTGAAGGTATGGCTTGGCGTTATCCATGACCCCTGTCCAGCAGCTTAACTGTGGTTAAACCAAGCAAGCTAGCTTATTCCAACCACCCCATTCATCCTTGAGAGTGTTGTGTCCCACTCCCCATCACACAAGCCTCCCACTGGGATAAGTGTAGTTGCTTCCAGTTGTTTCCAGTGCACCTTCCCAATCTCTTGGATACTGTATTTGTGTCCTGGAAAGAGTTGGGGGAGGGAACAAGAGAGGCAGCAGAGAGGGAGGAGTATTTTGGCCAAGGTTGAAACTATATGCCTAAATAATCCATTGAATCATGTTTTCCGCAAGGCGGTTCTAGTTCATCTGACCAGTAAATTCTTTTTTTGGCTGCAGCAGGTTCTGGGCATTGCTGCTGGTTCCCCATCACTCAGGAGGTTATTTTAGGTAGGGGCCTTGCAGTGGGTGGGGTGTTGTGTGTGTGTGTGTGTGTGTGTGTGTGTGTGTGCATGCTGCTTTGTGCTTGGGTTGTTCTGGAAAGTCTGTTCTGGTGATATGAGCCTTGGAGAGAGGAGATAGAGAAACTTGGCACATTTGATGTGTGGGTGCCAGAGAGGTTATGGCCAGTGTTGGCCATACTCAGAGCAGACATATTGAAAGTAGTGGGCATGACTATTCAGGTACATTAATATCAGTGGGTCTACTCAGAGTAGTACTAACACTGGCCATATCCCATTGAGTGGCATGTGTGTACACATGTGTCCTGTTATATATCTCAAGAAAATAAATGGTGCTAGAATGAGAAGAACAAAATAAGTTATCTGATATATTTCATCAGGGGGAACAAACATAGTACTCTCCAGATATTGTTGGACTTCAACTCTGACAACTCCTTGGTTACTAACAGTGTTGACCAGAGCTGATGGGAGTTGTAGTCCCACATCATATGGAGGGGCACCATGTTGGCTAGTCCTGCATCACATGGAACTTGGGCTATCTCCAGTGGTAGAGGGCAGAACATTTTCCATTCATTTATTGCTCTGTCCATTAGTAACATGAATTTATGTCAATTGCAAATAAATATTAGGTTAGTTGAGAAGTTTTCAAAGTTTTTTGGTTTATTCTTCTTCTCCTTCTCCTTCTTTCGTGATCACTCATAGCCAAGTAAGATGGTCTCCATGAACACAGTCTTAACAGTGAGTCCATGAGTGACTGTGGATGCCAGTTCTGGATCCACACGTCCTTCTACAGTGGGGACATAGGTCTCTGGGCAGGAGTTGATCATGGTGAGGGTTTGCCAAGTGTGCCTGACTCTTAGCATGTTTCTCCCTTTTGTCCTGAGTTCAAGCGTCTTCAAAGCCCATGACACCTTTGGTAAAGGCTGTTCTCCAATTGGAATGCTCACAGTCCAGTGTTTCCCAGTTGTCGGTGTTTATATTACTTTTTTTTTTAGATTTGCCTTGAGAGAGTCTTTAAATGTCTTTTGTTGACCACCAGGATTACGCTTTCCATTTTTAAAATTTGGAATAGAGTAGTTGCTTTGGAAGACAATAATCAGGCATCTGCACAACATGACCAGTCCAACGAAGTTGATGTTGAAGAATCATTTCTTTGACACTGGTGATCTTTGCTTCTTCCAGTACACTGACATTAGTTCGCCTGTCTTCCCAAGTGATATATAAGATTTTTCAGAGACACCGTTGATGGAATCTTTAAAGGATTCCAATGCACAGTCTTCGCAGTAAGGCTCTGTTCCGATGGCATGAGTAGTCACGATGACCGGTAGATTCTTATCTGCGTCAGCCTTCATCCGCCATCACAGCTGTTGTAACACACCAACACTTTATAAAAATATCTTCTAATGTACCTATTTTTGCAAAGTATTATTTCCCTTAATATTTATATTTTTGAATGTTTTTAGTCATTTTTTTGGGAATGTCTGTATTTTGGAGTGTCCTCCCCAAAATGAATACAGTGGTACCTCAGGTTAAGTACTTAATTCGTCCGTTCTTAACCTGAAACTGTTATTACCCTGAAGCACCACTTTAGCTAATGGGGCCTCCCGCTGCTGCCGCCCCACCAGAGCACGATTTCTGTTCTCATCCTGAAGCAAAGTTCTTAACCCGAGGTACTATTTCTGGGTTAGCGGAGTCTGTAACCTGAAGCGTATGTAACACAAAGTACCACTGTATATGCATCTTTGTGCTCGCTTTACCTAACTACGTGCATGTTTTTGCACATTACTTGGCTGGAGCACTGCATTACAACATTACGAAAACTGTAAATTTTGAAGGATGGCTAAGTTTCAGTTGGCATGCTGTTTCAGAATATGTGAATTAGCTAGAATTGCTGTTAAATGTGAAC
The DNA here is from genome assembly GCF_965153285.1 of Podarcis tiliguerta. Lineage (NCBI taxonomy): Eukaryota > Metazoa > Chordata > Lepidosauria > Squamata > Lacertidae > Podarcis > Podarcis tiliguerta. Next base: position 7,223,300 of record NC_139553.1, read on the forward strand.
TGAATTACCCACCATACCTGGACTTTGACCATGCAGGTGGGAACTGATGAGAGTTGGGGTTCCAATAACATGTGGAGGGCCACAGACTGTCCTTTACTGTGACAGTCAAATGTGGCCATGTACAAGAAGCAGCTTGCAAGGACAGGTGTAGAGGAAGCTTTAGGGGCGTGGAGCCTGTTTCAGTCTGTGCATTGTTTCAGAACATATATATGAGGCATGTTCACCTTTTAATTCAAACTGAATTGGATTTCATCCCCACCTGCAGTGTGAATAGATATAAGTAATAAGGAGATACCCTTGAAGTGCCCAGAATCTCTTGTGCTCAAGTGGAATTTGCTTTTCCTGGGAGTCATCCTCTCTAGGCACATTGGTGAGCCAAGCTTCTAGTGACCAACAAAGGTTCCTGCTGAACAACCCCAGGCATGCCTTTCTGCTTCTGTCCAGTTGCTTTAGCCAGATGCATCCACAGTAAGGGCTCATACTTACCTCTGTTTGTCCTGTGATTTGAAATCACAGGTCTGAGAGGTTGGAATATCCCCCCCATTTTTTATTTTTTTATTTTTAATGGTCCTGCTGCTTCTCCTAGGAAAACCCACTGTTTACTGCTGAATCAGGACAAACATCAGTTTGGTTTTTTGTAGACCAATGTTTGTTCTGATTGAACAGTAAACAGTGGGTTTTCCTGGGAGAAGCTGCGGGTCAAAAGGAAAACCTCTTGGACCTGTGCTTAGAAATCATGAGACAAATGGAATTGGAAATCATGGGACAAATGGAAATGGATGAGCCCTAAGTCAGAGGGCTGTGGAAGCCTAACACTACAGTTTGAAAACACACAGAGCCGTCTTTCCCATAGGGCTTAGTGGTGCATCGCGCCAGGGTGCTGGCCTCTCAGGGGTGCCCCAGCAAGTGGGGGAGCTGCGCGGCTTTGCCGGTGGCCTCCCCTTTCCCTGCACGCCCGCCAGCTACGGCCTCCTACCGCAGAGGCTTGGGAGGGGTGCAACTTCACTTCCAAGCCTCTGCGGGGATCACTCTCCCGCAGCGGCATGGGGGAGAGTTGTCCCCCCCGATGGCTGGCAGTGTGCAGCTACTGCCACCCCAACACTATTCATGGTAATTTGGGGGCACTGGGCAGATATTTGCACCCCGGTGCCGCATCTGCTAAAGACGGCCCTGAACACACACACACACCCTCCTTTGACACTCAAGCTTTAAAGCACTAGAGAGGTACTCTGAGCACCTTTCTTCCCTTTTGCTGTCATCAGCAGAACAAGCCTAACAACCACCTGCTTTAATTTTGGCAGAGCATTATTTGTGTTCCTTAACAGAGGTGGCAAGATTCTCTCCCTTCTCGCCCCTCCCCACCACTTTCTGCTGCTTGTTTTACAAATGATCCACTTTATCAAGGAGCCTTTAAAGTGGCAACTTCATCAATCACCCATAATTTGCCTCTGCCATTGCATATACGTGCATAATGGGAATCCTACATTTATTAGGATTAATTTATTCTGTAGTTCTTGTTTTTGTTGTTTCTCCCTTGGGCTGTGAGTGATTTTGTTTTTGTTTGTTTTCCTTTTCTTGGTTTGAACACATCGTTCTACAGAGCACAATTTCCTGCTTTCTTTCTAAGACCCAGCACACTTTTGATACATGATGAAACTTTTCCAAAATAAAACGAATGTTTTTTTGTTTTTTATCATGGGTCTTTGGGTAAAAGTGACTTGATCCAGTAAGAATGCTAATGTACTTCATTTTCATTAGTATTCCTTGTGTCCAAATTGGGGACAGGTAATTGATGATTACTGCGCTTGTCCCAAAGTGTGACTGAGACAAAGGTTGTAAGCCAGTTAAATCCTTTTTTATTTCATAAGAACCTGAGAACAGGCTGCTGGATCTGGACACTGGTCCATCTAGTCCAGCATCCTGTTCTCACAGTGGCCAACTAGATGCCTGTGAGAAGCCTGCAAGCAGGACCTGAGTACAACAGTGTCTGTGTGTGTCACATTCTAGTGGTGGATGGAGCCAGAGGCAAAAGTGCATGGAACAATGAATATGGCACTTACCTTGCTCTACTTACCGTATTTTTTGCTCTATAAGACTCACCAGACCACAAGACGCACCTAGTTTTTGGAGGAGGAAAACAAGAAAAAAAATATTCTGAATCTCAGAAGCCAGAACAGCATGAGGGATCACTGCAGTGAAAGCAGCAATCCCTCTTGCTGTTCTGGCTTCTGGGATAGCTGTGCAGCCTGCATTCGCTCCATAAGACGCACACACATTTCCCCTTACTTTTTAGGAGGGAAAAAGTGAGTCTTATAGAGCAAAAAATACGGTATGTTTGTTTCTGCACACAATTTTGCAACCCACTCTATCCTCCATCCAGGCAAACAAGAGGCATTCGCAGAGTTCAAGAACACATTCCAGCCATGCAAAAATACACAAGGATGGAATGCTGCAGGCCTGGTAACTAGTGGGGATAGGGAATGTGGCTTGTGGAGAGACTCAATGACCACATGCAACAGTCTGGAGGACCACATTTGTCCCCCCGGACCTGAGGTCCTCCAGTCCAACCTTTGAGGCTCCACAATTTTCAGAATCCAGATCACATCCAAAGTCTTGATTCTTAAGCTTAGCACTCCCCCCCCCCAAAAAAAGTTTCCCTGTTCAGACTTCACTTGCCTCTCTCCCTTTTGTGTATTTCTGAGCCTCAGTGAATATATTGCTTGTCCCAAGCTTACCAAAATCACCAATGCCCTGGCTTCCTAACCAGTGCTTAAGTGATAACAGAATAAATGATATAAGGGGGGAGCTGCAGCCCTTGATCGGAAAAGAGGTAGTAAGGGAACATCTAGCTCAGGGCTCAGCAAACTTTTTCCGCAGGGGGGCGGTCCACTGTCCCTCAGACCTGGTGGAGGGCCGGACTATCTATCTATCTATCTATCTATCTATCTATCTATCTATCTATCATCTACGAATTCCTATGCACACTGCGAGGGGGGCAAGTAGTCGTACTCCCCACCCCACCCCAGGCCCAGCCGCCTTCTCGGTTTGCCGCCTGCCTCATTTGCCAAAGGGCTAGCAGCGGTGGCATGAAACAGGCTTCCTCCCCGCCGAGAGAAAGAAGGTGCTGTGCTTATCTCCCCAGGGGCTGCCGCCGCCACCGCTGCTGCTGCTGCTGCTGTAGGCAGGTAGGCAGAGCGAGCTCATCCACTCCACTCTCTGGCCCACAGGAGCACTAGGGCAGTGGTGGCAGGAGGAAGAGGCTGAGCAGCAGTGGCTCTGCCAATCAAACCAGGTGCAGTGTTTGATTTGCAGACCCGCCGACACTCGGCCTCTTCCTCCTGTTGCCATCGCCGGGAGTCTCGGCTTCACGTCGGGTTCCGGCTTTGTGGCGCGGGCTGGTTTTATGAGCCTGGGGGCCGTATCCGGCCCCTAGGCCTTAGTTTGCCAACCCCTGATTCTAGCTACTTTAAATGAATTCATATTCCCAGGGCCTGATTAGTGGAATCCAAGGGTACTAAAGATGGGCCTGGGAAATCACAAAACTGCTAAGGAGACAGACAGTAAAGACACCTCAGAATGAAAAGACCACAGCAAGGATGCAGCTGGAAAAGTAGGATGTAGAAGCACTTGTTGCAGGGATGTAGCTGGAATGAAGGTGTAATCACACATGAAATGTTGACAGGTTTGCATGGTTGAGGTTCAAGAGAAAGCAGTGTTCCCGTGGGCTGGTAGCCTTTTAGCCTATGTGAGCATGAAAGTCCAGTTTAAGGATTACTTGGAAGAGCGGCCCTTCCCTCTTGTAGCTGAAAGAATTGGCTAATAAGGGTATCAGGTAGGGTGAGGGCTTAGGGCTCAGCAAGACCAAGATCTGGTCAGCTCTGACACTTGGCCGACAGAGGGTGCTCCTGCACTGTCCAGAGCAAGGAAGAACAAAAGTAAAATGAAAAGGGCAGCAGCAGAGGTTGCCAGCTGACCTTTTTTCAATCAGATCATATATTTCCAGAGCAGCCAAGGTGCCAGCAGTGTGGAGCAGTCACAGCTTCCCAGGAGTTGCTGAGGGAAGGCAAGGAAGTACATTATTGGGGAGGCAGGCAGCATGGTCTTGCAGTCTAATCAACCTTTTCTCAGCAAGTGCAAGAGAGCAAAATGGGAGTGTGCCATCTCCCATTATGGAAACTTTTAAGAATTCTTTTTTTTGTGGCTTAATACCCAGCAGTAGCTGAATGAGTGATCAAGTGACTGAGGCATCCTTTCTAAGTGGCTGTTTGTGCACACCCAGGGCTGCAGTTTTTCTGGAAGGGATGGAGCTTTCTGTACAAAATAACCCACAGGTATAGCACGTGGTGCTTCGATGTCTGCACATTCAGCAGCAAGGCAAGTCCCTGTGGCCACCAAAAACCTTCTTCACTGCCCTTGTCTCTTAAAGCAAGGGTGACACCTGGACTGTCCTTGGTGATTGTTAGTTTAGGTGGAATTTATTTAATGCCCAGTGGAATTTCAACACATCTTGGTGTTGAGGAAGTGTGTGCAACTGAATGAGAGGAGAGGAATCCACAATCCAGGGTGTTGAAGTATTAGTTAAGGTTGGTGTCCTATAGCTACTCCTGCTTTCATTCATCATTTTGTTCTATAAGCCACTAGAAGAAGTGTTTATAAATACAGCAGTTTTACAGATCCACTTCATATTCGTCCCTTCTCAAAAGCAAGACCATGTGGGGTTGTCTTGGATGGCTCATATACCTTATACCATGTGTCCATTGAGCCCAGTGTTGCATACTCTGATCAGCAGTAACTCTCTCAGAACAGTCATATTTCCCATCAGACCCTATTGGATCCTTAACTAGAAGTATCTGGGATTGAAAGTGGGGCTTTTGGCAAGCAAAGCAGATGTTCTACCCTGAGAGAGAGCCTCTTCAGGTGGTGGGTGGCACTATGTGTGCTTGCACACAACAATACTTAGGATTTGAAGGGTTTCAAGTACTTTAGAGAGATTATCTTGCAAAAATTATTACAGTGGGCAGGTACATGGCAGAGGCAAGGCTGGCCCAATACATTTTGGCACCTGAAGCGAACCACAAAATCAGGGAAGAAGGGGTGAATGAAGATCTACCACAGGAACAAAGTGGGGATAAATATCTATATCAGGAATAAGGGTGGGAGGAAACCAACAGTGCCTCCTATTCGCCAAAGAGGCTACTGTAGAGGCAGCATTTAGAGGCTGTGAGACTGCCAATAAGATGGCAGGTCTGGCCTCTAAGGAAAGTGCCCCAGCAGGCAATGCATTCCTTGAAGGCCAAATCTGCTGCTCATGTGCCCTTACCAGGCCTCATGGATGAGCCAGCCCTGGGCAGAGATGATATTGAGGCTGAGGACTTCCTGAGTCATAGCTCAATCTCCTAGACCAGGCATAGGCAAACTTGGCCCTCCAGATGTTTTGAGACTGCAATTCCCATCACCCCTGACCACTGGTCTGTTAGCTAGGGATGATGGGAGTTGTAGTCCCAAAACATCTGGAGGGCTGAGTTTGCCTACGCCTGTCCTAGACACTACACCTATGTCAGTTATCATATATAGTTAGTAGCAGTAGCACATACCCTCCAACATTTCTCCAATGGTGATGATGATCACCATCACCACCATTTTATTATTTATATGCCACCCATCTGACTAGGTTGCCCCAGCCACTCTGGGCAGCTTCCAATATATATATAAACATAGAAAAACATTTAATGTTTTAAAACTTTCCTATAAAGGGCTGCCTTCAGATGTCTTCTAAAGGTTGTATAGTCCCTTATTTCCTTTGCCCAGGTGCCGCATAACTCCATACCCTCCAAGATTCTCTGATGAAAATAGGAACTTCCTAAGGAAAAGTGGGACATCCTGGGATCAAATCAGATACGGGGATGGCTTCTGTAAATCTGAGACTGTCCCTGGAAAATAGGGACACTTGGAGGGTCTGGCAGCAGCAGTAGTAAATAGCAACAGCAACAACAGCAACTAGTAGCAGTAGTATTTCTTACATGCCCTTCATCAGAAGGTCCAGGGCAAGTTGTAGCATATGAAAACACATGCAGCCAGAACACCTTCCAAAAATGTGCTTACTGATTGGGATCTGGAATGGCTCACTGCTTCGCATGCACAGGTCATGTCCTCCCGATATAGCCCCCCTCAGCTAGCCCTGGTTTTTTACTGCCCTGTTTGTGTGGGTCCTATTCAGGGGTTGGTGTTATCAGATTCTGCCAAGGCTGATGCCCCAGGAGGGAAGCCCCCAAAGCTCTCTGTAAGCCTGCTGATCCTCCTTGCTGTGGCTGCCTGTTCATCTGGCCTCTCCAAGTGGGTAAAGCAGTGACAGCAAGGAGCAGGGGCCACAACCTCTGCTATCTGCCTCTTGCCTTTTGTACTGATGGGACAAGGCAAGTAAATGAGTGGTGGAATTACCCCGGGAGGTCCACCACTCAATGGTATGTTGGGTTTTATCCAACTAAATTCTACTCAGAATAGATCCATTGAAATCAATGGGCCATAGTCACAGTTATGTCTTCAACAAACCATTATCCAAAAGTCCCTGAAAACTTGATCATAGAATCATAGAGTTGGAAGAGACCACAAGGGCCATCGAATCCAACCCCCTGCCAAGCAGGAAACACCATCAGAGCACTCCTGACATATGGCTGTCAAGCCTCTGCTTAAAGACCTCCAAAGAAGGAGACTCCACCACACTCCTTGGCAGCAAATTCCACTGTCGAGCAGCTCTTACTCTCAGGAAGTTCTTCCTAATGTTTAGGTGGAATCTTCTTGATATCCTAGAAGAATTGAGTTGGAAGGGACCCTAAGAGTCATCTCTCCCAACCCCCTGAAATGCATAAACCACTGCTAAAAAAAAGGTGTACTAAACATACCCAACTCCCTCAACTGTTCCTCATAAGACTTGATTTCCAGATTCTCTATCATCTAGTGTGCCAATATCCTTAAGTTGGTGCACAGAACTGGACAAAAGCAGAACAGAGTGGTACTGCCATTTCCTTGGATATGGATAATACTACTTATATAGCTTTAATTCTTTTCTCAGCTTTCTTATGGTCTTGATTTATCAGCTATTTTAAAATGAGACTGCATTTTAAATTGCATTTTAACCTGTATTTAAAATTGTGTTTTTTCCCTCCCCCCCTTTCCCCCCTATTATGTTTTTACTGTAATTTTATTGGTGTTAGCTGCCCTGAGCCCGGTTCTGACCAAGGAGGGCGGGGTGTAAATAAATAAAATTTATTATTATTATTAAATCCTGTTCCCATTTCCCCTCTTCCCATGGGATATTCTTTTGTTTCTCTCCCCTTCCCCCAACCCCTAACATGCTGGACACCTCAGTCCTGATACTCCCATTAATGTAAGAACCAGAGCTTAGCGGTAGAGCGCCCGCTTTGCATGCAGAACTCCCAAGTTCAATTCCTGACATCTTCAAGTAGAATTAGGAGAGACTCCTCATCTGAAAGCCCTGGAGAGGCACTGCTAGTTAGGGCTCGTCCACACTTAACTTTTGATATGTGCTTTCTAGGTACAAGTCTGTGCTTTAAAGCTCCATGTTCAAGCACTTTGCAAAATTATTATTATCGCCCCGGTGCCTTCTCTGAGACAACCCACTCAAGCAGTAATCTGTGGAAAGCTCAAATTGTCATTTGTTCCAATTCAGTGTTAAACAGCAGGTTTTCACAGGGTAAGTGCCAGGGTAAAAAAAGGAGAGGGGCTCAGACATGGCGCTTCAAAATCATGGACCTGCTCCTAGAAGCAGAGCACAAAAGAAAGTCTGGATGAGCTCTTAGTATCTTCAAAAGCATCTTCCTGCATCCCTCTCTTCCATTACAATTCCTGCTTCTAATTCACACAAACTGGGATGGATGGTGCATTGCTGCAACCAAAAATGGAGAGTCAGGCATATTTTTCAGCCACACATGCAAGTCCGCGCTGCCTTAGGGACAACCGTAATGATTTTTTCCACTACAGGAACATTGTGGTGGTGGTTGTTAATGTATTTATACCCTCCCTTTTCCCCTGATAGGATGTAAGGCAGCTTACAGATAAAAGCAGTTGATAAAAACATAGAAAATGCAATAATTAAAAAACACAACTAAACATTAATAAAATTACACACATATATAAAATCTGTTTAAAACATAGAAATAACAACAACAACAATCTATTTCTATACTCCACCCATCTGGCTGGGTTGCCTCTGCCACTCAGGGTGGCTTCCAACAAAAATGCAGGAAAAATAATATCATCCCCAGACATTAAAAGCTTCCTGAAAGAGGCCTGCCTTCAGATATCTACATTAAAAATAGCAGGGGTATCAGCCCTTTCATTAAAAGCAGCCTGTTTTCAAAAACCTGTTGGAACAAGAAGGTATTCACATGCCAGCAGGATAACAAGGAGGGAGCCTGCCTGGCTTCTCCAGGGAAGGTGTTACAAAGTCTGGGAGCAGCCACTGAGAAGGATCTCTCCTGAGTCCTCAGCAGGTATGCCTGTGAGGATGGTGGGACTGACAGAAGAGCCTCCCTGGAAGATCTCAAAACCCAGGCAAGCTTGTATGGTCTTTCAGATAGCTTGGACCATGTAGGACTTTATAGCACTTTGAATTGCACCTGTAAACAGGCAGGTAACTGGTGGAGCTGTTCTAACAAGGGAGTCATCTGCTCCCTATAACCAGCTCCAGTCAACAATCTGGCTGCAGCTCTTTGAGCCTGTTGAGGTTTCTGAGCCCTTTTCAATGGCAGCCCCACGTAGAGTGTGCTACAGTAATCCAAATGGGATGTAACTTAAGGCGTATGTGACTGTGACCTAATCAGAACATGTGAGAAACATGTTTCCTAACTTCCCTCTTCCCTCTCCCAATTCAGCTGCTCAATGCAAGAGCACCAGAGGTCCCTGCTGCTATCCATTAACACTCTCCCTGTTTCTAGGCACAAGGCTGATTCTTGCTGAAGTGAGTGTAGTTGTAAGGTGTTGTTGATAGGTCTTAAATCCTGCTGGGGTGGTGGGGGAGTCCACCCGTCCCTTGGTAGCCGCCTCTCTGCTAGACATGAGATAGTATGATTGTAAATACTTGAAGTTTGAAAGCCTCAGCTGGCAAAACGGGTGCTGCTATTGTTAAGCACATTCATTTATACCAGTGCCCCACCAGAATAAACAAATTGGCAAAGGGCTGATACGTGCTGGACATGGCATTGTCATGTTCCCTGCTGTTTCATTGTGTGTGTTCTCTTCATGCAGCATGTAAAATGCTAAGGGGTTCTGTCTGTCTCCAGAGCACATTATAGAACCTCACCAGGGAGCTGTGATTGTCACACACACACACATGTTATTTGGTGTCAAGGTCCCAAGTACAAGTTGGATGTAACTAGCTGGGTACCATGTTTGCAACCGGGAACCATGAAATTATGAAAGGAACCAACTTGTTGGTGGTCCTATAGCTTCTCTCACACCTAAGGGTAAACTCAAAGCCAAATTTCAGCTTCTGATTTACTATGAAAGAACTTGCTACGTAGCCCATTCAACTTAATGGACTGTGTGCAAACATTTGGTAACTCTTCCTGTACCTACTGGACTTAGGCAATTAGATATAGCTATTCCTGGGCAAATAGTTTCAGGAAATCAATGAGGCTGAGAATTCTAGCACTCTGATAATAAAGTTACCAAATTATTCTTATTGGGGGTTTTTTAAGTATAAAATATTAAAATGAAGTTGCAGGACAATAATGTAGTAATACAACTCAGAAGTCAGGATTCAAAATGTAGCAAAAATATAGGCCAGTCATTGATAATATCTACACATCTGAATAGTATTCTACTAATACTTCAGCTGCAATCTTTTATCCACTTAACTGGGAGTAAGGTCTACTGAGTTCAGGGAGCTTTCTTCCAAGTCAGGCTTCCTCAACCTCGGCCCTCCAGATGTTTTTGGCCTACAACTCCCATGATTCCTAGCTAGCAGGACTAGTGGTCAGGGATAATGGGAATTGTAGTCTCAAAACATCTGGAGAGCCGAGGTTCAGGAAGCCTGTTCCTAAGTCCTGCAACTAAATAAAAAAAAAAGGTATTGACACCTTGCTTTTTAGACTTTTACCTGCTGTATCTAGATTTGTTTTTATTATTTTATTGTGTTGCTGTTTTGTTTTTGTTTGTGTATTTTTTTAAAAAAATGTGTAAGCCACCCTCAACACATCCTACAGTGAAAGTGTGAAATATATTTAAATTAATAAACGGAATCACTCAGAGAAAACATTTTTAAAAATTCAGCAACATATTCAGTTAAGCTATACATGGTGTATTTAAAATATATACTTTAAGGAATAGTAATTAGTCATTTCAAAAATTAGGGCTGCAGTTTTAAAACACACCTGCTAGGGAGTATGTCTCATTGAACACAGTGGAACTTCTGAGTAAACATGCGTACTTTTGTGCTTTCAGGTTGCATGGCAAAGTATTAATAGCACCAGCAATTTAAACGGTGCTTAAGAGCAAAACTATAATCCTTACAGCACCACTGTAAGGTGGATCAGTTATTATTTCCTCTGTATTGCTGGGCAGAGGGAAGTGAAGAGAGAAAGGCTTTGCTTAAGACCCCTTGGATCCTATCCAAGCATCCTACCACCAGCATCCTATCCACCAGCCCTATTTGCAAAGGGCACCATCCTTTATAAAGACAGAATATTTGCTGAGAGCTTCAGCAGAATGAAAAGCTTTTGCTGTTTCTTCTGTGTCCTGGTTCCACCCTCCCCCTTTACTTATTCCTAATTCAGGGGAGTGGGGTTTAAGGTGAGTAAGAGGTGGCAGATGAGCTCACTTTGGTTGCAACTTACCTAGGAGGAGTAAGCCCCGTTGTGCTTCATGGGACTCGTTCATTTCAACCTGGCTGACTTGGACGCTTGTATACAGTGGTACCGTGGGTTAAGTACTTAATTCATTCCAGAGGTCCGTTCTTAACCTGAAACTGTCATTACCCTGAAGCACCACTTTAGCTAATGGGGCCTCCAGCTGCCGCCGCGCTTCCGGAGCATGGTTTCTGTTCTCATCCTGAAGCAAAGTTCTTAACCCGAGGTACTATTTCTGGGTTAGCGGAGTCTGTAACCTGAAGCGTATGTAACCTGAGGTACCACTGTATTTGCTTTTGCTATTGCCCCCCCCATCTCTCTCCCACAAATTTGCTTTGCTTTCTTGACCTTCCCTAAAACAAGAAGAATCTGAGGAACACAGCTCTGTCATTGATTTAGGAGGCCCATCCTGTGTCTCTTTGTATAAAAGGTAAAGGTAAAGGACCCCTGACAGTTAAGTCCAGTCACGAACGACTCTGGGGTTCAGCGCTCATCTCGCTTTACTGGCCAAGGGAGCTGACGTTTGTCCACAGACAGTTTTTCCAGGTCATGTGGCCAGCATGACTAAGCCGCTTCTGGCAAAACCAGAGCAGTGCACGGAAACACCGTTTACCTTTCTACCGGAGTGGTACCTATTGATCCACTTGCACTTTTGGGGTGCTTTCAAACTGCTAGGTTCGCAGGAGCTGGGACTGAGCAACAGGAGCTCACCCCATTGCGGGGATTCAAACCGCTGACCTACTGATCGGGAAGCCTGATTGGCTCAGTGGTTTAGACCACAGCACCACCCGTGTCCCTGTCTCTTTGTATAGTTTATTCTATTCAGTGCTCCCTCTCCTGCTTCAGCAGGGCTGGCCCACCCATGAGCAATGTGTGAGCTCAGGTGGCAGGATCCACAGGGGGATCAGATCTACCCCGTAAGTAATATGCTACATTGACAGCAACAACTGCAGCATGCTTCATTTGGACCTGGGGCAACCTTCTCCTCAGCAGCCCCCCAGTGCTGCCTCTGCAGTGGCCTCTGGGTGAATAGGAAGCACTGATGATCTCCCCCCTCCCTTAGGGAAGAAATGGCAGAAGCTGCCAAGTGGGGTCTCCTGGGCTCTGCCCAGTATGATTCAGAGTGGGCCCCTTCCCTCACCTCCACTGTGGCCTTTGATTACCGCTTCAAAGGTCAGGTAAGGTTAATTTGATTCCCCCCCCCACTTGTTCCTGAATCTGATCTTCACCCACCCCCTTGTTTCCAATGTAGATTTTTATTCCTGCCTTTTTCCTGATACAAATTTTCGCCCACACCTTCTTCCTTGTTGTTGTTGTTACCCCACCGTATAAATAATATTCTTCCAACAGAATATTTTATTATTGTTGTTGTTGTTGTTATTAATTATTATTATTATTTACAATCCAGATTGATTGGAATAAAAATAACATCCTGGGGAGTATATTCATTTTGATAGCTAAAATTCTACTAAACATGGAGAGTTTCCTTCCCCATATCTCCAAGTCTTTCTTAACCTCTTTCGACAATTTAATATAATTATTTTCAAATAGGTTAAGATTTCTTAATGTCTGGGTTGAGTTAAATCTGTCATTCTGAGACACTTTTGTGTAAAAAAGTGACAAATAAATGTTGGATACACTGGTCGTATTCATAGGATACCCATTGAAGTTACCGTAATAAACATTGCTGTCTTAGGTCCATAAATACCAATAGGTGTACTCTCAGAAGAAATTTGTTGATACGAAACAACAACAACAACAGACCTTAATTTGAAAGCCATAGTATAGTCACAGCAAGCCTTTTCAACCTGAAGTTCTGTGATTGACATTTGTAGCCAGCATGGTCATAGAAATCATACCACCGCTGTTTTCACATGGACATTGAGATCTGGAATTGTAAGACTCCAGTGCTCTTTCTGCTCACTCCTGCAAGTGTGATAACAAAAACTCATGTCCCTTTGAGCTGTAGTTGCTATGAGGAACTTTAAATCACTGAGATAGCCCTGTTAGCATTTACCTTGATTCTGCTGTCAGACAAACCATAACATGCTCATCAGGAGCCTCCAGGCTTAGAGCCTGTGAACTTCTGGATCTGAGTACTAGCAGTGGAAGAGGATTTTGTATGGCCTACATTTTCAATAGAAGTTACCTAATTTACAGCTCCCGTTCTAACAATACACAGGTGAGAATGTAATTATCTTTCGGATGATTTTTTATGTAATTATCTTCCATGATTTTTTGTTGTACAAATCTCTGCTTCAGAACAAACAAACAAACAAATAAATACCACCCACTGCAAAAGAAATTGCATTTTAGGATAGAATATATTTAGAAATGTGTACATTGAGATTTAAATATTCAAGTACACATTTTGTGATAAACAATTTAAATGCAAAACTTTTGAAGGGAAATCACAATTTATTACACTGGGGCAGAACGCATGTGAAATTGGCATGTGCTGGAAAGAGGCTGATTCATCCACCCATGCTGTGCACTATGCCCTCCCTCCCGGGTGTGTTTAGGCACAAACACAATACAATAACAGACTTGGGCTTTCCAGTTTTGATGGCACCCCGTTTGGCATTTAGCACACACACCCGCCTCTCACCTTCCAGTCTACCTCACTGCTGCAATGCCCCTTGTGACGCCCTCTTGGCTTGGTGCCTAATGCAGGCAAACCAGTTACACTCTCCTAAATCTGCCTCTGAACTATACAGGTTGCAGAGTCCCTTGACTCCAGTGTCTCTCTCTTCCTCCAACCTAGATATTGCCTCCTCTTGACCAAAAGGACTTATAAAGTCTTGCTGTTCATTCTGTGATTTGCCTAGGAAACTTTCATGACACGTTCCTCATAATTTTTAATTATCAGTTCTTAGTCTTCACTTGGCAGTGACTTAGGGCCCAGCCCTGAGAATGCTGTTTGGTGGGTTAGGTGGGTGGGTGCGTGCATGCGTGGGTGCCCTATATCTTCTGCCTTTGAAAACCTCTGCTTATGTCAGTAGTGTTGAAGAATATGAATGTTGCGGAGAATGCTAATTTGGAAAACACAATTTGTGCAAATAAGACCTGGTAGTGACCCAACTTTGCTTAGCACTGCTGGGACTTTCTCTCTTCTAAATGGTGAGCCCATGTCCAGGAAAGGGGATGTTGAGAGGAAGACACAGATCTGGCAGGGTGGAGTCATTTCTTGTTTTTGCTACCAGTGCCAAAAGTGCTCAGTCTGCATGCTAATGGGCCCAGGGCTTATTAGCTGGAGAGCGCACAGAGAATTTTGACAGTGGGGAAATGAAATTTGCATACATTCTTAAGTTAACAAGCGAAACAATCTGGCGTCTGCATCTCTTTCTCTGTGGCCCCACCTCTACCCCAAAACACCATCCTCAGGAGGCAACCCTTTGGACAAGGAGAGTTGCCAGCATGCACTGAGCCAAAGGCCAGGAGCAGATCACCAAGCATTTTGCTCCAGCCAAATTCAGAGCATACCAGATTGTGTTCTGTGTGTTTGGAACTGGGTGGGGCCCCCACCACTCTGGAATCCAGACTCTGGATGAACCTGAAAGAAAGCTCAGAATCCTACCACCACCCATTTCCAAACTTTTTGGCAAAACCAGGATCAGATCGCAATCCAGACCTCCACGGTTACAAATGCAGCCTAGCTCTATGTTCTTATGTAACTTTGCTTCTGGAATCCATGAATTACCGTATTTTTTGCTCTATAAGACTCACTTTTCCCCTCCTAAAAAGTAAGGGGAAATGTGTGTGCGTCTTATGGAGCGAATGCAGGCTGCGCAGCTATCCCAGAAGCCAGAACAGCAAGAGGGATTGCTGCTTTCACTGCACAGCGATCAGTTTTTGTTGTTGTTGTTTTCCTCCTCCAAAAACTAGGTGCGTCTTGTGGTCTGGTGTGTCTTATAGAGCGAAAAATACGGTACATCCCCATATTTTCACAGGAGCAAAGTCCTAGTGAGGGACTTAAATGGGCGACTGTTTCCCTTATATCCCTCAACTAATAAGCTCATGATCAGAAGCTTTTTCTTTCTTTCTTTTTATAATTTCTGTGTCTGTCCACCCATTCTTCCACCATATAGACACACATCAGTGCAGAACAGAAACAGGATCTTTAAATAGGACAGAAATACAAATGAAATTTAAACAAATAAGAAGAGGGGGTGGGATCCAAGTTTTGATTTGCCTGGAAATCCTTACATTTGGTAGGTTCTGACAGTGTCATAGATATAAATAAAAATATGTAGGACTGCAATGTTTAAATGATTCAACCCAACCTTGTAAACAGTCCCACAAAACCTGCAAAACACATGCACACCACCCTTACTAGCCTGCTTAGCGTTTCCATGCTGGCTGTGGAGGAGGTGATGTATGGAACTCAGCAGGCTACTAAAAGAGAAAAGAAAAACCTTTCTACCAAGTGGATTAAAACATTAGGAAGAACTTCCTGACAGTAAGAGCTGTTCTACAGTGGAATTTGCTGCCAAGGAGTGTGGTGGAGTCTCCTTCTTTGGAGGTCTTTAAGCAGAGGCTTGACAACCATATGTCAGGAGTGCTCTGATGGTGTTTCCTGCTTGGCAGGGGGTTGGACTCGATGGCCCTTGTGGTCTCTTCCAACTCTATGATTCTATGAGAGGCAATCCACTCCTCCCATCTTCTACACTCCTACAATATTCCATGCTGGTTTCAGAAGAAGGGTCTTTTCTTCCTCTGTGACCTAGCACATGAAACAATCAGGCTGGTGAATGAGTGCCCTGCTCTGGTCTGAAGGACAGTCAGGGTGGTTGTTTCAGCACCACAGAGAGTTCCAAGTAGGCAACTTAGGGCTCATCCGCACTTCTGCTTGCCCCACTGCTTCCCCCCAGGGACTCCAAGATGAACTGAGGTCTTTGAAGCCATTGCCTCCAGCCCATCTCTGCTGAGCTCTGCCCTCTTTTGAAGGAATAGTCTGTCTGAAAGGACCCGCCCTCTGTCTTGAAGACAGACACTTTACTCTGCCTGGTGAACTCCCTGTGCTTTTGGATTGGTGAGGTCATGTGGAAGGCATTCTGGTTCCATGTTGGCTGGTGCCCACTGATACGCAACATTTGGTGGAGCCAGAACCAGTAACAGGCAGAGCCAACTGATTCTAGTTCTGCCACCATGCTCCTCCCTGCTGAGTTCTACAAAGGGAACACTGAGTCTAAGGAAGAGGAAGGTGACAGGGAGTCCTCTGGACTGATTGTAAGCAATGAGGCAGACAGGTGGGGACTGGGTGAGGGCAGGCTGAGATTGGTGGGTCAGTGCCCCATTCAGCCTCCTTAAAAAGAATATTCTCAAACATTTGCCAAAGTCTGTTTTAACAAGTCACATTCCAGAGGTGTCTCCCAGTGCTTGAGTTGCACCATCTGGACTTTCTCAGATTTTAATAAAAGAACATGGAATGACATTATTCTGATAATGCAGTATTTTCTTTACAAATGTGGTCTCTATCTGAGATTTTCAGAACAATTTATGCTTATTGCAGACCAAACTCCTATTGTTCTTATCCACAGTTCATTTAGTAGTTTCTGCTTTTATAATTACTGTATAATATCAGGGTATGGTGTAGAGGCACGTGAGGCTTCTACCTCACTAAAGCTAAGGGGTTCTGGGTCTGGTCAGTGCCTGGATGTGTGACTGCTTGGGGATTTCCCTTGGGTTCCATGATGGGGTATAAAAAGCCAGGATATAAACAAAACGGTTAAGCACACACCTACCCTCCACTCATTTTCCACCATAAAGGCCCACCTCCAAAAACAAAACAAACAACAGCTTGTAGGGCCTTCATTCACATAACGGCTGCATAAGAAATGAAGATGGTCCCTGGAACCAAAAAGGAGTAGCACAGACCTCATCTGGTGAATCGCAAGAAGTTCCCTTCCTCTCTCATTCTGCATCCCTGCCCCCCGGGTTCCTACCTGCCTTTCTGTGTCTCCTTCTCAATAAGTTTTAAGCCCAACTCCCCAGCATCCACATCCAAGACAGCACACCAGCCCCCCTGCCAAAGGCAGGCTTAGAGACACACACACAGACAGAGCTTCTTTAAGCCAAGCCGAGTCTTACTGGAATAATTCCTGGCCGTGTCTTGAGAAAACAAATATAGCACGTTGGTTTTCTTTGGCTGCTTTGAAAATGAGGTGGGGCCGGGGGCTTGAGGAGGAGGGAGGATCACTCAAGGACACACATTTGCTGTTCGGATCTGGAAGAAGTAGCAGGCAATAGAACCAGAGCCTGGTTGCAGGGGTGTTGATGCATCAAGGATGATTCTAGCACGACATTAAGGAAACAGACTTGAGGACGGGTTGCAATGTGTTGTAGTGCCCACTGAATAGTGCAGCTTGGTTGGGTGGGGGTTATATTTCCTTCCCTGGCATTCTCCATCATTCTCCCTGAAGTAGAGAGAGGAGCCGCAATGATGGAAAGCATGCTTTTCATGCAAAAGGCCCCTAGTCTCCAATTCAGTTTATGGTTCCTTCAGACAACAGCTCAAGGACTGCCTCTCCCCATATGAACTGACATGGGACCCTGCAATCACCATCCGAGGGCATTCTTCATGTTCACCCTGCACAAGAGGCTTGGAGGGCACAAGAACTGACCTTTTCAGCAGTGGCTGTTTTCTCCCCAGGAAAAAAACAACTTTCCTCTATAGCACTTGATCTTAGCCAAAAGGCAGAGAAAGTTTATAACCAGGTCTTTGGCCTTTAACTGTCTGTGGCCTTTTAGAAGTGGAGGAGACATTTTTAATGCCCCGTCATGGCTTAGTTTAATGTATCTATGTGGGGTTTTTTGGTTGCTTGGTTGTAAGTCGCTGTAGGCTTCCTTCGACAAAATAAAGCAACTAACACAACAACAACTTATTCATTCAGCATCCATCCTAATTTGCTTGCACAAAACTTACGCATAGATTAGACATGTGTCCAGTCTTCATTGAGAATTAGTTTTGATTTTGTAAGGGGTGGTTATATGATAAAAAGCATTGATCCTGATTTGCTGGGGTGGTGGTGTTATATATACCTTCCCATTAATCATTTGTTCATTTATTTATCCCACACTTCAGTGGATTTCTGCACCACTTTCCTCACTGAATAAAGCCTGTTATTTGTTTTAAGTGGATTTGTTGCACCAGGGTGACAGAACACTTATAATACACTTTAATTGTGCAAACATGCATACCGTATTTACATGAATCTAATGCTCCATCGAATCCAATGCGCACCTCAATTTTCAAAACCTTGAAACCAAAAAAGTATTTGCTGGTGAATGTAAAGGTGGCCAAAAGTGCATTACATTTGAGTAAATACAGTATAAGGTATGCACTTGAACACTTCCTGCAAAATAGTGATGATCCAGAGACACCTTCAAATGGTTGCTGGGTTGCAGGGATGTAAGAGACCCCTGTCTGAGCCCTTTGACAACTGCTGGCAGACAATGCTGGATGGCGTGATGGGACGACAGCTCAGTGGTACAGCAGATGTATTTTGTGTACAGAAAGCTCCAGGTTCAGTCTCTGGCATCTCCTATTAAAAGGATCAGGTAGCAGCTTGAAGGGAAAGGACTCTTGTCTGAGACCCAGGAGAGATGGTGCCAGAGTAAACAGTTCAGGATAGAAGGACAAATAATCTGACTTGCTATTAGGCGACTTCTTAAGTGCCTCCAGGGTTGAGCAACTTCTGTTTTTGGCTCTGGGGATTTGCTAAACAGCAGGTGTATACATGCTCATGTGTATTTCCCCTAGCTCTTTTTTTCTTTACTCACTGATAAATGTCTCAGCTTTGACACTTGAACTTTAAGGAGCAGCTTTGGCTCAGCTGGGCATGGTTAGTTATTTCTTACCATCTAGTGTGGGGGTTAATATCGTACCCATATTAAACCATGGTGGAAGTGCACAGCTAAGGGTTTACATTTACCTTTTGTTCTGCTCACAGGTCTGTGCTTTAAAGCACTGTGTCAGAGCTTTGCCTGTGAAAACCCGCTCTTTAAAGTTGAAGTGCAGCAAATAGCAATTTCAGTTTGGCGAGGTTTGCCCTTTGCTCCAATTCAGCTTTAAAGAGTTGGGGGGGGGGGGTTAAGTGTGGATAAATTCTAAGTGACTGAGCTGAGAATTAGCAGGTTGACAATTCATCTCTTGCCTCTGCTATGTCAGTGCCTTTAAATGAAACGTCTCCTTCTCTCTCCTTCTCCCTCTGCAATAACAACAACCTATAATGCAGGTTTATTTAAATAATTAACATGCCTCAGGTCTGCTTGGACTCAATGGGACATACTTCTGAATAGACATGTATAGTATTGCACTGTAGCAATTAGCTGTCATATATATATTTTTAAGGCACTCTCCCCTCCATCGTCCTTTTAAAATCATGCACACCACTCTTTAAACCCCAAAGATAACCTAGCATACAGACAAAAGCCATATGAAGGTCCCAAAATGCTCCATCTGCAAAACACAGAAAGTCTGAAGGAGGACAGGGGAACATGCAGCCCTTGAGAAGTCATAACTCTCATCATTCCTAACTGCTGGCCATGCTGGCTGGGCCTGTTGGGAGCTGGGAGTTCAGCAACATTGAAAGCATTTGGCTGATTAACATTCTGTGGCCTTTTAAATGTGTCTGTGGGAGAGGAGATATTATTGGTTTCCTTGGTTTTGCTTATGTATTTTGCGTTTGCATTTTGTATTTTTGTATTGTGAACTACCCTGTGATCTTCAGTTGAAGGGCAGTATGAAAAATAAAATAAAATAAAATAAAATAAAATAAAATAAAATAAAATAAAATGTTGCAGGTTCCCCAGCCCTAGTTTAAGGCCTTGAAAGATTTTATGCATCAAGCTTCCCTATATCTGCAGTTTTGGGAAATGATACATAATGAATTGAAAAAGATGTTTAAACTGATAATTCCTTAAAACACACACACAGAAGAACCCTAGAGCCCTTTTGTCAGGAATAATGGGGACGCAAGTCCCAAAAGAGCTGACTAGTTTATTTAAGTACGTGACAACAACAGCTAAAACTTTATATAAACACATAATGGGAAGAGGCAGGGTTACCAACAAAGGAGGAATGGCTTATGAAACTGATGGACTCATGCTGAAATGGTGAAATTAACTGCCAAATTAAGAGGACATAATGACAAAGTGTTTAAGGAGGAACGGGGACCATTAAAGGATTGTCTATCAAAGTATCGCATATACATGAAGTCACAGGCCGGATTTGAAACAGAAGCAGTGGATTACTGAAAGAACCAATGATAGTAAAGTTTAGATAATAAAATCATATGAGTCGTAAAATAGATTATAACATGAAGTAAAAAACAAACATCAGGAAAGGAGGGGTATAATTCTGAACATTCATAGAAAGCTGAAATTTTCAGCGGAGAACATTATTCTAAACTATATACTACAGTGGACTCTTGGGTTGCGAATGTAATCCGTGTGGGATGCACGTTTGCGGCCTGCAGCATTCGCAACCCGCAGCAGCGCATCTGTGCACACGCGGGTTGCGATTTGGTGCTTCTGTGCATGCGCAAAGCATGATTTAGTGCTTCTGTGCATGCGCAGCCGCCAAAACCCGGAAGTAACCCTTTCCGGTACTTCCAGGTTTCGGCAGGTGCCTAACCTGAAAAAACGCAACCTGAAGCGTCTGTAACCCGAGGTATGACTGTATATGATGGTTAACAATGGGATAACAAAAATGTATTCTACATGTTCTAATGGTAGCCAAGCCATATTGATGAACTGGAAGAGGAAAGCTATAATCCCCTTTAATAAATGGATTGACAATATGATAACACTTGCAACTTTTGAATGGGCTACTTACAGACATAGCCTTGGATAGATATGACAATAAGGATAATAATATGAAATTTATAAAACAATGTATGGGTTAGTGTATTTTTCATATATATTCATATGCTGTTTTTTTCTCTCTTCACATTTTGGTGTCTTTTATTTTTATTTTCTTCTTTTCTTCTTTTGTATCACTTTATTTTTTCATCATTGAAATATTTTCAATAAAATATTACCATAATACCAAGGAAAGGAAGGTTGGGAAGTCAAGAATGAACTTTCTGTTTTTAAATAATGTATATGATGATAAATATTTTGGAATATTTTTGGAGTGTGTGTGTGTGTGTGTGTGTGTGTTTGTGTGTGTTAGATCCAGAGCAGGATTATCTCAGTAAATGAGAACGTGGCTCCTGAGGCACTGACCAACACATTCAGTTGTGCTCTCAAATAGCCCACTAGCACACCTGGGGATGTGCTACTCTTCTAAAAGTAGCACAAGCCATGATACTCTTCTGTGTGATAACTCTTCTAAGAGATGATCCACAGCTTCTGGAGGATAATGTACTCCTGGGCAGTGGGCATTACAGTAATTGATCCACTGTTATTATCAAGAAATGACTCACCTTTCAAAGCAAAGTTAGCATTCTACACCACCCCCACCCCCGGTTGCAGCAATAAGTATATTAATTGCAAACTGTTTTCTTCTGCTGAAGGTTTCCTGTTTTGCTTGGTCTGTTTATTGGATTATTGCAATGGTTTTATTGTAATGTATTATATTGTTTTAATGCTATACCTTTGGCCTTTTTGTAATTCAATTATGAAATGTTTTTGTAGTGAGTGACTAATAAGATGATGATGGTGGTAGTAGTAGTAGTAGTAGTAGTAGTAGTAGTAGTAGTATAGCTCAGTGCAAGTGGACCTACTTTGCTCTCAGGTACAATCCCTGCTATCTCCAGGCAAGTCTGGAATATACCCTTTCCTGAGACCCTGAAGAGCCATTGCCAGTTGGTCTTGAATCATAGAAATGTAGAGTTGGAAGGGACCCAAAGAGTTACCTAGTTCATCGCCCCTTATTAGTCCAAGTACTACTAAGCACAGAACTACTAAGTGAGATGGATCCTTGTATAAGGCAGCTCAGTAGAAAGTTCTTCACAGAACCCCACCCTCTACCCCCCAAGAATGGATGATCCAGGAAGGAGTTTATTTTGTAAAATCACCAGAACCCTCATTTAGCTTCTGTTGCTCTCCCAGTTGCTGGTAGGCATTGCCCCCCCCCCCCCCACACACATACAAGTGCAAAGCTCCTAAGTGAAGATGGGAAACATGATCCCCTGAGCTTTGACTTCGTGATGATTTCACATCATTATGCAACACCCATCATGAAAGCCAAATCAGAGTGAGAGCAGTGGTTCTTCGCGTTTGCTCTCACTTGCACCTGCTGAAATTAATGAGTGTGAACTAGTTATGTCCATTAATTTCACTGGGTCTACTCAGAGTAGTACTAGGATAGAACACCCCGAAACCTTATTGGGGGAAGGGAGTGATGTACCTCCCAGTATCATTATCACCACTACTGCAATGTACCGGTAATCACCACCCTTTGCCTTATTTGTGCCACCACTCAAAAGATCATATAAGCCCTTCCGGATTTTGCATCCTGCAAACATGGCAGCTGAGCACTTCAGTTTAGCACTAGGGGATGATCATCTGGTGCCAGTTGAGTTTTCTGTCTAGCATAGTTGGGATTCAGAAAGGAAAACATTTGGGAGTTGGGGAATAAATAGTGAGTGAGGGAATTCACTGTGTGTGTGTGTGTGTGTGTGTGTGTGTGTAATGATCGTGAATTAAATCCAAGGTGGCTTAGCTCTTTCTTCTTGTGGAGTAAAGTGTGTGTCTTTTGCCCTCTGTGTGCTGAGGTTTTCCATTGGTTTGGCTCTGCAGGAAGATTTTTCCTGTTGCTACTGTGTTCTCCCAAGGCAAAGGACTGGAATCCTGCCTGCTCTGAGGTGCTCTGTCTTCTCTTTCATCTTTGCAAAGAGAGTCACTGAAGCAGACACTGCCATGGCCTCTGGGACTCTCCCACTCCACCCCCACCCTCAGACCTCCTGCCATGGGTCGACCCCAGCTTGCTTGGAAGGCCCCACTTGACTGCAAGCCAGCAAGACCCTCTTGGCAGCTCAGCCTCTGACTCAGAAACAGCCCCACCCGGAGCACCTTCCTTAAATCATGTATATTGCACACAGCCTGAATGTTCATTGGAAGCCCATGGCGATGGCAGGAAAGGATTTACCACATCCAAATTCACTTGACAGAAAAACAAAATTCCAGCATAATTTTAACCAGCTGTTATAGGGAAAGGGAGAGGGAAAACAGTGTGGGGAGCAAGAGAAGCGGGTTCAGGAGAGGAGGAGGAGGAGGAGAGAGGAGAGGTTGTCGCCACTGAATGTACTTGCTGCAAGAGGAAAAGGCCATGGTGGTGCAACTTCCTAGCTATCGCTGTGCAGGGTACCTTGGGGTTGCCGATACAGATGACTGTAATTATCACCAGCAACCAGAGATGGTCACACATTTGCATGTGAAAATCTGGAGCTTACATCCAACAACCTTTTCCCTCCTACAAAGCCACTCTTCTCCCACACAAAACACCCCTTCATTTTAATCACCAGAGGAGGGAAATTGAGACTTTTGTGCAGAGGCATTATAATACATTTTTTATTTTGTGGTCCATGGTAGATATTGATAGCATTTATATCTACCTTTGTGTCCAAGGAACTCAAGGTGATGAACATGGTTCTCCCCCTCTCATTTAATCCCCACAACAGCCCTGTGAGGTAGGTTAGGCTGAGAGGTAGTGACTGGCCCAAGGCCACCCAGTGAGCTTCATGGTTGAGTGAGGACTTGAACCCTGATGTCTCATGTCCTAGTCCAACACTCTAACCACTACATCACACTGTCACCCTGACATTGTTTTGCTGATACCAAAAATCTCATGTCTGTAAAGGAGTAGTTAGAAGTCATAGAGATGTTAGGATCTGGCTGTGTGTGCATTTTATGGTACAAAGGAAATGCTATTTTTCCTGAGCTGGATATATGCATGTCATCCAGTGCACAATGCTATCCAAATAGTCTGGTCATATTTGAAGGCCCTCTGCCATGTCCCTCTCTCCCAATTTAGGCAGTTATTGATAGGTGCTAGGTAACACCACATGAGCAGCAGGTGATGTTTTTAGGGGTGGTTTTTTTGGGGGGGTGTAGAGACAGTCTCCTGCCAACCTAACAGTTCGAAAGCATGCCAAAAGTTCAAGTAGATTAATAGGTACCACTCCGGCGGGAAGGTAAATGGCGTTTCCGTGCACTGCTCTGGTGTCAGTGTTCTGTTGCGCGAGAAGCGCCTTAGTCCGGAAAAACTGTCTGCGGATAAACGCCAGCTCCCTGGCGTTTAGGAACATGAGCGCCACAACCCCAGAGTCATCTGTGACTGGACTTAACTGTCAGAGGTCCTTTACCTTTACCTAGAGAAAGTGAGCATGGAGCCCTGCAGATATTGTTGGACTACAACTCCCATTAGCCTCAGCCAACATGGCCAGTGCTCAGGGATAATGAGAGATCAAGTCAAACAGCATCTGGAGTGCACCATGTTGTCTACCTCCACTCTCAGCTATGTTGGCTGTAAGTCCTGGGTTGCTGTTTTTGAATCATTTCATCTGTATTTCCTAATGTATTATTAACATTAACAGCAGCAACAATGGAACCAGTTGCTTAGAAGGGGGTAGTCCCTCCCTCACTGAAGGAACAGCTCTCAATTTGGAGATCCCAACAACAGCAGAGAGCAGGGATAATACCCTCTGTGAGCTTTGTTTTGGTTCTCACTAACCACCATATTCTGTGGGGAGGAATCTCTCCTCTCCCCTTTGATTTGAGGTTGCTTGGTTTTCCTTCTTCTGAAAGATGTAGTTTTTCTGCTTATTAGGGTCAACTGGAGCTTATGCAGGATTCTTAATGAGGCATATTTGACTGCTTTGGCCACTTAGATCTTTTTTGCATTATCTGATCTGAGATAGCCTGGCTCTACTTATTAAATGGGTTACATTTAGTCCCTTACAACTGCCAGGAGCAATGCCTCAATGCCTTCCACAAGCTCTACATCAGGAAGATTTTGGGCATCACATGGCAGGACAGAGGCTCAAACAAAGGTGTGCTGTCCTATGCCTACACTCCCAGCATGTTTGCATTCCTGTCTGAGCGACATCTACGCTGGCTTAGTCATGACCATAGAATGGAAGCTGACCGGGTCACCAAGCTCCAGGGGGAGCTGCCTTAAGGAACCAGGCCCATTGGCAAACCATCTCTGTGCTACAAAGATGTCTGCAAACATGGCATGAAGATTGGCAACATCAACCCCATTGTTTGAGAATCCCTTGCAGACAACCACAGTGCCTGGAGATAGGCAGCCAGGTTGTGCATCCATAGCAGTGACCAGAGGAAGAATGACTGCTGGGAGGACCACAGAGAGAAGAAGTGCCATGGTGGATCTGCAGCAGCACAAATGGATGCCTTCATTTGCCCCGACTGCAATAAAACATGTCTCTACAACCACAACAGGCATCTGTATTCTTCCAACAGTTTGACTTTACCCCCACTCCTCCATTGTCTTATGAGTCAGATGATGCCAACATAGACCAGTTCAAACGACTGGCCCATCTAGTTCAGAATAGTCTACAACAGGAGTGGGGAACTTCAGGCTCCAGGGTCTTTCAGCCTCTCTATGTGATCCTTAAACTCTTCCCAGGCCACACACCTCCCCAAACCACACCCCTCACTAGCCCTGCTTTGTACCTTACTTGCATGCTTTCCCCTGGCTAAAGAGTGTCTTTGAATTCAGAACATGCATCTTGCTCACCTGGATGGAGCATAGAGAGGGTTTTATGTGTGAAGAAGCAGGCCTAGTATACAAAGATGAAATTCACCTATATTGTTCTGCACACTTTTGCCTCTGATTCTACCTGCGACTGCCATATTCAGAAGGGAATGTGGCCATTGGACAGGAAAAGCTTCCTTGCTCTGGTATATACTGACAGGCATCTTCCTCTACTAATGCTGAGGATCTGACACTGCTACAGCTGTTAGATGTTCTTCAGCACTATGAATAGGTCAGTGTACCCCTGCCCCAATGTTATTGTGGGCTCCAACTCTCATCATCTTGACCATTGGTCATGTTGGCCAGGGCTGATGGAAGTTGGAGTCCCAACAGCATCTGGAGGGTGTTATGTTGGCTGTCCTTGACCTACTGGCTTCTCTTTGAAATGAATCATGTTCTTGCCACTGCCACCACCAACCAAATTAAAGCAAGTTTTGGCTCAGTCCATTGGCATTCCCTTGTTGCCCCATCCGCTCCTGTTAAGGGTGAAGGAATGTGCATTTGGTAGGCCTGAGATGGACAGTTGTTCTGTATTTCTAGCACCGCTTCACCTAGGGCAACATCTGTTTTGCCTAATACACTGAGCACCCTGCCTTTTAGCTGAAGGTGAGAGCCTGGTAGCAAAGAGCAGGAAGAAATGAAGAGTGCTGCACCAGCTTTTGGAATGCCTGCCAACTAATTTCCAGTCTGTTAAGAATGTATGTTTTGTGGGCATGAAGGCTATTCTACCCTTTTTTAATGACAGCATCAAGCCTAAGAGAGAGATTTGCAGACAGAGAACATTCAAGTCAAGCTCCATTTGGCAGAGTACACCTGCATCAGTTACATGGTGTCCATGGATAAAATCTGCAGATTTGTGACATTATCCTGGAAGTACCAATTTCAAAGCACCTTTTTACTGAGTTTTCAAAAACACTGACTTACTGATACAATGAAATGATACCCTCACATAGCATCATGTACTTTGTAAACGAGAGAGGTGCAATTAGCAAATCTGCACATAGAATTATGGAGAGATTCTGGCACTGTGTTCTAATCGAAACTGTTTAGTCTGATACACAGTGGGGATAGTATGGTGAGGCTCTGCATCATTTGTATATAATTAACACAATGCCAATCATATTACTCTGCTTTCTTTGGACCATACCAGCGAGGTTGAGAGGGGGATCTTGTCATCTGGCAGCCCAGGACCTCCATACACACTGCCCAGTCTTGTGCCCTGGGGAGGTAACTTCAGTGCTGTTTACAGCAATTTGACATTGTCCCCAGACATGCATTCCATTGTTCTTGTGACAGACAGATGCCAACAACCAACAACATACCAGACTGCAGAAAGAAAGAAAAAAACAACCTGTCATGAATAGTTTGCCACTGGCAACCTTTTAATGTATGTGGATTTTTCTTCAGTGAAGTATCCTGCCACACTTTATTACAGTAATGATCTAAATTATCAAAATCTGAAATTTTCCCCCAAAAATTGTCTATTGTGGCTCCAGCAGCCATGAGAAGACAGGCAGAGAGTTTTCTGTTTTTGATACTTGCATCAAGAGTGACAGATGAACCACGCTATGCCTCTTCTCCCAAGCACTCAAGGGCATGGCCTAGATTGTTGCTGTTCTGGTCAGATGACATCATTAGGCAATTGAGACCCTTCCATGTCCCCACTCTTTTGGACCACTTCACTAACCAATAAACACTTGCTGGATTCATGGACTTCTTAAAACTATCTAAGAAGTATTCCCACACACCCCTTTCAGGAGGGGTTGCACTGCCAATCCTGGAGGCCCAAGGTTGTAGCATTGCCGTCCTCTGACTCACAGGACTCTCATTACAGAAGTCCCAGTACAAGCAGAGTGTCTGATACTTTGCCAGTGAAGGTAGAGCTTGTCTTTGTGGCTGAACTGCTGCTCCTATAAGGGGCTCAGCATGAAGGAACATCAGAGTGGTACTATCCTATATTATTCAGCGTTAGCCAAACCCCCCAAATGAGGTTGCTCCCTCTCCTTTGCCACCTGGGATGATTACTGTCCTCTTTGTCCTGTAAAGTAGTGAGTATGAAGGTTTGACTGTTTCACACCCCATCACATTTGAAGCCAGAAGAACTATTGTCAAAGCAGAAAAGAGGAATTCCATCCCTACAACACTGCCCCCCCTTGCTGTTAATATGCACGCTCAAGAAAACCAAAGCACGAATAATAAATCAGTACCCTCTTGTGGGCCTCAATAACTTTACCAAGCAACTCTCCATGTTTTTCCAAGCTGCTTGATGATAGATGATTCTGTACTGCCTGTTGTTACTCTGAACTCCCTTTAAAAGTATGGAAATAGGTGGCATTGCTCTTACTACAGGTTCAGGCCATTACATGGCTTTTTCTCTTCCTCCTCCTCCTCTTCATCCCACCTCCCCCCCCCCCACATTACAGAATAGCAGTGGTTCTCAAACTTTTTGCTCTATGCCGCACTTTCAGAATAAAAACGTGCTCACACCACACTAATGGAAAACAAAAATGAAACAATTTCTAGTAGTGCTTGATTTATAACATAGAACCCAACTACTTTATAATATGACCGTGGGACATCCAGAAAGTATGAAGGGATGCAGCTACACAAGAACAAAACTCATTCCATATATATATATATATATATATATATATATATATGCGCGCGCACACACATACACACATGCAATATGATAAAAAAACAAAACAAATCCGAATGTTCTTGAGCGGCTCCGATTTCAAATGTTTCAGCTCCCGAATGCCGAAAACCCAGAAGTAAATGCTCTGGTTTTTGAACTTTTTTTGGAACCCGAATGTCCAACGCGGCTTCCGCTTGAGTGCAAGAAGCTCTTGCAACCAATCAGAAGCCATCCCTCAGTTGTTGAACGTTTTGGAAGTTGGACGGTCTTCCGGAACGGATTACGTTTGACAACCAAGAAAGAAGAGGAAAATACAAAGCCCTCCATCAGAGATGGATCTTAATCCTGCTCTCACACTCAAGGGTTTGGACCCTCCCACCTCTCACCAGTGGCAGAGGAAGCCTCTCTGACACCCAGGGCGGGGGGCGCCCACGTGGCGCCCGTACGGACTGTGCCCACACAGCACTCATACGGATGGTGCATGCGTGGCACCCGTACGGACTGCATGCGCGGCAGCCTGTATGGATGCTGCGCAGGTGCCCTTGGCTGCTGTACAGCTGGGGGGCAGCGGGTCATCTTGTCAAACCCCCCCCCCCCAGGGTGGCACCCGGGGCACGCCACCTCCCCGCCCCTCCTTTGCACGCCTCTGCCTTCCACCTGGGAGCTTCCCTCTCTTCTCCCAGCCTTTCACCCTGGGAGATCTTCCCTTCCCTGCCTCTCACACAGGGACCTTCATTAACCATCCATCACCTTCATGTGCATACCCTCATTAACCCAGAATGAAGGACATCAAAAAACAAAACAAAACATAGGCAAGAAGAAGAATGGAAAAGAGGAAACAGAGGAAATAAAGATCTTTAAAAAATGAGAGAGAGAAGAGAAATAAATAGAGTCCCGATTCTCTGTCTCTCAATTATGCATATAACGATTATTCAAAATATTCCAAGTGTTCATTCTAGAATGGTATCCAGTTGTATTCCAGAGTAATATCCAGTTTTTCCTCAATTAGCTCGGTGGTGTTTTCCAAGTCTCCAACCCCAAACAACTCAAGTTTATTCATTTTCTTTTCCACACAAAATGTCCAAAGTTCAATAGTTATTATTGCTAAATGTCAATAATACTTTTCATCCCATCCAGTATAATGACTTTATCTCCAAGAAATACCAACATCCATTATAATAATCATGATCATCATCATCAGTAGTTGTTTACTTGTTCTATATTCATTAATTCATACCCAGTTCTATATATTCTGATCCCATTTCCTGTTAGCCATGATTTCCCGTTCTAATTTAGAAAAATAAAAGGTTCCTTCCATTACCGCTTCTTCCATTCTTTTTTCCAGAAGAATCACCAGATGTTGGGTGGGTTTTTCCTCTGAATTCACTCCAACTTGTACATAGGACTTTCTCTCTCAACTCTATCTCTACCATTTCAAGATGCTTCTTAATGTCTCTATCAATGCTTTTATTCCACTTCTCCAACATCACAACTCCATTGTTTTTCTGTTTCACTCCTATAGGCACCTATGTGGAGATCCTCTCCATTTCATCATATGCTGCTTTCTCACTTTACCATTCCATTCTCATATTCAGGTAGATCTCGATCAGTATTCCCCCCCCAAAGAACCTATGTATTCGTTGGTTTGATCTTCTTCTGATGATGATGATTATTTTATTTATCAAATTTTTATGCCACCCTCCACCCGCATGTCTCAGAGCCGTTCACAGGATAAAATCACAATATAAAACCACAAAATATGCAATAAAGATAAAAACAAGTAGAAGCCATTTTCGTTCACCATTTTATGCATCTGAGCTCTTTCAATTGTTCGTCCAATAATTGCCAATGATACCAACAGTCAGCAGTGTGTTCAGCAGTATCTTTGCCATATTGGATTATGTTAGTCTCCCCCTTAACAGCCTGTTAAGATCCAAAATAAAATATTGTTTGTCCTTGAATATTCCAATCACACTTGCCATCTTCTCGTGCCACACCAGTGTAGCGCACCACACCCTTTGAGAACCACTGGAGTAGCAGGTAGTTTAAGGCACAATTCCATTAGTTGTTGTGCTGTTGTTTTTGGAGGGGATGCTCAGCTTCAAGCAATATGCCCTGCTACCGACTCAACCTTTGAAAACATGCTGATGATGGGGCATACCACAAAAATTGCACTTCCTTGTGTCTGTGCCAAAATACCATGGTTGTAGCTATCCAGAAATTACTAGACTGATCAAACTAATACTTTGCCTTTGATCTCCCACATATACCTGGCTTGACTCCTGTGAACTGTGTAGTGTGGGGGATGGGAGGAGGGAGAGGGAGAAGGAGATACCCGCCACTCCCAAACTGTAATTACTTCCATCTGGGACTGAACTTTGTGATGGTTTTCCTTTATTGACGTATTTTATCACTGCTCTCCCTCCCCTCCTGTCTCACTTAAGAGGGGAAGGCATTGACAGCACCCAAAGGAACTTCCTATCCCAAATGTTTTACCTTGGAAGTTGGTGGTCTCTCCTTCATTGGAGGTTTTTAAGCACAGGTTGGATGGCCTTCTGTCAGGGATTGTTTTGTGTGATTCCTGCTTTGCAGTGGATTGGAGTCAGTGACCCTCAGGGTCCCTTCCAACTCCACAATTACATGATTCCATCCACTTTCTACCATCTCCAGTGCTCTTCCCTGTCCTCACCACTTGGATCCATTTGTGCCAGAACCTTCACAAAACTCTCTTTATACATAGGCAAGGGGATTTCATATGACTGGAGTGTTGGCTTCCAGAAGAACTTTTGTCTCTTAGACCAGCTCTACACTTCCTCCCCAAGCTGGTTCAATGCTTATATTGATCAATTTTATTATGGGTGATACCCAGTGTTAGTCATACCCAGAGTAAACCTGTTGCAGATGCTCTGAGGATGACTGAAGTTGGATACTTTGTTCAGGTATGAGGAATCCCCAGGCTACCATTCATCCAAGCCACTGCTGTGCACCACCCTTGAGTGTTTTTTGCCAGGTTAGAATGTGTCTCTGAACTCTGGTAATGCCTCTTGGTTGTTTGGATGGAAGATAGAGAAAGATGACTGAGAGTGAAGAAACTATCCTACTGTACAAAAATAAAACTCACATTCATTACTCCACCCACATTTGCTTTGGCCCCACCCACCGCTGGTATATGGCCCCCAGAAGGTTGCCCAGAAGTGAATGCAGACCTTGGGCTGAAAAGGGTTCTTGACCCCTTTAACCCACTTTTCCAGACCAAAAACTACCCTCTCCCTAAAGTGCCTCATATTAGTAAAAAAAATCCAACACAGTGCTGGTGGCATGGATTACTGTACACGAATATGAATGAGATGCGGCTCCTGCCTTCAACCTTATAAACTAAAAGGCAGTGTTCACACACACGGGAAGTGATGTGAAGGGGGCAGTAGAGAAGGGTGTTAAAGTTGACCATCTTGGAATTATGAGTATGTCCTTTCTCTGCTGTTGGAAGCAGTATGCCTCTGATTAGCTGTTGCTGGGAATTGCTAGTGAGGAGAGTGCTGTTCCAATCAGGTCCTGGTTGCAGGCTTCATACAGGCATCCATCTGGGTACTGCAAGAAAAGGATGCTGACCTTTGGACTCATCCAGCCACAGCGTTCTTCTTACATTCTTAGAGAGATGGTCTGGATGCTGTTATCCATGCCCCAATAATGTCCATCCCAGATTATTGTAATGCTCTGGTCTCCAGTGTGTCATCCAGTGTGTCATACAGAGATCTCCCAGATCTGCAATTAGGCCCTCCTTGCACCAGAATATAAGTCATAATGGCTGTGTGAGTGTCTCTTAACTCTCCCAAGCACTACCCACACTAGCAGTGGCTGCTAGCTACAATTCCTATATTCTGCCCCCAATGTCAGTATGCCTCCAAATGCCAGTTGCTGGGAATCACAAGTGTGAAGAGTGCAGTTGTACTCAGGTTCCTTTTGTCGCTTCCCATGGACTGCTGCCTTCAAGATGGTGGACCAGATGGGCCTTTAGCCTGATCCAGCCCGATCTTAAAGAATGCTAGTGAGTTGTAAATGATGCAACTACCCAGTGGCTTCTTCCTCTGGCTTGGTGGCACAGGCCACAGTGCCTTTCCTGTTTCTTCTGGAAACAGAGTTGTGTTGTTGTAGTTTTGGCAGTTAAGGTGGAAGGCTTCCTCTTGAATTGCCAGAGGAGTCACACAGGATGTTCAGAGGACCCGGAGATTAAATACAACCTTACACATATGTTTTAATCAGGTAGACTGATCTTTTCAAATTGTCTTAATCTGAATAAAATAAAATTAGATTTTTAATTTCTTTTAAAGTACCTTGTACTCACCAACCATTTTGGTGTCTTTGCACTCTTAGACCACATCTCTGTACAATGGAGCTGATTTACTTAGTTCTGCTTTCCAGGGTGGGGAGCCTCAGGCCTGGGGGCTGAAAGAGTCTGGTCCTTCGGACTCCCCTGCAGACATGCCTTCTTTCCAGACCACACCCCTTCACTATAGGCCACACCCCCTCAGCCCTCCCATGCTTTGCTCCCTACTTGGGTGTTTTTGCCTGGCTGGAACGTGTCCTTGAACTGTGATAATGCATCTTGCTTATCTGGCTGGGGAGAGGAAGGAGGATGTAGGAACCATGGATTTTTGTGTGATATTGTGTGACTGAAATGTTGTCCTCTGCACAATGGTAAGAATCACCTCCATTGTTCCACTTGCATGTGACCCCAGTGGGCTCCCCCAATGAAGTGTGATCTTTGGACTGGAAAAGGGCTGCTGTAGGTGGTTGGGTAGGATACTATCTGGGCAGTGGGGACTGTGGTATGAGGCACTCTTTTTTTTTAAAGGACACAACCCAGCACTCCCATGATAGGCTCCCTCATCAAAACCAGAACTGTAGGGAGGGAAGCCATGCCTGGGCCAGGCCTTCAGGGCTTGGTTCCATCGTGTGAGGGAGCTGCTGAGACAGCTTCCTTGTGCAACAGCCCAGCACTACCAGCTACCTGCAGCCCCACTCCTGGGTCAGGCCTGACCTGGGGGCAGAAGCAGCGGAGAGGAAGAGAGGCAGTGGCAACATCACTGCCCCTTTCCTCCGCTGGGTTCTGGAGTGTGAGTGCACCCTCTGCGCTACTTTGTGAGCCTAGGTTTAGACAGTCCAACCCTAGCCTACCTCAGGAGGCAGTAGCGTACACTCTGGGTGGTTTCCTTCTATTTCCAAAAAGTAAAAGGGATAAATACTTAACTTTGTTCAAAAGCTGAAAGTTAAAAGAAAGGGTCTAGGATCTCCCTGGGAGGTGGGGACCTCCCACAGCCCCTCCACCTCCTAGCTGTGGCCCTCAGTTGGAAGCAGCTTGGTGTGCAGTGGTGGTTTCTTTAAAACATTGTTTTGTGCAGTGCTTTAAGCATTGGCTTCTCTGGCAGGGACACTCTGACATCTGGCAGAGATTCACTGCGCGCCTTGCACAAATTCCAAATATGTGTTCTAGGGCATGTACTCAGTTCATGCAGGGTGCTGGTCAAACCCATAATTTATTCTTATCCTGCCCTTCCTCCATGGTGCTCAGAACAGTACGGTACATTGGTTTCTCTCTCCCTTCCTCCCTCCTTCTCTCCCGTTCCACTTCTTCTCTCTCTTTCCATCCTGCGCCACTCCTTCGTCCTCATAACTTCCCTGTGAGGTCGGCTAGGCTGGGAGATAGGGATGAGTGAATCTGTAGGTTCTGATTTTGCTCTGGAGTCCCCGTCTCCCCCCCAGTCTTGAGTTCTCCACCTTTCCACATCAGTTTTGACCTCTTTTTTAAAATTCTCATGAAAATCCATCAGTGACATTTTCCAAATATCCACATTTTTGTGCAAGCACTTTTCACTAATATGATTTGTTTGTGTATGTTCTTTGCACTAATACATGCATTTTTATGAGTATATATATCTGACTGTGAAGAATGGCAGGATTTCAATTAATATGTTTCTTCGGAAAGTGTGAGTTTGGTAGATTCGCCTTTCTCTGCAAACTGAACAGAATCCCTGCTGGGCAATGGTGACTAACTTCAGAGTCACCCTTGGAGTGTTTTGGTTGAGCAGGGATTTAAAACCCATTCTCCCTGATAAATGTCTGTCTCTCTATCCACTTCCCCATCCTGGCTTTCTTAGTTATCACTGTAATCCTCATGTGAACAAAGAGTAAACCCTAGGAAGCACCTACACTTGCCCATTGCCTCACAATGCAGGGGAAGATCAGAATATTGGGCAAATATTATTTAAAAAAAAATATTATTCATTTTCCAAACAATTTTATACAGTCAACACATTATTTAACACTCATTCTTCAGTTTTCGACTTCCCTCAGTTTCTCTGTCAATCTTTTGTAAAATTTCTATTTGTTAACGCATTTCTAAACATAATATTGCCTTTTAGAACTCCTTTTCCTCTTACTCTCTTTTTTGCAATATTTCTTACTAACTCACAGAGTCTCTTCAAAACCAAGAAGCGTTGTCTGTACATCACATATGTTTTTCAGATATTCTGTAAATCTCCCCCAGTCCTTGATAAACTTTTGGTCTTTCTGATATCGAATCTTCCCAGTCAGTTTATCCAATTCTGCATATTCAGTCAATTTCCTTCTCCATTCTTCCCCTGTTAGAATTTCTTCCTGTTTCCATCTTTGGGCCAGAAGTATCCTTGCAGCAGTCACTGCGTATTGAAACAGTTTACAATCTCTCTTATTAATTTCGTTTCCTACCATTCCTAATAGGAAGGCCTCTGGTTTTTCCACAAATGTATATTTTAACATCTTTTTCAATTCATTGTATATCATTTCCCAGAAGCCTTTCACCCTTTTACACTCCCACCACATATGATAGAAAGTACCTTCTTTTTCATTACATTTCCAACACATTGCATGTTTTATACATTTTAGCCAGTTCAACTGGTGTTATATACCATCTGTAAACCATTTTCATTACATTTTCTTTCAACGCAGTACATGCCGTAAATTTTAACCTTTCATTCCATAATTTCATCCAGTCGTCATATTGTATATTATAACCAAAATCTCTTGCCCAATGTATCATTACTGATTTTACCTCTTCATCTTTTATATTCCACTCCAGCAACATTTTATACATTTTGATTCTTTGCCTTCATACCCACACATTTTACAATCTTTTTTAAACATTTCATTAATCTGATAGTAATGTAACCAGTCATAAACAGATTCTTTCACCTCTTCATAAGTTTTCATTTTCCATTCCCCCCCCTTTCTTATTACCAATTCTCCATATGTTATCCACCTCCCTCTCATATTGATTTTTTTCATGCTTGTCACTTCTAATGGCGAAATCCAGTGGGGGAGTCTAGGTTCCAACAAATTTTTGTACCTCTCCCACACCTCTATCAATGATCTTCGAAAGATGTAGTTTTCAAAACCTCTTTTATTTCTTCAGTTTCAATTGGGGCGTTCAAAAAATCTTTTTTCTCCGTCGGGATCTTCTGCACTTCTTTTTCCTTTAAAAATCTATCTTTCTCATATTATTCTTTTCCTTGCTTTTGTACAATTGTCTATAGAAGTCCAAGAATCCTTTTCTAATTTCTTTCGGGTTTTCTATTTCTGTGCCGACAATGATAATTTTATTTACTGTGTTCCGTTCCTTTCTTTTCTTAATCTGCCACGCCAGCCATTTTCCTGATTTATTCATGAATTCAAAATTTCTTTGTCTCATTCTTATTATATTCCCTTCTACTTCCTTATTTATTATCATTGCAAATTGTGTTTGTAGGGTCTTTATACTCTGTCTTATCTTCTCATTATTTGGTTTCTTTATCAATTTTTGTTCGTTCTCCATTATCTGTTTTAGTATTTCCTTCTTATTCCTCTCTCTATTTTTATTTTTTATTTTTCAAAGCATTCTGCTGGATAAAAAATCCTCTCATCACTGCTTTGCTGGCGTCCCATACCATGTTCATTTTTGTTCCCTTATTGCAATTATTAAAAAAATACTCCGACAGATACTTTTGAGCATTTTCTACTACTATCTGATAGTCCAAAATGTAGTCATTCATTCTCCATCTAAACGTTCTTTCTTCAAAGCCCTTTAGTTCAAATTTTATTGCACTATGATCTGAAATCACTCTTGGTTGAATTTCAACTTCCGAGATTCTTGGAGTTAGTTCATTTGAGACCCAAATTTGATCTACTCTTGACAGAGATTGATTTGGTTCTGAGTAGAACGTAAATGGTTTCTCCAGTGGGTGTCTAAGTCTCCAAATATCAATCAAATTGCAGTTCTTTATCATTGAAAAGACAGTCTTAGGTAATTTCCCATCTTTGCTCACCCCAGTTGTTTTCAATCTGTCCATTTCCATTGACACCACTCCATTCAGGTCTCCCATTATTATGATTTTCTGATCCATATGTTTGAACAGTTTTTCTTCTAAATTTTTGTAAAAGTCTGTCTTATTTCCGTTTGGTGCATAGATCCCGACAATTATTATTTTTTCTCCTTGCCACTTTATTTGAACTGCCATAATTCTGCCTTCTTCATCTTTAAAAATTTGTTGAGCTTCAATATTTTTCCTGATGTACAAAACTACCCCTCTCTTTTTACTTCTTATCTGAAGATATAAATTCATTCCCCAGTCTTTTATTGATTAGAAGTTTTTTATGCCTTCTCGCCACATGAGTTTCTTGTAGACAGATAATATCCATTTTTTTCTTTTTTAAATGTTGTTCAATTTTATTCCTTTTTTTTTATTGTTAATCCCATTGATGTTCCAAGTCCATAAATTCAACTCCATTTTGGCCATTTTGAATTCTTTGTTATAAATTTTATAATCCGTCTACCTCTTCTTCTTTTTCTTCTTCCTCTTCTTCTTTCTTTTTTTCTTTTTCTATCTCCTCCGGATCCACTCCTCCTGCAGTCTCCATTCCTGGTTCCACTCCTCTTGCTTCTTCGTCCTCACTTCATAGCTCTTTGTATTTTCTCAAGAATTTCCCTAATTCTTCCAGGCTCGTAAGTCTATGTCTTTTACTTTTGTAGACAAAGGAGATCCCTTCCGGGTATTGCCATCTGAATTCTATGTTATTCTTTTTTAGGATCTATACTGTCGGTTTATATGGGTTTCTCCGTTTAAGAAGCCTGATCGGGATGTCTTTAAAAATAATTATATAATTTCCTTCGATATTTAGTCTCTTCTCTCTATTCTTTTGGAGAATCTGGTTTCTCACCTCCCTATCCTTAAAGGTGATCAGGCAGTCTCCTGGGACCTTTCTTGCCTTGACTGATCTTGTCTTCAATCGAAATGCACTTTGCACAGATTTTGTCACCTCTTCTATATCCATCTCCATCCATTGTGCAATTTCTTTTATTAATTTCTCTTTAATATTTTCTCCTTGCAGCTCTGGGACAAGTCTCAATCTTAAATTCACTTCTCTCTGCCTGAGTTCATTCATAGAAATCATGTCCCAGACCTCCTCTTGAGTTTTATTAATTTCTGACATTCCCGCCCATATTCTCTCTTCTTCCTTCTTCATCTCCCTCATTTCCACTCTTGTCTTTTTCATTCCCTCTTCCAAGTTCTGTGTCCTCTTACTCACGTCCTTCAGTTGCCCTTTCAGCTCATTGACTGTAGCATCAATTTTTTTGTCCATCTGGCCCATTCTCTTGTCCATTTGTTCCAATTTCGCTTCTATATTCTTTTCGCTCTGCTTGATGTTGGAGTTAACCTCTGCAAACATTTTCATAATCTCTCCTTTGAGATCCGTTTCTTGTTTTGAACCTCTCCTCTCTGCCGGTGTTCCCCCATCACCCCCTTTCTTTTGTTTATGAGACATTATAATCAAAATCCAAGCGCCTAATATACCGTCAATAATAATAAAATGTTCAATCAAAGTATGCAACCATTAAGACATTTTTCCACAAATGATATATAAGATAAAAAAAGACATAAAAAGATCTCCCTCCCAGATTCTCATACACTTGAGTTTATATGTCAATTAACTTAAATAAACAAATTTTTACTAAATAAATTTTTCAGATATAATTTCTACTTGTATGGCGGAACACCTATTAACCTATAAATTTAAACTTTGAGGAGGCCAACCCCACACCAAAGCTTTTCTTCCTTTCTTCCTTCTTCTTGCCACCACTTAGGCTAAATCCATATCGGTTTGTTATGGACAAGTAAATCTCCCAATTATAATGTTGCCCAAATTATTGTAATCCAATATCTGTATATTAGCTGTATCCAATAAAATCCAATAGCTGTATGTTGTAATCCAATAAAGATAATCCAGTTAAATGGCCAAAGTTACTGAAGGTATTGATAAGGGGATCCAAAAGTACCCAATATATCCGAAGAGAGGAATTAAGAGGAAATGTCCAGAAGAATCTTTCCAAAAATAAACCCCAAAGTTACCAAGGCTCCATATTTAAAAATATCAAATTTAAGTTCGACTGTACAAAACAAATAGAGGGGAGAAAGAAGCAAAATAATTTTTATTAGTCCAGACTGTTCCCCTATCAAATAAAAATGACGAGTAAAAATAACAGAGAATAGTTTGTTAGTTCAAATCCTGGTTCACTTAACTCCAGATAAAATTAGTGTCCTTCATACAGCCTGTTAGGCAGCTCTTTCTCATTTCATTCCGCGGATACACATAAAGAGAAACCAGTTGCGAAGGCAAAGCCTTCATTCAAACACAGTCCTTTCCCGTTGTGTTTAAACAGTTAAATTTGTTTGAAAGCAGGGGTAAAAAATAGTGAGACCGTAATTTATGCTGCCTGATATTGGCTTTCCGTATTTTACTTGTAGCTGGATACTCTATCTTTCCGTTAAAATGGAGGCACAAAAGTTCTACTTTGTTGCGCAGGTTTTTTTGAAAGTGAAAGTACCGAGAAGTATCCTTTCTTTTTACTTCCTTCAGACCCTTCGTTATATCGAGAGCCTTTTAAAGTCATAAAATAGTTACCCTCTGCCCCCTCTTTTAGTTATTCCCTTCTTCTGCAACTCTTTGTTACTTTTTGCAACAGTTTATCTCACTTTTAATAAGTTTTTTAAGAGGGAGAAGTTCAAACCGCTTGCTGAGTTACCAACCTCCTTTCCGCGCTCCGCTCGTAGTCTTGCGTCGTTCTCCGATTTCAGATAAAAACTGACCTCTTTTTCCACCTTCTTTTCTCAAAGCCTTCCTTTTGTATGCTCCAATTATATTCCAAAATCCAAATTTGGCTTAGATTCTTTGTTTTTGAGAATCGATCACTCGCCCTGCAAGCCTGGGGCTGCGTTCTCAAGGGTGAGACAATGGCTTCCCCGGTGCCTGCTTTCTCCGCCTGCCGTTCTCTTCGCTCCTGTTATGGAGTTACCTAACGGCCGGGTGATCTGCAAATGGCTCTGCTGGGCTCCTGACCCTCTGGTTTCCCTCCAGAGGGGTTTTGGGGGGCTACTGTGCCCTGTAGCACCCCCGTCGACCCTCGAGAACCCGGACTTTCTCTCTCCCGAAAGTCCCGCTTGCTTCGGGTCCGTGGCTCGACCGGAAGCAACGAATATTGGGCAAATATCCATATGCCCCTGGGGAAACCCACAGGGCTTGAGTTATGAAGCAGCTACCAATAGACAGAACCATGCTGCCTTCTAGCAACATAGATAGATTGCAAATGACAATAGAAGGGAAGGACATTAATTCTACTGCAGGCTGAGAAGAAGAGACCCCACTGAAATGAGACTTTTAAGATTTATTTTATGATGCCTCCGTACCTCAAATGTATTCACAGTGCTTTTTTTCACTTGGGCATTGTCTGAAATGCCAGTCCTGACAGCTGACCTAAGTTTTCATGTGCCTGCTCAGCCTGCTGCCCATGTTCACACAGCAGATAGCTTCCCCCTGTCCTGCTTTCATGCTGAGAGCCTCCCGCTCCACCTCTGGCCATGCATTCCATTGTTGTTCAGCAGTAATGCAAGGTGGTGGGAGTGAGAGAGATGGGAGCATTTTGATTACTCTTGTGGACTTGATTTATGGGGACCATTTTAAATCACAAACCATCTGTGCACCTCTTCCCGGTCCAAAATGGATAAAAGACCAAGCCATCAATCTGAGCACAGGCACCCGCCACCCGCCCTGCAACACATGCACGCACATACAAAGCCAGATCTCCCTTCCTCTCTCCTTCCCTTCTTATTAGCAGCTCAGTTTCCCGAGCCTAACTGTCTTTTTGCCTGAGCCTAACTGTCTTTTCCCAAGGGTAGGGTGACTTGCATGCATTTTTATTATTTCCTTATGGAAGCCAAAAAAGCAGATAGGGGAAAGTGAATACCAATCTTTATTGCTCTTTGGCAAGATTATCTC
This sequence comes from Podarcis tiliguerta, assembly GCF_965153285.1. Lineage (NCBI taxonomy): Eukaryota > Metazoa > Chordata > Lepidosauria > Squamata > Lacertidae > Podarcis > Podarcis tiliguerta. The sequence goes on from NC_139553.1 coordinate 7,263,870, forward strand.
TTATCTTCCTTTCCTGTGAGGGTGCCTTGGAGAGGAGAGAGAAAGGGGGCATGCTGCCATAAAGATCCCAAATGACCTTGGCCGCGTCTCAATCTCTAATTCACCCTTCTTGTGTGGTAGAATAGTGATAGCCCTTCTCATGAGCCTAAATTGGGGCACAACATGGGTGAAGGAGGTAATCATCTATGCAGAGCCTAAGGGGTGTGCAGTCAAAGCTCCTTGACGGAGCATATGCTTTGCACGGAGAAGATCCCAGGTTCAGTCCCTGGCATCTCTAGCTGAGAAAGGCTCAGGTACCACAGGGGAAGGAAAGTGCAGGCCTGGGGCCAAATACATCCCTCAAGAATTCTCTGCCTGGCCATTGAGACTCCCCACACCATGCCACTTCGCAAGCCATACACTCTCTCCATGGGCCATGCTACTCACTGACCTCACTTGCACCTTTCTTGGTTGTTATTGGCAGGATTGCATCCTTGGACTATGATAACACCTCTTGGTCGCGTGGGTGGAAGATAAAGGAAGGTGTGTGGTAGAAACTAACCTACTGTGCAAAGATTATTTGAAGTTTATTCATAAGCAAATGAAATTGCAGGCAGGATTTGAAATTTGAGCAACGGGAAGAAAGGATAATTTATGGAATAGAGGAATGTGTATTAGGTGAAAGGCGCAATATTATGCAGTATACAAAAGGGGTGGGTATAAAAACAGCATAGATGAGGAAGTGGGAAAAATTATAAGATAAATGTATAACTAATTTGAAGTTGAAAATTAATTGGCTAAAGTTATAAAAAATTAAAGAAAATTGTAATTAAAAAGATAAAGTCTGCATCTATTATGCCACCCAATTTTGCTCTTGGTCCGCCGCCACCAGCATGTGACCCCTAAAAGCTTGGCCAGTAGGGAATAAGGACCTCAGGTTGGAAAAAGGTAGTAGGTGATGGGAAAGTCATTCTGCAGTCTAGTTCAGCAGACATGATAATCTTTTAAACATGAGTTTCTAATAGTGAAACACTATGGAGTTGTGTGAGCAAAAGGTTGTTAGTGCCATTAAATGCTCTTCCAGGACACTCAGTTCCATGACAGTTTTACACATTCCCCTCCAAACTCTTAGCATGTTAAGAGCATGCTCAATCCTCTGTGAGGTCTTTGAGGGGAGGATTCGGACTCCTCTGCACCAAAGAAAACTTTTTATTTCTAAAGGGTGTTTTTTTGGGGGGGGGGGAGTAACATTTGCAAATCTAGAGATTTCCTCAAGTCTGTTGATAGTTCCTGACTTTAGATGGTTGTGCTGTTTTTGCTATGGAAGGATTGACACTCACCCTGAGTATCACTCACAAGGGGGATGGTACAGCTATAAACATATATACATAGACAATTATTTTAGCTTTCCCCCATTAAATTGCAGGTGCCCCATGAGAATTATGTCGTGCCTTCGGTTTTTTTATTATTTGAATTCCTAGTTTGGTTTATGCAGATGCCTTTTCCTCATGGTTTGGATCATGAGTAGGCAAACTAAGGCCCGGGGGCCGGATCCAGCCCAATCTCCTTCTAAATCTGGCCCGCGGACGGTCCGGGAATCAGCATGTTTTTACATGAGTAGAAAGTGTCCTTTTATTTAAAATGCATCTCTGGGTTATTTGTGGGCCTGCCTGGTGTTTTTACATGAGTAGAATGTGTGCTTTTATTTAGAATGCATTTCTGGGTTATTTGTGAGGCATAGGAATTCATTCTTCTTTTTTCAAAATATAGTCTGGCCCCCCACAAGCTCTGAGGGACAGTGGACCAGCCCCCTGCTGAAAAGGTTTGCTGACCCCTGGTTTGTATTAAAGACTTTTAAAGTAACCAGATAAGGAATTTATTTTTGTGCACTCATTGCCTATAAATAAACTGCTTCTTCCCAGTCCTTCAACTCCATCATACCCCAGTATATTCCATAACTTAGCTGCCAGTCTGGATAGTCTCTGACAGGAACGATTAAAGTATTATCTTTGAAGACTTTCAGATTTCAAAGGGATATAATTTGGAAACAAGGGCATCCTAGCCTAGTCCAAACCTCTTTTGAAGATATACAGTGGTGCCTCGCAAGACGAAAAGAATCCGTTCCGTGAGTCTCTTCGTCTAGCGGTTTTTTCGTCTTGCGAAGCAAGCCCATTAGCGGATTAGCGCTATTAGCGGTTTAGCGGATATTAGTGGCTATTAAAGGTTTAAGGGATTAGCGGATTAGCTGCTAAAAGGCTATTAGCAGCTTAGTGCCTTAGAAAAAGGGGGTGGGGAGCGGAAAAAAAAACCCCAGGAATCGCAAGACATTTTCGTCTTGCGAAGCAAGCCCATAGCAAATTCGTCCTGCGAAGCACCTCCAAAACGGAAAACCCTTTCGTCTAGCGGGTTTTCCGTCTTGTGAGGCATTCGTCTTGCGGGGCACCACTGTATATTCTCTCTTTCTAAGAACTCCAGTCACCTCCGTGGCCTCTTCTGCTACCACCACCATACTTCCAGAAGCCAGCACTTCCTGAAGTATGGTGGAGGTAGAAAGTGCAGTGGTAGCCATGGCAGGGCTGCCAGAAGTATATTGTGGTGAAAAGCGAGTGGGCAGTCATGGTTATGCCAACAAATGGGTAGGTAGCAGCAGACAGGTGGCAGTGGCAGGATGGTGCCAGGGGGCGGGGAGCAGAGTCCTGATTTGTCCTCCTGAGAGGGTATGCTATATATATATATTGCACTGTCCATAATCCCTATTTCACAGGAAAAGTTATTTTTTTAAAAATACTTTCATATTTAACAGAAGAAAAAACAGAGAAAGAGACAAAAAAGTTGAAAGAGAAAACAATGCCAGCTCATATTAAGGGTACAGTAACCATCAGTACGATCGCAGATATTAATATTGCACAGTTTGAAGAGTCTGGATGCATAAAAACTAGCTCCTTCTGAAATGAAATATTGTCCAGACCCATTAGACTGTTTAAAACTTTACTTGCAGAACTTTCTTCTAAACAGAACAGAAACATCAAATGATACATCCAAACAGTTCCATAAGACATATGACAGTCCAAGGGACAGGCTCAGAACCTTACAAAAAATGAAATAATTTCAACAGACCTAGAAGCAGAGGTCTGTTTCTTCCCACAGCCTGAGGCTGTGTGCTTCAAGAGAGCTTCATTTACATCCTTAATGAGAACAAAGACCGAAGGCAACTCCCTTTCAAAATGGTGATTTGCAATGTGATACCTTTGTCACATGTTTAAAGCTGAACATTCAATATTGGAGCAGAGGACATTCAACAGTTAATTATCAACTCAGTTAAAACTCAGAGTCCTTTAGAATACTGCAGTGGAATTTCCCCATGCTGAACTTTTTTGGTAATACTGTATGCATTTTGCCATTTTCCATTTCAGTGTCAATTAAACAATTATACTTAACGGGTACATCCATCTTAAACATGTAACATGCAGGTGGGTTTACCGCCTTAAACCCACTGACCCTGGAGAACCACAGTCCCCAATGACTCCACTGACAAACTTGATATACACGATCCAGGTGCCGAAATAGGTGTCTATATAAGACTGACGTATATATGGGGGAAATGTTCAAATGTAGAAAAGGCTGTAAAGGTCCTCAGACCATTTCATAATGCATGGGGGCTGTTTATCCTTCCAGGCTCAAAGTACAAGTCTCTTAGCAACAGGGATGATGATGATGATGATGATGATGATGATTATTTATTATTTGTACCCTGCCCATCTGGCTGAGTTTTCCCAGCCACTCTGGGCAGCTTCCAACAAAGATTAAAAATACATTAAAATTGTCACACATTAAAAACTTCCCTGAAGAGGGCTGCCTTCATATGCCTTCTAAATGTCAGGTAGTTGTTTATCTCTTTGACATCTGGTGGGAGGGCATTCCACAGGGCGGGCGCCACTACCGAGAAGGCCCTCTGCCTGGTTCCCTGTAGCTTTGCTTCTCACAATGAGGGAACCGCCAGAAGGCCCTCAGCGCTGGAACTGTATCCAGGCAGAAAGATGGGGGTGGAGACACTCCTTCAGGTATACTGGACCAAGACCATTTAGGGCTTTAAAGGTCAACACCAACACTTTGAATTGTGCTCAGAAACTTACTGGGAGCCAATGTAGGTCTTTCAAGACTGGTGTTATGTGGTCTTGGTGGCCGCCCTCAGTCACCACTCTAGCTGCCGCATTCTGGATTCTGGATGGGGGAGAAATCTGATTCAGTTTGCATATAAAAGCGAACCTCTCAAATTCACACTTTCTGCAACAATATGAGTACTGAAACACACCCATCCTTGGAAATTCAGTTACTCAAATTGTGCAAATTTGTACTCAAATTTGTAATCAAATTTGTGCAATTTGTACTCAAATTGTCCTCGAACAAAACCATGCTTACAGAAGTGCATGTTTTAAGTGTTCATAACGATGAATGTGTTTGTGAAAATATTCTGAAATGAATCATATCCAGCGACATTGCTTGCAAAAATGTATACATCAGTCAAAATGGTAATCCAACTGTGATTATTAGGAGAATTTCTCACTAAAATGCCGGAGAATTTTCATGAAACTATTTTGAAAATTTTAAAAAATCATTGCATGGATGTGCAAGTATGGAAATCTAAATGTAAAATAAGAAACTGGGGGAACCAGGTCGTTCCATCCCTTCTTAACAACCTGGCAGGGAAGATAACTTGATTGTGAAGTCTTGTTTTGTTTTTTAATCTGTCCCTGTTGGAGGGATACTTGTTAAATTTTTGTTGGTGTAACTTGTTAAGAGGTTTCAGGGTTCAACTTCTTCACCACAAAATCCCACACCAGATTTTAGGGAGTGGGGTGAGAGTAAAATTTGTGGGCCCAAAACTCGCTGTCTGAAGAGGAGCCCTAGGAGCTGCTTTCCCCATCTGCAGAGTTCAGGTGGGGGCATGAGAAGTGTGTGTTTTTGTCCCACTTTCCTGTCCCCAATTGTTGATAGACTGGTATGGGGGACAGGAGTTCTGTAATTCCCCACCCTACCCCACCAGTGCACAGAGTGAACGATTTAATAGGACACAGGCATAACCTCCTTCATTTCTCATTGAAAAAGAATTCAGAGAGCCTAACTATGTTGTCAATTGACCCGAGGATGTTCACTTGAAAATATAATTTTGGCCTAGATCTGGATTTGGCCCCTATGTTCAGTGCCCTAATGTGAACTCTTACTTTTCTTTTAAGGTAAAATTGAACATTTGGAGCATGCAGCATGTTAGCAATGTGTGGGGTTGGGTGCTTCTACCAGACAGTTGGGACGTTTGTTCATTGGTTCCTGCACTCTATTAATGAAGCAGACTCTTTCTTTCTTACAAAGGGATCTGAGAGGAAAACTACGCCTCCTGGCCTAAATCACACCTCAGCCAGGCCTCCAAAGCCTTGTTTTGTTTAAGCATATGTTGAAACAATCAGTTACAGCTATACACAGGTAAAGTTATAGCTCCGTTGTTGGTTGGTATGCCTGTGTATATACGTGTGTGTGTACACACACATACACACCCAATGTAAAACCATAAACTGTATGGTTTAGGTATGAATTAGAACTTTATAAAATGTGCTTTCTCATTACTGAAAGCAGGGATTAAACAGTAGGAAAAACTCACCGGAAAATTTTCCAAGGTAAAAAGCTTTTTGCAACTTTTCATTGTGCATTTGAGATGGTGAAGCATTTTTCCCATTTCCCTCTCCATTTAAATATTTTCCCCATGTCTTTAAATAAATCAATATAGGGTGCTCTGCGGGTGGGGGCCAGTCAGGAATGAGAAGACAGGAAACTGGAATTTAATAGGCAAAGAAAGGAACGAAATGAAGGGGGGCAAAGTTTCTACAAACCCATCCCCCCCCCCAGCTTTCAGACCACCATGCATAAGGCACAGAGAAGAGAAATTTCCCTGTGTCTTTGGCATTCGGGAAGGCATCCCTAGAGCTCTCAACATTTCTTGATGAGGCCCTGCTTTTCTCATCTCTTTGAAGGCTGGTTTTATGGAAAAAACAGAAATCTCTTTTTACTCCAAGGCAGGCAAAGCGACAAGGTTGGATAAAGCAGTGAAAGTGAGGAGCGAAATGCAGCCTGTGTGGGTTACAGAAGGCCAGGAGTTGAAGGAGAAGGGCTGGGAGGCACGTGAGACTGCTCTCCCACTCCTCTGTTAGGCAACACTTAAGCAGTACAGTCATACCTCGGGTTACAGCCGCTTCAGGTTGCGTTTTTTCAGGTTGTGGACCACTGAAACCCGGAACTGGTTACTTCTGGGTTTTGGCGGTTGTGCATCCGCAGAAGCGCCGAATCGCAACCCCTGCACGCACAGACATGGGTTGTGAAAACTGCGAGTTGCGAATGTGCATCCCGCACAGATCACGTTCGGAACCTGAGCACCCACCATATTGCTCAAATGACCACCAGAGGAAGTAGCAGTTAAATGGTCTGAGTGTCAGACAAGGATTGGGAATACCCAGGTTCAATTCATAAGGGAATAAAACAGGTGGGAGCCTATGGCCCTCCAGATGTTGCTGGTGTGCAACTCCTACCACCCCTGACTGGCTGGGACTGATGGGATTTGGAGCCAAACAGCATATTGGATGGCCATCTGTCATAGATGCTTTTGTTGAATCATAGAATATTAGAATTGGAAGGGAGCCAAGGGCCACGTAGTCCAACCCCCTGCAATGCAGGAATCTCAACTATTGATCCAGAGAGTATAAGTCATTGCCTCCATTTTATTTTACAAAAATCTAATGATCCAGTGATTTTTCAAAAATATACATAACCTCTGCATGTTCTTAGTACTTCTAAGTAAATATCTAGAGCTGAATCTTTGGGGCCAGCAGGAGGCTGGAGGGTGTGCGGGAAAGGGGCTGTTGCTGCTGCGCTACTGCACTAATCAGCTGTTAGGCAGGGAGGCTGAGCAGCATAAACAAAGCTCCACTGCTCCTCCAGTCTCTTCAGGGCTTCCTCCACTCTCATTGACATGCTCTTTGGGTTCCAGGGAGGGTCTCCTTGCGGACCATGAGGACTCCCCCGTTCTCTTTCACCAGTTCCTGGTGTGATTCTATTTATTTATTTCCTGGTGCCAAGTGTATACACAGTCTCATGTGAGTAGAAAGTGCATAAGTGGAGGGATGCCTGTATAAAATTCATCTGCTCTCTCTGGCTCATACATTTTCAGAAGTGGAAAGAAAGACCAGGAAATAAACCTGACAAGAAGGCTTGCCCCACCTCCCAGTCACACTGATTGGGCCCTGATCACAGCCAAGAGCCCATTCTTGCTAACCCAAGTAGCACTTTGGCTTGTCTATCAAACTGCCATTTCCAATCGCCACCCCAGAAGCTCCACACTCCCTTAGAACTGCCTCTGCCTTGCTTGCAAAAATCAGGATTTTAAGGGACATACTGAAAAAGTATGATTGCTTTATGGTTTCCATGAATGTCTTGGGAGCAACGGGGCAGTTGATGGGTATGCTCTTAACCACATCCCCGTGACCCCATATGTCTAAATAGCTGATCATCCTGAATTGTCCAAAATCCAACCCACCCAAAAAACCTTGCATGGAAAAATGAGGCCAAAGAAAGTGGCATATTTCTTTGGGCTAGCAAGGTGATAATTGGATTAAAACATAATTGTCCACACCTGTTGAAGATTGATTACGCTGTCAGTTTTCTCTCTAGGAAATGGCTCCTATTTTCCTAGAGAAAAAGATTACGTTGCTTTAATTGTTTTGTTTTCTTTATTAATGACCAGTGTAAAGTTTTGTAAATAATAAAGACTCTGAGAAACAGAACCAATCGATGTCTATTCCTATAACAGGAATTTCACGAAGAGATAGTTGGAATGCTGCTGGTGGCGGTGCTGCTGCTGCTGTAAAGAAGTAAAATATGCTGGAAAATTTTTCTGTAAAGAACCCAGCTGCAGAAAGAAATGAAAATGCAAGAGTAGATGCTCACACACCAGTAGTATAACTTTGCTATCTATATTAATTTTATTTATAAAATTCATACCCTGTTTTTTCTTTTATTGCCACACCTGCAATTTAACTGGTTTGTTGGCAAATTCAAAGTGTCTCTGTCACAATTTTTTGATTTTCTGTTCAATTTCTTGATTCAGACTAACGGATCAGTTGTGATTACGTTCAGGTCATGAGTTTGTCCAGTGAGCTTGTCAGGATGACTCAATCATAGAAAAGGGTGACAGGGGGAGTGAAGGCAACACAATACCCCTAAATTTCTTCATTTACCAACATTGAATATTGTAGCATCTGAAGGCAGCCCTGTTTAGGGAAGTTTTTAATGTTTGAAGTTTTATTCTGTTTTTAATGTTCTGTTGAAAGCCGCCCAGAGTGGCTGGGGAAATCAGATGAGTGGGGTAGAAATAAATTATTATTATTATTATTATTATTATTATTAATTTGTTTTATGGATTCTTTTCCTGGCTTTTTGATCAATTTTTTCTCATTTTAAATCAAGTCTTCCAGAAGTTCTAAGTTAAAAAACAACAACAATCTTTTGATATCTCAAGGGTTGTCACATCGAAGAGGGAAGAATATTGTTTTTTCCTGCTCTGGAGGGTAGGATTCAAACCAGAGGCTTCAAATTACAAGAATGGAAATTCCAATTAAACATCAGGGAGGAAAACCTTCTGACTGCAAGAGCTGTTTGACAGAGGAACAGTCTCCTTCAGGAGGCTGTGGACTCTCCTTCCTTGGAGGTTTTTGAGCAGAGGTTGGATGGCCATCTGTCTTGGATGCTTTAGCTGAGAATCCTGCTGTGGTGTTTGCCCGTTCTTTTGAAAATGTCTGTACAGGGGAAGAGAAAGAGTTAATAGGTAGACCAATAGAAAAGCCGGAGGTGGAACTTCCGATCAGCGCCAGCGGAAAACGGAGGACTCCCTCTGATCTACGGAGGGAGTAGCTCTGAAGAAACTGGGTTGGATCCGCTCCAGCGAAGCGGGGACCCTTGAAATCACAGGCGGAGGAAGCCTGCGAACGTGGGACTCGGTGGGCACCTTAGCGCCCCCCCCAAATTGACGAAGGAGCTCAGTTACGGGCTCTGGAGCGAAGAGGGGGAGGTGCGGTGCTGTGAGTCGACTGCTACTTCTTCAGAGTGAAGCTGCACAGCCGTTCTCCGGAGAGCGCTGATTTCTTCTTTGAAAATCTGGATTTAAAGAAACTCCCAGCCGTGAGTAGGGGGAAGAAAGAACTTTGAAGTTAAAAATTAAAACTAATTGGGATCCGAAGCGGAAAGGTATAAAAAGGGAGTCTGCCTTCCGCCATTGTATATAATCTGAAAGCAAAGAGACTGAGAACTTTGAGCCGTGTAAAAAGACGTTTTGGAAATAAGATCTAAAAATCTAACATCAAAGCAGAAGACTCCCCCTCCTCAATTGCAGGGGAGGAGGGGGGAGAATTAAAGGACTGATTCCCTGCAGTGAAGGAGGCTAATTGGACTTAAAACTACCGATCTGAAGCCTGGGAACAGGTTGCTGGAGACCTTCTTTTTTTCGTAAGAAGGGATATTGTGTTTCTGATTTGGATAGATACTGCCTGGGACTAAAGTGAATATTGATACTGTTAATTTTATAGAAGGGGGGGGGGCACAGAGGAAGGAGAAATATTTTACGGAGGCAACAAATGAACTGTGTCCCCCTAGTGGAGGCTAGTAACTGTTACTATTGAACTGATCCAGAGGAATTTTCCATTGTTTATGTTTCTGCTGAATCTCCACTGTTTATGCTTTTGCGGAACTGAGTTTTACTCTTGGATTTACACAGCTGTGATTTGACCTTGAATTAATCTGGTGTTGTGGTATGGCAGAAAAGTTGGAGCCTCAGGAAAGAATAACAAGGTCGGGCAAATCTTTTGAAAAAAGAAGAGCATCAGTATCTGGCCCTTCAGGGGGAGCTCCACCGCAGACTAAAGCTAAAGGCATGTCTACGGAAGAAGTTTTGGCTGCAGGACTGGTTAAAATTCAGGAAACCTTGGACAATGTCCAGGAGTCTTTGAAAAATTTAACTTTGGAAGTAGCCCAAACAAATAAAAAGGTGGTAGATGCTTCATGCAAAATTGATCAGAATACTGCAAGTATCAATACTTTGGGCCAGAAAGTGACGATTAATACTGAAAAAATTGAGAAAGTACTACAGGAGTCAACTGCTGCTAGAAAAATAGCAGAGGAAGCGAAAGTGATTGCTGAGGCTACAAGACAAGAGGTAAGACAAGAGATACCAACGATACATAGACAGCTGGTGGACCACAGGCTAACACTGTCTATGTATGACCTGAAAGACAAGGAGACTAATCTTAGATTAAGATCTGTGCCTGAACTTGAACAAGACAAATTAAGTGACTTTCTTATGAAGGAATTTGCAGACTTTTGGAACTTGGATTTGGAAAAAGAAGAATTTAAAATTGTGAGTGCTTTCAGGCTAGGAAGAGGAGGGAGGAAGAACAAAGTGAGAGACTGTCTGATTACTCTAAGGACGAAAGAGGAGAGAGACAGGATTTTGGGCCTTCACTTTGAGAAGGCCCTGAAGATACACCATTTTAAGGTGGAAATTTTCAAGGATATCCCCAAATTTCTTTTGGAGCTCAGAGCTAACTACAGAGACTTGGTGGCCCTACTGAAGAGTAACAACATTGCCTTCAGGTGGGAATTCCCACAAGGCTTATCTTTTAGCTTTAAAGGCAAAAAGATAAAGATAAAGTCAGTGGATGATAAAGATAGATTCATAAAGGACTACGGTGAGGACCTGCAGAAGGGTCTTGGGAAGGAGCAACGAGTCCCAGGGAGAGGAATAATAGACAGAGCAAGAATCCTTTTTGGAGTGGACAATTTGGGGAAGGCGGCACCACTGACAGAAGAGGAAGAAGCGTTGGGAGCAGTAGGAGGAGTGGGAAAATAACTACAATATGTCTTTGCAACTATTAAGTTGGAATTGTAATGGACTGAACTCTCCTCGAAAAAAGAAACAGGTTTTTCATTTGTTAAAAAAGGAACAAGTGGACTTGATTTGTTTGCAGGAAACTCACGTGACTAGGCTACACAGGAAACTACTAATTAATAAAAGATTGGGCCAAGAATTTATATCATCGGACAGAGTGAAGAAAAGAGGAGTGGTGATCTACGCAAAGGAGAGCCTATCACCAAAATTTATTTTTAAAGATGACCAAGGAAGATATGTGGCGATTGAAATTCAAATACATGGAGAGAAATTTTTGATAATAGGGGTTTATGCACCAAATGAAGGGAAATCAGAATTCTTTAAGAAGTTGCATGACATTTTGACAGATTATCTGGACTATAATGTTATCCTGATGGGAGATATGAACGGTGTGGTTTCTACGAACATGGATAAAGCTCAGAGGCAGGTAATTACTAAAGATGGTAGATTACCAAAGACTTTTTTTGAACTGACGGATAACTTGGATTTGATTGATATTTGGAGAACAAAGAATCCCCTAGAAAGAGAGGGAACCTTCTTTTCTGAAGCCAAAATGACATGGACAAGAATTGACCAAATATGGATTACTAGAAGTATGGCACCAAAGACTAAAAAAGCGGAAATCTGCCCTAAAACCTGCTCTGACCATAATGCGGTGAGATTGGAAATGAACTTAACACCAATTGGATCCTTCAGATGGAGGATGAATGACAATCTATTTAGAGATGAAGAAATAACAAAGAAGGCCCAACAAACCTTGAGAGACTACTTTGAGATTAACATGAATACTTCAGTTGAAAAAAGAGTGATATGGGACGCAAGCAAGGCCGTTATGAGAGGTTTTCTGATACAACAAAATGCATTAAAAAGGAGAATACAAAATGAAAAGAAAGAGAGAATTTTGGGGAAAATAAAGGAAAGCGAGAAGAAATTGAGAGCCAATCCAAAGTCGCAAGGAATATTGAAAGAAATAAAACTATATCAAATACAATATATGAAAATAATAAACCAAGAGATTGAATGGAAGATAAGACAAATGAAGCAAAGGACATTTGAATCGGCTAATAAATGTGGGAAACTCTTAGCATGGCAAATGAGAAAAAGACAGAAGTTAAACACTATTACAAATTTGGAAGTTAATGGAAGGATTGTACAAAACCCAGTAGAGATCAGAAAATGTTTTCAGAATTATTTTAAACAACTATATACGCAAAAACCCCAGAAAGAGAAAGATATAGAACAATTTGTGAAAATGAATGGATTACAAAGAATCTCTCAAGAAAATAGATTGAAGTTGAACTATAAAATAACTGAACAGGAGGTGGAGAGTGCCATTCAGAATATGCAATTGGGGAAGTCCCCAGGACCGGACGGACTGACTTCCAGATATTACAAATCTTTGAAAGATTGGTTGATACATCCTTTAAAGGAAGTTTGTAATGAGATATTGGAAGGGAAAAAGGCACCAGAGACGTGGAAAGAGGCATACATATCTCTTATACCAAAGACAGAGGCTGAAAAATTACAACTGAGGAACTACCGCCCAATATCATTATTAAATGTGGATTATAAAATTTTTGCTGACATTCTGGCTAAGAGATTAAAATCAGTTTTAATGGAAGAGATTCACAAAGATCAGGCAGGCTTTCTCCCGGGCAGACACCTGTCTGATAATACAAGAAATGTAATTGATATTTTGGAATTATTACAAGAGAACATTAATACAAAGGCTGTTCTAATTTTTGTGGACGCGGAGAAAGCCTTTGACAATATTTCTTGGAGTTTTATGAAGAAAAATCTCCAGGGGATGGGGGTAGGCCAGCAGTTTGAGAATGGTATAGGGGCAATATACTCAGAACAGAAAGCAAAATTAATTGTTAACAACGTAGTGACGGAGGAATTTAAGATAGAGAAAGGTACACGTCAAGGTTGCCCAATCTCTCCACTGCTTTTCATATCGGTCCTGGAGGTCCTCTTGAACATGATCAGAAGGGACCAATTGGTCAAGGGTATACAGGTCGGAGCTAAACAATATAAATTGAGAGCATTTGCAGATGACCTTGTATTGACATTGCAGGAGCCAGAAACTAGTACTAAAAGGGTCTTAGAACTGATTGAAGAATTTGGTCAAGTGGCAGGATTTAAATTAAACAAATTAAAAACAAAGGTTTTGGAGAAAAATTTAACTGAAAAGGAGAGAGAAAGGTTTCAGAAGGAGACAGGTTTGATTGTGGTTAAGAAGGTGAAGTATTTGGGGATTAATATGACATCTAAGAACGGGAACCTATTTAAAGATAATTATGAAAAATGCTGGTCGGAGGTGAAAAGGGACTTTGAAGTCTGGTCAAATCTGAAGCTATCACTGTTAGGTCGTATTGCTGTGATAAAAATGAATGTATTGCCGAGAATGTTATTTTTGTTCCAAACACTGCAAATTATTGATAAAATGGACTGTTTCAAGAAGTGGCAGAAAGATATTTCCAGATTTGTCTGGCAGGGCAAAAAGCCAAGAATAAAATTTAAAATATTAACAGATGCAAAAGAAAGAGGAGGCTTTGCCCTGCCAGACCTGAAAATTTATTATGAATCAGCAGCTTTTTGCTGGCTGAAAGAATGGCTACTTCTGGAAAATACTGATATTTTGGACTTAGAAGGGTTTAATAATGCTTTCGGCTGGCATGCATATTTATGGTATGAGAAGGTTAAAGTGCATAGAATGTTTAAGATTCACATTGTAAGGAAAGCACTGTTTAACGTCTGGATAAGGTATAAAGATCTACTTGAGAGTAAAACTCCAAGGTGGTTGTCACCAATGGAAGCGAAGGCCCTTAAAAAGCTTAATATGGAGGACAAATGGCCGAAATATTGGGAGATTTTAGAACAAGATGGAGAAAAATGGAAATTACAGAGTTTTGAGAAGCTAAAAAATAAAGTGTGTGACTGGCTTCACTATCACCAAATAATGGAGGCATATAAACTAGATAGGAAAGTGGGCTTCCAGGTGGAAAAATCAAAATTGGAAACAGAACTGTTAGAGTCCAAAACTAAGACTTTGTCAAGAATGTATAACTTGCTGTTGAAATGGAATACGCAGGACGAAACAGTGAAATCTGCTATGATCAAATGGGCACAGGATGTTGGACATAATATAATGATGGCTGACTGGGAACAGTTATGGACCACCGGTATGAAATTCACGGCATGTAGTGCCTTAAGAGAGAATATTATGAAAATGATATACAGGTGGTACATGACACCAGTCAAGCTAGCAAAAATTTATAAGTTGCCTGATAATAAATGTTGGAAATGTAAAGAAACAGAAGGTACATTCTTTCACCTTTGGTGGACGTGCCCAAGGATTAAGGCCTTTTGGGAAATGATCTATAATGAAATGAAAAAGGTATTTAAATATACTTTCCTCAAGAAACCGGAGGCCTTTCTCCTGGGCATGGTCGGCCAATTGGTGCCAAGAAAGGACAGAACCTTTTTTATGTATGCCACAACAGCAGCAAGAATGCTGATTGCGCAGTATTGGAAAACCCAAGAACTACCCACCGTGGAAGAATGGCAGATGAAGGTGATAGACTACATAGAACTGGCAGAAATGACCGGCAGAATTCGAGACCAGGGAGAAGATCAGGTGGAAGAAGATTGGAAGAAATTCAAGGATTATTTACAGAAATATTGTAAAATTAATGAATGTTAGAACGATGCTGGATTTTGATTAAGGGGCTTTCTGTAAAAAACGAAGAAGTAAATGGAAAAAATAGTGTAAAAGAGAGGGAAGGGTAAAGCCAAAATATTAAGATAAGAAGGGAGATGAAAGTAAAAGAGGGAAAGGATTTGCTGATCGAACAATGGAAATGGAATACAAAGGAGGGAGGTACGGGGAAGTCCAGGAAAAAGCTAATGCAAGATCTATTTTGAAAAGTGAAGTTGCTTTTAACCGTTGTTATATTATGTGTTAATTTCTTGTTATGTGTTAAGGTGTTTTTTTTTTTTGTTTTTTTTTCTTTTTCTTTATTGTATCTTTGTTGTTGTTGTCTTGTTGTTTCTTTGTTATGTTTGGCTTATATTATACTATGAAAACTTAATAAATATCAATTGGAAAAAGAAAAGAAAAGCCGGAGGTGGAGCCTACCTGTTTATAAAAGGGCTTAGCCCAAGGTTTAGCTAGTTAGTTGGTTGGTTGGGAAAAGGCAGTTGGGAAAGCAGTTGGCAGACAGATGGAAATAGAGAGACAGTTAATGCAGTTGGTTCTTGTGTGAGGGGAGGTAGAAGAGTTAAGAGACAGAATAAAATAAGACTAAGAGGGAAAAGGGTAACAGCGTTTCGAATGCATTTAAAGTTTATTTGTGTTTGCAATAAACCACAATCTTCATTATTAACTTAAGAACCTGACTGAGACTAAGTGATTTACCGGGGAGGACCTGGTTGGTGGCAGCGGATTAGTGGTGTACAGGTCAATAATCCATGAGACGACCGGGGGCTCCGTACGAACACCATACCTGCATTGCAGGGGTTTGGACTAGATGACTCTTGGGTCCCTTTCAACTCTACGATTCATATGAAGCTAGCCACTGTGACCCTAAAGTTTTGGTCCTGGTCAGTGACCGCCAGTCCATTCCCACAAATGTGTATGTGGTTTGGCTAAAATTGTCAGGAAGTGGGGAAGAACCATGCCTGGAGCTCCTTGAGGATAGGTGGGGCAAAATGTAATAATTTAACAATAGCAGAGTTTGAATTTCCTCCTTGTAGGTTATTGTAGAATCATAGAAGTGTAGAGTTGGAAAAGCACCAAAGGGTCATCTAGTCCAACCCCCTGCAGTGATTCCTGCATTGGAAGGGGTTGGACTAGATGGCCCCTTGCATACCCCCTTCCAACTCTATTGTCTCCCCTTTTTTGTTGGCTACAAAAACACCACACATTTAAAGCACATGACTTTCCCCAAAGACTCCTGGAAACTGTAGCTTGTTTAGGATGTTGGGAACTGTAGCTTTGTGAAGGGGTAAGCTACAGTTCCCAAGATTCTTTTTAGTGGGAGGGGATGTGCTTTAAATGTAGGGTGTGTACACAGCCTTTGTGTGCACGTTCTATAAATTCACAACAGGCATCTCATTGCAGACTTGTCATCCAGAGCTGCAGCCTGGGAACTGAATTTTTGCAAGGTTCAAGGCAAGGTGGGCTAGTTCGAGCAAGCCACCAACCCCAGAATCCCCCCTCTCCAGTCTTAACACCTTGAGGTGGAAAACTGGGAGAAGGGAAGGGTGCATTGAACACACACCACATGTGACGTATTTTTATGGATCTCCTAAGACCAGGTGTTTCCTGAGCAAAGAAAGAACCAAACTGGGCAGGAGCAAAATGGAAACAATTCTTACTCACCTTCCTTTCCACTGCCTCCCTCCTTTGCACCTCACAAAGGGCTGTCATTTGGGGGAGGGAGAGGGGGCTGAAGTCCTAAGTGCCCCCCCCCTTCCACCCTCCCAGTCCTCACCATTTATGCCTATTTGTGCCTCTTGACAATTCTGCCGTGTTTTCCTTTCCTGGAAGGAGAGGGAATTGACAGCCTCCCCTCCTCCCCAATGCAGGCATGTGCCTGTTCTCCATTACAGCTTCATTGGGGCTGAAATATGATCATGCCTGTGTCAGACCTACCAATATATTTATTTATCCATATAGGCTTTTCTCCTTAAGTTCATTATGTCCAGAGGTTTTCAACCTTTTTGAGTCCACGGCTTCCTTGACCAACTATATTCTTTCTGTGGCACCCCTGTGGGGCCCAGGAGCCCAGTTATGTCACCCCTTGCCTGCAGAGCTGGCAGCCTCTCAGCCTTTTTCGAACACCCTCCCTTGTGGAGTGTTGCCTCAGTCTCCTCTCCTCTCCCCTCTGCTTGGGAGTCCTCTGGGCAGCTGCTGCTGCTGCCCCTGGTCTCTGAGCTGCCCCCTCCCACCCTAAAGAGAGGTGCCTCCTCACACTGCCCCATAAGGGCATGGGGAGAGGATGCTCCAGCCTTAGTGACCCGATGGAGACTGGCCGAAGGTGAACGTGAGGCCTGCACCTTACCTTGGGAGGCAGCAGTAGTATCAGTGTGCGCTGCCTGGTCTGCATGGTGGAAAGGCTCCCCTTCAGCACTGGGCACTCAGCTTCCAGGCAGGCCTTGCACACAGCAAGCACAAAAAAGGTCAGCACAGTGCCTGCCTGCCTGCCTGGCCCTCTGGCTCCCACTTGTCTGTCCATTCCTAACAGCAGGGGCTGGTGAACTGACTTGCTGGGCTCCCTTGTCCACTTGCTTGCTTATGCCGGCTGCCTCAGCTCCTGGCAACCAGCACCCCTGGCCAGCCCCAGAGGCACCATTCACCTGGGGAGCTTGTAGCCTGGGCTGCTGCAACAAACAGCTAAGCAAGCCTTTTGGAAGCAGAGACATGAGAGGGCACCAGAAGAAGGAGGGAAGGAAAGAGGGACAGAGGCCAGTGTTGCCCGCAGCACCCCTGACCATCCTTCAAGGCACCCCAGGGTGCCACAGCACACTGTTTGAAAACCACTGTGTTAGGCAAAGGATCGCTTGCTATTACTGTTGTAGTAATAGTAGTAGTTGCGGTCATCGTGTTAATCTCACTGCTGCTTCTAAATTTCAAAATGAAGCAAAAAGCTAAAAAAAAAATAGTGTATGGGAAAAAATAAGAAGAGGGAATTTCCCCCCAATCACCCTACTTCATTGGCAGGACTTAAGCTATGTATACACTCCTATTTGCTAGAGTAACTCCCACCACTGGTCCTTGAATTGGTCTACACACAAAGTTAGCCACAATCAACAAACTTTGTCTATCCTACTGTTTCTCATGAAAAAACTGTGTTTTCATACCCTCTGACATTTCCCTGCCAAAAATAGGGACGTCCCATTCCAGAATGATAATTTTACTATTTACACATCTTACTGGGTTGCCCCCAAAGCTGCCCAGAGTGGCTGGGGCAATCCAGTAAGATGTGTGGGATATAAATAGTAAAATTATCACTCTGGAATGGGGCGTCCCTATTTTCATCGGAAAAATGTTGGAGGGTATGCAACCTATCCTACACTTGAGTCAAGTTTAGTATTTAGGCCCAATATCAGCTCTCAGCTTCCTTGGGCATCTTCCAGGGCATCAGAGGTGCTGGCATCTGCCCTCTACCACCTCTGCCTAGCAGCAGCAAGCAAACTTAAATTTACCAGAATGCCCTGAAGCAATGCAGTTATCATGGCAGTTATCACCAGGTAATTTCCATGGCTAAGGTCCCACCAAGAAAATCTTTGCCAAGAGCCCCTTCGAAACTGGAGCCAGTATCAATTTTCTAGACCACAGATGGAAAACCTGTGACCCTCCAGATGTTGTCAGGACTCCAGCTCCCATAAGCCTCAGTTGGCAAGGTCAGGGTTGATAGAAGTTGGAGTCCAGCAACATCCAGAGGATCACAGGCTTCCGCCACACAGTTCTAGAGGAATAAAGGCAACACATGCAACAATAGTGTCCAGCCTCAGTGCGCTTTCCTATTCACCAGGCATCACTTCAGGCCAATCATTTCTGCTACTCCCAAATTTTGGTCTAGACTTGCTTCTTCAAACTGCTGGAGCAAACAGTGGTGTGATGGAAACAGCATCGCAATGGTGCCATTTGGGGACTTGCAAGAGGCATTAAGATGACTAACTTTGCCTTTTGGTTTCTTTAGGGAAAGAATAAATGTTCTGTTTCTCCTCTGGCAGGAGAAATTTGTTACCCGCATGTGGCTTTTTATGAAAATAATGTTTGCATGTCCATGTTTTGTTATTGCCACTGCCACCACCTGTAAAATCAGCTCCTGGCTTTATGGATTGCTGGTTTGTCGCACCAATAGGCTGGTTTGCGTGTTTTATACCAAAGACTTCGGCATTTCTTATGCACTTTTGAGTCTTTGATCAGGTTGAGAAGAAAGTAAAGAAAGGAGGATAGGCACAAGAGCCATTCTGATTTTCGCTGTCAGAGCCAAAGCCTGACTCACAATAGATGTTCAGAGCTAAGGAATGAGTTTCTTGTTACTCCAGGATGCCCAAAATGCTGACTGTTCTCTCCCTCGACATGCAATCCTACTGTGCCACTAACATGTCCAGCTCTGGAAGCTGCCAATTTATATATGAAGCCGAAAGAACACAGGGCGTGATCCAGAAGTACTCCTGCATACACAAAAGTTATTTTTGACCATTTGCAAAGCCATGCAGGGGGGGGGGGGGACTGGCTTGACAGTTGCTTTATGTAAAATCCACTTTTCAACACTTATTTATGCAAACATGTGCCCCTCAACTGCTTTTTAAATTGTCTCAGGGCCGAGCTGAACCTTACTGATCTTCCATATCACATCTACACTGAGTATTCATTCCTATTTATTTTTCAGGATGCACATAACATTGAAAGGAGCACTCTGCTTGCACTGTATTCCACTATTGTTCCCAAAAGTGGCTTTTACATTGTGTTAAAGTTAGAATATAATTCAGAACTTAACATTTAAGGAAAAGTCATGAAAATGGAATAAACTATCATGTGAATGCAGCCTAAATCATCACTGGTGGGCTGCAGTACTCCAGGGTTCCTGGCAGGAAGTCTTTCCTAGCCTTAAGACAACACGTGTGCAAAGTGCACACACTACCACTCAGCTCATGCAAGTCATTTCCATAAATTCCAATCTGCAGTGTATGGAAAAGTCCCTTGTATTGTCAGTCTTGAATCTGCTGCTCATGGGTTCAGTTGAGTGACCTCAGGTTCCAGAGTTACAGGAGATGGGGGAGAAAAACAAACCCAACAACAACCAATTCCTCACCACTTCCTCCACCACATGCATATGTTTTCTCTGTCAAGTAAATAAATGAATGTTTCTCAGGTGTTTCTTTTCTTTGGCCTGCAGGAGAGTCCTTGAGCTTTGCTGATGATTTGCTCTCTGGTCTTGGAGCTGCCTGTGTGGCTGCTGGAAGGAGCCATGGAGATATCCCTGACACAAGCCTCTACTCCGTCATTTTCAAGTGTCTGGAGCCTGATGGATTGTACAAGTAAGGAAGGAGATGTGGTGGAGTCGTGGGGCGTGGGGAAAAGATCGTCCAGTGTCTTGTGCACATTACTTCTCGCATTTCAAAGTCTGTATGGATTGGAGACTGCCCAACCCAACCTCAGTCTGTCCTTAGCCAGTCACCATCTGTCTGTTTCTTACTGACAACTAGTTCAAGGGGTGGTGCTTCCTCTCAGCTTCCTCCTCCTTGTCCCAGCTTTGTAGAAGGGAGAAAGATGTGAACAAAAGCAAAATTAATTGCCTCTACCTCTAATGGACTCTGGCTCTGCCTGCCATTTCTTAGGCTCCACCTACTGTTGGCCTCCCTGCCTTCCGCCCTACCAGTCCCAATGGGCACCAGCAACCACTTTCTGTATGGCAGTAGCGACAAAGGGCTGAAAAGAAGCAACTGTCCTGTTGTTCACTTTTCAAATTAGAAATGAACCACTTTCCCCCTCAAAATAAATTGAAAAGTGGTTTACAGTAAAATAGACTTAACCCTAAAACTATCAATGCAATTGTTCCCTTGGGTTCTTAATCCAATCACAGTCAAGTCAGCTCCTTGGTACTCCAGAGAGCTGCAGACTATGAAATGGCCAGTGGTGGAGGAAAGCTTTGATGATTGCAACTGAATATGTACAGAAAGCCAGTATAGGACTTACTATGTGACAATGATGGCAGCAAAGCAAGCTTACTTCTCTGTCATCATTGCATCTGCAGAATGCCAGCCATCATAAATCTTTTCTGTAATGAAGAGCCATTGAGTTAGGAGTTAAATACAAGGCTGGCCCAAGACATTTTGGCACCTGAGGAGAACCACAAATTGGGGCTCTCCTCTCCCTGCCGGGGAAGAAGGGATGAGTGAAAATCTAAATGAGGAAAATGGGAAGGGGGGAATAGAGATCTACCTCAGGATCTGCTGTCTTATGGATCCTGCCACCTGAGGCAGTTGCCACACCTTGCCTCATGGGTGGGTCAGCCCTGGTTAGATAATAAAGAGAGCCCTCAAAGAGCCAAGGGACCAGTTTGCATTGCATTATGCAAATAAAAACCACTCATATCCTTTCTAAATTTAATGCCACAGATTAGGCAGATTCAAAGATGGATATAGGCATCTAACACCATCTGAGTGTGTTGATTTGGATACTTTCTTGATGTATCCTCCAAGCAGCTTGCTCATGGTATGGCATGGAAACAGCCCTGGTCATAGACGATTTACACCAGTAAATGAATGTGGGGTATGTGACCCTGTTGTTTCGAATGGAGCTCTTAGTGACCTTTGATACCATTGACTGTGGCATCCTTCTGGGCTGTCTTGTTAGTTTGGATCAGGGAAGCACCAGTTTTTGTTGGCTGTGGTCTCTCCTGAGAGAATGGACCCAGTATGTGGTGCTGGGGGGACTTCTGTTCCACCTCAAATCACTCCTGTCCTTCAACCAAAATTGCTAAAATGCACCTGCCAAATTTGCAGCCTGCAACCTGGGGATGGATTTCAGCTCAGTAGTGCCTTGGGTGCTAAGGTCAAAAGCTTTGTCAGTTTGGACAATCCTCTCACTAAAATGGGTTACCTCCCCTGTTGGAGTCTGTGCATCTTTGAATGCTTGGAATCCCAAGTGGGGAAAATGCTGTAGTGCTCAGGTCCTACTTTCAGGCTCTCAAGAAGCATCTGTGTGGCCACTGTGAGAACAGGATGCTCGACTAGATGGGCCACTGGTCTGATCTAGCAGGACACTTCTGATGTTTGGAAAACAAGTCCAGGAATCTAGGTGTCCAGAGATATGGCCCCCTGCATTAGCCTTCTGCTATGACTATCATTTTTCTTACAACTTGCCTGGTAAAATATTGGGGGCAGGGGTTGATGGAAGAGAAGAGTGCTTTAATTTGCCTGAGATTTAAGACATGAAGCACAGAATGAAACATTAGACTGGAAAGATGTTTGGAAGGGGTGGGGGACAACCCTGGAAAACAATAGGAGAATATCAGAGCAGCCTCGGATAATTAAAACCCATTGTTGGAACGAATAATTCTCCCCCCTGCTTGGAACCGCAAAGGCAATTAAACCTGTGAACTGGCAAATCTACCACCGCTGGCAAACTTTTCGGGCTTTGTTAATACTTTCCTTCTGCACCTCTAGCCAACTCCACAACCATTGGCTCCCACCAGCACCACTCTCAGGCCTCCCCCACAAACTCTATTACATATGTTGACATGATCTTTAAAAAGGAAATGGCTTTATTACACTTTGGTTTACGAGGCACGGCAGCTCTAACGCGTGCTTGCCATTTAATAATTTTTAATGTTTCCTTTTTAAAAAGGCGTGTGTGTGTGTACGCGCACGCACGCACGTGTGCACACACACACACAAAACCCTTCTGATTGTATATATTAAGAGTTAGGCTGTTCTGAAAAGGTGCCCAGCATGAATGTGGAAAACACAGCACAACCTGGCAGTGATTTGCTTCTAGTAAATTGTTCAGTCGCTATCAGTTGCGTCATACCCTCCAACATTTCTCCGTTGAAAATAGGGACATCCCATTCCGTAAAGATAATTTTACTGCAGGGGTCAGCAAACTTTTCCAGCAGGGGGCCAGTCCACTGTTCCTCAGACCTTGTGGGGGGCCAAACTATATTGGGGGGGGGGGTTGGGGGGATGAACGAATTCCCATGCCCCACAAATAACCCAGAGATGCATTTTAAATAAAAGGACACATTCTACTCATGTAAAAACACACTGATTCCCGGACCATCTGCGGGGCAGATTTAGAAGGTGATTGGGCTGCATCCGGCCCACGGGCCTTAGTTTGCCTACCCATGTTTTACTATTTATACCCCACACATCTTACTGAGTTGCCCCAGCCACTCTGGGCAGCTTCCAACATATATAAAAACATAATTAAACATTAAGCATGAATAAAACAAACCCTTCCCTATATAGGATTGCCATCGGACACCTCGGGAGTCAAATAACTCCATACCCTCCAACATTTCTCCAATGAAAATAAGGACATCCTAAGGAAAAGCAGGACATTCCAGGATCAAATCAGAAATCAGGATGGCTTCTCTAAATCAGGGGTGTCCCTGGGCATTAGGGGCACTTGGAGGGTCTGTTGCTGACTCCTCAGTTGCCAGAGGTACAAGAAAAGGAGGGGGAGGAGGAAGAGGTGAAGTTGTTTCCTTTCCCCTCCCAAATACATTGAAAGGAAGCAGCATAGTGTAGGCTTGCCCTTTATGATACATGTAGCATGAGAATTAATTCCCCCCTGTTGGAACTATTTATTTGTTAACTCTATCCATATATATCACTCAGCAACAATGTTCTTAGGGCAGATAACAACAACATTTTTAAATTCCATAAACAGAATACAGAAGGGAGATAGAAACAATTTCAGCCTGAGGGCCACATTTCCTTCTGGGGGCCACTTGTCAGTGGTGAGGCAAAAGTGAGCAGAAAAGTGGGTGGAGCAACAAATGGAAATGTTATGTGTTTGTGTGTGTGTTCCAATCTATTATAGATATCTAGTTTTCTTTAAATCTATCAGTCTTCATGGTGCATTATCTGTCAGAATAATACAAACTATACTAGGGTAAATTGTGCCACTGGAGCTTATCCCTGTTCCAAACTCTGTTCAGACTGAGCTGGCCCAAGCCTGGCAGATGGAAAATAGTTTTGCTTACCGTGTCCTTTTTGCCAGTGTAACTTTCACTGGGTTGCTAAGTCATGTGACAGAGCTGAACGGAATTTGGAATAGGGGCCTGCCTCCCTTGTTCCATCCTGCCCCCACCACACCCCTGGAACTTTTCAGCTATGAGTCTTGGGGACCTGCTTACTGCCTTGCAGGCCTATTCCACCTGGGTGGAGGGCATAGGAGGGTGGGGCCAGACTGATTGCAGCTACGAAAGCTGAGGTGACTTAACAAACTTTTAGGTTGGGGCATTGCTTAGCTGGTTTCGGTTTGTTATTATTGCCCCAGTTGTTTTCTTGACTGGGCAGGAAGAAGATGATCTGAAAGTGGGGGGGTATTGACATCAGTCCCTTGTCATGGTCAGATCACTTCCTTTTTGAGATTTAGGCTTTCTGCAGCTTATCCCTACTGGAGGGGTAGGGGACCTGTTCTGATGGTCCATCTGTGGAGGCTGGTGGATTGAGTGGGCTTCCAGATGATTCTGGAATCTGGGGGATTTTCTGGCTGAAATGACTTGTGGTTCTGCCAAGACCCTGGCTGACTCAGGCCATTGACATGATCGTCCCATATATATAGATATAGAGATATATATTATTATTTTATTAAATCTCCTAAAATATTCCAAAACATTTATCGTCATATACATTTTTTTCAGCACAAAATTCTTCTTGACTGGCCTCCCCTCCTTTCCTGATGTATGTTTGTTGCTTCTTTTTATTAGCTGTTTTACAATACATATTTTGTATTATCTAAACTTCACTATCATTAGTTCTTTCAGTAATCCACTACATCTATTTCAAATCCTGTCCGCAACTTCATGTATGGGTCATGCATTGATAGACAACCCATCACTGGTCTCCATTCTTCCTTAAACACTTTGTCATTATTCAGGTAGATAGCTGTGTTTGTCTGATGCAGTCGAAAGATATAAAAATATATAAAAAATGTTCAGTGGCACCTTAGAGACCAACTAAGTTTGTTCTGGGTATAAGCTTTTGTGTGTATCTGAAGAAGTGTGTATCTGAAGAAGTGTGTGTCTGAAGAAGTGTGCGTGCACATGAAAGCTTATACCCAGAACAAACCTAGTTGGTCTCTAAGGTGCTACTGGAATATATATATATATATATATATATATATATATATATATATATTTCTACTTTGTCATTATGTCCTCTGAATTTGGCAGTTAATTTCGCCATTTCAGCATGAGTCCATCAGTTTCATAAGCCATTTCCCCTTCGTTGATAATCCTTCCTATTTCCACCTCTGTGCATATAAAGCTCTAGCTGCTGTTGTTGGGTACATAAATAAATTGTCAGCTTTTTTGGACTTCTGTCCCCATTATTCCTGGCAAAAAGGATCCTTTTTGATTCATTATATATCATTTCCCCAAATCCCTTCACCTTTTCACAGGAACACCACATTGTTGAACTTCTTCATCAACACAGAGTGTGTGCAGCCAATGGGGCTCAAAATATGTTAGACAACCAATTATCTCCTGGGCACCTTCGAAGGTGTCCTAAGAACAAAGGTACACAGTAAGAGCCCTGCTGGATCAGCCTAGTGGCCCCTCATAGTTCTGCATCCTGTTATCACAGTGGCCAAACAGACGCCTCTGGAAAACTCACAAAGAAGACCTGAGTACAAAAGGCCTCTGCCCACTTGTGACTCCCAGCAACTGATATTTAGAGGCAGGCCACCTCTGACAGTGGATATAGAAGATAGCCATAGCGGCTAGTAGCCACTGGCGGAGGAAGAAGAGTGCAGGGGGAGCACACCACCCCTGGCAGCGCAATCCCGGTAGGGTTCCATCGCGGCTGCCACCCCACCTTCACTGGGCACCCCACCCCTGCAGGCAGCGTGTCCCACCCCCAAAATGCATGCCACACCCCTGGGGGCAGTGTGCCACACCCCCAGGACATGTGCCAGCCCTGCCCCCACCTGTTCTCTGCCACTGCTAGTAGCCACTGATAGCCATACCCTTCTCTTTCATTCCTGTATGTGCTCTTTTTTCTTCCTCTGACGGCAGTCCTCCCTTCATGGATGATGCTGAAAAGCTAAATGTGTCCAAAGGGAATTATTTCATGCCAAATGTTCTTGTTATCACTGGCAACATCAAATCACAAGCAAAACACTTCAGAGTAATCTTAGTGTTACCACGAGCCAAATGGCCAAGAAGCCGGTGTGGAGGCAGCCGTAAAAGGAATATCTTTAAAACCATTTGGCATGTTCTCTGCTGTGCTCTGTGATGACAACAACTGGTATAAAAGAATGTCAGTTTCCCAGTTCAGGAAGGCTGGAGCTTGGAGCTGGGGTGAGAGATGTCTCTTCAGTAATGAAGCAACCCAGACTGAGAGCTAGTTCAGGAACTCCACCTTTCATGGCTTTGGGTCAGCCCCTGATCCAAGCAGATGCTTCCATGCACCTCCCCTTCCTCCCAAACAGCCTCACAGGCAACTAGCTAGGCACTTGGGCTGCTGCTCACTGTTTCCTCTGCTTCTGTAGCCTTGAGGGAGATGAGGGGAGGGGTCTGAGAGCCAGCCATGAACTCAGGCAGCTTTTGTGGAGGTGTCCAGCCCTGGGGTTGGGATGTTTGGATCTGATGGCTTCTCAAGGTCATTGGCAACATGGAGATCTGCTGAAGGGTTCTGCTCTCCTTCCTCGTCTAAGGAGGAGACCTCGGGTTCAAGGACAGGGTTCAACACTGAAATAGATATGGATATCTAAATACATGAAGCTGCATTATAGTGTCAGGGCATTCAGTTCATCCTTTGTAGTATTATCTACACCAGACTACAATTCCCATCATCCTGAACCTCTGGCTGTGCTGTCTGTGATTGGAATTGGTGCCTAGCACCATCTGGGAGCTTGAGGAAATGCCAAGATTTGCAGGGTGAACCTAAGAGTGTTTGGGAGGCAGCTTCAAATCAGCCAAATGTGGACTAATCATCCTCAGTGACCACAAAATGCCAACTAATGGTTGGGGGAGGATGGGATAGAGAACTGAATGAGAAGGTGAATTGAATGTGGCATCCTGGAAGATATTGCTGCAGCTGCACTTGTCTATTTAAATGTGCTTCACACACACACACACACACACAGAGACAGATTTGTTCTTTTTTACCTTTTTTTTGGAACATTGCAATAAGCACATAGCCACCTGTCCTAGCAAATTACCTCTAGCAGAGGACCAACATTAGTCACACTCAGATTTGACCCATTTAAATTAATGCACATGGCTAACTTAGGTCACTTAATTTCAGTGGGTCTACCTTAAGTAAAACCTAGTTGGCCATAATCCAGATACCTTTTTGGTTCTCACTGGTTGATAAGTATGCTGCCTTTGAGTGCACTGATTCATTTGTCCTGCCTGCAGAATAGTGGAATAGTAGGGGTACATGAGATATCTGGAGGCAATAGTGAGAGGAAGTGAGGGAGCAGGAACTGAGGAAAAGGAGCATGCTGGCATCAGGATCAAACAGATGTGTGCAGTCCTAAAAATGAGTAGCCCTCTCAAGACATCCTGAAGGCCTCTCCACTCCCAGAGGTGCTTTGATGTTAGTTCTGTTGCAGCAAAACCCACAGCACCCAAAAGGCAGTTGATGCTGCCTTCACCTCTCAAAAGTGTCACCCTCCCCAAAAGCATCGATGGATGACAGTTCCAGTGGCTGTCCAAAATCTGTCCAAAATACAGCCCATAAACATTCACACACATACAGAGAGAGAGAGAGCTTCATATCAGACACAGTTGAAAAGGAAGGATAGATTCCTCCAGTTTCCCAACACTTCAAAAGTGACAACAGCCTAAGCTGTGGAACGTGAGGCCAGCGCTGTGCTCTGAACCTCTGCAAACATCTCAGAAACAGAGGCTCAAGAGGTGTGTTTTTGTTTTGGCCTCTCTCTCATTTCCTCCCTATTCCCAAATGACTTCCCCATTGCTTATTTGCTTCCACCACTTGCTTTCACCAGTAAGGAAAAGAGAAACACATGCTCTACCTTTCACCAGAGCCCTTCCCTTTCCCTCAGGAAACTTTTTTCCCCCCTCAGGAGACTTTTGTTTTGCAGCCACCTCTCAGGCATGCTGGACTGTATTGTCCTGTCCCCCAAACCCAGCCCCAATTTGAATAATACGATCTAAAGTCAGAAGGGGGTTGCTTCAGAAACTTATGTGGATTCCATCAATATTATCTAACCTACGGTCCATTTGAATCGTCCTGCTTCGACTTACCTCAAGTAATTAGTCTGCGCAACTGACTGACTCTTTCCCTCTTCCCTTCCCTTGCCTTCCCCAAGCCTATTTCCTTCCTCAGATCAAAGCTGGGCTTGAGGTTTCTGAAAACAAACAAACAAACAGAGGCTGATTGATTTCTCTACTTTTTTAGAATCTATCATTTTAAAGAAATAAACAAGAACATCATTCTCTTCCCCTCCCCCATTCTTTCACTCTCTCTTATGAAAAAGCAGTTTGGCAAAAATATGTTCTCTTTCATATTGGAGCTGTCTTACCTGTAGATTAGGGCTTGGAGAACCTGTGTCCCTCAATATGACTACATACTCCAGCATCCCTGAACATTGGTTGGCTGGGTTTCATGGGAGTTGTAGCCCAGTAACATAATGGAGAGCAACAGGTTCCCCCAGAGCTGCTGCATCAATTACTACTAGCCACATAGGCTGTGTTCCACCTGCACTGTCAGAGGCAGCATGTGTCGAGTATCAGCTAGGGAAGGGGAGATCACACAGATAACATGTGTAAATGGAATGGAAGTCCTAACAGTGCAATGCTATGCATACCCACTCATGACCTTATGCACCATTCTTTCCCACTCTTCAGATGGTTTAATTTTACTTGCTTCAAAATGTGGCAAGCCAGACCTGCAGAATTTGAGCTTATTCTGCTCAATGAGGGCCTGGACCCTCCCTACCTCCTCTATTTTCAATTGCAGTTTCTTTGGAAGTGGGGGAACCTCTGAGAGGGGATGAGCTGTAGAGGGGGTGCTGCTTTGCCTGCAGAAGGTCTGAGGTTCAATCCATGACATCTCCAGGTTGGACTCCTGTGAAACCCTGGAGAGTTGTTGCCAGTCAGCATAGATATTACTGAACTAGATGCACCCAGCAATCTGACTCAGCTTCCTATGTAACTGTAAGCTTGCCAACAGTATGCAGTAGTAAATTTATAGTAGTAGTAGCAGTAGTAAATTATTTGTACTTGGAGAGGCCCATAAACTGGGTCCCAGCATGCCAGCCCTTAGGCCTCCTTTAATGGAAGCAGTGGTCATTGTGTTGGGCAGCAGAGGCTTCTAAAGGCCTCTGTTCTACTTAGCCCATTATTTGAGAGATGCCTGTGAACAAGCTAGCTAGGCTGTTGTCTACCTGGGATGAGAAATGGAGGCTCTTCCTGCAGAAAAGGCTCATAAAGGTCAGCTCCTTCTGGCTAAATCCTCGGGCCACCTGCTCCTGCTCTGCATTCAGAAAACTTCAATCCTTGCCACCTCTGGCTGAAAGAATTAGGTAACAGGTATTGTGGGGGGGGGGGGGAATCATTGCCAGAAAGCACTCCCTGCTAAGCAGTATTGGGGGGGGGGCTAAAAGAGATTAGAAGAACAGATAGTACCCCATGTCCTGCTTTCTCTTCCGATTCCTTGCCATATTACCCCAGTGCTCCATACTCCTTTTCCAAATCAATTTCAGTATTTTGGAGTTGGAACAAAAAAGATATCAGGGTATTTAGCATTTTAGGTTGAGGTTGAAGGCTGTATAAGCCAAGGAAGATCAGTAATGTCTACACTGACTGGCCAACAGCTCTCCGGGATTTCAGACAAGGAAGTCTTTCTCAGCCCTACCTGGAGATGTTGGGACCTTCCTCAAACAGATGCTGTGCCCATGAGCCCCAGCCCACCATGTGCATAAGC
Source organism: Podarcis tiliguerta (assembly GCF_965153285.1). Taxonomy (NCBI): domain Eukaryota; kingdom Metazoa; phylum Chordata; class Lepidosauria; order Squamata; family Lacertidae; genus Podarcis; species Podarcis tiliguerta. The sequence continues at coordinate 7,293,475 of NC_139553.1, forward strand.
GAGCTGCCCTATACCAGGAGAGGCTGTTCCTTTCCACTCACTTCCTTCTAAACAATGCACTTCTGTGAGTTGTCAGCCTGTTCAACCTACTTCAGTGTTCCTAGAACTGGAGCCATAAACTGGATGCTGAGAGAATGGAGTTGGGATTTTTTTTTTTTTTTGCAGGAGAGGGAGACGTCATGCCCCACTCCATCTCTTTCTGCAACCCACTCCTCTCCTTCCAAAAATACAGGCGGAAGAGAAGTGTCAGTTGCCACAGAGTTCCTGCTTCAAGACTACATTAGCTGTAGGTTAGATTAAATCCCAGCATTTTGCTTTATTTACATTCCTGCACGACCTTCCTAATTTATGGTGCTTCTGCCAAGCGCTGGCCTACATGTTACTGGAAATAATGCAGAAGCTATCTCATGGGAGACCTCAGTCCTTCAACCTCCTGCTGCACATTTCTCTGTGCTGGGCCAGGTTGGCTACTTCACTGTGGAGCTGACCTGCTCCACTGTGCAAGCATTTCTAAGAGGCACTGCTGGGGGAAGGTGTGATCATACAGTCATGCATCATTACCTCCAGGAGACAATATCTTGGAAGCCTTCACTGCCTTGGCCAGTGCCGTTTTGCTCCTTTGCAGGCAGCAGAGAAAAGGAAGGTTGTGTTGTTTGGATGGCAGTGGGCTAGGAGATTTCAAAAAGGAAATGCACTGTGTTGTACTCTAGCAGGCTTAAGTTACAGAGGATCTGTTAGATGGTAAGAACAGTTTGCCCATGGAAACAGTTCCTGAAGGCAGCCAGGCTCCCTCACTTTGGTGATGTTATCTAGGCAGAGATTAGCAGCCATTGGTTGGCAATGCTGTCTCTCTGGAATCCTTTCATTGAGCAAAATGCTGGACTGCATGGCCTTTCATGACCCCTTCGAGCTCTGAGATTTCGTGCACATTGGCAAACATGCATTTACTCCACATCAGGAGTGGGGAACTTTCTCCCCACAGGCCAACTTTGGCAAGTGGTTCTGCCCACACACCAGTTACCTGGTGTCATTGTGACATCAGGGGAACAACTTCAAAGCGACTTGCTATCACCACTTTGTGAGCCTCCATTTGCATTCAAACCACACCTGCATGGCTCACAGTAAGCCCCTTTAAAGATGCACTGTCAGTGCCAAATAGTGCTGTTATGGCTATTGGGTGGTTGCTCGAGAACGATCAGGCAAGATGCCTCACTGGTCTTTTCAAAAGCTTTATTATTGGTGCTAAAACCTTTACAATGCAGAACACCTCTGTTCCATGTCTTGCTCACTCACCAGCAGAATCTGAGAGTGGGCGGTCCTTAAATTTTCCCCAGCCGAGTAGTTTCTTGACCCCCAGCCGACGCCTCCCCTCTCTGCGTGAAAGCCTACTGCACAAGGAAGGCTTGGGTAAAGGGGGACCTCCCTCCTCCCCACTTTGCTCAGGCAAGGTGTCCTGGCACTGCCTTGCATCCTCCGAGCCCTGCAGCTCTTCCCCACTAGAGGCGTGGCTTCCTTCCTCCGCTGAGGAAGTGCTGCTTCCCACGATTTTTGAAGGCTCTCTGTAAGCCATTTGCCTTTCCCCCTCTTGCCTCTGATCCGATGGCAATTCCCTGACAAGTGCTCATATCAAGACCCCGTGGCTACACTAGAGAATTCTTGATGACAGCAGATCCCAGTGTGACTCCCTGTCCGTGCTGATTAAGGTACTTCACTTGCAGGGGAACAATGAGAAGCTCACTTTAAGCTCCCACTTTAAGTCCTACACCTAGTGTCATGTATGAGGTCAGGTGTGGAGACAGGTGGGAAGGGGGAAATAGCTTTGTGGGCCAAACTGGAACCCATGTTGGGCCTAATTACACCAGCAAGCTGGAGGTTTCACTATACACAGCCATCAAGTTGGGTCAGATAAAGAGAACAAACCAAGAGCCCAGAAAGACTCTCTTTGCTCAGTCCCCTCATGCAGGAAACTTTCTACCACCCTGTTCTATGGACCAGGACTGAATCCTGGAGATCCAAAACTTTGTAGTATGTATGGTCCGTCAGAACTTTCAAGATTGTCCCCTTGCCATTCATTGCTGTCATAGGCTCCCAAGCTAAGTTCATTGGCAGTCAGGGCAACCATTGATCTTAACGGCTGCTGTAAGCCAATCCTGATCACACCCAGCCCTTTCAGAACTCTCAGTCACCACCATCCTTCCTGTCTCCGCTTTGTACCACCAAGTTTTCCTGGCTGGCTGGAACGTGACCTTGAACTCCGGCTTGTCTGAATGAAGATGTGCATATGTGTGAGCATGAAAGCTGACCTACAGTACAAATGTATGTGTGTTGCTCTGCCCATTTCGGCCTCAAGCCCTGCCCACCACTGGACTTTGAAAGGTTGCCCATAATGTCGCCCTCAGACAGAAAGAGGCTTCCCACCCCCTGATGTATTTTTAATAGTAGGGCCATTCCCGAATGTCTCTTGTAGCCCTGTCTCCAATTCTTAGAGTAGAAAAAGAAGCTGAACTTTTAAAGTTCCCTTTCTTCTTCCTGCTCCCCACAACACACTTGGACTTGGACTTTTCCTTACAACATCACAAATGAAATAACATTCTTTGCATTTTTGTAACGAAGCTTGTAGAATTCTCCACCCAGCCCCCAGCCATGTCCAAAGTGTGGATGTGTGTGTTGCCTTGGTCTGATGCAGGAGGACAGGGAAAGCAAGTGAGATACGATTTTGGCTTTGAACTAAAGTGGGGAGGACAAATTAGCTGAGACATTTAGATATATTCCAGCCAAGGAGAAGAGAAAATTGCTGATTGCCTTCCCTTTCTGCGAAATGTTAGCAGTTCTGTCTGTTGATAGTTTAATAACCCTTCATTAGTCATTAACCCTCCATCAGAGGTAGAACAACTCACTGGTTTTATCTCAATTCCTTTTTTCCCCTATGCCTCCTCCATGTCCAGCAAGCTAATGTAATTAAACAAAACATTTCCTTAATCTTATATCTATCCAAGAGAGTCGAGGGACGGAGATATCTAAGTCAGAGGCAGCAAAAGCTGTTGGTGATTTCACTTTCTGCATAACCCATAAGTGTTCATTCCATAGCATCCTCCTCAGTGAAGGAGTATTTATTGATGTTTGACAACCTTATTCCCATTCCTGCTAAGGCTAAAGTGGCAGGATTCCCTCCCCCTGCCCCATGGAGTAGAGTTGATGTAGTTTGAATTTTTCATTTTTCCAGCGTTTAGTTCTTCCTGTTGTGAGGAAAAGCAAATGGTGAGAAATGTACCCATGGATTCGGCTGTGCTGGCCAGCATATTAAAAAAAGGCACAACATTGTTTTTCTGCTCAAAGTTGTGAACTCTGTAGCGCAAACCCACAAGAGGGCAGTGTCATAGAAGCTGTGAGAACAAGGCTAAGTCCCCTCCTCCTTTGTAAAATAGGAATACACAGCTGCTTTACACTATCAGATCACTGGCACATTTAGTTTAGTGCTAAATGAACCTGGCATCTTCTGCATGCAAAGCTATGTGCTCTACTATTGAGCTGGAATGGGCAACACCAGCAACTTCAGTTTTTCATTTTTCCAGTCTTGAGTTCAGTTCTCCATATTTCCACATCAATTGCATTTTTCTTATAAAAAAGATCCTCAGGAAAATTCATCAGCAGTTTAGTGTGAATTTCTCCAAATATACACATTTCTGTATGCAATTTTGCCTAATATACAACTTTTCTTGTGCAAAGCAATTTCCTCTAATGTAATGCACTTTGGTATGTTATTTTCCCTAATACAATGTATTAAATTTATGCCCCAGCCTTCCTCCTAAAAGGAGCATAGCACAGCAAGCAACAAGTGTTAAAACAATAAAACATGTTAAGAACAATCTCAGTACAAATGCAGACTGGAAAAGTTCTCAGTTTAGATGGCTTGTTGGAAGAGGAAGGTGATCAGTAATATATGTATTTATAAGCACACTTCACCTGAATCTGTGTGCATTTCTTGGCTGAACGCAGTTCTTCAGTCAAAGTGAGCCAAATTTTCAAGAATGGGTGGATTTTGGTTGGTGTATTGCTTCAAAAGCATGTTTGGTAGGTTTGCTTTTCTCCCTGATCTCTACCACAGAGCCATCCTTAAAGGTAAAGGTAAAGGACCCCTGACAGTTAAGTCCAGTCGTGGACAACTCTGGGGTTGTGGCACTCATCTCGCTTTATAGGCCGAGGGAGCTGGCATTTGTCCACAGACAGTTTTTTCTGGGTCATGTGGCCAGCATGACTAAGCCGCTTCTGGCAAATACAGAGCAGCGCATGGAAATGCCGTTTACCTTCCTGCTGGAGCAATACCTATTTATCTACTTGCACTTTTGAGCATGCTTTCGAACTGCTAGGTTGGCAGGAGCTGGGACCGAGCAACGGGAGCTCACCCCGTCGCGGGGATTCGAGCTGCCGACCTTCCGATCGGCAAGCCCTAGGCTCAGTGGTTTAGACCACAACACCAATTTATGTACTTTCCCTCTTCTGCCCATGCCCCACCTCCTTAGAAGATGCAGGGGGAGGGGGAACAACAATGTTTGCCTTCAGGCTCCTCTAGTGACCTGTTTATTGACCACACATCCTGATTTGCTTACACAAAGCTTATACAGAGCTCAGTGGCGTAGCGTGGGTTGTCAGCACCCAGGGCAAGGCAAGTAATTTGCGCCCCCTAACCCGTGGATTTTAGCAGGGGGCAGAGAGCTGCGAGCGCGGGCCCCCCAGATGTTGTGCCCGATGCGTCCGGCCCCCCCTGCACCCCCCACGCTACGCCACTGATGGAGCTTAGATGACATCCAGTCCTCACAGAGTCTTTGTTTCCGCTTAGTTTGAAGGGAGGTTATATGACCATGAGCAGTCGTCCTGGTGGTTATGCACCTTCCAATTAAGCATTGGTTCATCCCAACTTCTCAGTGCATGCTCCCTCTCTTTCCTAACTTCTTTGTTGTTGTTGTTAAAGTGAATTTGTTTTGCTAATTCTCTTCAGTTGTGCAAACCTACATTTCTGTCATGTGTTTGAATCCCTCCAGCAAAATACTTGCAAAATACTGGGAACAACCTTCATCAGTTTCAGAATGCAAAATCCTCCTGGATTACTCTGGCCATTATTATTGATACATTCTTCTTGTTGTTGTTGTTCTTGTTGTTGAAGTGTGTCATCTTGTGATGCAGAAAACACAGAACAAAGAAACACACTTATTTTTCTAAGCAGGCCTTGAATGAACACTTTTACAGATCCCTTTCCCTGAGCAAAGGAGAGCCTGCAAGCCTAGGCTCTGAGGTGGTCCAAAGCAGCTTTCCCAGGACAAGGTTACAGTTATCTGTAATCAGTTATCTATATTAAAGGACCTCCTCACTGACACCTGCAGTATGCGCTATTTTTGCCCTGCGGGGTTTTGTTTTTTGCAGCAACTTAAAAAAAAAACACAAGAAGTGCCATTTCTGTTCAATCTCCAGAAGGGTGCTGTTGCTTACTCCCCCCCAGCCTGCTTTTTTTTTTTCCTTTTCCCTTTTCTAACTGAAAAAAGACCTCCATTTTCCATCTAATCTCCCATTTACGCAAAACATTACGCCTTTGCGGCCCCTTCGTTCCCACTCGCTTCCAAGTCCAGCTGCTACCGCCGCTTATCAAGCTTTGATAGCAACCCTTGGACCCATCCCAGCTGCGCAAGGCATTCTTACAACTCAAGGTTTTTGAGACCCAATGTTTCCACCACAGTTATCGTGGGGGTGATGCTGCCGTGCCAGCGGCCCCAGCACAGGGCTGATAGGGAAGCGGATGGTGGGCATCGCATCTCAACAACAACCCCTTCCAGGGTAAATTTGGCTCAATCTCCTGAGACCACCCAATGGGTTTTCTCCCACGACTGAGCAATATGAGAACAGATGTTTCCTATGTCTACGGCTATCAGAGGGATGGTTAACAGGATGGGCCAAGGTTTAGATTGGCATCCCATGCTCAGCTGTATGTTTCTTGCTGAAATGCAGACAGAATCGAAAAATGGTTTCACATTGTGTTCATTTGGGAAGACACATAACAAGGAAGCATATGCAAGGAAAGGGAAAAATTACAACCCCATTTGAACAATATGATACAATAATCTTTATTGTCATTGTCCCATACAGAACAATGAAATTGGAAAAAAAAAATCTACATAAGACATTCAAAACCAACAAGCCTGCTATCCCAGCTATCCCAACTTGGTTAGCCCCCTAAAAACTCTGATACCCCATTTTAAAAATACAATACACTCCCATAGAGACTACCTTACATTGCATTTAAAACCAAAATCGCATTTGGATAGAAACTGTTTCTCAGGTGGCTAGTCCTAGTCTTTATAGCCCTGTACCTTCTTCCAGAAGGCAGAAGCTGAAAGAGATCATTTCCGGGGTGTGCACTATCCTGCTCTTCCATTGAGTCCTTACTTGGGAAGATGGTATTCAAAACAGCATTCATGGTTATGGAACAAATAATTAGGGATAATTAAGGGAGCATCCAGGATCAGTTGAAGTACTGATTTTTATTCTTTCTGCCTCTTGCAACTGTTTGGATTGCTATGAAACAAAATTATTTAATGTCTAGATTTTTTAGCTGCATTGGGTATTGAACTGGCAACCTCAAGGGAGCAAGAGCAGGAGGTTCAGCCTTGTGTGCCATTACCCAGCTCTGGGCAATGTGGGGGTGAGGTGAGAATGGCAGCCATATCAGCCAAGAAAGCAATAGGCCAGAAGGAGTCGAGTGATTCTTCCTGACCCATATAAATAATCCATTTGGCCACTGTAAGAACAGAATGCTGGACTATAAAAGGCTTCTTCTAATGGACTTCATTTGTTTTTCTGCCCACAAATAGGGGTGGAGAATTCCAAGAAGCCATTCACACACCATTCTGCCTTGCCATTGCACAAAGACAGAATCTGACACCAACCTCTCCCTTATCCACAGCGGCCTCTGAATTATACTGTCACACCCTTTCAGATAGTAAATTCAGCTTCATGTTGATTCGGCTGAACCAAGCTACCTGTACTGTTCCTGTAAGAAGCAATCAATTCATTTCCAATCTTCAAAGATCAAGCTTCAGCTAAAAGAACTCTTCCTCCAGCCTTGCTGGAAAAAGACTTGTTCACATTTTCTGTGGGAAGCATCAGTGGCCATTAGTCAGGTTCACTCAGGTTTACTTTATTCAGCTGAGGACAGTCCCCAAAGCCTTAATTGCCCAGGAACTTGAAGCAAATCTCAGTTAAGACCCAGAGCACTCCATGATTGGCCAAGTGCCACTGAGCACTTCCACAGTAACATCTGTTCCCTCCCCTCAGAGACAGGATGTTTGGCTGCTTGGACAGCTGGGCTGGACCCAAAAGGACGTTCTTCTGCATTCAGCCTGGCACTGCCCAGCTGGAGGCATTGGTTCACTGCACAGCCAGGGGTGGTTTGGGGTTGCTGGGTGCTCTTCCGGAAGCTTCCAAGATTTCACATTCCTTTCTCCATCCGACCATGTCCCTTTGTTCTTTGGTTTTGCAATCAGTTAAGCTCTCATATTTTGTGGTGCTGCCACAAGAGGATGTTTTCTTGGTCAGAGGCGGCACATACTTCTGCCGGGATCATATCCCCCTGTGGGTTTCCCTTTTCTGTCTGTCTGGTTTCTGAGACTCCGTTAAAAAAATCAAAATCAAACTATTTGTATAAATAGGAACCCTCCCATGTCGGAAGGCTGGGGAAAAGAATTCCTCAAACAAGAGACATTAGCATCCATACATAATAGTGTGCTTTTGTTGTTCAACCCATGAAATCTACAATGACAGAGGCAATCCAAGTATTCACATTCTTTGCCTATTCTATTTGAAACTAGGTCTTGGCTGAGTTTTCAACAGTTCAACTATTTAGCCTGAATTTGGTGGTAGAGTTGTAGGGTTAAGGGGGAGCAGAACCACTTCCTCCCTTTTGCCATTTTGAGGGTGAGGCAAAAATCACAGGAGCTTCTTGCAGTACTTATCAGCTGACAACTGACATTTTGTCTTTCCCAGAATGCCCCATTCCAATAAACATTATGGGGGAAAGAAAATGGCACCCACCAGCCAATTAGAACTGTAAAGAGCTCTGGTGACCTTTCCCACCATCCCCCCAAATCACTGGCATACCCTACAACCAGAAACGTTGTTAGTGTGATCAGTCCACTGCAGCCTAAACAGCTGTGCTGTCTTCACACAAGTTTGTCTGGACCACAATGGTTTGAGGTGATCTGGAACCAAAGGGAAGTCAGACCCCAAAGATAAAGAATAGGTAGAGCAGTGAAAGGGATACAGTAACATGCCAGACCTGAAGATGACAAAACGGGGTACCGCCAGTTGACATGTTTAGTGATCATTCACTTTGATTTGCTTGCACAAAGCTTACATGGAGATAATATGATGTCCCCTCTTTATTGTGTGTTCATTCTTATGTGTTTTCGCAGACATTATACGTCTTTAGGTCAATCAGCTATTTATCCAGCAATTAGTGCAGTGCCCTGTCACTTTCATGACTGTAAACAAAAAAACCCAAAAACCAGTTTTTTTTAAAAAAAGTAGATTTGTTGTGGCAAAATTCTTTATTATACTTTTAATTGTGCAAACTTGCATTTCTGGCATGTGATAGAACCCCTCCTGCAAAATAACTCAAAGTCTGCTCGAATGACCAGGAAGCCCTCTAATATTCTTGTTCAGGAGGACCTAATGGCCAGCCTGTGTGGGCTCACTCCATATCCTGAAGGAAACTAAATTCCTGAGACAGATGCAGAAATGTGCAGTTTGGTGATTCACCATATGGGGCAGCTGTACACAAACCTAAAGTCTCCCAGTTTGAGCCCCTGCAACTCTTAACTATCTTCTTAAATTTATTTATCTAATGTATGAATTGCTTCCTATGAAGCATCTTGAAAGGATTAACTGTGAATATATATTTGTGATGTACCTCTAGGGGATGTACCCCTCCACCTCACTACCACTACCACCACGTGAATCCCCTAGAGCTTCCCCTTCCCACACCATGCAGCTAGTAAGCTCCCTTTGCACCTTCCCAGCCCCATTTCTGAAGCCATTTCTTTCTTCTATTCTTCAGCCCCATTTTACACCCCTGTTTTCACCATTACCTCAGTTTATTTATTTATTTTTATTGCATGCATATCCCACAGTTTACTAAGAATGGCTGTGTTTTGGTTTTCATGTTTTGGAAAGTGTGAACTGAATCTAATTTCTCCACCATGCCTAGCAGGGTACACACAAAGAAGCTGTTATACACCTGTCACTAGAGCAAAGTTGGAGAAGCTTGAAACAATTCTCTTCTCTTCCCCCTTCCCTCTCTGGGCAGTGCCCTTTGCTAACAAGTCATTGACAATGACCAGGAGCAACAGATACTTGTCACCAGTCCCCCTGGTGTATAGGCATGGATCTGCCACCCTCCTTTTGAACCCAAGGCTCATAAGGATTTTATTCAAACATTGATTCCAGCACCTCCCACTTGGGTTAATACCATAGACAACCTTTTTCAGATGCCAATAAGGTATATCGGTTCCTTTCGTGAAATGTTTTGCACCAGCAGAACACTGTTGTTGAAGAGAATGTATAAGCAGGTTCCTAGTGGTGCAAATGATTGTATGATCTGTTGCACAACAGGTTTCCATTAGTGCAGCTGTTGCATTGTATTCCTTGTGAAACATTTAAAGAGCGCTTGCCCTCGTGGACAGAGAATGCTGCATACAGTCCTAGTTATACTTGTTCACAAATTATTCCTTTTTAAAAACAAGAATCAACTAAATCCATGAACAATTAAAACAGAAGTTTAAAAACCAGACTGTTTTGAAACCAAGCTCATCTTCCTTTTCATAATTGTGGTCTGATTTTGATGACTACAGTGAAGAATGTGGCTTTGTTTTCTGTATAATCTTGGGGGTTGGAGCTTGCCTTCACTATTAAAACATAGAATCCATCTTAGTCTGTCTTGTGTAGAGAAAATACTGGGTAGATAAATTGGCATCTTCTGTCCCCATAAAAGTTACAGTATTGAGGAAGCAGGACCAACATCTCAACTGAGCCACTTGCACAAAGACAGATTACCAAGGCAAGCCCGGCAGACTGACCTTCCAGATCTGCTGATGGCAAAGCACAAAGCAAAACCACCTCCCAATTAAAAATGCCTTTCTGTATCTAAGAATCTTAAATTCCCCACCCCTAAATGACTAGTGTCACATGAATGAGAGGAACAGCAGTCTCAGTCACATTGGTTGGGATTATGTGCTTGCTTCCAGGCAGCCATTTACAGGTAAGCACATTGCGGACTGTGGCAAGATGAGGATGGCTAAGGTTGTATTAAATAGAACCAAGCTTCAAATCCTCTAGCTCAACACCACCACTACCCTGCGCAATCTCCGATGCTCAGTTGGCCCATTAATCCATCTCGCAAAACACCACTACTCAAGTTGGCCCTCCAGGACCTTGGGCAGATTTTTTCCCTATCAACAGCTATCTGAAAGCTTTAACTGAAGAACCTGGGAACTGAACATGTAAACTCCCCCTTGCATGCAAAACAAGACCTACCACTGAGCTATAATCTACCTTATCCAATATTGCAGATGCTCTTCAAGGTCTCCGGAAAAGTCTTCCCTCTCTCACAGAGATAAAACCACACACGCCTAAGATATTTTTATCCAAGGACGCTGGAAAATGAATCTAAGAACTTTTGTTCATGTACTCTACCGCTGAGCTATGGTCCCTCTAAAATTGTCCAGTCTTTAAAATATTTGGGGAGGCCACGCTTCTGTTGAGCTGCCTATGCACACTGGAGCCCTCTTGCAGACCTTTGGAGGGGAGCTGATGAATTTATTTTGGTGTACGCCTGGAATCCGAACCCCATAGAGATTCCCTAGCTTTGCATGGCATCAGCCCCCTGAAACTGCCATCTGTGACTTGTGTGTGTGAATCATTCATGCGCTCTGATATAGGATCCCTACCTTTCCTGACCACTGGAGTCAAGGTTATTTACCGGGTATTGTATCTGATCATCCAGCAATGTGGTTCAGATTATATGGAGAGCTCTCACTAGGGTCAGGACAATGACAGTGATGAGGGAGCATCTCCTCACACACACAGCCAAACTATTCTCCCCCAACACCCCCCCCCAAGTATATTTTAATGCAAAGGAAAGGATGGGAGTGTTTACTGATAGCTGGGGAAAACTCTATCACTTGAGCAGAAATGGAGGGTAGTGTTAGGAAGAGTGATATACATAATGAAAATATGTTGTGTAGAACAGAAGATGCTATATGAAGCACAGAGGCTATATGCACAGAAACCCTTTGCCTGGGAGTTCTTGTCCATAAGCTGTTGCAAAGCAGGAGGGAAGGGTGCAATAATGAGATGCATTTTAAGTCACCTATAGCACACATATCCCTGCTATCAGAAATGGTAAAATCTAGGGGAAAGCTTCTGATTTTAGCTGGGGCAGGGACAGAATTGACTGAAGTTGCTGTGTGTGTGTGTGTGTGTGTGTGTGTGTGTGGTCTCCTTCCTGAGTTTACAAGTGAAGTTTTGGGGTTCAGTTTAGAGGACAGACTCTCTCTCAGTGTACAATGGTTTGTTTTGGATTAGATAGTGATAGCACTCAGCATGGATATGAAATTGCATAGGATGGTACCTCTCCCTAATCCACATGTATGAGAATAGGAGCATTCTCTCTGCTCACCTAGTTTGCCTTCCCTTTCCCAATGTTGCCAAGTGGCTGTAATGTTTAAATACAGCTGACATGCCTAAAATCCAAAGTGCGTAGACTCACAGAACATGTTGTTAGCTGCCAGGTTTTCTCCATGTGAAAGATGAATGTAAATGTTAAGCCCCCTCCCCCTCACACACATCAACATCCAAGGATGTTGGTGGCCAGATGGGCACACCACATGTGTGGACTGGATTGGAGAGATGATACAGTATACCATTCAATTTAGCCACTGATTTTTGAAGTTTTCAGAGCACACTGCATACAGTGTCCCATCTCAGAAGTCCTTAAAACGACTCTGCAAAGTCTCATCATCCACATAATATGGGTAGCAGACTGTGGGTGCCTCCAGGCCACAGAAGAATTCAAACAGAGATTGGAACTTTAGGTTTCTACAAGGTAAGTAGACTGAAGTGCTGTGTTGCCCCAGCACAACAAATCCACTTAAAAAAGAAGACTTTTTGAGGGGTTGGAATGTAACTGGGAAATACATTGGACAGTGGGGTGAACAAATGATTAACAGAAAGATGAGCAAACACCCCACAAACAAATCAGGATGAATACAGGATCCATGCTCATTGTCATGTAACCTCCATGCAAACAATCAGAACGGATGCTGAAAGAAGATCAGACATAGTTTGACCACCACTTAAACTTTGTGCAAGCAAATCAGATTGCATGCTGAATAAACAGACCATCTGGAAGAGCCCTGAAGCTGAATGACAGCGGTTTGGTCACCTCATCGAGTTTTGTGTTGGAAGTAAGACTTTAATTCATCTCAAAGCTCCGGTACCTAGCCACTACTATAAGCAGCTCCCTGATATTATGTAAAATCTCCATCAACAGATGTGTTTTTAATTGCATCTCCCTAAAAGACATCATATCCAGGGAGCCTCCCTTAACTTGCTATATCCCACCCGTTACATGAAGGCAGGATTAAACCTCCCTAATAAAGAAAGGCAGGCTCCAGGTGGGAATGTATGTTATTGTACCTGGCTAGGTGAATCATTGGTAGATCACATGCTTTGCTTGAAGTAGGTCCTAGGAACCATTCCTTGCAATTTCAGTTTTTAGAAAGGGTCAGATGGCAGGTGACAGGAAAGCCCTCTGCCTGACACCCAGAGAACTACTGCCATTCAGAGTAGACAATATGGGCTAATTCAAGGATGGGGTCACCTTGGGTTTCTAGAGGTTACAGGTCTCTCAACTCCCATCAACCCTGGCTAGCATGGCCAGTGACCAGGGATGATGGGAGTTGTAGTACAATGGGCCACAGATGTCCCTGGTCAAGTTGAACAAATATTCTGTAGCAGCAGTTCTCTACCATTGAAGGTCTGCTAGATTTGGCCATCTCTGTGATGCATCTTGCCTGATTATCATTCCATGATGTAACAACGGGGGGGGGGGGGAGAGACATCTGTTCCACTTCAAAGAGGGGCACATATTTTTTTGCTCACCAGAAATGTGTAAACCCCATTGAGCCTGAAGCAGCTAGTGCCCTTTTCCAAATCTACGCTGAACTTCAAGCGCATCCTGACATGCACACAGTGATTATTGATTTGACCTTAATTCAGCTTCGAAGTTTGTTTGTTTGTTTTCCTCTCCCTGACGGCCCAGCTTCTCCTTTCTTAGCTCATAGCATTCATGTGGATTCCTTGCCAGCTATTACTAGCACAATGTGATTTCCCCCATTGCAAAGAGACCCAGAGAAGGGAAGTTTACTGTTAAAGGGAAATGCTGTTCTAAGCCAACATAGTAGACTTGTCTACGACCAGTCACAATGACTGCCTCATCCTCTGTGGCCATTTCTCTTGAACAAACTCTGTTCCAAAGCCCATTCCCCTTTCTAGAACCACTTATTGGGCCCCCCTGCCCACCACTTCATTCTCTCCCCCCTGTCTGTTGTGTTTGTTTATTCCAAACTCTGCTGTACCCTATCCTAAAAACTCAGGGCAGGTCATGACATATTTGCTGTGTAAACATGGTAAAGCTTGAAAGGATTTAGTTGGATCACAAAATTAGATGAGATGTAATGGTTTGTCTAATGCAGTGTTCTTCAAACTTTAGTAAATGTTTTTTTAATTTTTTTTTTATTCTCCTCTTCCTCTAAGCCAGTGGTCCCCGGTTTTCCAAAAGCCAAACCACGGACCCCTACTTTTGAAAAAGCTGATAACTCTATGGTAGTTACCTCTACAAAGCAATTTTTTGAACAAAATGTGGGATAGCTCCTAATAAGCAAAGGATTTTAGGTATAATTTTTTAAAAAGACCAGTCTAGGGCTGATTGATATCTGGTTTTCAACATGTGATGTATCAGCAGATAAAAATTGCAATATTCTGATATATCACGATGTCTCAAATTGTAGATCAGGCGTGAGGATGAGGAAAGAAGCAGCTGTGGAGATAAAATGGGTGGGGGGAGGAGAGGAAGGGGAGTCACCCACCACATGGTTTGAGGGGGAACGGATGGGGATGGGGGACTATCAAGCTGCTATCAGCGGGGCAGCCAGTGGTGGCAGCCAGTAAAAATGCACATCCACTGTGGCTGCTTTCCTACTAACTGAGAAAAGCTGCTCACCTCAGTGCCAGGGGAAGGTAGTGAAGTGAGGGTGATCAACTGCCCTGTTCTCTCTCAGTGTGAGGGAAGGCAGCTCAGATCAGCAGTGTTATCAGATGACATCATCGTGCGATATCAGCAGTGCCTTGAAATTGGCTGGCCTGCTCCCCCTTGCACAAGGAGTGATATTTTCCTGTGTACTGCCAGGCCAAAATTGTTGTTTCAAAACAAATTTTGGTCAATATATTGAAAAATCACACTGCGCTAAAACAGACCATAAATTTTGTGATATTACCATGCAAAAATGACCAAAAAAAATAGTTGGGAAGCAAGGGATTGGGCTGTGGACCCCCTGTGTGTTTTCTGTGGACCCCTAGGGGTCCCCAGACCTCTAATTGGGAACCACTGCTCTAAGCAGTTCAGGGGAGCCCCCTTCCCCATTATTATTGGATCACAACAATCTTGTAGCTTGGGTTGAGTTAAGATATAGTAAGTTGTTCAAGGTGTTGATGATTATGAATTCAAATCTAGGTCTCCCTGATCGAAGTCCCACACTCTATCCACTACTCAAGGTATGAGGAACATGTGGCCTTCAAGATGCTGCTGGACTATCACTCCCCATCATCCCTGACCACTAGCCATGTTGCCTAGGGCTGATGAGAAGTGGAGTCCAACCATATCTGGAGGGACACTGGTTCTGCATCCCTGTGCTGCACCACACTAGCTCAAGTAAGCAACTAATGGAACCCCTATGCATACTAAAGGATGTTGGGATATGTTCTAGAATGCATGCTCAGTTCACATTTGCCTCTGAGAACTAACACCGGAGTCGGATCATGTGTGCTTTTCCTGTTCAGTGAACAGGTGTTTGCAAACTTTGCATTGTTTCAAAACAACAACAATCATCATCTGTGAATGGAGATGTCTCCTGGCAAAATTGGGAAGTGATGCAACTCTCAACCCACTTTTAATTCTCAAAGGGTGCTCTGCACCACACCCAACACTGTTGCAGCTGTGCATTGCAGAAAAAGAATGTGCAGTAGTGGTGAGAAAGCTGCCTTTCAAGAAAGCTGCTCCACCACTTCTAATCTTTTAATTGAGGAACCCCAATAAGTTTCTAAGGAGTGGCAAATTCTTGTGGTCTCTATGTAGGTGTGCATATGGGGAAACCTGTATCTGGACAGACCATCTTCTGAACATTATAACACTCCCAGGGTCACATAAGCAAGGTCAGAGCCAAGAGGGGATGTGGCACCCATTGACTCTTTCTGCTGCTCCTTTTCCAGGTTACATTTACATGTTTTGCTCTGCCATATTGGCATGTGGTTCCTGGGAGGAGAGGCGACTCCAGGGGAGTGTGACTGGTATGGTCCCTCCAGGCACAGAGCCTCTGGAGTGCCAGAGCAGGTTCCACCACTATTATTCCAATGGAAGGTGAGAGGGAGGAGCACTGGATTTTGGTGTCACACAGGGGGCCAAGGTCCAACACTTCTGGGAAATTGAGGAGAAATTAATGTGGTCTCCTGGATGAAAACAAAGTTCATTGCCCTTGATCTAGAGAACTGTTCTGCTGCACTTTTTGGATATAGCTGTGTCGTTGTAGCCTGATAGGATTCCAAGGAACCACACTTTGATCTAATTCAACCTCCTGTCCTAAAGCATGCTTGCATTGATATCCGAGGACTTATGTGCATGCTTACACATTCTGGGGTATCAAATGACTCATTCACGTTTTCAAGGCACACATCAATTGCTGTAGTCAGTTGACATAAGATATCCCAAACAGAAAATTAAAAAAGCAGGATCTCTTTTTATTTCTCTTTCTTCAAAATTGATGATCACTGAATGATTACCCAAAGCAATCAGCATGGGGTAGGGGTTCTGGAATGTCCCCAGACTCATTGCTTTTATAGACAAGTGTTTGCTATCCCAGGTTAACAATCCGGAGATAATTACCCATTCACTCTGTAAGCAGACAGCGAAGGAGCCCACACAGAGCCTGTCCAACTTTTTCTGTAAAATGTCCAAGAAAAGAGATTCCACAACCCCCTAAGGTAACTTGCTATGAGTAACTTTTAAGAGCTAGAATATGTATAGTGCTTTATTTCCCCCCTCCCCCAAATGCATAACCTATGTCTGTTTTCCACTTCTAAAAAGTAGGTTTTCTTCTGCCTTTTCAGGACCAAGCAAGATGTTAGATTCATGTACCATCTTGTTTGGCCTCTCAGTCAGTCTTGCACCCTGAAAAGTCCTGGTGATTTTATGCACAAGCTCCCTCACATTAACATTGCTTTTTACCACTAAGGAACCCCTGAAGAAAATTAATTCTTCAGTGCAATTCACTGCCTATTTATTTGTTCCCTTAAACTAAGAGTGGAAACATTTTTTTCAGTCCAAAAGCCACATTCCTTTCTGGGTATACTTCTGAGAGCCACATGCCAGGTGGGGGGCAGAATATAAATGTTGCCTTTGTACAGTAGGCTAGTTTACAAACACAGACACTCACTTCTCTGTCCTCCATCCAGGAAAGCAAAAGGCATCACCAGAGTTCAAGGGCATACTCTTGCCATGCAAAAACACTCCAGGTGCAAAATAGATTGCACATATAAGAGAAGTTGTCTATTGCCCAAGCACAGTTTGCAGCTGTTCTCTCCCCAAGCTGCAGCAGTACCACCATTTTTCACCAAACAGGCTTGTTTCCAAGGCGATCCCAGTTGACAAGGGATGGTGGCGGCAGCCTGGTGATTTGAGATTGATATACAGCCAGTCACATTTTGACTGCACATCAGTGAACTCAGCCAGTGGCCAAGCTGCATGCTCCGGTACTGGGGGTGGAGAGCAGGCAGGGGCGTGACTGGCGCGCGTCCCGGGGCATGGCATGCCGCCCATGGGGGTGTGCATCCCAGGGGTGTGGCGCACCGCCCTTGGGGGCGTGGTACTGCCTGCGGGGTCGTGCGCCTGACACGGTGGGGGGTGCGCAGCGCATGTCTGGGAGGGTGGCTGTGATAGTACCCCACTCCTTGATGGTGCTGTGGGCAGTGTGCTCCCCCCTACCTTCCTCCACCAGTGGACTCAGCTACATTAGTAAAGAAAAAGCACTTTATGTGTGTTATAACACTGTGACACCAGATGGTGCTGTGGAGTCCTATTTTTCATCAACGGGATTTCCATTTATGAAGCTTACAACACATTCCTTTTTTCTTTTTTTCCTTTTTTTTGGATGTGTCTAGATGATCCAGCCAGTGTCATATAAAGGACAGGGAGGCAATTTCTATCACTCTGAAGCAGCACTATAAAGCCCGTCAGATTTAGGGGTTATCCACACTTCCACTTGTTCTGTACCTAGGAAGCATGGTTCTGACCAGATTTCCACTTGTCCCATGCTTTTTAGGCATGGGTCTGAGCAGTTGACTATTTGCCTCACCACTTTCCTTTGAGGCAAACGTCAGTCCACAGAACACCCAATTGACATTAGCTTTGATTCAGGAGTAAATATTAGGTTTTCCTGGGAGAAAGTGGTGGGATGAAGTTTGGATGAGCCCTTAGTTACATAATCAGGCCACGATGCTGAACTATAAGGTGGGCCCATCTGGGGAGGGTCTTCAAAGGCAATGCTTCCTGTAGGGCCTCCCCTACTGCATCATCTCCTTGGTTACTT
Source organism: Podarcis tiliguerta (assembly GCF_965153285.1). Classification (NCBI taxonomy): domain Eukaryota; kingdom Metazoa; phylum Chordata; class Lepidosauria; order Squamata; family Lacertidae; genus Podarcis; species Podarcis tiliguerta. The sequence goes on from NC_139553.1 coordinate 7,311,438, forward strand.
CAAGAGAAGGATATTGATTTTCTTTCTCCTTTGCTCATTGTGATGAACCTTCTCTCCTCGCACCACCTCCAGCTGTCAGATTGATGCCAATCCCTGGAGACCCTCTCACTTAAGGGGTCTTGAGCTTTTAAACAGCTTTCAGATGTGTCTTCAGGCACTTCCAGCACTAGAACTATAAAAAGCTGATAGGCTGTAACCTTTGACTAATGGATTCAGTGTTAACATTGAACTTTTATTCAGGGCACCTTTGGCCTGAGGGCTAGCTGAAGCAGCATTTGCAAAACGCTCATCAAATGCTTTGACTGAAAGAGATGGCGAATCCTAGAAGACATGGAACTGCTTCTGGCGTGTTCTAGCAGCCTCTGGAGTAGCAGTATAGAACATCTGAACGTGGTGATTCCTCCTTGATTGGAACACAGCAAATTGTGATGTTGAGGTTATATCACTAGGATATAGCTCTGTGCATCATTGTGGGGTCTTGCCAGTTCCAGATGCTATCAGCCTTGAAATAGCTCATAATTGTCATGTGGCTAATTCTACCCCTGCAAATCTGAGCACTGTTATCCCCGCCATATATAATTTTGTCAAGTTACGGGCCTGCTGAGGGCATCAGAAAGCCATCTGCAAAGCCCTAAAGCCAATATCTGTAGCCACCCATAGCTTCCTGTTGAGCATAGCAACTACAGGATATTGCCCCCAATTACTCTGGGGCAGAATCTGTGGCCTTCCAAATGTCTTTGGACTCACAATCCCTGACCATTGGTCATACTGACTGGGGTTAATGGGAGCTGTAAGTCCAGGACAACAGATTCCCCAACCTTGCTTTGGCAATTTCTTCTCAGGTTCTAGCAGTGCTTTTTTCCCTTTTTTAAAAAAATGTTTAGGGGGTACTCTCATTTTCCTACTCATATTGAAAGGCTGCCCCTCAGCGAGGCCAAACTTACATTCACAAAATGCGTACCCCTGCAAAGCCCAGGAAAAAAGCACTGGGCAAGCTCTCTCTCCAACCTCTTTCCACTGCTGATTTGCTGTTTTTGTGGTGGTTATAGCCACAGGGATATCCTGTTCTCCCCTCATAGAATTTACCCCCATCCTCAACGACAAGCCACCACAACCGAATGAGTATGCAAAGTGGATCTGTTTATGAGCTTCCTTTTATCGTGGCATTGTCAATATGCTTCACCCATTGAAATTCCAAAATCCAAGAAAAAGGCTCCATTTATTTTATTGGCACAGTGAGAAGGTTTTATGTGTTGATTTACTGATCCCTGATTATGCTGAATCACAGAGTTGCCATCAAGCAGAGGAAATGCATTCTTGTGGCTTTGATTTATATTTGTATAAATATATACTTTAAATTGAGCAGCCTCTGAGTAGACATTTTTGCACAGATATCTGAGGAGCTTACAGTGGTGAGGGCACACTACATTGACATTCCGGAAGAAAGCTGCATTGCTTGGTTTTTCTGAGACATTGCCCAGTTCACACACACACACACACACAACCTTATTTTGTGAAGCTCTGAAGTAGCACTGAACCCAAATGGTGCCCAAATGTTGTAGTCTCTTTGGCAGGTGGAGAATTGGGGGGGGGGGGAAGAGAGAGATTTCTTAGATTTTTTTGTGGGTATGAAATTCCCATCGATTTCAGGGGCAGCTTGGTGTTGGTAGGATTCTTCCTTCTGTCCCCCCTGCTAGCTCTATAGGCCTGGGGTGGGGGATATCAGGTCCAGGACCTAGCTGATGTGAGTGCTCTGGCCCTTGGGACTGGTAGAGCAGAAGACAAGCAGCACAAACAGTAGGCGGAGCCAGAACCACTCATTTTGATTTTGCGCCCATTCTCCTCTCTGTGGAGTTCTTTGCATGGGAGAACACAGAGAAGATGGAGCCAGAAGCTAACAGACACACACCCCCCCACACACACACTGGTTGTAAGTACAGTAGGAAGGCAGGCAGGGAAGGGCTAGCTGAGGACAGACTGAGATTGGCAGGGCAGCGCCCCACTCACCCTAATGGATCACCTTCTACTGCTTACACCTCGGATGATGAGAGGACCAGAGCAATGATTCTATGCTGCTGATCTCACTGTTATGGGAGGTTCATGGAGATAGTCAATGCATTCATAATAGCATATCCCTTCACAACATGCCACCTTGGTTCTTTTGCATGGACAGCCCCTGACCATCAACATGTTATTCTTGTTCACTGACCTCTTCAGATTGGCACCACCTGGCAACTTGTGCCAAACAGCAAATTAGAGCAGGGACAGGCTGGCTTCAAGCTTACTGGGTTTATCTTGCATCTCTCCCCCCCCCCCCGCAAACATGAGGTCCACCATTGCAGTTGGACCAAAAAATAGTGGCAAAGGGCAGAGCTGGGGAGGAGGGAATGGTACCCCTGTGGGGTGGGTCTAATTATCTGCATATTTATGTACAGACAAATATATGTTGCTACAGATCAGGGATGCTGACACATCTTGGAAACTAGGCCAGTGGTGAAGTGCCTGTTTTCACAGCCTGCAGCCAAGGATCTGATCCCCAGTATTTTGCCTATTTTTGCCTTTGTGATCTGAAGTCTGAGCTGGAATGAATGAATAGACTTTATTTGCGTAGCCAACAGGCCATAGCATCAAAGGACAAACACCAACAAAAATACATTACAAATATGGTTACCATAAAATCTTGTGGCCTATTAAAACCCTAGGTAAATTAATAATCTCAGTACTTAAAACTTGACAGAGGTAATAAAATAATAATAATAATAAAACATAATGATAATAATCATAAGATCCTAGGCGAGGAATCCGGGCGACGACACTGGTGTCATTCAGATAACAGCTCTCAGTCTCATTGCTCTCTCGATAAATTTGACAACCTTCTCTGTTGTCGAGCTGTTCTGGTCAGCTAGGAGTGAGAGCGGCCCGGGATGGCAGATAGGAGCGGCGTAATGGTCTTGTCCCAGAGATCTTTATATAGGGAGCAAGACAAGAGAACGTGTGACACCGTCTCTACATAGCCAGTTCCACAGGGCCAGAGCCAGTTCTCAAATGGAATTTTTTGATATCTACCTTCAAGAACAGCTGAGGGTAACATATTTAGTCTGGCCAGTGTAAAGGCCCGCCTAAGTTTTGGAATGGTTAAGGTAGACAAATAAGGTGCCCGCAAATCAAAAAGGGAGGGGGGCAGATAAGCGTACCAAGCACTAAGTTTCTTAATATAGGTCAGATTATTCTGCTGCTCAATATCCTTCATGCGCTGATCAATAATGGTTTTTGCCTTGGGGAGACCCATTTTCAGGAGATGCTGTGCTTGTAGGCCACATGTAAGTAGTTTTTGATGCACTACTTTGGACCACCGACTTCTATGAGCATCTCGTGCTACTAGAGGTAGTAGTCCGGATGGGTTTAAATTTAAGCGAAGCCAATAGTTGAATGTTCTTAACCAGGTCCAGGTTTCGACGGAGAGGATGCCAGTCTCCAGCCGTAGGGCCGCATTTGGTACGCATGGTGGAACGGCTAGAATCCGTCTTAAGAATTTAGACTGGACCATTTCAAGTGTGCGGCAATGATTTCCCATCCAGATTTGGGCCCCGTAGAGTAATTGCGCCAAGGGTTTTGCTTGAAAGACCTCCAGAGCTGCTGGGATATGTCTACCCCCCTTCGTAAAGTAAAAGCGAGGCAGTATTTTGGCGCTTTGAGATGCTTTTTCCCTAGCATATTTATGATGGGCCTCCCAGGCCCCTTTTGACTGGAAAACTACTCCGAGGTATTTGAAAATGTTGACCTGTTCTATTGGCTGATTGTCCATCTCCCATCTGTGATGTCTGTGTCTCCTAGCGAAGACTATGACTTTGGTTTTTTGGTGATTAACCACCAGTTGATCTCTCCTGCAGTAGGCTGAGAATTCTCTTAGTAGCCTTTTGAGGCCTACTTTAGTTCATTATAAGAGAACCGCGTCGTCCGCATAGAGGAGCGCTGAAATTGATTTTTCGGCCAGTTTGGGGGCATGAAACTCCGGGGATGTTAGGTATTTGACCATGTCATTTATATATAAGTTAAATAAGGCCGGGGCTAAAATGCAGCCCTGCTTGACTCCTTTGGTGGCTGGTACAGGGCCAATTAGTTGCCCATTTACTGAGGTTCTTACATATAACTTGGAGTCTTTATATAGGCTTTTTATCAAGAATAGTAATCTTTTGTCAATGTTGGTGGCATTGAGTTTAGCCCAAAGTTTGACTCGTGAGATCAAGTCAAAGGCCGCCTTCAGGTCAATAAATGCTGCGTATAGAATCCCACATGTTTTATTGACATATTTGTCAATGAGATGTGCTAATACGAAGCAATGGTCTATTGTTGTTCTGCCCTGCCTGAAGCCGGCTTGCTCCTCTGCCAGAACTGCCTCAGTTTCCATCCAGTCAATTACAGTGGTGCCTCGCAAGACGAAATTAATTCGTTCCGCGAGTTTTTTCGTCTAGCGAATTTTTCGTCTTGCGAAGCACGGTTTCCCATAGGAATGCATTGAAAATCAATTAATGCGTTCCTATGGTCGGAACAAAGCCAAATTTGGTACAAGAACAGTTTATTAAGTGCTCTTTAAAGTCACACATACTGTAAAGAGCATTTAAAAAATGGAAGGAACAATAACTTAACTCTGTAAACATGGCAGAAAAGAGAAAAAGAGAAAATCAGTGCTGCGCATCCAAAAAATCCAAAAGCACCAAACCTCCCAGAAAACAATTCCCTGAACCACCCCCCAGCCACCCTGCACACAGAAATCCAAAGCCTGAATTTTTTTTCCAAAAAAGGCAGTTTGGCCCAATGGTCACAGCAAGTCAGAAAAATGCAGAAAAACCCTCAAAAGCTTCCAGAGTCCTGCAAACCCCTTCTCAACAACTCCCTGAACCACCCCCCAGCCACCCTCCACACAGAAATCCAAAGCCAGACAATTTTTTTCCAAAAAGGCAGTTTGGCCCAATGGTCACAACAAGTCAGAAAAATGCAGAAAAACCCGCAAAAGCTTCCAGATTCCTGCAAACCCCTTCTCAACAACTCCCTGAACCACCCCCCAGCCACCCACCACTCAGAAAGCCAAAGCCAGGAATTATTATTTTTTCAAAAAATGCAGTTTGCCCCCATGGTCCCAAAAAAATCAGAAAAAATCAGAAAACCCCCCCACAAGCTTCCAGATTCTTGCAAACCCCTTCTCAACAATTCCCTGAACCCCCCAGCCACCCTCCACTCAGAAATCCAAAGCCAGACAATTTTTTTTTTTTAAAAAAAAGGCAGTTTGCCCCAATGGTCCCAAAAAATCAGAAAAAATCAGGAAAAAAACCCCACAAGCTTCCAGATTCTTGCAGACCCTTCCCCAACACCAAGTCCTTCAATTCCTAACACCCCAACCCAAAATCCAAAACCCCCAAAAAAGTTTTAAAAGTTTAACTTACCAAATGGCTGCAAAAGAAGTTCTGGAAAATCTTCAAAAAATCGCAGAAATCTCAAAAAAGGCTACCACACCGCGTGCTATGAGTTGCTCCTCGAAGTCAAGTCGCAACTGCACCTCTTGAAGCAATGCACCCTGGGTATTAATGGTTTTAAGAAACAGGAAACAAACTTGCAAGACGTTTTCGTCTTGCGAAGCAAGCCCATAGGGAAATTCGTCTTGCGAAGCACCTCTGAAAACGGAAAACCCTTTCATCTTGCGGGTTTTTCGTCTTGCGAGGCATTCGTCTTGCGGGGCACCACTGTAGTTTGATGTGAAGGTGTTTGGCATATAATTTGCTGGGGAGGCTAATGGGTCTATAGCTCGCTGGGTCTGCCATAGAACCCTTTTTATAGATTGGAATGATTACTGCCTCTGTCCAGCAACCAGGGATTATGCCTGTTGAATCGATGTATGTAAATATTGACGCCATTATAGGAGCCCACCAACTGATATCATTCTTCATGAGCTCTGCTGGAATGTAGTCTATGCCCGGAGCTTTGTTGTTTTTCAGTTGGGCAATTAGTTTCCCCATCTCCTCTATGGAGAGGCTGAGCTGGACTCTGCAAAATACTGTATTTTTTGCTCTATAAGACTCACTTTTTCCCTCCTAAAAAGTAAGGGGAAATGTGTGTGCGTCTTATGGAGCGAATGCAGGCTGCGTGGCTATCACAGAAGCCAGAACGGCAAGAGGGATTGCTGCTTTCACTGCACAGCTATCCCTCTTGGTGTTCTGGCTTCTGAGATTCAGAATATTTTTTTCTTGTTTTCCTCCTCCAAAAACTAGGTGCGTCTTGTAGTCTGGTGCGTCTTATAGAGCGAAAAATACGGTAGTTGTCTCCCCATCCCAAAAAAACCCAGGCAGCTGTTATCGCTAAGACAAGAGTTCTTGCTGAAACACAAACACACAGCAGCCTGCCTTTGTTCCTGGGCTGTGACTTTCATTTTGTTCTGTACGCAATAAACTCTGGCATGGTCCAATCCCTTCAGATGTGGAGCCCCATATAGCAGTACTTATGCTGCTGGGAACACTCTGCTCTTAATATTTGGGCTCATCCAGCTGCACAGACCCTGTGAGGGAATGAGATGTCATAGAAGGGGAGACCTAGTCATCCACCGCAAGCAGCTTTTACATGAAGATTAAGACTTTTCATATTTTCCCCCCAAAAGGGGAAATAAGGTATTAGAAGACCAGGCAGTTCCCAGAGAAAAAGAGAAGGGTGTGGGTGGAGTGGGGAGGGGTGGGCGGGACAGAATCTGGTCCTTCTAAGAGCACTTGTCTCTGCTTCACAGCCTCTGCTAAGGATAATTTTTCAAGGAATATGCATACAAAGTCAGTTTTCACCCACACTTCTCTCCAGTTTTCTTTCAGGTTCTGCCCACAGATGTATAGAAGCTGGGTGTGTTAGTTGTGCTGGTACATTAAGGCAGCTAGTGGCCTGAAAAAGAGCAGAGGAGGCCCCATTGTTGCTGAGGAGCATCTGTACTGGAGTCCAGGATCAAGGGGGCAGTGCTTTCCTCAGCACCTGGCATCCTTGGGCAGTTTCCAGGGTCCCAGCACCTTTGCAGGGTCTCGCTGCTTAGGGCCAACAGGAAGCTGCCTTTTACAAAGTCAGTCCTTTGTTCCATCTAGCTCAGTATCGTCTACACTTTCTGGAAGTGAGTTTGCAGATGGGTCTCTCCCAGCCCTACCTAGAGTTGCTGGTGATTGAGCCTAAGACCTTCTGCATGTAAATATCGCAATTCTAGCCATCCTTTACATTTTCCACAATGCTCCTCACCCACCATAGCTGCCTCCACAAACTGCAAGTGAAGATGCAAAGCTAGGGGTCATTTTCCCCAACTGTACCCTTTAAACTGAAGCTGCCAAGGACTGGGATCTGCTACTTTCTGCATGCAAAGCCGGTGCTCTGCTGCTAAGCTATGGACCTTCTCCATAATAGGTGCACATTATTGTACTGAACCAGCCCATTGGTCCATTTAGCCTAGTATTATCTACTCTAGTGATGGGAGCTTGTAGACATTCCGGATGTTGCTGGACTCCTAACACTTCTCAACCCCAGCCAACATGGCCAATGGCCAGGAATGATGGGAGGTGTTATCCAACAACATATTTCCACTGGCAGTAGCTATCCAACATCTCCAAGTGTTTGAACCAGGTACCTTCCACATACAGAATTGTGCTCTGTTGCTGAGCTTTTGCCTTTCTCGTTAGGATCACAGTTTGTGACAGGTAAAACAGAGGCAACAGATCTGTAGTGCCTCCTCAGGGCATATGCTCCTGTGTGGAATTCACTCCCATGAAGAAGTAGTGATGGACACGATCTTGGATGACTTTCAGAGAAGGTTAGACAAATTCAGGCTGTCCATGGCAACTATCCAAGATTGTAATGTTATTCGTCCAATGGATCCCACCACTGTTGGAGGTTGTGTACCAGTTGCTGGGAATAGAAGGGGGGGGGATATCCTACTAATGGCTTCCAATGGGCATCTGGACAGCCACAGCGAGAACAATATGCTAGACTGGATGGACCACTGTGACGAGAACCTGCTCGTCATCAGAAAATAATCAGTCTCACACCAAGATGGATTGAAGGAATTTGACAGCCTCCGGAGCTGCTGCCAAACATTTATTTTTGTACAGTAAAAACATACAACATTGTATCAGCCGGCAGACAAAGACAACACCATACATTGGCATCATGCCACCATCAGGCTATGTTACGTGGACCAATCATTGAGATCGCATGAGCTGTTCATGCGCTGTTCATGCTCCAAGCAACGCTTCTTGCTTGAACCCTTCAATAAACTTTCGCCCATGCGCTTATGCATAAGCAGCCATTTCCCTACACCACTGGCCTGATCCGGCAGAGCTGTTATGTTTCATACACAAACACGCACACCAGCTTCTCCATCCAGTTGTCCCTGAAGAGCCTGGATAGTCTCCACTCTGAACATACTTTAGACCCTGTGTGTCCTCAGACCCTTTTTCACAGCTCAATGGGCATATTTTACATATCTGGTGCCTGGCTGCATTATCCCTTTCTCGGTATGTGATTTCTTTCTCTCTCAGTGTCTCTCCCTTTCATCTCATCACCATACATATATACCTCCCCATAGCATTCCCCCCCCCTTCAACATTGCAAAATTCAGATTGACAGTTTAAAAGTGCTATGCCTGGCTAGCCATCATATTTAAAGAACTGGAACGATTCCCCCAGCAGAGCAGAGCAACTGTCCTGCTCAGCTTTCTGTGGCCAACCATGTGTTCTGCCTACATGTAGTTGATTGTGACCATCAGGTTGGCTTGAATAGGGATTCCAATCTGTCAGATTTCTGACATCTGCAAAAGGGAGAGGGGCCAACCAAATTCTGACTAAAATTCCCATGAACTCCACTCCTTCCTTTGTGTCCCATGCTGGTTGTCCAACATTTCTCCCTGCTTACATTGTGTGAATAGTTAGCAGTGAGTAACCAGGGTTAATAAAAAGTGTAGACCAAGGGTGGGGAACTGGAGGCCTGTGGGTCAAAGGAAGCCCTCCTTCTTTGTTTAGCCCTCCAAACTCTCCCCAGCCCACCCCCTTCACTGGCTCTGCTTTGCACCCTCTGTGAGTGCTTTTTCCTGGAATGTTTTCCCAAACTCTGATGATACCTATTGCTCGCCTGAATGGAGGACAGAGAGGGGTGTGTGAGTGTGTGTAGAAACCAGCCCACTGCACAAAGGTAAAGTTAAGTTTAATCGCTGTGCCCACTTTTGCTTCTGACTCTACCCACCCCAGCACATGGCCCCTGGAAGGGAATATGGCATTCTACTCCACCGCTGGTGTAGTCAGTTCCCACTGTGGGTGTCTGGAAGGGAATAAGCTGCACAGATTGTGTCCCTGCTGAGATGCTCAGAATGGAGTGTTGCTTTTGTCACAAGTAAAGGAACTTTGAGGGGTCAATTTGTCGTTAAGTAACCATCCAAATCCCACTTGATCTGCATCTGCTTTCAGAAAGAGCAGTTCCCACTCCTCTTCAAGGGCACAACTATCTGCCTTCCATCAGCAGGTGCCCTGACACTGGGCAGCTTGGACCATCTGCACTTTGTCAAAGTCAGCCCAGGATCCTTCATTTGTTTGTTTGCTTGCTTGCTTGTTTTGCACCACTTAGCTAAGAATGGAGGGGGAACGTGATTGCAGATAAGAAAGGAGGAGAGGGAGAAATCGAAAGCTTGTTCAGAGATTTACTTGGACTGCTTCTGTTGAGGAGATCTTGGGTTTCTACAGTGTAAACCTCTCCAGATGCCACGTGGAGCCATGTGTTAGGCTTCTTTTTCCAGTAGGGCACAATGGTGTGCTTAGAACCACATGCACCTTGCAGAAGGATGTGTGTGCTCTCCTGGAGTACTTCAAACACTCTGAATTTGGGAGCATGTCTTCGGCGTTATTTATTTATTTATTTATTTATTTTTTCCATATATGAATCACTTTCTATGAACCATCCCTAAAACAATTAAACATGAAAACAGCTTCAGATATAAGAACAATTTGAAATACAATCCAGATATCGACTGGAATTAAAACAAAGCAAAAACCCTGCACTTAAAGTTTAGTTAAGAAAAAGATCTTCAAGATGCACAAAAAATCAATACAGATGGCACTTGTTGATGTTTTATGGGAGGGAGTGCCACCACACTGAAGGCTGGTGGATCAACCTTCACACATTAACCCAAAAGTAATTTTTTACATGTCAGGTGGGGGGGGGGAAAGCACCCCTACAACACTATTTCCTTTGTGTCTTTGGTGTACATTGGAAACACCGCGTTTGGTGGCAGTGTACTACCACAAGACTTACAGGGCAATTCAGAACTGGTGGGGTGTGGCGGAGCATGACCATTGCCACACTTGTTGATGTAGGCTGTGATGGAAGGCAGGGGAATGGTCCAGTTGTTCTGCCAGGTGCTGCAGTTGGGCCACAATTGAACCCTGTGCTTTCAAACATTTGCAGTGGGTCTGACTGTGTACCCTGATGCAGCTCAGTCCATTCCTGCCCCTGGACCAGGGATTGGGTGGGGGTGGAAGTTCATAGATCCCACCTGCAGACTTTTTGTTGGCCTGAATATTCAGTGGGCAGAACTGACCTCCCTACTGGCAGAATGATGCTAGCTTTACTCTGTAGGTTGAGGGACACCTTCACCACATCCAATCACAGACCAGCATGAAAGCTTGTTGGCTTGCACCCTAAGCCATCTCTGTGAGTCTCCCTTGAGCCTTCCTATGGTCTAGGGGTGAATACCCCATGACCCTTGATTTCAGCATATTTTCGCTACCTGAGTACTGGTGAGCCATCCATACCACTGGCAAGAGTGATATGTGTCCCCATCTGAGCAGTCTACCAGGAAGTGAAAGGGGTGGGGTGGTAGGAAGAGTGAAACGAAAAGTGATTAGCTCTGCCCACTTAATTGGTGGGGCCTCAGGCAGAGAGAGATTATTCCCACGGGAATGTGGTCCTTGGCAGGAGAAAGGTTATCTGTTCCTGCTTTAGTCTGACAACATCTTGCACCAGAATGTATGGAGGTTACTAAAATTTCAGCCATTCCAGCATATTATGTTAGCTTTACTTTTCATGGTTCAGGCCTTATAGTTTTCTTCTCTTCCAGGTTCACCCTCTATGCTGTGGACACCCGAGGAAGACACTCCGAGCTGAGCACAGTCACTCTGAGAACGGCTTGCCCATTGGTGGATGACAGCAAGGCAGAGGGTAAAAGCTCTTGACTTCAGAGCTGAGTTATGGTCATAATTGATCATAATCACACCTTCATAATTGCCCCTTCCCCCGCACAAACACACACAAGTTCTTTGCAACCTAGCACACAGCTCAGATATTTCCAGGGCAAGGTCTAGAGGTGTTTGATCCACCATCCGTTATGAAGCTGCACAGGGTTGATTTTGGTCAAAGCTGGGGTGAAAGCCTCTTCATGTTGCTCTGAGTCCAGTCGGGGGTGGGGGGGGTGGCGGGGTAGGGAGGGCGAAGTGGGATATTGCCCTCACAATAATGTTGACATTTTCTCAATACATTTGTACCTATATGTAGGCTTCCCATGAAGTTCTAACTGGCCACTGTGAAGATAGTGTGATGGATTAGATGGGCCTTTGGCCTGATCCAGTAGTGTTTTCTTAATGTTCTTATATTCAGTATGTGCACAACAGTTTAAGAAGGATATTAACAAGCTGCAAGAGGAGGGCAGCTAAGATGATCAAGGGTTTGGAAACCGAGCCTTACGATAAACAGTTTAGCCTTGTTTCATGTTTAGCCTTGAAAAGAGGAGACTGGGGAGATAAGATAGCCATGTTCAAATATCTGAAGGCTTCCAGTTACAAGAAAAGAGTTTCTGACTATAATAAGAAAAGAGATTCTGACTATAAATAACTTTCTGATAGTAAGAACTATTTGGCAGCGTAACTGGCTCCTTCAGAAGGTGGTGGGCTCTTCTTCTTTGGAGAGCCTTTTAAGCAGAGGCTGAGTGACCATTTGCCAGGGATTCTTTAGCTGTGATTTGGCATTACAGGGATTTGGACTAGGAAACCCATGGGGTCCCTTCAAACTCTATCAAATTCTATTATTCAGTTAATCTGGTAGATCCTTCCTCTGGAATTCTTGCTTGAGTGGACATCACCTTGTCTTTTCCCAACCCAGAGCTGCAGTCTTTGATCCCCGAATAGTAGAACAGTAGATTAGACCCCCCAACTAATCTGCAGTAGCAACTTTGGCCAGAGTAGTGTCCCTCCCTTTCTCACGTGTTGTAGCCAACATCTGCTGACCAGTAGTTCGGCACAAGGCATATTCAGCTCATCAACATTGAAACTTGTGAGGAAGTTACCTGAGAACTGCATCCAACACTACATTTCCCCGTTTGAATTATATGTATGTGTTTGTGTGTGCATGTACACGTACATGTGTAGGGGTGCTGGCAGCATGGACAGGCCAGATGAAAATACAAGGCCAATATACCCTGGACACCTGCTTTTTAAACTCACACCTCCTCCTTGCACTTCAAAGAGGTGTGTCTTGTCCCTCCATGTGCTTGAAAACGCAAGTGAGGAACTAATATTAGACGGAGCCTTCAGATGCCTGCTGTAAATCAGAAACTTGCTTTGTTAGGATGGATGTGCACACACATCCTGTCTTAACTACTGCTGAGCCAAAATGCCTCTCTCTTCCCTAGACCTTCTCCACCATATTCCCAAATTGCAAAGTGGCAGCGGTGGGGATTTTGATGACTGAGGGTGGGTGTTGAAAACAGTGACAAAGTGCTTGCCCAACTTTTCAGTGGTGTTACACGTGCTGCCTACTAGTATGGTGGGCACTATTTCTCTAGTGCTTCCTTCCTACCTAGAATGCACCAAAGCAAGAGCAGAAAGCAGCTCCCCATGTTTCTAAGAGATGACCTGGTCTCCACTGCTGGATTCCCATTCTGCCATGGCCATAGCTTAGTGGTAGGTAGGGCTGCTCCATATACAGGAGGTCCCTGGGTACATTACCTGGTAGGGCTGGGAAAGACTTCTGTCTGAAACTCTGGATTTGTGTAGATCAAAGGTGGACAACCTCTGACCTTCTGGCCAGTGCTTTTTTCTGGGGGTACTCAAGTACTAGCAACTTTTTAGTTAAAAGTGTGGCACCTAATATGAAAAATTCATGGTAAGTACCAGCACCCTTTTTTCTTTTTTTAAAAAGCAAAAGCACTGCTTCCAGCGCTGCTGGAGTTCGGCTCCCATAATCCATTACTATTGGTCATGCTGGGGCCACAAGCTCTTTATCCCACTGGCAACTGATGTAGACAATCCCAAACTAGATAGATCAGACTAGGTTTGAGGGAACTTCCTTTATAGAGGAAGGTGGTGGAGGAGGTGAATATTGGACATAATTTCATGAAAACTTTTCCAGCTACAACCCATTCACCCTCTAAGCCTCCAGGTCCAAGCCAAAAATGTATCTAAAAGTAATTTTTGTTCCATTCCATTTGGGCCAAGATTTGCTTCCTTTGTGCTTAGATGATGATTGCCCCTTCCCACCCCTCTCCTACTTCCTTTCCAGAGGTAGCAGACAAGATCTACAACTTGTACAATGGCTACACCAGTGGGAAAGAGCAGCAGACAGCCTACAACACTCTGATGGAGGTCTCCACTTCCATGCTTTTCCGCATCCAGCATCACTATAACTCCCACTACGAGAAATTTGGGGACTTTGTCTGGCGCAGTGAGGATGAGCTTGGACCCAGGTAGTTATATCCAGCAAGCTTACATTTGTGACCCCTTCCTGAAATCTGGGAGCACAGTGTCGAACCAGCCCTGTACTGCCAAATTTTTTATGTTGCCTTAAAAGTTTTGGTTGCTCAGGGAGATGCTTTGGCCTGCAGCCTTGGTGGCGTGTCACACATGTCTGGCATCCACAGAGCTGAATGTGCATGCCCCTCCATTCTGGCCTCAAACACCTCCTGGCACTGTCCAAAAAAGCACTTGCCTCCTGCTTAGGAAAAATCCAATTTTCTTTTCTCCTTTCCCAAAGATCCCTGGCCATCTACAAAGCCTCCAAAAGAGGAGAAGGGCAAGCCAACTCTTTTTTGGGGGTGGGACACTTCTTAATGAAGTTTTAATAGCAGAAAGTTTGTATTCTCAGAGGGTCATTTATTTCCCTACCTTGAAATGTTTATCAGAGGATCCACAGATCCACAGTAAATGCTGAGCCATAAAACTTAGTGGTGAGCAGGGAGGCTGTTGCATCTGCAGCATAAATACATCACACCAAAGACCTCCAGGGCCCAGTTTCAGGAGGAGCCACAGATTGCTGCAAACAGCTGCTTGCAGTATGACCCAGTATTCAGTCAGCAGGAGACAGGAAAAGGCTGAGCTCATAGGTGGCCTTGGTCGTGATGCTATGAAGCTAGCCAGCTCTTCTCTGCACCTGCCTCAATCCCTGTCTGGGGCCATCTTTCTCTCTCTCTTTTTAAGCCCTCCACCAGCCCCACTGCAAGAATCTCACTGTTCCTCCTAACCCCCAATTTGTAGCAAACATTTGTTCCAGGAAAACAACAAGAACATATCTGCACTGACCACATTGTGATCCAAGGGCAAGCGGCATGTAGGAGCATAAGGAGCTGCCTTATGCAGTCACACCATTGGTCCATCTAGCTCGTTAGTATATGCACTGGCTGGCAACAATTCTCCAGGGATTCAGACAGGGAATGTCTCCCATCCCTACCTGGTGGTGCCAGGGATTGAACCTGGGGCTTTCTAGGTGCAAATCAAATACTGTAACAGCTGAGCTATGGTCTGTCCCTGAAACAATACAATAAGAGCAGCAGCAGTAGACAGGAGGTGAGAAGGTTCTCACATCTATGGTGCTTATCAAAAGCTTGCGACACCTATAAGGGGTCAATTTGTGTGCTACTGAAATGAGCTGTTTGGCAGTTTATTGATCTTTGTTTTTAATTCTTTTATGCTTTTATTGCATGGTCTAATCTCATTTTTATTCTAGCAAACTTCTTTGATACATTTTTTATGATATAGTGGCATACAAGCATTTTTCATACATAAATTAACCCTCATCAACCCAGCCAGCACAGCTGGTGGCCAGGGAAATTGGAGTTCCACAGCACTGAGGTAGGTAATACACTCAATTACTGGTGCAGATGAACAATAGGCTAGATGAACCCATGTTCTTGACTTTGCAAGGCAACTTCATATATTTTGACATCCATATACCTATGATAGGTTTCCACCCTGCCCAGACCTTGAACCTAAGATATCCTCAGATGAGGTAGGTTTTTGTGGCCTACAAGCAAGATAAAGTGCCTGCAAGTAGTCTGTGTATGGCAGGAGTGAGCTGACTTCAAGCTTGTGGGGTTCTTCACTAGGTCCGCAAAAGACTCAACTCTAAAATAAAACAATTCCATGCTAAGCAATTGGCTAAGAAAGTGAACTGATCTCCAAACCCTTCAACAGAAAAATCCCTGTTGGTTACCCTAACCTTTTTTCTTTTCAGAAGTATAATGGAGGAGGAATTGGGGGTTGGGCCATTTTGTTGCTGCTACTGTTAAAAAAGCAGGGGCATCCGGAAACCTTGACGATCTGCTGCAAATCACCCAGAAATCTATCTAAATCACTCTCCTGGCCACCACATTCATTGTAAGGCATACCATGAAGTGCCCTCCCTTTCTTGATGCTGCCCTTTAATGACTTAATCAATTACCACTTGTGTAAGATTATTACTGTTTTCTGGAGTGGGTTTGGTGGGAGGCAGGTCAGCATTTGAGACAATTTCATCTCCAGGTTTATAAAAATCCACAGGGAGAACTTGGAGAGGACCCAGCACATGATTTATGGCCCTGTCCTGGCTGCTTTTCTAATTGATTTCCTTGCCTTCTCCAGGAGGTACCTTGCTCTTGTCTTCCCTGTTTCCTTCTCCCTTCCTTCTCTTTCCTTTGTCTTCCTTAAAGGGGGGGAGGGGCGGTGGCAGGAGAGGGGAGATGTCAGCCAAAGATAAGCCTAACCTTTACACATTACTTCATTAACCTTTTCACATAAGTGAATCACACCAGGAGCTTGGCCTCAATATTCCCAATCTTCCAACTTTTGCTGAAAGGGAGCTTGTCATAACGAATGTCTTTGAAGGCTCCATTTCCTCCTCCTTCTCTCCAACCCATTCTCCCTTCTAGATTTACTTTTGCATGGTGCTGCTGCCTCTTCTTCCAGCCTGCTTTGCCCCATCCAGTCACAGCTGCTTCCTGTAAACCACACCCTTGAGGATCCTTGCAAGCAGTGGACCGCTCCAGGGGGCTGTGGGGATGGGAGCAGACCATAACTCTCAACAGTCAGGCGGTCATGATGGGGATTGCTCAGGTGGTAATAGTGGAAGGATGGGATCCTCAGCAAGGAGCAGAGGATGACTCTCAACCTGAGCTTCTCTTAAGTCCCAGAGTCATCTTTTGTAAAAGTATAATACTAAGTATCTATGTAAATAAACAAAAGTTTTTCACAGCCAAGCTGCATAACTGTTGACTGATGCATGTTTGCCTTCAACTTGCTGTCCACCTCTCACCCCCTACCAGCTGCCCATTGGTGGGTGGTGCATGACCATTGGGCAGAGGGAGGCAACCACTCAGGTGGCAGTTGTTGAGGAGTGGCAGCAGCAATACTGACTCTTCTTCTCTTCCATTGATTCTTCTCCATTGGAGATGTGGGTGTGCCAGGTGGCCAGTCCTGCACCCCCTAAACTAGCCTTCAGTAGCCTTCAGGTGTGCTTGGGTAGGTGGGGTGCTGCTATCCTTTTGCCAGCAATTAAGTTATCTTCTGAACATGGAATGGGACATTATCTTGTCCTTTACCTCAGGCAGCAAAATGTCTCGATCCAACTCTGGCTGGTGCCCTCTAGGACTAGTAGGGAAGAGGACAGGGAGACCAAGAGTAGGTGGAACCAGAGCCAATGACAGGCAGAGCATA
This sequence comes from Podarcis tiliguerta, assembly GCF_965153285.1. Taxonomy (NCBI): domain Eukaryota; kingdom Metazoa; phylum Chordata; class Lepidosauria; order Squamata; family Lacertidae; genus Podarcis; species Podarcis tiliguerta. The sequence continues at coordinate 7,328,393 of NC_139553.1, forward strand.
CTAATGCTAGTTTTGCCCCCATCCTCTTCCCTGCTGAGGAACATTGAGACTTAGGAAGAGGAAGCTGACTACGAGGGTGTGTGTGTGTGTTTTAAAGAAGTCAGGCAGCTGGGGGCTGGCTGAGGGAAGTCTGAGGTTGGTGGGGCAGTGTCCCAGTCACCCATACAAAGCAGCATCCATTGCCGTTGCCCTTTGTTGTCTCCGTTTCATACAGTGCGTAAGGAATTCAGTCTTGGAATGAAGGTCCAAGGGGCTATTCTCTGTGCCAAAGGCACCAGCTTCGGGAGCCAACGTCAGGTGTGATGGTTGGGTGCGCATGATGTCCTGACATTGCAATGTGATGTCAGGATGTCAGGAGGAGTCTGGGACAGAGCTGAACATGCCAGCCATGCAGCTTCAATGGCCACCGACTCCTCCACCTCCTGGCACTGCCGCTGGTGGGAGGCTGCTTCAACCTTCCTTCCCCTCTGTGACAGAAGGAGTAGGAGAAGGAGCTGGAAACTGAAGCCATGCTGCACTCAGCTGAATAGTTTTTGGACATTGGGGGGCAGCTTAACTCCCCAAATATTGGGCCCCTCAAAGGGGCTCTGCCCCCAGAAGCTGGCACCTCTGTTTTGCACACATCAACAAATAGCCCAACTCCTTTTACAAAACATCTTAGCTGGCAACTCTGAGCTTCAAAACCCCACAAAGCTCCCCATAATCAAATAATTCCCCTGTTTAGACTTGGATGACTGAGAGCTCTGCTCCTGACATGTCATTAGCTTGAATTTACATTCCTGCTGGGAAACCCCAAAGCTGAAACCCAGAGCTTTACTGTGGCACCAGAGGGAGAGGAGAATAATCAATAGTCTTGGAGCTTTCAAACCACTGTAGTAAACACTTCCTTTTGATTTAGCAGCATCTCCAGAGTGCTTTCTTCTGACCCTTGGCCTGTCACCTCTTTCAAGTTCACTGCACTTGACCATTCCTCTTTGACTTTCTTCTCACCACAAAGTCAGCACCGCTTAGAGAGCAACTGCAATCAAGGAAATACAGGTCTACGAGGGGGGAGGGGAATGTTAGCACCTGCTAATAGGGCAGCCTACTGATGCTGGCTTCACATCCTTGCACTTTTACAAGTGTGCTGGAGATGGGGGAGAAATCCGTTTCATTTCACATTCACAGGCAAACCTGTCTTAATTCACACTTTCTGAAGCAATATGCAAACCAAAATGGAGGCCAGCCTCTCAGAATTTTGCAGTGGATTTCCCCAACGAAGAAATGTGCATAGACTAGGTATGGAACAGAAATGCATATGGTAGGAACAATAACATACTAAAGTGAATTATATTTGGGTTAGTTGTTTACAAAAATCTCAGGATGCTTGTGTCTCAGGAGAAATGTGCATTAAATGCTGATGAATTTCCAAGATGACACTATCTTTATCTAAAACTGATGTGGAAACGTAGACAGTCAAACTTAAGTTTGGGTGGGGGTAATAAGAAATCAAAATGGACATTTGGCCCTAAAACAAAGTTTCCCCAAACTCTGGAAGAAATGGAAGCATTTTGGCCCTGAATTGAGGAAGCGTTTGGGGAGCCCCAGCGTATCAACAGACGATGTCGGCCGCTAACTGCGGTTGCCCTGGCTGCTACTCCCACACCGGGCATCCTTCTCCTGTGTAGTCTCAGACTGTCCCGTTTTCCCTTCCAGAAAAGCTCACCTCATCCTGAGGAGGCTGGAGAAGGTCAGCAGCCACTGCTCAACCTTGCTCCGCAGCGCCTACATCCAGAGCCGCACGGACACCATGCCGTACCTGTTCTGCCGCAGCGAGGAGGTCAGGCCACCTGGCATGGTGTGGTACAACATCTTAAAGGACACCAAAATCACATGTGAGGAGAAAATGGTCTCCATGCTGCGCAATATGTATGGTGAGTCGAAGGGGCGATGAGAGGATGGCAACGGACCAGGCAAGCGCACGATGAGAATCTCTACTGTGGTGGTGACTTGTGGCATCTTGGAAATTTGAAGCAAAAAAGAGGAATGAAAAACCACATGGGACTTCATGGAAAGTTGCAAATTGAGAGATCAGCAAGACTTCTTTTTTTGTTTGTTTCCTTTTTTCAACTATTATTATTATTGTTTTTAAAAAGGAAGTACATAATTTTGCTCAGTTTTTTTAAAAAGTGTCTCTCCTTTTTAATCTCTCTCCTCCCCTCTCTTCCTCCCTCCCTCCCTCCCTCTCTCTTTTGTCCTTACTAAATGCCTAGATTATGTGATCAAAAGTAAAGAGAAAGAGATGGAGAGGGAGGGGAGGGAAAATCAAAACAGCTGGGGAGGGGGACACAACAGTGATGGGTAGGATAATCCCTACTGCCCTTCAGGATGGACTCATTTGCCCAAGAAGAACCATGTCCCAGAAAATGTGTTTAACAAGCAAGGAGCCAAACAAGAGGCACCATCCTGGAGGGAAGAGATGGAACAATTAACACGAGGCAGGGACAAAGGCTTTGCTAGAGACCCTTGGAAAGAGTGATGAATGCAAACACAAAATGCTCTTGAGTTTACAGAACTTGCTGTTCACGCAGCCATCTTTTAGCAGGGTCCTGACAGGTTGTTCTGTGCATTAAAACATTCATATTTACTTCCACCTTCTCTGCCTGCCTGACATTTCTTCAATCAGCAGTGCATTCATTGGTCTTTTTTTTTAAAAAAAGTTTACACACTTCCTTATTGCTCGCTGCCTTTGTCAATCAGGAAGGTTTGGGGTTGGGTTCCCTCCCCAGAATTTCTTCCAGGAATGAGGTGATAAGCGGTGTGTCTTTTTAGTATGAGGTGGACCGGAGATAATGGAAACTTTCAGAATCATGGGCAGGTAAGGAAGAAGCAAGCGTTGGGGGATATAAAAAACCAAGTGGTCCATGAAAGGGTTAGGAAGACATGATTTCCCCAACAGTTTGTCTAAAAACATAAATTCGAATATATGTATAAAAGAATCTGCATTTTAAACCATGCAGCTGTACACAAGATCATAGGACTTGCCTTCTGCCAGATCAGACCAGCGGTGCATCTAGCCAAGTATTGTCTGCATTGACTGACAGTGGCTCTCCAGGGTTTCAATCCAGTATTACCTGGAGGTACCAGGGTTTGAACCTGGAACCTTCAGCATGCAAAGTAGATACTCTACCACTGATCTATGGATCTTCCCCTGTGATAGTGCCCGAAGAAGAATTTTTAAAAAGTAGAACTTTAGAGTTGGAGAAGGGACCTTGGAGTTCATTTAGTCTATACCAGGGGTTGACAACCTAAGGCCCATGGGCCGGAAGCAGCCCATGAGAGTCACTTAACCAGCCCATGAGCCACCCCCAAACCAAGCTGCCCGCTCGGTGAGTCCCTACATGCTGTGCTAAACCAGCACAGTATGGGGACTCTTTTCCATGGCTCCGGAAATCACTTCTGCATGTGCCCATATGTCAGAAATCACATCTGTGCATGTTCACGGCGCCAGAAATAGCTTCTGTGCATGCCCAGACACCAAAAATTGCTTCTGTGCAGGCACGATTTTTGGTGTCTGGACATGCACAGAAGCAATTTCCGGCGCCGCGGACATGTGCAGACGTGATTTCTGGTGTTGCACTGCACCAGTCTGGCCCATGGAGGATCTCTGTGGGAGTGATCCGGCCCATGCCCGGTAAGCCTTGCCGACCCCTGAAACCACCTGCTCAGAGCAGGATTGTGCAGTTACAGCATCCCTGACAAATGGCATTTGCTTCTCCAGTGAAGGAGAGTCTACTGCCTTCCAAGGCTGACTGTCTGACTGCATATTTATGACCCACATTTGCATTACACCCCCCCCCCATGCATGCACACACATCAAGGCAGCCTACAACATATAAGAATAAAAAAGACATCCATAAAATCAGTAATTGGTTTGTGTGGTTGTTGTTTTTTTTAAATCACATTTCAAAGGCCTGTCTAAACAATATGCACGCAGGTCCCACCATCCAAATGCTCATAATATGAACATTCACTTGTCCAAACACAAAGAATTGGTACCCAAACTTCACTATATACACTTCAAATCCAAACAGCCAGATCTGCATGTAGTACTGTAAACAAATAAGCAGCCTTAAACAAGCCTTACATTTTGGTTTTTGCTGGTTTGATTTTCCTGGGTGTTACTTTTTTATCGTTTGGGGGTCCAGATTCCTTGGTTGGGAGCACATTAGAATTTTTCTCAATGGGAATTGTCAACTCCTTATGCAGACACCCACCTAACAAAACAGTTGTGGAGCTACAACATAGGCGTCATGCTTAGTAGCCAGAGGTGCCAGCTTGTGAGGGCAATTTGGGGGGTGGGGGGCAACATCACACGTGTGACGAAATGTGTGGCACTGTGTCCCGACATCGCATGCGTGATGTCAGGATGCCGAGAGGAGCTGGGGACAGAACTGGACACAGCAGCTGCATGGCTTCAAGTGGCTGGTGGCTCATCCTCCCCATGCTACCATGGCGGGAGGTGGCTTCCACCCTCCTTCCCCTCCACAGCAGGAGGAGGAGCCAGCCACTGGAGCTGACTTTGTGCCTGGCTCCATGCCTGGCTCCATGCTCAGCCTCCTCCTCTCCCTCAACATGGGGGAGGGGGCTGACCCTCTACTCAAAGATATTGAGGGACCCCAAAACAGCTGGCGTCCTTACTAGTGGCAGTTGGTGGCCTTCTCCTAAAGAAGGGAGGGGTGGTTCCTACAGGACCTGTGCCCAGAGGCAGTCCCACAGAACAGGGTCTGTCACATGAATGCCTCAGTCCTTATGGGTGTGGGAAGCCACCAGAAGTGCCCCACCAGAAGGCATCAGTGATACAAGGAATCAGATGTGCTTTGTACTTTGGCATCAAGTTTGAACTCATTCAACATGGAAGTATTACTAAGGCCAACGTAGATAGGGCTGATATAGATATATAGATATAGATACATGCCTTCATGCAAGAGGGAGGCATCAGCAGGCTTAAGGGAATCACTTTTTTGGGCGGGGGGGGGACATGCTCAGTGGCACAGAATGCTCACCGACTGTCGGGAGAAGAATGGAAAATGGGCGAGAGGGGAACAGTGTGCCTGGAGTGCAGAACTGCTGCCATGCCTAACCTTGACCTGGTACCAGTCACAGAGGATGAACCAGGCACCCTGCAGATCAAGGAATTTGAGAATCAGCTAGGGTCCCCGGAACCAGAGCTGAAGATCCCCCTGATGGCCTCCTAGGCACAAATCTGTTCAAGAACATTTGGAACTACCAGAGGAGAAATCGGCGCCACCACCATCCAGTCCATGATAACAACATAGCATGCACCTGCTTATCTCAAGTCATCGTGCAGCTTGTGAGTAACGGGTCCCCTACTGAGAAAATAAACCCTGAAGCTTCCTCACTCCCAGCAATTGTGATTAGGGTGTGGTCTAGGAGGTCAGAGGTCTCTCTCTGTTGAGCCACTCAATTGCCAGAAACAAGGTGGGTCATTGGGTCCCTGGTTCTGAGTGTAGCCTCTTCTTGCTCTCTTGTACTTTGCCTGCACTCCTTATTGATGCTAGTTGATGCTCTGCACTCCTTATTGACAATAGTTATTGACGCTAGACTGTTGCCTGACCTTGTCTTTGGATGATGCCTTGAATCTAGGTCAATACTCCATGCTTCACCTTGGTTTGTTTAGACTGTGCTCCACCCACAAACCTGCCCTCAAAGTGTTTTGGTAAGAGGCTTATCCATCCTGGGAGTGGAACCCTAGCCCCAGCAGGCACCTACTGAAGTGCGACAACTGCAGTGCTTCATACTGCAACACTTTGCTGTAGAACCCATTTTCATTTTGTTTCTGTGGGTTCCCCCCCCCCTCCTCACCCCAGTTGGCTCTTTTCTGCTGAGTCTATGATTTAAGCAGGTTTTGCCCAAATAGCCATATGCCTACAGTTTTCTGGGGCCACCTTGCTGACTTTGCCTTGTAATGACATCTGTCCTCTGAACCAGGCACAACTTTGCCACGTTGTCAAAAACTTTGTAAAAGCAGAGAAGTAGCCACTGCTTTTTAATTTTATTTTACTTGCTTAAAGTGTATAGCAGAGGGCTTGACAAGAAGACCCTTGGCTTCCCTCCCATTCTATGATTTCAAGGTACCTGTTCCTGAAAGTTTTTAGGATCTTGCAAGCCTACTGGCCAAAGTGTTGAGTGCCTCCCCACCTTCACAACCCAAGAATGGGTCTCCAAAGATGGGAAGACACCATCTATACTGTCCAAGTGTATCCTTTTTTATTTTATGCATATACTGGGGATTAGGAGAGGGTTAGGGTTAGGGCAGACTGAGTTCCTTCCCAGCCTTCTTCTGCTGTCACCACAGCTGCTACAGTAGCCACCATAGGAAGGGAGGCGGAGGCAGGTAAGCAGGAACACCACAAAGCCCAGAAACACCAGGCCAAGGTTTGGGGGCCGAAGTGGTGGGGGGAGGGGAAGCATTTAGAACTCTCAGGAATTTGGCACCTCTGCTAATTCCAGACCCACTTCAAGCCGTGTGTGTGTGTGTGTGTGCTTAGGTGTCAGAGCCAACCCAATACATTTTGCCACATGAGGCAGACCCCAAGATTGCACTCCCTTTTCTGCCAGGGAAGAAGGGGTGAGGGAAGTGCTACATCAGGAAGGAGGGTGGGAGACAGGAAGATCAACATTGGGATCTGCTGCCCCAGTGAATTCTGCCACCTGAGGTGGTCGCCTCACCTTGCCGCATGGGTGGGCCAGCCCTGGTGTGTGTGTGTCTGTGTCTCTCTCTATGTATATAAATTATTCTTCTTGCTACATTTTAGGCCAGGTTTAATTTCTGCTGTGTATTTTCCAGTGTGCAGATTGCTTTCTAGTTTACACCTAGCAAGTTGCTTCAGACCACCCAGGAAAGTTCATGGTAGAAACATGTTTTTCAAATCTTCTAATTTAGCATTTTGTCTATCCATTATTATTTCTTCTTCTTCTTCTTCTTCTTCTTCTTCTTCTTCTTCTTCTTCTTCTTCTTCTTCTTCTTCTTCTTCTTCTTCTCCTCCTCCTCCTCCTTCTCCTCCTCCTCCTCCTCCTCCTCCTCCTCCGCCTTCTCCTTCTCCTTCATCTTTGTCCCCTCCTCCTAATCTGTGCTATCTCTGCCTACTCTTCTTCTTCCTAAGTCTAAATGGGTCTTCAAAATCATTCTAGCTACGTTTTGTACTAATTAATGCTCCAAGGGAAGCCTCATGTATAACACATTGTACTGACCCAAATGGGATGATAGCCATTTGCCAGGCCAGGAGAGCTTACTAGCCAGGAGGTGAACTAGCTACAACTACCTCACTGAGGAAAAAGCAGAGGTATGTTAGAGGTATCTAGTGGGCAGTGCTTTTTTCTGGGGGTACGCATACCCCTAAACATTTTGTGAATCTAAGTTTGGCCTCATTGAGGGGCATTATTTCAATATGAGTAGGAAAATGAGAGTACCCCTAAACATATATTTTTTTAGAAAAAAAAGCACTGCTAGTAGGGTTTTCACCCAGTAGGGCCAGGGTGCCAACTTGAATAAAATATTGGGGGAGGTAGGTAAACCCCACCCTCCATAATTGATCACATGAAGTGGTGCACACACACCATTTGAATGGCAATGCCCATCATCTTTGGGGACCCCATTCCCCTCATTTGGGGGGGGGGGGATTGTGTTATGAGCAAAGCTAATAACTTTGGTTGGTTTAAGGAAATAATGTCCCACAGCACTGCTTCCCTGTTTAAATTAGCACACCTGCCTGATAGCTGCTCTGAGATAATGAAGACTATATAGGCTTTTAGAGTTGGAAAGGATACTGGGTCTCATCTAATCCAACTCTCTGCATTATGCAACAGGAGCATTCCCCAGCAGCTGAAAAGCCTCTGCTAAAGTATTTCCTTTGCTAGAGGTCTTTAACCAGCATCTGGATGACCTTTTGTCTGGGATCTCTCTCATGCCATCTGTGATCTATAGATGCTAACCAAAAGGAACTAGGTTTGCCTGTCTTTTTTGTCTTGGGACATGATTCTCACTGAAAGTACAAGAAATCCCAGGTTAGAATCCCAGGCAAACCCAGTTCGGAGTGATAAGATGGTGGCGCCTTTGGGAAGTTGGACATAGCTCACTGGCAAATCTCTACCAAAAGAGGCACATCTAACCAGGATAGGCAGTGCTGGGGGAACATTGTCTGCCTTCCTGTAAGGCAGCTTCCAATGCTTATAAATTCGGAAGCAAATTGGGGAAGGGCTGTAGCTTGGTGGCAGAATATCTGCTTTGTACACAGAGAGTCCCAAGTTCAACCCCTGGCATCTCCAAGTAGGGCTGGAAAGGACCCTGCCTGAAATCCTGGACTGCTGCTGCCGGTTTGGGTAGACAATACTGAGTGAGACAGTCCAATAGTCTGAGTATAAGGCAGTTAAAGGTAAAGGGAAAGGGAACCCTGACCATTAGGTCCAGTCGTGACCGACTCTGGGGTTGCGGTGCTCATCTCGCTTTACTGGCTGAGGGAGCCGGCGTTTGTCCGCTTCCGCAGACAGTTTTTCCGGGTCATGTGGCCAGCATGTCTAAGCCACTTCTGGCGAACCAGAGCAGCTCACAGAAACACCAGAGTGGTACCTATTTACTTGCACTTTGACGTGCTTCCAAACTGCTAGGTTGGCAGGAGCAGGGACCGAGCAATGGGAGCTCACCCCGTCGAGGGGGTTCGAACCGCCGACCTTCCGATCGGCAAGTCCTAGGCTCTGTGGTTTAACCCACAGCACCACCCACGTCCCAGGATATAAGGCACTTACCTATGTTCCTAAATTCTGCCTACCTGGTTTGGGCACAGGAGCAAAGAGGCCCTCAACATTCTCAACCAAAAAAGAGAGGAAGTTTACAAGACACTTTAAAGGTTGTGAAGATCCCAAGCAATGATACACATAGACTTCAGTACTGCTGGGATGGGAGAGGGGGTGTTGCATTCAAGCCCAGAGCTTGATTGACAAACACTTGGGGGAGTCACGGTATAACTGCATCTTCCCCAGCAGCCGTCATCTCTGCCCAGCCAAACGTGATGTGTCCAGCCCTTCAGATCAAAGCCAGCCCCAGGCACTGGAGCAATGTGAGCCCTTGATGCCCGGCAGCAGAGCCAAACCAAATGCAGAATTGACATAAAAGGGGTCTTGACTGAAAGGAAGGATCTGTGGTTCCTTCTTTGGAAACTTTTTGACCATGTTATGCTCGGGCTTTGAAGCCAAGCCTGTTGCACTTTCCGGCTTCCTGAGACTTGGCAGGCTGTTGAGCACTCTGTTAATATATACTCAGGTGTCCCTACCACTGCTGGCTGGCTGCCTTCCTCTGAGCACGGTTCTACTCCAGTCCCACATTCAATACATGACATGGAAGAACCCAGACCAACACAGTTGCTTCCACCTGCCCTAAAGGCTCTACAGCAGTGCCAGAAACTGACCAGGTGAAGGGGTTGGTGGAGGTTGGGGCGGCCAGATCAGCCTCTAGTAGCAAATTTAGCACCTGGGCCCTTAGATGCCTTGACCAGGTAATTCTTGACATGGGCAGAGACTGTTTTTTTTCCCTGGAAATAGAGGCTATGGAAGACCTTTGTGAGATCAAAAGACTTTTTCATGTACTTGGTTTCTCTGTGTGTGTGTGTGTATAGTTGGCATCCATCTGTCTTGAGAGACAATGGAGTGTGTCTCCAGGGACGAAATCAGTTTGCTGGAGAATCATAGCACCTGCTGTGGCTTCAGAGACTGGTAACTTGTAACTGTTTCCTCCTGTGTTGTTTTTGCTGCATTAGCAGCACGAAAGTGAGCTCTCTGGGGTTCAAGCCTGAGCAGTATCCAAAGGAAAGCCAAGCAGTTCATTTGGCACTAGCTTGGCTTAGGAACTCCACTCCAGCTTTGTGTAGGCTTCATTCCTTAGCCTTTTCGTCTCCTGAAGATGTGTAATGGATTTTGCAATACTTGAATAATACAATATAAATACATAAATGGCCAAATAAAGACAGGGTGAGGAGGGGAATGTGGGTGGGGACACATTGGGTAGGGACAAAGATTAGGCAGATGCAGGGATCACAAATGGGCACTTGTTAGCACTTGTTAGGAGAGATATATAATATGGTTATGCCCACAGAAGGGAAGATCGCTGGATCTCTAAGGACATGCTCTATGAGGAGCCGCCTTCAGACGCTAGGCTTGTTGGCAGACCAATGCTGCATTACAAAGATGTTTGCAAAAAAAGACATGAAGGCTGACAACAACATCAACCCCGCCCTGTGATAGTTCCTTGCAGCTGACCACAATGCCTGGAGACAGACAGTCAGGTTGTATATCCACAGAAGTGACCAGAGGAGGAATGACTGCTGGGAGGAGCACAGAGAAAAGAAACAATATGGTGTACCAGTAGTAGCAAAACCAGATGCCTTCATCTGCCCCACCTGCAATAAAACCAGTCTTTCCCATATTGGTCTATACTGCTATAGCACACACTGTAACTCTTCAACAGTTTGACTTTACCTCCAAAGGTGCACATTTCCATTGTCTCCCCAGACAGATGGATGCCCGGAACAATGATTTCCACTCCTGCTGCCTGAAGTGCTACTATCCATTTCACTACCCCAGGCCTCTTCAATCTCAGTCTGTTGCAAGTGTAGACCAAGCATGCAATGTCATTAAAAGGACATTAGACTATCAAGGTAGCTACAGGGGTACCTTGGATTTTTGCCCCGGGTGCAGCCTCCAGAGGGACACAATTGAGGCTTCCAGCCTGTGTGCGTGGCAAAGGTGTGCTAAACTGGGTCTTTGACTCAAGTGAAATAAAGCCTAGTTTCACCCCTGGATTAGAGTGGGATAGGTCTGTCAGCCATTATTGTTGCACAGGCTGCCTCTGAGCAAGGTGAGCCTTTCTCTATTAATTGATGGGAAGGCAGCAGCAAAGGCAGTGTGTGTGGATGCATTGTGCTTGTACCCAGATTGCAGGATTCCCTTAAAAGGGCATCTGATTGGCCACTGTTGGAATCAGGATGCTGGACTGGATGCATCTTTGGCCTGAACCAGACAAATTGTCTTTGTGTTCTTGAGCCACATTAGAATAGGTAGCAGCCACATGTGTGCATGTGCAGCAGTTCCTATTCCTTTCTCTGTGGTTGCACCACCTTTTAATTAATGGGTGTTGGGGGTGGGGCTATTGCTATTTGGATTCTCCATTGTAGGTGTCAAACCCCTTGTTCACTGGCTCTGTGACAAATCTGTATGTACATTTATATGAAAATGAACGTGGGAAAGGTACAAATGGTCAGAAATGTGTGGTGGGGCTGCTAGACAAGTGAGTCTGTATTATGTTGGGAAGAAAAGCTGTGGGGCTGGCTACACGGGAACAGCCCCTCCAAGGTTGAAAGGTTATGAGAACAGGGTCATAGGTGGATCAGAGGCAGACCATTCTCAGCTTTTGCGAAATAGGGAAGGTTTCCCTCAGCAGGCAAGGCAGGGCATGGAAACAGGGGCAGGTATAACAAGGGAACTGGTTAAGTCACTAAGTCTGAAGTGAAGGCTCTACTCTCCAGTTTTTCCAATTGGTTTAACTTCAAGCACAACCACCCCCAAAGTTATAACTTTCAAATTTTCTGAATTTCTTACTGATCTTTAGGAGGTCAGGGATGCAGATTCTGCAGTCTTCCCCTTGTTCTTTGACTATAACTCCCACCCATCCCTGCCCATTGGGCAAGCAGGCTGAGGCTGATGGGAACTGGAGTCTCTGAAACAAGTTTGGGTGGGCCATAGGTTCTGCATCTTCAGTGAGCTTAGGATACCTTCAATGAGTTTAGGATACTCACTGAAGGATTTAGTAGCTCTAATTTTATTGCCGATGAAGAGGGAAAGATCTCAAAGATTTTGGTGGGGGTAGCCAACTGGGTTCACTCCAATTGCTGCTGGACTCCAACTCCCAAGAGCCCCAGCCAGCATGGATGCATGTAGTACTGTGAAGTGCAGCTTTCTAAGACTCCTGACAAATATTAGATGCCTTGGGGAAATTACATTTCCCAGGAATCCCAGAATTAATGCACCAGGAGAGAAGAGAGGGCACTACGACCTCCTGCCCCTGCAGGATTTGTTGCTACTTGAGCTGCTGCAGTAGCAGTGAAATGAGTTGATTGATGGATAGAGGGACAGAGTTCTTCTTGTGTCTAAGATGAAGATCTGACCCAGGAACATAGGGCTGTAATGTTCTGCCTCCTGTGGAATTATCAGATCCTGAACTTTTACGGTCTCAGCATACTATCTCTATGTAGCTTGTTGTCAGGGACTGGATTGAACAGGAGGAATGGAAAATGGCTCCTCTCAGAAGAGGAGGAGGAGTCAGGCAGTTTCAGGAGAAGGAAGCAGATAAGTTGCCACCCCATAGGTCTTATGACTGTAAGATAGATCTCCTGCCAGGTGCTTGGCTGCCCACAAGCTGCCTCTATTCAGTATCCAAGACAGAGCTGGTGGCTTTGAGAGAGTTTTTGGAGAAGAATCTGACAAGGGGCTTCATCAGACCTTCCAATGCACCAGGAGGTTCCCCAGTGCTGTTCGTGAAGAAAAGGGACACTGCAGAACTTAGATTATGCACAGACTACTGAAAGATCATTAGGTGCCCAATTGCTATCCCCTACCACGTATTGGGGATTAATTAGAAAGGCTGAGGTCAGCGAAGATTTTCACGAAGCTGGACTTAAGGGGGGCTTATAACTTGATCCATGTGAGGGAGGGAAACAAGTGGAAAACAATGTTCTGCACCAGTTATGGAAGTTTTGAATACCTGGTCTTCAGTTGGGGATAGCAGCATTTCAAGTCTTCCTTCAAAACGTTCTCAGTGGCCCGGTGGAAAAGTTCATGATCAGCTACCTTGATGTTGTTTTGATTTACTCTGAAAGCCAGGAACAACACATGCGACATGTGACAGAGGTGCCTCAGAGGCTGAGAGAATACCGGCTTTATGTGAAGTTGGAGAAATGCAAATTCCATGCTTCTGTGGTAGATTTCCTGGGTTACTGCCTCACACCAGAAGGGGTGCACATGGATGTGCAGAGGTGCAGAGCGTAGTGTCATGGCAGGAACCCAAGACGAAGAAAGACCTGCAGCAAATACTGGGGTTCTCCAACTACTACTGCAAGTTTGTGCCGACCTATTCAAGACTCAGGGCACCTCTCATGGACCGCTTGAGGGGTAAGAAGCCTTTTCAGTGGACAGCTGAGGTGCAACAGGCATTTGAGCAGCTCAAAACCATGTTCTCCTCAAAGGAATACCTAGTGCATGCCGACCCTCACTGGCCACTGGTCGTGGAAACAGATGCCTCTGACAGGGCAGTGGGGGTGGTACTGCTGCAAGAGGACCAGAATGGCAACCTACGCTCTTGTGCTTTCCACTCTAGGAAGCTGACTCCTTCCTGAGCAGAACAACACCATCTGGGAGAAGGAGTGTGTGGCTATCCAGGAAGCCTTCGAAGTGTGGAGACATTCCTAGAGGGAGCACAACACCAGGTGGAAGTGCACACTCACCATCGGAATTTGGAGTATTGGCAGATGATGCAATGCAGTTATTTGCCAGATTTGACTTTAGAGTGCATTATGTGTCTGGCATTCAGAATCAAGGGGTGGATGCCTTTTCCAGGAGGGTGAAACTGCTGAGCCAGTTCCAGTGTATAGGCATATTTGAAACCAGAGCAACTACAGATGGCAGCAGTGTCAGTTGTCGAAGTATCTGAATTTCAGCTGAAGACATGGGAGAATGCTTTTGCAAAAGGCAAGTTAGAGGTGCTGCGGAATGATGCAGGTGATGCTGAGGGGTTTGTGGGGAAAGATGGGCTACTGTATAGAGGAGAAACTCTCTATGTTCTGGAGGGAGATCTCCAAGGTCCTACGTCAGTCAATGTCATGATAACCCTACCGCGGGACACTTTGGGCAGCACAAGACACTATGTGATGAGGCAATTCTTGTGGCCAAGGTTGAAGGAGGATGTCAAGGAATACGTCTGAGCCTGTGAGATTTGTCAGCAGGCAAAGAGGCCCAGGGAAGCACCTGCAGGATTGCTCCAACCACTACACACACCACAAGGACCATGGAAAGCCATAGCTATGGACTGCATCACTGATCTGCCTGAGTCGCAGCAGCAGACAATAAATTGGGTAGTGGTAGGCCTGTTCACAAAAATAGTGCACATTGTGCCCTGTAGAGGACTGCCGACCGCACAAGAGACAGCACAGCTTTTTGTAGATCCTGTGTTCAAGTTGCATGGGCTCCCCCTTAAAGTGATTTCGGATCAGAGAACCCAATTCACCTCACAGTTCTGGAAGAAGGTCATGCAACTACTCAAAGGAGAAGTGTGTCTCACCTCAGCCCAACACCCAGAGTCTAATGGGGAAAGGACCAACTCCATGTTGGAGCAGTACCTCCAGTGTTATGTGAACTACAAACAAGATGATTGGGTGTCCAAATTGCCCTTGGCAGAGTTTGCGTACAACAATGTACTTCATGCTTCAACCCAGCAGACCCCCCCTTTTTTGCTAGTTATGGGTACCACCCACATACTTTCCCTTCCCAAACTGATATATTGTCAGTACCAGCTGCAAAAGACATCGTAGAAGTGTTAACAGCCATACAGAGCCTGCTAAGGGAACATTTGGATTATGCTATGGAGTTGTATAAGAGGACAGCCGAAGCCCATAGACAAATAAGCAGTGACATAAAGGTGGGGGACCAGGTGTGGCTGTTTACAAGAGATTTGCCCCAGAGAGGTAGATGCAGGAAACTGGATCCTCAGAGGGTGGGGCCATTTGAAGTGATAGAACAGATCAATCCGGTAACTTTCAGACTCAGGTTGCCAGCCTCAATACAGCCTCCTGTATTCCATAGGTCTATGCTGTCCCCTGTAGTCCCAGCACACCCCTACCAAGTGCCCAGGCAAGCGCCCCCACCTCCTGTCCTGGTAGAGGGAGAGGAGGAATTTGCAGTAGAGCAGATTCTAGACTCACACTTGAGATGGAAGAGACTACAGTACTTGGTTGCATGGAAGGGGTATGGGCCAGAAGAAAGGTCTTGGGAATATGCATAACATGTTCATGCCCCAGAGTTGCAAAGGGAGTTTCATAAGAACCACCACAATGAACCAAAACTGAAGGGGTGGAGGGAGACAGGGGAGGAGGAGGAGGAAAATTATGGAGAGGGGGATGATATCAGGGACTGGACTGAACAGGAGGAATGGGAAATGAGCCCTTGGTCTGATTGTCTCCTCTCAGAAGAGGAGGAGTAGGAAGTCCCCCCCCCCCATCTCCAGCAGTTTAAGGAGGAGAGGGAGACAGGGATGATGTACAGCTGAATGAGGAAATCCTTAGTTACAAGATAATGGCGGGGGGGAGTTAGAGAGCAAACAGCAGAGCCCTCCCTGGAGAGTATGGGAGACCCTTCTAGTCCAATGGCTTGCTGGTCCCTCTGCATTCAAGAACAAAGAATGCGGAGAGATGTGACTCCTGTGACTTCCGGTAGGTTTCCAGGATGTTGTGGGAGACAGAAGAGGAGGGACTCAGAGTAGCCAACCTCTCCTATGCATGGAGACATGGATCTTTTGTCTGGCAACCAGATGAATGAATAAAAAGCCACAAAATATGAACTGTTTATTCTTCTTGCCGCTGAGGCTACCAGGGGAGGAGAGGATACTCTACGTCTGACACTTGTTAACAAAAGCCTTGATTATTCCTTTCATATGTGGCTACTGGGTATTGAATCCAACCAAGAGCTCTCTGGCCACCTTCTAGACATTCTGTTGCACAAGGAATTCCATGGAGTATCCTTGAACTCCAGCAAATTTTTCTCATAGTCTTAAGAGTTTCTTGCGCTATGGAGGCTGCAGAAAGCCAGACACTGAGGTTTCTGTGTAGCTGGATGGAAAGTTTGAGTTTTTAAATTCTGGAGGTGGGGGGGGGGATATTGAATAAAAGGGATTCCCTTCTGCTTTTCCCCTCCAGCCATGTTTCCCCCCCCACTGTGGCTGCAAAGCTCATTTATAGCCACTTCCATGAGCTGGAGCCATAATACGTGATGGAAAGAGCAGTTGGAATTTGCAGAAATAAGACGGCTAGCATTTCAGATTAAAAACAAAAAGAATCCTGACCCTTTTGAAAAGACGGTGGGGATTTTAACAATGCTTCCAGTGCAGCAAAGCCCACAGTAGTGGTTTTGGGAAACTTTATTAGCCTTTTTCCAGAGCCTGATCTATAGGTCAGCACTGAAAGAACTGGATGTTTTAGCAAGGAAATAAACTTTATGCATGAAAATTCAAGGGAATTTGCCAGCATAGGCGCATAATGGCAATGGCAGGTGAATGAAGGGCCACAAGAATGACACAGGACACTGGTATTGGGTTGAATTAGGCCACAACTTTATTGATTATAGGAAAGACTGGGTTTGTCTAAGGCACTGGGCATGTCTCCAGCTTCAGGCAGCCCTCCTGCTACCTGGTAGGAACCTGGTAGGGTCAAACTTGTGCTGGGGAGTCACTTCCAACATGGAATGGATTCCACAACCCTGTACAAGCCACCATTGGGAGAAGTGTATTGGCCCATCGGTCCCCCAGTGGATTCCTGGACAGAGTCACCCCTCCTGGACCCCTCCAACGGGATGCCCCTATAACTAAGGATCCAGCCCAATGCTTCTTCCACCAGAGTTGTGACAGTTGCTATGAGGTAAGCAAAAACCTGCAACCCAGCCAATTTGCTTGCAGGAGAAAATTCCTCCTTGGCCCCAAATACAGTGACTGAATAAACCATAGCACGGTCTGTAGGCAATGTGCCCACTTCCCTCCTCCCCAGACAGGCCCCTAAAGACTGGCTGGATGGAAAATCCTAGGATGATCGGCCAAGAGGGCATTCAACACCTGGCCACCTTCTTAAATAAGCTAGAGGTGGGCTGCTCACAGACCCCAAGCCCTTGCCTCCGATTGGCAAATGGGCACTTTCTGCCCTTACCAGAGGACCTGATGCAGCTGGAGGTGGCCAGTGGCAGCCATCACCTCTCCTAGTGGCAGCCTCCTTGAACCCACCATGGCCATGCCATGAGGCAACGGCCGCCCATCTGAAGTTCCAGGTGAGTGGATATTCCTAGCTGATTCCAATGAAATGAGATTTCCCCCCTCCCTTCTTTATGTGTGCTTCTCTCTCTTGAAACCAAGTTGCCCTGTACTTCATGAACATGATAAAACAATTGACTGCAGGACTAAGTGGCCTTCCAGATATTTTTGAACTCCAACTCAAATTTTAAGATTCCAATGTCACTTTCTAGATGTGGAGAAGGGCCAGCAGGTGTGTCAAGCCACTTTGTCCTTCATCTTAAGCAGCAAAAGATCTTGGGCTGTCCCAAGCATTTTGAAAGAAGGGAGGGGGGAAATTGGGTCTGGAGACAGAAACCCATGACAAGAAAAGTGTATATGAGGTGTCTGGTGTGGGACATCTGCAGAACCATTGTCAGGTGTGGTAAAATACCTGCAGATGTTTTTTAGTTTTTTAGCCAGTGTCCACCTATACAATGCAGGTAATTTGGAAGAGCAAGGAGAATGATTGGTGGCAGAAAAAAGATTATCCATGGCAGCAAGGCCCTGCTGATGTGATTGTTAGGACCACTTCTTGGCTAGCAGACATTGGCAGGTTCTGCCTCCACTTTCACAGGCAATATTTGCCTCTGAATACAAGCTTCTGGAAATAGCGCTGTTGTGCCAATGTCCTGCTTTTGGGCATCTGGTTGGCCACTGTGAGAAGATGATGCTGGACTAGATGGGCTATTTGGCCTGATCCAGCAGTCTGGCTCTTCTTAGATGCAGTGGAGGATGCTACCCATCTCCTACACTGAATTTGTCCTTATCCAGTGAATACTAATGCAGGACTGCCATCGTTGCACGAGAGTTGTGGCATTTTAATATTGATATTGAAGCACTTCAAGAAACTTGAAGAGCAGGAGAGGGACAACTGAAAAAGGAGCCTATACATTCTTCTGGAAAGGTCTAAATGGACAAGAACGATGATTACATGGAGTAGGCTTTGCTATCAAAAATGATCTTGTGAACCTCTTGTCAGAAGTCCCTATTGGCATTAATGAGCAATTTTCAACCCTTCAAATAAAACTCACCCAAAACCAGCAGGCAACTATTTTAAGTGCTTATGCACCAACACTGGATGCTGATGAAGACATTAAAGTTTTTTTTATTATTCTCAGTTGGATGCCATCCTATCAGAAACACATCTGGAGGATAAAATTATCCTCCTGGGTGATTTTAACACAAGAATTGGGTGAGAATTCAATCTGTGGCCAGGGACTATTGGGAAAGAAGGAATTAGCAGCAGCAACTAAAACGGAATTGAACTTTTGACCTTATTTATTTATTTATTTATTTAATTTATATATTGCCCTATACCCAAATGTCTCAGGGTGGTTCACAACGTAGTGTGTGCACACTCGGAGGATGACCTCCAAACCATTCTAAATATCTTCACAGAAGCTTATGGAAAGCTTGCACTACCGCTCAATATCCAAAAAACAAAGTGTTGCACCAACAAGCCCAAAACAACCCCTCTGCAGTGCCACAAATCCAACTTAATGGTGTAATGTTGAAAGGTGTGGATCACTTATGGACACACTGTTAAGACTGTGTTCATGGAAGACAATCTTACTCGGCTATGAGTGATTGCCAAAGAAAAGAAGGTAGCCTGACTAC
Source organism: Podarcis tiliguerta (assembly GCF_965153285.1). Taxonomy (NCBI): domain Eukaryota; kingdom Metazoa; phylum Chordata; class Lepidosauria; order Squamata; family Lacertidae; genus Podarcis; species Podarcis tiliguerta. Next base: position 7,347,144 of record NC_139553.1, read on the forward strand.
CACACCAGGTGGTTCATGGTAAGACCTTGATCATTTGCAACTTGATCACAGATGAGGGAGCCAGCCTGGTGTGTATTACTGAGACCTAGGTAGGTGAGATAGGTGAGAAGTAGATCTTTCCTCTGTAGGAAGTGAGTGGTGTTTGTTTCTCAATTGTGCTGCAGTTATTGTTCATTTCCTTAGCCCCATGGAACAGTACATGAAAGGAAGGAAGCTTAAGTCACTGGAATCGGAATAATAAAAAGGACTCCCATCAAGTTCAGAACTCTTTTAATACAAGCTTTTATACTGCTGCTTTTGAGTCTTTGTTTTCTCAGGTAAAGACCACATATATATAACTTTAACATACAGGAATAAGACAATGGGAAAATAGTGCTGATGCATGATGGGGAAAAAATTATTATTATTTGAATATGTGAAATATAACCAGTTACCTGAAAAACTGAGGGAGGGTATGGGGAGGAAGAGAATAATTGAAAATGAACAAATACCAGACCTGTAAAAAAAATGACATTTAAACAAAGACCCTGAACAGGAAAAAAACAACAACACCAGTACAATCATAGAGAAAATAACTGTACTACTAAAAAGGTAATAAATTAGATGAACAATTGTGTAAATATAATTTTTCTTAAAAAAGATGACAATCTTAATAAATAAGGTGGTTTTTTTTACTATTTACATCTTTATATATTGCTTGGAGATTTAAATTAGATTTGTTAAAAACGAACGAACGCAGCAACGGAACAAGTAAAATAACCAGGAGCAGCAAAAGTACAGGCATGAGGTACCAAAATAAGGTTTAAACTGTGTTTTTGTTTTGTCCCTCCAATTTCCTTCTTACTTCTCTCTCTCTTTCTCGCTTATACAGTAGACCCGTAGAACTCTTATGCAAATAGTTCCATTTAACTTTTTTGGGGGGCGGGGGTAAGTATTGGTTGACACTGACTTGGAGCTGATGCCTAAAGTACAAATTCCATAATAAAATCACCAATAAGTGTAACCATCATAACTGTAACAATAAAAAATGATATAATATGGTTTATCATTATGGAGGAGCAGTTGGTAATAGGAATAATTATATTATCTATCAATATATATATATTTATATCTATATATGTTGCACTAGAAGAGATCACAGTTTTATTTGCAAATATTACTATATTATATTCGGATAAAGCTCAAAATACGTATTCTGCTTCTCTTGAAGGCAGCAGCAAATGGGGTCTACTCCCCCCTTACACTTGTGTTTTGTTTCAAAGGAATAGAGAGACAGACCCATAACTTCAGTCGGAGCAGTTTATGTCCCAGGCGCTCAAGCGCTGTAAACCCCACAAATCTATTTCCCATCCCTCTTGCTCCTCTTGCTGGTGAAAATCAGACCCTCAAGTCCATCATCTAGATCCAGCAAAGGGGTTGATGGCAGAGTGCTGGTTGCCCTCCAGATAGTCCAATAAGAGTGTGGTGTGGTGTGGTGTGGTGTGGTGTGGTGTGGTGTGGTGTGGTGTGGTGTGTGGGAGGGCCTACTCTGTGACCACCCATGACTGTACATTCAGTTGCCCTTGCTAAATCTGAGTCCACAGGTATGCTGTCAGCTCTGAAAACACTGAGTTACCTGCTTAGGGCACAGGATCATGGTGCACATCAAAGTGTTTTTGTTCTACAATCAGCAGAGTGTGGCTTTGGTACATTACACTTAACTTCCTGTTTACCTCCTTATTGAGAAATGATGGAGAACAAAGCAGGAAAGATGGCTTCAGACCTACTTTCGAAACCTGAACCAGTGACTGAAATGTAAGCCTCACTACTTTTCCCCAAGGCAGTGTGAGGTGAGGAACCTGTGGCATTCCAGCTTCCATCACCCCTGACTATTGGCCACATTGACTGGGACTGATGGTCCCAGCAATATTAGAGGGTTGGGGGGAGGAGACATACATTTCCCCACTTCTGTTCAAAATAACTTGCAGGCCTCTGTGATTTTTGGGACTGGGGCTCTTGAACTATCTCTGTGTCAGGCATTCCCTTCTGTGCTTTTGGGGTCTGGAGAATGTGTGTTTTGAGACGAGTGGGGTGAGAAACATGTGAGTTTCACAAGCATTCCTTTTGGCCTTTTCCCAGCTTAAGGGGGCCAAAAAGATCCAGCCACTAGGTCAGCTACATTCTACATCTCCTCAAACACGCAACCACTTAGCACTCAGGGCAGGGGCTAGCTATGTGAAAGCAGCATGACTAGTCTGGTCAGTGTTAGTTATCCATTCATTTGTCTTGCCAACCCATTTCTACTGTCAGGTTGTGCAAATGTGTGCGGCTTTCCATGTGAGTGTACACAAAGCTCTACAGAATGGAGAAATCTGCCATTTTAACTGTTTGGAAGCACAGGAACACATGACTCAAACCTGCTAACACTTTGCAAGTCTGTTTTTCTCTTGAAGCAGCAACAGTAAGGGTATATTTCAGCCACTGCCAGTGATTTGCACCTCTTTCCCAACACACATGGAAGCTTGATACAAAGAGGTGATCTCTGGTTCTAGGAAAAGCTTTGACTTGGGACAAAAGTAGGTACTATGGAATGGATAATGAAAATATACATTGTTATGCTGTTAGCGAAGGGCCTTATCTTATTGGAAGAGCATCTGCTTTGAATGCATGTCTCAGTTTCAACCCCCAGCATCTCCAGAAAGGATTGGCTATGTCCCCTGTCTGAAATCAGCTAGTGCAGCTTCTTTCATACCTGCCTGAGGCACAGGCCAAAAATCTCCACTTTTGCAGAACTTGGGAAACAAAGAGGCCCCACTTCCAAGGAAGAGTCTGCCTGATTGCACCAGGACCTCTTGTTCCTAGGATGGAGAACAGATGAGCCAGGGAGAGGAAATTGGCCTTGGTCCAGTTGTGCAGCAAAATTGAGACACTTCTCTGTTTGTGCCGCAAAAACATTAGGCTGCTCTGCCTATACTGGGCCATTATTATTACACCAATGGTGGGAAACCTTTGCCCCCCCAGATGTTGCTGAACTATAGCTACTATCTGCCTCAGTAAGCATGAGGAAATGGGGGAGCTGCCTCCGGTAGGGTATGCTGGTGATGCAGTGGTGGTGGTACAAGTCCCATCCAACAATTCTCCATAAGCTAGCCTGCTCTGTACCTCCTAAGCCCTCTGATATGGTGGAAGACATGAGCATAGAAATTTAGATCAACTGGCTGGAACCTGTATGTGTACTGACTGGGCACCATTTTGTCCTTTGCTTCTAGAAGAAGCTTTGGGTTGGCCCTGTCTTCTCCTAAATCCTTAGGATGGTGCAAGCAGTGACTGTTTGGTGTACTTTATACATGTTGGTCACGTATGCGTCAAGTAGGGCAGTGTAATTGTTTTCCAGTTTTGTGACCTGAGCAATAAAAATGGAGCTGGTTTGGGATATGTTGAGGACCAGTGAACATTCTGAAGAATTGTCTCCTAGTTCCCATACTGGGTATAAACTCATCAGCAGGAACACTTAGTGGCTGCTCCCACAATCCTTTGCAACACATACCACCCACAGTTAAGAGCATTACTCTCCCCTAGCCTAACCAACATCATGCATTGGTAGTAAATGCTGTCCAGATCAACATGACTTCCATGATCAGCAAGATCATGCTTGAGGAAGTAAGAGGAACACTGATTCTAGAAATGGCCTTGGACTATGGGGTGGACAAGGGATGGAGCTGTGAAAGTGTGTGTGGTAAAATAGGGATGGGGAACAATAACTCCTCCAGATGTTGCTGGGCTCTCAGCTCCCATCTGCCCCAGCCAGCATGGTCAATGGTCATTGATAATGGGATGTGCAGTTCAATGCAATCTGGAAGACCTCCTCAGTTCCTCCTCAGACCTAGTGAATTCACAGCAGAGGTAAGATTTGAGGTCCATCTGATTCAATATTGTCTAAATCAGGGATGGGGAAACTGGTGACTCTATAGGTATTATTGGACTCCAACTCCCAGCAGCCATAGTCAGCAGGGCTAGTGCTCAGGAATGAAGGGAGTTGGAGTCCAGCAACATCAGGAAAGACAGAGTCTCCTCATCCCTCCTGTAAAACAACACATATTATACTGTTAGAATTAGTATACTGCATATATCTCACACACACATATATTAGAATGTTAAGGTATTAATCATGCTATACATGCAGCACATTTCATGGCAGCCCAGTCCAGTATAGAAAGTCCAAAGGCAGATAGAGATGGTGCCCCCACATCCCCCACAAACTTTGCAATCCGTGGCTGACCTAGCTGTTCTGCTAATCCTGCACCACCTATCCAGTAAATGATTTTTTTTTCTTAATGAGAAAACATTGATGTTTTCCCCAAGAACTGGAATCATCTGTCTAATCATTTTAGCAGCCGCCTTTTTTTGCATTCTTCTTTTTTTGTGTGTGTGCTGTCGTTCTTTTGAATTTAGTCCGTGCGGTTAGGAGAGCTGTGAAACACTGGAAGTTGTATCAAATACAGTCTGATCAGTGTGGACTGGGTTAGGGGGAGAGATGCAATTTCTTTGCCCTCAAAAACATCTTGGGAGAAATTAAAGTAACCCCCCCCCCCACACAAATGACAGACATACCAAGGGAAAAGGCAGATGCCTATGAAGTACTACAAAGCATATGGGGAAAAGGAATCAGGGCAAACCAAAATTGGCAAACGTTATTGGACTCCAACTCCCACCAGCTGTAGTCAGCATAGCAAACAGCCAGGGACGGAGGGCAGCATGTTGGCCAACCCTGGATTAGACAATGAGCCCAATTCTCTGACTCCCCTCTGAGCTATCTCCGGAAGATTTGCACAAGATAATGTTTCATGAGATTTGTGCCCAACATATTATAAAGCCCTCAAGTTATTTGAGTCTCTCTGTCTGACTGTCCTTAGTTGTTAGAAATGGACATTTCCTTGAAAACATGTGCAGTCCCAGCAATAACGTTGCCTCTCCTCTCCCCTTTCTTTGCACCACCCTCTTTTGTCTCTTCCTTTCTTCTCTTCAGTAGCCACTCAAATCAGTTGCAGCAGGAAATGTTGGTTGAGAATCTTTCAGGTTTAAAAAGCAGGCAAGCAAACAAACAAACAAACCTCCCTCTTTCTTTCTTTCTTTCTCTCTCTCTCTCTTTAAAGACAGAAACAAAACACAGGTAAAACCTAGAACAAACCGACAGTTACAACCAAGTGACACCAGAATGGAGGTAGCTGAGTCCTGCTTCCAAAGCACCTTCCAGCGGCTAAAACCCTCCTCATCGTCTAGGATGGACAAGAAAATCCAGGCCACCAACCCAGCCCAATATGTTCGACAGGGTGGAGGGTGGTGAAACTTCTAGGAGGAGTCATTTGCCCTTAGCATTTGTATATTTGTTTCAGAAAATTTATACACCACTTGATGGTTAAAAAACAACAACTCAAAGTGGTTTAATATGCACCATGTTCTCTTTTGATTGCTTTCAAATCACCTGTCCCTTGCACATTTGAACTGATTTGCGTGCACAAAGTTTGCAAACTGGGCAATGCTGGCTATTTATTGTTTATTCTTATTTGTTTGCAGGGAGGTAATACAACCTTGCAGAGCCTTTTTGCCCTGGAGCGTCAACGAGGCTCCCAGGCTGTATGTGTATATATGCAAATGCACATGGGATGTGTGTGCCAAGCTGGGTCTTCGACCCAGATGAAATAAAGTCTAGTTTTGCCCCTGCAACCTTGTGTCAAATGAATGTTACTCCACAGTTTCCAGTGCATTTCCCCATCACTTTCCTTATTGCAAAAAGGCTAGTTCTTTTTCTTTCTTTTGGCTGGAGTGGAGTGCTGTGAAGAGGAGGCAGGCTTGTAGCACAAGAGCACCAAATCCACTTTAACTGATGCAAACCCTAATTAGTGGGCATGTGAATGAATCCCACCTGAACACAGCAACAGTATGGAATGGGTGGAGTTAGGAGAATAAAAGCAATTTCCCAGTTATTTCAGGAGCTGGTTAACATGGAATAGGATGCAAACTAACAAGGATAGACAATTCTGTCCAATTTCATTTTCTCATTTTTTTCCCAATCTTAATTTCAGTTTCTGAACTTAAGTTCATTTCTGCATCAGTGTGCATTTTTTTATGTCCTTATGAAAATTTGGCAGCATTTTAGAATGAAATTAACCTAGTAAACCTACTTTGTATGCAATTTTATCTAATATGCATATTCTTGCGAGCCATTTTCCATAGTCATAATAATTTATCATTAATGTTATTATTATTTTGTACATTTATATCCTGCTTAATACCAGGACAGCATTTAAGCAGCTCACAAAAGTATAATGCTTTTTTCTATGTTGCTTTTACCAATGTGGTGTTTTTACTGCACACTTTTTCTGAATATTTGCATTTTTTTTCATGTATTATTTGGCATTGCAAATTCTAAAGAAGTCTGAAATCCGAAGGACAGCAGCATTTTAGTCTGTGGATTGTTTGGGGAAGTGTGAATTACATAGGTTTCCACTGAAATACAAACCAAACTGAATCCTCCCCCCCCCCCTAATTCTTATTCATGAACAGAGTTGGTGCTTTTTAAAGCAACTGGGGCCAAGACAGCCACAAGGAACTTCTGTAGGAAATTATTGGGTAATAATGTTTCTGACAAATCAAATTCACTTGCCTTTTTAAAGTCACACCCCACACCCATCCCCAAGCATACTCCCTTATGTATTTCAGCTGGAATTTGTTTTTAAAAAGATGTTCTCAGATGGGAAAAGATTCTTAAATTCACCTATATCTGGATGGAATTGGGACTATAGAATGATATTTTGCATGGCAGTGGAGGAAAATAATGTCTCCAAACCATAGTTTGAGAAGTGTGTGTGTGTGTGTGTGTGTGTGTGTGTGTGTGTGTTGGGGGGGTGATTTGTTTTGAGTAAATGGCATGGCAGCAGGAAAAGGTTAACCCTTTCTTTCCCAAGTGCCACCAGCAGGATTCAATTCAGAGCCCCCCCCCCCAGCTGCTTAGAAAGAGGTAGAGCTGCAGAAGTCCACATACATCCCCTCCACGTGCCATTTAATTTGGCCTTGTCATGCCTCTCCCTGAAGAATACTGGGAAAGTCAGTTGGGTTCTGGGTGTTTTTGAGAACTCTTTGTTAAAAGTTCCCAGAATTCCTAGGGGTGAGAGCAGGACCATTAAACCAGTTTATGTTTATGTCTGATGCAGAGGCTCGCCCAATTTGAGAATCAGTTAGCAACAGTTAATGTTTGCAAAGACCAGGGTTCTTTTAAACTTGAAATATTTCCATTGGCTGCGAATAGCCCCTCCACCCCCCCACAATTTGCTAGAATTAAAATACAAAGGATAGATGTGGGGAACCTAGTTTGCCGAATCACATGAGTGGCCAGTGCTGTGGTTTCTCTTCCCCATAATGGCATCCAGTTATGTCAAGATGGGGCTACTGCTTTTTCAAAATGGCAAGCAAACAATCCTGGCAACAAGTCAAATTGTGTGCCTGTTCCATCACCGGACCACCTAAGACTTGGCTGCTTCTCCTTTTGGCAGACACCAGAGGGAATTGTAGTCAGTTTCTTCAGATTCCCTGCAGAGATAGGAGACCCTGAAGTTTTACAAGCCCAGGCCCCTGTGTGCAGAATTTAGAGTTCTAGCAGCAAAATTGCACATGGAGTCCAATGACTGAGAGACAGAGAGAGAGGATGGGGAAAAGCTGGCAGCTACCAAGAGCTGACTCCAGATATGATGGTGTGGAAGAGGTTAGACAGGCAATGGCAGGAGCATTGTGGGGTCCTGTCCGAGAGGTTAATACTGATAAGGGTTGTTCCACACAGCTCGAGGGTCTTGCACCAGGTAGCTTCTATCACTTTGGGAAAGGCCCCACTCTCTCTCCTCAGTCACAGGTTGGGTCATTGTCTCAGGGATTTTATATTTGGAGGAGAAAGGCTAATCAGGTGATGGAAAAGCCACATGCCCACACGAGGCTTTGTTTGCTGCTGAAATTTCATTTTGGGCCTTGAGGGTTATTGGTAGCATCCAACCCACTGAAATGAGCAGACCTAAGTGGGCTAGGGCCATCAAATTCAAGGGGGCCTACTCTAAAGAGAACTTAGTTGGATATGTTTTGGGGGTTGATTGGTGTCTTGTTTTTCTTTGTCGTGCTTGAGGAAAAGAAGGTGGGGAGGAACCCCGAGGTGGTTTGGAAGGCAGGCAACCGGTAAAGCGGTTTAAGGCAGACTGTTTGGTTGCTTGGAGGTTAAACAGCACCCTGTTCCTGACACAGTAAGGGAATCAGTTTTACGGGATATAGCAGCAGCAAGAGTAACAGCAGCAGCAGGATGGAGGTTTGGTTGACCTTCTTCCACTTCCTTTTCTTCTCTGTTCCCCATTGGTGGTGCAGTAGGACTTCCATCTTTCACCCCCAGCTTAGCAGCTGAAGCCACCACCCCCCTTGACCCTCAGCTTTTTGCCACAGAAATTCATCTCCCTCTAGCACTGGCTTAAGGATCTCAGGAAGCCCCCTCTCCTTGTCTGCAAAGCTGGCAAGCAATTCTTCTTTTTCCTCCCCCCTCCTCATCTTCTTCTTTCCAACCCAACCCCAACAAACCAAATGGCTTACTGGCTTCCCTTCCTTCCTTCCCTTCCTTCCTTCCTTCTTTCCTTCCTTCCTTCCTTTTTCTCACACCCTCATTGATCATGAAGGGAGTCTGAGCGTACAACACTGAAGGCAGCCAAGGCAATGCACTCCTTCTTCTGTTGCCATGGCATGCTCCTCTCCCTCTCTCCCTCTCTCCACCCCGCCAACTTCTCTATAAGTATTAGGTACATATTTATATATGGCTTGGTATTTTTTTTTTTTTTGCCTTAATCTGCATACAAAAGAGGAGGAGGGACTTAAGCCAAAAGACATACAAACCCACAAACTGAACCACGCATTGTTCAAACGAGGTGGATGCACAATTGCATCAGACATGATGCCTCCTCCTTCGTCTCCTGGCACATTTTTGTTGTTGTTTTAAAAAAGTCCTCTTTGACTCAACTATTTGCCATTTCCTGTTTTGCTTCTTCTTGCTAGGTAAGATATGTTTAATACAAGAGCCTGCCTTTCCCTCCACCCTCCACCCCCACCCCAAATTTCAGTTCTCCTTGGGCAAAGAAATTAAAGGCAGACTGGTTGAGTTCTACAGGTCCCTGGTGCAGAAACACCATTGAGTTGAGCAGCTGAAATTGTTTTGTTTTAAACAAATGAGGAAAAAAACACACACAATACCAACAAAAATGGGGTAAGTGACGATGCCTCTCTCCTAGCCTTTGGAGGTGGTTTCTCTTCTGTCATCTTGGTATTATCCAATGCTGAAGGCGCGAAGCTCCCGTCGGCTGTGCTCTTGGGCGCTGGGGTCCCGACAAGCACAATCACCCTGCATGTCACAGGACATTGGGAAGGGGATGACCTGTACAAAGGAAACCAAGAAACATAGGGCATCAGTGCCTCACTCTTATTTGCAAAGCTGCTTAAAAGGATTTCTAAAAGCACAACAGGGCAGGGCCTTTTTGGTGTTGACACCATCTTTGTGGAAAGCCCCCCCCCCCCGGTGGATATACACTTGGCTACCTCTTTCAAATGGGCCTTAAAGACTTGGGGCAGCTCTAGGCAACCTAGACCATTCATCCTGATTTGGTTTGTACCAAGGTTCTGCAGAGGTTTGGCACTCTCTGTATCAATGATTTGTTCTGATATGTTTGTAGGAAGGCTTATATGGCAATGAACATTCATTCTGATTTGCTTTTGGGGTTTATATGCCTTCCCTTTAACCATCAGATTGCCCCCAAGCCTCTTCCAGTACATTTCCCAACCATCACATTCCTAACCACGAGAAGTCATTTTTATGACTATCTAGAAGATCTGTTGCACTAGGGTGACAGAAGGATGTGCTTTAACTGTGCAAGCCTTCAATATCCAGAATGGACTTGAATCTCTCCAGCAAAAATCTGCCATCTGGAGATGGTGTTAAACTGAGCCACTGACCTATCAATAAATGAGCCACATGGCTTAGCCTTTAGAAGACCATTAAATCAGAAACTAATGAATTTGGGTCGGGGACAAGAATGGGACCTTTTCTGCAGTCCATAGCTGGAGTTGGGTGGGATCAGAAGCAAAAGTGGGTGCAGAACTGAGAAGATGCTTGCCTTTTGTAATGCTATGTCCCTACTATACAAAGTAAAGAAGCTTCTATATCTGCCACCTGCCTCCTCCACCCTCCACCCAGGTGACCAAAGAGGCCTTGTCTCAGTTTAGGGGCACATTTAAGCACTTAAGGTGAGGAGCTGGGCCAGTGTGACCTGGGAATGACCCAAAGGCTGGACAGAGGTGCCTGGGCCAATAAAGGGGTGTGGCTTATGGGGGGGGGGAGTTCCAACAGCTGGATATACATGCCTAAGAGGCTGCATTTTGCTCCTGTGCCTGAGATTCCACATCCCTATGCTAATAGCAATAATCTGCCATCATTTACAATGTAGACTGGTTTAGCAATAACCCACCCAACCCGGTCAAACTTGCCCTCCCTAACAGTTAGGATCCCATCCAGATCAGACCCAGGCTTCATTTTGCAATGTTCAAAAGTGAACAGGATCTCTCTCTCTCTCTCTCTCTCTCTCTCTCTCTCTCTCTCTCTCTCTCATATTATAAAGCTTGCATCAGGTAGAGCAAGACCCTGCCCAGCTTTCCCAGGTAAGCAGAGTTCTGGATTTGGGGTAGAAGGTTACATTTTGCCAAGTGAGGGTGGGTGAGGGGCTTGCAAGGAATGGAAGAAGGCTATCATGCAAGAGCAGCTTCCTGCCTCTTTAACCAAAGAAGCGAAGGCAGCAACTGGAGCAGCAGCTGGGTGTTGCTTTGGTGAAAGGAAGTTGATTTCAGTGGATTGCATCAGGAATTTACATAAAGTAAAGAGCAGGGCAAAACTGGGGTTGGGGTGGGGGTGGAGAGACTTTGGTGCCTGGGATGAATTCCCAAGAGTCTTTTCCATTTATTGAGCCAGAGTTAATGACCTAATTCCCTTCCCTTCCTGAACGATGCCACAACCTGTTCAAATGTTTTTAGCAAGCATAAATGTGTGTTCCCTCCCTGCTGACACATTGGCTTCCTCCTGCTATGGCAATTTCTTCTCCTTCTTCTTCTTCTTCTTCTTCTTCTTCTTCTTCTTCTTCTTCTTCTTCTTCTTCTTCTTCTTCACCATGGTACAGGTCATGTAAGGAGACCCTCCCATCTGTCCTCTCTGCTGACACATTTGTTATGGGTGCTTCTGGGAATGCACATGCCACACATACACATGTGTGTCCTCCCATTGCTAGGCAACGCCTCCCTCCCTTCTCCATGCATGTCCCTGCCTGCCTCTTCACAACATGCCACTCTCTCTTTGCACCCAAATTATGCAGAATGAGGGGGGCTGGGTCACCTCTGCTCCCCCCCCCCAACCTGGCAGACTTTTCCACCAGGGGCTGGAAGGATCTCAATGCAGATAACTGGGTCCCCACCCTCTGGCACCAAACAGATCTTCCATTGTAGTGCTCTGCTTTCAAAGCTGTGGAGATCCTTCAAAAGTAGCTACTGGGGAAATCACTGACTAGGAAGCATCAATGCAGTTTCAGCAGCAGCGAGGATGTTCCAATGTTCCTCCACAGAAGGGAGGATTTTTCTCCTTCTTCTTCATGGAACAAGGAGGGTACTCGATTCAGGTCAGCTCCTCCTTGAGGAGTTTTCCTGTTGAAATCCATGTGGATTTTCCTTCCCGACATAGTGTCTCAATCCTCTACAGGAAAGATTCCAGAAGTCCTACCACAGAGGAAAACATTATACTGAGAGAAGGGAGGGAACACTGAAGGTCTAGTAACATGATAGGCACTGGAAGCTTCATCACCAACAGAGGAGGCCAGAGGAAGGTGAGATCCCCCAAGCCCTGCTGCAGACTGAAACCAATCTAAGCCACAATCTGTTTCCAGTGTCAGCTAATCAAATGCCTCCATGAAAGCTATAAGTAGGGCTGGAAGGTAATAGCACTTCACTGCTGTGGCCATCCTAGGCTGGCATAAAATCACAATTTGAGAGGGCTCTTGGAAACTTTGGGCATAGGAATGTAGGAAGCTGCCTTAAACAGAGTCAGATCTCATTAGGAGGGGACTTAACCTGGGACCACCTGCATATTTATCCACGTACATGATTTTGTACCCACCCTTCATCATGAGGTCCCAGCCTGGGAATAATATACAGATATGAAAACAAGCAAAGCCCTTTATAATTATAAAACAAGGAGAACTGTTCCAAATGGAACAGGACAGTATGAATTCAAATGAAGAGGCGGGTCCCACAAAACAAAATACTGCAACTGTCAAAAGCCAAGGTAACGGATGTGCCCTTAGAATGAACTGTGCTTTCCTTCCCACTTGACAAAAGCTCAAATGCCATGGATTTTCGAGCATGTCACCAGCAACACATTAGCCACTGTAATTATCATGACCTTGTCCTCCTCTTCATCATCACTTTACCCCACAATCTCTAGGTGGGTTACAATCTAAAACACATTAAAAACAGTTTTTTTCAAAAACTTGCAATCACATAAAGGGGTGGTTCCTGAAAATATACATCTCACGTGACAAAAGAGTACAGTAAAAAGATGTGTCTTCATAATTTGAAGAAAGCTGTACAATAAGGTTGCCAAATGCACGTCTGTGTGGAGGGAGAACAACAACTTAGAGGCTGCTGCAGAGAAGGAGCTCTCCTGAGCCACCATCACCACACCGAGCTTCTGGGGGTGGCAGAACTACGAAGAGTGCCCTCCACCCTAAACATCTGATAGGTTCTACAGGGGAGGAGGTGGCATTTGAGATATTCACCACTGCTGCCATTAGGCTGCCTCCCTCCTTAGGTTAGGGATATGAGCCTGAAGAGAATCATTTTATGCTGGGAGAAAAAGAACTTGTTCTCGTTATGTGGTTTTAGTACCAATAATGTTCAAATTTTTAGTGAGCAAGTCAGGCTAGCTGTAGGAGATCCAGGGCAGATATCTTTTGACGTTTATTGGCTGATCCTGCCCTTAAGGCACAAGTTACTAGATCCCTTACTAAATCTAAAGGATTTGTTATTACACCTGGGCCATTGGGACAGAGAACTGGTATCTGTTATTTATATGGAACTTCTTGATAAATCTATGTGACCTGTAGAAGTGGACGTGGGTAGCTCTGTGGTCTAAACCTCTGTGCCTCTTGGGCTTGCTGATCAGAAGGTTGGCAGTTTCAATCCGTTCGAATCAGCGCTGCGTCAGGAAGGTAAATGGTGTTTCCGTGTGCTCTGCCACTCATCACAGCGTTCTGTTGCATGATTTAGTGATCTAGTCATGCTGGCCACATGACCCGGAAAGCTGTCTGTGGACAAAAGCTGGCTCCCTTAGCCTGAAAGTGGAGATGAGTGCCATACCACATAGTCGAATTTGACTGGACTTAACCATCCAGGGGTCCTTTACCTTTTTTAACCATTAGAAGGTCTTAAGCTTACCTGGGAGAAGGAACCTACAATTGAAAAGAAATGACTCTTAAGTGGACTGCAATATATTTGTGTGCCTCCTCCATGAGAGGTCTGGAGGGTGGCAACATGAGAAAGGGCCTTCTCTGCAGTGGCTCCCCATCGGCGGAATGCTCTTTGGGGAAGGCTTGCACGGCGCCTTTATTACACAGCTTTAGGTGCCAGGCAAGAACAATTCTCTTTAACCAGGACTTTGGTTGATTGTCATCCAATGTCCTTTTAAAATGTTTTGGCGGCGGGGTGTGTGTGTGTATTGGGTTGTTTTGGTTTTTATTTTGATTATGTATTTTGTGGTTTTATATTGTTATTTTATCCTGTGAACCGCCCAGAGACCTGTGGGTACAGGGCGGTATACAAATTTAATTAATCATCATCATCTTCTAAGTTCTATAAATCTACCTCAGCTTATGTTAAAGGAATTTTGTTTAAAAATTCTGCATGGGTGGCATTGTACTCTTGTGCAGCTTTCTGATAGGACATCAAATGCACCATAGAATTGTTGGCATAGTTGCGACAATAGGAGAATATTCTTCAACTTATGTTGGGAATGCCCTCTGGCATCAAAACTTTGGATGGATTTTTTTTTAAAGAAATACAGTACCAAAAGCAAGCAAGCAAACAAACAAATAAATAAATGGCCCATCCAAGCCTTCCCACAACCTGACCTTCTAAACTTATGAGTTAATGAAACATCACGTTTCCAAACTGAGGAACTTTTTAGGTGGATGCTGGAATTATGTGGAATTTCCAGGACTTAAACATCTTGCTGTGGTATAAGAATACGTGGACTCTGCCTATTGCAGAGATAATACCTCACAGATTATGCGTTTCTAAGGGTAAGCAAGACCCAGAACATTGCTGCACCATGAAATTCATAAAATTGTTGGATATTTTTCTCTCTTCCTCTTTTTCCTATATTGGCGGTGTGTGTGTGTGTGTAATCCTGAACAATATTGATTGTCAGTAGATTTAGTAGGCGACAGGCATGTCCAAAGTCCATTTCGGGGGCCTAATTCGGCCCCTGTGGCAGTTTATAAAATCCCCTCAAAAGCTCAATCCTAAAAAAAGGTCAACAACTTTGGCCACCCCTCACACCTGCTCACTTCATCAAATCTGGCCCTCTTAGAAAAAAGTTTGGGCACCCCTGGTCTGAGAATAAATATTGTAGTATGATTTATTTTAGATCCTAGCTATTGTGTATCAGGACAACAGAAGAGCCCTGCTGGATCAGACCAAAGGGCCTTGCCCAGCACTCTGTTCTCACACCAGCCAACCAGATGCCTATGCAAGTAGCAATCAGCAGAGAAGGGAGTGATTGCCTGAGCTCCCATCACCAGTATCACTGCAACATTCTGGTAAGAGGAAGGAAGGGTGAGGCTGGGGCACGGCAAGTGTCCTGGTGGAGCTGACCTGGTGTTCCCAATGGTGCCTTTGCACCAGACCCTTGTTGCTGCCTTGATCCTCCTCCTATCAGTAAGTCACACTGATGCCCCTGACAGGAGGTCAGGTGAGCACCCACTAGCCAGCTACTGCTGAACCTATGACCATATTCTCCAAGCCTTACATCCATAAATTTGCTTTGGGTTCTGCCAGGTATTCACTACCATGTATTCATTATCACTATGCAAACATGTCAGGTTGACTGCTTGAGTCAAATCCCATCTGCCCTGGCCATTTTTGTTTTTTTGCTAAAGGAGGAGTGGTCAGCCTGCAGTTCACATGGGTAGGGAGAGAGCCCAGAGAAAGAGAGAGGGAAGAATGGATGAGGGGGGGTCAGAAAAGGTAGACTGATGTGAAAAGAATAGGGAAAGAGGAAAACCCTCTGCAAGCAACAGAGATCTGTCCCTCCACTATCAGAAAAAAAGAGCAAAGAAGGGTGACTGAAGAGAGAAAGGGTTGCTTGTTTTGCTCTGGCTTTGCACACTTCCAGCTTGTAATCTGCCTAACCGATTACTCCCAAGGGAATGTAGCCTTCAATGGAAGAAAGACTTGCCCCAGTCCTGCTGTAAACAGACTGCAATTTGTGTTTATGTGCATTTCTGATAAAACAGTGTCAGGTTCTCTAAAATGCGTGCTTCCTTTCCAAGATCAGCACCTGTTTTGCGAATCAGCCAAAAGTCTGTTGAACTGACAACTTAAAATGGCCTCTTTTTATAAATAAATAAACATGTAGGTCATTTCTTTCCCCCCAAATTGCTTTGATACTCTATGTATCTGATGTATAACGGAATCGCTAAAAGCACATGTGCTACGATATTCCCCTCCCAGTCTGCAGTGAGGCAATATTGTAGAATTCAATGGCCTGATCCTTGCTTTAAGGAAGCAATGGTTCTGGCAGAGGCAACAGAGGCCCATCTTTTTGCAATTAGAATGAGCTCATTATTCATGATTCGCGGATGTGGACTGTGAGGAGAGGTCACTCCAGCCATGGAACCTCCTGACAAAAGAGAGAGCAGGTGAGCAGAAGCAATCCAGATTTTCTCAGCCAGCAGGAGAAGTTACACACACACAGAGCCAGATTATACACCAGACAGGAAGAGCTCAGTAGTGGTTGGCTGCCTGTGTCTTCCAATGCAAACATATTACAGCACAGCAGGGGTAGCTCTTCAGATACTGTTGGATTCTAACTCTCACTACCCCTGACCACTGACCATGCTGCCTAAGGCTGATGGGAACTGGAGTCCAACATCATCTGAAGGGCTCCGTGTTTAGTCTAGAACATTATCAGTTTCTCACTTAAGACATGGAAGCCTGGAGAGCTGCCTGTCAGTGTAGACTACATGGAGTTAGAAGAACCAATGGCTATTGGGGAAGGACCATAGCTCAGGAATAGAGCATCTGCTGTGCACGCAGAAGGCCACAGGTTCAATCCTCAGCATCTCCAGGAAGGGCTGGGAGAGGTCCTTGTGAGTTACTGCCAGTCAGTGTAGACAAAACTAAGTGGACCAATGGTCTGACTTGGTATAAGGCTTCTTCTTACGTTCCCATGCATTTGCAAAGACTGCATTATTCAAGCATCCTTATGTTACCAGGATGCCCTGCTCCAGGATCTCTGAGTTAGCTAGTCAGGGATGATGGAAGTAGAGTGTGTGTGTGTGTGTGTGTGTGTGTGTGATATATATATTTAGGAGGCACACATCAATGTAAAAACAAGCAAAGAATTGAGTCATTTTTTTTAAAGAGTGCTGTGATGCTTATCCTGGATTTTAATAATGTAATGAAAAAACAGTCCACTATTACAACCTATAATTTCCCCCCCTAACTCCACTCGCAGTGGGCAGGAAATCCTATGAAGTAAACATTGCAGTGGAAAGATATGTCATAGTGAGTTGAGAATCCTGGAATATTTGATAAGGAATTGTGGCCACAGTGACCGAGAACCGTCTGGCCTTTAGGGAGAAAGAAGGTGACCCCTTCCATTCAGAAATAACATAAACAAGAATATGAATAGTCTAGCTGCTGGATCAGGCCAAAGGTCTATCTTGTCTAGCATCCTCTGCTCACAGCAGCCCACTAGATGCCCCAATGGGAAGCCTAAAAGCGGGACGCAAGGGCAGAAGTGCTCTCCCCATGTGCAATTCCCAGCAACTGGGATTCAGAGGTGATACAACAGGCTTCCTCTTTTGAGGGATATCCAGAAAGAGCAGCAAAGTCCTGTTTGCTAGAATGGGCACACAGTGGAATGTGGATCCAACAGGGAGAACTTCCTGTCAAACCTGCAGAAGCCACTCCTCCTGGGTGCAGCCAGGTAGAGATGTGTGCAACTTATAAGAAGGGCTGGTCCTGTATATATCTCTCTATCTCTCTTACTCCATCTTGCTCGTTTGCCTTCATCACGCATCTTCTACCACTGCTTCTGACGCCATCATCCTATATACACACAAATGTACCTCCAGATTGCTACTGAATGTGATCTGTGAGTAAATGCTATTTTATTCTAAAAAGACTTTTTCGTGTGTTGTTATGGTTTTAAGTGGGATAAAAGGGGGAAATACCTGGAAGAATCCAGGCTGCACCAAGGCATCCCGGTTACTTCATCAAAAAGGCTGTAACCAGCTGAATCAACAGCTTCCTATTCTGCTGCAAAGGGATGCACTCTGCTGTACTCTCAAACTTGAGTAAGGAAGGATAATACCTAACTAATATATCATCTCCTAGTTACCATACACTTTCCAACATCTGTGTTTAGATGTTAAACCGAAATGTAGTTGTCTGATATTCATTTTAGCAGAGAACTGGGCTATATTCCTTTGGTTGCTGCCCAATGTATTTCAGCTTTTGATTTTATCTATATTTTGATAATTTTATTATGTCCACTCGTTCTAAGAGTTTTATGTTTTAGATTATTTTATGTGAACCGCTTAGAGGTCTTTTATCTATTTATTCTTTTTGATTAGGTAGTATACAAATAAATGTTGAGAGAGAGAGAGAGCGTGAACGCTGCTCTGCTTATAACTTTGCAGAAAACCAGTAAATACAATAAATAAACAGGTACCAAATGATTTGCAAATATGTCTGCAAAATCCAACCCTTTCTGGTCAACAATCACCCTAGAGGTATGCAGTTAATGCCTCCACCATCAATACACACACACAAACACAATTGCTGGCTTGCTTGCTCAATTTAACAGTGTAGTTCTGCTGTTCTAAAGCATTTGTCTCCCTTTACAATTGTTATGCAGTGGAGAAAATAAGAAGGTAGAAAGCTTCACTAAGCATTCAAGCTATGAGGAGCTGGGAATCTGGGGAGGGTCAGGAGGTCGCAGACATTAAAAGGAAATAGGATTTTGTTTGTCCTTAATGGAGGACCTTATCCCCTCTGGATCCCTAGAAGAAGGCCCCATTCCCTGCCATTAGTTAGGAAAGGCTGGATGGAACACTCTTTGTTGAGCCTCAAAGACGCTCCCAGGTCAATTGCAGGGCAAGCGGCTCAGTAGATTAACATGTTCATTCTGCTGGCTGGCTACACACTGCCTTCCTGCTGAACTAGCAAGACAGCCTGCCTGGTTCATAGGAGTGTGTGTCTTGAAAAACCTCTGCAAACTGGTAGGGGTAGGCAAATCATCCATTTCAGTTTCTCTGTTTTCCAGTATTAAGTTCAGGTCTCCACTTCAGGTTGTAATATTTATTTTTTTAAGACCTTGTGAAAATTTGTCAGCATTTTACTGCAATTTTCTCCTAAGAGACACATTTTTAATGCAATTTTGTCTAATAGACACATTTTTGCAAGACAAGTTCCCCAGCTATAGTGAATTTTTCTACTTTGTTTTCCCAAGTGTATGTATCTTTTATGTGCATTTTACTTTGGTTATATGCATTTCTGCACATATTATTGGGGTGGGAAACTGCATTGCAAAATTTGGAGAAGTGTAAATTTTGAAAGGTGGCTGTGTTCTGGTGTGCATGTTGTTTCAGAAAGTGCAAA
Organism: Podarcis tiliguerta; assembly: GCF_965153285.1. NCBI lineage: Eukaryota > Metazoa > Chordata > Lepidosauria > Squamata > Lacertidae > Podarcis > Podarcis tiliguerta. The sequence continues at coordinate 7,366,119 of NC_139553.1, forward strand.
TTAGGCAGATTCATATTTAAATATGCAAACTTTATTAAATTTCTCTCTCATGCCCTTCCTTTCTTTTCCCTCTCCACTTTCCTTAGTCTGGCCTTCACATACAAGTTCATTCTAGGCTTATTTTTGTGAAGGTGGCACAATCATGCTTGGAAGACAAAGCAGTCAGAGTATTTTGATACATAACACCCTCCTTTCTCTTGCCTTTCATTCTCCCCCCCCCCCCTTTTGGAACATACCATTTTAACATTCCACTAACAAAGTACCTCAAAGGGCAAAGCAAGGATGGAGGTGGGGTTACTCTATTTCAGCAAACGATGGCAAGAATTTGCTTTACAGTCAAGGGTCGCAGACAGGGCCGTCTTAAGCATATCCGGCACTGTTGTGCAAATCTCACCCCCCCCCCCCCAGTTTCCCAGAGTTGTCTGATGTACGCTCAGTGCTGCACATAAGTTAGAGGTGCCCGGATCACAGCCCAGACGGCCTCCCATCCTTGCTCGGTGCCGGGATTGCACAGGGCACTTCCCTGCCCTGGTCGCAGACTCCGCAGGGAGGCACGCAGGCAGCAATGCAGCCAGAGAGGGGTGGGAGAGACATGCCCACCCCACGCCATCCCTGCCCCCGATTGCACCCACCAGACACCTAGGCAGCCCCAGATGGAGGGGACGCAAAGGGGCTTCCCTGAGCCGGACACAGCATGCTCCGATGGGTGGCTGAGAGGAGAGGAGTGGGCTGCCCCAGAGCGGGGAAGGGAGCGAGCCCTGACTCTCCTTCCCGGACACTCAGTCTGTGGTGCCCTCCAAAATTTGGCACCCTGGTGCCCTGCACCACTAATGTCTATGGGTAAGATGCCCCTGATCACAGACAGGAAAATACTTCTCAGGGCTGGGCCCCACTGTCCGAATGACCCAGCATCTGAATCCGAAACCCAACAGGTACCTGCAAGCTCCAGGAACCCAACAGGTACCTGCAAGCTCCAGAACAACACACATTCCAAAGAGGGGCATAAACTGAATCACAATTTCCAAGCAGAAACAAAAAGCATCAAACAATAAATGGTAATTGTAGCTTAGTTGGCAGAACATCTGCTTTGCATGCAGAAGGTCCTAGGTTCAATCCCAGGCATCTCAAGGTAGGGCTGGGACTGACCCCTGTCTGAAACACTGCCAATAAGTGTATACAATCATGAGCTAGACAGACTAAAAGTATGGCTCAGTATTGCAGCTCTCTGTTCCCCTAATGTGCTTGTATTCATTCAATTCAATTGTTTTGGAGCAAATATACAGATCTGGGATAGTCAGTATAATGCCCTAAAGATTTTGTTGGCCTCCTACTCCTATCATGCCAGGCCAGCATTACTATTAGCCAAAAATGATAGGAGTTTCAGTCCAAAAAGATACAGAGGGCACCACATTGCCTACCTCTGATGTAGATAAATTTTGATATAGATAATTTTACTCCGCTATCCGCTCCAGATGTGTTCACATCTCACCAAAAGCTTTGTTACTTTACTTGGACAGTACATTTTGACCTCTATTTTGATTCACTGTTACAAGTGGAATTAGCCAGGGAACACGTCGACTTTGTACTAATTGCTCAGTGTTTGCAGAAAAACACCAAATGTCCAATACTTTGTGCATTTATTTCATTGTTTAAATACGGCCAATATTTTTTAAGAATTTCTGGCAGATCTGTGTCCTCCACTTTGGAGAGGTTCTATTCTAATGTTGCAGTGCTTCTTCCATTTCAACAGAAGTCAGTCAGGATAGAAATCAGCCAATTACCTACTAGGAACATAGGAAGCTGCCTTATGCAGAGTCAGACCATTATCTACACTGACTGGCAGCTGTGACTCTCCAGAGTTTCAGAGTGGGGACACCACCAGCCCTACCTGAAGTGGCTGGAGTCTCAACATGGGACCTTCTGCATGCGAAGCAGTCACTCTACCACTGAGCTAGTAATTTAACCCCATCAAAATATTAACTCTGATTGGTGCTCTCCTAACACATCGTGGTAGTTAAGGCCCAGCATCAAGACAAGAAACAAGTAAAAAGAGTGGCAGCATGTTCCACAGGAAATAAAACATCCCCAAATGTACCAGTACTTTCTGGCACATCTGAACAAAGCAAGCTATGCCTTTGAACACAGGACTATCTGCAGGAGATCTGTCACTGACATCCCTAACACAGAGATGAGGAACATGTAGCCTTTGAGATGCCTTCTTAACTCCTATCAGCCCCTGCCAGCACAGCCAGTGGCTAGGGGTATGATGTGAGTTGTAGTTCCATAGCACCTGGAGGGCCACAGGTTGCCTAACACTGCCCTAATGAAGTAACAGCAATACATTTCCCTCTAGTGTTCTTCTTCCATATGGGGCTGCAATAAAACCAGGAGGGTGCCAGCTTACCTTTTTAGTCTTCACTGTTGAGGCACAACAGTCCCCACCATCATAGTTGCAAAAGGCTCGGTTATTGTTCCCATCACAATAGTTGTCTCCCATAAAAGGCTGAAAGAAAGAAGCCAAATTGAGACACTAATAATGATGATGATGATGATGATGATTCAACCTATATCATGCCTTTAAGAATCCAAGAACCCTGCTGGATCAGACCAATGGCCCAGACCCTCCGGCATCCTGCTCTCACAGTGGCCAGCTAGATGCCCCAATGGGAAGCCTACAAACAAGACCTGGACACAACGGCACTTATCCCCCAGCAGGCCTTCTGGCTGGTGGACAAGGCTTATTGGTCAATTACCTAGTGTCACTATTACAACTGGTGATTCATTTCACCTCTCCTGTGCTGCGCCACAAAGGTAAATCCATGCCCAGCCAAGCAGGGCTTGAAGTTGCCTTTGAATGGCTGATGGGTTCTGACTTCCAAATTCCACTTCTGCACGGCACATATTTAACCATGCAATTCACTCCCACAAATTGCAGTGGTGACCACCAACTTGGGTGGCTTGTAAAGTGGATTAGACAAATACAAGGAGGAGCAGGCTTTCAATAACTACTAGCTATAATGATGTTCCATGTCCAAAGCAGGAGGCAGTATGCCTCTGAATGCCATTTACTAGCATTCAAAGGTGGGGAAAGCGCTGTTGTGCTCAGGTCCTACTTGCAGGCATCTCACTGGGGCACCTGGCTGACCTATTGAGGACACAATGCTAGGCTAGATGGATCTTTGGCCTGATCCAGAAGCAGGGCTCTTCTTACGCACTTACAACACAGTTGGCTGCTTGCACAAAAATCACACCATTTCATTGTTTCGCCATGAAACTGTCCTGCCTGCTGCTGTTTTTGCAGGTGGGGGTCACTTAATTGCATCCCACAGTTCCCATTATGTGACCATTAGGGCTCTCCTGTTCCACTAATCCTAGATGGAGACACACACTGTCCTTTCAGAAGAAGAAACTGTCTCTGGAAAATGAAGTAGGGAGCTAAAAGCAGCCCTTGTTTTGTTTGCAGCTAATTATTTGTGTGGGGTTTTGTTTTGTTTTTTAATAGCAGGAGAAATAAAACATAGGGACATCTGAAGAACAATCAGTGAGGGCATTTTGGCACTCTTTCCTTTCTGTGGAGCCAAGGTCAAGCTCATAAATATTTCAAGGGGACAATGTGAAACATTTTAGACCCCATAAGTTTTTAAATCACAGTTATTCCCCTCTCTCCATACGCAAACCTGCCCTTGAGGGGCTAGAGGGGAGCATCAATGCCCTTCATTGAGTACCATGACAGGAGAGCTGTCAGCTGGCTCATTGTAAATTTCTAAATTCCTCTTTATTCATTGATGGACTCTAGGGCACTGTACAATACAGTGGTACCTCGGGTTACATATGCTTCAGGTTACAGATGCTTCAGGTTACAGACGCTTCAGGTTACAGACTCTGCTAACCCAAAAATAGTACCTCGGGTTAAGAACTTTGCTTCAGGATGAGAACAGAGATCGTGCGGTGGCAGTGCAGCGGCAGTGGGAGGTCCCATTAGCTAAAGTGGTGCTTCAGATTAAGAACAGTTTCAGGTTAAGAACGGACCTCCAGAATGAATTAAGTTCTTAACCCGAGGTACTACTGTACAGTAGAAGAGAAATTGAAACAGCAACAAAACTCTTCCACAGGCCCATCTAGTCCAGCATCGTGTTCTCACACGGGTCACCCAGATGCCTCTGGGAGGCTCACAAGCAGGACTTGAGTGCAACAGTGCTTTCGCCACTGGTGATTCCCAGCAACGGGCATTCAGAGGTTTGCTGCCTCCAACAGCGCAGGGAGAAAATAACCAGTGTGGTTATTTTCCATTGATAGCCTTTGCTGCCATGAATTCATTTAGCCTTTCTTCAAAGCCACTATTACTGCATATTTTAGAAACCAGCTTAAAATGCCTGAGATAATGGCATCAAATGAATCACAGAGCCATTCTAGGGAGTGTGTGCCAAAGCTGGGATGCCACCACAGAAAAGATCCTCTCCTTTGTGCATACATACCATGCTTTCCCAACTGATGGTTGTCAAAGAAGGGCCTTATTTAAGGATCTTACTGCACAAACAGAATAATACAGGAAGAAGTGTGTTCCTTCTAGGTATCTAGGTCCTGAGACCTTTAGAACCTTAACGGAGGAATAGGGAAGTTGTGATCCTCCAGCTGTTGTTGTATACCAATTCCCACCATCTTTGGCCTGCAGGCTGGGACTGACAGGAACAGAGGTCAGAGAAAGCTTACGCTGAGTCAGACCAATGGATTTTCTTGCTCAGCACTGCCTACACTGATTGGCAGCATCTCTCCAGGATTTCAGAGAAGGGCCTCTCACACAGCTCTACCTAGCGATGCCATTGGGGAATTGAACCATGGGACCTTCTACGCACAATGCAGATGCTCTACCCCTGAGTTATTGCCCCCCCCCATTAGAATGGAAGTCCAGCAGACTCTGGGGGCCATAGGTTCCCAACCCTGCTTTAAAGGTTAACATCAACACTTGAATCAGGCTCAGGGACGAGTAGGCAGCCAATGTCATTCTTTCAGAGTTGGTATAATATAGTTTCACTTAGCTAAAACATTCAGAATCCAAGCGGCCAGATTCTGAACTAAATTAAACTTTTGAATAATCTCAAGGGGCTCATGCCTTGAAGAAGGGAGTCTCAGGCATATTCCAGTCTTGGGCATACTCCTGTTGTCAAGGATAAACGTCCAAGTCCTTCAACCCAACCCACAAATACACATGATTGTAAAATTATGATTTTTACGTTCCACATTATCTTCCCAAGATGACAAACATATGGTTCTGAAGCGATCACCCAACCAGGAACTTACCAGAACCACGCCTGATTAGCTTCATTATAGTGGTTATTTCATGTGCTTACAGACCACACCTTGGAATATGACTCCTGGTTTGTAAGCAATCTATGGCTTGCTTTATAAAAACCATACTTTACTGTGTTTTGATGGAATGGGAAACTGTGGTTTGATGGTTGGACAATTTCTTAAATTCAAAGGAAAGGAGAGGAAGAAGGAAGGGAAGAGGGAGGTAGGGAGATCTCTTCTGATCTCTCTCCATGAGCTTGGAGCAGACTTCTCCAAGCTGGTTCCTTACAGATGATGTCAGACAACAACTCCTATAACACCCAGCCAGCATGACCAATGGTTACAGATGATGGAAGTTGTAGTCTGAGAACATCTGAAGGGCAACAGCTTGGGGAAGACTGGCTAGGAGGATCATTTGAATACATTCACATGTGTACACCTTGGCATCTTTTGATTGCACATTGTTGTGTGGTTGTTGTTTGCCTTCCTCCAAAGTGCTCAGAGCTCCATCTTTCACACCCTCATCCCTTTTCTTTAGCTTTGCAATGACTTTAAGCAAACATAGGAGACCTACTGGAAAATTCACACACATACCTTTAATCAAATCTTGTAGCTGTACCAGGGAGTGAAAATAACACGTCTTGGCCAAAACTATGTCTGTATGCACATACACACCTCAAGAGCGAGTGAGCTAATTTCAAGGAGATGAGTTAAGTGCAAAGCGTAAACACAGATCTATTAATGGAGCAGTGAGACAACTTCTAATCATAGGTATTAAGATTCTCTTTCATCTCTTCCTCCCTTTCTTTTCAATCCTCTGCTTCCTATATACGTGGTCTTTTCTCTAAGGGGGGGACTGGAATTTGTTGCAGGTAATTTTTAGTTCAAGGAAAAGTGTGAAATGAGTGATGTAAGTGTCACCAGAAAGCTCTAAGGTGAGAAGAGGTAATAAAGAAAAGAGAAACAGTGGGGGTTATTTTTTAAGAGTTTAAGGTTTTTGAAGACACTGGATTTTGGGGAAAGGCTGTAGCTCAATGGCGGAACATCTGCTTTGCACACCGAAGGTTCCAACTCTTGGCATCTCCAGGTAGGGCTTGGAATGCCTCCTATCTGAAACCCTGGAGAGCCGCAATACTGAGCTATATGGTCTGACTTAGTGGATGGCAGCTCTCTATGTTCTTATTTAAAATCAGCTCAGAAGGCCGGAGTCTTAATTTATTATTAGGCAAATGGTCATAGCTCAGTGGTAGAGCATCTGATTTGCATGCAGAAGGCCCTAGGTTCAATCCTTGAGATCTCCAGGTAGGATTAGGAATGTCTTAAACTCTAGACCAGTAGTTCCCAATTAGGGGTCCAGGAACTCCTCGGGGTTTGTGGAATGCACTAGGGGGTCTGCGGCCCCATCCCTTGCCTCCTCCCCAACTAATTTTTTGTCATTTTTGCATCGTAATATCACAAATTTTATGGTCTGTTTTAGCACGGTGCAATTTTTCAATATATTGGCCAAAATAGGTTTTGAAATCACATCACGGTAACGATTTTGACCAGCAATACAGTGGTACCTCAGGTTACAGACGCTTCAGGTTACAGACTCTGCTAACCCAGAAATAGGACCTCGGTTTAGGAACTTTGCTTCAGGATGAGAACAGAAATTGTGCAGCGGTGGCATGGCGACAGCGGGAGCCCCATTAGCTAAAGTGGTGCTTCAGGTTAAGAACAGTTTCAGGTTAAGAACGGACCTCCAGAACGAATTAAGTTCTTACCCCGAGGTACCACTGTACACAGCAATATAGCACACCTCGTGAGAGAGAGAGCAGAGCAGCCGATTTCAAGGCACTGCCAACATCACACAATGATCTCTGTGGAAAACACTGCTGATCTTAGCTGCCTTTCCTCATGCTGAGGGAGACCAGGGCAGCCAACTGCAAGGTGCTGCCTTCCCCTCACACTGACACAGAACAGTATCGCCCATACTTCAAGGCCCTGTGGCACTGCCTTCCCCTGGTGGAGCAGCTATTCTCAGTCAGCAGGAAAGCAGCAGTAGCAGCCACAGTGGACTTGCAACTTTGCTGGCTGCCACCACTGGCTGCTCTAGCTTGATGGTCCCCCATCCCCATCGCCTCCCCCTCAAACCATGTGTTGGAGTGGCTCCGCTTTCTCTCCTCTCCCCACCCATTTGATCTCCACAGCTGCTCCTTCCCTCACCCCCATGCCTGATCTCTAATTTCAGACACAAGGAACTAACTCAAGGAGCTCAAACTTGGTCCAGTAGCAAATTGGCAACCAGTGCAGCTCTCTCAGCTGGCAAGTAGCATGTGCCTAGTAGCTTGCTCCTGTGAGCTGCCTGGCCATCAAATTCTGCTATAGCTGCAGCTTCTGGATCACATACAAGGGAAGCCTCATGCAAAGTGCACTGTGTACTCAACAGCGTTTCAATAGGAACAATGAATTCCTCTTGCTAGGACAGGAGTAGGGAACTGGATCTGCCCAGTGGGTCAGATTCTTATCTCCTGAACCCCTTGCATGCAAAGTTTGACATCATTTAAGGTCAGATTGCACTTTGCGGGGGGGGGGGGGGTTGCCTTCAGAGATATTGTAGAGCATGCTTCAAGGGGATCCACAAAACTCCACAATCATCTGATGCATCTTATTAATTAGTGAGCCAGTGTAGTGTAGTGGTTAAGAGCGGTGGACTCATAATCTGGTGAACTGGGTTCGATTCCTCGCTCCTCCACATGCAGCTGCTGGGTGACCTTGGGATAGTCACACTTCCTTGAAGTCTCTCAGCCCCATTCACCTCACAGAGTGTTTGTTGTGGGGGAGGAAGGGAAAGGAGGTTGTTAGCCGCTTTTAGACTCCTTAGGGTAGTGATAAAGCAGGATATCAAATCCAAACTCCTCCTCCTCCTCCTCCTCTTCTTCTTAGTATTGCTTGGTTTAACACACACATGCACACATATGCAAGAGATGGCTCATGGATGCTCACCTCACAACCCTTGATGCAGTGGATCAGTGCAGGATGAGGATACCACTTGAGTTCAGCGGTGCAGACAACGTTCTAGATGGAGGAAAGGAAGCATGGAGACATTAGGAACAGAAGGAACTGTCTTATATCAAGTCAGACTCACTGGTCTATCTAGCTCATTACAGCTATGGGCAAAACTTTAAAAAGCTCACAACTGTGCCCCAAACCATGTCCGGATTTTTTAAATATGGCAACCCTGTTCCTGGAGATTGAACCTGTGGTGGTCTGCATACAAAGCAGGTGCTCTATCAACTGAGCTACAGCCACAGATGGCACAGCACATTTCGTTAGGGTGTGTGTGTGCACCCTGGGATTTTTTAAAGTGCAAACATTTATTGAGTACATACTCATAGTAATACAGGACATCATTTTTATTCATCAGAGTAAAAAGACTAAAACTTAATGAAACTTAAAAATAAATAAATCAACAACTAAACTCTACTTTTTTAAAAAATGCAAACTTTAAAAATGAGACACAAAAGCAAATTTTTGCTGTACTGATAAAAAGGTGTACACAAAAATATAGCCCATTTCATGATCTTTATCTTTAACCATATGATGTGAACATTAATATTTTAATGTTCCATTATTTTAATGTTGTATTTTACTTTTGTTTTTAAGTTGTAATCATTCATCTTGTTTTTATTATTGCTTGTAAGCCGCTCTGAGCCCGGCCTTGGCTGGGGAGGGCGGGGTATAAATAAAAAAATATTATTATTAATATGGGAGAATATGAAATCCTTCCTAGGCTTGAGTGACTGAAGAGCTCTGTGAAAGTCAAAGGCTTGTGTATGCCATAGCTGCATCCATGGAACATTTGAAAAAAATCACCTTGAGGCAAACATAAAATGTGAAGAATTATTATTATTATTATTATTATTATTATTATTATTATTATCATCTGTCAGGCTAGACTGTTCAGCTGATGTATCAGAATGAATAAACTGGAATACATGTTAATTGACTAAAGAAGTCAATTAAGTGGGCAGCATTATGGTAGGGGAGGAACTCCCAATTTGAATAAAAGGGTCATCTGAGAAGAAGGTTCCCCTCCTGTGTGTGAGAAAATTGGGGCACCATGTTTAAGAGGAAGCTTCCTGTGATACACATGTGCATCACCTAAAAAAGAAGGAATGCTTTTCTAAAGTTAGCACCATTTTTCATCCTATGCCAATTGATGTAGATTGATGTAGTGTTGTCCAGCGGCGTAGGAAGGGGGGTGGGGGCGGACCACCCCGGGTGCCCTCACTGAGGGGGATGACATTCGGTGCGCCGCCTACCCACGATTCCCAAGCCTACCCCGAGCCATCGTGGTAAGGGGGGAGCAGCACCACTTTGCTGGCGGGATTCCCCCCTTCACCCTTCATTTTGACAGCTTGGGAGTTGCGGGCTAGCACGCCAAATGTCTACCATGGGTGGCTTGCTCCGCCCCTGTGAGCAGCTTGCTCCCTCCCCCCCCCCAGCTGCAGGGCGCGCACGCCGCTCTGGACACTCAAGCAGCTATCCCGTGCCTGGAAGGGCACCCTCCATGCCATGCCCCCTTCAGGAGCGCACCCGCCCTGGGCAGCGCAGGCATATGCTCCACCGCTGGTGTTGTCTCTAAGGTTAGTTCTTCTTAGAGTAGATCAACTGAAATTGATAGGCGTAGCTAATATGATGTTCAAGACGTAAGACAGTAAAATCCTGTTAGCATCTCTCCCCTTTCTTATCTGTAATAATATAATACGTAAGTAAGTAAGTAGTACTTTTACTTCTGTGCCCCTCTTGTTATGTATCCTTTGGGATACGCACATGGCAAACCCGGAAGTATATTACCAGGTTTTGCCATGCGCGTATGTGCAGAACTGCTCTATCGTGCCGTGTGCGTGCGCACAACAGGAACCTCCGGTTGCAGAAACCTCAGGATCCGACCAGAGCTCCGGAACGGATTCCGTCCGCAACCGGAGGTACCACTGTACTAATAATGTGCTGTCATTTAATGACACCCAAAATCACAACTTCCCTCTGCCTAATGATAGGGCTGCTCCTGTACCTGAAGATCACTCACTAGAAAAACCTAACATGCCTCAGAGGGTATTGTAAAATTCACCACCAACCCTGGGGTGGGTGGGGAGGGACAAATAAAGGAACTGAGCACTCATCTAGAGCTTCTGAGTCACTCTATTTTTTGTTCTTCTCCAGGGCCTGATGAGCGACATCCAAGGGTACTAAGGGAGCTTGTGGGTGTAATTTCAGAGCCTTTGTCTATGATCTTTGAAAATTTTTGGAGAACAGATTGAACCGGGGAGAACAGAATGAACTTTGCATCTGCATGCAAAGCAGATGATCTACCATGATCTACTGCTCAGCTATGGCTTTTTCCTTAAGCTGACTTTCATGGAGTCAGACTATAGGTCCACCTAGCTCAGTACGTCTATGCTGGCTAACAGGATTTCATACACTTGACATTCCCAGTCCTACCAGGAGTTGCCAGGGAATGAACCTGTGGTGACTTCTGAAAAGTGGATGCTCCTCCGCTGAGCAACAGGATACTGAGAGACAGGATACCATTTTATCAAGCTATTTCATGGCAACACACTGGTGGCATTTATTTTGCATGTGTTCAGTCTCATCAGGTTTTTACGAAAAGTGTGGTGGTCTATGCACACACACATACATTACCCTTTCCCCCTGCTAATTCTGAAGGCTAATTTAATCTGTCTGTGGGGAAACCTTGGTGTGTTTTTACAGTTTCGGTCATTTGAGGCTTACCTGGTATGTGCTAGAAAAAGGACTTTTATACTATCTGCACAGGGCTGTTTATCTTTCCGATGCACTCGGATTTTCCACTATTACTCAGGGCCCAGATTGCTCCACCTGTCTTGCAACAGGCCTGGTCTGTGTGAAATGGAAGGGAAAGGAGTCTGGGGAAGGCCAGGCAAGGGGGCGGGGAGGAGGAGAGCCCCGTGCTGTTTATTTGCTGAGTGAGCGAGAAGACTGCAAAATTCAGCAGGAGCCCCCCTTTCTTGGGTCAGATGCCTTCCCAAATTCAGTCCTTGACAACCCTCTGGAAACTGAAGGGCCGGTGCTTGCCACAAACAGGAAGATAGTATTTCATTTCATTTCAATCTCTTATTTACTGCAAGATGAGGAATAGAGGAGCATGTTCTTATTTTTAATATTTGGAAAGATTGATGAAGTCATCAAGATGGGCCTCAGGATAATGAGAAGCAGGAAAAGCAACAGATTCTATCCCCCTGAACCCTTAGGGCAAACCAGCTTAGAGGTGCCAATAATTCCTCTCACCTTATCTGGTGGGTGGTGTTGCGGCCAGAGCATGGGCCCTGCAGTGATCTGGTGAGGGGGGCGGGGTTTAACTGACCGTCTACTGGCGATTGACCTGAGCCCTCAGGTCTTGGATGGGCTTTCCCTGGGGGCAGGCGCAGCCAGCCAATCAGCACCACCTGGGCCTGCTCCCGGGAGAAGCGGTATAAATTGTGGCCCAGCCTGGCAGTCCCTTCTTCTGCCGCATCTCCCTCCCTCTAATTTTGTTGCAATTCATACTTGCTATGGATTATGTTGGCTGCCATATTGGGGCCAGGCAGGAATTTTTCCACTTGGCAAATTGGCACCGGCCATTTGGTTTGCCTACCTCATAGCAATCATTACAACTTCGTGAGGTTAGGTACTGGGTAAGCCTTGGTTTTGGCTGGAGGGGAGGTTGTAGCCTCTGCTTGTCCTTCCTTGGTTAATGGTATCCTGTTAAAGGGATCCATGAGGAGTGGCTTCTGTCTGACATCCAGGCAGGGGCTAGGGCTATGACACTCCTCCAACAGTGACTCCTTGGGGGTACCCTATCTTATGTAGGTCATAGAGCCCCCTAGTGGTGATTTACCCTTTGATGCTGTACCAGGCTGGAGTGATATAATTTGGCTTCAACCAATGCCTATGCCAAACAGTTCACAACTGTAACGGATTGTGACCTATTGGAACCCATAAAACTATATGCTGTTGTCTCATTTGGTTATTCACTCCTTAGGGATCTGCGGAGTCAGGGAGACTTGGCACACAAGGGAGAAGAAGATAGCAAGGCTTTCTCTTCCCTACAGTCAAAAAACATCCCTAATAGAGTGGCATTTCCAGACATCCTCTTTGACAAAAGCAGAGAAGGAGGCTAGTGTGGCACAGGGGTAATTTCCACTCAGCCTGAAACGTACTGGGTGATCTTGGACCAGTTCATTATCAACCTAACCTACCTCGTGTACACCGCTTAGAGATTTTTGACGTATGAAACGACTCAGAAATGCTTTTAAAATAAACAAGATTACAGCCTTAAAGTTTTTCCAAGTGGAAAGAATGACTGTTGCTATTCTTCCTCTTAATAATATTTATTTGAAGACGGCAATACCAAGTCCTTGTGCTAACAGCAGCAGCTGCTGCAAGGCAAATGTGTGTCGGCTGCAGCAAATGCCAGTGTGTTACATTTGGCCCCAACCTGGTTTCAATTCCAGAGGGAAAGTTTTCAAGGTGGTAACAGGCATCGTAAAAGTCTAATGGCCCTGTCTTATATAACACTCACTCTCAGCTGGCTAACCAGTGGCTGTGGCACTGCAAATGACCCCCATACACTGCTTTCTGGCCACTGATGTTGTCTACAAGACACACCTATGTCATACAGGTGCCATGGGTGTCCTCCAACCCCCAACACTTACAGCTGCCTTCAATTTTACACCTGCAATCTAGCCCATATTTCCTTTGTGGCCATCCCTACCATTGTATTTGTTAAACCTGTGCTGTGAGTTTTGGGCATTCTGTCTCCCAGAGGTAGGCATATAAAGGGAGATAGCTGCGCACTGCTTCAGTGGCCTGCTACAGAAGATCTTCAATTGAATTCTAGTGGTTTGGGAAATGTAATATTCCTTTCATAAAGGCCTCAATTTATGCTTGTTGTGGGAGTGGGGGAGTGCAAGCTTGTAGGTGATTGCAGCAACCCAGTGATCTTAATCCCTAGAAAAGAAGTGGTATTTCAATCCATGTTACAGGCAAATGAGGTGAGGACAATAAGGGTAAAGGACATTTTCCTCCTTCATCATCTAAACAAATCTGAATTAGGGCTGAACATAAACAACTTGCTTCACTCCATGATCATTTGCTTGAGTGTTGTAAAGCACTATTCATTTTTAGCTGTTTTCAACACTCATTTCCAACATAGGAGTGTTATTCCAGTCATCTTCTTTGTTTACATTGCCATCTTCACCCTCACTGTCCTAATTTGCACTATTTCATTCCATTGCCTGTGGAAGCCCATTTGAATGCTTCAATATCACTATCCAACATCTGGTGTGGCAGCATCATAGATACACTTGTAGATAAAAGCTTAGTTTGCATGTAACACTAAACCATGGTTAAACATAGTTAAACCATAGTTAAGTTGAGGTGTCTGGTGGATGATCACTTAAACCTTGTTTTATTACATAATAGTTAAAAGCACCAGTGAGAGCAGATGAGACATGAGAGTGGTTTGTCACTCTTCACTTAAGTTAAAATTAAAGAGGTCTGGATTTGTACAAAATGCAAAGCTATAACTATGGTTTATAAATGAATTATAAACCTTGGTTAGTGGACAACCTTCAAGTTTTTAAAGCTTGATGTTTAGCTCTGTTTTCATTTTACAGTGGTACCTTTGGATACGAACAGGATCCATTCCGGAGCCCCGTTCACATCCTGAAGTAACCGTAAGATGCAACTGCATGTCTGTGCGTGCACGGGTTGCATTTTGCCGCTTCCGTGCATGCGCGTGACATCATTTTGAGCATCTGCGCATGTGTGAGCAGCAAAACCCGGAAGTAATGCACTCCATTATTTCTGGGTCGCCGTGGAGCGCAACCTGAAAATATTCATCCCGAAACTACTTCAACCCGAAGTATGATTGTATGTTGGAAGCTGCCCAAGAGTGGCAGGAACAATCCAGTCAGATGAGTGGGGTACAAGCAAGCAAGCAAGCAAGCAAGCAAACAAACCATAGTTAAAAAAACATAGTTAAGCTGCTGGGCTGGGTTAACACATAACGCTAAACCATGGTTTAGATTTTGTGTGAACTAGGTCATATTTTTGTGGATTGTCACAGCCAACTGGATTGAACAGCTATGTGGGCAATGAAGTTGAGGACAATGAGGGCAATGAATGGCAAATGAGGGCAAGGAGGAGGAGCAGCCAGAGGAAGAAAGGGATTCTGAAGAGAATTGAAACAGTGCAAATCTTCAGCCAAGGGAGCACCCTATCAGTGATTTGTCCAGCTGCATTGAACATGTGACTTTTGAAACAAATGATCAAAATTAAGGAATAGTCATCACACCCCTAACCTGAATTGATTTTCTGCATGCCTCTTCCCACTGAGGGTGAGAGTGACTTGTATTTTTTCCTCCTTTTTTTGGTCTGTATTCCTGGAATACTTCAGCCTTTCTCTCCGTCACCTCCCCGCAATCTGGGCCGCTTTCCCCTTTTTACTACCAGTTATTTCCCCTCCTCTGGCTACCTAATGAGCCCTCCAGGGATATGTAGGTATAAAACTCGTTATGGCTTCTTTCAAGAGACGGCATCAATAAAGGAGGACAGAATGGGGAGGGAGGGGGGAGGGGAAAGCTACAACACTTTCAAGCCAGGATTTTTATTTCACAGTGAATTACAAAACCAAAAAACCAACCCCCCTGAAACCCCACTTGAAAGTCTATATGGTGAGAAAGAGCCTCTAAAATGTAGATAAGGAAGTTTCTAATGTGTTGTGTGGCGCAAAGAGTGACAGGAGGCCCTATAAGTGGGGGTAGGCTGTTATTATTGTAGGCCACCCACTCTCTGGTCCTATTCTCTGCAAGAAATTGCCTCAATGGCCATGATAGATATGTAAATTCCAAATTTATCTTGAGGTCTGAAGTCGGTCATTCCTCCCTTCCTTTATTTTGTTTCCAAATCTGGATGCTCAAGGACTCTGTTCAGCCTGCTATTTTAAGAGGACCCACCTGATTTGGACTTCGCAGGCAAATGTACAAATCTGGAGCTAGTTCTCGTGTCAGTTTTTTACACGCACACCCTTTGCAATAGTTCTCAATTCAATAAATGTACCTGAGTGTGTACAAAACTGCATGCTTCAGATTAAAAAGCATATGAAAAATGCATACCTGAGGTAAAACGGTGTACAATTCAGCCCAGAAAAAGTGCAAAAATAATGGGAATTTTTATGTGTTTAAAAGATAAATAAATCATAGACTGATGGGGAAGCAGGGAGCAGATTTATGGATTAACAGAAGTGAATGGCATGGACCAGAAATAGACTGTGAATGTTCTATCCCTATCTTCAGAACAGCCAATTCAATGAAAAGGTTTTTGAGTTAACAATCTTAGAAAATGTGCAATCTGAAAGAAACCTAGAGCCCTCTGACATGGAATGTTGGAAGATCCAGGAGAGATAAAAGAAAATACTTCTTCGCAGAGTGCCTAGTTAGACTATGGAACTCGCTGCCACAGGAGGCAGTGATGGCAACAAGCCTAAATGACTTTTTTAAAAGATTAGATAAATGCATGGAGAGGGGCATCAATGACTACTAAACATGTTGGCCATGCTCTGCCTCTACAGTTGGAGGAACAATGCTTCTGAATACCAGTTGCTGGAAATTGCAGGAGCCAAGAGTGCACTTGTGCTCAGGTCCTGCTTTCTTCCTATAGAGGCATCTGGTTTGCCACTGTGGGAAAAGGCTGACAAAAGGGATGGACTTGACCCAGCAGGCTCTTCTTATGTTCTTAAGATAAACGAAGCCTGAGAATTTGGACTTCTGGGAGAAGTGGAAGGTGATAGGAGATCGAAACTCATTGTTTACTGAGCATTGGACCTGACCTGATTACAGTCAGTTTAGATGGCACAGATTACTGAATGAACATTCATCCTGAGTTGTTTGCAAGGAGACTAGGTAGCATTGTAGGAAGATTAGATGATAGCCAAGAGCCACCCAAACCTCCCTATCACTGACCTTTCTGATTGCAAAAAATCCTTTCTCCTCCGGAAATACAAATCAGCTATAATTGTGCAGCCTAAATTTGCTGGCAAGTGACTGACCCCTACCTGAAAGCAAGTCACTGCTTGAATGTGGCTAACAATACTACTAATAATTTATATGCTGCCCATCTGACTGATTTGCCCCAACTGCTCTGGGCAACAACTTAAAACATCAAACAAGGTAAAACATCAAACATTAAAAAGTTCCCTTCAGATATTTTCTAAAAGCCAGATAGTTGTTTATTTCCTTGACACTTCATGGGAGGGCATTCCACAGGGAGTGCACAACTACCAAGAAGGCCCTCTGTCTGGTTCCCTGTAACTTCTCACAGTGAGGGAACCACCAGAAGGTCCTCAGAGCTGGAACTAAGTGTCCAGGCTGGATGATGGGGGGTGGAGACACTCCTTCAGGTATACATGGCCAGAGCCATTTAGGGCTTTCAAGGTTAGCACCAACATTTTGAATAGTGCTCAGAAATGTACTGCCTCTCCATCACATTTGTACACTTGCCCATAATACGATAAGGATAAGCATGTATGGCTAGTCCAGGATCATGCTTTCCTCACTGGGATCCCCTAGGTAATGAGTTTATAGAGCATTCATCCTGATTCGCATGCACAGAGCTTATGCAGTGGTCAAACTAGGGTCCAGTCTTTAGTGACCATTTGTTCTGATGTGTGGATTGGCTATATGACAATGAACATACATAATGACTTATATATCCTCCCATTAGTCATTTGTCCAAGCTTTTCTCCATCACTTTCCGAACAAAAAAGGGAGTCCAGTTGTTGTTGGGGGTTTTTAAGGTAGATTTGTTGCATGATGGCATGTTTTAACCCACTAATCCACCTTAAAAGTGCAAACCTAAAATTCTAGTATGCATTTTAATCCCTTCTATAAGATAACAGCAGTCTGGAAGAACTCAGTGACCAATTAGAGCCATGAAGGCAACAAGACACTGTGTCTGGTATTTAGGGGTAGGCTACTTATGAACTAGCAGTACCACTTTGTGCCAAAGATTGAGGGGACCACATGTGTGTGGTTGGGAGAAGGCCCATACTGTCAGTAGGAGGCTGAGTGTTACCCTGTGCCCCAGCGCCCCACACAGAAGGGATAGGCCAGGCAATGTGCCGTGCCTCATCCCCACACTGCAGAATCCTGCCCCATGTTGTCGGGAGGCAGCCGTGTGCCAGAGCACCCCATGGTTGGGAGGAAGCTGAGTGTCATCAAGTGGTGAACATCAAGTTGCTGTTTATTATCCTGGCCATTGCTGATTGATGGTCTTCTCCTTGACTATGAATTTGCCCAGTTCCGCTTTCAAGACTATCTGATGGGTTTGTTGCAACCAAACCTACCTAGGAAGCCCATGAGGGGGTCAATGTTCCACAACAATCTATCCATCAAATCACACTTGGGACTATCCACTGACCTTCACTCTTGGAGGGTTCATCCAGTGCTGGATGTCTTGTAATGTCTCGTTGGCACGCAACAGGATGGGCTCACTAGGATGGTCTGGGCACAAGATGGTACATTCAGCTCCTTCAAAAAGGGAAAAAGGAAGATTGGAGAGGGGAGGCCCCATTATATATTTATTTTTTAAAGTGGTATGCCACTTGATTTTAAAAGAAACCTCTAAGCAGTATTCAACCCCCAAGCAGTTTATTAATCACCCATTCATTGTACACAACATTTTTATGCCACTTACTCCAAAAATATTTCTATGTGATTTACATAAAATTGCATAAAATGCTCATTTAAAATAGCAATAAAAGCCGACTTTAAGAATATAATAAAATTATCAAAATATAGATACAAATCAACAGAATTTAAAAACAAATGTGCATAATAAAATGTATGGGGAGGCTCACCTAAATAACAACAAAAAGGCTTTCGGCAAGTGAAGAAAGCATTATAACAAAGGCTTGGCCTAAATATCAATAGGCAGGGAGTTTCAGAGAATAGATGCTGCCAGATCTTCCAGCTCAGACAAGACAGAGGAGATGGTTCATACACACGGGGCCATTAGCACCAAGCACACTTGGGGAACCACTGGGCTCCATACACCCATCCCCACTGACACTTTCTGCTACCTCCCACACTGGAAGACTGGATTTGTGATTTAACCACAAGAAGTCCTCAGATGTTACTATGTATGTGCAGATCACCAAGGTTAATTTAGATGGCTGGTGGTCACAGCAACCTACTGAGTGCCAAAGTGCAACTGCTGCCTGCTGATGCTACCAGCAGCCTGTAAACCAGAGGTGAAAGTGAGCTTCCAACATATGAGGGCCCCACTGTAGCAGGGTAAGGAGTTGCCAAGTCCCCTTGCACCTGGAGCTGGCACTGCACCCACACTGGACTAGTCACCACAAAGAAGCAAAAGGAGTGGGGTGGAGTTCTCCAATGTGGGACTATCTTTGTAGATGAGGAGTGGGGAATCTTTTTCACCTGGGGGCACACTCCCTCAAGGGCAAGTTTAAAGAGGGGCCACATGCCAAGCAGTATCAAAAGCAGACATGGCTAGACATGTACCATGTCCATATTTCATCCAGGCATGAAAGACAGCATTAGTCACAATTCACAGACACACTACAGCCAGCCTTGTGAAAATCACTAGAGGGTCAATGAGGGGAGCCACTGGGGATGAGGTTCCCCATCCTAGTTCTAAAATCTGGCAGCAGAGCTGACAGGATCAGAGGGGGCTTATCTTAACAGGGGAAAGAGCACAACCATTTGCCAGGAAAATGAGAAGGGGAGAGTCTTCCCAGCAAGAAGCCAAATCACCCTTGTCATGGGCCCAGACTAACAAAATGAAATTTAATAGGGACCAATGTGAAGTTCTGCAGATGCACAAAGATGGGGGACACCTGGTTTGCCAGTAGTACATGTGAAAAGGATCTAGGGGTCTTGGTGGACCACAGGCTTAACATGAGCCAAAAGTGTAATGCAGCAGCAAAAACAGCTGATGTTATTCTAGGCTGCATTAACAGTATAGTGTCCAGATCAAGGGAAGTCATAGTATCATTCTATTCTGCCTTGGTCAGACCACACCTGGAGTAATGTGTCCAGTTCCAGGTGCCACAATTTAAGAAGGATATTGACAAGCTGGAAAGTGTTCAGAGGGGCCACCAAGATGATCAAGGGTCTGGAAACCAAGCCTTATGAGGAGCAGTTGACGGTGCTGTGTATGTTTGGCCTGGAAAAGAGGAGACTGGGAAGAGATAGAATACCATCTTCAAATATCTCAAGGGCTGTCACATGGAAGACGGAGCAAGGTTGTTTTTTCCTGCTTTGGAGAGTAGGAGTTGAACCAGTGGCTTGAAGTTACAAGAAATGAGATTCCAACTACGCATCAGGAAGATCTTTCTGACAGTAAGAGCTGTTCAACAGAAGAATGGTCTCCCTTGGGAATTTGTGGGCTCTCCTTCCTTGGAGAGTTTGGATGGCCATCTGTCATGGATTCTTTAGTTGAGATTTATGCATTGCAGGGGGTTGGACTAGATGACCCTTGGGGTTGGTTCCAGTGCTATGATTCTGAATGTTTTGAATGGAAGGATGGGGGCCAGTTGAGCCAGTAGCACCTACCACCTACATGAATTCCAAATTTGGGCTGTGATGATAAGCTCAGGTCCACTAACCAGGAAGCATCATAGCATGGACTGCAGCTCAGAGAAGGAGCAGCATCTCTGATCCCCAAAGGCATTGTGTCTAAAATCTGCTCACCACTGCAACAAGCATGCCCAGCAGATCATAGAATCATAGAATCATAGAGTTGGAAGAGACCACAAGGGCCATCGAGTCCAACCCCCTGCCAAGCAGGAAACACCATCAGAGCACTCCTGACATATGGTTGTCAAGCCTCTGCTTAAAGACCTCCAAAGAAGGAGACTCCACCACACTCCTTGGCAGCAAATTCCACTGTCGAACAGCTAATTCCACTGTCGAACAGATGAGTGACCAATTGCTAGATTGCATGCCAGAGGCCTCTTCCTTTAAGGATCTCCATTCTCCAGCAAAGGCAGTCAGGCTGAATGACTATACAATAGCTCAACCTGCAACCAGCCCATGTTGGAGAAGGTTGCCTCTTCCTTGGTACCTGTCCAGGGTTCTGAAGGGCTTGGCATTGGCCACTCTCTTTCTGGAGTGGATGCAAATGCCTTGCCCCTCAGTCCCCTGTACTGGCTGGCTGCTATGGACTCCTGCTTGCCTCCTCTTCTGAGAGCCAGTGTGGTGTAGTGGTTAAGAGCAGTGGACTCGTAATCTGATGAACTGGGTTGGCTTCCCCGCTCCTCCACATGCAGCTGCTGGGTGACCTTGGGCTAGTCTCTTGGGCTAGTCTCTCAGCTTCACTCACCTCACAGAGTGTTTGTTGTGGGGGAGGAAGGGAAAGGAAATTGTTAGCCACTTTGAGACTCCTTAGGGTAGAGATAAAGTGGGATATGAAATCCAAACAACCCTTCTTCTTCTTCTTCTTCTTCTTCTTCTTCTTCTTCACTCCAGCTTGGGTTCTTCTCCTCATCAGGACTTGATGCAGATCACTTCTACCCAATCTCATAAACTGAAAGCCAGAAGCAAGGCTACTGCACAAACAGGGAAGTTGCCCATATACAGTATGCTGCTGGATAGCTCACTTTTTATGAGTACAGTGGTACCTTTAGTTGCGTTCTGCTCTTGTTATGGACTTTCAGCTTATGAACGCAGAAAACCAGGAAGTGTTTACTTCTGGGTTCTCCACGTGCGAATGCGCAGAAGCAATCTGCGCGCTTCACACATGCACAAAAGCGCTCAACTGTGCCTCACACATGTGCAGAAGAGGCACTCTTGTTGCAGACTTTTTGGGTTGCGAACGGCACCCCGAAATGGATTAAGTCCTCAACTAGAGGTACCACTGTATGGGAGTGCCCTGCAAACTTTTGGGAAAGACCTGGTTGTATACAACACCAGTTTAGAAAGTTCACTCCGTAAGTATGTGGACATTGCAGGACACATGCAGATGAGCAACCCAGTTCTCAGTAAGGAAACCAATGCAGTGTAATACTTAGACTGTTGAACTAGGACCCAGGAGACTGGGATTCAAACACACACTATGAAGCCCTGGGGTGACCTTGGGCTGGTTGCTGTTGCCTCTCAATCTATTCTAATTTACAGAGGAAAAATTTGAAGGAGGAAGAAAGCATGTACGTTAGCTCGCCTGCCTTAGAGGAAAAGTGGGATATAAATATAACAATTATGATGATCAATAATTGAGAATATAAAATAGAGATGGGGAGAACCATGTAGTTCCCAAAAGCCTGTTGAATTGCCATGTTGCTTTTATTCTCTCCATTTGTGTGTGTAGTGTTAATTCTATCTATGTTTAATTGCTTTTAATTATTCCCCCCACCTATGTTTTTAGCTGTTCTTATTTTTATCTGCATCCACCTTGAGTTTGTGTCAGGGAGAAAGTTGAGATATAAACGTCTGATAACCACCATCACCACCATCTTGATTTCTTTAGAGGAAGAGTAGGGTACAAATGTAACAAGACAATAAGAATTTTATATCTATCAATGCCCACTTACACACACACACACACACACAGAGGGGGGGGGGAGGGAGAGATCACACAAGATTTTTGCACACAGAAATCAAGCAAGCCAGGGAGCCCATCTCTCTGGCAAGCTAGTTTTTTATGTGCATGGAAATTAGTCTTACTATTGCTGTTATTACTACCATGAGCATCTTTGGGAGGAAGAGGTGAGACCTAAACAGATTAATCAAACAGATATGATTTCTTTCTATGAGGGAGCTTCCAGCCTGAAATGCATTTGAAACCTGTTTACATAGGGCACAAGTGGTGTGGCACAGTTGCTAGCAGGTGAGCCCCTTATTCATTTCGCCTAATGGTTGCGCACCACAGGAGCCCTGCCCTCTCCCTATTAAGGTAAGCAGTAATATATTAGAGCTTTTCGAAGACACAAACCTACACCCCTGGGGGGTGCTGCTGCCACTGCTGCATTGGCTTTCCCCCTCTGCGAAATCACTCTCACAGTGGCACAGCTGCTGTGAGTGTGTCATTAAGGAGCTCTGAACTCCAATCAGTATCAGAAACAAGACCAAAGACGGGAGGCAGCTTCTCACTTCTGGCTCACAACAAACCCTTCCCTGATTGGTGTCTGCAGTAACACCAATGTCTGCATCTACCCATTTTGGTCTCTCCCAGTTTCTCACCCCCCCCTGCCCCCCAATCTTAAATTCGGTTCTTCACATTGCCATGTAAGTTTTTCTTTAAAGTCCTCATTAAAATTTACCAGTATTTTAGTGCAAATTTCTCTTAATGAACACTGCTTTTATGCCATTTCCCCTCACATATACACATATTTCCAAAAGAATTGCCCCAAATATATTACAATATTTTCACTGATATGTGCATTTTTACTCTAGTATTATTGTGACTATTGCTCTTTTTATACATTACTTGGATGGAGAAATTGCATTGCAAAATATGGAAAAGAATGAATTTCAAACAATAGCTTTGTTTCAGTTTGCACATTGTTTCAGAAACTGCGAATTAGATAGGTTTGCCTTTAAATGCCTTTGGATAGGCTTGCCTTCCATTATTTTTGAGTGGCTGAGTCAAACGGGTAGATAGATTTTGCTGTTGTTTGAAGATGGGTTATCTTTCTGAGTTTCACCTGTGTGTATACGTGCCAACCTAACAGATCCCATGGATGCAGTTTCACTGATAGCAGCATTTTATTAAGCTTTCTGGGAAAATTGCATAGACAGCTGTTACTGGTTCATTCCCAGTGGATGGAAGACACAACATAGGACTGGAGGGTATGTCTGTATGTGTGGGTGGCTATCTGTCACTCACTAGACAAGATTCTGTTCTTGCTGACAACAGATGCCTCTTTCAATGCAACGCCTGACCTATAAACCACCGAAATAGCCTGCTTATTCCCCAATGATTCTGCACAGCTGTTAAGATATTCATCAGAGGCCTTGCTTGGGATAGATTTTGCCTTCTGGGTTGTGGGGGTGGGCCCAGCCAATGACAATGAATGAAAGAAGAGCCTGCTGGATCAGGCCAATGACCCATCTATGTGGAAGGACCATAGCTCAGAAGAAGCATATCTGCTTTGCATGCAGGAGGTTCCGGGTTCAATCCCCAACATTTTTCCAAGTAACATATGTGCAAACTGCCCATCTAATCCAGCATTCTGTTCTCTCAGTGACCAGACAAATACCTGAATGGGAAACCCACAGGCGGAATCTTAGCACAAGCACTCTCCCCTCCTGTGGTTTCCAGAAACTGGCATGCCCAAGCATTACTGCCTCTGGCTGAGAAGGCACAGCATAGCCATCATGGCTACTAGCCGCTGATAGTTCAATATTGTTTATGCTGGCTGGCTGTGGCCCACCAGAATTTCATGCTGGTGACATTATAGGCTGACCTGGGATTGCACCTGGGGCTTTCTGCATGCAAAGCAGAGGCTGTACCCCTGAGATGGGTTTACTGCATCTCACCACTGCCCGAAGGTGGTAGAAGTTGCTACCTACCCTAACGACTTGAGCACGGAAAACCCAGGCTCAGACTGACCCTGGTCCATAATACATACTGGCAGAGCCAGCACTAATTGCTGCAGCCTTACCTCCAATGTTTGCTATAAGGCTAAAACAAGGAGGATAACTGTAATTGTAATCCTATGGTTCTATGATCATGGGGGAAGTGACATAAATGAATAACAAAACAATACCTTGTGGAACAAGGCAATTGCCATTTAATTTCCATTTCAGCTTCCAGTCCTACACCTTGCCCCCTCTACCCAAAAAAAAAAAAAAAAAAAAAGTTAGGACCCAGCATTATGAAAAATGAGGGGGGAAGATGTCCCTTGAATGCTACAGCAACCTTTGGTAGGCATCTAAAGGTCACCTCTTCTCCAGAGATAATACACGTTGTCAGGGAAAAGGATGCCTGCTTGCCGTCTCACTGCTTCACCAGCAGTGCAATTTACACTTCAGGAGAGGAGCAGGCCTGAATTGTTTTGATATGTGATCCATAATTGGCATCATTACAGAGCAGTGAGCTCATCTAGGTCGCATTCCTCTCCCCCTTGGGAAGGCCTTGAAGCAACTCACAATAGTTAGGCTATAATGAGGGATCAGCACAGTGTATGTGTAAGAGAGAGGGGAGGGGAGATATTTCTTTGGAGTTCAAAATGATAGCCAAGGAGAGAATGGCGCAGGGGGAAATCACACAAACACACATAGACCTGGAGCTATACCTGCAATGCATCTGTGCTGTATTGGTAGGACTACACAACCTGGATCAGTGATAGGGATGGGAGGACCTGTCAGTTTCAGTTTCTTCCTTTTCCGACCTCAAAATTAAGTTCTCCACATTGCTACATCAGTTTGCCAGGTTTTGTTTTGTTTTTGGTGTTTTTTTTAAGTTATCATGGAAAATCATCAGCATTTTAGTGTGGATTTCTCCAAATGTAATCTTTTGTCTGCAGTTTTGCTTTGACATACACATACTTGCAGAGCAATTTCCCTCTATATAATGTATTTGTGTATGTTGTTTTCAACATTAGCTGTACTTGAAAGTATGTAGTGTGCATTTTTCCTTAGTATATGACTTTAGAGACGTGCATATTTCGAAAGGAGAGTGTGCCTCAGTTAGTGGATTATTTCAGAAAGTGTGAATTAAGCGGATTTGTCTTCAAATGCAAACTGAATCAAATCTCTCCCCCATCGCTTGTCAGTGATGCTCACACTTTGTGGAAGGGCCACTCACAGAAGGTCCATAGCCTATGCTTTGCATAGAGAAGCCAGAGATCCGGCCCCTGGCATCTCCAGGTAGGGATGCAAAAATCTCCTGTTTCAAACCCTTGTGTTGTGTCCATGATATGGACAAATGAAAAGGTCTTGACCAGCAGAGGGTCCATTCCCACAGGGCACAACTGTCTTCTTCAAGGGTTATTAGCCACCATGGCTATGTTTCTATGCCTCTGAATACCACTTGCTGGAAATGCAGGTTGGCAGAGTGCTGTTGCGCTCATTGTGTTCAGCTTGCAGGAATCCCACAGTTACATGGATGCTAGACGAGATGGGCCATTGGACTGACCCAGCAGGCTCGTCTTACATTCCACTTCTACAACCACAGGCAAATGTTTTCAGGATGTCATTGGGACAATGGAGGTTGTGTTATACCAAGCCAGGCCATTAACCTACCTAGTTATCTGTTTACTTAAACAATTTATACATCACTTAACTGCAATAGTTTTTAAGCAGTGTGCAATAAATACAAAAAAGGGGTAAAAATCAGTTCAAACTATAAAATCAGACAGAAGTCAAAATGCCTGTTGAATTTTTAGAAGTCTTCTGTAGAAAGATGTTCAATAGGGAGGGGGCCCTATTGGAAGGAATTTGCACAAAATTGGAGCTACAATACTGAAAACACAGCTCCTGGTGGATACGAACTGCGCACCAGAATCATGGGGCCCCACTACAAATTACTCCCCTGAAGACCTCAGTGATCAGGGAGAGATAGAAGGGATCAAGTGGTCCTTTAGCTACCCTGGACAGAAGTTGTTAAGGGCCTTGCCAAACGATACCAGAACATTGAACCTGGCCCAGTAGCACATGGGTAGGCAGTGGAAGATTTTGAGTTATGCACTGGTAATAGGCTGTCCACAACAATTTAGCTGCAGCATTCTGCATCGGCTGGAGGTTCTGGACTGGGCCCAAGGGAAGTCCCACACTGAATACATTGTAGTAATCGGGACTTGAGGTTGCCTAGCTCAATATTGCCTACACCAGGAACAGAAAACCTCCATCCCTGGGAAATGCAGTCAAACAACATTTGGAGGGTCACTGCCTCACCATCCCTGGTCAACAATGACCAGCAGTTGCTCTCCAGGTTTTGTATTCACAATAGACCCATTGAAATCAATGGATGTAAGTTAGTAATGCCCATTAATTTCATCAGATCTGTTCAGAGTATGATGAATATTGGATGTAATCCATAATGTCCTGCTTGTGCACTTTGTGGAGTCATCGAGGCAAATAGGATGCCACACTAGCATTCAGGAAAACTGGAACCTTGGTCTGATCTAGCTGGCCTCTTCTTTGTAGAATCATAAAAAATCTGAAGGGACACTGGGGGTTATCTAGTCCAAGCCACTGCTCAATGCATGATGTTGCAGCATCCTTGATACATTCCCATCCTTGATAAATGGACCAAATGCCTCCAGAAGAAGAGCTCAGCATCTCCAGTGGCAAGCTAGTCCTCTGTTGAACAGCTCTTACCCACAGAAAGCCTCTCCAATTTTTCAGCCAAAATCTGCTTTCCACTCATTCCATGCTAGGCTATACCCTAAGGCAACAGGTGTATGGTAGCCCTTCAGATATTTGGAGACTGCTGTTGCAGGGATGGGGAACCTGTGGCTCCTCCAGCCTCAACCAGCATGGTCCATAGTGAGGGATAACAAGAGCTGTAGTCCAGCAACATCAGAAGTACCACAGGGTTCCTCATCCCTGCACTGCCATGCTTCCCATAAGTTGTTTCTTCTCTTCTCCAGGTTAAACAGACTACAAAGTCACTGCAGCATCCACACAGAAGTGCCTGTGCACATAGTTACATAGTTTAACTGTGAGCAGCCATCACCAAGGACCACAGAGAACCGCCCTGTTATGTGAGTGCAAGGGAGCATCATATGTTACCAAGAGGTCTGGCACCTTAAAGTCTGTCTTGCCCTTTCAAGAAGGATTAATTAGCTGTGTTGTTTTGAGACTCAGGCCAATGGGGGAAGGTGGGAGACGGAAGAGGAAGCTTTTGAAGAACCCTTGCCTTTCTCCTGCCTTTTTCACTGACATCAACCATTTGGCTTCTAAGCTGGCAGAAACCTTATAAATACCTATGCTGTATCCATCTGGACACTGCAGTTTCAGGCCCCCGCTCAGCTGGCTGGGAAGGGAGCAGCGTCCTTGCATCCCTCTGCAGAGGTGAAATGAGCCGCTCCAGGTGCCGTCTTTCCGGCAGTGAATCACGTTGTTCCCACGACCCTGGTAAGAGAAAGCAGGAAGAACAGCTTAGGAAAAGGGTGAAGGTGTTCCAGGCATCACTATCATTCATTGGAAGCTGGTCCATTGGGGAAATGGGGCACTGCCCCTACACCTGCAACCTCAGTCTGTCCTCAGCCAACCCCACCTGCCTGCCTTCTTACTCATATCCAATCAGGTAGTGGCTCCACCTGTCATTGGCTGTGACTCCACCTCTGGTTTGGACACCCTGCTTTTTACCCTGCCAGTCCCAATGGGCACCAGCCACCACCGGTTGCATTATTATCCATCACTTTTTCTGCATGTGTACAAAAAATCACCATCTTCATAAAAGTGTGCATGAAAATGATTATTTTCATGAAAAAGGTATCTTAAAATTCAATATATTAGAGGAAATGGCTTGTAACAAAATGTGCACATCAGCCAAAGCTGCATGTGTTTGCTCTAAGCAAAACCTGCAAAAAATTGAAAATGAAAATGCAGGTGAGTTTTAATGACAATCTGCCCTGCCCCCAAGAAAAAAATTCTTTCAGAGAGTGGAGAACTGAACTGAAGATTGGGATGTGTCAACTGAAATTGGCAAATTTGTCCCAGCCTTCCTAAAGAAATTTCAGCTGCATTGAAGTCACCAAGGAATTCTCTCCCATTCAAACATAGAAACCACACACACACACTCACACACATCCCTAGCTCCAGTATCAGCCTATTACGGAGCCAATTTATTAGGAGGAGAATACTATATAAAACACTAAAACAATAATTTATCCTCGCCAGAAGGGTCACATTAATTGAAGCCATTATCATTTTCAAGGGTCAGTACTCTCACAAGGTCCACCAAAGTCTGCAGAGCAGTAACACACACCTATTTCTGCTAGAAACGAGGACTATTAAGGCCCCTAATGGTTTAATCCTCATTGCAAGCCAAGGAAAAACTGGACTCCAGCGAGACTGAAATGCTGGTTTCAGTGCCAAGGTACATATCATATAATGTTAACTACTGCATGATATAAATGCTTTTGCGGGGGGTGGGGGTGGGGGTGGAATTGCCTCACAGCCAAGCTGATGTTTCTCTTGCATTAAAAACATGCTTTAAAAAGAAAAAATGTACACATATCCATGGACTACTCCCCACCCCGCTACATCATGTCTGAATTAAGAGCTGAACCTCACTTAAGTTTTATATGTCAGTATGGAATAACTTCTGTTTATGTGATGAGAGCTCAGACTTTTAGCCAACCCACCTTACAGCAGAGATTGGCACTCCCCCCACATGTTGCCCTAACCCCCCCTCCACCCTCCCAAATATAGCAAGGAATAGGATGTGTAATTGCTATAACGTGAGAGCTGGTGTGGCACAGTGGTTACGCAGCCTTTCTCAACCTGTGGGTCCCCAGATGTTGTTGAACTACAACTCCCATCACCCCTAGCTAGCAAGGCCAGAGCTCAGGGATGATGGGAGTTGTAGTCCAACAACATCTGGGGACCCACAGGTTGAGAATCACAGGGTTAAAGTGTCAGAGACCAGAGTTTAAATCCTCTCTCAGGCATGAAGCCCACAGGGTTAGCTTAGGCAGTCGCTCTCTCTTACTCTACCCTACTTCACAGGGTTGTAGTGAGCGTAAAATGGGAGAGGGTGGGAGGGAGAAGAATGTACACAACCTTGAGTTCCTTGAAAGAAAGGTGGGGTACAAATATGATAATGAATAAAACACCATGAATGGCGCGTGAGGATTCCATCCTCCCACCCCCCACAAACAAGCTACTAAGGACCCATAGTCTGACACTTGTGCAAATAATGTATTTTGCTCTCCCATCTTTATAGATTTCCCAGTTGTTGGAAACCACAGGAGGGGAGACAGCTCTTGTGAGAACAGGATACCAGACTATGTGGGCCACTGGCCTGATCCAGCAGGACTCTTCTTATATTCCCAGTGGGGCGATTTCCCATTCCCTCAAAGGCTTGAAGCAGTTTTCAACACAACCCTGAACTGTGAAACACAAGCCCCATTACATCACTGCACGTTTTCTGCACCAAACATAAGAGGCTGGTGGAACCAGACTCTCTTGGTGGCTGTAAGGCTGCCAAACAGCTCACGGGCACATTGACTGCCAAGTTAGCCAAAACACACCAAGGGTGAGGGGTGGGGAGAAACAGGGCCTGCTAGATCTAAACACAGAAGAGTCAAAGTCTGAAGGGATGCTGATTGGTACGTGGAGGTTTTAAACAGAACAGATGCCGGACTTCTGTGTGGAAGGTTTGGGAAGAGAATATGCCAGTTGTTTGCATCTCTCACACAGCACAGCATGGCACACGCAGACCTCTTCTACTATGTACAGTTCTGGTCAGTCCTTCTCAAAAAGGATGCTGTAGACCTTGAAAAAGGGACACGGGTGGCGCTGTGGGTTAAACCACAGAGCCTAGGGCTTGCTGACCAGAAGGTCGGCAGTTCGAATCCCCGCGACGGGGTGAGTTCCCGTTGCTCGGTCCTCGGTTGCTCCTGCCAACCTAGCAGTTCAAAAGCACATCAAACTGCAAGTAGATAAATAGATACCGCTCCACCGGGAAGGTAAATAGCGTTTCCATGCACTGCCCTGGTTCGCCAGAAGTGGCTTAGTCATGCTGGCCACATGACCCAGAAGCTGTACGCCGGCTCCCTCGGCCAATAAAGTGAGATAAGCGCCGCAACCCCAGAGTCGGCCATGACTGGACCTAATGGTCAGGGGTCCCTTTACCTTTAGACCTGGAAAAGGCACAAGGATGTACCCTACTAAGTTCTACTCAGATCAAACCCATTGAAATCAATGGACCTAAGTTAGTTGTGCCCATGCAAACCCACATTCATACTATAAATTTAAAGCACTATGATACCATTTTGAACAGTCCTGACTTCCACCAAAGAATTATGGGAGCTGCAATGTGCTAAGGGTACTGAGAATTGTTAAGAGAGCTGCAATTTCCTGAGTTGTCTGTGAAGAGGAACTGATTGCTAAACCACTCTGGGAACTACTTATCTGTGGGGGGAAATAGGTGTCTCTTAACAACTCTTAGCATCCTTGGCAAATTACAGCTCCCAGAAATCTTTGGGAAAAGTCATGACTGTTCAAAGTGGTATCAGTGCTTTAAATGTATGGTGTGAATGTGGACTGAGTCCATTTAGCTCAGTATTGTCTACACTGACAGGCAGCAGTCCTCCAGGCTTTCAGACAGGGAGTCTTTTCCAGACCTACCTGGAGATGCCAGAGATTGAACGTGGGACCTTCTGCACAGAAAGTAGATGCTCAGGCACTGTGATACAGGCCTTCTACTTTAATGAGGATTAACATTGGCTACAACGCCATGCAGATGATGACAGCAGTCACGAAACTAAAAGACGCCTGCTTCTTGGGAGAAAAGCAATGACAAACCTAGACAGCATCTTAAAAAGTAGAGACATCACCTTGCCAACAAAGGTCTGTATAGTAAAAGCTATGGTTTTCCCAGTAGTGATGTATGGAAGTGAAAGCTGGACCATAAAGAAGGCCGATCGCCAAAGAATTGATGCTTTTGAATTATAGTGCTGGAGGAGACTCTTGAGAGTCCCATGGACTGCAAGAAGATCATACCTATCCATTCTGAAGGAAATCAGCCCTGAGTGCTCACTGGAAGGACAGATCCTGAAGCTGAAGCTCCACCTCATGAGAAGAGAAGACTCCCTGGAAAAGACCCTGATGTTGGGAAAGATGGAGGGCACAAGGAGAAGGGGACAACAGAGGACGAGATGGTAGGACAGTGTTCTCGAAGCTACCAGCATGAGTTTGACCAAACTGCGGGAGGCAGTGGAAGACAGGAGTGCCTGGCGTGCTCTGGTCCATGGGGTCACGAAGAGTCGGACACAACTAAACGACTAAACAACAACAACAACCCATGGGAGCAGGAGAAGGGGGCAACAGAAACAATGGGTTTGTAGAAGGTTTGGGGAGGTCTCTCTACATTTATGTGATGATGATGATGATGATGATGATGATGACCAAGTAGAGCTTCCTTGTTTGGGGGCAGTGCAACACTGCAAATGTTAAGTAGGGCTCCTGCTTGTGGGATTCCAAGAAGTGTCTGATTGGTCACTGTGTGAAATGGGATGATGGACTTAAGGCATTGGGTTCCAGTCTCATTGGACTGTTTGTTGTATTTTTTCATTCACTGCTTTAATTTATTGACAGTTTGTTTCATTTTTACTTTAAATGTTAATGAAGTTCATATTTATTATTTATTTATTGCACTTACGGCCCACCTTATTCTCCAAGCAGCTCAAGGTGGCATACATGGTTCTCTCCCCCCCCCCTCATTTAAGGCCCCCCAACAGTATGTGGCCCTCCATGCCCTTCTGTCTGGCCCTTGGAACTTTCCCCGGCCCCCTCTAATCTCCCTGGGCCATACCCCTCCCTGGTCTTGCTTCACGTCATCCTTGAGTATTTTCGCCTGGCTGGAATATATCCCTGATTTGGGATAATGCTATTCACTTGTTCACATTGAAGGGCAGAGAGAGATGCACCTGGAAACTGGTGTACTGTATCAGGTTGCCATATTTCAAACAGTGGAAATCCAACTTTTTTTTTTTTTTTTTTTTGCCCAAAGTTGCTGAATAGCAAATCACAGCCCTTGGTGTGGAAACAGTTCTACACCCCTGGACTACATAGATCTTTGATTGAATCAAGCAGAGCTTTCCTCATAAGATCAGGAGACAAGGGTGCCAACTTGAATAAAATATTGGGGGACCAGCTATGCCCTGCCCCACATAATCAAACACGCAATGCACATCAACTTTGGGGGGCCAGCCCCCTCAAATATTTTATTGTGGGGGGCCAGAGCCCCCATGGCCCCTAAGAGTTGGTTCCTATGTTGGGAGATAAGTTTAATCATACCAAACTGGCTCTTCAGGTACTTGAGCTTTTGTTTCTAAAATGGCACTTTTCATGCAATGAAATAAGTCATTGGGTGGGGGAACCCCAAGATATGAAGTTGCAGAAAAAAGCTTTATGGAAAAAACCCTAAGAGGTGTCATGTGTTTGTTTGTGCGTAATACCAGAAAAAGTAGAACAAGGATTAGGTATGCTCAGTGGGGATGGGGGGCGGGGATCCTGGAAAATGAGGGGGTCGGTGTGCAATAGAGCATTCTGAAAAAGAGCAGGGCACTGCTGGCTGGCAACTTGTAGAAGGCTTTTTCAGTGCTGACACAGCACTTATGGGAAACTCTCCATAGAGGTTCACGTCGAGCCTTCATTATGGTCTTTTCAGTACCAGGTGAGATACTAATAGGCCACCTATTACAGGCTGCAAGATGAAACATAATCAGACACTGGAAAGATATTTCTGGTGCAACAGTAGATGATTGGTAGAAGACTAGAAAACAGCCCTTCTTGAGTCACAAACAAATATGTTACAGTTATCACGTGGGCAGATCACCTGTGGTTGACTTCATTACATACACTAGTTTCCGGAAAATGAACAATATCCCCCACCAGCCCTTAGCTCGATTTGGTTGATCTGAACCAATGTTTCAACCTCTACCCCATGTATTAGCATTCTATTTTATCTCACCTGCAACACGGAAGAAAAGTAAATATTATTTAAACCAGCTTTTTCACAACTGTTAAGAGCCTCTGACACTTACCTACAATAATTGAGAACTAAACCAAAATATTGAGAGTATTTGGCTGTATGATATTGCTTATTAACAGCTGATTTCATCTTTCTTTCCTTTGTTTGATCTTCTTTATGAACTAAGAGTATATATGCTGGCTAATGAGAATGAATCATAAGTCTGATACAGCACTGCAATGTGACAAACCCAATATGTAGCTTTTGCCATGCATGAATGATATAAGACTGTTATGGTCTATTCAGCTGTATTATCTGATGTAACTTTTGTAAAATCAAATAAAAATCTGTACAAACAGTACCAGGTAAGGTAGAACATACTCATAGGTGACTAGTAGCCATGGGTAGTGATCATATGGGCAGCTCTGTCAATGGAGGTTCAGGTAGCTTCCATGCAGGGCTGTCTTAAGCATATGTGGTGCTGGGGTGCAAAGATCCGCCTGGACCCCCCCCCCCCCAGGTTGCCCAGTCCCAGGCGTGCAGGCCACCTCAGCGTCTCGCTGGCTCGGTCGTCCCCAAACTCGTGGCACAGAGCCGCCAGCAGCAGAAGAGCCCGCTGCGGCACTCCAACAGGTGGGCTCTTCCCCGCACCCAATTCTTGGGCCCCGGACTCTTGGCCTGGCACCCCTGAGAGCCCGGCGCCCGGGTGCCCCGCATCCCTTGTGCCTATGGGTAAGACGGCCCTGCTTCCATGACTAGAAATGCTTTTACCAACTGCAGATATGACCATTCTTGGACCAGGAAAACCTGGTCTCAGCAGTTCATGTGTTGGTTACTCCAAGACTGGATTACTGCAAAGCAGTCTAGGTGGGGCTTTCCTCATGCTTGATCTCGAAGCTGTGGTGATTGCAGAATGCTGCAGCATGATTGCTGATAGACGTGAGGCTTTGTTAGCACATATGACCTCTGTGCACAGATCTGAACTGGTTGCTGATTTGCTATTGAGCCAAGTTCAATATGTTACTATTAGCATATAAAGCTCTTGGGACCAGTTCGCCTATGAGATTGTCTCACCCCACATGTGCCCACTTGACTACTTCTATCAGCAGAACTGGAGCTACTACAAGTGTCACATAAAACCCGTTCTGCATTTGTAAGAACTCAGACGCTGAGTGTGGCAGCACCTGCACTTGGGAACTCCCTGCCTATTGAGGTCAAGCAGGCACATTCACTGTACACTTTCTGGCACCTGCTAAAAACATCCTGTTTAGACAAGCCCACCAAGATGCTTAGAAAGCTGAGGTGAGTTGTAATTTTTCAGTATTTTAACTTCTGTATGTTTTAAAGTACGGTTGTGGGTGTTTCTTGATTTTACTGTTTTATCTTTTTCTCTAAACTGCTTTGAGGGTTTTCTTTTTAAAAAACAATCAAGCAGTGTATACATTTTATGAAATAAAAGGAATGGATGGGTGAATAGAATGGGGCAATGTAACACGTCCAGTGAGACCTTTTTGGGCATCGTTACAGAGGAAGGCTTTTCAGAAACCTGCAACGGCTTAGATCAGGTTGGAAGGGACTCACAGCTTGGGTGCCATCCTCTTCACACTTGATCCTGCACTCGCTGTTGAACTGGAAGCCATTGGTGCAGTGGTAGAGCCCGTAGAACTTGGAGGGTGGAGGTTCGCAGGTGACAGGTGTACAAGCTCCTTCTAGCCAAGTTCCATCTTGGCCACACTGGATCTTAAAGGCCCTCCTACAGTACATTGGGGGGGGGGGGAGAAGGTAAACAGGAGAAGCGGTTGATTTATTTAACACACAGCCTGAGTTCCGTAACATTTTCCCAAGCTGCCACCACGACAGACATTTGTGTCCCTGACACTTTAGGACCATGGTGGTGGATTTATGCTGTGTGGTCTCCTAATGAAAACAATGACTATTTCCAAAGGTCCAGCTGCTGAAGTTGCCCCCCCCCCCCCGAAAATCTTCACCCAGACCTTAAGGTCAGTGGCTATTTTTGATGTGGGTTTCTTTTTCTCCACTCGCCATCCCCACTGAGTCATAAAACGTAGAATACCAGTAAACCTCTTTTTCCCACCAAGGTTCAAAGGGGACTCCCCAGGTTGCATATCAAAGAGGGTATTTCCAAAAGGAGGTTCCCAGCACAGAGCTGGTTTGTGAATGCAATGGCTTATAGAGGCAGAATGAGAGGGGTGAGCTTTAATGGCTGGCATCTTCAATAAAGGAGCAGGTAACAAGAGGCTCCTGAGATAAACCATTAAATTGCATTCTCATGCAAAATTCCATGGAAGTCATCCTTGATGCTTTGCCCTTTTATGTGTGCGCAGGGGAGGGTAACGGCTTGAGGACTGTGCTATGGAATTAGAGGAAACTCTTTGCTCACTTGATCCCTGTTGTGCTCTCTTGCAACAGCTTATGCCTAGAACTCCGTCCCAGAACAGCTATGTGGCACTCCCTTTCTCCATTCCTTCATAGGCTTCATTCTCATAAGCAACTAATAGAGGAGCCAATTTGTTTCTGGCCTGTTCAAGACATCTGAAGAGTCCTGCTAGATCAGGCCAGAGGTTTATCTAGTCCAGCATCCTGTTCTCACAAGCGGTCAACCATATGCCTACAGGAAGCCCACAAACTGGACATGAACGCAATAGCATTCTCCAGATTCATGTGCCCCAGGCATTGGTATTCGGAGGTGATTTTATGCCAGTAATGATTTTGTAGAATCATAGAGCTGGAAGACACAATGAGGGTCATCTGGTCCAACCCCTCAATATGGGGCTCAAACTCAAAGTCCTTCCTTCCTTCCTTCTTTGCCAGATTTCCCACTTCAGACTTTAGTGGGGAGCATACACGGAATGTCCTCCATTGCCATGGAGCCCATTTTGTAAAACCCTCTGCTTCATGCAGAAAAAGTCAGGTCACTTCTACACTATACATTTAAAGCTTCTGCCACCTTGAACAGTTATGGCTCCCTGCCCCCTTCCCAAATAATCATGGGAACTGTAGTCTGCTAAGGGTACTGAGACTTATTAGGAAACCACTTACAGAGCTACAATTCCCAGCACCGTTTACAAACATTTTACCATGTGAGATAAGACTCAGCTGAGAGGTAGTGGCTAGGGATATATGGAACCCTTTGTCTCGTTTTTCCAATTCTAAATTCAGTTTGCCACATTTCTACAGCTATTTGCATTATATAAAACCAAAACCTTCATGGAAAATCTGTCAGCACAATGCAAATTTCTTCTCTTACACACTTTTTTGTATTTTTCTTTTACTACTCTACAGATTTTTGCAAGGAATTCTCCCCTGCAGTCCAGTTCATATGTTATTTTCACTAGTACAGTCATGTTTATGTACACTTTCCCCTAAAATATGCATTTTTGTAAATACTGTTTGACTGGAGAACTACATCACAAAATTAAGAGAACTGCAGAGTTTGAAGGATGGCTGTTCTCGTATTCTCCCCGGAAGTGCAAATTAGGTTTGCCTTTACATGCAAGCAGAATTAAATTTCTTCCCCATTCCTGGTCAAGAAACTTCATGGCCGATTAGAGATTTGAACCTGGGACTCCCAAGTCCTAGTCCAGCACTCTAACCAGTACACCAGACTGATTGTAAATAATCAGTAATGAAAAGAGGCACAGCAACCTTTTGCGGTACCCACTTACTTCCTTGCCTTCCGAGAGGATCCTGGGACATGGTAACCTGGCTTGCATTTATACTTGCAAAAGGAACCAACTTTGTGTTTCTCTTCACGACAGCGAGCAGTTTGGAGGTCGGCACTGGGGACTAAAGGAGGAGCTGGGCACATCAGTTCACAGAGCGCCTCAGGAAAGGACCAGAGCCCATCTTCCAAGCATGTCAAGTTGCTGTTGTTCCCTGGACAGAGACAGAAGTGAGAGTGAGTTGTGATGTGAAGAGTAATGCATGCCAAAGAATTTGGTGAGCTGAAGGCTGTGTTAACTAGGGGTGGTCTGACCCAGCATAAGGCAGACTCCTGTGTCCCTATGCTCTTTAGGTAAAGGACCATAGCTCAGTAGCAAAGTATTTGATCCCAGGTTCAGTCTCCGACAACTCCAGGTAAGACTGTGAGAAACTCCCTATATGAAACCCTGGAGAGCCATTGCTAGTCAGTGGAGATGATATTAACCTAGATGGACTAATGTTTTGGCTCAGAATAAAGCAGCTTCTTATTTTTAAAGAGTGTATAATTAAAGCAACATACATCTTCAAAACATAACCAAGCATCACATAAAACAGGGGAAGCGAGCTGGGTGTCTTCCCAATGTTCAGCATGGCTAACGGTCAGAGATGTGGAAAGTTGTAGTCCAACAATATCTGGAGGGCCACAGGGTCCCCAAACTTATATAAAAAAGAAAATGAGTTCTGTATTTTGGAGTGTACTACTGAAGTGATTAGACATGACTAGCTTAGGTTCATTAACTATAGTGAGTCTACTCTGGGTAAAACTTAGTTGGCTACAACCCGATAAAATTCAGAAATGGGGTAAAACAATGTGCATGTCAAGCTAGGCCAAAGCATGTTCCCCAATATACTAGCTTTCTTTGTGCAGGGATGATGGTGAGCATTTCATCATGCGACACCCCCCTCCCCCCTGCATACAATCTACAGTGGTAGAGCTCAGGCATAAGAAGCACACAGCATGGAAGGAGAAATGACTGCACAAGCCTATAGAATGTTTATATATACAAATCAGGTCACAGGTCTATCTATTGTCTATACTGACTGGTAGCAGCTCTCCAGGTGTTCAGGTAGGGATGTCTTTAGTCATGCCTTGAGATGTTGGGGAATGAACCCGGGACCCCCTCACAGAGCTATAATTCTATGTGTGGTTTAACTGTCAATCCTTCTTTCCAGAGGACTCTGAGAATTGTAGTTCTTTGAAGAGACACTGGATCGCCAAACAACCCTCAGCATTCCTGACAATCTAGTTCCTATGATTCTTTGAGGGAACCATGGCTGTTTAAAGTGGCATGATACTGCTTTAAATGCATAGTGCAGATGGGAGCCTGTTGCACGGGAGTCTGTTGTGCTGGATTTGTGAACAAGGTAAGTAAACCACAGTTTAGAATCTTGGACTTTGTGGGGTCCCTCAATACTTTTTTGTTTCTTTTAACAAATCTGAAGTTTTACATAATCTGTTAAAATAACTGAATAAGTAAAAGAAACAGGGAAACTCTAAGAAAGACAATATTGTTCTGATATGAAAAAATAAACTTAATGGCTACACAATTATTCGTTAATCTGTGTAGAAATAACTATAATATAGTTTACATATAAGCTAAGTAAGAAATCATGAGGCATTTTCATTTAAAGGAACTACTTTAAAAACCTCCAGAGACACAGAGTCCACCTTGGAAGGTGTAACTCCTTCATTTGAGCTTCTTAAACAGAG
Organism: Podarcis tiliguerta; assembly: GCF_965153285.1. NCBI lineage: Eukaryota > Metazoa > Chordata > Lepidosauria > Squamata > Lacertidae > Podarcis > Podarcis tiliguerta. The sequence continues at coordinate 7,404,514 of NC_139553.1, forward strand.
ACTGAATGGTCAACTTCAAGGGCTTCAGACGCAAAGCTTTTCCCCCCTTCAAAATCTCAAAATAGAGAACGGTTTTTCAGACATTTCAGCGATTTTCAACCAGACACATGGGCTTATTGCAAATAGGTGGGAAGGTTAATGCTATATTGCCTCTTAGACCTGACCCAGTTTAGGGGTTCCACATGTCTTAATCTAGTGGCAGGAGTCAATGAAGAAAAAGACAAGAATGAAGGAAAAGAAAGAAGCAGTGATGCTCAGATGCTCTTCTGATGCCTGGAAAAGGGGGGGGGGAGCAAGAGGGCTTCTGTATCTTTTCCCCTCCCAACAACCATGAGCCGTTGAGGTATTTTTGTACAGTTCTGAAAAGCTCCCTTCCTGGTCCAGCGGCTTTGTTTTTCTCCTGTCTGACTCACACAGCATGTCCGCAGTCCAGCGCAGATGATCTCATACTTGCTACGGCAGGGTGATGAACTGTGACATTAAAAAACAGTGGTTTGTGTGACATCAGTGGTCAAATTAAGGAGTGAGTCATCCCAGCTTCCCGACTGAAGGAGCTTGCTGGCTGAGCCCTATTAGTCATCGTTTTGTGATTTGGCGCCCAGAACTTCTTTTTCTCCTTCCCACCCCCCATTTCACTTTTGACAGCTACCGGTCCAAGTGTTGCCGTAATGCTCAAGTTGCAAGCAGGGTGGGTTTCAGGCTACTTCAGAATGCCGAAAGCAGCCTCTTCTTCGCCAGGCCAAGAGCCTGTGCTTAGACCAGGATCTGTTCTCAGAAGCCAACAGACATTTCTCAGCTTTCCAGCCACAGTCCAGAAAACTTGCACCTCAAACATCTGAGTTCAAATTTATTCCATGAATATGCAGGCTTGACCAATGTTGCTCTTTCCAGGCTTTGCTTGTGGACAATGCTTTCTCACATTCCATGCTGAGCTAAGCTGTTGGGTGGTTCCTCGCGTGGTGAAACGGGAAGGGGCCGCAGCCCAGTGGTAGAGCACCTGCTTTGCACGCAGAAGGAAACTGCAGGTAGAGCTGGGAGCATCTCCTGCCTGAAGTTCCTGGAGAGCCACTGTCAGTCACTGTATCCAATACTGTGCTAGATGACCCAATTGTCTGACTCTGTATATGGCAACTTCCTGTGATCCTATGTATCTATGTTGCCGTTTCATATAATGCTGAGATTATTTTTTTAAAAAAAATATTAAGTGGTTTAGAAATGCTTTTAAATAAAAATAAAGAAACATTCATTTACTTGCACATTTTAGAGTAGAATTGGGAATAGGTTTACAAAAGAACATACACAAAATTATAGCGGGCTGGAAATAAAACAGATCTACCTCCATTACATTTGTAGGCATTGGCTGATAGGAACTGGCTCTTGATAAGGGCTCAGCTGACTGAGTGCTTAGTCAGGTGGCAGAGATAGTACTGAAGCCTATGTGGTGCCCTTGTGGAGCAGAGCTCAATATGCAAAGTTTAAGGGTTGTCGGTGCGCACAGGTGTGCTTTACAACCAAGTGGTATATAAATTTTGGGAAAGAAAGGAAGGAAGGAAGGAAGGAAGGAAGGAAGGCAGAGATCAGGTATTGCTGGGACACAAGGCACTGGAGCCTGGGAGCAGTGCTAGAAGACAACACACACAACACGGTAGCCTACCCACACTTGCATGGAACCCTGAAGCATAAGGATCCATTTTACGGTTGTGTCCTTCCTGCTTACCCTTCAGCTGGGCAGGAGGCTTACAAGTGAAAGAACATCTCTTGCCAAAGGTGGTGCCCTCACTGCAGTTGAAGGTGGCTGGGTAGACATGATACTGGTCAGGGATCCCACAGTCCACAGGTTCACAGGCTACCTGCTTGCTCCACTTCCCATCCACACAGGTCATGGTGACACTGGGCTCCACCTGAAAAAGGAAGCATAGACTCACTAAGAGCTGAATGAGACACAGTGGGAGCCCCCAAAACCATTTATCGGCTTTGCCCCAATTGCTTGTAAATTGAGTTTGAGCCACTTGCCCTTTTTTGGGGGGGGGGCAATTATTGATTTTCCATAATTTTTAACAAATTACCAGATTGGTACAAAATAGTACAAATTTAATACAAATTTAAAAGCTGACTCCCCATCTCCCCAGATGTTTCTTCTCTCTTTTTCTCCATGCATTGCTGCTCCTAGTACAACAACTTTTCCAACTTTATGTCAAAATTCATTCATCCCTTCTCCCTGCACGTCACCTGAACAAGTACCAATTTCTGCTTTGACTATTATACATTATACATTATTATACATTATAACAGGTCAGCATGCAACCTTCACCATGTCCAAGTTCCCTTTCCTATAGGTGATTTTTTTAAAAATTATGTCATGGAGTGGAAGAGCAGTACTATTGGAACACACAATGCAAGCTTCCCACCATCAGGCTGAAGGATGGAAACAGATGCTACATGATAGGCAAGAGCCAATGTAGTCTGGTGGTTAAAGTGTTGGATGATAATAATAATAATAATAATAATAATAATAATAATAATAATAATAATAATAATAATAATTTATTATTTATACCCCTCCCATCTGGCTGAGTTTCCCCAGCCACTCTGGGCGGCTCCCAATCAAGTCTTAAAAACAGTACAGCATTAAATATTAAAAACTTCCCTAAACAGGGCTGCCTTCAGATGTCTTTTAAAGATAGGATAGCTGCTTATTTCCTTCACATCTGAAGGGTGTTCCACAGGGTGGGCGCCACTACCGAGAAGGCCCTCTGTCTGATTCCCTGTAACCTCACTTCTCGCAATGAGGGAACCACCAGAAGGCCCTCGGCGTTGGATCTCAGAGTCTGGGCTGAACGATGGGGGTGGAGACGCTCCTTCAGGTATACTAGGACCTGAGACACCAATTCCCCATCTAACCCAGCATCCTATTCTCCCAGTGGCCAAACCAGATGCCTCAATGGGAAACTTGCATGCAGAATCTGAGCATAAGAGCACTTTCCCCTCCTGTGGTTTCCAGCAACAGGTATTCAGATGTACTGCTGTCTCCAGTTGTGGAGGCACGGCAGAGATACCGTGGCTAGTAGCTTCCAATAGATCTTCTTCTCCATGAATTTGTCTTATCCTCTTCTACTGCCATCTAGGTCTAATGCAGTAGTAAGTTCCAGAGTTTAAACGAGCTGTGCAAAGAAGTACTTTCTGTTCTCTGTCCTGAATCTTCCAATATTTAGCTTCATTGGATGCCTATGAGTTCTAGTGTTAAGGGAGACGAACTTTTCTCTATCCACTTTCTCCATGCGTAAGCTTATAAACCGCTATCTTGTCACCTCTTGTTCACTTTTTCTCTAAACTAAAAATGCTGCAACCTTTATTCATAGGAGAGTCACTCCATCCCCTTTATCATTTTGCTCACCCTTTTCCAAAGCTTCTACAACCTTACAATATTCTTTCTGAGATTAGGTGACCAAAACTGTACACAGTATTCCAAATGTGGTTGTGCCATATATTTTTATAACGGCAATACATCAACAGGTTTATTTTCAATTCCTTCCCTAATGATCCCTATCGTGGAGTTTGCCTTCTTCACAGCTGCCACACCCTGAGTTAGAATATTCATTTAGCTAACTACTATGACCCCAAGTTCTCATTCCTGCTCAGACACTGCCAATTCAGACCCCATGAGTGTGTATGTGAAATTAACTTTTTAAAATTTGCCCTGACATGCATCACTTTACACTTGTTTACACTGAATTGCAATTCTCATTTTATTGGCCATTCACTCAGTTTGGAGAGATACTTTTGGAGCTTTTCACAATCTTTTTGTTATAGTGACCCTAAAAATCTAGTATTGTCAGCAAACTTGGCCATATCATTGCTCACTCCTAACTCTAGCTCATTTATGAACAAGTTTAAACACACAGATCCCTTGGGGACTCTGCTTTCTATATCTTCCCATTTATATAACTATCAGTTTAGTCCTGTTCTTCACTTCGTGCAACTTAACAAATTCCTGGTCAAACCTTTTTCTCTCACTAAGCATTTTGAAAGTCCAGGTTACTATGTCATCTGGTTGGCCTCTATCTATATGCTTATTGACACTCTCAAAGAGTTTTAATAGGTTTGTGAGACAGAAATTTTCCTTGCAGAAGCCATGCTGCCTCTGCTTCACTTGGGCTTGTTCTTCTATACGCTTGGTTATTTTATTTTTAACAATACTTTCCACCATTTTTCCTGGGACAGACATTAAGTTAACTGGCCTGTAATTTCCAAGATTCCCCCTGGATCTCTCTCTTTTTTAAAATGGTGCCACATTGGCTACTTCCCAGTCCTTAGATATGGAGGCTGATCTGAGAGACAAGCTACATACCTTTTTGTTAGACGATTAGTGATTTCACATTTGTGTTCTTTGAGAACTCCCAGCTGGATATCATCCAACCCAGCAATTTGTCAGTTTTTATTTTTGCTATTAGGCTTCAATATTCATCTCTTGTCACAGCTACCTGCCTCAGGTATGGCAGGGAGAGATCCCTGCCCGAAATCCCAGAGACCGATTGCAAGTCAACAAAGACAATACTGAACTAGATGGACGAATGGTCTGACTCTGAATAAGGCAGCTTACTAGTTCCTATATCAGGGGTCAGAAAACTTTTTCAGCAGGAGGCTGGTCCACTGTCCCTCAGACCTTGTGGGGGGCCAGACTATATTTTAAAAAAGAAAAAAAAGAACGAATTCCTATTCCCCACAAATAACCCAGAGATGCATTTTAAATAAAAGGACACATTCTACTCATGTAAAAACACACTGATTCCTGGACCGTCCGTGGCCCGGATTGAGAAGGCGATTGGGCCGGATTCAGCCCCCAGGCCTTAGTTTCCTCTCCATGTCCTATATGAACAATCTGAGCCAAACAGAACATACGTGGAATGGTTAAATGGCAACAACTACCACACAGCAGACTGGGACACTGTGAAACTATGTGTGCCCCCCCCAGCAAGGGGGGGGGGGGAGAAGAGAGATCTGATTCAAGTCTGGCAATGTCGGGAGTCTGGTTCTGCCAAGCATTGATGTGTGCTTATGAAAGCATGGGGAATTTTTCCAGCATACATCAAAGGGAAGCTGAGTCCCCATTTGCCAAGGCACCCTAATAGTTTCAGCAGCTTGGGACCTATCTGCTTTTGATATATGGCTGCTTTTGGATGGGAAAAGCAGCCTTACAGCACACCTCCTGTCTAAGGAAGACAGGCAGTTCCCCCAAATGGACACTTTCCCCTGCAAAGTTTTCCAAGCCAGTAAACTGATGCAAAACAAGGAATGCCTCCTATAAACTGGACTAAGGAATTGGTGCAGTTTGGAATCTTTGAAGACCTCAAGTTTAGTTTATGTGGTCTACAGACTATAAATGTCATATACAGTATAGGATGATCAGGAGTGAAAAGACAACAATCCACAAGTCTACGCCTCTCTTTCAAAGTTGTCTAATTTTCTTCTAAAGCCCTCTCAGCCAGTGGCTATGTTACCGGATCTTGTGACAGCACTTTTTTTAAAAAAGGAAATGCTAACTTAATAATAAAAGATGCAAAGGCTGCAATCCTATGCCAGCTTACCTGGGAGTAAGCCCCATTGAATTCAGTGGAGCTGAATTTATTTACAGTGGTACCTCGGGTTAAGAACTTAATTCATTCTGGAGGTCTGTTCTTAACCTGAAGCTGTTCTTAACCTGAAGCACCACTTTAGCTAATGGGGCCTCCCGCTGCTGCCGCACCGCTGAAGCACGATTTCTGTTCTCATCCTGAAGCAAAGTTCTTAACCCAAGGTACTATTTCTGGGTTAGCGGAGTCTGTAACCCAAAGCGTCTGTAGCCTGAAGTGTTTGTAACCCGAGGTACCACTGTATTTATTTTGAAGCATTTGTAAAAATAAATAAATGTAAAAGCACAAACGGTTTGTGCTTTTACATTCCTTACATTTACATTTAGATAAAAGAAGAAAATCAAGAAAAAATCACAAGCCTACTTTAAAACATACAAAAGTTAAAATCCTAAAATGGATTAAAATTACCTCTGTTCTGTAAGCATCTGGATAGGCTTGCCTAAACAAGACTGTTTTTAGCAAGCACTGAAAAGAGTACAGTGAAGGCACTGCTTGATCTCAATAGACAGGGAGTTTAAAAGTGCAGGTGTTATTGATGAGCTTTCAGAGTTATACACCCTTCCAGACATACCTTCTGCAGTGCTATAGTTTGTGAATTCTTCATGCATTTTTTAAAAGTCCTCACAAAAATTTGTCAAAATTTTAGTGCAAACGTATCCCAATGTGCAAATTTTTGCAAGTTCTTCCCCCTAATACATTACTTCATGCTATTGCCACAAACACAAAGCATTTTAATGCAAACCTTCCCCTAACATACATATCTTTATTAATTTTGGGGGGTAAACATTTGGTTTGAGAGCTGCCTTGCCCCATGTAGAGAAGAGTGAATTCAGAAACTGGCTGGATTTTGGGAATAGCGGTTTAGGGAGTTTCATATAGAAATGGAACTGAATTTCTCCCCATAACTAGGCTGTTATCCAGTGGAATATCCTCTGTTATCGTTAACAAATAATATGGTAACAGTAATGCATACCCTACAGAACACACACAAACCCTTTGTAGTGCTGCTGGTTTGCAAAATCCATCCACTGCCCCTTTCAACTAGACCCTATACAGTCCCTTTCCCCCAAAGAACTGGCTGCTGCATTCTGAAAGAGGAGCCTCAAATTGAACCCACATGAGGCTGGCCTTTTCTCTCTCCCTCTCAGCTCCCGCATGATTGATTAATTTTTTACAGAGCATTAAGGAGCTGTCAAGTTTTAAGCAGCACCTCCTGACCACAGAGGCAGCAGAGGAGGAGAGGCTGCGATGACACCAAGTCACCAACTGAGAGAGGAGAGTGGCAGCTTGTTACTAAACAGGGGTGGGGGTTGCAGAGGCAAGAGGTGGGAAACAGCAAGGAAGTTCAACCATCAAACAAAATACACAGGCAAAGAAGCACATGCAGTATTAGACTGCTATTATTGCAGGGGGGAATTTTAGTCAGTGGCAAAGCTCTTATCAGTACACAAAAATGAATTCCAAATCCTTGATAGACAATGTGCGCGCGTGTGCATGTGCTTGTGAAATTGCAGCGTATGTGTGTGCAAGCAAAATCGCTTGTGATGCTGAGAGCTGCATGCAAAGACCCTCTCAGAATTCTGCACCTGATTTGCAGGCAGGCAAATGGAAGAACCACAGCTTACTGGTAGAGTGTTTGCTTTGCATGAGGTGAGTCCCAGGTCAGATCCCCGGCATCGCAAGGCATGGCTGGAAATATTCCCTGTCTGCACTCACTGTAGACAATACTGAGCTAGGTGGACCAATGTTCTGACTCAGGCAGTTTCCTAGGTGTTCCGAACTCAGGATCCCAGCCATTATATTGGAGAAGGGCTGTTGCTCAGTGGTAAAATGCAGAACCTTCACATGCAGAAGGTTCCAGGTTCAATCCACAGCACATCCAAGTAAGGTGGGGAGAGACCTATGTATGGAAACCCTGCAGAATCACTTCCCATCAATGTAGACAATACTGAGCTGGATGGACCCACGATCTGGCTCTGCATAAGGCAGCCCCCTATGTTCCAAACTGAACCTTTCACCAACCTCCTCCAAGTGTGTGGAAGAAATTTTTCCAGAATATAGAGGCCTCATCCACATAATGCAGTTAAAGCTCTATGATATAGTGGCACCTCGGATTACAGATGCTTCGGGTTACAAACTCCGCCACCCAGTAAGTGGTTGCTCCGGGTTAAGGACTTTGCCCCAGGATAAGAACGGAAATTGTGCACCAGCGGCACAGTGGCAGCAGGAGGCCTCATTAGCGAAAGCACGTCTCAGGTTAAGAACTGTTTCAGTTTAAGAACAGACCTCTGGAACAAATTAAGTTCTTAACCCGAGGTACCACTGTACAACTGTTACAGTCATGGTTTCCGCAAAGCATCCTAGAAACTGTGGCTTATTAAGGTTACTAACTGTTGTGAGGAGACCTCCCCTCACAGAGCTACAGTTCCTAGAGAATATGTACTGATTACTAAACCTCATTCTTTCTTTCTTCCCTTATCTCTTTCTTTCTGCCCCCTTCTCTCCCCTTGTTCCCTCCCCCCCTTGCCATTTGAATGAAATTAGGCTGAGGGACACATGAATTTCAGCCAAGGGCCACAGGTTGCCCACCCCACCGTAGATCCTGGAGCAGGGAGATATTTTTCTATGCGTATTAAAAGGTAAGAAATCACCTATTAGGACCAGCTATTTCTCTACGTTTATTCAATGAAAAGAAAAGGAAGTAGTACCATATGTGGAAAGGACAAGTGCAATTAATATTTCCTCAATATTTCCTTAGTTCAAATCAAAAGTCCATTACCGCTGGTTTGGCTTACTAGTTGGCCACTATCTGTAGACACCACCAAAGCCCTCTCTCCTATGTCCCCTAGCACATTATGAGGGCTAGCGAAATAAGCAAGGTCACCTCTCATTTCTGCATGGCATGGAGATGGCAAGAGACAGCAGGAGTTTCTCTCTAACATTGCTGCTTCTGGATATGAGACCTTCAGGCTAGGGCCTGAGTGTCCTGTTCACCAAAGTTTTGGGGTGCATTCGCCTCTGGTGAGCTGGCAAGTGGATTTGTAGATGCTGGCCTAGGTTAATGTCTGCATTGTGAAGAACTTAAGCAAAGCCCTCCTAGACCAGGCTAAAAGCCCGGTCAGTCCAGCATCCTTTTTCTCACAGTGGCTAGCCAGATGTCTACAGGAAGCCAGCAAGGAGAACCAGAGCATAACAGCACTCTGCCCACCTGTGATTCCCAGCAACTGGTATTCAGAGACTTGCTGGAGTCTACAACTCAATGGTAGATTACATAATCTGCATGCAGGAGGCCCCAGTTTCAATCTCCCTGTCATCTCCACTCAAAAGTGATGGGAAAGACCTCTGTGTGAAACCTTGGAAAGCCACAATCAGTCAGCATTGGGACAGTTCTCAGCTAGATGGGCCAACGGGCAGATTCCCTACATGCATCCAAGCCCCAAAACCTCAGTGGAGAGAGACTGCTGTGTGTGTGTGAATTAACTAAGTACCCATTTGCCTTGCAAGCAGGGCTCCTTGATCAAAACCAGGCACACTAACTGGCTCTAATCTCCTGCCGCCGCCAACCCCCCCCCCCCCACCCCACAGAGGGCTCCCTGCCACAAAAACGATATGGATGGTGATTTGTTTGGTTTGCAGATTCTTGCACTTCTTGACGATAAGGGCCCATTTCCCAAGCATTTCCTTGTTCAGTAAGTCAGGCTCATTTGAGAATTTGTTTTCCGTACTGCAAGAAGTGATCAGCTTTAGGGAGGTTCTGGTACTGGTGCCAGTTAGTATGAAGGAAGTGGGGGTGGGAATGAGGCCCCAGTCTGCAGTGTCCTCTGTTGGGTCTGCAATTAAATCAAAAAGGGGTTGACTCATCCTGGACTCCCCTTCCCCCACACGCACCTCAAGTATCTCCCCTTGGTAGCATTATGAAGGGTCTTAGTGTTTTCACAAAATGATGCTATATAAACCTCTAGGCGTAGCCCACCCACTTGCAAATTTGTCCTCAATTAACACTCTCAATGAATGCTCTCCACAGCACGGCCCTTGAATGTGCAGAAAGTTGTGAAACTGCTTTATGCATGTGTGTGCTAAACCTTGGATTTCTCTTCTTCGCATAGAGCCAGTGGAAAGAGAAGTAAACAAGCAATTGGTGGGGCGGGGTGATACTGTGTGTGTGTGTGTGTGTGTGGAGGGTGGGGAATAGTAGCTGCCAGCTCCCTCCTGGAAGAGACAAGGAGGAAGTCAGTTGGTGCTGAGGCCACGTTAGGGTAAGATCTGTCACAATGAAGGCCCAGATAGGGGACTCAGTCTAGGTGGATAGCAAAAGGAACATAGGAAGCTGGCTTATCCTGAGACAGACTATTGGTCCATCTAGCAGAGTACTGCCTACACTGACTGGCAGAGGCTCTCCATGATTTCAAGCAGGGGACATTCTCAACGCTACCTGGAGATGCCAGAAATCTGGGACCCTCTGCATGCAAAGCAGATGCTTTGCTACAGAGCTATGGTGGGCTTTCTCTTCATAGCTATAGGGTTGTATCCCATGCTAGTTCTACTCACAATAAAGTAAAGGTAAAGGTGCCCCTGACCGACTGGGGTTGCGTGCTCATCTTGCTTAAGAGGCCGGGAGCCAGCGCTGTCCGAAGACACTTCCGGGTCATGTGGCCAGCGTGACGAAGCTGCTCTGGCAAGCCAGTACCAGCGCAGCGCACGGAAACGCCGTTTACCTTCCCGCTATAAAGCGGTACCTATTTATCTACTTGCACTTAGGGGTGTTTTTGAACTGCTAGGTGGGCAGGAGCTGGGACCGAACGACGGGAACTCACCCCGCCGCGGGGATTCGAACTGCCGCCCATATGATCAGCAAGTCCTAGGCACTGAGGTTTTACCCACAGCACTACCCGCATCCTTCTACTCACAGTAGTCCCATTGAAAACAGTTTCCATGCCTTACTTAGATCCATTAATTTCACTGAGCCTTCTTTGAGTAGAACTGTCACCGGATACAACACATACAGTCTGAAATGGGTCTAGTGGTTGTGCAGTTCAATTCCTGCAGGCACTCTAAGACAACCATTCTGTGTATCACCTCCCAGACCCAACCCACAAGGACCCCTATTTACCAGGAATGGTACCTATTTCAGTGGTGCCATTAAGACAGGGCTTTGAAGGACAGAAGTCTGGAGAGGAGGCAGGGAAGGAAAGCCCCCCCCCCCATCAAACTGAGACAACATAGTACAGCTTCATAGAGTGGTATATTAAGAACAAATCAATGCAGACATTTTCAACTGGAAGCCACATTTCACTTAACTAAAGTACTCCAACTCTATATTTCATTGATCCCATATACATCCCTATCACAAGGAGAAATGGGACTTATTAATTTCATGAGACTTATTAATATAACTCAAACAAGGGGCAACAGAATGCAACAAAGTGATCATGCCTTAACCTAATGTTGTAATAATAATAATAATAATAATAATAATAATAATAATAATAATTTTATTATTTATACCCCACCCATCTAGTTGGGTTTCCCCAGCCACTCTGGGCAGTTCCCAACAGAATATTAAAAACACAATAAAACATCAAACAGTAAAAACTTCCCTAAACAGAGTTGCCTTCAGATGTCTTCTAAAAGTCAGATAGTTGTTTATTTCCTTGACATCTGATTGGAGGGCGTTCCACAGGGAGGGCACCACTACCAAGGAGGCCCTTTGCCTGGTTCCCTGTAACCTCACTTCTTGCAATGAGGGAACTGCCAGAAGGCCCTCGGAGCTGGACCTTGGCGTCTGGGCTGAACGATGGGTGTGGAGATGCTCCTTCAGGACCAAGGCCATTTAGGGCTTTAAAGGTCAGCACTGACACTTTGAATTGTGCTTGGAAATGTACTGGGAGCCAGTATAGGTCTTTCTGGACCGGTGTTATATGGTCTTGATGGCCACTCCCAGTCACCAGTCTAGCGGCCACATTCTGAATTAGTTGCAGTTTCTGAGTCACCTTCAAAGGTAGCCCCACATAGAGTGCATTGCAGTACTCCAAGTGAGAGATAACCAGAACATGCACCACTCTGGCGATACAGTCTGCAGGCAGGCAGGGTCTCAGCCTGCATACCAGATGGAGCTGGTAGACAGCTGCCCGGGACACACAATTGACCTTATTTGGGTGTGAGTGTGTGTAGATACAACATTCATTGTTCCACCAACTTCACCTACCTGGCTTCACCTACCACTGGCATATGGCCCAGAAGGGAATGTGGCCATCAGGATTAAAGAAGTCCCCAGCCCCCGCTACAACCCATTGCACTGCCTACTATTATATTATGAGATCCTGTATCTCTTTAAATGATGGTGAAACCATTACCCCCCACCCACCCAAACCAGACAGCTATTCGCTCACCCTGGCAGATTGTGAACTGCAGCAACAAACCTGATTCTTTGCAAGGTCGTCATCTCTCTGTATTTGAAGGATGTAGCCTGTCTTGCAGGTGACATTGCACTGGGCACCATTAAAACGCCCCACACTGGAGAAGGTCAGCACAGCATTCTCAATCTCCAGTTCTTGGCAATCAGTGGCTTTGCAGGAGTAGTGGACACAACTGTTGGGGGAGAATAGGAATATATATGCTTCTTGGTGGTTTACAAAAACAAAACCAACAACAATGTGCACAATTAAAATACACAAGAAAGCAATAAAACACCTGTAATCAAAATGCTCAATAAAACAAGTTTGTCTAGGTTGCATTCACACAGCACTTTATTCCATTTTCCCAGCTGTAAATTTCTGCATTATATTTGAGCTTTCACACAACATAAAAGACATTTCTGGAAAGCGAGCAGAATATAGTGGAAGTTTTGTGCTCGTTTCCATGTTAATCGGTTCCAAAAATAATCCATTTGCAACCCCATAAACCCAGAAAATTGCAGGAGTAAAGTGACAAAATTTGAGGTAGTATGCAAGCTTACAGCTACTTCCTGCTGTTTTCATGGAGGAACCATGGGGGAACCAAAGCAGGTATGTGCGGAATGGGAGGATGGGGGGCAAGGATCCTGTCCAATGACATTCCTACTGGTGGGAATTAAATTTATCGTGACACACCAGCATATGGGTCAAAAAGCCACAGTTGCTTAACACAACAGGTACTACAGCATGAAAGGAACATTAGAAAACAGAACATAAGCACTAGGAAAACCAACACAACACTCCCCGCATCTAACTGCATCCCAAAACAGTGCTAAGTTCAAAACAGTGAAAATAGTAATTAAAACAGGAGGTTGTAGCTTATCCTTTAAAACCGCTCAGCGGTTTCAGTGCCCCTGCAATGTCCAAGCCCATCATTTTAGCCACAGAGTCCCATGCAATTGCTCCCCCCCTTAAATTATCCTTACAACATGCAAAATTCTTCCCTCGCCAAACCTTTCAAGGACTATGTTTCAGCAAGATTCAGCAGGACTCGGCTGAATTATACCTAAGCTCCTAATTGCCAAAAAACCCCACCCCCATTATTCCATTTGGAAGATTGAAAAGGCGAGAGAGGAATGCAAGGAGATCAATACCATGAGATGAAACTGGGGAGGGAAGCATTACGGAAGGAGTGCTAATGATTGCTGACTTTAGCATGGAAGACACTGCATTGGTATTCTATAGCATCCAACAGCCTGCGGAAGGATCAACCACCCTGCTCTCATTTACCTTCACAGCAAGCCCTTGGATTGAAAGGGAGCACTTTGCCCAAGGCCTGCCTAGTTGCCTTTTTACCTTTATGAGCTAGTTGCAGTGAGGGTTGGTGCCCATTGGGAGAGACATGGTGGAAGGCAGGTAGACCAATAATAGGTGGAGGCAGAACGAATGACAGGCAGAGCCACTGGGGGCTGGCAGGAGGCATACTGGAGTTGGTGGGGCAATGCCCCATTTGTCCCATGGACCAGCCTCCACTGACCACTTGCAGCACAGGGCTTTAAGCTGATTTTTGCCATGATTCATGGCGCAGTTGTGACAATGTCACAGTGTATCTGATAAAGCTGGGCTTCCCAGAGTGGTCAGTACTGGCCCTCCCCCAGATAAAAAAGTGGCTAGGGGTGGAAAAGAAGTGTGCAAGGCATACTGTGAATAATTTAATTAGGAACTAGGTGCCTCAGAAATGCCAATGGGCATGTGCAGAGTTCAACTCCCTTTCCAATGATGCTACTCGGTATTTAACAGGGTGGCGCTGTGGGTAAAACCTCAGCGCCTATGATCTGCCGATCGTATGGTCGGCGGTTCGAATCCCCGCGGCGGGGTGAGCTCCTGTCTTTCGGTCCCAGCTCCGCCCACCTAGCAGTTCGAAAGTACCCTTAAGTGCAAGTAGATAAATAGGTACTGCTTTCTAGCGGGAAGGTAAACGGCATTTCCGTGTGCTGTGCTGGTGCCGGCTCACCAGAGCAGCTTCGTCACGCTGGCCATGTGACCCGGAAGTGTCTCCGGACAGCGCTGGCCCCCGGCCTCTTAAGTGAGATGGGCGCACAACCCTAGAGTCGGACACGACTGGCCTGTACGGGCAGGGGTACCTTTACCTTTACCTTTTATTTCCCCTAACATTGTTCGATTCCTAGTCATGGAGATTGGTCATTAATAAATGTTGACTATATATCAATATATTTCAACTGTATTTTATTTATAGTCATAAGAATTTGGGTTGGGGTCACTGACAACATTATAAGCTCATCAAGAGATCAAGGGATGAACTCAGAAGTTTGGGAAATGCTGTGAAATCAGCATGGGTTCAAACTTCTGTCATGCATTTCACTATCACCTCAACCCCAAGAGAAACAAAATGTGTACAAAAACCTGTATATTGGGGGGGGGGGACAGCACACACAAATTAAGTGAAAATGATGTGCAGAAATGCTCTATATTAACATACAGAAATTTCTTGCAAAAATGGGCAGAACTATGCATAGTAAGAGAAACACATGGTTTTTTTTTGGTGCGTTTTGTGTAAAACATAAAACATGTATACACACTTTGATGCATTTTGTTAAGAAGAAGAAGAATTTGCAAGATGATGGGTAAATGGGCTGCACTGAATTTATAATTGGAAAAATGAGAAAATGAAAATAACAAAAATTGACAAGACGGGTTGGGTCACAGGATGCGCAAAAGGCACAAGATTTTGGAAGTGTATTGATAAACACTAAGAGGCTGCTGTTTTGCGGCTAGTGATTGAATTCGAGAAGCTGAGAGGCTCTTTTGAGGTGACAGGTATCCCCTTCATATGTGGCACAAAATCAATCACAGGAACCAAATCTACTCTTACAGGGAGTGCTTTACATCCATGTGCAGGCCCTCCCACCATCACCTGCACAGATGTAACTTGAAGAGTGTGATAACACAGTCCACCTTGCAGAAGCCAGCTCTTGGCTGGCCTGGCAAGGTGGATGGCAATAAAACAAGGTTTAGTGGAACCAAGAAAAGCAAGTGTACTTTCTTCCAACTGCAAGGTATGCAGAGCAGTGACCTAATTACACAGCAAGGAACACACAAGCTACCTGTCTGTAGGGATACAGTAGAAAACTCAGAGCAAAAGAAAAGCAAAAGTAAGTGGGGAAGGGGGAGGACGGGGAAGAATGAGAACAGAGAGCAAGTCACCCTTTACCTTAAAAAAATAAATAAATTGTAAGTGTCTTTGCTTTGGGGAGAATGGGACTCTTGGACCCTTCACCTAGAATGTTGACTGAGCTTTCAGCACGCACACCTTTAGGAGCCCAGTGTGGCATTGGCAAATTTCAAAAGTGTCTCCACATGGGATTTCACTAAGATAAGGTGTGATGATATCCACCAACTTGGATGGATCTAACAAGGAAGTGAACAATTATACAGATGATAAAGTGTACTAGTTATGATAGCTATGCATTTCCTCTATTCAGAGCTTTTATTCAGCGGAAACTCACCAGAACTCAGTTCCAGCACCTCTAAGGTGGGTACCATTGCCATTATAAGAGAACAAGCGAGGCATTCATGGTGAGTTCCGGCAGGGGTTTGAACCTGGGACATTCCACTTGCAAGGCGGATGCTGTCCCACTGAGCCATGACACTTTCCCTTAGGAATTTGGGTGTCTATGGAGGGGACAAAATGTGGGGCAAGACAAGCCTTTGGTTTGATCTAGCAGGTTCTTCTTCCTCTAGTTTTAACCACCTATTTCAATAGGTCTACTTGGGGTAGACCTATTTACTCCTTTTATTAGATCAAGAAGACCAAGATAGTTGCACCCATAGCAATAAAATAAAATAAAATAAAATAAAAATCAATGCAGACAACATGCTCTGACCTAGATACAAGGCTTCTGATCACTGTGTTGAAATGAGATGAGTAAGCTCAGAAGCCCAGTGAACAGCCGGATCAAGTTTCAAATGAGAGGTCCAGTTTATGGACGTCTGCCCAAGTCCCAAGGCAGGAGGAGACAGACAGAGAAAGACCCATTGCTGCAGAGCAATGTCTGAAAGCACTGGCGAAGGGATGGTGGGTGGTAGTGGCAGAATCGCATGTTCAGTTTGCTTCTCCGCCTTCCCTTTAAGCTCTTATGAGCTTAAAATGTTGGAGCGGAAATTCTTATCACGGCATTCAAGCATACACTTTGTGATGAATCAGTGTCAATGCGGTAAAAGGTGGGAGGCAACTGAAGGGTTTTCATTCGTAGGGCAAAAAATCAAGGCCACACTTCTACAAAATTCTGAAGCCATTTTTTTGCAGAAGGGGTGTGTGTGTTTTTCAAAAGGGTACAGAATTCTTCTTTAAATAATAATGATGATGCCTTATTCTTGTAACAACCAGTGCTTTGATGGAACTATCTCTTTGAATCTCTGCAAGAGGACACCTTTCTTACGGTTTGGCAAATCGATGCAATCGCTCGAGAAAAAAGATTAAATAAGAGATGATAACTGACTTAAAAATAATAATTCCAATCCACATCTGAAAACTAAAAAAAATTGGATTTTATTGTTTTTTATGCTTTTGAACATCACCTATATACGTCAATAAGCACTGTACAAAATATACACAAAATTGCCTTTGGCAAAAGCATGAAAGAGGGTATTTTAATTTTTAAGGCTGTTATGATAGGTACCTTTGGTCAGTGCTTTTTTCCTAGAAAAATAGGTGCCAGTACTCACCATGAAGTTGTCACAGTAAGTAACAGCAAAGTACAGTAAAGCCTCTACAAAGTTAAAGTACGAATAAATGTACATATCAATGAAAATGGCATAGAAAGATGCATCATATTGAAGGAAATTGCTGTGCAAAAATGTATACATTAGGCAAACAAAAATCTGCATATTTAGATAAATTTGCACTAAAATACTGCCGAATTTCCACTGGACTTTTTAAAATATAAAAGAAAAGAAAACGGCAAACTGGTGTGGAAATATCAACAAAGATCTCATTAAATTAAATTGACTTCTCCACATTTTCCCACCAGTTTGCAATTTATTTATATTTTAAAAACAATAATTCATTGTGAAAAATCCATCAGCATAATAGTGCAATTTTCTCATAATATACACTTTTTTTGTATAATTTTTCCTCAATATGCACATTGCTGCAAAAACGATTTCCCTTAATATAACACAATTTTTGTATATTATTCTCACTAACATGTCCATTTTCAGGAACACTGTCTTAGTATGTGTACATTTGCACACTTCACTTGGCTGAAAGATACATTGCAAAATTCAGAGAAGTGTGAATTTCGAAGGATAGCCCTGTTTCAGTTTCCATTGTGTTTCAAAAAGCATGTGTTTAGCAGATTCACTTTAACTGAAACTGAATCAAACAGATCACCCACCCCTAGTCCAAAGTCAAAAATGAGTGCAATAATTAATTTTACATTTGTACAATAGAGTAGTTTCTTAGCACCCTGCTCCCCCCATCCTCCATCTACGCAACCAATAGGCATTAAAATAGTGGCCATCCAGGCCAAAAGAAAAAAGGAAAGTAAACCCTGGTGTGAGGCGTGTGGTCTGCAGAGAGGGAGGAGTGGCCTGGAGAAGGTCCCAAGGGCCAGATAGAGAGAGGCCTGAAGAGTTGCATTTGGGCTGGAGGCTCCCTGTCTCTGCTCAGGATGTTGCTGC
Source organism: Podarcis tiliguerta (assembly GCF_965153285.1). Classification (NCBI taxonomy): domain Eukaryota; kingdom Metazoa; phylum Chordata; class Lepidosauria; order Squamata; family Lacertidae; genus Podarcis; species Podarcis tiliguerta. Next base: position 7,422,239 of record NC_139553.1, read on the forward strand.
CCTACAACTCTCATGGCCTTGCTGAGTGAGACTGATGGAAGGTGTGGCACAGCAACACCCAGAGGGCCCCAGAGGTCCCAACACCTATGGTATATGGGAAGAACATTGGGGAGAAGAGAGGCCCTTCACTTACTCGCTGATTCCAAGCCACAAAGAGCTTTAAATGTCAGATTAGGTGCTGTGTATAAAAACATACTGTGTTTATACCATACCCTACAACATTTCTCCAATTAAAATGGGGGTGTCAACAACAACAACAACACTCACCCATATGACTGGGTTGCCCCAGCAAAAACTCCCCATACAGGGCTGCCTTCAGATGTCTTCCAAAGGTTTATAGTTAGTTACTTATCTCCTTGGTTCAGGGGTCGCATAGCTCCATACCCTCCAACATTCCTCTGATGAGAACAGGGACATCATAAGGAAAAGCGGGATATTCCGAGATCAAATAAAAAACCAGGACAGCTTCTGTGAATTCAGGACTGTCCCTGGAAAATAGGAATTCTTGGAGGGTCTGTTATGCCCAAGCCCACCCAGTGAGCTATATAGATAAATGTAGATTTCAAACTCAGGTCTCCACTGATCCTACACACACACACAAACACACACACACTGCTGTGAAAATAAATTGGAAGTGAAAAGAATTATGTACAGCTACTGGAAGTGGGGTGCAAGATTGTGTTAGAATGGATCAAGGTCTTTCTTTCTTTCTTTCTTTCTTTCTTTCTTTCTTTCTTTCTTTCTTTCATGCAGAGAGAGCCTGCCCTCTTTGAGTTGCGACTTCTATTCCAGGATTTTCCTAGCATAGATTGAAGCTGGACCATGAAAGCCGAGGAGAGACAAAGGAGGTGGAAATAATCTACTGACATTTTCCCATGTGGGTTAAATGCCCCGTCTGCTCCCATTCACTGGGAAACTCCATGGATTCTGCTGGCAATGCCAAAGGTCAGGCACAGCTTTTCTCCTCCTGCTTCTTATTATCCCCTTGATCAGGCCTACAGAGGCTGGAAGTCTATGGGTGGTAAAGACACGGGAGGGTGAGAGAGGCGGGGTGGGGAGAGAAGAAAGGACTCACCTCTGCTCAGCCGGGCTATAGGTCTGTCCGCTTTGGCAACTGCTGACGGTGATGGGGTCAAAGTTTTGGAAGGAGCGCAAGGCCACCCCAGAGATGGCCACGAACGGAGAGCTGAAGGTGATCAGGATGGCCTGGGTATGGTAGAAATGTTGGCTAAGGTCATGAATGACAGGGATAATCAAAGGGTTTTTCCTGCAGCTCAAGCCATGGATTCCTGTCAACAAAAGAGGTAAGGGGTGATGGAGGAAGGAAGGGGGGGGGGGAGAGAGAAGAGTTTTAAATTGTTGTTTTGTTTTCCTTTATTTATTTATTTTATTCACTTACAGAATTTATACCCTACTTTTCACATGTGTCTCAAAGCAGATCACTAAACAAACAAACAAACAAACAAATCACACAACATCCCAAATTTCAAAACTAAGATCAAAATATCAGATAATAACAACATTAGAGCAGCATTTGTGGTGTATGAGAAGAATTATATATATATATATATTAATGTTCCTGCTACAGAAGTTCTATCTGTGGTATGAGATCTATGACTCATTGACAGGTAAATCAGTAATCAATAAAAAAAATCAATTTCACCTTGATTGGGTGAGGAATATATTAGCAATTAAAACTTTTGTTTTTTTAAAAAAAGTGTTACATGCCACCTCTGATGACTCTGGACAAAGAATGGACCCCAAAATATTTTGAATAATTAATCTGGTTTTCTCATAAGACAATTTTTACCTGGCAACTGAAACTTTGCAGGGATGCCCGAAGGATTTTTGTGTGTACAAAACTCCTTGAGCATTTTGCAAAAAAAAAAAAAAAGGTGCTGCACATTTATATGTAGACAACGCATGAGGTTTTGATCCTAAAATAACTTATGAATGCTCATGGAAGTTGGGAAAAGTGTCCTCTTCCCTCCTGCCTCATGAAGCTCCATAGGCTTCCCCCTCCAAGCTGATAATATACAAGAGGCCCTTTTAAAAATTGTTGTATTGCTTTACTCGTGTATTTTGATCATATTTTAATGTGTGCATAAATTGCTTTTAGACTTCGTAAACCACTTGGAAACCTATTTTGCCATTAAGCAGTAAATAATAGTAACTGGGACGCGGGTGGCGCTGTGGGTAAAAGCCTCAGTGCCTAGGACTTGCCGATCGAAAGGTCGGCGGTTCGAATCCCTGCGGCGAGTGCGCTCCCGTTGTTCGGTTCCAGCGCCTGCCAACCTAGCAGTTCGAAAGCACTCCCGGGTGCAAGTAGATAAATAGGGACCGCTTACTAGTGGGAAGGTAAACGGCGTTTCCGTGTGCGGCTCTGGCTCGCCAGAGCAGCGATGTCACGCTGGCCACATGACCCGGAAGTGTCTCCGGACAGCGCTGGCCCCCGGCCTCTTGAGTGAGATGGGCGCACAACCCTAGAGTCTGTCAAGACTGGCCCGTACGGGCAGGGGTACCTTTACCTTTAATAGTAATTGTAATAGCAGCAGCAGCAATGTAAAGGGGAAGAACTGTAGTTTAGTGATAGAGCATCTGCTTTGCTTGCAGAAGGTACTTGATTCAATCTTTGGCATCAGTCAGTCAAGGCTGGGAATGTCCCCTGTCGGAATCCCTGGATAGTTGCTATCATTAACAGTAGGCAATACAGAGCTTAATGGACCAGTGACCAGATTCAGTTTAAGGCTGCCCTCCCTTATACATGGAGGGCAGCACCCCTGAGCAATGTGAGACGAGATAGGGAGGAATCCTCGATAACTGAGTGGAAGTTTGACTGTGATCAAATACTTCGTTCACATCAGGTATCTAGATAGGAATTCAGAACAATGCTGTTGCCATACAGACACATTTCACTGATTTATTCTCCCTCCCTTTTACTGATGATTTTTAGGATTTAAAGTGCACCTGCAGTGCCTGTCCGCTCAGTGAAAATACTTTTTGGTCTTTTCAGGGCTACTGTAACTTTATGTAGAAGCTTGCAGCTTTTGCCTCTGTTCAGCAAGAACATGACTTTACTGAATTGCCTCTTAATTAGACCACGATAGAGACAGGAACCTGCAGAACAGTTTTCCTTTCATTATGAATTTATTTTTTGTAAAGTAGTTCTATTTTTAAAAATTGCAGGTTGTAGGAGAATTTGTACTATTTTAATTATATTAGTTATTATACTGTAAATTCTTATTGTGGAGTGCCATGAGATATATCGTATGAAAGCTGCTGCAGTGTTCTGTCCTGGGCCCGTTGTTGTTCAACTTATTGGATGAAGGGATTAAGGGGATGCTCATCAACTTTGCAGATGACACAAAATTAGGAGGGGTAGCTAATGCCACAGAAGGCAGAATCAGAATTCAAAATGACCTTAACAGATTGGAGAACTGGGTCCAAGCTAACAAAATGAATTTCAATAGGGGGAAATGCCAGGTTCTGCACTTAGGCAGGAAGAACCAGATGCACAAATATAGGATGGGGGACATCTGGCTTACTAGCAGGGCATGTGAAAGGGATCTGAGGGTCTTGATGGACCACAAGCTTAAAATGAGTCTACAGTGTGTTGCTGCAGCAAAAAAGGCTAATGCTGTTCTAGACTATATCAACCAACAAAATTAGTGCCCAGATCAAGCCAAGTAATAGTTCCACTCTATTCTGCCTTGCTCAGACTGGAATACTGTGTCCAATTTGAGAAGGATGTTGACAAGCTGGAACGTGTGCAGAGGAGGGCAACAAAGATGATCAAGGGTCTGGAAACCAAGCCTTATGAGGAACGGTTGAAGGAGCTGGGTACGTTTAGCCCAGAAAAGAGGAGACTGAGAGGAGATATGATAGCCATCTTCAAATATCTGAAGGGCTGTCACACAGAAGAGGGAACAAGCTTATTTTTCCCTGCTCTGGAGAGTAGGATTCAAACCAGTGGCTTCAAGTTACAAGAAAACAGATTCCAACTAAACACTAGGAAGAACTTTCTGACAGTAAGAGCTGTTCAACAGTGGAATAGTGTCCCTTGGTAGGTTGCAGATTCTCCTCTCTTTGAAGTTTAACTCAGAGATTGAATGGCCACCTATCATGGATGCGATAGTTGAGATTTGTGCATTGCAGTGGTTGCAGTGAAGGTTCGAACCCCCTTCAAACTACAGTTCTGTGATTCTATGAAAGATGGTAGCAAATGCCTTAAATGAATAAAATATATTTCACAGTCAGAAATTTAGAGAAAACCATCAATTAAAGCTCTCTTCCCCACCATTGAACATGAACTGACTAAATAACAGATGTAGTACAGAGCTGCTAGCAAGCTGAATGGAAAGCAATTAGAGTCAGAATCTGGAGACCGAATCTTCTGATCAAAATTGCATAGGACCTTCACAGAACAGGACTAGTCCAGAATAAGTATTACAAGAGCATTGCCGGACAATATAGTGTTTATATCAACTGCCATGTGGAAACATAGTTTTAATTCTGCTTCCAAACAATTTTGGAAAAGCAGGACTTCACGCTCTGCTAAAAGACCTAAGTGGAAATTACTTCAGACACTTTTCTGCTTTCTTGTTCAGGTTGGAAGAAGTTATTATGATTGTATGGACAAGCTCTGTGCCCCAAATCCGCTAAAAACGAACATATATTGCAAGCTATCCATCATGCATTCATCTATGCAATTGGTATAGTAATATAATTAGTTGTCAGGTTTGGATCAGAATACCTAAAATATTGCCTCACCCATTGTATACTCAACTGACTCTTCAAGAGTGAGGCTCCTCCAGATTCTACCACATCAAGAAATCCATTCCATATGATATAGGAATAATGCCTTAAGTGTGGTAGCCCCAACCCTTTGAAACTACCTCCCATTACATATCAGACAAGCACTGTCTCTCTTATCTTTCTGACCTTGCTTTTCCAACCTAGATTTTCACCATCTAGGTCTCAAAGCAGCTTATGATGATAAAAATATACAACACAGGCAATTAAAAATGCAAATTAAACCTCAACAATTTAAAACCCCAATAATTCGAAAGCAGACCATTTAAAACCTCAGAAAAACTTTTAAGTGGAGAGGGTTTGTTTGTTTTTTACTCCAGTCTGTCTCAGATTTTAAATTGGTTTCATAGATAAATTTATCTGAATTGCTTTCATGTATATGAAATTGCTTTACATATGCTTTTATTGCTTAAGTTTTTACTGTTAAATCTCTCTGAGACAATTTCATAGGAAGAGATTCACAGGTGGGGTGAAATAAATAAAACAGATAAATAACCACTTCCCTCCAACAGTTTCACAAAGTGACAGTGGAGGATGGTCCATCAGAGCAAATGGGGCGCTGCCCCACCAACCTGAACCAGCCTCCACCTACCTGCCTTCTCACATACATGAGGCATGGCCCTGCCTGCCACCTCCCTGCTCCACTTCTATCTCAGTGTTTGTTCCTTCAAGAGGAAGGAGAATGGGGCCAAAGCTAGAATTAATTGGCTCCATCTGCTCATGTGCCTGAATCAACCTGCCGTAGGTCCCTCTGCCTTCCACCCTCTCCGTCCCAGTGGATTACCAGCCACCATCTGTGATGTACAGATTCTAGCTAAAGTACAGCAGCAGAAAGTACTGCCAACTTTCCCTAGTCCCATGAAATAATATGAAGGAGGGTTCTGTGGGTGTTCCCACCCCCCCTTAAAATATTCAGTGAATGCCCATTTATTTACTTTATTTAGTAGTAGTAGTAGTAATAATAATAATAATAATAATAATAATTTATTATTTATACCCAGCCCATCTGGCTGAGTTTCCCCAGCCACTCTGGGCGGCTTCCAGCAAAATATTAAACTACAGTGGTCTAGTTGTTTCATTAATAGTGTTTTATAGATTGTAATTGTTTTACTGATGATTTGTTAATTATTCTATATGATTATGCTGTTTTGTGACATTCTAATATGTTATTTAAGGGACCCGGGTGGCGCTGTGGGTTAAACCACTGAGCCTAGGACTTGCCGATCAGAAGGTCGGTGGTTTGAATCCCCACGATGGAGTGAGCTCCCGTTGCTCGGTCCCTGCTCCTGCCAACCTAGCAGTTCGAAAGCATGTCAAAGTGCAAGTAGATAAATAGGTCTCTGGCGGGAAGGTAAACAGTGTTTCCGTGCACTGCTCTGGTTCGCCAGAAGCGGCTTAGTCATGCTGGCCACATGACCCGGAAGCTGTATGCCAGCTCCCTCAGCCAATAAAGGGAGATGAGCGCCGCAACCCCAGAGTCGGTCATGACTGGGCCTAATGGTCAGGGGTCCCTTTACCCTTTACCTTTAATATGTTATTTATTCTTTGTAAGCCATTTTGCAATTTTTTTGAATGAAAAGCAGCATAGAAATATTACAAATCAAATCAGTTTATTTTATTAAATTTACATGCCATTTGATTGAGGGGGAGGATTTCTAGGGCGCCGGCAAGGCTTACCTTGCCTGGGCCGGTTCACTGCCATGGAACCCCCTCCGTGGGCTGGATCGCGGACAGCGTGAGTACGCATGCCTGCGATTTCCGGCGCCTGCCTCTGTGCAGATGCGATTTCTGGTGCTGCAAAAGCAATTCCCCGTGCCGCGCTACGCTGCTTTAGCGCAGCACGCGGGGACTCACCAAGCAGGCAGCTCGGTTCAGGGGTGGCTCATGGATATACGATATTCGATATCTTTATTGTCATTGTCCCTTGCGGAACAATGAAATTGAAACTACATAAAACTACATAAAAACTACATAAAACTACCACAAAACTACATAAAACTACTACAAAACTACATAAAACATTCAAAACCCCCCAAAAACTCTAAAACCCCATTTTAAGATACACTATACTACAGAGACCCCTTATGCTGCATTTAGAACCAGAATTGCATTAGCGTAGAAACTGTTTTTCAGGCGGCTAGTCCTGGCCTTTATAACCCTATACCTCCTTCCAGAAGGCAGAAGCTGGGCCAGTAAAACAACTCCCATGGGACGCTTGTGCCCTTAGGTTGCCGACTCCTGCTCTAAGATGTTTACAAAGGATGAAACAGTAGCATCAAAAAATAAAAATAAAAATTATCAACCATACTTTAAAACATACAAATGTAAAAATACTATCTGGAGCACTCTGAAACAATGGCTTTTATGATAGTGCAACCAGGACTTCTATTTTATCCTATGAAGGACAATAGTCAAACAGGCAGAGGGATTCTTACCAAGGTCATGGCTCTGGTCTTTGGTGTCAACCAGCTGAACAGAAATGGTCTCCTGCTGATCGAGATCTTCGGTCCCATCTGCAACCAAGTGGATTATAACGGCGGCAGCAACCATTGGTTGTGAAAAGGAAGCCTGGAGAGAGAAGGAAGAAGAACACCAAGATACAGGACTTGCTGGTTTCCTGTGTGGCCCCTCTTGAAGCAAAACAATTGCTGGCTGACACTTAAAAGTGTATGTAGGGATGCGTTATAGCTCAGTGGCCGAGAACATGGTAGGCATGCCTGATCAGGCCAACGGCCCATCTAATCCAAAATCCTGTTCTCGGTCAAGCAGATCCCTCTGGGAAACCTGCAAGCAGGACTTGAGCATGAGCGCACTCTCCCCTCTGTAGCTTCCTGCAACTGGCTTTCAGAAGCATTACTGCCACCAACTGTGGAGGCAGAGCAGATCCATCCTGGCTAGGAGCCATCGATAGTCCTCTCCTCCTCCATGAATGTGTCTAATCCTCTTTAAAATTCATCCAAGCTGGTGGCTATCCCTGTCTCTGATAGGAGTGAGTTCTATTGTGTAACTATGTACTGTGTGAATATGTTCTCTCTTTTAACAGTATATATATATTCCATATTTTTGCTCTATAAGACTCAATTTTTCCCTCCTAAAAAGTAAGGGGAAATGCGTGTGCATCTTATGGAGCGAATGCAGGCTGCACAGCTATCACAAAAGCCAGAACAGCAAGAGGGATTGCTGCTTTCACTGCGCAGCGATCCCTCTTGCTGTTCTGGCTTCTGGGATTCAGAATATTTTTTTTCTTGTTTTCCTTCTCCAAAAACTATGGTCTGGTGCATCTTATAGAGCGAAAAATACGGTATATGTATGCAATTGCATATCATTCTCCCACAAAGCAAAAGGGTGATGTACAGCAATGTAAAAGTAACCAATCAAACAAAACATTTAGAAGCAATATAGAACCATCATTAAAATGAATGGCAACCCCAGAAAACTGTAAACTTCTGAATAAGCTTGTCAGCATTAACAACAACAACAAAAGTCTTCAAGAGATGCCTGAAAATCAAAAGTGAGGATGCCTGCTGAGTTTCTGTTGGGAGAGAGTTCCACAGTATGGGACTGATGACACCAAATGCCCAAATTCTGGTTAAGACCAGAATTTCTCTGGAAGACCTCAGTGATCAAGCTGGGCAATATGGTTGTCCTTAAGGTAATCTGAACCCAATTTGCTCATGTTCAGTCCTTGCCATCTCAGGATAATATGCCTTCATTACAAAACGAGAAATATGTGTATTTTCTTAGAGGGGGTTAGTTCTTAATAACAATATATATATATATATATATTTGGTAAAATATATTATTTCTTCTTGACCAGTGAATTGCCAAAGTGTGCCTTAACTAAGGGAAATGCTTTATAGCTGACAGGGAAATGAACTTATTTTCCCCTCCCTCTTTCATCTCCTCTTCCTCTCTTTTTCTTCTTCCATTCATTCTTATGAAGAATGCAAGAAGAGTCCTGCTGGATGAGGCCAAAGACCCATCTACTCCAGCACCCAGGTTTCACAGTGGACAACCAGCTGCCTCACCACCACAAAAACAACTCTCCCAGCTAACTTGTGATTGCCAACAACACTGGTGGTGTCTGAGGCCAATGGATTGTTGACACATGGGCGATAATAGATGTGTTATGAACATGACAATGCTTGCACTAAATTATGTTGTTCCATCCATAGAGAAACTGTTTCTGGGAGGAAGAAAGGGCATAGGGAAAGGAAAGACATGTGTATGTAATGAGTGTGCGGGATAGAAGAAAAAATAGTTTTGGTTCAGATTTTAATGTAAACCCTACCCAACATGCAATTTTAAAAACAATATGTCAAATGAGGCACAAGCCGTCCTTCAAAATTTGCAGTTCCCAGGATTTGGGGATGTAGTTCCTCAGCCCAATAAAGTACCAAGATGTGTACATCAGAGAAAAAAGTGCATTAAAAATATAAGTGTTGGAGAAAATAGCACCTATGGTGTATTTATACCACTTGATTGTAAATGGCACCACGAAGTTTACATTGTGTGCCATAAAGCAGTATACATTATGGTTTACAGAGGCACTATACCAGTACAATTGATGGCGAAGATGAGCACATCAGGCAAAATTGCTCACAAAGATGTGTATTTTAGGAGAAATTTGCAAAAAAAAAAACAACAACGAAAAACGGTGAATTTTCATGAAGGCTTCTTTTTTTTTTAAAAAAAAAAAATTAAACTTTGCAGAAATGTAAAAATGGAACAAGCATGGAAAACTGAGAAATCAAAATGTATCAACCCCCCTCCCTTTTCTGGACTTCGTATCTGTTTGTAACTTGGAAAATTTACAAAACTTCAGTGAATAGTTTCTCTTTCTCTATCTCTCCTTCTTTCTCTCCACCCCATGCAATATCTTACCTTGAGCCAGAAAACAGTCTGGGTGTTGTTGGCAGTGCATGGGTACCAAGCATGCTGAGATATTCCATCACTGAAGTCATTCGCTTTGGTTCGGCACACCTAAGAGAAAAGAAGAAGGAGAATCAGCATGAAGTCGAACTGAGCTCTATAAAAAGTCATGGTAGTGTCTATAAAATTCTTGAGTAGCCAATGTGGCACCCTTCAGACATTGGGGACAACTCCATCAGTCCAAGTCAAAATAGCCAATGGTCAGGGATGATGGGAGCTGTAGTCCAAAGCATCTGGAGTGCATCAGATTGTCGTTCCCCGGTGCAATAAGAAAAGGATAAGTTCTTTATACATTTCTTTGTTAATATTTGTTGGGGGAATAAGACAATTAAGCTAAAGCTGGTTATCACAGAATTTTAGAGTTGGAAGGGACCCAAGGGTCATCTAGTCCAACCCCGTGCAATGCAGGAATCTCAGCTAAAGCATCCATGACAGATGGGCCATCCAACCTCAGATTAAAAACCTCCAAGGAAGGAGAGCCCACCACCTTCTGAGAGAGACCGTTCTACTATTGAACGGCACTTACTCTCAGAAAGTTATTTCTTATGTTTATGGAGATTATGGAGGAATGAGTTGCAAAACAAATGCACAAAGCATCTCTCAAGCACAAAACAATAAAAATGGAGCCAGGGTGGTGTAGTGGATAGATTGCTGGGCTGTGAGTTAGTGAGCTCCAGGTTCAAATCTCCATTTGGACATGAAACTCACTGGGGATCTTTGGTCAGTCATTATTCTTTCAGTCTAACCTACCTGACAGGCTGTGGTGAGGATAAAGTAGAGTGGGGTGTGTGTAGAAAATCATATACACTGCATTGAGATGCTTGGAGGAAAAGCATGATATACATGTCATAAACAAACAGAATCACAGAGTTGGAAAGTGTTTATCTAGTCCAGCACCCAGCAGATGCAGGAAATCTGCCGCTACAACATCCCTGATAGATGGCCCATTCAGTCTCTCCTCAAAAACCTCTAACCAAGATGAGTCTACCATCAACAAAGGCAGTCTGTTAAACAGTTTATTTACCAGGCAACAGGGGATAAACAAACAAACAAATGTGGACTAGCCATGGTAAATAGGGTGAGTTGTAGTAAAGCAAAGGACAGTCTCAGAAGAGAGAATGTAAGCCTAACTTGGTGGTGTAACCAGTGCCCCCTCTGGTCTTCTTGCCCCTGTCCACAGGCCAGGCACCAACAGTTGACCAGATTAAGCATTGGTCAAGGGCCTCAGGGGTTCAAAGGGGCCCATTGCTGGCCCAATCTGGCCACAATGTTATTTCCTGCCCTCCCTGCAAGATCCCCGGATGCTTCTCAGTGGTGAGCAGTGGATGGTGGTGTTACTTTGCAGTAGGGGCCAAGCTCAGCTCCCATCTACAATGCCATAGTCCATAGATCTATGAAACTGATCTGCAATTAGGCTGGACTACAGCTACCCTGGTTGGATGAAGCAAGGGCCTTGCCTGTATAGGTCTATTTGTGGCACTTTTGCACCACTGAAAGCATGGGTGAAAGCACCACTGAAGCTATTGCCTTCTATCTGTGGTTAGACCTGAGGTAGTCAACCTCTTTATACCTACTGCCCACTAATGCATCTTTCTTGATGGCAAAATTTCCTTACTGCCCACCAGTGCTCAAGGGAAGGAGGGTTCAGCTTGTGCCATAGAACCCCCTACTGCCCACCTAGAATCCTGAAACGCCCACTAGTGGGCGGTAGGGATGAGGTTGACTGTAACTCTCACCCAACACCAGAAGCCAGCATGACCAGTAGTCAGGGATGATGGGAGGTGGAGCCCAGCAAAGCATGTAGTGAGACAGGTTTTCCTCCTTTGTCCCTCTGATTGTTGGACTTCAGCTCCCAGCAGTCCCAGCAGCCAGCATGGCCAATGATCAATGATGGTGGGAGTTACAGTCCAGCAACATCTGGAGGTCCATGGCTTCCCCACCCTTGGCCCAAGGCATTGCCCATCAGCTCCCCTTCAGGCTTCTCCCAGACATTTCCAGCTTTGCAGCTTCTAAGCTTCCTCCTGTATTCTCACACTGTTGTATTAAAGAAAACATGGTAAGCAGAGAAGCTTCCGTGGGGATATTTTCAAGACAGGGGTGATGTCGATGGCAAATGAGTTCCACAGTGGCTCAAGTAAGAATAGTTCCCTTATGTCCAGGAGGAAAAAAGTCAAAGCAATGCAAAAGTAGCGCTCCGCATATTTGGAAACAGAGATGCTGGATTGGCCAAAAGTGAGGTAATGATTTCTCTAATTTGAATCCCCAAAGGCTGAGAGCAAAGGAATCTACGGGCAAAACATAAATCAACTTTAATGGGCTGGAAGAAGTTTTTCAGTTTTGTTTAAAAATAAGGAGGCAGCGGGAGGAAGGAAAAAGAAAACCTTGACTGGAACCGAACCTCAACAAGGCTTGCCAGTGGATAGGGTTACATTTTACAACAGTGCAGGACTTTACATAAACTATCTTTGGCATTTGAAATTCATTCCAGCAATTCGACATGTATCATTTTGCAATTCTCCTTTCTTGCATTTTCAGCAGGCTGCCTCTCATTGGGGAGAATGGATGCTTTCTTTCTTTCTTTCTTTCTTTCTTTCTTTCTTTCTTTCTTTCTTAAATACCTATGCAGTTAGGGGATTTATCTTACCCACATCTGCAGTTTATATGGCTGACACAAATGGACAGCCTTTCTGGAATTCTATGGACATTGTGGCATGACTCTTCTCTTCTCTTCTCTTCCTTTCTCTTCTCTTTTCCTCTCCTCTCTCTCTCTGAAACCCACTTGGCCCCCAAGAACACAGAGAGGAATGGGAGAGCTGGGGTTTGGCATAGTTCATGTGTCGCTTAATGGATGAGTGAGAAACGATATTAAAAGCTGACCCAAACCTCCACTAAAAAACTTGAGCCAAACCCAAAACAAACCATTGTTGAGGTTCAGGAAAGCTCTGATAATTTAAAATATCTATGTTTTTATTTTTGCTGCTGCTACTCCCCCCCCCAAAAAAAAAACCCACCTCAGCATTTTTCCTGGGTTCTGTCTGAAACCCAGAAGCAGAAATCTTAAAACACAGAGGGGGGAATCTGGTTAGTAGGGCCCTTTTAAAGTTCTGTTTCTGGATCTGAAAGGCTGTACCATGGGAAGCTACAAGTCAGTGTCATAGCATCTGCCTTTGCATGCAAAACATCCCAGATTCAATTCCCAACATCTCCAGGTAAGACCAGAGGAGACCTCTGTCCGAAACCTTAGAGAACTGTTGCCTGACTTTGTTGGTGCATCATTGCTCTGACTCAGTAGAAGGCAGCTTCCTTTGTTTCTATGATTTGTTACTGTTTAATAAGGTCACATCATTTCTTCTGAAAATTGCCTTTTTGTTTGGTCATTGTCTGCCCTTGTAACTTTCAGACAATCTGTCCATTAATGCCAAGTCCCAAACCTGAGATAGCCACATTGCATATATGTCTGGTTTAGACATTTCCAGCAGTGGTTAGCCAAGCCACTGTTATTAATTGCCAACATGAGGTATTTGGAACCATCTGACTTATTTACCATGGAATCATGATTTCTTCATAGCTTCAGTTCTACACAGGTGTTCTGCTGTGTGTAAAACCAAAACACAAGAAGCAAGAGTGGGTTGGAGACACTAATGTCCACCCTTATCACTCTCCATCTTGTGGAGAGTGGAGGTCAAAAGAACATAAGGAAAGCCCTGCTAGATCAGTCCAACAGCACATCTAGTCTAGCGTCCTGTTCTCAAAGTGACCAACCAGGTACCTGTGGGAAGCCCACCCACAGAACCTGAGTGCAACAGCACTTACCCTACTTGTGTTCCATAGCAACTCTGGCAGTGGAGGAAGAACATAGCCAATGTGGCTAGAAGCCAATATGAGGTTTATTCTCCAGATCCACCCTCAAAGCAACTGTAACGCAAGGAAAGCAACAAGGAGCAACCAACTTCATGTTAAGGCAAAAATAGGTATTGCCCAAAACTGGTGTCTCCATTTCAACTGAATACTCATAAGGAGCGCTCTGCTGGGGGAGGCCAATGACCCATCTAGCTCATCCTGTTCTCACAGTGGCCAGTCAGATGCCTCTGGGGAACCTACAAGCAAACCCTGAGCACAACAGCACTCTGTTCATCTGAAATTCCCTGCAACTGATTTTTCAGAAGCATAGACATGTGCACAGCTTAATGTTAAAAAAAGAAAGAGGAGGGATTGTGGCAACGAGGAAAGAGTATGAAGTAGCAATACTGCTCCCTCAGCTGCCACAACCTGTGGGGAAGCAGTGGTAGGGGAGACGCAAAGTTGTAAGGGAGGGAGGAAGCAGAGAGAGATGGTGTGGTGTGGGTCTGGAACAGATATGTAGCTTCTGTTTGCATCTGTCTTTGGAAGCAGCCGGGGCAGAGAGTAATGGGCTGCAGTGGTAGCAGTAAGTGAGAAGGAGGAAGTCATTCTCTAGGACAGGAAGATGAAGAAATCCTAAACTGGCAAGTTTGGGTTAGCTCATTACAGTGGTACCTCAAGTTACATATGCTTCAGGTTACATACGCTTCAGGTTACAGACTCCTCTAACCCAGAAATAGTACCTCGGGTTAAGAACTTTGCTTCAGGATGAATACAGAAATCATGCAGCGGTGGCACAGCGGCAGCAAGAGGCCCCATTAGCTAAAGTGGTGCTTCAGGTTAAGAACAGTTTCAGCTTAAGAACAGACCTCTGGAACGAATTAAATACGTAACCAGAGGTACCACTGTATCTAGTTAAATATAAAGATAATAAAAACTGACTGTATCTTTGTCTGTTTTCATTACAGCAAAATTCTGGTATTTTCTATCTCATTTTTTAAGTTTGTATTTTTAAAGCAAAGTTTAGTTAGTTGTTAAAAAAATAGTTAAGTTTTAGTTTCTTTAGTTTATTGGATGAATAAAAACAATCCCCTTTATGATTGAATATGAGTATATATTCAATTAATGTTTGCCTTAAAGAAGAATTTCACATGGTGCACACCCTAACAAAATGTGCTGTGCACGCCTATATTCAAAGATACACACCTGTATTCAGAGATATACTGCCTCTAACAGTGAATGAAGATGATAGTCATCATGACTCGTAGCCATTGGTAGCTGTGTCCTCTAAGAATCTGCCCAATCCTTTTTTAAGAACAAAAATCGACCCAAGAGGGAGCCAAGCCAGTGTTGTGTAGTGGTTAGGAGCAGTAGACTTGTAGTCTGGTGAACTGGGTTCGCGTCTCCGCTCCTCCACATGCAGCTGCTGAGTGACCTTGGGCCAGTCACACTTCTCTGAAGCCTCTCAGCCTCACTCACCTCACAGAGTGTTTGTTGTGGGGTAGGTAGGGAAAGGAGAATGTTAGGCTCATCTACCACCAACAACCATGGTTTTGATGTTGTTTGGATCATGTGAAGGTGCTCAAAATTAAAATATCAGCTCCCAATTGCCCTGGCACTGATCAAAATACTGAAAAATTAGGGACACTGAAATACTGGAAAAGCAAACCTTCCCAGGTACGGATGGGTGAGGAATCTGCTGAGCTCAACTTCCAAAGTGGGTCACATCTAACCTAGTTCTACTCAGAGGATACTCACCTACATCAAAAGGTCTAAATTAGATTTGCCCATTAATGTCAATGGGTCTACTCTGAGTAGGACTAACATTGGCCAAAACCTATAAATGGGGTGCCATCTTGCTGGTTGACACCTCATCTTTGATGGTGGAGCACCCCGGTTGTGGTCTGGGAATCAGCCTGTAAGTCATTAAGATAATTAACATATCTTAAAACAGTGGCTTGGAACCATGGGGATGTTTCTTGTTAACTTGGTACAGGGTAGCCAGGGTCTTTAATCAGCCCAGAAGCATGCAAAGCAACCTTGAAGAGACAAGCATCTCTATCCGTTGTTCAAAATTCTCTGATGTAGAGTTGAAAAAGCTGTTTACTGCAAGAGTCGGTCTCTCTCTCTCTCTCCATGAAATGATTGAATGTTATGCTTAGGTCAGGACATGAGTACAATTGTCCACTTATGATTTCCAGCAACCAGTATTCAGAGCCATGCTGCCTCTGACAGTAGAGGGAGAATATAGCCAGGAATAATGCTATGGCCATTGATAGTCTCATAATTATATAACATGTTTACTAGAATGGGCCTTTTTGTGGTGGCCCCCCAACTTACGAAATGCTCTCTGCAGGGAGGCTTACCTGGTACCATTGTTACATATCTTTAGGCACCAGGCAAAAACATCACTCTTCTCCCAGGCCTTTGGCTAATTAAACTATCAATGGTACAGAAAACAAACAACAAACAAACACACAAACAAGCAGAAAGAATACCATAAATACTGTTACCTATCTCAGATGTCCTCAGAACATTTTTACTGAAGCATTACCTACACTTACCAGAGATGGGGGCACTTGTTTATCCAAGGGTAAAAATACAGCTGACCACATATGAGGCAGTGGGCAGAACCTAACACTGTATTAATGATGCATTCTCTTTTACCCTCTGCTAGGTATTGTCTTCACCATATGGCGGCCACTCTCCAGGGTTTCAGGGATTGAGCCTGGGTCCTTCTACATGCAAATTGGATGTTCTGCCCCTGAGCTACAGCCCTTGTAGATCATAGAATCACAGAACTGTAGAGTTGGAAGGCACACCCATGGTCATTTAGTCCAACCTCCTGCAGTGCAGGAATCCCAACACACTGTTCCCCATCCAATTTGAAACCAGACCAGACCCTGCTTAGCACTGCAAAAATGCACCAGCAGTTTTAATGCTGTACCACTAAAGGTAAAGGTAAAGGGACCTCTGACCGTTAGGTCCAGTCGTGACCGACTCTGGGGTTGCAGCGCTCATCTCGCTTTATTGGCCGAGGGAGCTGGCGTACAGCTTCCAGGTCATGTGGCCAGCATGTCTAAGCCGCTTCTGGCGAACCAGAGCAGCGCATTGAAACACCATTTACCTTCCCGCTGAAGCGGTACCTATTTATCTACTTGCACTTTGATGTGCTTTTGAACTGCTAGGTTGACAGGAGCAGGGACCGAGCAACGGGAGCTTATCCCATCGCGGGGATTCGAACTGCCGACCTTCTGATCGGCAAGTCCTAGGCTCTGCACCACTAGGAGTGCCAAATTGGGAGAAGGGTCTCAATTACTCGGGAAGGTTATCCTGGGTGGCCCTTTGGACTCCTGGGCAACTAAGCCTTACAGGGTTCTTTCTCCCTACTTGTCCATGTGATGCCGAATGACAAATTTGCCTTCTACTCCTCTCAACTGGAAGCCTCTGCGTCTGTTTTCCTGGCATCTTGTATCAAACTTCTCCCTCCAAAGCTGCTTTCAATTAGAGGCATCTAACATTGTCTCTGCCTTTTCAGTGGGTTCTAAATCCAGCCCTGTCCTCCTTCCACCCACACACTGTATGTATGTGTGCGAGGCGGGCGGGCGGGCGTGTGTGTGTGGAGAGCAGGAGACAGAATGAACGAGGGCAGAGGGAGGCACAGATTATGTTTCCAACCCCAGGGGGATGCCATGAGGTTTCCCTTTGACTCACTTAGCCCAGCATTTGCTAATGATAAGGCAACATGTCAACTCTCTCCACTCCCCCCCCCCTCCACAAAAAGTAGCTCCTACTCTCTGAGCTTTCTTTCTATCGCCCCACAGGCCCCAGGAATGTGTCCGGGTGGGGTGCGGGTGAAGAGGGAAAGTGATATAGCAGTTGTGCACAACTCATGCTCTTTCCCCCACTGCCCCCTCCCCATACAAAGTGTCCCTGACCTGCGTAGAGCCAATTCCAATGCAATGCGACTTCATGCCGGGGGTGGGGGAGGCGAGGGTGGGGTGACAACATGTACACGTCTCAAAATGTTAACAGCAGACCATACAGATGATGCACATCTTGCAGGAAATAAATACACAAATAAATAAATAAGCAGGCAAGCTCCCATTCTAGCCTGCAACATGTCTGTTCTGCAAGCACAGCCAGTCTGCCCATGAGGTGAGATGAAGCAGCTACCTAAGGCTGCAGAGGTGCCCAAGGCGGCACCCACCACTTCTGCCGCTGGAGAAATGCCCCCCTTTCTTCAAGTTCTGTGAGACGGAGGCATTCCAGCGCAGAGTGTTGCTGCTTGTCTTCTCCACCCCTGTGGAAGACTTAGGAATGGGCAGATCTGTCAATTCTAATTTCTTGTTTCTCTCTTTTCTTTTCTTTTTTGCAATCATATATTCCGGTCTCCGCATTACTGCAGCCAAAAGAATTAAAGAAATAAAAAATCCTGAAGATTACCAGCACTTTGAGTGCACATTTCTCTTAACAAATGCATTTTTGTTTGCTGCGTTGATGAAGATACCCTATTTTGCAAAGCATTATCCTTAATACAATGCATAGGAGCCAACTCCTAGGGGCCATGGGGGCTTCAGCCCCCACAACAAAATATTTGAGGGAGCCAAGTCCCCACAAACTTAAGGGGTATTTCCATTCAAATGGTTTGGATTCACTGTGTCGTGTGATCAATTATCCGGACCCCCACAATATTTTATTCAAGTTGGCACCCCTGATACAATGCATTTCTGCATGTTAATTTCATCTAGTCCAGCCCCATGCAATGCAAGAATAACTGCTGAAGAATTCCTGGCAGATGACCATCCAACCTCTGCTTAAATGCCTCCAATGAAGTAGAGTCTACCACCTTCTGAGGTTGTCCATTCCAATGTCAAACAGCTCTTTCCCTCAGAAAGTTCTTCCTGGTGTTTAGTTGGAATCTCCTTTCCATTTGAATTGATTGGTTCCATCTACCCTCACAAAACAAGCTTGCTCTACCTTCCATGTGACAGCCGTTCAGATATTTGAAGGCTATCACATCTCCTCTGCCGTCTCTTTTCATTTCTATGCACACTTTCCACTGATATATGCATTATTGTTCACATTTCTTGGTTGGAGCACTGCAAAATTCAGAGAAGTGTGAATTCAGAAGGCTGGCTACCTTTTTGTTTGTTTATTGGTTTGATAACTGTGAATTAGCTGTGGTGTCATTTTTATGAAAGTGCAAGCAGCACTGCATTTCTTGCTGATATCTAATGTGACTAACTTCATGTGCAGCGGGACCATGTGTGACCATGCACATGAAATCCCATGGAGGTGCTCTGGTGATACCATGCATGCTTGCCCACCAACTAAGAGTTCCAAGGGAACAGCTTTGGCTCAGTGGCACAGCACCTGCTTTGCATGCAGAAGGTCCCAAGTTCAATCCCCAGCATTTCTAGGTAGGGCTAAGAAATATTCTCTCCCTGAAACCCTGGAGAGCTGCTGCCAGTCAGTGTAGATAATACTGAGTTGGATAGACAAATGGTCTGAGTCATTCTAAGACAGCATTCTATGTTCCTATATGTATAGGACAGCACTGTTAACTGCTAGAGACTGGACATCTCTGTGAAAGTCACATCAACTATTTAGCAAGGCATCTCCCAAAGGCATAAGTTTTTTGGGAGCTTTGTGCTGCTTTTAAGTTACTGCTGTTCCTGCCAACAGCTTTCCTGTTGTTCTTTTCCATTGTGGTGTTTTAATGTCTGCAATCTAATTAGTTTTTATTGTGAATTGAAATCATTGTAAGCTACCCTTGGAATTTATTGAAGTGGGATGGGTGTATGTCCCTGAAATAAACAAACAGCTGAAGATAAACTGGAAGCAGAGATTTACCAAGGACAGGGAGTAGAAAATAGGGGCTGCCCATAGTAAATAAGGCTACCTGATAAATAAAGACAGGGAGAAATATAATTTCCATTCAAAGGCAACCCTGCTTAATTCACAGTTTCATAGGAAATTGCTTTGGGGGGGGGGAGTGTACATTAGAATAAATTCAGGCTAAAATGTTGGTGAGGACATTTTTTAAAAAAAGAATTAGCAAACTGATGTGCAAATGTTGAGAATTTAATACTGGGAGATTGAGAAACTGAGAGAAACTGAAATTGAAACTGAACCATATCCCTAAACTACCCCTAACTGGATCATGTGAATTTTAAACTGGCTTCAACTGAGAATACTCTGGATGTCCTTCAAGTGTGCAGCTCAATCTGTCAACCAACTTGACAAACAATCCTTGCCAAGCCATCCCAAATGGGGAGTGAGCAAGTCTCTTAGCTCAAGCAATTTAAAGGGATGGGGAATAAATACAAGCCTCATTGTGATTGCTAACTTTTGGGGGAAAGCATTTGCCTCCCATGCTAGTAAGAAAACAAACAAATAAAAACCCCAATTATTGATCCACACAGACACTGAGCGCTTCCAGTCTGTTGCTATTTTCAGGTGAGATTCAATCACATGCCAGCAAATTCAATTCACAGAATGAAAGCTGATTTGTCATTCTGGTGCATCAATCTGCTCCCCTCCCCCTCCCCCCATTTCGGACTTTTTGCAGTAAGAAAAGTGATAAGGAAATGTAATGGATCACAGTTGCTTGATGGAACCTCAGATGACCTCCCCACAAACAAATCACAATGAAAGCGCAATAAATAGCCAGTCTTGTCTGACCTCCCTGCAAAGTCTGTATAAATAAATCAGGATGAATGCTCAATAAGCAGGTCATCTGGAGGCGACTGCTGTGGCTCAGCCAAAAGGAGACTTTTCCACATTGAACCAATGGGCTAATTTTATATGGAGTTCCACTCCTCCTTTGTCCAGGAGCAACCACGTATACTTCAATTTCACCAGTGTAATCCTATGCATGATTACTCAGAAGCGGATCCCTGTGTATTCAACAGGGCTTAGTCCCAGGATACAGCCTAAAGAAGTTGATTTGGTGCAAAGATTTGGAAACCATCCTGCCTCCTGCGCAGTATTATGAACAAGGTCATCCTGTTCAGCTACTGAGCCAATTCTCTGAGCCAACACGTTCTCTTTGACTCTGGTCCTGAGGATGACATCAGCAGCTCACAAGCAAATGTGCAATCAAATGCAGCTTGCCAAACAAAGGGTGACCCATGGGAAGTTACTTTTTTTTTAGGAGTCAGCTCTGCCACTGTACAATCTATGAGCAGATTGTCACTTGCCCTGTGCCTTTACTGTATTCCGTGTGTTCACTGGGCCCTGCATTCTGTTCATCTTGATTTCTGGCTTTCTAATAATGAGTCCCAGCATTGGAGAATGCACCAGTTTGCTGCAGATTTCAATTCATTTGAATCTTAATTCTTGTCCCTGCACATGCAGATTTGGCATAAACATGGTAGAACATATTAGCAACTGTTGGGAACAAGTTATTGGACTAGATCAGGGATGGGAAAACTGGGACCCTCCATATGTTGCTGGACTAGAACTCCCCTCATCCTTGACCATTAGCCATGCTGACTGAGGCTGATGGGAATTTGTGTCCAACAGCAAGCAGAGGGCCATACCTTTCAGCTATGCAGGACCAGACTCTGTCAAATGCAATATGCATGACACAGCAATTAAGGATAGTGATTAAGGGCTCTCCAACTTCCACCAAACCCAGCCAGCATGGCCTGGGGATGATGGGAGGTGGGGCTAGGGATGGCAGAGAATTCAATTAGGAACAGGAGTGGCAATTTCCACAATCTGCTTGTTCATCTGAGGTCAGAAACAGAAATCATGTAAACAAATATTTGCTATTGATTTTCTTTTTAGCCCACAAATATCACACAAATAATTACCTCATTTTCTGTGTTGCTCATGACATTTCCCTTCTGCTGGAAATTAATTGCATAATTAATTACATTAATTTATGTACTTTTGGACAGCAAGGTTTCAGAAGCTAACAGGAATAGAATGGAAACAGTGCTGGTTGCAATTAACACCAGATGGCAAGGAAACTACTGCTTCCCTACATGTTCCTCACTGCTGCTATACTGACCAAGTCAATGATGGCAAATCTGTGGCTTTCCAGTTGTTGTTGGACTCCAAGTCCCATAAGCTTCAGCCAACATGGAGAACAAGTCAGGGATGATGGGAGTGGCAATCCAACAATTTCTGGAGGGTTGCTGTGTCTCTATCCCTTTAACAGTTTGGTTTGATCCAACAAGGCTTATTTTATGTTCCTGTTTTCTAAATCCACTGCAGAGGCCCAAATGGTACTTGGGGAACCGTAAGGTTTGACAAAGATACGCAGGTCAAACAGAAAGTACAAGCTTGCCCAGTACATGAGTACATTTTGCAATCAGTTGCTATATTTAACATTGGATGTCACAAGGCCACTGTTTATTTAAGCCTGGTACTTTGGAAGGCAAATCTGTTGTGCTCAAAAGAAGTTGTGTCATCTGTTCCTTTTTCCTGCTTGAGATTGCCCTAGTGGGGACCATTCTTGTGAATGAAGTGTAAATAATGGCTTTCTTCCACTTGGACAAGCGAGCAGGATCAAGTTTCCATGTACATCCACAAGCTGGCGGATGCCAGCTGAATTGCACACAGCTCCTTGGCAAACAGGGTGAAGTTCTGGAGAAGGAACATCCAACCCTTTGGTCCATTGAGGCAAGGACAGGATGCTTGTGCTCCAACAAAATAAAATGATGTGCTAGATCTCAGTAGCAGAGAATAACAGAGAAAGGAGTTTGAGAGAAGCAAATCACAGTGGCAAATTCCACCTCTCATGGAAGTGAGTGGATTTAAATCAGAGATGGGGAACCTGTGGCCCTTTGGGTGTTTCTGGAATTTACCAGCCTGAGGGAGGGCAACTAAAGGAGAGAAATCTTGAAACAGCCTGATGAGGACTGGGCATGTTCAATGGCCATGGAATACTCATAAACAAAGGGTTGGGAACCTCCAGATGTTGCTGCACTTCAGCTCCCTTCAGCCCCAGCCAGAATGGCCTATGGTTGTTGTGAGGATGAAACTGGGGCGGGGTAGATCTGTGCATGCTACCTTGAGCTCCCTGATGGAAAAGTGGAATATAAATGTAATAATGAAATTAACAATGTAGTATTTCACAATGGCATAGGTAAATGCAGGAGATACAGTCTGGACACCATCAAACAGGTGGTTATAGCAGTAGCAAAACTGCCATGCCCATAGGGGAGAAAAACATAGTTCACAGTTGAACCCTCCAGTAACATCTGCATGCTGGGAAAGGGGTGTCTGACCAAGAGTGGAAGCATAGGCAGAATACTGACTGAGTGGATTAATGATGGTTGCAAAAGTCCTGCCAGGAAAGCAGCAGTATCTCATTTATGGAAGCTGGATTCAACCACTCTCAACTGAGCCAGGTCCATAATGAAATGCTCTGTTAGCAGGCAACAGTAGATGGAGAGAAAACCTCAATTTCCCACCTCCCTGTCCTAGGACCATGGTTGTGACGGATTTCCTATACTCTGATGGTTGCCAGTTTTGGCAATGCTGAAATCAAGCCCCATATCCACCCATCTGTCTACCCCATCCTCCCTCCAAAACTTATTGCTGACCTTCCTGTGCCTTCTGGATCCGTGTTAAGACCCCCCCCCCCAATATTTTCACTGGAGATTCCTGGGCAAGAGGCGTCGGCTGTTGTAAACAGCTGCACAAGCAGCAAATACCAGCTCTGACCACACTTTCTCATTCAAGAAAGGTCAAGAGAACAATTTTTCACTTCAAACAGAGCTGTGTGTCGAAAGAACAGAACTTTCTCATACCCGGTGAGTAATGCTGAGGAAACCAACAACCATTTTTAATGCGTCCAGTATGGTTAATACCCAAATAAAATGCACTGCATAAACTAGAGAGTTTGACATTCTCTTGTGAAGTGGATTAGATGATAAGTGGATGGGAGGACTTCCCCTCCTTCTCTGCTCTTATGGATAGTGTGATAGCGTGATGAGTTGGAAAAGAGTGGAGCTGAGTGTTAGAAGGTTCAAGACAGATATAGAAAGTATGTCTTCATGCAGTGCACAGTGAAACTATGAAACTCACTGCCACAGGAGACTGGTGGACACCAAAGTTGATGCCAGTTGCTGGAAACCACAGGAGGGGAGAGTACTCTTGTGCCCCAAATCCTGCTTGTGGGTTTTCTACTGAGGCATCTGATTGGCCACTCTGAGGACAGGATGCTGGACTAGACGGGCCATTGGCCTGATCAAGCAGGCTCCTCTTATGTTCTTAGAGTACTACTTTAACAATATATGGATGCCCTGTCCCACCAACCTTAATATGTCCTCAACCAGCTCCTGCCTACCTGGCTTCTTACTTGCAAGCAGTCCAGGGGGTGGCATTGCCTGGCAGCTTCTTCATCCTCAGTCTTAAGTGTTGCCCTTGCAGAACTCAGAGGGGGAAGGAGGATGGGGGGAAAGCTAGAATGAGTTAGCTCTGACTGCCATTGGCTCTGGCTCCACCTACCATTGGGCTCCACCTACCATCTGTTTTAACAATCCCAATGGGCACCAGCAACCAATGTGCAGTCCTCCAGGAGCCAATGGGTGAACTCTGCCTCCTTCTTCATTCAGTTCTCTACAAACATATGTGTCTGAATCCAAATTCAATGCAGATTTTTGCTTCTCCTTCATTCTCTGGCCAGGTTTATCTTCAAAAACCAAGCAGGCACCTGGCATTGTTACTTGGTGCCTTTCTTTTAAAACAGCTCCTTTTTAAAATTAAAACATTGAGGCAGAGGGAGGCTCCTTGATTGCCACAAAGGTAAAGGCCAGCCAACCAGGACTCTGCTCAGTTGGTTGGGAAGCAGGGAGGAAGTGTGGCTTTGCAATTTCCCCAAGGGCTAGCCAACCAAGACTGCACAGTCAACTGAGAAGCACAAGGGGAAGGAAGGTGACCCAGTGATTGCCACAACGGCTAGTCAGTCAGCACTCTGCACAGCCAGCTGGGAAGTGCAGGCCAGAGGGAAAGTGACTGTGACTGCCACAAGGGCAAGCCAATCAGCATTCTTACAACAGGCTTCTGTTGCAAATAGGAAGAACTAGTTCCTCTTGAGCTGGATTCAACATGAATTTGCATATGGCTAAAGAAATTGTTTCAAATGGTGGGGACATTCATTTGTTTTTGGAAAGTAGTTCCTTTGGTCCTTTACGATATAGGGAGACTTATTTGTGAGTAAACATGCATGGCATTTGTAGGGACATGGGTGGCACTGTGGGTTAAACCACAGAGCCTAGGACTTGCCAATCAGAAGGTCGGCGGTTCGAATCCCCGCGACGGGGTGAGCTCCCATTGCTCGGTC
Source organism: Podarcis tiliguerta (assembly GCF_965153285.1). Taxonomy (NCBI): domain Eukaryota; kingdom Metazoa; phylum Chordata; class Lepidosauria; order Squamata; family Lacertidae; genus Podarcis; species Podarcis tiliguerta. Next base: position 7,447,128 of record NC_139553.1, read on the forward strand.
CCAGCTCCTGCCAACCTAGCAGTTCGAAAGCACATCAAAGTGCAAGTAGATAAATAGGTACTGCTCCGGCGGGAAGGTAAATGGCGTTTCTGTGAGCTGCTCTGGTTCGCCAGAAGTGGCTTAGTCATGCTGGCCACATGACCTGGAAGCTGTACGCCGGCTCCCTTGGCCAATAAAGCGAGATGAGCGCCGCAACCCCAGAATCGGTCACAACTGGACCTAATGGTCAGGGGTCCCTTTTACTATGCATGGCATTATATTGTATGAGACAGACACATAGAGATAGAAAGAAAGAAGCTGGATGTTTCTGTCTGTGATGGTGTCCCTTCTCCTATCTAATTATCAAACTACATTTTGATGCATAAGACTTTAGAATTAAGCATTTGTTGTGGTTTGATGTGGGTTTTCCTCCCCTCCCCTCTCTGTGAATACCAGGCACAGGGCCTTGTAGTGGTGTGCAAATCAGAAAAAAACATACTCTTTTCCACAGCTGTCATTGTAAAAGTGCTGAGTAACAAAACCTCCACCACATAAATACACTCCAGCTCAAGAGGCTAGACCATCCAGCTCACAGGCTCTCCCTAAAACAGCGGCAAGTCTACTTCCTTTGGCACATGAGCTAGCTTCATCTGCATCCAAGTACAGTTTTCCTGCAACCCAACTCCACAGACAATAGTCATAGCTCAGTGGTATAACATGTGCTCTGCACAAAGTATGTCCCAGGTTCAAAACCCATCATCTCCAGATAGGACTGGGAATGTCTCCAACTCTGCAAACCAGTGTAAACACTATTGATCTAGAGAGATCAATCGACTGACTGGGCATAAGACAACTTCCTCTGTTGTTTTGGGGAAGGGTTGTTGCTCAGAAGGCAGAGCACCTGCTTTGAATGAGGAAGGTACTCAGTTCAATCCCTGACATCTCTAAGTAGGGCAAGGAGAGAACCCTGCCTGAAATCCTGGAGCGCTGCTGCCAGTCAGTGTAGACAATATAGAGCTAATGTTACTATTAGGCTGACTTGGCATAAGGCAACTTCCCATTTTCCTAATCTGACAATCTTTCACTGGGTCGATTACTGTACTTAAAAAGCAAAAGAAGTACCTGCCAGGGGTGCTCAGAGCACTGAAGACTCAAGGGTGGAAGATGATGTGGTCTGACTACTCTAGGGCAGGGGTAGAGAACCTGGGTAGCCCTCCAGCTACATGAGCTCTGAAGCAGCAGGGATTATGGGGCATTGCAATCCAGCAACATCTGGAGGACCACAGGTGTCCTCATCCCCCATTTAAACCCATGCTTGCCCCCAATCACATATAATATGAGACAGGAGGGGGAAATCAAAAGGAGTATTTGGATAATGGGAGGGGAATCCTCAAACTCCCATCAGCTCCCATGAGCATCTCCTGAAAATGGGTCTCCCCAAGGCAAAAACCATTATCGATCAGCGCTTGAAGGATATTGAGCAGCAGAATAATCTGGCCTATATTAAGAAATTTAGTGCTTGGTACGCTTATCTGCCCCCCCTCCCTTTTTGATTTGCGGGCACCTTATTTGTCTACCTTAACCATTCCAAAACTTAGGCGGGCCTTTACACTGGCCAGACTAAATATGTTACCCTCAGCTGTTCTTGAAGGTAGATATCAAAAAATTCCATTTGAGAACCAGCTCTGCCCCTGTGGAGCTGGCTATGTAGAGACGGCGTCACACGTTCTCTTGTCTTGCTCCCTATATAAAGATCTCAGGGACGAGACCATTACGCCGCTCCTATCTGCCATCCCCGGCCGCTCTTGCGAAGCCAAATTGTTCTCACTTCTAGCCGACCAGAACAGCTCGACAACAGAGAAGGTTGCCAAATTTATCGAGAGAGCAATGAGACTGAGAGCTGGTATCTGAATGATATCAGTGTGGTCACCCGGATTCCATGCCTAGGTTTTTATGATTATTATCATTATGTTTTATTATTATTATTTTATTACTTCTGCCAAGTTTTAAGTACTGAGATTATTAATTTACCTAGGGTTTTAATAGGTCACAAGATTTTAACTATATTTGTAATGTATTCCTGTTGGTGTTTGTCCTTTGATGCTATGGCCTGTTGGCTATGCAAATAAAGTCTAGTTCCTTCCTTCCAAATCTCCTCCCCACCCAACTCCATTTTCCCATCAAATGACACACAGATATTATTACATGTTATTTTTCTTAAGATTACTAAATTGTGCTTTTATACTAAATTTCCTTTTTTTCTGTGTATATTGTAATGTTTTATTGTTGCTATGGCCATTGGCTGATGCAAATAAAGTTTTATCTATCTACATGAGCTCTGAAGCAGCAGGGATGATGGGGCATTGCAATCCAGCAACATCTGGAGGACCACAGGTGTCCTCATCCCCCATTTAAACCCATGCTTGCCCCCAATCACATATAATATGAGACAGGAGGGGGAAATCAAAAGGAGTATTTGGATAATGGGAGGGGAATCCTCAAACTCCCATCAGCTCCAGCCAACATGCCCGATGGTCAGAAATGATCAGGTGTTGTAATCCAGCAACCTCTGGAGATTGCAGGTTCCCCATCCTTGTTTTAGGAGATGCGCTTCAATGGTGCAGCATGTGCCTTGCATGCAAAATGCCACAGGATCTGGGAAAGGCCTGCATCTCAGGTCTTTTGGACAGTCAGTGCAGAGTAGGCAAGATAGGGATAAATTGACTGATGGCCTAATCCAGGAGGATGTGTTTCCTTTGAAAGGCTATGAAAGGCTCATTAAAGGGACACTGATCAACCAACTGCCGAATGCCCTCAGCCAGAACCAACACACTTCCCTTTTTTATGTGCAACCAGTCTAGTGGGTGGCTGTGTGTCATGGGTCCCATGGTGCCATCCAGAACAGGGGAAGGCTGGCAGGACCTGTTAGGAAAAGAGGAGGATTCAGGAGCTTGGGGGGCAGAGGGCTCAAGCAGTACCAAACTCGGGTTATGGTTTCTGCCTAAATCTTTAATGCTCAAATCAGTATGGTATGTAAGTAAGGCAAGGGTTAAAAGGCATGTCAGGTGGATTGCATGGCTAGGAAAGCTAATATCTTGATCCAACGAGTGACATGCCCCTGCGCCTTACTTTTAAAGAGCTTTAGTGTGGCAAGCGAGAGGCATCTTTAGGATGGGCAAGCAAATGGGTACTCCTCCAAGTGGGTTTGGCTTGCATGGTCTGTTTGCACTTGTGCTGGCCCAGAACCAAACTTAAGGGTGGCCACTCATCGGCAGAAGGAAGCAGAAGAGGCAGCTCCAGCATGAATGGAACCTGACTGGAAGTGTCTAATGGTGAAAGAGCTGGATTCTTCCCCCACATCCTGTTTGATCCTTCCCCAGGATCCAAATCTGAATTCTCAGGACCCACAGCTGCTCTCTCTACCAATTCTGAGACCCCTTGGGTCTGGAGCCTGTCCCAACTCACTAGGACCTTCCTTGGGATTATCAGACTTTAGCACCTCCTACCCCTCTTCTTGCCTGACTACCCCCATCTCTATGTGGTTCATGATAGCTTTTGCTTGGCTGGAAGGTGTACTTGAACTTGGACAATGCCTCTTGGCCTTGAAAGCTAGAGAGGAGAGATTTTAGGAAGAAGGAATGACTGAATCTTCCAGTGGAGCTGAATACTGGGAGGTTCAGGACAGATAAAATAAAGTACTTCTTAATGCAGGGTTTGGTTAAACTATGAACTATGAACCAGGAAGAAGTGATGGCCACCAACCTAGATAGCTTTAAAGGAGTATTAGACAAATTCATGGAGAAGGAGAGAGCTATTTATGGCTGCTAGCCATGTTGGCTATGCTCTGCCTTTGCAGCTGGAGATAGCCATGTTTCAGAATATTTCTGAATACTCTTCTCAGGTTCTTTTGCTGTCCTTAAAGATGCACCCTGAGTTCGCCAATGACAATGAACAGGGCAGGCGAGTAGATCATAAAATATATTTCTGCAATCTTCATTGCCAAGATGGTCAAGTATGAAAATATTTCTTACAGCAGTGTGGACAATAAAACAAAGGAGCCTTCATTACTGAGTTGTGCGTTGTTGGGGTTTTTTTAAGTGCCCTCCACTGCTGACTTGAGAAGCTGAACTTCCAGGCTTGAAGAAAATGAACATGTGGCTTTGGGGATGACATTCCATTATGCCAGAGAATACAGACTTGCATGTCTGTGTATTTGTGGCTTTGCAATAACATTACAATCTTGGAGTGCTGTTCTCATATTTGACATGTTTTCTTGTACAGAACACGAAACCAAATTATACAGAGAAGGCTATGGCTGGCCCTGTTCTGGAACCACCACGGCTACACTCCCTCATTGTTGCCATCTTCCTCTCATTATTGTGGTTTGAAGTCAATCAAGTAGAGCCTGCTAGCATATTTTTTATCCTAGCTTGATTGGCTGGTGGCATGCAGGCAAGAAGGAAGGGATCTTTGTTGTTGTTGCTTAAGGCTTTGTTGCAAGATGAATTGTGCAAACTCTGGTGAAGCTACACAGTGGCATGTCTTGGAGCTTGTTTGTTTATGTTTTAGTAAGAGGTGAGTGGGGGGGGAGCCACAGTTCTTCAATGCACAAACATCAGAGGCACCTTCTTGGGCAACTTTTTGAGCAATTGTTTCATCCGGAATGGAGATGGAAGAAACTAGCTAGCATCAGGGGAGTTATCCCTACATTTTTCAGCATTAGCAGGTAGATTAGAGGGTTAGTGCTGACTGCAAGAGTTTGAGTATGGCCTTGGGTATGGCACTAGATGCCAAGGTGGTTCCCCCTAACCCGGAAGAGGTATGCAAACAGAGAATTCCCAGGAAAAATCACATGGGTGCCATGTGCTGAGGACATGCCAACACAGTGCAGCTATCAAATAAATGACAGAGGGGAAATGAAGCCAAATGAGAGGGAAGGCAATGCTCCCAAGATCAGCACTGCGCTCATTCCGAACAGGCATTCACTTTGGCCATTTTAAGATTAATCCCTGGGAAATGTCTGTCTTTCTTTTTGAAACGGATGGGAGAGAGTAGAGTCTGGGGCTCCCAAAGTGAGGAACAGAGAGAAGCTGATGGTGGAGGTGGGGGAGACTCTGTTTATGTGTTTGTGTATGTGACTGGATGACAGATTAATGAAAGAGGGACAGTGTGTATATGCCTGGGTGAGAGAGAAAATGATTGCGTGAATATTCTCATTATCCTGAAGCTTTCTGTTGCTATTGTGGGATGCTTTGCGTATATTTTTCATTAATTGCATGTGTTTTCTCTGTAAATGTGTTTAGAATGAATTTTTTACTCATCTTTGTGTTTTAGAATATGTGGGAGATCTTTTAATATAACAAGTGACTAGCAAGTTTATTAAAGTATAATACACCACCAGAAGCATCACCAGTTGGATTTCTTCCCCTCTCTTAAAAATGAATGTCTGCTGGGGAGCAGCAGGGGGCAGACAGAGGGGCCCACACTCACCTTCACCTTTGGCTCCACCCACCACTAATATACAGCCCTTGACCAGTTTACCATGAGGGAATGCCAGCCTTGACATCAAAAAAGATTGGCTGCTCCTCGCACAGAACTGAGTGGCTGTTTGGTTTTACTGACCCTGCCCAACACAGGAAGGTGCCTTATACCCTCAGACCATCTACGTAGCTCCCTCTAGCTCAGCGTGGTCTACCCTAACTGGTAGCAGCTCTCTGGGGATTCAGGCAGAGGTCTCTCCCCTGTGTGCCCTGGATATGCTGGGGACTGAACTGCTGAATTTCTGTGTGCAAGGCAGATGCTCTGCCACTGAACTGCAGCCCAAAAGCTGGGGTCTGGTGGTGTAGTCCCTCAGAATTCCACCAGAGGGCTGCAGCCTCTCTCCGATTGGTACAAAAGTCAGCTAGCAAAAAAGGGGGAGGAGCAGCACTTTGGGATGGAGAATAAAAGGAGTGGTTTTTGAGAGAGTTAGACAGGGTTTGAGCTGAGCTGAGAGATAGGGCTTGATTTGCAACAGGGTTTAGTTTGAGAGTCGGGGACAGAGATAGGGATTAGGATAGGATTTGACTGAGGGAGAACTGGTTCCGATTTGAGTTGAACATCTGCTCTGAGGAGCAGGCATAGGCAAACTCGGCCCTCCAGATGTTTTGGGACTACAATTCCCATCCCTACTGGACCTGTTAGCTAGGAATGATGGGAGTTGTAGTCCCAAAACATCTGTGAAGGAAGTTGTGCTGTGTCAAAAGTATTTAACTGTAATGCCTGCCATAACTAAGTAAGGGAACAAGAATGAAGTAACAGAAGCTGAGTTAAGCATTTTACCAACCATTCTAGAAACCTGAGCATCTAACCGAAGTGTAGCAACAGATCTTTAGCAACGGAAGCTTAAGAAAAGCTGTGCATATACTACTGTGCTTAAGCCTGTGACAACCTTACATAAAGTTTAAATAATAAGTTAGCTTCTACCTGGAAAAGCACCATATTTAACTGGGGGCAGTTAGCAGGTGAGTCTGCTACATATTAATTGGTGGCAAGGGTGGGATCCGCTACAGTAGGGAAGAAAGCATCTGTCAATTTTGGTTCCTATCACTAACTCATAATTCCCCATCTCCTGTTCCATACTTCACATTTCGGCATCAGTTTGCAATTCTTTTTAAATAAAAGGTCCTCATGAAAATGGGTCTAAATCTGAGTATTAATTTCTCCTAATATATACACTTTTGTATGCATTTTCCTCAAACAAACACATTTTTGCAAATTATTTTTCCTCATATATTTTTATACACTGCTTTCATTAATACATCACACTTTTTGTGCTATTTTCACGCATATATGCACTGAAATGCATACTTTCATATGTGAATTCCTATAAACGTTATTTATCGGAGAACTGCACTTCAAAATTCAGAGAAGTGTGACATTTAAGAGGGTGGCCGTGTTTTTCTGTGCATATTGTTTTGGAAATGGTGAAGTAAGGAGTTTTGCATTAAAATGCAAACTGAACCAATTGTTTCTTTTCCTGCCCTGTCCCTCATCTGAGATATCCCCCCATCCACTCCAAGAATTCATCTCTCTCCTTCCTCCTGTCATCCATACCCTCTGAAGCAAATTAGATTAATCACTATCAACTAGTCTGTCTTGTCATACAGGAACAACACAGCCGCACTATATAAGGTCATTATTCAAGTGTTCCTTTGTGTGGAGAAAGACAGTGACCCCTTCTCATTTCCTCCTTCCTTCCAGATTAGCACCCCTTAAAATTTCTTTCTACCCACCACATCACACATGTACTCGTTGGTGTTCCAAGGATGGTTTGTCTTCTTTCACCACCACTGCAGGGAATGCACTGTGCCAGTGTTTCCATCTGTGCCCAGGGAGACTCTCAGTTTGCAGCCAATCTCAGCCATGACACAAACACACATACAAAACCCTTATTTGTAGGTGAGAATGGGAACAGGTAGGAAGGTCATGCCAGTACAGTTCTTAGGGTTGTTATTATGTGTCTTGCTCTGAAGAGGCCCCAGATTCTGGCTGGTCATAGAATAGTAACAGTATGGCTCATGAGATTTCCATTCCTTGAGATCCAGGGACAGCTCCAAGCATGAAAGCAAGGCTGAGTTCTCAGTGCAGAGACTTATCACTTGATATAATGTTCTGCCACTATCATCTATCTATCTATCATCTATCTATCTATCATCTATCTATCTATCTATCATCTATCTATCTATCTATCTATCCATCTATCTATCCATCTATCATCTATCTATATCTATCTATCTATCTATCTATCTATCTATCTATCTATCTATCATCTATCATCTATCATCTATCTATCTATCTATCTATCTATCATCTATCTATCTATCTATCTATCATCTATCCCTGCACATAGAATGCTAACATGCAAGGGAAAAGGTTTTGAGTCTAAGATTTTCTCTGTGCAGGGATTATTATTTTATGCTTTTAATCAATACAATTTCTTTCTTCTTCAGTCTGGTGCAGATATGGTCAGCAGGGTGGGAGGCACACATGTCTGGCCCACAGGCATAACCCACCCAACACAGTTTTCAGCCATTCAAGAACAGCAAACCACTGGAACAGATAAAAGGCCCCATCTAGTTCAGCATTCTCACAGTGACTAACCAGATACCTATTTCTCCTCACATGAGATCTCATGGACATCCAATGATGCTGAATGTTGGAAAATCCAGGACAGATAAAAGAATTTATTTATACAGCGCCCAGTTGAACTATGGAACTCATTCCCACAGGATGCAGAGGTGGCCACCAACTTGGATGGCTTTAAAAGAGGAATAGACAGATTCAAGGAGGAGGAGGAGACGACTATCAATGGCTACCAGCTGTGATGACGATGACGATGATGATGATGATTTATTATTTGTACCCTACCCATCTGGCTGGGTTTCCCCAGCCACTCTGGGCAGCTTCCAACAAAGACCAAAAATACACTAAATGGCTGTGCTCTGTCTCCATGATCAGAGGCCGTAATGCTTTTGAATACCAGTAGCTCAGGTGATGTCTGTGTGTTTTGACTGGAGAGATAACAGAACACTCTGCCCCACTCCCATTATTTGAACCATGATTTGGTTCTTTTGCCTCAGGTACTTAAATGTATCATCCTGCCTTAGGCCGGCCCTATTACAATGTTCTCAACAACGTTGGGGTGTGTGGGTGGGGAGCCTTTGGAAACCAATAAGATTGAAATGATTTTGTAACACCTCAAAGTTCATTTGTTTCTTTAAAAAAAACTAAAAAAACAAACAAACTTGATTTGCATCTCAGAAAAAAAGGTCAAGGCAAACTTGGTTTCAAACCTGGATGGCTGCCGTGCTTTCTGCATCTGTTTCTTTTATCTATTTTTCTGAATTGTGCACCCAAACACGCATACACACAGAGAGGGAACAGAGTGTGCTAACCCTCACTTCATACTTCCCCTTACTTATCTGCATGGACTCTTGAGTGAGAGTAAAAGAGGAGATTCATTCAAAAGATAAAGAAAAAGGTGTCTCTCTAGGGTGGGTATGGCTGGGAGTTCCTTTGATTGCTGTGGTGGCTGGTGCCCTTTGGGGACTGGTAGGGCAGAAGGCAAGGAGCCCAATAGTGGGTGGTGCCAGAGTCACTGAGAGACAGAGATAACTAATGCTGGTTTTGTTTCCTTCTTCCTACTTACTGAGTTCTACAAGGGGCAACATGGAGGAAGAGAAGAAAGAGGAAACATATGGAGGGGGGAGCAGCACTGTGAATGCCCCCCCCCAGCAACTTGTTTGTTGTGGTGCAAACTGTACAGGGTTCCTAACAGGGTGGAAGACCAAAGCTCAGTGATACAGCATCTGCTTTGCATGCAGAAGGTCCTAGGTTCAGCTCCTGGCATCTCCAGGTAGGCTTGGGAATGTCACCAGCATGAAATCCCAGAGACCCACAGCCAGTCAGTGTAAACAATACTGCACTATCAAGTAGCCATGGTGGCTACGCTGGGATTTCATCTTTCTCTCGGTAGCCATGCAGCGTCTGATTCTAACCTAGAGGAGCAACCAGCTCAACTTATGCTAGACACTCCTGTGATTTGAAGGAGTCTTCTAGCCCGCTTGTCCTCAACTGGTGGGTTGGAACACACTACCAGTCATGGGTCACAACAGCAGCCCTTAGACTAAACAAAGACAGATGGTTTAAAAAAAGCTCAAAAACTTAAAAGGCATTAGAAAAGGAGACCATGGGCCTTGAAGGTGTCTGTCATTGTTTAATACCAGGACAACAGGTCAAGTCACTGTTCACAGCCTGCCCCACTAGGGAGAGATACGCTATATTTAGCTTTAAATTATAGTAATTGTATACATTTGCATTCTATGAATCATATAAATCAGCATATGCAAATTTATGTAAAACCTATTTTGTATTTCTCTTTTAACTATCATAATTATTTCCAAATCTGCACAGTTACATGTAAATTAGCATGTGCAAATTTTATGCAAATTGGCATCCTCTCCTTTTGTGGTGCACTTCCTTTAAAAAAAAAAAAGTGGCCTAAACTTATTTCAACCCCAGTATTCAGTGGTGCTTCCACTATCTGGAAATGGTTTTTATGTTAGCGGAGAATCCCCATTTCTGTGCCACAGTTTCATTTCAATGAGTAAAATAGGCCTCTAGAAGAGAATCCCCTAAAGGATTGGCACTGCCAATGAATACAATGTTTTCAAACCAGGGAGAGGAAGAGAAGAAAATTTGCCTGCTATGATTGAGAAGCCATTTGCTTCCTTTGGAGTGACCTTGCTGAGAACTGGGATGTCTCCACTTTGGCATGCCTGAGGAACCTCTCGTTACAACTTCCCTTGCAGGAGCCAAGGGCATTCCCTCTTACGCTGCAGAAATAATCTCTCCCTGGATCTCCCTATAGCTTCACACCTTTTCTCTAGCTTTAATTTTGCCACTGCTGCTGTTGTTGACATTTTATTTTAAACACGCACCAAAAACACATGTAAATTCCTTAGTTATTTATAGCACAGCTTCTGGAGCTTTAAACAGTATTTTCTTGAATAAACTGGTTTAATGTTAGAGAAGCCTCGAGCAACATGTGATCCACCAAGCTGTCTGAAGTTCATACATACTAACCTAGGTGGCCACCAATGCCTGGACATGGTATAAAGAGGCCATTCAAGGGCCAGATGCTGGTTTGAGGGGAAAAGTGGCCTCTTCTGGATCCACTCATACATCAGTGGGCTATGTGCTGAGTAATCTTGTGTTCTTAACCTGCTGTCCACCAGCTTCATAGTGTGTGGCATGACAGGTTGTGTGCTCCACAGTGTGTTAATGTTCATGCATTCGTTTTACATTTGCAACATTGAATCTGTTATTTAGTTACGGCAATTGCAATCATTATTTTTTGCAAAGGAGGAGGAATGCACTGCAGCAAGAATAACCTCCTGCTTCACAAAGTATGGTTTATGAAACTAGAGCAAAAACATCCAGTGCTTTAAAGGAATGCATAACAAGTAACACAGCAGAGTGTGTTGCGCTAGGAGACCAGGGTGCAAATCCTCCCTTGGCCATGAATACTGCTGGGTTAGACGCAGGCCAGTCAAACTCAGCGGCGGAGCAAGCCGATCGGGCGCCTGGGCCAGCACACATGCCCTGCACCCTGGGGTGGGGCCAGCCGCCCATGGGGGCGAGGCCAGCTGGGGCAGGATGCTCCATGGGGCCTCTAAGGAGTTTGCATGCCTCCTCCCACTCAGCCGCCCTACATCTGAGGGGGAGGCGGTGGGCGGACCATTTGGGGCCACATCACTCCCAGGAGAGACGTGTGGCTCAGGCACCCTGCAGGAACCACGGTGAGTGCCGCCCGGCATTTTGTCACTCCCCCCCAGTCGTGACACCCTGGGTAACCTGCCTCCACCGCACCCACTTCCTCCGCCCCTGGTCACACTGTCTCTCCCTAAAACCTACTTCACAGTACTGTGGAGAGGATAGAAAGGAACGTACTGTTATCCAAGTTCAGACCACTGATCCTTCTAGCTCGTATTGACTGGCAGCAGCGCTCCAGGGTTTCAGAATCATAGAACTGTAGAGTTGGAAGGGCCATGGGGGTCATTTTTAACCCAATGTGGGGCTCGAACACACAAGCCTGGCATCAATAGTCTCATGCTGTACCAACTGAGCTAGGAGGAAGCCTTTCCCAGCCCTCCCTGGAGATGTCAGAGATTGAACCTGGGACCTTCTGCATGCAAAGCAGATGTTCTACCACTGAGCTATGACCTTTTACACATAACCATGGAAACCACCATGAGCTCCTTGGAGAATAAGTATTGGGGGGGGGGCTGTCCACAGGTGATAGTCCTTATCTAGGGACACTGTAGTTCTCTGCCCAGGCTCAACATTTACCCTGAAGGAGCCTGGGTTAGCTAGACAGCTGGAACTTTGTAATAGGTTTCCTCATAATACTTTATGAGTTAGTACCTCGTAACTGGCTTGCTTTCATTTCTTTTCTCTCCCCCAGCTGCCCCGCCACTCTGCTTTTTTAAGAATCCAGAGCTGCAATGCAGAGCAAGCCAAGGCACACGGAGGATGGAATCTTGGCTAAGTGGCGTTCCATTGGCCCGTCGAAGGCTTGAGTCAGATGGATCGGGTGAATAAGGAGAAGGGGAGAGAGTTCCAGTAGCAGCCAAAAATATGTATCTTTCCTTGCGGGGCACAAGCTGAATTTAACTATCATTGCTAGAAGTCGTTTCCTCCTCATTTGATGCAGCATTTCCCTGGCACTAAGTGCAAATACATTTTTATCTTGTCTGTCTCCCCCCACCCCCGAAGAAGGCCTATTATCTTTATTCAGTGACACCAAGGCTGACATCTGAAGCACAGTTTACTAGGATGCCAAAGTCCTCTTAAAACAGGGTTGGGGGACATTTTTTAGCCTGAGGGCCACAGGCCAGTGGTGGACAGGAGCCAGGGGCAAATAAATATATAAATAAAGTGGGTGTAGGAACAGATGGGTTGTATCCAAATCAGTTCTATTATAAAAGAGACCCATTGCAGTTATGTTGGTCACGTTCATCAATCTCATTAGTTCTACTGAGTAGCACTAACATTGGCGACAACCTGTTCCCCAACAGTCATGGAAGAATCAGAATTGGCTTTTTCCTTTTTCTTTACAAATTTGTATCTCTATCCAGGCAAGCATCTTCACAGTTCAAGGGTGCAATCCAGCCAGGAATAGATCAGGGCTGGTAAAGGGTGTAGTCTGGTGATAATCTCAAGGGCCAGATAGAGAGGTTTGGATGGCTGCACTTGACTCCCAGGTCTTAAGTTCCCTGTCCCATTCTTAAATTCAACAATTGTTGCTGTACACCTCACCTTGTTTGCCAAGAGAACAAACAAACAGCAAAAAAACAAAAACAACACTGAAGGATAACTATGTTCTGATTTGCATGTTAGTATGGAATGTGAGAATCAGCCAGCACATATCAGAATTCACAAAGACTGAATTTATCAAAAACTCCTGAGACCCAACACACTCACACACACACATTCCACATACACTGAAATAATCTAGATTTGGATTGCTTAGGGAGATAAATTAAGAGATAACGAAGCTAAATTCCCTCCCTTGGGAGGCATGGTTTGACCCTCTCCCTGTCTTGTTTTTGATGTCCAGCAAGGATGGAGCATTTCTTCAGTCTAAGGACCACATTTCCTTCTGGAAGTCACATGCCAGGGATGGGCAGGCAGAGGTGAAAATTCGTGGAGTGGCAAATGTAATGGTTACCTTTGTACAGTACGCTAGCTTGCACAGACCCCCCTCTCTAAACCCCCATTCAGCAAACAAGAGGCATTAGTAGAGTCCAAGGATACATTCCAGCCGGGCAAACACATTCAGAGTACAGAACAGGGCCAGCAAGAGCTCTGAGGACCAGGCAGAGAGGCCTCATGGGCCACATTCTTCCCCTGGGTCTGAAGTTCCCCACCTCTGCTACAAACAATCAACTTTCCTATCATGATTTTATGACAATTGAAGCTGTTATTTTGTCCCCTGGCTCTGTGGGTTTGGCTCCCTTTATTTTGACTCAGTACTGTTTCATAGTTTTTATTGTATTTTGATATATGTCGTGCACTACTTTGGATGCCCTTGAGCTGGAAAGCAGGATAAAAATAAACTTTAATAGTAATAATGATAAGATGTGGGGAAAGGAAGGTGCCATGTTTAGAGGCAATGCACCTCTGAATATAAGTTTTCAAAAATGTTGTCTTAGTAGTTGAGTGACAAATAATTGAAGAAGGACCATTGCTTTCATTTCCTGTTGGACCATCCAGCAGGGGCATCTAGTAAACTGTTGCAATATATAGTCCTACCTTGAGTTAAATATGCTTCGAGTTGAGCACGTTCGAGTTGCGCTCCTCGGCAACTCGGAAGTAACGGAATGCGTTACTTCCGGGTTGTGCCGCTTGCGCATGTGCAGACACGTCACGCGCATGCGCAGAAGCAGCGAAAAGCAATGCGCGCATGCACAGACGTGCTGTCACTAGTTACATTTACTTCTAGATGCAAACGGGGCTCTGGAACGGATCCCATTCGTATCTAGAGGTACCACTGTATAGGACATTGGATAAGATCAGTGACTGGAGGAATTTGGAAGGCCAGTTTTCTTACCCCAGATCTACCTGGACCAATACTCTGATTCAGGAGAAGAAGGCAGCATAATGTTGATAGAAGTTTCCATTAGAACCCCACCACCACCAACCCACACAATGCTTTGCTTATGTATTTATGGAGGGAATGATTCCAGTGGTTATGGGGGTGGGGAAAGATACTCTTGTGGTTTGCAAAGTAATAACCAGTGGGGCCCTGGAGGTCAGTTGGGAGAAGAAACGCTATTTTGCAATCAAGGCAGCTGCATGATCTTATAAACATAAGAGAAACCATAGCTGAGTGGTAAAACACATGCTTTGCAGGTAGAATATCATAGGTTCAATTAGTGCTTCCACCCAAGAAAAATAGGTGTCAGTACTTATCATTAGTGTTAATGTCACACTTCTTAACAACAACAAAATGAGGTGCCAGTACTGTGTACTCCTGAATACCCCTGGGGGGGGAAGCACTGGGTTCGATCCTTGGCAATGTCTGTTTCAAAGGACCAGATGGAAAGATGCTCTGCTGAGAACCAGAGAGCTGCTCTGTCCCCCCAAAACAGTACTTTTGTCTTGTCAGGATTCTACCTCAATCCATCCTTCAAATGCCTCCAAACACTCACACATGACATTCACTGCCATCACTGGTTCTGATTTAAAGCTGAGTATCATTTGCATGGGTATACAAATGATACCCAGGTGGGTATAACTGGGTATCATTCACATACTGGTGAACACCCAGCCCAAACTCCCTGATGATCTCTCCGAGCACCTTCCTGTAGATGTTGAAAAGCCTGGGGGAGAGGACCATGCCCTGAGACACCCCACAAGTGAACACCCAGGGATCCAAACACACACCCCCATCACCACTTTCTGGACACAGCCCAGGAGGAAGGATTGGAACCACTGTATAACAGTGTCCTCAGCTCCCAACTCCTCTAGACAGTCCAGAAGGATACCATGGTCAATGGTATCAAAAGCAGCTGAGAGATCCAGCAGAACCAGGAAAGAGTTTTCACCTCTGTCTCTAACCTGCCGGAGATAATCAACCAGCATGACCAAGGCAGTTTCAGTCGCATGTTGGGTCCGGAATCCTGAGTGGAAGGGATCCAAATGGTCTGCATCATCCAGATGTGTTGGAGTTGTTCAGTGACCAGATGCTCAATCATCTTTTGCCCCACCAGTCCCAATAAGCACCAGCCTCCACTGGTCTCAGGTAACATTTTCTCAGCCCTGCTTCCAGTGTGCTGTAATCACTGGGTGAGCCTGGACCAGTCACTGCCTCTTAACCTAACCTACCTCACAGAAATCATGTACACCACTGAGCTTTTGGCAGAAAAAAAATGGATAAATGCAATAAATAAATAAAAATCCTTTATGTGGAGATGGCGGGGATTCATCCTGGAGCTCTTTGTGTGCAAAGCATGAGCTGTGCTACTGAAATGCGACTTAATCCTCCCCCCACAAAGAAATAGTAAAACATCCCATTGGCTTGGATGCACCGCTTAACACTTTAACCAATGACCATCTACTTTCCTTACTTGATTGGCTGCTGGCTGACCTATCACAACCAATTCTGGGCATCGCTCATCATGATGTGAGACCGACACGTTGGACGCCCACTGGTCGACAAAGCCTTTGGGTGTATAGACTCCACAGTCTATGATGCTGGTCATCTGCTCAAACTCTTCGCACACGCCATCACCATCATGGAAGTAGCACCTGCTCGGTTCATCTGCAGTAAGAGAGAACAGGAGGGGAAGGGAAGTCAAGAAGGATGGAAAAGCCATTTCTCAATAACCGAGTCCAGTAAGCACTGTGTACTTTGACCTAATGAGCAAATGGGAATGATGCCCTCAGAAAACCATAGCTTTTGCCCTTTAGAATAAATTATGCAAATTATAAAAAAATGGGAATGATGTGCTCTTGCTTCCGTCAAAGTCTGGCTTTCATAATACCACCTACTTCCTCACCCACCCCTTCACACACACTCACTTCTTGTCAAACACTTGAGCTGACAGAGGACAATGAGGGAGCCTGGGAATTGCTAACATATGTATCATAGCTTGTTTGTAAAATGTGCATGTTTTCAGAAATCTACCAGCAACTCTCAGTTTACACTTAAAAATAGACCACTGAACTACCGTTGGAATAGTTGCATGAGGTCCCTTACCTCTTGTGCAATTCAGAGTTATCAGGTAATTTGAGGATAAGATCACAAAGTTTGTTCCAGTTTCCTTGCAGGGAGTGCCCCTAGAGAGTGGTTCAATTTAGATCAGGGAACCTCAGGCCTGGTGTCCACATGTGGCCCTCAGAACTACCCACAGGCCACATCCACTCCTAGCCACATCCTAGCCACACCTTCTCTCCCCAAGTCACAACCCTCACTTTGCACCCTGTGTGTTTCTGAGTGGCTGTGATGTGTCCTTGAGCTCTGGCAATGCCTCTTGCTTGTCTGGACAAAGGATAGAGTGGGGTGGGTGTGTTTGTAGAAGCTGTAGAACCTGCTCATCACTAACACATGACCCTTGACAAATTGCCCAGGAGGGAGTGCAGCCCTCACGATGAAAAATGTCCCACATTCCAATTCAGATGATCCTACAAATCATGAATGATCATGATTGAGCCATACTCTCACTTCTTCCTTCCTCCATATCTCCCCATCCCTCCTTCATTCCTTTATTTATTTTCATCTTCTTCTTCTTCTTCTTCTTGTTGTTGTAAAAGGTTCCCTTACAGCTTTCACAGATTTAATACTTTCCATATCCTCTTATCGTTAAAAAATCAAATGTTAGTCCTGTTCAGAGTAGACACATTGAAATTCATGGGCATGACTAACTTCCCTCTTCTGCTTCATACGTGGGTGGGTGTCTTGGGGTAGAGAAAGGGACACAAAGATCTATGCAATCCTGCAAATTCCACACACTTTGGTGTCTGCCTCACCCCACCGCTCTCTCCAGATCCTGGCTGACTCTTTCCATGGCTCAACAGCCCTTTAAAGGGCTGTTTCAGCTGGAGATGCCACAGACTGAATCCAGGACACCTTTCCTTGCAAGGCAAGGGCCCAGTTTGTGGCTCAGCTCTGAATGTCATTTTCTTTGTTATGGCTTACATCTAAACAAAGGTAATTGCTACTACTACTACTACCTCTTGTGGTTTACTGTTTTAAATGTGCTATGTTATACATTAAGGGAGGCAGTTCGGTGGCAGAGCATTTGATTTGCATGCAGAAAGTCCCAGGTCCAGCCCTTGGCCTCTCTTGACAGGACCGCAGCCAGAAAAATGAGAGAGCTGCTTCCAGTCAATGCAGGCAATTCTGAGCAAGATGGACCAATGAGTTGATTGCGTATAAGGCAGCTTCCCACCACCACCCCTAAAAGAAATCCCAGGATATTTTATATCTGGTGGTTTGCCTACATCTATCCATGTGCCTATTTCTCTCCCACATACACACACACACATACACACCTGACTAGAACCAGTGTAAAACTGTATAAGTAAACAAAAATAAACATAATAAAAAACAAAGAAACAACCCTCTGCACAGGAATAGAAAAAGAGCAATGAAGCAAATTAACTGCTGGCAGAGCCCAGCTGATTTCAGTGGCCTCCTGCCAGTGCAAAAGAGGCTCCAGGCCCCTGGTGTTGTTCACTATTTTGTTCTTAAATGACACTTGCGAAACACTGAGTTTAGCAAGGACAAGCACTTCCAAAGGAACAGCTCCAGAGACTGGAGGCCTCTGTTTACCAACTCACGGCATATTTGGCATGGGCAGTAGCAGAAGGGAAGGGAGGGGGTGTCCCGTGCAACTGAAGAAACATCTTTTTGCGCCAGTCAATGAGACACTAATCTGAACTAGAGGGATCAAAAGTCAGAGGGAGATGGAGTGACTCTCTATGGCAGGGGTCAGCAACCTTTTCAGCCGTGGGCCGGTCCACCATCCCTCAGACCATGTGGTGGGTCAGACTATATTTTTTGGGGGGGGGGGGAATGAACGAATTCCTATGCCCCACAAATAACCCAGAGATGCATTTTAAATAAAAGGACACATTCTACTCATGTAAAAACACGCTGATTCCCGGACCATCCACAGGCTGGATTGAGAAGGCGATTGGGCCGGATCTGGCCCCCAAGCCTTAGGTTGCCTTCCTCTGCTCTATGGGGATAACCCAATGCTGGGGAGGGGTGCAGAGAGTGTCTTCCTGTGTCTTTAAAGGAGCAGAACTTCCACTGCAGGTCGTTCTCTAGCTGTCCCTTACTTACCACCCCTGATTTCCTTCCCCCTTGTAAATCCTTTTCCTTACATACTCAGTGGAAAAGTATCTGCTTTGTATGCAGATGGTCCCAAGATTCCTAGGATGACTCCAGGTAAAGGTGAAGGACCCCTGTCAGTTAAGTCCAGTCGTGGGTGACTCTGGAGTTGTGGTGCTCATCTCGCTAGTTCCTCAGAGGGCAGATCTGCCACACCTCCCAGCTGTCTCTGGCCTGGCCCTGGATATACCAGCAATGGAGACTGAATTCCTTGAACCATGTGGATTTTGGGGTTTCCTGTGCCAAGTTGCATGGATGCACAATGAAATTATTCAAAATCCATCCCTTGGAACCACCAGAAGTGAGAGTCCAAACTATATATGATTCCATTTCCCTGAATAGCAAGGTGTTGTTTTTAAAGGTTTGTGTGAGAAAGAAATCTGGAACAGGATCTTGTGTGGAGGGGTAAAAGGCATTCATCCTTTGTCCCCTTCTGCTTGGTCTCAACCTGAATACCTTGAACCCAGCTCCCTGCAATGCAGGAATCCTGCCCACAGCTGTCCCTGGGTAGACTTGAACCACACACTTGCTGTTTACAGCAGGGCTGGGAATTCCAGTTGGTGTCAATGAGAACTTTTATTTCCATGCAAATAACAGGCCAGGGGCAGGGGCAACAGTCTGGTAGGAAGCAAATACTTTATAAAAAAAATCTATGTCCCCTCACCAAGGTCTTAATGTGGATCAAGCCGCAGCTATTTGTCCTCTAACACACGCGTACACACACACACAGCCCAAATTCACACAACAGCCAATTACATGAACTAGATCACATCTAAATCAGTTCATTCATAGACTAGATAATGCAGAATTTATAATTCGCCCAGAAACTCAAGTGAGAAAGTCAAGTGGAAGTACACTGGTACCTCAGTTTATGAACTTGATCCGTTCCGGAAGTCCGTTCTTATACCAAAACAATTCTTAAACCAAGGTGTGCTTTCCCTAATGAGGCCTCCCACTGCCAGTGCCCTTCCACCATTCGGATTCCGTTCGTAGACCAAGGTAAAGTTCTCAAACAGGGGCACTATTTCCGGTTTTGCGGAGTTTGTAAACTGAATTGTTCTTAAACTGGACTGTTCTTAAACCGAGGTACCACTGTACTGTATCTGAATCAGTCCAAGCATACCTTCCCTGCAATGTATCAAAGACATACAGGGGCAAGCTTGCAAGATGCTGCCTATAGAAGATTAGAAACCAAGGCCACTCAAAATACTGGAATTGCCACTGGCAGACCACATACCAAAAGGCGGAGATAAGCAAACTTGCTACACTCCATTTCTTCTTTCTTCTTTATAAGGGGTGGACATTAGGTTCCATCAGCCATAAGGTGTTTTTTTATTGCAAAATCTGTCTCCAAACTTTTCTACGCTTCAAACGTCTGGTACAATGGCTTATTTCCTAAGTTAGATGGGTTCCAGGCAAAGTTTCTTCGGTCTTTTCTACAGTTTCCAAATTGTGTCCCAAATCCAATCTTATTTGTATCAACTGGGCTACGATACTGCCATTGTATCCCTGAGGCAAAGGCTTTGGGCTATCTCACAAAGCAACCTGCAATCCAGATCCAATGTAATCTGTGGCCCAATTGCAGCTGGAATCCAATACGGGCACAACTTTCAGTTAGCCTCATGTCTTAGGAAACCTATCGGTGTTTATTTACCAAACCTAGATTAAAGGTATTTCCATTGGAAGTTTTAAATGGTAGACTAAGAGGCATCCCCTATCATAAAAGGCTTTGTTTATGTTCTCAGGATGTCAAATGCATGAACCATATCCTACTACTGCATTGTGAGCAGTACGAGCAAGCAAGGGACCAACTGATCAAACCCTTACTAGCAAATTTGCCAGGGAAATCTGAAGCCTCCCATATTAAATACCTTCTGGAGGATAGGTCAAATGATATTACACTGACTGTGGCAAAGTTTCTTTTGGGGGTCGCAAGAAAAAAAAGACCACCATGCTCTAGACATACCAACAATACTCTGCTCTTCAATTATTTATAAGGCAAGACAGTGTTTCGTTATATATCAATTGAAATATATATTAGGGGAGGAAAAATATTGCCTTAGCTAGGAAAAGGAAAAATAAATCAATCTCAGGGCTTGCCCCACCCCCCAGTTTCACATATTTCCACATATTCTCCACACTTCTCCACAAGTTTGCATTTTTTATATGTAGAAAAATCGTGCTTATAAAAATTAATCAGCATTTTAGTGTGAATTTCTACTTACCCCTGTTTGTATGAAATTTCCCCTAAAGTATACATTTATTTCAGGGAATTGCCACTAATTTTAAGCATTTTTAATCTTATTTTCACTGTTGAGTGCATTTTTATGTACACTTTCCCATAATATACACAATTTTGTATTCATTATTTGCTTGGAGAACTGCATTGCAGCATTTGGAGATGTACAAATTACAAAGGAAACTTCTGTTTTAGCTTACATATTGATTTGGAAATGGCTAATTAGAGTGTTTTGCATTAAAATGAAAACTAAACCAACTGTCTCCCCATTCCTAGTGCTAACATGTTATTCCAGATGTTCTTTAACTACACTGTTAATCACTGCTGGCTGTGGCTGATGGGAGTTAGAGCCCAATGGAATCTGGAGGGCACCACAATGGCTACCTCCCAGCTAGCTCATAAGAAGATTAAAAACCAAAGGCCCATCTGGTCTACCCTCCTGTCCCCACAGTAGCCAAACAGGTGCCTCTGGGAAGCCTACAAGCAGAAAATGAGTGCAATAGTTGTTATCCAGAGGCATTCTGTCTCTAGTACTGGAGACAGGGCTGTCACACTGAAGATGGAACAAGCTGCTCTGGGGGTAGGACCTGAACCAATGAGCTCAAGTTACAAAAAAGAAGAGTCCGACTAAACATCAGGAAGAACTTTCTGATGGTAAGAGCTGTTTGACAGAGGAACAGATTCCCACAAGAGGTGGTAGACTCTTCTTTTTTAAGCAGAGGTTGGGTGCCATCTGTCATGGTTGCTTTAGTTGAGATTCCTGCATTGCAGGGGATTGGACTTGATTACCCTTCCAGCTCTATGATTCTATGATAGTATATAGTCATCGAGTAGCTGTGTCTTAGCTGTTCTACCATATGCTTGGTAGTTTTATCTTTAGTAAAAAATTTCCACTAGTGTTCCTAGAACAGAGATTAACTGAGTTATAATTTCCTGGATTCCCCACTCTCTCTCTCTCTCTCTATATATATATATGGAGTGTCAAATTTGCCACTTTCCAATTTTCAGGAATGGAAGTTTAAATTGCTGATCTTCTGGAACTTGTCCCTAAGAATCTGAGTTATTTAGGAACTCTTGGGCAGCTGCCATCTGGACCTGGTGACTTGTTCATTTTAATTTGTCAACAAACTCTAGAACATCACCTCATGTTACCACCTTTTGCCTTTCTCCCTCAGACTTCCTTCCTGAGAAAGTTAGTCAAGGCAAAAAGATCTGCCCTTTATCTTCCACAGTGCAGCAGATGGAAATAATTTATACGGCATCTCTGAAATTTCCTTTCACTCCTTCAGCACACCTTCAATTCCCTTGTCATTCAAAGGTCCAAACATCTCCCTAGCTGTTTTCCTGTTTCTAATATTTATGAAGTAATTTTATTGTTGATTTAATGTGCTTTTTTTTTTTTAGCAGTGTACTCCTCAGCTTATTTTTTGCACATCACATGCTGCTTGCATTTCTTTCATCAAAGTCTGTGTTCCTTTCTGCTTTCCATATTTAGGCAATACTTTCATAAAGGAAGCCTTCTTGCTTCCATAGCTTCCTTGACTGCTCATGAACCACACTGGCATAATCTTGGCCTTAGTGGTTGTTTTCTTCTATACATTCCAGCTGAGCTTTCTGAAGAATTTTGACCCTCTTGACTTTCCCTTCCAAATTCCATTTTTACTTATCTCTTGTTTTTTGTTAGAAGTTTCCTCTTTTCATGTCAAGCATGACTGAGTTGGGCTTTCTTGGCAACTGTCCTCTTGCATACGTTGGCAAGGCATATTCATGATGTGGTTGCACCCCAATTCCCATAAGCCCTACTCAGTATGGCCAGTGGTCAGGTATGATGGAAGTTGTAGTCCAACATCTTCTGGAGGGCACCATGTCAGCTGCCCCTGGGCTAACCAGATGCCCACCCATATATGAAGACAGATTCCCCCTTTGCACTGAAATGCACTGACAAATAATCCCAAGTTTCATATCATGCTCAGTGGCTTCCCCATGTGATGATAAAAAATAGTAGGCCTCTGATAAAATCATATGCTTGGGATAAAGAGAGGACATGGGCCTGATCCAATGTGATGAGTTAATTCATACTTGCATGGAGAGGAAACCTTTCGAATAGCTCTAGTGCAAGCCAGTATGTGATCTGTACGGAGGCTAATTTGTTCCTGATTATGTTTAAGACCCCAATAAATCTGTCTGCTCTGAGTCTGAAAGGCCCAAGGGATGAGAGGAACAGAGAGACAGAGATGTCTGAATTAAAACAGAGATTGTACAGTTGATTTAAAAAAAGCTCACTGAACGCAGCCCAGACAGTGAGCATGCCCCTTCTCAGATTCCAGCTCTGCTGTACCGAGTCGGCATGCCCTGCCCTCCATTACCTTTTTGGCCAGCCCCAATGACATTGGTAATGAGAGCCAGGAAAAGATTAGGTGTTCCATTGGTTTCATGGAAGAATCATGGAGAAATGTGGTTTAACTACTGCATTCATCTTATTCTTCTTTTTAAGGGAAGATATGTTCTTAACATTGGCAGGATACTACAAAAAATAAAATAAAAATCAAGCTGCCCTTCTAAGGAGAGCAGGAGGACCATCATCAAATGCTTTAGTGCCCAAGATGGAATGTCCAAAGTACATCTCTTATAATGTGAAAATGCACATTAAATGAAAATCAATAGATACAAATGTGAATATCTACAGAGAGGTACAGATAATTTGGTGTGAAAAATGAAAGGGATATTGGGGTTGACATCCATCACAAGCTGGTCATCATCCAACAACTGCAAAAAGGGCAAGTGTGGTTTCAGAGTACATTGAAAGAACCATACTTCCAGGACAGAAGAAGCAAGAGTCCCACTATTATTCCACTCTGGAGTCTATTTCTGGGCACCACAATTTAAGAAACATGTTGACAATGTGTGCAGAAGAGGACAATAAAGATGGCCAGGAGTATGGAAAACAAGTACTATGAGCAAAGAACAAAGTATACGCTCATGAACCATATTCCACTGTATCCAGCCCTAGGGAACTGGGTACCAGATCCATCTTAGCAGTTTGCGGCACAAATGCATTTACAAAATATGCCTGTCAGTTTTAGAAGTTTTGAGTGGTCAACGTGGACTGAAAACCACTGAAGAAGGCCAGTGCTAGATCAGACCAAAGATTCATTTTGTCTATTATCCCTTTTGCTACAGTGGCCAATGCAGTGCCGCCAGGAAGCCCACAAGCAAGGTACCGCATCAGGGTGGGGAACTTCAGGTCAGGGCATGAAAGCAGCCCTCCAAGCATCCCTATCTAGCCCTCAGAACTCTCCCCTTGCCACACCCTTCACAGGTCATGCCTCCTGCCCCAAGCACATTTGCCTGCCTGCAACATGTCCTTGATCTCTAATAATGTCTTTTGATGGCTGCACGGAAGATAGAGAGGCATGTGTGAATGTGTGCATTTGGAATTCTGATAACATGCCATGGGCACCAGTCACAAAATGGCTACAGTAAGTGTGTGGCATATCCCAGAATGCTGTGGGGGTGTGGCATGGTAGTCTCAATGTAGGAGATGCTAAGCCACTGGCAACAGTGAGAGCAGACTGTAGATTTGGGGGGAATATTTAATGAGAACTTTTTAGGGTGCCATAAGTGGTAGGGACGCAGGTGGCACTGTGGTCTAAACCACAGAGCCTAGGATTTGCCGATCAGAAGGTTGGTGGTTCGAATCCCCGCAACGAGGTGAGCTCCCATTGCTCGGTCCCTGCTCCTGCCAACCTAGCAGTTCAAAAGCACATCAAAGTGCAAGTAGATAAATAGGTACCACTAGAGTGGGAAGGTAAATGGTGTTTCCGTGTGCTGCTCTGGTTAGCCAGAAGTGGCTTAGCCATGCTGGCCACATGACCTGGAAGCTGTACACTGGCTCCCTCGGCCTATAGAGCGAGATGAGCGCACAACTCCAGAGTCGTTCGTGACAGGACCTAACGGTCAGGGGTACCTTTACCTTTAAGAGGTACTGGCAAGCACACTGGTGCCATGTGAAGAAGCTGGCGTACTATACAAAGCCACCACTGGGGTGTGGTCCCTGGAAGGTTGTCCTGATCAGAATGTGCCTCTCAGGCTGAAAAAGGCTACCCACCACTGTATGACAGTAGTGCCCATCCCTTCTTGTCAGCAACTGGTACACGGCCTATTAGGCTGTTACTCAGCTTGCCCTGGCAAAAATAATAGTCAGGCATAACTATGGAAGACAGGAGCTTGCTGAATGGTTCACGGTGAGAAGGGGGAAATACATATTAAAAATGCAATCTTGGAGTTGTGATGTTTGGTGGAATAAACACAGCATATGAATTCCCAAGGGTCTAACTTGTATCAGGAGAGAGAAATGTCTTCACTGGTAAGAAGGCTTGGCCTTTAAGAGTACTGAGACAGATGTTAGACTAAAAGAAGCCTGCTTTATATCCTCATTATAAATTGGGCGGGGCATACTTGTAATTGGCTTATGATGGAATTTTTTTTAAAAAAAAAATTCTTATAATAAACCAGAACTTGGCTATATTAAACACTGATAAGTCTTTGGCCTCATTCTCAGAAATAGCAGATGTGGTGTTGAACTGCTTTTTTCTTCAGCTATCCTTCAAATAACGGTTTCCTACACCTGTTCTCCTGCCCCCACACTCAATCTTTGGCCTGAGTTTAACCTAAAGTCTTCTTTGGCACTTACCAGAGATTCCATTCCTAGCCAAATGACCCAGATGATCATTGTTGAAGAGAAGGAAAGTATATCATTGACAAAGATCTGTGACTGTTACTTCTTTGGCACACATCTGATAATTTATTTTATTTATTTATTGCATTTATATACCCTATTTCCTCCAAGGAGCTCAAGGTGGCATGTATAGCTTTCCTCCTCCCCATTTTATCACCACAACTACCCTGTCAGGTAGTCTAGTGAGTGATTGGCCCAAGGCTAAGTGGGGATTTGAATCCTGGTCTCCCTAGTCTTAGACCAACACTGTAACCACTACACCACAGTATTCTTTTTTTCCAGTTTGGCACATTACCGGTATTTATATTTCTAATTCTAATTCTAATTCTAATTCTAATTAACAGGACATACACATAAAGTGCATTTTAGTTGGATGTGTTTTAACACATCCAAAATGCAGACATTTTAGAAAAATGTCTTCTAAATAAAATAAACTCTAACTTCCCCCATAGGCAGCTTTTAAACAACTCTAGCAACAGAAAGCCCCCCCCCCCCAGCACCACCACTAGCAAACAGTTTGCACAAGTACAGTAGGTTCTTCTGAATGTTTAGTTCTCTTGAGGTTGTTATGAGGACAAAACAGGGTGGAGGAAAACTGCATGCTATCACCTTGACCCCCTTGGAGGAAAAGTTGGGTAGAAATCTAATAAATAAAAATAATAATAGTCAATCTCGCTCAGACATATGGACAGCTTAGATTAATCTATCTACTTAAATCAGGACTGCTGGAGTACATCTACTGCTGATGTCAACTAACAATGTCTCTTTCCTTCATTCTCCGCTATATTTGCAAGAGCCATTATTATTATTATTATTTTATCATTATTTATTAACCACAACAATAATGATTTTGTCTGTGATGGACAGCCTTTTATCAGATTGCACATAAAGAACCAAACAAAAACCCAAAGGTAATCGACCCCATTTGGCAACCAGGGCAAAATCCCCCACCTGGGGCTCAAATTGCATAAAACCGACCGGGTAGAGAAGGGTGGACACACAGCCCTGCATCCTGCTTTCAGTCTGGAACGAAGCTGCTGGCATCAGAATCACCTCCTTTTCTACAATAGCTACTCTTTAAAGAAAAGGGGGAAAAGGCCAGGCAAAATTAGAGAAGGGAGGGTGGGGAGAAGGGTATTTTTAAGCAAGCCTGTTTACTTAGGGACCATGCCAATGTCAACAGGCCTTGTACCGTATAATGACATGTCCAACTTTTGTTTTTTAAAAAACAATGAACAAAAATGCACACATGTTGTTTCTGAGTAACAGATTCTTGGACTAAGCTGGCCTTTGCAGTTTAGTCCCTCTGCCAACTGCAAAAAAAAAAAAAAGTATATTCAGTCTTGGGTCTCCCACTGCTTCGCCTCATGGACATAGAGAAGGTGCCCCCACAATCTCCCTCTCTCATGTAATATTAGAACTCAGGGGCATCCAATGAAGCTGGGTGCTGTAAGGTTCAGAACCAGCAAAACAAAGCACTTCTTCACACCCTGTATAAGGTAAAGGTAAAGGGACCACTGACCATTAGGTCCAGTCGTGGCCGACTCTGGGGTTGCGGTGCTCATCTCGCTTTACTGGCCGAGGGAGCCAGTGTACAGCTTCCGGGTCATGTGGCCAGCATGACTAAGCCGCTTCTGGCAAACCAGAGCAGTGCACGGAAACACTGTTTACCTTCCCGCCGGAACAGTACCTATTTATCTACTTGCACTTTTTGGGGTGGTTTCGAACTGCTAGGTTGGCAGGAGCTGGGACCGAGCAACAGGAGCTCATCCCGTCGCGGGGATTCAAACCGCTGACCTTCTGATTGGCAAGTCCTAGGCTATGTGGTTTAACCCACAGCGCCACCTGTGTCCCTTCACACAGTGTGTAATTACAACCATTGCATTGGCTCCCAGAAGAGATAGCAAAGGCCACCAGCTTGAACAGCTTTCAAAGATGATTAGACCAACCCATGTAGGATGAGCCTATCAGGGGCTACTAGCCACAATGTCTGTGATCTGTCTCCACTGTCGGAAGCAGCATGCCTCTGAACGACAGTTGCTGGGAATCACACAAGTGGGAGAGGTGCTGCTATTGCACCCAGATCCCCATAGGCATCTACATGGCCACTAAGAGAACAGGCTGTGCAAGAGTGGAGGGGGTTGATGCTCACAAATGGATCCTTTGTATGAGAAACTGGGGTGTTACAGGTACATCTAAAATGATGGATAAAAAGGTAAAGGCAAAGGGACCCCTGACCATTAGGTCCAGTCGTGGACGACTCTGGAGTTGCGGCGCTCATCTCGCTTTATTGGCCGAGGGAGCTGGTGTACAGCTTCCGGGTCTTGTGGCCAGCATGACTAAGCCACTTCTGGCGAACCAGAGCAGTGCATTATTACTAATTATCACATGCACTGGGCAATTTTATAAGCGTCCATTATGAGTTGTTTGTGGGAATATCAGCTAACATTGTGTAAAGCAAAAGGCCACCTCGACACTTCGCAGTGCTATTACTCATCACTTTGCTTATCGCAAAAAAAGTTATTTATTTATCTGAGGGTTGGGGGTCGGGAAGGCGCCGTTGTTCAAGAAATCCAAATCAAGTTTAACAGCACAACCTAAATTTGCTAGTATGCGACTTAATCCCACTAGAAAATAGAGACAGTCTGGAAAGATCCCTACACACAAACCATTACCTTTCAATTGTTCTGACAAAGGAAGCAGTTGTTGAGAAAAGCCCTGCTTACTATTCTGAGGAGGAGGAGGAATTCACAATAAGTGATGTGCAGGGATAGAGAGTTGGCTTTTGGACACTGGTTTCTCTGCAGGGCGTAAGGAATGGGGAAGACGAAGAGAAGCATGGTCATAATGAATATGGATGGTCATCCATCAATTTATTTTAAGCACATTACCTCCATGACAAAGGGAGGAGTGTGCGGGGGGGGGAGCAAAAGGAAGGGGGGGAGATGTATAAAATTAGGTTTGTGTCACTCACTTAACATTTTAGCTTCCCCAGAGGATCCTCTCCTAAACAGAGCTTGCAAGCTCATGAATATTAATCATTTCCCTGAATGCACTGCTGTCTACCAAAACAATGAGATTAGCAGGGGCAGAAGTAGCTCTGATTTATTAAAGAGAAGAGAACTGGTGGGATGGTTTGAACTCACAGAAGTAAGGGTGGGGGAGGCAGTGAGGCCCCACTCAGAGAAAAGCTTTTTGGAAGAAGCATCTTCAAAGGGGCACCAGCAGAGGTGTTAAGAAAGAGACAATCCACACACTTTTAATGTGGTTCACCTTCCCTCCCCAAGTACCACAACAAGGGCCACAATGGGATCCAGCATGATGCAGTATACAGGATGTCTCCTGCTCAAGATGGGGAGGCCTGAGTTAAAGTCATCTTTGGACTCAGACTTCACAAATGAGCAGGCCAGCTGCTTCACACATAGAAGGTTCCAGCTACAATTTCTGGTCTCTCTATGCAGCGCTGCAAATGTCCCCATACTGAAATCCTGGAGTACTAGCCACTGGGAATCACAATTTATGCTCGGGTCCTGCTTGTGGGTTTCTCACCATGCTTGGCCACTGGGAGAAAAGGACAATGGACTTAGATGGGACTGATCCAGCAGGGCTCTTATGTTCTTAACATGTTTGAGATTTTGGCTCGGTTCTGAACCTCTCTTCATTGTCCAGCCATCTGCGGAAGTGTGGTCAGTGGGGACAAGGGAAAGGGCCTAGATTAGAACATGGTAGCCACTAGGTTACTTCCCAAGAGAAGTTTGTCACATCTTTCTTCTTCAACTGCTTTGAAAGAGGCTCTTTAAAACTATTGGGCTTGATTCAGATTTACAGTGCCATCCAGGGTAACTGCAACTCCAAGGTAAGTTCACTTAAGGCAACCACCTCTGTCCTACCAACTTAAGTCCCCTCAGTATCAGACATGTGGCTCTTGCATGGTTTCCCACAATGGAAAGAGTCCCTCAAGCTGAAAAAGATTCCCCACCCTTACTATCATGGAAGAAAACTACATGTTTGAGGGGGTTCCCAACTCTTGAACCATTGCACTACACTACCCCTTTGACAGTGGCCTATTGCTAGTGAGAAGGAAGCAAGTGTTCATCTGTGGTGTGAAGATACCCCACACATTCCAAACTGTGTGTGTGTATGGGGAAGGGAAGAGCCATGGGCTTGGCTCCTGAGTCATCTAGTCCAACTCCCCCACAATGCAGGAACCACAGCTAAAGAATCCACCCAACCTCAGTTTGAATACCTCCAGTGAGTGAGAGGGAGCCCACTCTACTGTCAGACAGCTCTCATCATGAGAAAGTTATTCTGAACATTTAGTTGGAATATGTTCTTGCAATTTGTAGGTATGAGATATTTGTGGAGGGGTGGTGGTGGTGAAGCAATAAAACCAGTACAGCCGTACCTTGGATCTCAAATGTCTTGGCTCCCAAACAAACCGGCTCCTGAACGATCGAAACCCAGAAGTGAGTGTTAAGATTTTTGAATGATTTTCGGAAGCCAAATGTCCAGCGCACCTTCCAATTGGCTGCAGGACCTTCCTGCAGCCAATCAGAAGCCGTGCTTTGGTTTCCGAATGTTTTGGAAGTCAAATGGACTTCCGGGACAGATTCCGTTCATCTTCCAAGGTACAACTGTACTGCTGCACCACCTCACAGTACTCTCTCTTCACAGCAAACTTCTGCTCTGCTATCAGATCCTACCGATCTGAGCCGAATCACACATGGTTCAGCAGAGCATCTCAGGCAGTGTGTGAAAGCAGCATGCAGCCAGATGCCAAAACCAAATTATTTCATTTACTCCATCCTAGCCACCTTCGCATTTGCTAGAGCATCAGAGAGAAATAAAACAATCTTATTATCCCTTATCTGGGCTTTATGTTTGTGTTGCCGTTGTTTTCCAAAGAGGCCAGGACAGCCTGACAGAAGAGACCACACAGATCCTCCCCCTCTCTCCCTCCTTTCTTTCTTTCTTTCCCCCTTCCTCCTCCAACACCCCTCTTCTTACCTCCCATGGCCTAAGCAGATTGGTCCAGGCCTTATCTGATTAAGAGGAGGCTGGGGTGGGCTGGGGAGGAAGCCAGGAGAAAACAAAAGAGGCAGTTAATTGAGTTACAGGCAAATGAGTGGAAGCCTCAAGAGCAGACTGTGGTGGAGATAAAAGTATGGACATGTCTGGGCAAGGAAAGAGCATCACACAGCTCTCTCTCTCTCCTCTCTCTCTCTCTCACACACACAGAGAGAGTATGGGTTGTGTTCTGTGCTAGACCTACTCAGAACAGACCCATCAAAAACAATTCACATGGGTGACTAAGATAACTTAATTTCAGTGGACAAAACTTGGTTGAATACAGCCTGATGGGTTGCCTCCAATATTAGTCTTACTCAGAGCAGACCCATTGGAAACAATGGACATGACTGATAAATCTCTTAATTTCAATGGGTTTATTTTTGACTCATTGAAGTTAACAGTTATGATTAACTTAGGTTCATTGATTTTAGTGGGTCCGCTCTGAGTAGGTCTTAGCTGAATACAGCCCAACATGATAGGTTGGAGCCAATATTAGTCCTACTCAGAGTTGGCCCACTGGCATTAATGGCCATGACAAACTTAGGTCTATTCATTTCAATGGCTCTTAACTGAGTAAAACTTAGAGTACTTCCACACTGTTGCGATTTCCAGAGGGATTCACTCACATAACAAAAGTCCAGCTGCAGAATTAAAGTCGATTTGGAGCTCTGGAATATCAGCAGGGTTTTTTGCTTGTTTTTTGTGATAAAAGATTGGAAAATACACTGGGAAAGAGCAGGGTGACATTTGCTCGAAGCAGCATTGTCTAACCTCTCTGCCAGCGAATCCGGATAAAAGCTCAACAAACAGATGATGTCACTGGATTGTCGAACCTCCCTGTAAACAAACTGTGGCGAATGCTCTGTGACCAGGTCGGGTGGAAGGGATCTTTGCTGCATGTGAGCCAATTCTAAAAGAAAGAAGGTGGCGAAGATCGCAAAGGAGGAACACTTCATGCCTCATTGGTCCAGGAGGGAAACAAGGGGTTATTTCCAGCTGCTAATGCAACCCGCCCGTCCCCTTCCCCTGTACTCTTCCAAGCAAGTGTACTCTTCCAAGCAAGGGGGATTCTAGCTGGCTAATTAGCTTAGGGAAACCCACACACAGGTACGTTCTTGGACCATCTCACCTTATCCGTAACACTGAAGCCAGGGATTTAGATATAAAAACCAAAGGCTCATAGGATCAGGTGGAACAGTCCTTATCCCAGACAAAAAAAACAAGCTCATATCCAACCAGCAGGGAAAGCAACAAGAAGTGAGCAGCAGAAGTGAAAACAGCATCACAAAAGAGATGCCAGAGATTGAAGATGGGACTTTCAAGAGGCAAAGCAGATGCTTTACCACGATTATTAATAAAAGGCAGCAGTAGTAGTTGCACAGAAGCTGGAGGACACTAGCTATCGGTTCCTTCGGAGGCCGCTACTAGTGCTAGTTACAGAGAGACAGTATCATCTAAACCATGGGTGGGGAACCTGTGTACCTCCCCCCGGGATGCATTTGAACCCCAACTCCCAGCAGCCCCAGAGAGAATGACTAATGGTCAGGGATGATAGGACTTGTAGTCTAACAACATCCTGTTCCCCATCCCTGAGCTAAACATTAGAAGCTTCCTAATGGGACAAGCTGTTTGACTGTGGAGCAGTCTGAGGTATTTAAGCAGAGGCTGGATGACCACCTGCCAGGGATGCTGTTGTTTCTACTTGCACTGAACCAATTGGTTGGACTAGATGGAAATGTGGATTCAGTATGGTGTAATGGTTAGAGGGTTGGACTAGGACCTGGGAGACCAGGGTTTGAATCCCCACCCAGCCAGGAAGCTCATTGCCTCAGCATCAGCCTCTCCAAGTGTCCCTAATTTCCAGGGACATCCCTGATTTAGAGAAGTTGTCCCAGTTTCTGATTTGATCCTGGAATGTCCCACTTTTCCTTAAAAGGTAAAGGTAAAGGTACCCCTGCCCGCACAGGCCAGTCTTGACAGACTCTAGGGTTGTGCGCCCATCTCACTCAAGAGGCCAGGGGCCAGCGCTGTCCGAAGACACTTCCGGGTCACGTGGCCAGCGTGACATCGCTGCTCTGGCGAGCCAGAGCCGCACACGGAAACGCCGTTTACCTTCCCGCTAGTAAGCAGTCCCTATTTATCTACTTGCACCCGGGAGTGCTTTCGAACTGCTAGGTTGGCAGGTGCTGGGACCGAACAGCGGGAGCGCACCCCGCCGTGGGGATTCGAACCGCCGACCTTTCAATCGGCAAGCCCTAGGCACTGAGGCTTTAACCCACAGCGCCATCTGCGTCCCTTAGGCTGCTCCTATTTTCATTAGAGAAATGTGGGAGGGTATGGAGTTATTCAACCACCGGGCCATCTGAAGGCAGTCCTTTATAGAGGTTTCTTAATGTTTAATGTTTTATTATGTTTTCATATATGTTGGAAGCTGCCCAGAGTAGCTGGGGCAACCCAGTAAGATGTGTAGCGTATAAATAGTAAATTATCATTGTGAAATGGGACGTCCCTATTTCCAAGAGAGAAATGTTGGAGGCTATGCAGCATTCTCATCCAAACCCACCTCACAAGGTTGCCATGAGGACCAAGTGGGGATGAGGAGATCCACATACACCACCTTGAGCTCCTTGAAGGAAGCAGTGGTGTATTAATATAATAAACATATATAAATAAAATAATAAATATGTTGTTTTGTTTTATTATGTCCGCAGTGCTAGAGCAACAATAACATACATTAATCATTGAGTAGTAGCAGGCAACATTCTGAGAACTAGAGCTCCTTTAAGCAAAAGCGGTTCTGAGGTCAAATGTTACTTCAAGCTATTTCACCCTCTTTCTATTTGCCCTATGCAAACAGTCTATGATGGTAGTACCTTACAGCAGTCAACAGCTGATGGTAACTGGATGTGAGCATGAATTGGCCAAAAAGAGAACCACTTGATTGATTTTGATGGAAAGGTTGTGCCAAAAGATTGGCAGGCTTTGGATTTTGTTAGAACAGGCTGTAAAGCTACATGTTATTACCCAATGGGATTTTTCAACTTGTATTGCCATAAACCAAGGAGTCTGGATATGAGAAAAGGGAAACAATAAATTGTCCACGTTGCATCCCCTCAGCTCAGAAACCTTGCAAAGTTATGCTGCCAGAATTGGCACACCCAACACTGGGGCCCCTATTGCAAAACTGTCTGCTGAAGAGAAATCTGCTATTTGCAGTTTATTTATTCGTTTACTTACAGTATTTTATACACCGCTTTTCGGGCTGACTTCAAAGGCAGTTTATATAAGATTATTCAAGCTACTACTGTCATTATCTTTAGAGCTATATTGGGATATTAACTGGCCTCTTGGCATGCTCTGAGTTCATTAGTTTTTATGGGTGTATTTTAAATGATTTGTTAATAATTTATCAACAACAGTTATTAATGATTTCATTATTGATTTAGTATTGCAAATGGCATTGTTATGTTCATTATGCATTGTGGTTATTCTGTTGTTGCCTTCGGACTGTTATTCTGTGGTAAATCGCTCTGAGTATCAATTTTTAGAAAATGTGGGTAAATAAAACAAGAAGAATAAGACCATAACACAACAGTGTAATAAATTAAGGGTATCTGCAGATGACATAGGTTTTTTGTGGATAACCCCTTGGATAATGCAATGAAAGTATTTTGAAATGATAAAACACTATGGTGAATTAGCCGGTTTTTATGTAAAGAAGGATAAAACTAAAATGATAGTTAAAAATATGGATTGGCAAAAGAAAGAAAACCTACAAGAAGAGACAGGTATAAAGGTGGGGGGAAAGGTGAAATAGCTTTGTATATGGGTAACAAATAAAAATGCAATGTTGTATCAAAATAATTATGTTAAAGTGTGGAACAGTATGAAATCTGGTTTATTTAGGTGGGAAAGAATGAAACTTTCATTGATGGAAAGAATATCAGCTATAAAAATGAATGTATTACCTAAGATGTGTTTTCTTTTTAAACTATTCCAATAATAAGTAACATGAACTGCTTCAAACAATGACAAAAATAATTATCTGGCAGCGGGAGAAACCCTAGGATTAAATCTAAAATATTAACAGATTTTAAAGAAAGAGATGAATTCTCCTTACCGGATTTAAAACTGTATTATGAAGCACCGTGTTTGAGTTGGTTACACCGGGAATGGCTGATATGGAAAGAAACTAAATTGCTGGACCTTGAAGGTTATGGTGGAAGGTTTGGGTGCCATGTCTATTTATGGTATGAGAAGATTAAGGTCCACAAAGATTAAGGTCCACAAAGCAGGCCTCTGAACATGCGCAGAATAACTTTTTGTTCAAATTGCAATAGAGAGAAGTGGACTGCAGGAAATGAGGGAATAACCTTTCAGTGAGCCAGTGCCAGACATTTGCCCTTTTGACAAGTGGCTGTCAAAAGCCTTTCCAGCTTTAGAAAAATATAGAAACCACAAACGCTATCCATGGAGGAGAGGCCTATTAGCCATTATAGCAAACCGAGCCTCCATATACAGGAGCAGCATTCCTTGGAATTCCAGGTGCTGGGGGAGAAGCACCAAGAGAAGGCCATTATGCCACCCTTTTAGTGCCCTGCTCTGCAGCTTCCTAGAAGCACCCAGCAGGCGGGATTCTGGACTCGAATCCTGAACAGAATGCACCTTGGACTAGATGCACCTTGCTCTGATCCAGCCATTAAATAATAATAATAAATCTACATTTAGCTAAGCAATTCTTTCTCCCTTCCTTCTGCACCCCTCCCCTCCAAAATCTGATCTTAAGATACTCTCCCCTCTAGGCTTTCAGCTGCAAAAGTACACCACTATTATAACAGCAAAGCCTGCAATAAAAGCATGTGTGAATAAGTCACACTGCTACTGTGGAACACCCACACCCACACCACAACACACCCACACCACACAACACACCCACACCCACACACCACACAACACACACACACACAGGTTTCCAAATCCCACCCCTCTCCTGCCATCATTAAGATGTTATTATGACTCTCATGCTAGTAACCTTCAATATATACACTGACACAAGTGTGTGTGTGAAACCTCCCCCCCTTTTTTAAACATACAGTGGTGCCTCGCAAGACGAAATTAATTCGTTCTGCGAGTTTTTTCGTTCTACAAGTTTTTTCGTCTTGTGAAGCACCGCTGTGTATTGACTGTTTCCCGTAGGAATGCATTGGCGGTTTAAAAAAAAAGGCGCAAGACGTTTTGTCTTGCGAAGCAAGCCTATAGGGAAATCTGTCTTGCGAAGCAACTCAGAAAAGGAAAAACTCTTTCGTCTTGCGAGTTTTTCGTCTTCCGAGGCACTCGTCTTGCGAGGTACCACTGTACAAGGTTAAGTTATGTACTGGCCAATATCCTAGATTTGCACAGACATATAGATAGAAGTAGAATGTAACCCTCTCTAAAAAAAACAACCCTCTTAAACTTAGCTGGGTTGTGGATATATATATGTATATTCTGAGGAAAAGCCATCTTTAAAAAAAAAGACAGGCAAAGGGGAAACAGGAGAAAGAAGGGGCGGCTGTCCTCCCCAGATTTAAAAGGGGGCCATAATAGTGTCAATATTAATAGTGGGGAGTGGTGGGGATCTGCCAGCTGGTTGGCTGAAGGAGCAGCCCCCTTTCACCTTTCTTAAGAGCCTCTTCTCAACAGTGCTGATGCAATGAGATACTGGTATGGTTCTGGCACCCCATTCCCAAGTGGGTAAGAGTGGGGTGGATGTTTTTAATCCTCAGCTGGCTCACAGGACACCACTTCTCTTTTCTTCCCTCTGAGCAGCTTGTTATTGGCACTGGGGAAGGCTGAGAGGAGGTAGAGAGTGGACTCCATTTTATTTTTGTTGTAACATATATTTTGCTGTACTGTCCATTTTCTAAAGAGTACTTTTATGTCAGAATCGGAGTGTTTTATGCAACCCATTTAACACATTGCACTCAAACAAATACCCTCAGCAGTGATTCCCCTGCCAGGAATATACTCTTCTCATATGCTGCCAGTCAAGAAGCAAGACTTTGCTGCCAATCAAAGGAGGGAGAGAAGCACACACGCAAACACACCCCCCCCCTCTCAACTCACCAACCCCAAAACCTGGTAGCCAGGGAGCGCCTCTTCAGCAGGAAGCAGCTGAGCTTTCATTTTGGACTCTAACCAGGTGAGGCAGGTTTGCACAGGGGCCTGGAGCTGCATGAAAAACCTTTGGAAATGCACCGTCCCCTTCTTCCCTCACAGCGAAGTCACGCACCCACACACCCCACCACCCTAAATATGCTGGGCTTGCCTGTCCCCCACCTCAGCCTTCCAGCCACCCCCCGCACCATTTAAAAACCAAGGTTATACATGCCCACACACTGTGTCAGGGTGGTGGGGTTAGTATAAAACAGGCATGTCCAAAGTCCGTTTCAGGGGCCTAATCCTAACTTTGGTTGGCCCTTCACTTCATCAGATCTGGCCCTCTTTGAAAAGGGTTTGGACACCACTGGTATAAGATTTATTCACTTCAGTTCTGTAGGAAACGCCTGATTCCATGAGTACACACAATCTCTCTCTCCATTCTCTTTCCATTCCAGTGCAAGGATCTTAAGCAAGGGTCAGCAAACTTTTTCAGCAGGGGACCGGTCCACTGTCCCTCAGACCTTGTGGGGGGCTGGACTATATTTTTATTGGGGGGAGTGAACAAATTCCTATTCCCCACAAATAACCCAGA
Source organism: Podarcis tiliguerta (assembly GCF_965153285.1). Classification (NCBI taxonomy): domain Eukaryota; kingdom Metazoa; phylum Chordata; class Lepidosauria; order Squamata; family Lacertidae; genus Podarcis; species Podarcis tiliguerta. The sequence goes on from NC_139553.1 coordinate 7,484,332, forward strand.
GATGCATTTTAAATAAAAGCACATATTCTACTCATGCAAAAACACCAGGCAGGCGCCACAAACAACCCAGAGATGCATTTTAAATAAAAGGACACATTCTACTCATGTAAAAACACGCTGATTCCTGGACCGTCCATGGACCGGATTTAGAAGGCAGTTGGGTCAGATCCAGCCCCCGGGCCTTAGGTTGCCTACCCATGATCTTAAGCGATTCCAAGTGGAAAGGGGAGAGAGAAGGGTGGAGTGGTGGGCTGAATGGGAAAGCAAGGCAAGCCAGATCGGGAGGCAGGCAGCCCCCAGATCCACAAGGGCACCTGCTTCTCCCCGGGATTTAATTTTTAAACTGGCTGGCGTGGGCTGCAATGGTGCTCCTCAGAGGCAATGGCCGTGGTGTCGCTGCGTGGGCAGCGGAGGCCACAGTGGATGTTGCAATGGTCTCCTTGCGCTCCCCCAAGGTGGCAGCAGTGTGCAGACGGAGTTGGCAGCTGTGGTGCAGGCGACCACACCGCCTCTGCCGCAGCGAAGGCAGGGACTGCGGACATGGCACCGGTGTACAGGTGGACCAGACCCCACTGTGGCGCTTCCGCTTCCAGGGAACACAATAATAATAATAATAATAATAATAATAATAATAAATTTAATTAAACCCCCCAAACCCAGACATTTCCTTTGAAATGCAAAAATCCACCCAGATGCTATTTTTGACATTTAAATCCCGTACATGCCCAGGTTTTCTGGGACGCATGGCAGCCCTTGGTTAGAATAGGAGATGAAAGATGAGTTGGTCAAATCAGCAATGATACAACGGGCAACACGTGTGGGGCACAATATTGAGATGGCAGCATGTGGAAAGTTATGGGAAATAGAGATGACATTTACTGCTGGCTATTCAATAAAGGAAAAAATATTAACATTTAACACCAAATAAATTAGCCAAAATGTATAAGACTGCATCAAAAAAAAAAAAATGTTGGGAATGCAAACAGACAGAAGGGTCCTTTTTCATATGTGGTGGACTTGTAAAAAGGCAATAGGCTTCTGGGAAATGATACACAATGAATTTAAAGTGGAGTGGAGGTTCTTTTTGGACTATTTAAGAAAAAACTACAGTGAAATGAAATCACAAGCAAGATTTTAATAATAGGCAAGGGAAGGAGAATAAATAAATGATTTCAATATAAGTTATAATGAAATAGAAAATGAATGGCAATTATGGCAACAGATAAAGGAATACAACAGGAGCATCACAGACATTAAGGATGGGAAGTCAAAATGTAAAAAATTATTCTATTGAATGTGGATTGAATAATGTCAAATTCTGAGTAAAAAACAACTAATAACAATAAGACCTTCAAGGTACGTTTTTAACTATAATAAACAAATTTATGGTAGCATGAAAGGCAGATGTTCTGCCACCATGGATTTCTTTGCTCCAGTTAGAAGGGATATAACTCTTATAAATGGGATGCACAAGTATATATAATCAACTGGTAAAGTCTTTGGCTCTGCAAACCTACAGGCCTCTTGATGGCTTCAACATTGACCAGCTTTTGTGTCCAGCAATCCCAGCTAATCAAGGCACAGCAAGCCTTGCAAAAGAGATCTGGTTAAGCAATTATAGCCCTTGAAAGGAAAGGATAAAGTACCTTTGATTCCTCTTCAAGGGCACTTATTAGCATCTCAAAGAAGGTGTCAACTTCTTCAGCTGGGCCCATTTTGGCTCCCAAAGGCTTATTCTTCACCCTCTCTCCTCTGCTTGCAAGCAGCCCTTTCAGATCACAGCCTTCCCAAAGCCACCCCCACCCCACCCCGCTCTGCACATCTGTTTCAGAGGGCCTTGGACACAAAGGGTAGCTCAGCTAAAAAGGCTTGAACTGCAGGCAAAACAGATATTTGATCTCTGGATTCCATTGAATTAAAAACCATAGGGAGGGATACCTGTTGGCTACCTGCGCTCTAATTTCTTTTAAGACTTCCTTTCAGCCCATAAGAGAGGACTTCCTTAAGCTTTCCTTAGTCAGTTCCTTTGTATAGGGATCTAGTGCTCCTTTATTTCTTTATTATTAAATTGTATTTTGTGTTCTCCTTTTGCATTTTTATGTTGTGAACTGCTCTGTGATCTTCAAGTGAAGAGTGGTATACAAATCAATCAATCAATCAATCAATCAATTAATTAGGAACTAAATCTCAGGGCTAGGTCTCTTCAGGTCCAGACTGCTATGATATCGTCCTCTAACACAGCAATTCTTAAGTGTGCTTAAAATAGTTCTAATTAATTTAGCGAGACTGAAGGCTTAGCTCAGAAATAACCACTGCATGGTCCTCTCGAGATGTTGTTGGACTGGGCAGAGATTATAGAAGCTGTAGTCCAGTGACTTCTGGAAGGTACCATATTGGCTACCCCATCTTAGTTAAATGTGCTGCGGAGGTCAAAGTCTAGAGGGATATCTATGATACTCAGCTTCAACAGATGCTGAGAGAGAGACATAGGGTTGCTACTTTGATTGGGTAAAATAAGGGACAGGTCAGGCAAAAGATGGGACAATAGGGGTAGTAATTGAGGCTAAAAAATACTTTACATAGTGCAGAAATGGCTTCAAAGATATCCATCACAATGAGTAACAACCAGTGCTGGTCATACTAACAGAGTAGACCCAGTGAAATTTATGGATCTAAGCAATGCACATTAATTTCGATGACTCACATCCTCCCCACCTGCTAGATTTCTGCCTGTCAGAAGAATGGTACATGTAGAAACCCAGCCAAAGAAAGGAAGAGGTGGAGATAGCAACAAATTCTGTTTCTCTTCCTAAGAAAGCTTTGCTTCCAACATCTCTTTCCATATAGCTGCTCATTTCAATTCTCTCTCTCTCTCTCTCTCTCTCTCACACACACACACATGCAGAGAAGTTCATCCAATCACAAGGATTACATCTTTTCTTGTCACATATTTGAGGCATTCTAAAAAGAATTCTGTTATCTATAGGCATTCATAGAATCATAGATTTGTAGAGTTGGAAAGGGTCCTAAGGGTCATCTAGTCCAACCCCCTGCAGGAATCTCAATTAAAGCATTCCTCTCCCGGAGATATAATGCCCAGAGTCATCTGGGAACAAGTATTGTTTGCTATACAACTGCTCTTCCTCAGGTAGCATATTCAGAATGAAATGTCTCAACAACAGCTGTTTGAAATTACTTTCTTTTAACCCCAAGTGCTTAGAAAAATCTGTCAAAACTTCAGCCATTTGAAAACTAGGAATTTAAATAAAAAAGTACCTTTCATGAGGTTAACAAGTATATTTTGCAAAATTACAAAGAACACACCTTTTTTATCTTGTGTTATACACACACACACACATATATATATATATATATGAAAACAAGTTTTCTTGGATTTGGTGGAAATCTTTACAAATCTTTACTTCTCAAATTTTTCTTTTTTCCCAATGCAGTTTTTCTGTGCACATTGAGTAAGAATAGCCCCTTGAGACGCTCCCCTGTCATGGTCAACCTTAGCTGAGTCTTTATTCTCCACAAGGTATTGAATGACCACCCTAGGGCTGAGCAAGAGAGATGGGCAGAGCCTTTTTGTGGCAGGGTAAAAGATTTCTGCCTCTTTTACTAGGTCTGCTATGTCCTGCTCTTTTAACTGCTCTTTGCTGAGTTTCTTCTCCTTCCACATGGTGCACCATAGTTCAGCTTCGGAGCTGAAGTCTTAAAACTTACAAAAACTCAAGGACTTTCCTGTATTCATTTCAAAACAATTGATGTGTCCTAGGTACGGTTGACTAGGTTGGAGTTAGAACACCGATGACAGCCAGGAAACTGCACTATATTTAAATAAAACACTGGCTCACAGCAAACGTTAGCTATGAACTCTGCACCGATCTGAACTGTGAACTTGCCTAAATTGAACTATATAATCAACTGAGGTCTGAGGGCTTTCTGCAATATAAATAGCCTGTGGGAAAGTTCCAGTCATTTATAGACAGGCCCAGCAGGTTCGCACTCTGAGGTTTGGACTCAGTTTCCAGAACTGAACTACCTGCGACACGATTGGTCTGTTCATGAAAGCCACACCTTTCACTCAGTTGGGTTGCCAGTTGCATGGCTAGAATGCACAACATCATCCAAGTGACCTCAGTGAATATTTCAAATAGTCTTGATTATTTCTACTTTCAGTTATGCATTTACTTGATGGGGGGCAGCTGCCCCCCTGCCTCCCCCTAACTACACTCATGGACCACTAGTAACTTAACGATAGACAGATTTATTGTGGCAGATGATTTGGATATAGATAAGATAGATGAAGGTTGGTGAACCTGTGACACTACAGATGTTGTTGAACTCAAACTCCCATCAGCCCCATCCAACTTGACCAGTGGTCAGAAGTGATGGGACCCTTTGCATGGAAGGCCACAGGTTCACAATTCCTGAGACAGATTAATGGAGGCCAGTGGCCATGAAATAAATAGACCCCCTTTCTATGCAAAGAAGTTTAGGGACTGCAGATATCATACTGCCATTATACAAATCCACAATGAGATTGCACTTTGAATACTGTATAGTGTGTGTGTGTGTGTGTGTGTGTGTGTGTGTGTTGTCCTGGCTGCAGAAAAGGGCAACCAACATGATCAAAGGGTTGGAGCAACTTCCCTAGGGGGAAAGATTACAGAATTGGGGACTTTGTAGTTTCGAGAAAAGGCAAGTAAGGGGACTCTTTATAGAAGTGCATTACATTGTTCATGGCATGGAGAAAAAGAATAGAGAGGAGTTTTTCTCCCTTTCTTGTAATACTAGAACTCAGGGCATCCAATGAAGCCAGGTTTTTTCTTCACCTTTTTGCACACATTAGCCGCAGGGAACATGTGCAAATCATAAACACATATGATACAAGGAAACAGAGATACTGAAGCTGGACTGCAAGCAATTTGGCTCTGGCTGTTGTCACTTCAAGCCTGGCCAACTGAGTATTGTGCCTCAAGGGTGCCATCTAAGCTTGCCTGAAAATTTCATCAGCTGATCCTACAGACCAGTCTTGATCAACCAGGCCCTATAAAGCTCAAGACTCAAGAGATTGCTCTTGTGTCCAAGCATCTAGTCTCTGGTGTCAGGACAGTGCATAAGCACTCCTGCTACCTCTCCCTGGTTTTTAAGTTATTAACTTAATCGCTCATTAAAAATACACATTTTTATAGCCTGTTTTCGCCCCCCAAAAAAAGAAGCTTTAAAAAGGAGCTTATGATGCCCGCAACCAAATACAGAAGATACATTTAACAGCCACCAAAAAATACCAAGTTCATAAAAACCAAAATCGGCAAACCAGCAACTCACAAAATTCATCCCAAATGAAAGCAAGAAAAGTCACAGAAAAAGCAAAATAGCCTCAACATATCCATATTGATAAAATAAACTCCCCACCCTCACCCCACAGCTGATTGGTAGCCAGAATAGTTATGCCACCAGCCATGCCATGCCAAAGACACTAACCGATGCAATTGAAGGACAACTCTTGACGGCAAAAGAGGGAACATCCATCTCCATTGACCTTGTTCATGTCATCACACTCTTCCCCGAGGTCCCTGAGAGCAAGATACAAAAAGGGGGGGAAATTAATGCTGTGATGGTCCAAATAACCCCTTCTGCCTCTTCTACTTCCTTCTCCCATTACAGGCTGATAAAGTGAAATGAATATTGAGGGAAAGTAAGGAAAATAAAAACATTTGTAAGGATCGGCAAATCTGTCAAATTCAGTTTCTCCTTTTTACAGTCTTAAGTTTTCAATATTTCCACATCTGTTTACAATTCTCCCCAATATGCATTTTTGTATGATATATTCATTTTGTGCACACTTCTTCCTAGTATACAGGCAACAACAGATTAACACATGCATGAAATCAGAGCTGTAGTTAATGGCAGGGAGGGGCTAGCCAGGTTTTTTGCTCTAGGTGAAGCCCCCAGAGGGGCACCATTGAGGCTCCCAGCCTGTGTTTGTGTGTGTGTGTGTGTGTGTGCGCGCGCGCAAATGAGCAAAGGGCCAAACTAGGTCTTTGACCCAGGTGAAAAAAGCCTAGTTTCACCCCTGCCTGAAAGACGTGTGATCGCACATGCACGCATGATGCTGAACCCAGAAGTGACTCCCAAACATCACTCAACACATGATGAGAATGGTATAATGGGGGTCAGGCACAGTGCGAGAACTGCACTGTGAAATTTGGAAAAGTGTGGATATCGAAAGCTGGCTGTGCTTGGGTTCACATATTATTTCTGAAAGTGTGCATCGGGTAAGTTAGTCTTTAATTGTGAAATGAATTTATTTCCCCTCCAATCCTAGTAGTAGACCTCAAAACACTTTATTGTACAACAAAAGTCTATATGTAGCATAAAGAAAACATGAATGCTCTTTTAAAAGCATGCACAACCATTTCAGCACCGTGGATCAACTGGGGGACAAGTTATGCAACCTATGGTAATCACTTTTAGAGTCCAGATTTTTGCTCATAGATCCCAATACCCAGATTCCATCAGCAACCTTTCCTCATGGTAATGATTGATCATTTTGGTTGCCCTTTTCTGAACCTTTTCCCAACTCTACAATATCCTTTTTTTCAGGTGAGGCAACCAGAACTGTATACTGCATCCCAAATGCGCCCACACCATAGATTTGAATAATGGCAATATGGTATCAGCAGTTTTATTTTCATTACCTAACAATCCCTAGCATGGAATTTGCACAGCTGCTGCAAACTGGGTCAACATCTTCATTGAGCTATCTCTTAAGACCCCAATGTCTTATTCTTGTATCAGTAGGTGCTTGGACTAGATAATGTTTGAGGTACCTTCACACCTTCATTACTGCCTTAAACTAGGGATTAGCCTGCTCCCCAGAGGTGACACTCAGGCCTAGGCAGCCAACTCTGATGAGATGATGAGAGTTGTACTCTAGCAGCATTTGATGGGCTACAGATGCTCACATCACATCCCTAGATGTGTCATCAAATCAATCTAAAAGCACCATGCACTTACTTCTGGATAATCCCATCTCCACAGTAGCCGCTTCCATGGACATAGGTAAGTGGTGGGGATGGTTCACTCTCTTCCATCCCAGAAATTACTGAAACCCAGTAAGTGTATAAGATGCCTGCTTGTATTTCACTGCAAGATAAGGAAGGAGACATTAGCCAGGCATTAAAGTGTAGGGTAGTCTCAACATATAATACTAGGTGCAGAATACAACTTCCTGGAAAATTTCATTGTCCTCATGCCCTCTAACATATCACAGGTGTAAACAAACACTTTTGGGGCATCCTGATTCTCATACCAAGGCCTCCAACTCTACCATCACTGGACATTCGGGCAAATCTGTAAATTTCAATTTCAGAGGGTTTTTTAAATGCAATTTCTATGCAGGCCTCTCAGGATTGATTGCTGAACCACTCCAGGAACCAGATGAATTGCAGGAATTGCAGCTCTGTGAGGGGAATGGTTTCCAGCGTTATTTGGGGGAAGTCATGACTGTTTAAAGTACAGTCATACCTCTTGTTACATTTGCTGCAGGTTGCGCGTTTTCAGGTTGCGTCCCAGAGAGACCTGTAAGTACCGGAAGGGGTTACTTCCGGGTTTCACCGCTCGCACATGCGCAGACACCAAAAATGACATCACGCGCATGCACAGAAGCGGCGAATCGCAACCACACACGCACAGAGGCAGGTTGCGTTCTGCTCATGTTGCAAACGGGGCTCCAGAACGGATCCTGTTCGCAACCAGAGGTACCTCTGTAGTATGCTACTGCTTTAAATGTATAGAGCAGATGAGGGCTAAGTTTTACTCAGAGCAGACCCACTGAAATTAACAAGACTATAGGTCTACACTGAGTATGACTAATACTGAATACGTTCTTCTAGGACCTGAAGGGCTATCACACGGCAAAGGGCTGAACTTACAGGAGGAGAGATTTGGATGGAATATTGAGAGAAACTTTTTGATGACAAGATCAGTTTGCCACGAGAAACAATTTCCAGGGCAGGTGGGCTTGCCCTTGCTGGAGGTCTTCCAGCAAATTTGAGGTGGCCATCCATCAGGGATGTTCTTACTCTGGATGCCTGACACCAAACAGGAGGTTGGACTACAAGACCTTTCACAGAAGCATAGGAATATTAGGTAGCTGCCTTGTACTGAATTCAACTATTGATTCATCTGGTTCAGTATTGTTTACACTGACTGGCACTGGGAAGGGTCCAGCTCTCCCTGGAGATGTTGGGGTTTGGATGTGGCACCTCCTGCATGCAAAGCAGATGCTCTGCCACTGAGCTACAGCCCCTTCAATCCTATTATACTACTGTTCTTCTTATTAAAACATGTGGCAACAGAAGGAAGCTGAACTTATTTTCCCTCCTCGGTGTAGAATGAATCTAGCAAAAAAGATGACTAGAAAAGCTCACACCATTAGCATTACAGCATGGCTGAGCCAACATGAATGAAATGTTTATGGCTAACTCTAAATGACAATTTCCCAGTTGGTGGGCATTTATGTTTTTATATGAAGCCAGCGTATCTCCTTCTGATCTGTTTCTGCCAAAGAAAGAATGAATTTGAGATGCAGCAGAGAGTAATAAAATTGTAAATTGTCTCCTAGACAAAAGGAAACTGGGACAAAGTGCATGGATTGCAGTAATAGAGAGATCCATCGCTATCTGCTAAAATGTTTTTATTACAGCAAAACTAATAGCTCTTTAACAATGATATTGTTTGCACAGCAGAATTGCTCTTCTTTCTTAAAAAAAGATGTGCATTGTATCTTGCAATCTGATGTACAGAGAGAGAGAGAGAGAGAGAGAGAGAGAGAGAGAGAGATGGATAATACTTTATGAACATATTCAGCCACATAGGACAAAATGGGTAAGGATGCCCATTCAGCTGAACCAGTATCTATTGGCCATTTGTGAGCCAGAGGGAATTTTTTTATGAATCATACGGCAGATGCAACCTTTCTCCAAGAGATTATCCAGGGTCGGCACTATCACTAGACTGATGCTGTGTGGCACATCAGTTTGGCACAATTGAGGCGGCTCGTGGCTTGCTGCCAACACTCTCACATGTCGTGGTGCACACTGACATGTTGTGCAGGTACCCTGCAGTGTGTGTGGCGGCCACTGCAGAACTTTGGGGGCCCTAGCCCCTACACTGAAAATTGGGAGGGGCTCGGTCCCCATGGCCCCACATAGATGGTGTGCCTGATTGCAGACAAGAGTCTCTCTCAAGCCTACCTAGATGTGTTGGGGATTGAACCTGGGACCTTCGGCACACAAAACAGGGGTTCTAATGGTCTGACTTATACCAAGGTAGTTTCCTATGTTCCTAAGTCTTAGATGGCAGGGCAAGCCCATTACATTGATTGTGGGGGAGGACTGGCTTCCAAGTAGGAAAGTGAGAAGAAATGTATTCTATCCCTTGCAATTGCTTGTCCCTCCTTAGAAAAACTTGCTGCATATATCAGGTTAGGGGAACCTTTGGCACTCTGGATGTTATTGAACTATAACTCCCTGTTTGTGGAGTAGACGGGAACAATATTAAAGAATATAAAACTGTGCGGGGGAAAACGACAGTATAAACAGTACAATGAGAATGACTGGAAGACTCGTTTTGTCAGAAGTCTTTTTTTTATTTAAGTGTTTAATTAAGTATTAATTAGGAAGATTAAGTTTTTTTAAGTACATAAATTTGCTTTTTCTTCTTTTTTCTGTATTTTCTTCTTTTCTTTTTTCTTAATTTTTTCCCCCCTTTAATTCTCTTTTTGTAGTATGAGACTGTAAATTCTTTGTATAAGTGTGTAATTTAAATTAATAAAGATTATTTTTTTAAAAAAGAAGAACTATAACTCCCATGAGTCCCAGCATGGATGGGTGGGCATGATAGTTGTGGTTCAGCAACATCTAGAGGGGCCAAAGATACCTTACACCTGCCGTGTGTGGTCAATTGCACTTCTAGTGGTCACCATCAATACAAAGGGATGGGTCCAACTAAGTTCTACTCAGCGTATACCCATTAAAATTAATGACTCTAACTTGGTGTTGCCCATTAATTTCAATGGGTCTACTTAGAGTAGTGCTAACACTGGATACAACCCAAAAATCAAAATGATATCTTCCCTTCCTCTCATCACAAATATAGCATTTAATTTTAAAATTATCCTCCATGATTGCTTTCTGTGATTTTTTTCTCATTTTTACTGCTCATGGCTCCTCCAAATCCTCCTCCGTCTTTTTAACAACAACAACAACAACTTTATTATTTGTACCCCATCCATCTGACTGGGTTGCCCTAGCCACTCTGAGCGGCTTCCAACAAATATAAAAATGCAACAAAACATCAAATATTAAAAACTTGCCTATACAGGGCTGCCTTCAGATGGCTTCTAAAAGTTGTATAGTCCACTTATTGGTCTCCTTCCAACTGAATTCCTGACATAACTTTTTCAGTAGACTTCCATCATCTAATCATTCCACTTGACCTAGCCATCTTAACCTTTCTGGCACAATTAATAGACCTGATTTTGTTAACATCCATCCACTGCACACTCAGCCAAAGCGAGCACCCCAGAGATGGGGCTTAAAAACAGGTTCTAAGATTCAGTTCCGATTTTTTTTTGTTTTCCTAATGAGCATGTACCACCAGATTTACAGATTAGCATCTCTTGCAGGCTTGTGATCAGTGACAGAGTGCCATTACTTCTTTACAGGGCAAAAGGAAACACACCAGTCTGTGGTATTCAAGCATGCGATTTGCTGTTTGTGGAATTCCTTCAGGAAAGCTGAAAGCTCAGTAACAGAGCACATGCATTGCATGCAAGAAGGTCTGAAATGTCAGAGAGCCCCTGCTTTACATTGCAGCCATGGAAAAACCAGTACTTCCCAGTGCACATCCACACAAAGAAGCAAGAGGCACTATCACAGTTCAAAGACACATTCCAGCCAGCCAAAAAACACTCAAGGAGCAGTGTTAGGTGAAGCCTGGAAAGGAGGGAAAGAGTCCTAAGGGCCAGATAGAGAGGTTTGGAGGGCCACATTAATCCTCCAGGCCTGAGGTTCCCCACCCACCTCAAGCCTTCACAATGCCTAGGAGATACCCAATATGAAATGTTCTTATCTCCTCCCAGTCCTGTGCAAGGATGGTATAATCCAGGTGTCTGTGTAAAGGAACAAACTGTAGTTTGTCAAAGAGGGGGAAAGAGAAGTGAGACAGAGTCACATTTCAGCTCTGTAAGCTAGCAGCATTCTGGGATGGTGGCTGGGACTTTCTAGCGTTCTGATGTGGAAGTCATGGACTCTTGTGCCTCCACCGACACTCACAACACTCACATAACTGTATATTTGTAAATAAAATCCGGGCCCCTCCAGACTGTTTTTGCTTGTTTGTTTGCACCACGACACTGATGCAATAATGATGCGTTGGTGGCGGATTCATACTGGACCATCCACATGTCATTCTGCTTTACTTGTTGTCCTGTGTTACTTCCCCAGTGTTCCCACACTATCACTGTCAAGAGGGGAACTATTGCAACAAAAGTGGGACAATCCCGTGCCCTGAAATATTTATAGTATGAAATGTCACAGGATTTCATCTGGAAGTTATGGGACGCACATAAGTGAAGCAGAATGTCCTCCTCAAAACACCAAAAGCATTGAAAGCAGGGGAGTGTCTCACCACAGTGGCCGCCTTGCAAAAGAAAGCAAAACCACATTCATGCTGTGCTGTTTGGAGAATCTCACCTATCAGAGAAGTGGCATGAGCACTCACATTATTGTTAACAACGAACAAGTGTTCCTCCATTCTTTTCTGCATCTGGGGAAAATGTCATTACAGGGTCAAAGTTGCGTTCAATTTTGCGTTCAAGCTTCCAGCCTGCATCAGAGACTCTGGGCTCAGGGAGTGTTTTATCCCTCTGCTTACTATGCCCCTTTCTCTAACGGAGAGCAGCGGAGGCTGGTCTACTAGGGCAAATGGGGCATTGCCTTACCAACTTCAGTCTGCCTGCAGCCAGTCCCCACTTGCCTGCCTTCTTCCTTCCAACCAAGACTGATACACTGTTAGTGGGTGGTTCCCTAGACCAGTTGGGTGGGAGGTTGCCTGCTCTTGATGGGGTTAGACTCCCTCTAAAGGAGCGGGTACGTAGCCTGGGGGTACTTCTGGATCCTTTGCTGTTGCTCAAGGCTCAGGTGGCCTCAGTGGCCCGGAGTGCCTTCCATCAGCTTTGGCTGGTGGCCCAGCTGCACCCCTATCTGGACAGGGATAGCCTAACTACTGTTGTCTATGCTCTGGTAACCTCAAAGTTAGATTACTGCAGCATGTTATAGCTGCCTCTGAAGATGGTTCAGAAGCTTCAGCAGGTGCAGAATTTGACAGCCAGGCTCCTCACTGGGACAAGATGGTTGTAGCATATTATTACACTGATCCTGGCCTGATTGCACTGGCTGCCAATTAGCTTGTAGGCCCAATTCAGAGTGCTGGTTTTGACCTATAAAGCCTTAAATGGCTCAGGACCACAATACCTCAAGGACCGCCTCTCACCCAGACTCTGTGTTCATCATCTGAGGCCCTCCTCCATGAGACATCTGGAGGGTGATAACACAAGAAGGCACATTTTCTGTACTGACTTCTGTACTAGCTCTCCCTGTTCTCTCCTGGGACGTTTGACTGGTACCTTCATTATATATTTTTAGGTGCTAGGCAAATATGTTCCTCTTCAACCAGGCCTTTGGCTGATTAATATTCTACAGCTTTTTAATATGTACCTGTGGGAAGCGGAGGTTATTGTTTAACTGTTTTAATTATTTACTTGTGTTTTTATCTTGTATTTTATTCTGTGAACTGCCCTAAGATCTTATGATGAAAGGCAGTATACAAATTTAATAAATAAATAAACTAGTTGGCTTTGCCTGCCATTGGCTCTGGCTCCACCTATTATTGACCTCTCTGCCTTCTCATCTACCAGTCCCAATGGGCACCAGCCACCAGGGACAGAGAACACAGCAATAGCCAAAATGCACTCTCCACCGAGCCTGATTCATTCCTGTTCCTGCTTTAGTGTATGAGCCTGCTTCAAAGTTAAGGGCATAAGCAAGTTGGTGTTTTAAGATCTATATCCCCTGTCTTTTAATGGGCTTTTGGAACACTGACTTAGGGGATAATGATTGTTCTGACTTCCATATAAATGGGTTACTGGAAAGGTCTCCTTTCTTGCTGGACATCTGTTGATCAATCCACAAATAACAAAACGCCAACAGCTCTTCCTTCTTTTTGAAATCTTTCCAATGGGTCCTTAAATCAAGGCTCTCTTGTGTTACTAGAACCTCCCTCAAACACACAAACTGGTACTACTAAGTTTTAATCAGGTAACCAGGGTGATGAACCAAGTAAAGCTTCAATGCAGATTAAAATGTGCCTCCCAATCAACCAGTGTGGCAGGCAACAAGCAAAGGATTCTGGGATTCAGAATTTGGGAAGAACTTTGTGGGCACATAATGCACAATGCCTGGGAAACATATTACCAGCAAGGAGGATGTGCTATTTGCCTCTGCCATGCTGACACCCTCAAGAACTAAATTTAATTTTGGGGGGGAAAGTGTGAGAGAGAAACTGAAATTGACAGGTTTCTGTGTCACAGGGATCGGGACCCTTCAGATGCTAGTGAATTTCAAATCCCATAGTCCCTGACTATGCTGACTTAAACTGATGTGAGTTGAAGTCCAAAAAATATTGGGTGGTGAGGCAGGTCCCCCATCCTTGATTTAACATCTCTGGTTTTTTCCTTTAAAATAACAGTATGTGTGTGGCTGTTGGGAGTGGGGTTTTCGACATCAATGGGTAAATAGCCAATATGCGGGGGATAGAATAATCTGCCAATTTTGTATTATCTCGGTTTCTCACTTTTCAAATCTTAAATTCAGTTCTCTACATTTCCAAAGCAGTTTGTTCATGCTTTTCGTTTAAGTCCAGAAAACTCACCAGCATTTTAGCATGAATGTCTCCTAATGTACACATTTTTATATGCATTTTTTGTATGCAATGTACACAACTTTGAAAGTGATCTTATGTTGCATTTTTGTAAGTGACTTCCACAAATGCATCCATTTCTATGCCCACATTATCCTAGTAGATGCATTTCTGTACACACCAGATGGCTGGAAAACTGCATTGCAAAACTGCAAAAAGTGCAAATTTCAAAGGATGGTATTATTTCTAATTAGGTAGGTTTAAATGTTACTCATACTCATACTCATACTCACATTAGCATTAATGTACATGAGAAACTTAGGTTTATTAACTTCAATGATTTCAACAGGCCAGGCTCAAGAATCTTGTGCTAATTCATAAAGCCCTACACAACTGGTGTCCAAAGTACCTTAAGGACTATCTGATCACTTTGTGACACTACAACTGAAATCCAAGACTTGGTCAGTCTTTACTAGGAGACAAGTCTTTATTGTGGCAGGCCCTGCCCTGTGGAACTCCCTGCCAGTAGAATTACTGCATTAGTCATCTCGTTTATTTTAGATGTCTTTTAAAAATTGTTCTATTCCGACATGCCTTTGCAATGTGATTCTTTCTTTTTCAACCAACCAGTCTTTATTGATGTTTCTATTTATGTTAATGTAGTACAGTATTGATGTTGTACTAATGTACTACTGTAGTATAGGATGTGATTCCTGCATTAAAAGACTAGATGACTCTTGCGGTCCCTTCTAATTATACAATTCTATGATTCTATGATGTTTTTATATTGTACACAACCTTGTTATATGGTCGCCCCCCAAAAAAAACCCCCCACAACTCCACCATTTAAATATATAAATACTCTGAGAATAGCTTAGTTGGGTAAGGCCAGTAGCAGTTGTGGATTTCCAGGGAGGATTTTCTGTGTTCCCACTGGTCCTTTGAAGTGTATCAAAAACAAAACACTTCTTACAATCCCTGAATGAGGGAAGGGTGATTCTAGGACACATGAATTAGGGACCGCCCTCACCTCTTTAGGTCTATTTTTCTGTTTTTGTCTTCTTCTTCCTCTTCTCTCTCTCTCTCTCTCTCTCTGGGGTGTGTGTGTGTTTAAAACAAAATGCCAAAAGGCTGTGAGAAGCTTGATTTGGATAATGTAGGGAATCCTTGTCTGAATCAGAAGTCTAAGCTCTGCATGTGTTGGAGGTACAGGGTAGTAGTGCAGTATGCAGTAAACAAAGGAGAGACGTCAAAACTCAGACGGTTATTCTGCTCTCCTGTTATTTCAGCTGCATTTTCACTTATTTGGACAAGGCTAGAGAGGGAACAGGTGCAAAAGACACACAACAATTTCTCTGCCCCTGCAACCCAGACAAATGCACATCCCACCCCTCTTTTCACTATGAAGTTGATTTAAAAGGCAAGAGTGCCAAAGAACATTTGGATCCCACAAGAAGGGCATCAGACTAACACAGCCATGTCTGGATTTTACAGTCTCCTGTGAATGATGGACAGGAGGGCAAAACAGGCCACATGCAGCCATGATCTCTGCGGAAAGCCACAGGGCTGTGTGGTTGGCTGGATTCTCAGGGGCCAGCTATGCATTTTGATGTGGAGACTATGGTTTAGTTTCCTGCAACAGTGCCAGTTGCAGACATCAAAACAGGGAAGTAGGCACATATGGGGTAAGGCAATCCCACAGGTCAACCGGTCCCAGATGAGTCTGGGAAGCCCACAAGCCCATTGATCGCCCATGATCATCTATGATTTTTCCTAGTTCCCTTTTGTGACGCTGTCCCAGTTGGTGGCGCTTTGCAAATCTTGTGGCAGCAAATCCCAGCATTTAGCTTTGAACTGTGTAGTGGTTGGGACTGGTAGGGGCAGAAGGCAGGGAGACCAAACATTAGGAATACAAAGAAAGCTGGCTCAGTTTTGTCTACCCTGGCTGGCACTGGCTCTCCGGGGTTTTATGCATGAGTCTCACCCAGACCTCCCTTGAGAAGCTGGGGATTGAGCCTGGTACCTTGCAGATGCAAAGCAAGTGTTCCGTTGCTGAGCAAAGGCCTTTCAGCTAAGCCAGAGCCAATGAAAGCAAGGGCCAACTAAATTTAGTTTTGCTAATCTCTTTAAGGGGAATAATGAAGAGGAAGCCAGCAGCCACTGCCACCCTCTGGACTGGCTGGAAAAAAAGAAGGCAGGCAGGTGATGAGTAGCTGAGGGCAGACCAAGGTTTGCCAGGCAGTGCAGCATTTGCCCATTCACTGTGTCAAGAACCATGCATTGTGTGAAGACTGAACTACTGATGACAGAGGGTGAAAGTCACAGTAACAACATTTTAAGAAGGGAAGCGCTGGGAAATAGGGAAGGTCAGGGGTGGCCTGTCCAATAGGTGAAGTGAAGCCATTTGCTTCAGGAGGCAGATCCATGTGCCTCTCCCCCCCCCCACTGCACTCTTGTCGGCCCTGCCAGGTCTTCACCCACACTGCCAACACAGCCTTGTTGCCCTTGCCATTGTCACGGTGGTAGCAGAGGCGCAGCTGCAGGTGAGGGTACAGTTGCCTTGACAGGTCTAGAAGCAGCATAGGCCTGGCAGCAAGGGCAGGGAGGGATTGGGGACCCGGATCTGCGGAGGTAGGCAGCATTGGGGAGGGGCATTGGGGTGTTTTGTCTAGAGTGCTAAAACATCTTGAGCCCACCCTGTGGGTGGTGATTTACCAAGGTTAGAGATCAGAAAAGAAGAAACACCTGTTCTACCTTGGGAGGGACAGAGCTGCATGTAGAAAGTTAAATAAGGTGTCTCTTCCAAAAGGATGCTCCACAATGTTTCCCTTGGGAGGGACTTTGTGTCTTGACTTAATCTCCACTGTTACCATCACATTTGCAACTGGCCTCAAACCCCCCACCCCCCCCAAAAAAAAACCCAACAACAACAACTCACAGCAACCAATGGACCAACACATTGCACTCTGCTCCAGACACAAATCAGGATCTGCAAGACTTGTTCTAGGTCAAGGCATGAATGGGGTTGCCTGAATGAAGCAAGGGATGAAGGAACATGGGGAGCAGTCTTACAGTGAGTCAGACCATTGGGTCCATGTAGCTGTGGTCTACGTTGAGTGGCAGCAACTCTCCAAAGGGTTTCAAACAGGGAAACTCCAGGCCCTACCTGGATGCAAAGCAGATGCTGTACCTATGAATTACAGCCCTTTCTCTAAGAAGAAGCTGCCTTATACTGAATCAGACCCATTGGTCCATCTAACAAAGTATTGCTTTGACTGAGTAGCAGTGGCTCTTCTGGGTTTCAGATGGGGGAAAATAATCACAGTCCTACATGAGAGATGCTGAGGATTGAGGGACTCCCCACATAGAAATATGTTCTGCCAGTAGCTCCAGCCCTTCCCCCAAAAGAAATGAAGTAAGAGGGGAAAAGAGAGAGAAGTGGGTGGCAGAAAAAAGAAGGAAAGAATACACTAGCAGGAAAAAAATGAAAGAATGGGGAGGCAGGTGGTGGAAAGGGAGAGGGCAAAGGGAGAGAAGGGATGGCAAAAAGAGTGTGGGGGTGGCAAGATAGAGGGGCAGAAAAGAGAGGAAATGGTGGCAGAGGGGGAAGAATGGGATGCCCTGCCCCCTTATGACTCTGTTCCCACCCACCACCCATATGTGGCCCCCAAGAGATTTTCTCCAAGGGAACATGACCCCCAACAGGGGAAAAAAGGTTCCCCACGCTAGAATAGACAGTGCTAGATACGATGGTTCTGGTGGCCCAGCCTTGTATAAGATATCTTCTTATGTTCCTATGAAAAGAAGCAGCTCTAAGATCTCCTCAAAGCTCTGTGTTTCATTTTGGGTGGGGCTGCATGCCATTAAATTTACTTTAATCCCCAGCCCCCAGCAGGTGGACCTGGCAGCCACATCTGAATGTTTGAGAGTCAGAATGTTTCTCTGGCTAGCAGGGCTTCGGGGGGGGGGGGACAAGAAGACAGACTGACAGATTCTGGAGATGGATGAGTGGGAAGGAATGCAATAGCAAGAGGCAGCTGTGGGGATGAGCTTTAGCAAATTGACCACATTCAGTGGAGATTGGAGATCATGCTTCTTTTTGCCCAAAGCAGGGGGTCATGTTATCTCAAGCCTCTGTGCACAGAGGTTTGACCCAGAGCCAAATGCAAGTCAGCAAGAGGCAGACTTGACTGTGGCCTCTCCAAGGGCGCTTTGCTCCAACCTTTCAGCGCTGGCTTGCAGCTGCAAACTACACAGCAAGGAGCCATGCCACTGGCTGAAGGGCACACAGCTGAAATTTGGTGTACTTCAGATCTTGGTTCAGTAACCCCTGATGGATTTAACATGAAAGGGGTTTTTTGAGGCATAGGGTACTTCCAGACTTTTGCAATTTATGGGTGGGATTCAATCACATACCAGCAAGTGCAGGTTGCTCAGTTGATTTGGCAGTCCTGCGCAATAACTCCACTCCCCCCACCCAAATTGTGTGTGTGTATGTGTGTGTGTGTGTACTTTTGGCAATAAGGAAAGTGTCAGGAAAATGTACTTTAAAGGGGGTGGTGGGATGATTACTTGGCAAAAAGTCATATAATATATTAATATAGTATTAGAAAATAGCTACCAACTTAACTCTAGAGGCACTGTGGAATTAGAATATGGAATCTAGCCCTTATGCAGAAACCAATGAAACATCCTACAATGCTCAGAATGCAAAGACCAAAGACGATTTTGAAACTGTATTACATGTGTTTATTCAGTATGCTGGAAAGGACAATGTTGTCCTCTCACCCATGGCTCACTCTGAGACAATCTGTTAAGACAGAGAGCAGAAGATACCCAACTGTTGTAATCAGTTCAAAACTGCTTACAAACTCACTCTTTGACTGCATATGCATGGAATGTTTCTGGGGGGCGGGGGGCTATGGAGATTGCTTGCCATATGTATTTTTAGAAACTGAGACATAAAAAAGTTTTTTTGTGAATGAATGCTCAGTAAACAGTCTTCTAATGTCCCTTCAAAATTTGCACAAACAAATCCGGACAAATGCCCACCAAACAGGCCATCTGGAGAGTGGCCTGATGGACATGCTCTCTGCCTCAGAAGAATCTGACACCGTACAAGCATACTCATTTCCTCCCCTAAAGGAAACTACTGGGGCAGGGGGAGGGGCTGCGAATTTGATTGGAGGAATAGCTTTTGGAGAGGGAGGTTTAACCCTTCTCCCTGTTGACATTGTAGGAAATGTATAGATGTTGGTATGTACTATCAGGGAAATTGTAGATAGGACAAGGAGAAATTTTAACTGTTCTGGTGCTTCTGCACCAATCAAATTTGGGTATAACCCTATGGCATCATTAACATCCAATATTCTCACGGGATCCCAGCTACTTCCCAGCTTAGATCAAACCATACTTGTTTATCGAAGATATGCCTACCCTGTCCTTCAAACAGGTCCTCAGAATGCCATTCTTCATGCAAGTCGCATGGTATTCTTCAAGCAGAAAACTGGCTTGCAATTATTACCATAATATATTTCAGTGGTGGGGAAGCCACTTTCTTTTAGCCTGAGAGCCAAATTCCCTTTTGGCCAGTGGCAGACGGCGGACAGAGGCAAAAGTGGATGGAACGAAGCATGTAAATTCTACCTTTGCACAGAATGCTAGTTCTTACACACACTCATTCCATTCAAATGGGGGAAATGAAGGGGGTGGAATCCAAACAGCACAATGAGGACTGGGTGAGCACAAAAAGATGGGAGGAGGAATTCATGGAGTATCCTAGAACAGGGCATGTCCGGGTGGGTGGAACACTGAACAGGAGTGCTATAACATTTTGTTGCAGGTCCTGCTTGTGGTGACCACAATCACACATTTCTGAAGTGTTCTCAGATCAAAGCTTTGCGCCAACAGATAAAATCAAGAGTTGTTTGCCTTTGTGCTAACAGTACTTACGTGTCCATGAATTTCCGGCTGAGGTCTGAGATGATGAATGGAGAGCCCTTCTGAAAGGGAGGGTCCCGGGCTACTTTGTACCAGATAGGTCGGCAGTTGGCACACTGCTTGCTCTGAGGGACCGAGCTTATCATGGCGGCATCAATCTCCAGCTGTTCATCCAAAGTGTAGATTTGGATGCCACAAACTTCTTCATTCACCTTCTTGGAGTCCAGCCTGATGGTCATGGGGACATCACAGAAGAAGCTCTGAGGGCCAAGGGATATGTTCCGCCCACTGACCATTAAGAGTTTGATGTCATTCACCGCTTCACTGAAATGCCAGTCATCAGAGACATAGGTCACCCATATGGTCAGAGACTCTGGGATTACCGGGTACTGAAACTCTAGCTCCAGGTAGCAGCCCTGGGGTTCGGGACAGGCAGGTGGGATAGTTTGCTTGATGACTGCTGAATTGGGGCTCCAAGTTCTAACACTGGCCTTGCACGGCTGTTCCACATCAGGGGGACCTTGAAAGCATAAAGAAAATGTAAAGTTGAAGACGACACCTCAACATTGCACAGGTCTTATAAAACTGGAAACCTGAAATTTCAGTTTCCATAATGTAATTTATATGTTGTATAAAGAAGAATTTACATGGGACACTGATGGGCTACAAGCTTCTTTCCTTTGCCCATCAATTTCCTTGGACAACCTCAAGTATTGTGTTATTTCACTGGAAGAAAAACCTCTCTATCCACTAGGGAAGGAGAAGCCAGTCAATTTCAGTTTTTCTCAAATTCTCATATTTCCAAACAGTTCAGTTCTCCTCATTTCTGGATCAGTTTTCAATAAAAAGTCATTGTGAAAATTCATCAGCACTTTAGTGTGAATTTCTCTTAATATATACTTTTCTGCATGCAGAATATAATTTATTATGTATGCTATTTTTGTTAATCTGTACATATTATTATTTATTATTATTAAATTTATTATCTGCCCTTCATCCTAAGGTCCCAGGGCAGGTTACAAATTAAAACACAACATTAGAACAGAATAACAGAATAACAGAAACAGTTTAAAACAATTTATAATTACAGAAATAAAGTGGGCCATAAAAATATGCACATCCAGTGTCATAGGCTAGCTGCATTTCTGTTAGGAGGTTTTGTACTGAAACGCGAACTGAACTGAATTCCTCCTCTAACCCAATTCACTTTCATATCTGGTTTTCAGTAACACCGCTTGAGACCCTACTTCATGTGCCCCCTCCACGAGGGGTCTGGAGGGTGGTAACACAAGAACAAGACTTTTCTGTGGTAGCTCCCTGTAGGCGGAATGCTCTCCCCAGGGCGGCTCACCAGGTGCCTTTGTTACATACCGTATTTTTCGCTCTATAGGACGCACTTTTTCCCCTCCAAAAATTAAGGGGAAATGTGTGTGCGTCCTATAGAGCGAATGCAGGCTGCGCCGCTAAGCCGAAAGGCAGAACAGGGAGACGGAGCGCTGCGGCGGGCTCCGTCTTGCTGTTCTAGCTTGGGGACGGCTGCTCGCAAAGCCTCTCCAGGGCAGCGGGGTGCCTTCACCCCGCTCTCCTGCAGAGGCTAGCAAGGCTGTTCCCAAGCCAGAACAGCGAGACGGAGGGCTCCGTCTCGCTGTTCTGGCTTTGGGACGGCTGCACACAAAGCCTCTGCAGGGCAGCAGGGCGCTGCGCTCCAAAGGCTTCAGGGATCTTTGAGGCCGCCAGCTCCACACGCTCGGGTGAATGCGCCTTGAACGCACCTTGTTTTAGAGGGTGAGAACAAGGAAAAAAATATTTTCCCCCTGTTCTCCCCCTCCTATGGTCCGGTGCGTCCTATGGTCCGGTGCGTCCAATAGAGCGAAAAATACGGTATCTTTAGGCACATGGAAGAAATGTTCCTCTATAGCCAGGCCTTTGTCTGATGAAACAATCACTGGTCTTTAGAACTGGTGGGGAGTTAATTGTAAACACTGTTTGACTGGAGAATTGTTTTGCAAAATTTGGAGAAGTGTGAGTTTCAAAGCGTGACTGTGGTGTTTCAGTTCACATACTGTTATGGGAAGAGAAAATTGGGGAGTAACAAAACAAAATTTCTCCCCCATCCCTCCTGTTCACTTTTCCACGACCGTGCATGATTTTTCAAAGATTACCCTGATGTGTCCCTCACCCTTCCATCATTTGTCTCCCCTGCCCTTCCAAAGCTAAAAAACCCAGAGTGCAAAAAGAAAATGCAACAGAAGGTAGCAAAGGATTTGTAACAAGCAGATAAAAACAACATTAAACTGAAACAAGTGGAAAAGGACAATGCAGCCAAATACAACAGTGGAAAGGAAATGTTATCTTCTCGCATTCGCTTTTCTTTTCTTTTTGCAAAATATGAATGAGGCAGTGAAGGCTTCGTCACAAAGAGATAGCATGCAACAGTGACTCGATTTATTTGGAGCAGGATCACTCTTCCTTATGAAAGCCCATGCCATGCCAAACTAGTTAGACCTATTCCTCAATGAAAAGGTCTGTCTGTGTTTGGGGCTGTACCACATCTCCAGTGCCACAGATGGGGAATGTGTGGTCCTGTGGATGTTGTTGGACTCCAGCTCCCATCACCTCTAGACTGTATGGCCAATAGTAGGGATGATGGGAGTTGCATCCCAACAACATCCAGAGGGCCACAGATTTTTCAACTGTTCTGCCTCCCACTGTGGGAGCTCTGAGCTTCAACTGTCTTATAGTGCAATACCATGTGGGTCCACTAGGAGCAGGCTCCTTTGAGCTCAATGGATTTAATCCCAGGTAATTTTGCAAAGCAGGGATGAGGAGCCCATGGCTTCCAGATGTTGCTGGACTCCAACTCCCAACCGTCCAACCAGCATGGCCAATGGTCAAGGATGATGGGAGTTGTAGCACCTGGAAGACCACCCCTGCTCCCAATCACAGTGTATGTTAAACTTGTAAAATATATTGGGTAGTATTCAACTCAGTTTTATTCAGAATAGACCCACTAAAATGGATGGTGCTAACTTAATGACATTAATTAATTTCAATGGGAATAAAGCTCAGCTGAATACCACCCACTGAACTTCAAGAAAACATCATTCAGCAGGTGAAATGAAACCTTAAGCTTTTTATTAGAAAGGCAAACCATCCATGAAAGGAAAGGACCATACTGTAATTCCTCGCTATCACTTCATTCACTTTGCCAGAAAAAGAGGTGTCCATCAATTGCCCTTGTGCTCCAGCAGATGACTTCATCACTCCTGCTTTTAAAAAAGTTTCATGTAGATGTTAAACAACATGGGGGATAGGATTGAGCCCTCTGGAACCACACATTGAAGGTTCCATGGGACTGAAAAGCATTCCCCAAGCAACACCTTCTGGAAACCATCCAAGTAGGACTGGAACCACCACAAAGCAGTGCCACCCACCCCTAGTTCAGACAGTCACTCCAGAAGGATACCATGGCCAATGGTATTGAAAGGTGTTGAGAGGTCGAGAAGAATTAACAGGGACATGTTTCCCTTGTCGCTCTCTCAATAAGAGGTCATTATACAGGGTGACCAAAGCAGATTCTGTGCTAAAACCGGACCTAAACCCTGATTGAAATGGATCCAGAAAATCAGTTTCTTCCAAAAACTAGTTTGCTGGAAACATTGTTCAGAGTTTAGTTGTTTTTTGAGACCAACAGCATACAATATCTGTGTGAAACCTTTATTCATAGCCAAGAAGTGGGAGGAACAAAACATGGACTATTGAGATGCAAAGGATATTCTTGGCCAAATTAAGGTAACATTGCATACGCTACAAGAAAGCAGTTCAAAATCTCTTTTAAAATACTATTAATGTTATTAATACTACTAACAGCAGCAGCAGTGAGAAAGGCCTTTTGAAACGTAAGAATCTTCCTATCAGACAGCCCATTGGTCTCTCTAGCTCAGTACAGTCTACACTGACTGGCAGCAGCCCTACAGGATTCCAGACCAAGAGTTTTTCCCAGCTCTACCTGGAGATGCCAGGGATTGAACCCTAGAACCAACTACAGCAGGAAATTGGGGGGAGACATGCCCCTTTCCCCACACAGAAAACATCACCTCATGTGTGTCCTCTGCTGTGTGGGTCAGGGTTGCCCACTCCATTTTTTAAAAAAAACCCTCAGAACTGATCAAGCATTGTTGGGAAGAAAGCTATGCTTAGATCTACTAAATCGATAAAATTTGCATTGCAAAAGCAAAAGTGGGTTTGGGCAGAGCAGGCGGAAGAAAGCTGCCTGTGTTGATATGTGAGGGAAATCAATAAGGTTTGCTTAGTGAATCAGAAGAGAGTTGATGAGGGAAGAAGGCACCTGCAAAATCATTTGTAGCTCAGAACAGGGGAGACAGGGCTTCCGAAGCCAAATCAAGAGCAGCAGTCCAGAAGGATATAATGGTCCATTGTATCAAAAACTGCTAAGAAGTCCGGGCACTCCCCTAGCGTAAGCTGTCACATAAGTCATCTTTCAGGGCTACCAAGTCTGTTTCTGTCCCAAAAATACATCCTGAAACTAAGCTGGAATGGATCCAGTCCAGGACCACCTGAAGCTGAAAAGCCAACACCCACTCTAGCACCCCCCAAAAATATATTTGAAACCATGTGGTAGTTGCTCATTATTCTGGGATTCTAATTTGGATTATTCAAAAGCGTTTTCACCAGCACATCTTTCTGACAAGTGAGGACCACATCTTCCCTCAAGGAGGCATCAACAACCTCTGAGGTCTCAGCTTTTGCTGATTTCACTATCCAAGATGCACAAGGATCTAATGTACAAATGGAAGGACACATGGCTCCCAGTGGACTGACCATATTCCCAGCCAACGCCAACGAAAAGAAAACCATTACAGGGCTTCCTGTTTCCAGTGTGCCAGGAATGGAGTCTTTCTCTCCAGGAATGGGAGAGAGAGAGATGGAGAAAATCAGATAATGATGGGGGAATTTCATTATCTGCATTCCTCTTTGGTTGGAAGAGGAACCAGGCTCTCATCCACAGTTTGCCTGGTGGTCTGGCACTCGCTTCCCCATGGAACGCGAGGGCAGGCAAAGGCATTAAGACCATGGAGCACTCCAGGTGCCGTGACCCCCTCCCGATCCCATTCCTGGAAGCACAGGTTATCCTGTTAATTGGACTTAACTGGAGTAAACTACAGGCACGTGCCAGAGACGTTGAGATACGAAACTGCAAAAACAACCCAGCTACAAAGATGTAAACGTTTTGGATTGAGAGCAGATTTCATTCGGTGAAAGAGACAATGGGGGAGGGGAGGGGAGCCCATGATTTGCTTACTTAAGGTTTTTCCTCTATATTTATGATAAGGCAACAACAACAGCACCCCCACCCCCGAATGCAAGTTTTATTATATAATATCTGCAGAAGTGAAGATGGAAGAAATTGGAATATAATATGGAATTTAACAAAATTGGAACTGAGAGGGAAGGGGGGAAGAAATGCTATGCTTTGAAAATATAGAGCAAAATCTTCCCTAACCTTCATTATCACAAAGGAATACGTTTGAGATAAGGATAAATGGCCATAAATCAGCAGCAGAGAGGAAAGAAGTCTACCAGCTGCGAGAATAGAAGTTTTTGTATTAACTATCTGCAGTCCAGATTCAGACCGCTCTTCCTAGGCTGAAAAAATGGCAAAGTCAGTTTGCTTACTGGAAGCCGAATCAATGGACGAAGTGATGCAATGACTTTTGGAAACTGTGAGATAACAGCTTCTCCTGAGACATGACGGGAATCATCAACAGTTGCAGGAATAAAGGATACAACACCATATATGGATGGGAAAACATCATGGAAAAAATTGTCACATGCAGGAAAGAATAAGGATTACAGCTAAAGTTCCTTTACAGGAACTTTACAGCTAAATTTTAACAGGGAGAAATGTAAAGTATTGCACTTGGGCAAAAAAAATGAGAGGCACAAATACAAGATGGGTGACACCTGGCTTGAGAGCAGTACATGTGAAAAGGATCTAGGAGTCTTGGTTGACCACAAACTTGACATGAGCCAACAGTGTGACGCGGCAGCTAAAAAAGCCAATGCAATTCTGGGCTGCATCAATAGGAGTATAGCATTTAGATCAAGGGAAGTAATAGTGCCACTGTATTCTGCTCTGGTCAGACCTCACCTGGAGTACTGTGTCCAGTTCTGGGCACCACAGTTCAAGAAGGACACTGACAAACTGGAACGTGTCCAGAGGAGGGCAACCAAAATGGTCAAAGGCCTGGAAACGATGCCTTATGAGGAACGGCTAAGGGAGCTGGGCATGTTTAGCCTGGAGAAGAGGAGGTTAAGGGGTGATATGATAGCCATGTTCAAATATATAAAAGGATGTCACATAGAGGAAGGAGAAAGGTTGTTTTCTGCTGCTCCAGAGAAGCGGACACGGAGCAATGGATCCAAACCACAAGAAAGAAGATTCCACCTAAACATTAGGAAGAACTTCCTGACAGTAAGAGCTGTTCGACAGTGGAATTTGCTGCCAAGGAGGTCTTTAAGCAGAGGCTTGACAACCATATGTCAGGAGTGCTCTGATGGTGTTTCCTGCTTGGCAGGGGGTTGGACTCGATGGCCCTTGTGGTCTCTTCCAACTCTATGATTCTATGATTCTATGATTCCTCACTTGAAACTTTATAAATTACCTATTATAACATCACAAATTGAAATCGCAAAAATCTGGAATGGAATGAAAATTATTAAAATTTTGGAACGCAGAAAAAATATAGAAGAATGAACTCATCAACTACAGCATGCGAGGGGGCCAGTTTAATTAAATTGTATAATTTGACATTTGAATAATTGACATTAATAATTGTATTAATTGGATAAATTTGATATTGTTATAATGAGGCTGTTATTGGAATGATTTTGGACAATCAATAATTTTTTTCAAAAAAAGAAATCCATTACAACAATGTAGGGAGGGGGGAAATTTTGATTCTGTTTGCATTTTATTTTTTAAAAACCTACTAATTCACCCTTTCCAAAATCGTACATGAACTGAAAAACAGGCAGTCTTCATAGTTCCCTGAATTATGTGATGTGGTTCCCAGACAAAGTAAAAGGAATAAAAATGAGTACATAAAGGGAAAGTGTACCTAAAACTGTATATATTAGTGAAAATAACATAAAATAATATGGTTGGTTTTGTGTTATTTTCTTTTTAAATTTATTTATTATTTATGCATTTTCCAGTTGTCATGTTTAAACATCATATTTCACCATCCAACATAATTTCTATACTGACTTGCCAACCTAACCTTCTGTGGCGTTCTTGGTATTCCTAGCTAAGCTGCATATCAGTTTTTTATTCCACCCTACTGTTCCCCTTGTTGCCCCTCCTTGTTTTTAGCAATTCGTCATAAGATCACCCCTACTTTTAGATTGATTTCAGTATTCCCCAAAAGGGTCCTATTCACCCTTCGTCTTTTTTTCATCTTGATCTTTTACTTTGGCTGTTAAGTTGGAAAGTTTAGCAAATTCTAACAATTTATACAGCCATTGGTCTTTCAATGGAATTGGGTTTTTTTCATCCAACTTCTAGCATAAACTACTCTGGCCGCCACTGTTGCATAGAGAAAGATGTTGTGTGCCGTTTTGGAGATCTTGTTGCTAACGATTGCTAGTAAGAGGTCTTCAAGGTTTTTTGGAAATGTAATTTTAAGGATTTTTTTGAGTTAATTGTAAAACATCTCCCAGTACACTTGGGAATACTTACTGTGCCACCTCATATGAATGAAGGATTCCTCAACCTCTGCACATTTTGGACAGAGTTTAGAGCTACTTTCATACATTTAAACCTATTTGAATGGTGTCATGTACCACCTTTAGGCCATTTTTTACTATATTTTCCTTTATCAAGTTGCAAGCTGAAAAGTTCATTGTTTTATCCCAGAATTTTTCCCACGCTGAGATTTTGATATTGTGGTCCATATCTATGGCCCAATGCATCATTGCAGTCTTAACCATTTTGTCTTTTGTTTCCTACTTTAGAAAGATTTTATAGAGTTTAGATATTAATTTTGGATTGCTTTCCAATATTCCTTTCTTAAATTCTGAACTCCCTTCCAGAAAGCCATTTTCTTTGCCCTTCCTAAAGACCTCATTTAGTTGAAAGTATTGGAACCAGTCTGAAACCCAATTTTGTACCTCTTCTCTTCTCTTTAATCCTAAACTGCCCTCCCTCTGCTCAATGAGGTCCTTATATGTGCCCCAGATCTTGTTCATGTTTGGTTTTTTATTGCCACTGCTCGATGGGAGATATCCACCAATGTGCTCTTTGTTTCCCCCCAGACACTGTAGAAGCTTTTTCTGATCACATGATTGTGAAATCCCTTGTGGGCCTTGGCTTTGTCGTAATATAGGTAGTCTTGCCACCCGTACTTCAGATCAAATCCTTCTAGATCCAGGATGCTTATGTTTTTCAGCTCCTCCCAGTCTTTCATCCAACAAAGACATGGTACATTTTCAGGTCTAGGAGCCCAAATCCCCCCTGTTCTTTGCATCAATTAATATTTTATATTTAATCCTGTCATCCCGTTCTCTCTCTCTCATCCCCCCCCCCCCGCCATATGAAATTAGTAATGTAATTTCCCCGTTGTTTAAAATAGCTGGTGCCTTTAATCACTGGTAGAGCTTGGAACGAAAAGATCATTTTTGGTAAGATATTAATTTTGACCGCTGATCTTCTTCCAAGAAGTGAAAGCTTCATTTGGTTCACTGGATGCTCCAAGTTTAGACCATGTGGCTTAAGCAAGCCATCTTGGTGTTTCTATACAAATAATTTATAAACTACTATCCTTATACTTAAGGTATATTACCTGTCTTTTCTTGCTGCCATATGGAAAAGTACATGAACCTGACCTTTGAAGAGTTTGTAAACCTTTTTTAACTTACCAAACATGTGGTTTCTTTCTATGCTAAGGGAAGTGGAGAGCTTTGGAAGTGACTTAGAAGGGGATATTTTAAAGGTCTAATAGCCTACAATCCCATGTTTTACTTTGCTGCATATTTTGTTACTTTAAATCTCTACTGGGGCTCTCTCAACAAAGAATACTTGCTCCAAACCTGTATCTAGACATACAGAGAACTATTTTATTTTACCATATCTAGTATTCCCCGCCCCCTTCTAAACCAAATCTAACCAAAAATTCCTGCACTGCAGGAATTATTGGTTAGATTTGGATTAAATTACCTTTGATGTCCCTTCCAACTCTACAATAGAGAGTACTACTAGGCTGGGAGGTATTGGAGAAACTTGCTATATATGTGCGTGAAGCTTTAAAAATAAACAGTTAAACGCAGGGGAACCTTCAACTATCTCCTACAGTTTAGTAAAGTAAGCAACAAGTGGAAAACATACAGCAGTCACAAAACTTTCCTGACTTTCTGAAAGGAGCAGCTGTTCAAATCAAACAATGGCGGGGGTATATTACTGATGGGCCCAAATCCTCTCCCCATACACTTTAATAGGAGACATAAAGGTAAAGGTAAAGGGACCCCTGACAATTAAGTCCAGTTGCTAACAACTCTGGGGTTGCGGCGCTCATCTCGTTTTACAGGTCGAGGGAGCCGGCGTACAGCTTCTGGGTCATGTGGCCAGCATGACTAATCCACTTCTGGCGAAACCAGAGCAGCGCACGGAAACACCGTTTCCCTTCCCACCAGAGTGATACCTATTTATCTACTTGCACTTTGACGTGCTTTTGAACTGCTAGGTTGGCAGGAGCTGGGACCGAGCAATGGGAGCTCACCCCGTCGTGGGGATTCGAACCGCCGACCGGTAAAAGTGTGAGATGAAATTTTGACATACCTTGAATATTACTTAGCAATGGGCAATACATACACACAACCCTGTATTTCAGTTTGGACATAGAAATGACTTGTCAGTTATGCTTATTTACATCTGTGCATGTGTGTGTGTGGGGGGGGGTAACCTTCCTTCCCTGACAACTTTATATTCATGATGTTGGTTGCACTATATTAAATTGATTTAAGAATCTTGCTGAGAGTCCTGGACACTAATCTTGGCTCAAACAAAACTAAGTAAACATCACCACCGCTTCGTGTCTGGGAAGCAATGGTTCTTGTCTCACGAAACAGTCAAGCACTACTGTATAAGCAAGGCAAATTTGTGCTAATTATGAACTTCTCTGCTATCATTCAAACTATGTTATTTTTTTCATTTTTCTTGTTCTCTTGCTTGGTCTTCTCTGCCTTCCTCCTCCAATGTTGTCACAACCACCCTCCACTTTGCTTCTTGTCCATTTCCCTCCCCCCAGAGTGAGGTCACCTTCTGCTTCACGGGGACTCCAGTGTCCGGATGGGTCACATGGCATCGGTGATGAGGCTCTGAATGCATACTGCACAAGGGTCCTGTCTTCCACGCAGAGATCACAGGCTGATCCCACTTCTCTAGGAGGCCAGGAAATAAGAAAAAGAAAGAAAACACACCAACTTAGTAACAGTTGAATTCAATGGAATAAAATGGGGTAAGATAATAAATTGAAGATCACTTAATCCTCCCACCTCGCCTCTTGATATGGCACACCAGAGAAAGAGGCAGAAAAGATGCAATTTGCCCTTCCATATAAATTTCTCTGTGCTTGGAATCCAACTTCCCCCAGCGCAGCCAGTGCTGAGAGAGGATGGGAGCTGTAGTCCAGCAACAACTAGAGAGCTTCTAGTTACACACCCCTAGTATTATGGTCATGTGTACCTTGGGGCGGGCCCTAACCAGGACTGCCCTGTAAACCAAGGTTTGCAAGCTTCTTTTAACCCTATGCCTGCACCTTTGGTGCTCATTAGCTTTCTAAAAAATATTACTAAATTGGGGCCTATCTGATACCAATCCCAGGTAAGTTAGGTTCCTTCCTTTAGAAAGCATCAGTCATACCTTTCTGGACATGCTCTTAAAGAACTGCAAAACAAGTTTTGGTTTCATCAAGCAATTTGCCTCCGAACACACATTTGGAAAGGACACCTCGTGCTCATTAAAGGAATTGCCTTTCCATTCAAAGCATGGAGACTTGAAGTGCAACTTCGAAAATGAGAGGAATGGGGTATATTTCACTACTTTGGAAGCTCTGGGTCCCTTCCTTATGCGCTAGAGACGCAGGCATTTGCAAGGGAAATTAAAAGCCAGCAAGCCAGTCACATGAACGTCCAAGAGGGCTTCCCAATCGCCTCCTTAGATCAAGAAGTTTGTACTGCACAAATCACTGCCATTGTGGAAGAATTAAAGAGATAGTGATCACTGGAACTGCGGAAATGACAGCCACCTTGGTGATGGAGAGTGTCTCTCTTGCTCAAATGGGACTCCGCAGTCACGCCCGTCAAAAATATCTGCCTGCGTCAGTCCGATGCATATTGAGTAATTGCAATGGCTGGGGATAACGAGATTAAAAACTGCTTTGATGCAGTCAGGAAACGAATGGGTTGGGGGGGGAGTCTTCTGTTTCTGCTCCTTTTTCATATTTATTTGAATCCAAGAAAATGCTTCATTATGACAAGTGGTGAGTGTGATGTGAACAGCAGCACCATCAGGTCATTTTTGATTCTGTACTTAATGGACCTAAACTCCAACCCCCCACTTCCACCCCATTTACACGGCAACATCTGTGACGCCACATCAAATTTTAGTAAGCCCATCTGGCTGTGCTGAGGACCCTCCTGTTCATTCTGGAGGATGGGGCCCTGGGCACCTGCCCCAAATGGCTGGCCGTGCAGCATGTGGGGAAATGCATAAACTTCAAGGCCTCTATGGGTGTCTCTGCATGCTCAACTTGATAATCTATTACATATAGCAATGATCAGGTCTGCTCCAGTATTTACTTGTGCTTACTTGGCAGCCCAAGTTCACATTCATTTTAAGACTCTAGCATACAACACCTGCTTTCTGAGAGCATCTGTGCAGTGCCTCACCCCCTGCTACCAGCTCAGTTCATTATAATAATAGAACTGTAGAGTTAGAAGAGACCCTGAGGATCAGCTAGTCCAACCCCCTATGATGCAGGAATCCTGCCCACAGCTGTCCCTGAGTATGCTCAAAACATCAACCTTCCGGCTAACAGCCAGATGCACTGACCCATTGCACCACAGAGATTCAGGGCTTTAGAGCAGAGGTCATCAAACTAAGGCCTGCAGGCCAGATACGGCTCACCAGGCTTGTTAATCCGGCCCGCGAACCTTGCGGACCCTGCCACCCGCTCGGTCAGTCCCTGAGCTATACAGGCGCGGCGCAGAGACCTCGCCATGCAGAGACTGACTTCCGTGATGCGGCACGGCTTCTGATTGGCTGCAGGAAGCTCCTGCACCCCATCAAAAGCCACAGATGCCTCTGGGTACCGCTCCTTCCTTCTCACTAAGGTGGCCAAGCAGGAGGAAGTGGCCGAGCAGGAAGGAAGCAGAAGCGGTGCAGAGGCTGCCTCCGCCGTCCAGGCCAGCAGCACGGGCTCTGTGCCCTGCTAAGACAGAGGACACCAATGCTGCCGAAGACGAGACAGAGTTGGCAGCTGTGGCATAAGTGGCATAGGGGGGGCCTTTCGTGTGGTGGGGTGCTTTCGGGAGGTGTTGGGTCCGGCCCCCCAGAAGGTCTGAGGGACAGTGGACCGGCCACCTCCTGAAAAAGTTTGCTGACCCCTGCTTTAGAGCACCAGACCTGGGGGGACAAATGTGGCCCTCCAGGCCTCTATATCTAGACCTCAGAACTCTCTCCAGGTAACACATCTTGCTGGCCCTGCTTTGTACCCCAAGTAGTCTTGCCTGGCTGGAATGTGCCCCTGAATTCTGAGAATTCCCTTCTGCGCAACTTTCCAAGGACCACATGCCAGTGGTAGATGGGGCCAGATGAAAGCAGGTGCAACAATGAATGTAATTCTACCTCTGTACAGCAGACTACTTTCTACACACAATTACACGTACTTTTCTGAGCAGCATCATGTGAGGGAAGTTCCCTGCTACACCACTCCCTGACTTTGCAAGTTACTGGAGGAGAGGGACCGTGAGCAACATCATGTTTCTAGGACCAGTGTGTCCCTCATTATTTCTGCTCTCGCAAAGAGGTGTAATGTCGTCAGTGCAATCTTGTTACATTTCTAGTACAAAAATGTTGGTTTTATCGTTATATCGTTATTTATTGTTATTAATGTTATTACATTTCCTCCTTTTTAATTGTGATAAACCATTTACTTGTTATTAAATTGTTATTGCAATGGTGTTAGCGTTGTGATCTGTTCTGGCATTCTTTGCCATGGCTGCTTTGAACACAATTCATTTTGTGGAAAGCCAGCATGCAAATAAAAAGATTGCAATGGCATGTCCTCCAACAGGGCAAGCAAGAGGCATGACTGGAGTTCTGAGCTAAGCAAAAGAACACCCAAGGAGGGAATGAAGTAGGGTTGGTGTGAGGCAGGGCCTGAGGAGAGTTTGGAGGGCTACATAGAGAGACCATTCCACTGTCTTAGATCAGCGATAAAGCGACAGGAACTGACCAAGGCATCAATTATTAATTCAGAACAAGAGTCTGAGGAATTTCCCTGTTCTGCCTTTAAAATAAAATTAAAAAAAAACTCGGTAAGATTTATTTATCCTAGGCTTGAGAAACTGAGAAAATGATGACATAACTACTGGACAATGTCTTCTTAGATATCCACAAGTTATGCCAATTCCATACTACTGAAACCCCAATGGAAGGGTTTGTCAAAGAAATCTAGTGTTGACTTAGGGTATGATCACTGTGTTATGAAATCCTAGATCGAACAGGCCAGCCATTGTGTGTTACTTAAGTACGAACTAGCCAGGGGTTATTAAAAACATACTGATTGAGGTTGAAGACGTATGTCAGAGAGACGTATTTTGTTACATAACAATTAACCTTGTATCAGTATGTTTTTAATAGGCAGATGGAATTTATTTAACATACAATAACTGCTTTATGAAATATAAATTAAATACATATTGCAAGAACTTAATTTACCCTTTTAGAAAGAGAGAGAAAAGATGGTGGCGGTGGGGAGTAGTGGTGAAGGCAGGGAAAACCAAAGGCCACTTTAGACATAAAGGATTGTATTAAGCTAAGATCCACTCAGAGGAAACCCACTGAAATTAATGTGCCTAGCTTAGTCATATAAATCAATTTCAACGAATCTACTCTAGCACTGGGCACAACCCAAAGTCTTTTTCTCATATGAATGATTCCAAGCATTTCCTTGGGACTTTGCAGTTCAATCATAAACACTGCATAGACCATATAGGAGGGGTTACCAATGGCATCTAGGGGTGCTAGCGTGTGTGCCCCAGTACTGTCTATGCCTCCCACAAAAGGTCTCCAAAAAGGTCACTTAAGAATCCGTATCAGCTTCTCCTGCATCAAATCCCCTCACCACCACTTAGAGATGCCCACATTTTATTGGATGCCAGGACTGGACACCTCTAAGCGAAGGGTGATAGTGGCTGACACAAATGTCTCTTAGCCCATTGATGGGGCAGCTGATTGGGGAGCGGCATGCCTTTACCATTCTGTTCTTCTTTGTCTGCTCTTTTTCTTTTTACACTTTCTCAAAATTCCAAATGTGTCCACTGACACCCTCCTGCCCCCGCAACAAAAGTTGGTAATCCCTGTGATACCATGATAGGGATAGAGAAGCATCCTGAAGGTTGACCAAAATAGGATTGTGCTTATCTGAGTGCCCAGCTTAAGCACTCACCAAAGGACCAAGAGCCTATCTCTATGGCTTCCCTCCATGACCCCTGCTGGCAGGGCCACCATCCCAGCAGAAATGGACACAAATAGAATCACATCCCTGCTGGGAATCTGGAAGCGTGTGCCGTCACCTCTGTTTCCTTCCCTGCTGCCACAAGGCAGGGGATCAAGTGAAGGAAGCAGAGTAATTAAGACAAGCTTGATGGCTTAAGGCCAATGGTCCATCTAGTCCAGCATTTGTTCTCGCAGTGGCCGACCAGATGCCTGTGGGAAACCCACAAGCAGGATTCAAGAGCCTTCTCTCCTCCTGCTGTTTCCAGCAACTGATATTCAGTCGTGATGCCTCTGTCAGAGGAGGTAGAACATAGGCACCGTGGCTAATAGCCATTGATAGCCTTGTCCTCCATGAATTTGTGTAATTCTCTTTTAAAGCCATCAAAGTTGGTGGCAATCACTGCCTCTTATAAGGGAGAAAGAAAAAAATGAACTGTCAGAGGCAGCAGCTTGAAGATGGGGCCAAACAGGCTCTCCCCACAGCTAGGTTGCAGCAGGTTCTCCCCTTCCTCATTTTAATCCCACAATAGCTCTGCAAGGTAGATTAGGCAGAGAGGCATTGAGTAGCCCAAGGTTACCCAGTGAGCTTCATGGCCAAGTGAGGCTCTGAACCCTGGTCTCCCATGTCCTAACTGCTACACCATGTGAGGTAATCATATAGGCACCTGTATACTTTGCATTTGGAATGGAATTATGTATTTCTTGCCCCATGCCTGACGTTATATATATTGTCAAGCAAAGGGCAGGAGGGTATGGCTTGCAGGGAAGAAACAGCCAAATTAAGATGCTTCCTAGACCTACTTAGACCAGTGGGCCAGAAAAACCTCTCCCCACCCCCACCCCCATCCCAGAAACTAGCAAAAAAGACAGTGTCTTCTTTTCTCAGGGAGAAAAGAAAGAGACCAGTGGGATTTTAGCCCAGTTATATGAGCCCCCCCCCACTATAACCTTAATCTGAACAACTAATTGCTTCTCCACTGCCATTTACCATCCCCATCTTTCAAAGTCAGACAAACAGATGTGCATTGTCCCCACCAATTCACCTTTCAAAGAAGTGCCTGTCTATGGGTGGAAACCACTCCAAGGTGATGAAGGTCCCCATTCGGTCCACGATCTGTGGTGTGATAGCGATGGGGGCAGGCTTCTTGACAGGTTGCCAGCTCTGATACACGAGGTCCAGGTAGCAGTGCATCCTTGCCACCTGGTTGGGTGTGAAGGAGTTGGTGCAATCATCATCTGAGGGGATAAGGCAGGGTGGGAACAAGTCACACGATGTTGCACATGTGAAAGAGAGGAGAGAGGGGAATGGGAGGGGGGAAAGAGTTACATAAAAAAGAGTTAAACTGTGAACATGGCTGCTCTATAAGCTCTCCTGGGTGACACTGCAAGCTTCCCTGGCATTCCAGGAGAAAGAGCTGACCAGTAGCAGACTCAACGGATGAAAGGAAAAATGAGAGAAAGAAAAACTAAATACTGGATCACAAGACTTATTTATCCTTTCTTTTTACCACCTAGTGATCTGGAAGGGAAATTTCAGAGCAAATTAGAGGCACTGCTCTTCATTTAAATGCAGGATAGACAATCTGTGGTCCTCCAGATGTTGTACAACACCAACTCCCATCAGCACCAAGCTAGTATGGCCAATGGTCAAGGATGCCAGGAAGTTGTAATCCAGCAACATCTTGAAGGCAATGAGAGCCCTAACCCTAATTTAAACTCACATCTGCTGCCAATCACACAATATGAGATGGGAGGGTCCAATCAAAAGTATTGGGATGATGGGAGGGAAGCCCTCCTTGTAAGTGCCACATGACTTCTTGTAGCCTTGCCCACTTCATGCGTTTCTCTCAGCTAAGTTTACCTAAAGGAATGCAGTTTGGATGGGTAGAAAAGTGGGGTGAGCGAAGTGGACAAGCTTCTGGATGAAGAAGGGATTTATGATCATTCATCCACACTTCCCTTTGCTCGATGGATTGGAAAAGCCCTTGCTTTATTCATTCCTTTGTTCTAAAAGGTGCTGAATTCAGATGGGCAGGCGTAAACCAGAACATGTAGTCATCAGTGCCACTGCTACAAAATCAGAAACCTGGGCAAGAGAGGTTGGCATGATCCTATACTAGGTGGGGAATGGCAAATTTTAATTTCCTTCAGATTCTCACTTTTCCAATCTTAAATTCAGTTCTCATTGTTAATCATATTAGTGTCCTGATTTTTAAAAAAATTAAAAATCCCTAATGAAAATACATCAGCACCTTAGTGTACATTTTTCCTAATATACACACTTTATATGCCATTTCCTCCTCTTTAATGCATATGTGTATGTTATTATCACCAATATATGCATTTTTAAACACACTTTACTCTAGTACATGCATTTTGACTTGGCTGGAGAACTGCATTGCAAAATGAGAAGGGTGAATTTTGAAGGAAGGCTGCTTTTCGGTTTGTGCATTTATTATTTATTTTATTTTTTACTGTCCTTCACCAAAAGATTTCAAGCAGTTCACAAGATAAAAATGTAAGACAAAAGCACAGATAAGTAGCTAAAACAGAAACAACAAAATAATAACCTCCCGCAAACATTTTTTTTAAAAAAAAACTGCTCTTACCCATTTTCTTTGAGTCAAACCTTTTGTTCCTGAATATTCAGCTCATGAACAGTTTTTGATGGATACAGATTTTATTCCCCTTAAAATTGGCTTGGACCAATGGTTAAATACACTGTGAGTATTCAATATAATCTTTTCAAACAGATAGTAGCCTGTGCGGTCCTGTTTGGTCATCACTGTCTTGGCCACTGGGACAAATAAAGGAACTCACTTGCATCTTGTTCTGTTCTGACTTTGCTTAGAGAACATTTTCTTATAGCTGCCCTGAGTAAAAGTGGCAAGGATCAAAAGGAGCAGGAGAGGCCTCATCCCAGGTCCGTCCCCCCACATGCTCCTGCTCCATAGTATCTCTGGAGGCCTTCCTCTCCAGTTAATCTATTCTCCATTCAGCAGCAACCATGTGCTCCCCAGCAGCCCCCTTCCTCTCTTCCATCCCCAAAGTCCAAGGCCAAGGCCCACTGCTGCAGTTGCAGGATTCAAACCTATGACTGCCCCCACATACTGCATTGTTTTGGAAAGTGTGAATTAGTTAGGTTCACCTCTAAATGCAAACTTTTTCAAGTTTCTCCTCATCTCTATCCTATACTTGTCTAAATCAGAATTAAGTCTCAAGGTTTTCAGTGGAGATTATTTCCTAGTAAGTACATTTAGAACACATGTGCTATCAACATTTTTGAAGCCCAGCTGATCAAATGAAACATAATTGCACTGGTTCTCTGTCTCATATGTTCTAGAAAGTGCTTAACTGACTGGCGTCAACCTGAACACGTAAGAACACGTAAGTTTCACCTTTGCTGCAAAAAACCTGAAGCCTGAATAAGAAACTCTAAAGCTTGCTATCAACATTTTCAAAAAAGGTCAACTCTAGTAGAAGGCTAGGAAGGGAGGGCAGAGTACCTGTGTAGCTCATAAAATTGTTAAATGGAGTGTCCTGGAAGCTACGGAAACCACACATGTCATTCCCAGGGGCTGGATCACCACAGGTCTTGTGTTTTGGAGCTGGATTTGTGTCATGGCAAAGGTCACCGGTCTCAAAGGAAGGTTCTGTTTCCATGCATGGATCATTGCAGGAGAGGATCTCGGAGATTCCTCGGAAGACGTGGTAGAGGCCCAGACTGTGCCCTATTTCATGGATCATTGTATGGGTGTGTCCCGCTATGCCATAGAAGGAAGGATTCAGCACAATTCCCCCTGTAAAGAAAGAGAGATAGTTGCTTTTATACTCCTATATCCAGAAACATCATGCAATGGCTGTTTCCCATTGGGGCTGGTAGAGTGGAAGGTGGGGAAGCCAATGGGAGGTGGAGCCACAACCGGTGACAGACAGAGCCAGCCCCTGAATGGCTGTATGCAAGAAGGCAGGCAGCTGGGGCCTTACTGGGGTTGGTGAGGCAGTGCTACTTTTGCCCTCATGGCCCAGAACACCAATGAGGAAAGGCTTATGGAGTTGGGTGTTTGTGGGTGATTAAGTCTGGAGGTGATTAAGATGTGACTATGATAATCATGCTCAAATATTTGAAGGGCTGTCAGAATAATAGTGGAGCAAATTTCATTTCTGTTGTGCAAGAGACCAGGAACTGAAATAATGGACCCACAAATTATAAAAAGCGGGATTATGACTAAGCATTAGGAAGAACTTCTTGATGGTACAAGCTGTTCTACAGTAGGGCAGATGGACTTGAAAGGTGACGCAATCTCCTACATGGAAGGTTTATAAGCAGAGGTTGCATGGCCAACTATGACCTTTGAAGTCCCTTCCACCCCTATGATTCCCTGTGATGGAATCATTTGAGCGCTATGATTCATACGCTATGATTCATTATTTACGCACTATGATTCATACACTATGATTCCACCTCTATAATTCTGTGATAGCAGGAGAGTAGGAGCAGAACTCAGTGAAGGACCACCAATAAATGGCTTTCAAAGGGGGTTGGGCAAATTCATGGAGAAGGTAAGTCTCTCAAAGGTTATTAGTCAATATGATTATACAGTGGTACCTCGGGTTACAGACACTTCAGGTTACAGACGCTTCAGGTTACAGACTCCTCTAACCCAGAAATAGTACCTCGGGTTAAGAACTTTGCTTCAGGATGAGAACAGAAATTGTGCGGTGGTGGCAGCGGGAGGCTCCATTAGCTAAAGTGGTACCTCGGGTTAAGAACAGTTTCAGGCTAAGAACGGACCTCCAGAATGAATTAAGTTCTGAACCCGAGGTACCTCTGTATCAACAGAAGAGGAGCCTGGCTGGATCAGAACAAAGGTCCATCTAGTCCAGCATCTTGTTCTCACAGTGGCCACACAGATGCCTCAGTGAAAAGCCCACAAACAGGACCTGAATGAAACAGTCTCTCCCCATTTGTGATTACCATCAACTGGTATGCAGAGCATGCCGCTTCCATCAGTGGAGAGAGAACATAGGCATGGTGTTCAGAGAAAGTATATTTTCACTGAATGCTAGTTGCTGGGGCATAAACAACAGGGGAGGGCTATGAGCTTCACACTCTCCCTGTGGACTTCCCAGATGCATCTGGTTGGTCACTGCTGGGAGAAAAAATCCTAGACTACATTGACATTTGGTGTGATCTAACAGGGCTCTTATTATGTTCTTCTGTGGGCAAGCAAAACAAGGCAGATTTATCCTAGGATAAGTCATCCCCAGTGCTATGTTTCTAGAAAAAGAGGTGCTGGAACTCACTATGAATGCCTCCTTTATTCTCTTAAATGGCAATGGCACCCACCTGAAAGATACCGGAACTGAGTTCTGGTGAGTTCCAGCTGGGGAAAAAAGCCCTAGTATACCCATTAATTTTAGTGTTACAACTGTGCTAGATGAGACGCAGAAGAGCCATGGTCACTCCCTTATTTGGTTTGTAACAATAATAATGGCTGCAAGAGAATTCAATTCAAGAAAAGATGATCATTGGGGTGGGCCTTTTTAAACCCTACCTCCAGCGCCATTTTCTCAATCCACTTTACTGCCCCACCCTCCAAAAGCTGCTATTGGGAAAAACTCTGCAGGCAACATATGAGCAACCAGTAAATGTCCCTGCATGGGGCAAATGGGGACTTTGTGAGAGGTTTAACATTGGAAAAATTGCATAGGCAGTTAGGTGAAAAGCTGGGTGGGGAGGAATGCTTTAATCAATAATAAGTTAGCAACCAGCAGGAGTCAAACTTAGCTCATTGCAGCTTCTCATTGCAGAAGCGCCAAATCGCAACCCGTGCGTGCACAGACACGGGCTGTGAACCCTGCAGGTTGCGAATGTGCATCCCGCATGGTTTACGTTCGCAACCCGAGCATCCACTGTATAGGGTCCAGATCAAGGGAAGTAACAGTACCACTCTATTCTGCCTTGGTCAGACTACACCTGGAATCCTGTGTCCAGTTCCAGACACCACAATTTAAGAAGGATGTTGATAAAGCTGGAATGTGTGCAGAGGAGGGCAAGCAAGATGATCATGGGACTGGAAACTAAGCCTAATGAGAAGGAGGTGGATACGTTTAGCCTGGAAAAGAGGAGACTGAGAGGAGATATGATAGCCATCTCAAGGGCTGTCCCATGGAAGATGGAGCACGCTTGGTTTTTCCCCTGCTCTGAAAGGTAGGATTCAAACCAATGGCTTCAAGTTACAAGAAAGCAGATTCCGACTAAACATTAGGAAGAAATTTCTGAAAGCAAGAGCTCTTCAAAAGTGAAACAGTCTCCCTTGGGACGTATGGACTCTCCTCTCTCTGAGGTTTTTAATAAGAGATTGGATGGCCATCTGTCATGGATGGTTTAGTTGATATTCCTGCATTGCACAGGGTGGGACTAGATGACCCTTGGGGTCCCTTCCAACTCCACAATTCTATGATTCTATTATAAGTATACATTAAAATAACAGAGACAGTGTTTTGCCAGGTACTAGAAAATACAGACTTCTCAGATAAAGGATTGGTGGATCTGTCAATATAAGCTTCTCATTTTTCCAGCCGTAAGAACATCAGAATGTAAGAGGAGCGAGCTCAAACTGTCCAATAGCTCATCTAGTCCAGAATGCTATGATTCCATTACACCTTTGGATAGGAAAAGTGAACAGTTGACTACTGTGAGGAGGAGTAGGACAGTCAAGGGACTCTAGTGGTCAACAGTGAGGTCCTTGCTGAGGTTTGAGCCTTGGCAGGTGCCCAATGCGCTGTTCCTTTGGTGCTGCCACTAGACAGTGTGTGTGAATGAATAGCAGCAAGAGAGAATCCATGTTGATTATTTTGCTGCAAACCCATCTCAAAGCTTATCTCCCTACCATTCCTCCCCACCCCATCACTAGATATATTGGAAAAACACTCCCTAAGTGAGGAGATAAAAATCACAATACAGGCTGGCTCAATTTCATCAGGGCTTAAGGCAACTGTGCAGGTTGCTTGATTTTCTTATTTATTCCCTTTTTAGACCCCCCCTTCTTTTGGTGGAGGTTATGTATATTTTTCACAGTTGTCAAGAGACTAAATCAATTGCAATCTCCCCACCAAAAAGATAGTTTCCCTTGACCAGATGATCTATATTCCAAAGCTAAGATCCGGACAGTGGTGCATATTTCATCTTATTTTTTCTTATTAAATACATATTGGATTTATAGAAAGAAAAAGAGTATAGAAAGATTAAGCAGCAAAGTTCTTGCTGAAGGAGAAAAGGTGGGCAGTGAGGGCTTTTAAAACAGGAAATTAATTTTTTCTCCTTTTGCCTTATGGGGGTGTGTGTGTGAGTCAACTTCAGACTGTCCACTGATTATATTTTATTGTGATGATTACTCTTGCACTCACGTTTATATAGAAAAAAACCCCAAAGAAACTGAATCCAAGGTATTAAAAGATGCTGCTTTGGACCATTAAGAGATTAGTTGAAATCAAGAGAAGAGACAGTGGAAAATACCTATGACTGGTCCAGCAGGAGGTGCTACAGGAGAGTACAACACCAATTAGCCAAAAAATCTAGTTATCTGAATTAAAAAAGCCTGCTTCTGTTCCCAAGCTGCATGCCAGCCCTTCCGCTCTCCCGTTCAAGCTCATCTCTCTGTGTGTGCTTGTGCTTGTACGTACAAAGCACCTTATACCAAGTCAGCCCACTGGTCCAGCTAGACCAACTGGCTCAGAATTGTCTATTTTGCTGGGACAGTGATTCCTTAGAGTCTAAGGAAGAGGTCTTCCACATCTCCTTTC
Organism: Podarcis tiliguerta; assembly: GCF_965153285.1. Lineage (NCBI taxonomy): Eukaryota > Metazoa > Chordata > Lepidosauria > Squamata > Lacertidae > Podarcis > Podarcis tiliguerta. The sequence continues at coordinate 7,526,873 of NC_139553.1, forward strand.
ATGACAGTCTTTTGACTCTCCCAAGCATCTCTCAAACTCACCTCTTTCTCTTCCCCCAAATAAAGTGTTATATACTGAGTCAGACCACAGGTCCAACCAATGCAGTATTGTCTATGCCATTGGGACAACGGCTCCCCAAAGTCTTCCATTCATTTGTCAAGCCCTCTCTCCCCTCACTCCCTGTTGGTACAAATGAAGCATCTTACACTGAATCTGACCACTGGTCCAACAAGCTCAACATTATGTATGCTGCTGGGGGAGTGTTTCCCCAGCACCCTCCTCATACTCCTGTCTCTGACTTTGTCTCTTTCTATGTGAAGCAGCTTCTACTGACACAGATCGCTGGTGCACCCAAGCCAGTATTGGGCTCATCCACATACCTTTTGCCCCATGCTTTCTAGGCATGGGCCCTTGCTTTCCCAGTCCATGTCCCAATGCTTTTTCCTTTTTGGGGGGCCCATCGCTTCCCCCTTGCTCTTTAACGCTGAAATTGCTGTTTGTTCTGATTCCGCACTAAACAGCAGGTTTTTATAGGGAAAGTGTCCAGGGCAAAAAAAAAAAAGGACACTTGGGCACGGACCTGGAAATCCTAGACCTGTGCATAGAAATGTGGAGCAAAGGTAAGTATGGATGAGCCCATGGTACCCCGAAATCTCAGGCTAAAGTCTTCTTCATCTCCCGATATCTGATGTTCCCTTATCACTGAGCTTGATAATAGAAGAGACTGCCTTACACTGAACCAGAACCATTGGTCCCTCTAGCTCAGGATTGTCTGCACAAGACGGGCAGTGGCTTTCCAGGGTTCTAGATGTGGCTCTCTCCTAGCCCTACCTGGAGACACTAGAGATTGGATCTAGAACCTTCTCCATGCAAAGCAGGTACTCTAATATTGACCTACATCCCTCCTTTTTAGTTCTACAACCTTGACACCTACTCCTGAAGGCTATGCCTCTGAAAGAGCAAAGGCAAAAAGCCCTCTTCCCCACTTGCAGGTGATTAATTGGGGGCATATTTATGGCTGATTTTCAGAGAGGTAAGATTCAAGGATGTGATGGGGCAGGTGAGGGGGAATCACACCACCTGCTTGCAGAGTTCCGTCTGGTGGCCCACATCCTCTCTGCCTTCCAATGCATCCCAACTGACAGAAGTGAGATGCTACATCTATTACTGCCCAGAAGGATCTTGGGGAAGCGAGAAAATGCAGATGTTGGAAGGATCCCTGGAAGTGGCAAGTCAGCAGCAGAGCATATGCCCTTGCTGCCAGGGGTGGGCTTGTGCGGCTCCCCCAAGGGAGGCATGGAGGATACCATCCCATGCACCACAGTCCAAGAGAGGAGAGGGGCGGGGAAGCTGCCACCCACTCTCCTCCTGCCCTCCGTGGGCAGGGCAGGCCTGACCTGGCAGCAGAGCAGCTGCAGCCATGCGCAAGGCACCCTGCAACTGAAGATAGTGGGCAGCATTGTTGCTGCACACTCTCCTGCTCTCCTCCGCTTGGGTCAGGCATGAACAAGAAGACACAGCTCCTTCTTGCACAGAGCCAGGCTGCAATGAAGGCACCTGTTTGTGTATCACCTCACAAAATTGCATGCAGGGTCACAGCCCTCATGTGCCCCTATGCTATGCCTCTGTGAGTGGTGCTCTGCCTCTGAAGTTTGCCCAGGTGGGGGGGGGGACAGCTTCTCTTTCACACCCAGGCAAAAATGAGAGTTTCTTTCATTCCTGGTTTAGTGCTTTAGTGCATTACTGAAAATGCAGGAGGCATAATAATACATAGCATGAAATGAGTTGTGCTGAGGCTGATGAGCTAGTGTAAGGCGCTGGTAGCATCCTATGTTCCTAAGTCAGACTACTGGTACATCTAGCTCAGAATTGACTATGCTGACTAGCAGTGGCTATCCAGGGTGTCTCTCTCTGCCTTATCTGGAGCTGCTGGTGATTGAACCTGGGACCTTCTGCAGGCAAAGCAGATGCTCCACCACTGAACAGTGACCCATCCCTCAGGACTGAAAGAAGCTGTGGCTTGAGCCACTGCCAGTCAGTGTAGGCAGCACTGAGATAGGTGGACCAATGGTTTGCCTTTGCATAAAGCGGGTTCCTATGTTTGTCCCATCATCCCTGATCACTGACCCAATATGCTTTTTCTAAGTTAATCAGCACGTGCTGAAGCTTACTTAGCCTTTCCCCCCCACACCACTGGAGGCAGTATGGTGTAGTGCTTAGAGTTCTGGACCAGAACTTGGGAGAGCAGGGTTCTAATGCCCACTCAGCCATGAAGCTGATTACCATACAGGGTTGGGAGCTATATAAAAGCAGGGTATAAATAATTCAGAAGGACTTATCTTTATCCCCCTTAATACAGTCATTTTTGCAGTCTTTCCTTAGCTGCCTACAGTCATCAGCAGTGCCCCTGTGATACCACCTGTAAAGGGATTTTTCAACATTAAGCATGGATGTTATATCACTTGATGGGTCTAAATATTGTAAGCCAGCTTTTGTCAGTGAGGGTCCCAGACCATTCCTCACCACCTCCAGAAGCCCCCATCATGTCATTTCATCATGCCATGTCATTCCCAGGGACTTTGGAGAGGGGGGGGGGAGAATATGCCCTAAGGCCCTCTGGAGATGGTGAGTTTTCCTCACCCCCAAATTGTTAACCCTCTGAAAATTGGTTAAAACCACTCCCCTGCCATTTCTCCACCCACAAACTGGATGCTTTAGCCTGGCCCTATCTGGCTGTTCCCCCACCATAAAACTCCAGGTGACATCCATTAGGGGTTTCCAGTGGTGAAACAAAGGGCATATAGCCAGGGATTTTGCCTGGGGTGAAGCCTCCTGAGGACACCACTGAGGCTCTTAGACAACCAACTAGCTTCTCCAATATGGACACATATCCTCAAACCCTAGGTTACTTAAGGACATGCCTTCTCACCTAGTTCCAACTTCCACCTAGCTGTCTATGACTGGCCATGATTGGCTGCTCCCACCTTACAGCCTGACATACAGCTCTTCAGGGACACCCAATTGGGACAAGGAAATCAGCTGCCTGCATTGCGAGCAACGATTGCGAGGTTAATAAGTCACAGTGTTACATCTCCCCCACTAAAATAACCTGTTCCTTCACTCAAAAACCTTTGCAAATTCCACACGTGGAGAAGATGCCCTCAGAAGCAACTTCTTTGAAAAAGGTGAAATACTTTTGTCTTGACATCATTTGAGAAATACTGTAAAATGTTTCGGGTTTATAATCTAATATTTGCCTGGTTGTAAGCCAGGAAGCGAGGAATGGTGAATATTGTTTTGATTTATATATGTTATTATTATTATTATTATTATTATTATTATTATTATTATTATTCAGTGGGCTACTTAAGACTATGACTGCAAATGATAAGAAATCAGGATAAAGGTTAACAGCATCCTGTCCTTTCTTCTTTGCCACAAGGAGCAGTCCACAGGGAGGAGATTCTCCCTTTTCAAGGTCTGCCTCTTCAGTTGCCGAGAATCACAGGTGGGGAACGCATTGCTGTTGCGCTCAAGCACTGCTTGTGGGCTTCCCGTGGACATCTAGTTGGGCAAGGAAAGGATGCTGCATTAAATGAGCCTCTGGTCTGATCTAGCAGGACTCTGCTTAAGTTCATAGGGAGATGATTTGGCTAATTATCCCAGGTCTAGCAATGCTTGGGCCAGATAACTGCAATTCTGGGATTCCCAATCTGATACTCATGGGCTAAGGGCCCAAAGATCTACAAGAGAACCTACCAGACTTTCTAATTCTAATTCTCTTGCATTGGCTGTATCATTTCTCTCCCCTAAGGGCATATAATTGGCCAACGTGAGAATGGAACGCTGGACAAGACTGGGCCATTGACTTGATCCTGCAGGACTTTTCTAATGTTCTAATGCATAACAGTAGGGACGCGGGTGGCGCTGTGGGTAAAAGCCTCAGCGCCTAGGGCTTGCCGATCGAAAGGTCGCGGTTCGAATCCCCGCGGCGGGGTGCGCTCCCGTTGTTCGGTCCCAGCGCCTGCCAACCTAGCAGTTCGAAAGCACTCCCAGGGGCAAGTAGATAAATAGGGACCGCTTACTAGCTGGAAGGTAAACGGCGTTTCCGTGTGCGGCTCTGGCTCGCCAGAGCAGCGATGTCACGCTGGCCACGTGACCCGGAAGTGTCTCCGGACAGCGCTGGCCCCCGGCCTCTTGAGTGAGATGGGCGCACAACCCTAGAGTCTGTCAAGACTGGCCTGTACGGGCAGGGGTACCTTTACCTTTACCTTTAATGCATAACAGTAAGAAAGGCCTGTTGCCTTTGCCATCTACCTATGAGCTTCCCAGAGCCATCAGGCTGACCAATGTGAGAACAGGGTGTTGTTTGACCTGATACTGTGGAGCTCTTCTGGTGTCCTAATGACTTACCCAGGTGTACCAAAGCTTCCTTGTCCCACGGCCAGGTAGCTACACCAGCCAACTCTTCTTCAGAGGAGTTAGCAAAGAAGATGTTGAGATGTGTTGAGCCATCCAGTTGGAGCCTGTTCTTAAGTTCTTTGACATCTAAATAAGCTCTACAACAGAAAAAAAGATGAGAAAATATCACATAAATGAGAAGCGACCCCCTCAAAACAGACAAAAGTCTCATCATATGAGCTAACATCAGAATGGGTATTGGGCTGGTGTAGAATTGTGAGACCCTCTTCCCATCTTTTTTTCCCCCTTTGGGAATATCCAGCAACCACAAGGCTACATTTTGACCAGAACGGGAGTGCCAATGGGAATGATGAAGAATCACCCATAGAGGAGCCACAGAGTTTCCAGGTTCAAATCACCCCATACCTTTCAGCTGTGTCACCTTGAATCTCACTGAAGAGGTAAATCTGTACTTGGGCTACAAATTGAATGCTCTGGTATTTTAAAGGAAGGAAGGAAGGAAGGAAGGAAGGAAAACACTTTCACAAAGAATCTAGTTTATCAGGAAGAAGAGACGCAAGCTAAAATTGTCCCAGACATGCTGCTTTTCTGTTTATGGAACGTTAAAAACAAACAAATTTTATTTATTTATTTAAAAGGATGGAGGAGAATCTAGTCATGTATAACCCTGCCCTGATCTGATGTGACTGTGAGCCAAGGGCTACTGTGTGATTACTGACAGTCCTGCCCACAATCACTTGGAGTAAGCTAACTGAGACCTATTTCTTATTGCATAATGACTATAGGCACTATACCACTTCAGAATGCAACCAGCAGCTCAAATCACTGACTCATTTGGGAAATTGCCATCTCATAAATGGAAAGATGACTCAGCCTGGAGGGATCCCCCTTTGCTCCTAGCTCAGTCTTCGTGCATTAGCTCACTAAGACTACCTGGGTCCCTAAAACCCGTTCCTGATGTTCTGTGAATGCATGCAGTGGATGGCATTGGGATCATGTTCATGCTCCCTGACTTGCCCTGAACTCCACAGGCTCATCTTATTATCTGAATAGAGTTAATGTGTGTGTTTCTCAGTGCTAAGTGGTAATATTGCTAAACACAGCCTTCCCAGCTAAAAGGACAGAGCTCACATCAGTGCAGGTGTGTGCATGAAGATGTTGTTCAGGCACCCTATGCCAACCTAGTGCCCTACAGCCAGCATGTGCAATGTGGGAAATTAAAACTGCTTTATGTTCTAACAATGTCCTATGATATAGCATCAACTTCAGGGCACCCACAATGCACTAGAGCAGGGTGGGGAACCTCAGAACCTGGAGGCTTTCCTGACTTCTCTGGCTTTCAGAACTTTCACCAACCCATAAACCTCACTTTTCCTGCTTCGTGCCCTCCTCCTTGTTAGTTTCTGCCAGACTGGAATGTGTCATTGAACTCTGGTAATGCCTTTTGCTTGCCCAGATGGAGCATAGAGACTGACCTATTGTACTGGTCAATGACCATAATAAAGATTTGTGGTGGTGGTGGTTGACCTATTGTACAAAGGTAAAACTTTACACGCATTGCTCCTCCCCCTTTCCCCCTGGCCCCACCCACCCTTGGCATGTTGTCCTTAGAATGCAGCCGTCAGGGAAGAGGGTTCCCTGCCCAAGTGTAATGCTACATTAGGAGGCATGGTGGGAAATTAAAATGGCAGCTTGCTATCAGGCACTGGTTGCTTGAGCCAGGGCAGCTGTGAGCAGTTGGCCCTATCAGGGCTGGGGCAATGTGCTGATGGGAGCATGTCATGGGCACAAAGCCCCAATCCCCATCCTCCAATGCATTCATTGCTAAGTGTGTAATGGGGTCAGCTCTTTGGGGCTGCCTACATCTCACTCCCTTCTCTGCTGCTAAATGCATTGTGTTCTAACACTTGGACAAAAAAAAGAGGGGGGGGGAGAGAAAACAACAAAACAACATAGCCATTGCTATTTCCACATCCCTGCTCAATGAAAAATCCCCGCTTGGCCGAACATGGAATTTCAGCACAAGAATTCAAAATGTGATCATCATGCAGCTGAGCCCTCACTCTTAGTTCTGTAAGGTAACAGTGCATTTTGAAACCTGCAGTAGAGGTGAAACCAAGACTCAAATTACTGGAGAAGGTGGGGGGGGAGAGGCAAGGAGGGAGGGGAGGGAAGCCCCCCCCCCCACTCTCATGCCTTTGGAGACAGCTCTCTTAGCAACTGCTTTTAGAAAGCTACAGAGGGGGTGATTTGGCTCAACTTAGAGGGAGTCGCGACCCATAGATTTTATTAAGGATCCTCCCACCTCCATAATAATAATAATAGAAGTGGATAAAACACATATCCAGAAAGTCAAAGCTAGTCTTAGGGGCACAAGGACATCAACCTGTCATTCCTCTCTTGATGCCTCATTAGCAACGCAGACAAGCACCTCATGGGAGATTGCTGAGGGTATCAGATACTCTGTGCTCAGACTCAAGAAGCGTGTGGCACCAACAGGAGCCCATCAAACTCTCACAATGAACTGCTGTTGTTTTGCATCGCATACTGTAACAACAATGATAAATGCAGCTTAATACTCACTTGCCATTTAAAGAGCCTCTGGAAACAAAAAAAATTATTTCCATTTTATTTTTGGTGCCTGTTGAAGATGTTCTTACAAGCCTTCTAAATTAAAATCTTTACCCCAGTTAGTAACTGTATTAGGCTTGCAGTTTAAAACCACAACAGCACATACATAAACTGCATTTTTTCCAGAAATTTTTATTATTTTTTCACAATATAATAAAAATATATCTAGAAGCAATGAAGTAAAAAAGAAAGAGAAAAAACAAAAGAAAAGAGAGGAGAAAGACAATATAAATAGCAACAAACACACAGCCCCCTATTCTAATTCTACCCTAATCGTCAATCCACATACAAAGAGGTGAATCTCCCCAGCTCTCACCTGAGAAGTTTTCCCCCTTCCTCAGCCTCACAGCCTGAGGAAAACCCATTCTTGCCTGTCTCTCATACTGTCTTCCTTTCTTTTCACCATAACCCCTCTGTGTTTAACTTCTTTTCTACAACTAACAGTAACACAGCACTATCAGAAATAATCAGAAACAATAATAAAAAACAAAGGAAAAATATAGATTTTATATATAGATAGATGATAGATAGATGATAGATAGATAGATAGATAGATGATAGATAGATAGATAGATAGATAGATAGATAGATAGATGATAGATAGATAGATGATATAGATATATAATTATGCCCTCTGATCCTCGGATGAAGAGTGGTATAGACATTTAATACATTATAATACATAATATATGCAATTGTTTTAACTGTGTGTGTGTTTTAAAAACCCCCACAACGTTTTCCATTTTAAAAAAATTATATTACATATTGCTTCAGAATGCCTCATGAGAAGTGATTCATAAATAAATAATCATAACATCAGAATAAAAGAGAAATACATTACAATAAAACATATGTAATAACCCATAAAACAGACCTACTTAAATAGAGGCAAAATATTCAACAGCAAAAAGCCACAACCAATAAACAGCAAAATCATTCTTATCAGTGAAATGTCTAGGACAAGAGATACATTTTACCTGGTGATAAATGTACATTAAGGATAGTGCCGGGTGGGCCTTACTGGAAAAAGCATCCCACAAGCAGGGAGTCACCACTGAAAAGGCCCTTTCTTTTGTCACAACCTGCCAAACCTCCCCTGGTAAGAGGCCCCTGGAGGAGAGTATCAGTTACAGACTGAGGGGTTTGTGTAGGTTGTAGCAGGAAAGTAAATAATCCATTCTCACATCACAACCTCCTCCCAGTGTAGGCACTTCTATCTCACACTTCATTCGAAGGAGCTCAGGGCAGCCAGCATGTCTCACTCGCCTCACCCCAAATTTATACTCACAGCCCCCCTGTGAGGTAAGACTAAGCTGAGAGATTGTGACTGTGTGACAGCTCTGCCTGAAATCCTGGAAAACAGCTGCCAACCCATGTAGTAACTGGCAGTATATTGAGCTAGATGGACCAATGGTCTGATTCAGGATAAGACAGCTTTCTATTTTCCTAGGAGATTCCCATTGAACCATTGTGCAATTTTGCAAATTAAACAAACAAACAAAAACATGAGAGGGGAAATAAAACAACCTATTGTTGTTGTTTTTTAAAAAAATTCAGGCAAAGTTCCATTTGTCTAGATGAAAATAAATAAATCCAGAACTATTTCTTCAGAATCTGACACTAAAGCATATTTTGTCATGACAAGTTCTGACCCAGAAACTATGCTAGAAATACAGGCTTGCAAAATTCAGGTTGTAAGCCAGGTGTGACAGATTCTGTTTTTAAGCACAATGCCTCTTCCCAGATAGAACACTGTGCAAGACAGCACAATTTCCCAAAGCTTATTTTATTTTTTCCATTTTGTTTTGTTTGAAATGGGGCAACTGGAAAACATACTAATGAAGGGGGCTGCACTCTCTAGGGCAAAAAATTCTCCAAGGATGGGAAACATTTGGATTCTTCCACCTCTCTCTCTTGGCAAGCTGTGCATGTGTTTTCGCCTGTTACACGTGGTGCTCTCATGAACCGCTTGCTCCTCTGTTCCACTGAGCTGGGTTCCTTGAATTCTTTGTGAAAATTCCCTTCCCAGAAGGAAGAGAGACCACGGGAGCTGGCTCGGGACCAGAGGCTTCCACTCATCCCTCCAAGAACTCCCCAATGGAAAACAGACATGTGTTTCCACAATAGCATTATCATTTCTCTCCTCCCCCTGTCTCTCACAGAAGTCATTGATTTCAAAATATCTCTAGGCTGGGTGTCCCCAAGCCGCCTTCTGCTGAATCATGGAGAAAAGCCATCTCCTCAGGGATACCATTGTTTTTGGGTGGGGGTTGTTTCCAAACGTTTATCTTGAGACAAGCAGTCACAGATCTATCCTGAAGGATGCAGCTCTGTGACGATTAACCCAGTTCTCATATCCACTGTCGCCCTGTGCTCTCTGTGACCTGTGACAAACACATAGGTTTTTCTGCTGATATTTGAGCATTGGCTTTAAAAAAATCTTATAAAGAATGAAAGGAAGAGCAGTTTCCCTGAGGTGTCCATTTGAAACCTCTGCCCATGTTGTGTTCTACCTTCACAGCTTCATCACCAGATGTGGCAAACAGGTGAACAATGCAAAAAAAGCCGCTCTGGTTCAACCAATGGACCATTTGTGGCTTCCCACAGATACCTCCCATAAGGCCTTCATTCTGGCTGCCTAGCACAGAGGTACAGCACTTCAGGCCTGGACATCAACAGCAGCCCTCCATAAATCTACCCTATCTACCCTCCCTATCCCACATACCCACTCTCCAGCAACACCCATCAAGATTCTGGCTTCACGCCCTCCTTTGAATGTTTTTGCCTTGCTGCACTCTACTAATGTCTCTTGGTGACCCAACCCAGAAGGGGGGGGGTGTCTGAGAGAGAAAGAGAAAGCATGTGTAGAAACTAGTCTACTATACAAAGATAAAGTTTACAGTCATTGCTCATATCCATTTTGCCTCTGGTCCTGCCTGTTTCTGGCACGTGGCTCCTGAAAGATTGCCCAGAAAAGAATGTGTCTCTTGGGTCAAAACATTGTCCACCACCTCTGCCCTCGAACCAGGTATGCAGATGTCCGCTGGCTCTGAACAGAGTTTTTAGTTCACTGTCAAGACTAATAACCCTTGACAGGCCTATCTGCCATGAATCTAATGGCAGCTATCATCATCATCACCATCAGTGCTTTTTTCTGGCAGTATAGTCATACCTCATGTTACATCCTCCTCATGTTACGTTCTTTCAGGTTACGTTCTGCGGTGACCTGGAAGAGCCAGAAAGGGTTACTTCCGGGTTTCACCGCTCACGCAGAAGCGCAAAATGACGTCACGCACATGCGCAGAAGTGGTGAATGACAACTTGCACATGCGCAGACACGCCACTGCGGGTTGTGTTCTTTTCACGTTGCGAACTGGCCTCTGGAACGGATCCCGTTTGCAACCAGAGGTACTACTGTACTTAGTGGTACACAGTGCCATCACCTCCCCCCCCCTCACCAAAAAAAATATTGTGATAAGGTAAACGGAGGGTCGGGAGAACAAGCAAGCAACCGTGGCTAAAAGGGGGGTTGCAAAAGGTAGGTTGAAGCAGCAGTGGCAAGAAAAAGAGGGCTCTTGTTCAGAGCTGTAGTTGCCACACTCAGTCAACAGGTTGCACTGTTCCCCTTCTGCTGCCCCCACAATGCATGCTCTCCCCCGGACGCACTGCCATGTCACTGCCTCGCTGCGCATGAGCAGCCAGGTAGGCGCAAGCACCACGCCCCTTTCATCTCTGCTCACTCTCTCCATGTCTGTGGGATGGGGGCAGAGGAGCGGAGGAAGGGAGAAAGAGAAGGGGAGGAGGCAGAAGCCTCTGCTGCTAGTGCCGCCATCCTCCATTCTGTGGCTGGGGCAAGCCGTTGAGTTGAGCACGGAGGGTGCGGATGGTGGCTGGGAGGAGGGGGAGGGAGAGGACAGGAGGAGTGGGTGTGAAGAGCAGATGGGGCAAAGTAGGGGGGGGGAGGTTGAAGAAGGGGGAGGGGTCTCAAAGTGGGGCTTTAATTAATCGAGGGGGGACAGGCGAGAGAGTACATGTGTGTGAGAGAGGAAAGGCCGGTGGGGGTCGGGGAGAGGATTATGATTAGTACTGGCACCATTTCTCTTAGGGAAAAAAGCACTGATTATTATTATTATTAATACCCCACCTTTTTCCTTGTGGGACTCAAGCACTGACTGAAGAGTTTCCAGATGTGTTCTGTATATTCAGTAAGGCCATATCCATACCATGCATTCAAAGCACTATTTTTATTTTATTAAAATGTTATTTATTAAAATTTATTAAAATTTTATTTATTGAAATTTATTAAATTTTATTTATTAAAAATGTTATTAACAGTTTCAACAAAGCACTATTAGACCACTTTAACAGTCGCTGCTTCTGCCAAAGGATTATGGGAACTGTAGTGGGTTTAGGAGACCTCCTATTCCCCTCACAAAGCTAACACCCCCCAAATTCCCTGGGAAAAGGGATTGACTATTAAACAGCTCAGGGGACTGCAGCTTTGGGAATAGAATAGGGGTAGCCCAAAAACCCTCAGCATCTTTAAAAAATCTCACTTGTCAGGATTCTTGCCGGGGGGGGGGGGGAGCCTACGGTTGCCTAAAGTGGTATAATAGTGTTTTGTATGTATAGTGCAGGTGGAGCCTCAGTCAGTCCCATTTGAGAGCCACCTAAGCTAGTGGTCATTGCCACATATTGTGGCAGAGAGTTCCAGACATGAGACACAGTGCCCACAGGCAGTGCTTAGAGTGTGTTTCAGCAAGAAAATGGCAATGGTGGGCCACTGAAATGGTGGCCAGCAGGTGAGGAGGAGCTGCTCTCAGACTACTATTCTGCACAGACTTAACCTCAGCATAAGCCTCACAGAACACGGTGCAACTTGCTTGCAAATAAACATGCATCGCATACAGTAGGCTCAATCTGTGAGTGCTGAATGTCTGGCAAAACCAGCAATTATTGCTCCATTCCCCTTCGCCCCAGGACCTGGCCACATCTGGCAGATGCTGTCTGGACAGTTGCTTGAAAGGGAAGACAGTACCAGCTACACAGCATCTAGTATTCTGAAGGAAGACAGGTTAAGGGAGAAGCTTGCCTCAAGAATTGCCTCAGACCAGGAAGATAACAATACTGAAACACATATATGCATTTATCTTCTTCAACACCTGTATCAACTTTATAGTATTTGTCACTGTAAGGGCCTGTATCACCGGTTGGGAACATCCAGCCGACAGGCCATTTAGCCCACAAGGCCATATCGCTTACTACCTCTGGCATCAGGTGACTGACACGTGCAAAGGCCTACTTTCCTTCCAGACTTGGCCAGTTGTGTGTTTGTGTGTGTGTGTGTGTGTAGAAGACAAGGATCTGGTCCCCTGGCTTTATCAAGTTGCCCCAGCCCTGGTCTGTACCATCTGCCTATACAGTGGTACCTCGGGTTAAGAACTTAATTCATTCCGGAGGTCCATTCTTAACCTGAAACTGTTCTTAACATGAGGGACCACTTTAGCTAATGGAGCCTCCCGCTGCTGCCGTGCCACCGCCACACGATTTCTGTTCTCATCCTGAAGCAAAGTTCTTAACCCAAGGTACTATTTCTGGGTTAGTGGAGTCTGTAACCTGAAGTGTCTGTAACCTGAAGCGTCTGAAACCTGAGGTACCACTGTAAAGCTATTTTTTAAGGGTGGTTCTGTTTTGTAACCTGTTATGGTTGAGAAAGTGGTAGACACATTTTTGTAAAACAAATAGATGTTTAAGCATGTGGTCTGAGCGGGTTTTAACATCAAAAGCTTTTCAGTTTATAAAAAAAAGCAGACCAGTTTAAAAATGAAGTATGGTATGGATAGAAAAGTCTTCCCTTCCTCTCATAATCCTAAAATTTGGAATAAATGAAGATGCGTGGGGGAGAATTTCAGAACAGGTGTAGAAACATAGGAAGCTGCCTTATATTGAGTGATATCCCTTGTCCATCTAGCTCAGTACTGTCTACACTGGCAGGCAGTTATTCTCTGTAGATTGAATCAGCGACCTTCTTTATAAAAAGCAAGTGCTCTACGGAGCTGTGGTATTTTCCATAAAAATGAAGTAAGATTCAAGCCCTCATGATTTCAAACAAAGGGCTGATTTTAAAAAAGAACACAGGAAGCTGCCTTGTATAAAGCCCACCTGGCTCAGTACAACCAACACTGAACGGCAGTGGCTCTCCAGGGTTTCAGATAGGGAGCTTTTCCAGTACAACCTGGAGATGCCAGGCACTGAACCTGGGACCTTTTGGCTGCAAAGTGTTGTGCTCTTCCACTCAGCTTCTTATGTTGCGGTTACCATGTTTGCTCTCACAGCACCAAACAACTGCTGGTAGGCACCTCAAGCCCCCCTGCTTCAGCATGGACTGTGAGCCACCCATCATCTTCTCAAGGTTATTTGGGTCCCGTGATGGAGGATGTAATGTCACTCAAATGGGCCGATGCCAAAGAGAACCAAAGCAGCCAGACTCAAGGGCTGCCAAAGTCGCATTTCAAAGCCATGAGTGCAGTCCTGGAAGAGGATCAAAGCCTTTTTGAGCTGTCATTAGAATGTTTCCTTGACGCATCTCTTTGGTAAAGGCCAGTAAGCTCCATTCCTTAAGCTTGGCAGTCTGAAACAGCAGTTCAGAACAGAAATGGGGGAGAGGAGGGAAACGGCGTGTTTGCATGAAGGGTGGAAGAGCATAATTTCGAAACAGAACTCATGCCCCCAAACGCAAACCAAACCAAGTGATAACTCAACATAGCACTTTTCCTAAGATGGGACATTTGCGTAATGCCAGGAGACTGCCTTACACTGGAGTAAGTGTGTCAATATGTCAGTTAAAGGTCTTCTCTGCTTGAGCTGCTTTCAGATGCAGAGAGAAAGGCTGCGTACACATCCATTTAAAGCACAGGGTTCCAGGCCCCTCCCCAGTATTTTGGAAACTGCAGTTTGTAAAGGATGCTGGGAACTATAGCTGTGGGGGGAAGGATTCCTAGGATTCTTTGTGAGTAAGGGGAAGGATGTGCTTTGTGAGTAATGGGAAGGATGTGTGGAGAGAGAGGGAGGGAGGAAGGAAGGAAGGAAGGAAGGAAGGAAGGAAGGAAGGAAGGAAGGAAGGAAGGAAGGAAGGAATTCTACAGATTGCTCAGAGGCCACTGGGGATGCTGATATCATATCATCAAATCACATGTTCCTCTTCCCCCATCCCTGCAATGTGTTCAGCCAGACCAACCTGTTCCACATGCTCCTTTGCATGCTGCAGAGCGTAAAGCAGAGGGGGACAAGACGGCAGAGGGAGATAGTGATCTACTTGCAGATCTGTGGGTGATTTGCATTCCTTTGCAAAGGTTTCTGAATCCCAGTAGCTGAATTAAGCTTAAAAATTTGAAGGGGGAAAAATGCAGTGGGGTTTTGCTAATTCATTATTTCTCAGACTCAAATATTGTTTGACTCCAGCCCCTATTGTCCAAAGCAACTGGGCATGCTGGCTGACAAGTTCTCCATCCCTTAATTTCAGGGCTGAGGATGTGGCCCTCCAGACCTCTTTATCTGGCTCTCAGGATTCTCCCCAGGCCACACCCACTCACCCTGCTTTTGCCTGGCTGGAATGTCTCCTTGCACCCTGAGAATGTCTCTTGCTTGCCCAGATGGAGGCTAGGAAAGGATGTTCCAATGCAGATAGAAACCTACTGGGCAAAGCTACAACTTACATTTACTGCTCTGTCCATTTTTGCCCCTGGCAATGTAGGTCTTGGAAGATTGCCTTGAGTTGAACAAAAAGGCTCCCAGCCCCAGTAAACTCCACTGAGCACAGTTGGATTTCCTCCCAAGTGAGGAAGCCTAAGGACTGCACTGTCAATTGAGTAATGGTTTCCCAAGGAGCCTTTCATTACATGGTGAGGCAAAGAAACATCAGCTTTGTAAAACAACCTGACCTCTCTTTATCCAGGGGCAAAACTAGGCTTTATCTCACCTAATTCAAAGACACCGTTTGGCACACCCCCGCCACACACATTTGCAAACACACACACAAGCTGGGAGCCTCGATGGTGCCCCTCTGAAGGCTGCACCTGGGGCAAAAAGCCCGGCCATACCACCCCCATAGCTATGGCACTGCTTTATCAAAGCAAATCCAAAAACAATCACATGGAATTTGGTTTAGTCATTGCTTGTTTCCAGCCTCCCTGCACAGTGACCAAAGGCTTGATGACGGTCGGTCTCTCAAGGGACCCTGGTGAGCTTGGTAAATCTGAGTCATAAATCGCAATCCAGCCAGCATAGTTAGGGATGCAGTTGTAAGCTTGGTGCTCTTGGGACTGGTAGGGCTGAAGGCAAGGGTGTTGCTAGAGCCAGTGCATTCTGCTTCTGCCCAACATCCGCCTACCTGCTGAGTTCTGCAAGGGCAACAGTGAGAACTGAGGAGGAGGAAGAAGCTGACTGCAAAGGAAACTGAATAGACTGTTTGCAAGTATGAAGGCAGGCAGGTGGAGACTGGCAGACTGAGCTGGTGGGACAGTGCCAACAACATATGGAGGGCCACTTCCCTGCCCTAATTCAAACACTCCTGCCCAGTGCTATTTTTCTAGAAAAAGAGGTGCCGGAACTCACCATGAACACCTCCCTTGTTCTCTTAATAATGGCAATGGTGCCCACCTGAGAGGTGCCAAAACTCAGTTCCTGTGAGTTCCAGCTGAGAAAAACCCCTGCTTCTGCTTACCGCAAATATTACCGGGGAGGAGTGCGTGTGGCAGAGGCAAATCTGTCAATTTTGGTTTCTCTCTGTTTTACATTTTCCCATTTTTTCTTAAGTTCCATTCTCCACATGTATGCAATTTTTTTAGATGTCCTCATGAAGAATCATTAGCATTTTAGTGTGAATTTTTCCTAATATTCACATTCTTGTATGCAGTCTTGCCTTGTATACACCCCCCCCCAAAGCAATGCCTCCTTATATAATGCACTCTTGTGTGTTATTTTCAGTAATGTGTGCATTTAATTTTACCCTAGCATACGCACTTTTGCACACCTTGCTTGGCTGGAGTATGGCAGTGCAATATTCAGTGAAGTGTGAATTTCAAAGAATTTCATTTTGTATACTGTTCCAGAAATTGTTGTAAATTAGGTAGGGTTAT
Organism: Podarcis tiliguerta; assembly: GCF_965153285.1. Lineage (NCBI taxonomy): Eukaryota > Metazoa > Chordata > Lepidosauria > Squamata > Lacertidae > Podarcis > Podarcis tiliguerta. The sequence continues at coordinate 7,543,063 of NC_139553.1, forward strand.
CTTTCAAACGCAAACTGAACCAAATCCCACCCACTCCACCACCCATCACCAATTTGTATATAAGAGGTACCCCTGCCCGTACGGGCCAGTCTTGACAGACTCTAGGGTTGTGCGCCCATCTCACTCAAAGAGGCCAAGGGCCAGCGCTGTCCGAAGACACTTCCGGGTCACGTGGCCAGCGTGACATCGCTGCTCTGGCGAGCCAGAGCCGCACACAGAAACGCCGTTTACCTTCCCGCTAGTAAGCGGTCCCTATTTATTTACTTGCCCCCAGGGGTGCTTTCGAACTGCTAGGTTGGCAGGCGCTGGGACCGAACAGCGGGAGCGCACCCCACCACGGGGATTCGAACCGCCGACCTTTCGATCGGCAAGCCCTAGGCGCTGAGGCTTTAGCCCACAGCACCACCCGCGTCCCAAGGAATTTGTATATACATGTTGCTTAATACTCAACTTTCATGCTTAGACATTTATCTGGGAATTCTAGGTTGCTTGTTTTCAACAAACAACCCTTCATGGCCTGTCCATTTTTGTTTGAAGAACAGAAGCAAACACAGAGAAAAGATAAATCACAAGACAGTAGGAGAAGACACTCAGTGTTACAAGTGGCTGGATTCAGGGGCTGGGGGAGAGAACAATGCTCCATCCCCCAGCCCAAATGGCAGTGCTTACAAGAGTTTCTGGCTTGCCACTGCTATTGGAGAACAACCAGAGCCCAAAATAAACTCCCCCTCCAAAGTCTGCCCCCAAACTTTGAGCAACTCAAAAATCCATTCTTTTGGCAAAGGCCCTAGAAGAAAACAAGCAATGACACCAAGTTCAAATCCAGATTACTGCTGACCTTTGTTAAAAAAATGGTATTAGGTGAGGCAGGCAGCATGAGGAGAAAGGATAAATAACAGGTCTTATCAAATGGCAACCCATTGTTGTGGAGAACCATGCATACTTCATAGGATGAATGGAAGAACTTAAAAGATCAGTCCTGCTAATCTTTTACTAAGGTCCACTATCCTGTTTTCTACAATGCAAACCAGATGCTTCCAGGAGTGAGCAAGGAAGGCCTGGTCTTTCCCTGGTGTTGCCCCACACCCACCCCACTGTCACACAATTTTGACTATGGAATTTGCTTATCACAACTCATAACGTAGCAGGACTTGCTAACCGCTGCCCCATGGCACTATAGATTCTGAGTGAAAACCCTTCCAGACTAACTCCGTCCATGCTGGCCATGGGCTCCTCAAGAGCAGAAAGGATTGTAAGGGGTCTTTGTACTGTTGTTTGACAAACAAGGGCTATGTGAGCTCCCATGTGTCTTTCCTCACTCTTCTGTCCTGACTCCTGGCTTGTTCATAGGTCCTGCCTTTTGATCTTGACTGCCAGTTCTTGGCTTCGGATTCACACATGGCCTGGATTGCCAGTCAATTAATTTTGTATTGTATAAATAAGTTATGGGCTTTGAGACTGGCCACAGAGGGCCTGTCTGTAGGCAGATAGGTAGGCACTAAAGGAAGAGTATTTTTCAGTGGAAATACCTTGCAAAATAGGTACATACGGCCTCAACTTTCTTGTTTTCTGACTTTCATTTGAGAAGCACTGATTGAGGGCACGATGAAGAGAAGACCCCTGAGAGGGTATGTGTGCTAGAGATGGACAACACTGTTAACTTCATTCCTCCCCAGTTTCTTATTTATCCAATCAAAAACTCAGCTCTCCATCTTTCCACATCAGTTTGTGATTTTTTGTTTTTGTTTAAGTCCTTACGGAAATTCATCACCCTTTCCAGTGCAAACTTCTCCTAAAACCCACATTTTTGCAAATCCATTTCGCTGAATATAATGCACTTCTGCGTGTTATTTTTTTAAAGAATATATGTATTTCTGTGCACCCTTTATACTAGCATATGCATTTGTGTACACCTTGCTTGCCTGGAGAACTGCACTGCAAAATTCAACGAGGTGTACATTTAGAAGGATGGCTTTGTTCCAGTTCTTGTACTGCTTTGAAAAGTGAGAGGTTTGCCTTTAAATGCACATGGAACCAAATTTGCCCCCTGTCCCTAACACATGCTGGTGAGTTTTGCACGAGTCTGTTCAACAACCCGAGCCTTCAGGAGAATTGCACTCATTTGCCTGTTATCCGCCCTCATCTCCACCTGATATTCCCTTGGCACCCTGATGTTTTTCCAGAGTCTGCACACCCAATCTTTGTAACAAGGAGAAAAAGTCACAAAAGATAAAAGGAACAGCATCAGGAGATTTACAGAAGCCAAGTTTGCAAAAGCAAAACATTTTCCTCCTTATTGCTCTGACAAACTCCCGCTCCCCGACATTTGTATTTACTAGATCCAGTATACATTTTGAGGCAGGTTCACAGACAAGCAGTTTTTAGGCTATATGCAAGGAGACTTTAAACTGGTAGCAACAACAGAGTGAAGGTTCCTTTGAGACACAGAACTGATAATTTATGTGTCCTGCACAGCACTTAATACTTATTTAAGAATTTTTTTTAATAAACTGCTGAGGTAAATTAAAAAATCTAAGGGGTATACATAAAATAGATATTAATGCTTTACAGATAAAATTTTAAAACTGGCATATGTAACTAAATTAGATAAATGTGAGATATCAAGTAACTATTATTACTTTATTAGTATTATTTATCAATCATTATCTATTGTTAATCATCTATTATTATCAATTAAATGTGTACCACACCCTTCCTTCCAAAGTCCCTCTTACAATTTATTTTTATAAAATATTATTAAATAAGTATCATTTGTTAATTATTGCCACAGAGTGGCTCTTTGGTGGTGGAGCTTACAGTTATGGAATGTCCTCCCTACAAAGGCTTGCCTTTTTATTATTTGTTTGTTTGTTTGTTTAGAGTATTTGTACCCTGCTGTTCAACCAGAAAGGCTCCCAGAGCAGCTTACTTGCAATCAAAATAAGACAGTCCTTACCCGCAAGGCACACAATCACAAGGGAAAAGGAACAGGGAAGGAAGAGGAAAATCAAAATCGAGACACCAATTTCTGTTCCTAGAATGACCAGCTGGCACAGTTCGGGGGCAGGAGGTGCTTGGTTGAGCTGGGGCTCCAGTAAAGCTGATGAAATGAGCCCTGGCTCTAACAATGACTCTGGTGCAATGGCTGCCCCCAGGTGACAGTTGAGGGGAGAGGAGGTCCACTGCTTATATTGCATACCCCTCAACTGTAAAAACAAAACCACCAGAATGCGTATATTACGCAAATCCAATTGAAAAAACACATGAACGTAACAGGCTGTATGATAACAACTGTAATGTTATTTACTAGAAACTACTTCTCAAAAATTAGATACAGCTTCTCATAGTGTAATAATCTTCTAAGTGTCTAATGAAGATGATAAAGTTGGTAGACAAAAGAAACTGGCAGTGGTAGATGCTGAAACAGACCTGTGCCAGCATCTACCAGTTCCAGTTTCTTTTGTCTACCAACTTTATCATCTTCATTAGACACTTAGAAGATTATTTCATGTCAGTCTTCTAAGGAATACGTCAGACAGAAAAATACACAAGAGAAGATGAAGAAATTAGAAATGAATGTATTACAGCACTGACAAAATAGGATTTGTATTTTGTGCATACTGGACTTGGTGGTCAACTGAATAAAGGTAAATGTACCCCTGCCCGTACGGGCCAGTCTTGACAGACTCTGGGGTTGTGCACCCATCTCACTCAAGAGGCCAGGGGCCAGCGCTGTCCGGAGACACTTCCGGGTCACGTGGCCAGCGTGACAAAGCCGCATCTGGCGAGCCAGCGCAGCACACGGAAACGCCGTTTACCTTCCCGCTAGTAAGCGGTCCCTATTTATCTACTTGCACTTAAGGGTGCTTTCGAACTGCTAGGTTGGCAGGCACTGGGACCGAGCAACAGGAGCGCACCCCGCCGGGGGATTCGAACTGCCGACCTTTCGATCAGCAAGCCCTAGGCCCTGAGGCTTTTACCCACAGCGCCACCCGCATCCCTTTAACTGAATAAGCTACATTTTAATATAGTATGTCACAATGTTGATTTTGACACTATGAGAAGCTGTATCTAGTAAATACCCCTCAACTGTGCCAATTAAAAAGGGACATCCCATTTTTGTGCTCTCATATGAGAGCATGGCACCCAAAAATGCACAAGAGCATGGTGCCCCAAAACGTATGAGATCATGAACTTCCACAAGATTGCAGAATGCTTTGGGGCTCCATAGTCCCGGCCAGGTAACGTCTCGCCCAGCAGCATATCCCAGTTTTGGGCCTGGACATGTTGAAGGGTATGATATTGTGATCCTTTGGGTGCTAGGGGAGAACCTTGTACTCCAAGGTCTTTGTGGTGCTCCAATGGATGCCTGTAGGGGCTAGGGGCTCAGTTACAGAAGATACAACCCTTCACCATTATAACTCACCAATACAGGCAGGGTTGCATACGCAGCCCAGTTGAAACAAGCCAAATTCAAGTGTGGAGAATTGGTCTAGGTTGAAACATAATCCAGAGACAAAGTTAGGTAAGGCAGTACAATTAAGAGCCAGAGACCTGTGTGGTTTTCAGCACCCGGAGGCTGTGGAGGGTGACCTTATAGATGCTTCCCTTCAAAAGTACACCCAAGCCATAGTTACTGGCAGTGAAGTATAAGCGATTGCTTACTTATGAGCAGACCAGCAACTCTGGGTCCATAGATGCATACAATGTCTATTGTTCTTCAACCTGAACCTGAAGATTTTGGCACCAATGCTTTTGAGAACCGATGGTTCCAAGTTTTCATCACCAGGTAACAACCTGGAGGGCCCTTCAAGGGGATCCCCAGCACTGGATTCAGGGGGACTCAACCTGTAAGATGTTTGATTAATACCTTGGCGTTGTGTAGGGCTAGGCATGAGTCTTAATTGTAATTTTTTTAGTGCATTTCAGTTCTCCAGCACTTAGAGCTTCTCCTGCTACTGGTTTTATGTAGATTTGATGTTTCTTGTGTTGGTGTAATAATTATTTCTTCTGATTTTATGTTGGTGGCAGTAATTATTGCATGCATATAGTTTTAATTTATTTGTGGGTGTATTTTTTCTTTCACTGAATTTTAATGTTTTGAAAACCACCTAAGGATTTGTTTGATGAGTGGTACTGAAAAGTCACAAAGAATAAAAGCTTACAACAACTTTGTTGTGGAGTAGGCTGTACCATCTGCTCTGTATGCAGCAGGCCAAACATTCAGTCCTCCACACCTCCATATAAGGTTCAGATAGACTGCTGCCTGAAACCATGGAAAGCCACTGCCAGTCAGTGTAGACAATATTGAGCTAAATGGTACATTGGTTTGACTCAGTATAAGGCATCTTCCTGTGTCAACCCAGACCATTGTGTCCAAGTGATATGACACATAGACCATGACAAATGATGCTGTTGTCTGTGAGTGATGAACACATGTTTATTCAGCCTTCCCCGACCTGATGTCCCCCCCAGAGGTTGCTGAACTACAGCTCTCTGTGTTCTATGTTACTACATACTCTAGCTCTCTAGGGTGTCATAAGAGCATGAGAAGAGCCCTGCTGCATCTTGTCAATGGCATATCTCACCCCACATCCTATGGGAATCCTACAAACAGGACGTGAGTGCTCTCCCCACTTGTAACTGGCAATTCTCAGCAGCTAGTGATTCAGAGGCTTACAATTTCCAACAGTGAAGGCAGAACTAAGCCATGGTGGCTAGCAACCCTCCTGAAGATGCCAGCAACTAAACCTGGATACTTCTGCATGCAGTGCAAAAGGCTTCTCTCCCCAGTTATGACCTTTACAGCAAAACAAGTTCTTTCCCAAACACTCTGGCTGGTTGTGGTCAGTGTCACATAAAAGACAGTATCATAGATGCCAAACCCTGCTGCTGCTTTAACCTCATTGTGCAAAAGGAACACAGCCAGGGGGATCTTGGTGCAAGGAATATAGATGCATTTGAAATTATTCAGCCCCTGTTGTAAATCAGGTGAAATTCAATTGAAAATGCCACTTCGCCAGGCTTTTCCAGTCTTACTATAAGTTGCATTTACAGCTGAATTTGAGGAAACCACTTGAAGCATCCATTGTGTGGAGCTATTTTCATTGCTTTGGTTGGATTTCCTCCTTGCAAACAGCAGAAAACCTGTAAATTTTGAGAATAAACTTGATTTGCAATGGGGTGGAATAATTTTGATTGCAAATGTAAATGCTTGGCTTATTTTAAGAGTTACCCTCTCATCTCATTCTACATCCTTCTGAAACTTGAGGACCGGCAGAAGAGGGTTTCTCTCATTCTGTGCCTTGATCATTTCATGTGTTTCCTCTCCAGTGAATTCCACTCCTCCAAAATTTTTGTTCGGCACTAGGACCATTTATCAAATTAATTCCAGGATTGGAGCACAGACATTTTTACCTCAGCTTTCATGGCTGCCTTTGTTTGTTTGTTTGTTTAAAAGCAGTTCTAAACCACTTTGTGTGTTGTTGTTGTGTTATAAACCTCTAAGTGGTGCACACTATGTGCAATATAAAAACAATATCCATTAAAACAAAAATATAGCCTAAAGTCATTAAAAGAGCATACAAAAATAAAAGCAAATAAAAGAGAGACTCAGCGGATTCATACACACAATTCACAGACCTTCCAATGGTCCCTATTTTTCAGGGACAGTCACAGATTTACAGAAGCCATCCCAGTTTCTGATTTGATCCTTGGAATGTCCTGCTTTTCCTTAGGATGTCCCTATTTTCATTGGAGAATCGTTGGAGGGTATGGAATTATGTGACCCCTGAGTCAAGAAGATAAGTAACATCTGAAAACAGCCATGTGCAGGGAAGTTTTTTAAATGTTTAATATTTTATTATGTTTTTATATATGTTGGAAGCCGCCCAGAGTGGCTGGTTAAACCCAGTCAGATTGACAGGGTATAAATAATAAAATCATCATCATCATCATTGAATAGGACGTCCCTATTTTCATTAGAGAAATGTTGGAGGGTATGAACTCAGGGCCCAATCTTAGGGGCCAGTGAAAGCCTGGGCAAAAATATTAATCTTTACAAGGTATCTGCTTGTAAATGGTTGTAAATGACAGAGGGAAGGGCATTCCACAGTACAGGGACAATAGCAAAAGATACCCATTCTGTACCCAATAGCAGAAGATACAACTCCACTGCTCTATGATATTCTGCAGGGTGCAATGCCATGAGCAGAATTTTCCCAGGTGATCTAAGTGACTTAATAGGTCTGTGCAGGGGAAAGAGGTCTTTCAGATTGTCTGGATTATCTGTTAACAGTGCACGTTTGAGCATGATTTAGTGGCTGTTTGGTGGTCAGTGCAGCAGAGGTATAATTTGTGCACATCCAGGTGTTCCACTCAATAACCTGACCACAGCATTTCACTTTAGCTGCATGCACCTTCCAAGGGAAGCCCCACATAGAGTGCAATACAGTAGTCCAATAGAGAGATTATATATACAGTCATACCTCAGGTTACAGCCGTTTCAGGTTGTGTTTCTTCGGGTCACGGACCACCGAAACCCAGAAGTACTGGAACGGGTTACTTCCGGGTTTTGGCAGTCGCACATGCGCAGAAGCACTAAATCGTGCTTTGCACATGTGCAAAAGCGCCAAATCACAACTCGCGCACGCGCAGACATGGGTTGCAAACGCTGCAGGTGCGAACGTGCATCCCGCACGGATCACGTTTGCATCCCGAACGTCCACTGTATATCTGAAGGGTGTCCATGGAGAGAATGGATAAGACTGTTCTGTCGCTTCAGAGGGAAAGAGTAGTTAGTACCAATGTGCATGAGCTGCACAGAAGCTGACTTTAGCTAAATGTTCAGAGGATCTTTCTAATGGCAAAGCAGTGGAACAGACCATCTTCCAAGGTAGTTGGCTCTACTTGGCTAAAAGATTGGGAGCTCCCGGCTGCCACCTCACTGTGGACAAAATCCTAAATCTGAACACTCCTTGCAGAAGGAGAGTCTGCAATTTCTCTAGGACAATCCTTTTGCAGCCTCACAAACTTCTTGAATTGTCCAAAGTCTATTTTTGTAGCAGGTTCTTTGTCAACCATTTCCTTATTTTTATTCTAAAAAGGAGCTGACTCACCGATTAGGGCTGAACAAAACCATTAACATGCAGTGGGGTGGGGGGGGGAGGGTGAAAGAACAACAAAATAATAATAATAATCATATCAGTGTCCAAGTAACGGGTTCCACCCTTTCGTCTGCAGTTAATTTTTACTACATCTTTTGGTAGGAATTCAGCATGGAATTTTTCCTGGCATTAATCCCTCAGGTTTCCCTTTTCTGTGTTAGGCAGTTCTATATTTTGGTAAACTCCATCTATTAATAGCTGCCTTGTGTGGCTATTAAAAAACACAAGCACTTGCTTAGTAGCCGAAAATCACAGGCTGCTCAAGCTGACAGCTGCAAATGGGGAAAGGCGGACTTGAAGACTGACATCATGATGTGAAGCACCTTCCTGGCTCAGAATCAAAACAAAACAACATAGGAACCTATCTTTAGCATGAGAGGCACATTCCATCTGGGCGACCTTGCAAGGGTCACATACCAGGGGTGGGCAGAACAATGAATGTAAACTATTACTTTGTACAGTCGCCTAATTTCTGTATAAACCCCTCTCTACCCACCATCCAGAAAAGCAAGAGGCATTATTAGAGTTTGAGGACACATTCCAGCCAGGCAAAAACATTCAAGGAGGGTGGAAAGCAGGGGCAGTGAGGTGGGTGGTCTGGGGAGAGTTCCCAAAGACCAGGTAGAGAAGCCTGGGGGGCTGCAATTCAGTCCCCAAGTTGGAGCTTCCTCATACAACATAAACAATTGCCGACTTGAGAAGGTGGGTGGAAATGTCACTTACCTATCAAAGAGGAGGTAAAAGTTCACACTGAGGAAATCATAACCTATTAAACTTGCATATTAAAGTTTGATTCACTATACAATTTGCCCAAATTTTATCATGCCAACTGTAGGGTACATGAAAGCCCTGCAAGACTTTTTTCTTTTCTTTTTTTTATTTTTCTTTTGCAGGTCTGCTAGAATTAGGAATGGGTATTTCTTTCAATTTCAGTTTCTTTCCCCCACTCCATCCTGAAGTTGAAGGAAAAAAAGGAACTGCAGCCCTCCAGGGGTTAATGGACTCCAACTCCCATCATCAGTGACAATTGGCCATGCTGGCTGGGTCTCATAGGACCCTGGGCTTCCAACAATATCTGGATACCAGTTACTGGAAACCACAGGAAGGGAGAGTTCTCTTTTGCTTGGATCCTGCTTGCAGGATGCTGGACTTGATAGGCTATTTGCTCTGATCCAGCAGGCTCTTCTTCTGTTTTTTTTTGTTAATTGCATGGTGTACATGGAAAGTGAGATGGCAGAGGAAAGATGGGTTGCTCCATCACTGCTTTGGGTCCAGCACAAAAGCCAATCAGGGGACAAATTCTCCCCCTTTCCTGTCCTCAGCAAAAGAAAGGCAGCAGACAGTTGGAAGATGAATGGAGAGCCCCCGTTGTCCATCCTATTCCAGCCCTCCACAGGCCAGTAAAACATTTTGCAGGCTAGTAACTTCTCTGAAGACTTTATTTACAAGGCTGTGCTAAAGCTCACATCGGCTAATAAATACATGTGTACTTCCAACTGACAGTTATTGCTAAAGACAAAGCCTTGCAAAGAAAACAAACAGCCTTTCCATATTCATCTCCTCATACAAATCTCCCTCTTCACATGACTCTTCCGAGAGATTGTTCCTGAGCAAGAGAAAGCTCGTCAAAGCTTTTGTATGGCTTATGTTTTAACATTCTGTTTGAGTTTATGGCTGGCATAAAACACTCATAAAAAGTTACACATCCCCTCGCCCTGGGGAGCGATTCTGTTCTGTCCACAAAGAAGATAATATTCATTGAATACCTCTAGCCAAGGCACAAGGGTGTGCATGAGAGAGCAGGTGAAATAAAACAGCGCCAAGTGACTCTTAACTCAAGGATGGAGATATTTTTCAAAATCCTGCTGGTTCTAAATCTAGGCAGAAAAACCATCATGTTTTCTTGATTAAGCACCGCTCTCAATTAGAGGCCTCCCCTGCAAATAAGTGGCTTTCCAGCCAGCTGTATCAGAAAGAGGTGAGATGGTGAGGCCCACCCCATAGCCTCAGCTGGGACTCATTACTGATCGCTTCCTCCCTTCCCCAACCTGCCTATATCAGCAGCACTTCCACTGGGCTGAGAGAGGCAAGACAGAGAGGACCACACCGCTGGTTGAGCTGGGAGTGGCTGCCGCTTGACTGCTCCCATCCCAGAACCACCTCTGGCAGTGTCCACCATGGCCCCCGTCAAAAAGAACTGCTTCTAGAGCAGCTGACCCCACTTATACAAGTCATACAAAATCCCACACAAATACAGCGGTACCTCTGGATGCAAATGGGATCCGTTCCAGAGCCTCATTTGCATCCTGAGTAGAACAAACCAGCGTCTGCGCATGCGGGGGTCGCAACTTGCTGCTTCTGAACATGATGTCATTTTGAGCATCTGCGCATGCGTGAGCGACGAAACCCGGAAGTAATGCGTTCCATTACTTCTGGGTTGCTGCGGAGTGTAACCTGAAAACGCTCAACCTGAAGTGACTTTAACCCGAGGTATGACTGTACAGGGGGAAAAAATTATATACATGACCTCAAGCCAAACCTACAATTCACCCTCAGTTTTTAAACTCATTATAAACCCAGGCTTGCCTCAACCAAACCTCCTTAGATCTGTGCCCCCACCTCCAAGCCCCAGCTAATTTGCGCCAAAATAAATCTCCTCCACTCTAAGGGCCCCATCATGGGCACATGAAGATGTCAGGTTTGTACACCAATTCCCAAGAAACTTTAAGGAAGTTTTCAAGTGTGTGCAAAACGGCCCTCTGAGCTGCTCATCAACCCCAAACCAAACCAACTAAACGGACTGATAATGAGAGCTAGGAACACAAAATGCATTTCCTCATGGATTCTAAAACTGGATTCATTATGAGTCAGTTTAAAAGAGAATCATTAAATCAATATGAATTGTTGTGGGCATGGGAAGAGGTGTTGGGGTGAGGGGAATATGAATGAGGGGAACATAGGCAGGCCTGGTATGATTAGAAGGACCTTATATGCTCAGCAGTGTGCCTACCTGTGAGGAGAGTCAGGATCAAAGCATGTCTTGGTGACATCAGTTATCTCTGGGTTACAGCAATCCCCACCATCAAAGCTGTACCTCTCAAAGTTACAATCCATGTCGCACACACCATTCTGCTTCTTCTTGTTGAATGACGAGTGTCGCATGTGCCGGCAGTCCCCTCCATCGTACCCGGTTAAGGTATGGTTGCACTCAGGGTCACAACTGTCATCTCCAATCTTGCTAATTTCACAGTTGGCCAGGATCAGGCGATGCCGGAGGGAAGAGTTCTTTACTTCCAGCACCTCCAGTTCCCATGTGATGTTGTAAGGGCTGAAGGCATCGTTCAGTTGCTGGTGTTGAAATTCTATCTGTTCACGGCTAACAGTTGGGTTGCGATGGTGGTCATCATAGATATTCACCACTCGGTAGCGGACTACCTTTTTGTGACGGAAGTTTGGGAGCTTGTTGTAGCTGGCAATGACCTCTTTGTTGTCACACACAGTTTGCCCACATAGAGGAGGATCAAGGCTTGTATCTAGCAGGTAGCCAGGGTGGGAAGTGAATTCGATCTGAGGAAGACTAGGGCTGTCTTTCATTGGAGACCAGATGCTTTTCACATTCAGTAAAGTCTCCTGAAAAACGAGCTGAGGTAGAGGAGCATCTGCTTCATGAGTCACCATGGCCATGTCAGACACAATCTCCTTCTGACACCGGGCTGTTCTCCAAAGGCTGAAATGTTCTACGTAGCCTCGGTAATTCTGATTCAGGGCATTCCCACCAAGCATGAGAACTTTGCATTTCAAGGTCAAAGGGCTAAAGATGTTCCCTACCTGCTCCCCACTGGTAGCCACTTGAGCACCGTTCACATAGAGTTTCATCAGGCGTCCATCGTAAGTGACAGCTAGGTGAACCCACTGGTTTGCGAGGTAGTTACGATGATCTGTGATGGTGGTAACCTTCCGGGCACGGTCCGTCTTCAAGGAAAAGAAAAAGCGGGGTTCTCTATTCCCCTGGTCACCGATGGTGTTAATCCCCAGGACCCATCCTCGGTCACGGGTGGTGTAAGAACATTTGTCATATAGTCCTAAGTGCCCCCCACAAAAAGAGAGAGAGAGGAGAGAGATAAACAGAAGTAAATATGAGTGGTGACAGCACAAAATTTGCAAAATTTACATCGATCTACAAAAGACAGCAATTTTCACAATAAACCAGTTGGCATGAAGACAAGGAGCACTGAACCCTTTTGTGAACACGTGACCATAAATGGGAGAAATCATTTCAATATTGCAGCAAAAGGTCAAGAACTTCTAGAGGCATATGACGTAAATGGGACACCCAATTCTTTGTCTAGGGGCCAGAAATCCTTTGCAATTGCTTAGTGGTGAAATTACAGTAAGAAATCTCATTAACTTCACTTGAACTGTAAGCTTGACGTCACTAGTTTGGACCAAATCCTCACAAAACACATGCATTTGTTAATTCTTAGCACCCACACAAAATTAAAATCCCCTGAGTTCATGGGGGGGGGGGGATTGAGAAGGAACAGTCCATGGTTGCTAAACCTTAAAAAAAAAAAAGGCTGTGCCATAGAAGTATGCTTATCTAAGTTCCTTTAACAGATGAAACCACATTGCATCAGAAGTAATCAGATAGCAACAGAAAGAAAATCTGGGGTTTCTTTTCACAATAAACCCTGCTAGCTGGTGCAGTACTATTTTGGAAGGAATTGGTGTAATTGTCTTACAGAGGGCACACCAACTCATGGTAGATGGGATTTCTGCACCAATCCACCCAAATCTCAAAACCATATTAGGCAAACTCATGGAGGATAAAACTCTTAGTGGCCTTCCAGTTATAATAGTCATATATTACCTTTAGTATCAGAAGCAGCATGTCAATGAATACCAGCTACAGAGCAACCAAACGCAAGAGAGAAGGGACTGTGGTTCAGGGGTTAAGGTAAAGGTAAAGGTACCCCTGCCCGTACGGGCCAGTCTTGACAGCCTCTAGGGTTGTGTGCCCATCTCACTCAAAGAGGCCAAGGGCCAGCGCTGTCCGAAGACACTTCCGGGTCACGTGGCCAGTGTGACAAAGCCGCATCTGGCGAGCCAGAGCCGCACACGGAAACGCCGTTTACCTTCCCGCTAATAAGCGGTCCCTATTTATCTACTTGCACCCAGGGGTGCTTTCGAACTGCTAGGTTGGCAGGCGCTGGGACCGAACAGCGGGAGCGCGCCCCGCCGCAGGGATTCGAACCGCCGACCTTTCGATCGGCAAGCCCTAGGCACTGAGGCTTTAACCCACAGCACCACCCGTGTCCTGGTTCAGGGGTTAGAGCATGTCAAAGGTCCCAATTTCAATCCCTAGCATCCCCAGGTAAGACTGGGAGGTGCTCCTTGCTTGAAATCCTAGAAAGTCTCTGCCAGTCAGTATAGGCAGTACGAAGCTAGTTGAACCAATGGTGTGACTCAGTATAAGAGAGGTTCCTAAGTTCCTAGTGTACAAACGAAGAGAGGGAAGTGGATGGAGTTGTTGGCTCCAGATAATGCCTGGCAAGCAAATCAAAATATCAATGCACACATCTGCTAGAAAGCCACAAGACATGGATATTAGGGTTGTCATATGTCCAGAATTTCCTGGACATAGCCGGAATATGGCAGTCAAATGGAGTGTCCAGGTGGAAATGGCTTAAATGTCTGGATTTTCACTTTTTGAAATATGGCAACCCTATGGATATCCTGTGCAAACCCATGTGCATTGATACAAACTGACAGCGCACAGCTTACCCTTCATTCTCCCCACCAGACAGACAGATTCTCTGCTTCAAAAGGCAGTGTAAGGTAGACTAGTGCCACATTTACAAATTAATGGCTACGGCTCTTGGCAGCTACAAGCCATTATGACTGTATCTAACCTCCAGAATCAGAGTGAATGTCCTTCTGAATAACAGTTGAGTAGGGAACAAAAGCAAAGAAAGGGTGATTGCATTCAGGTCCTGCTGCAGGCTTCTCACAGGAGTCTGAGTTGGCCACTGTGAGAACAGGATCCTGGTTTAGATGGGTCTTTGGGTTAATCCTGCAGGGTTCTTCTTAAACTGGCTCATGCTCTTCTTCTTCCACCCCTCTCCCACCCCCAACCAAGCCCTCACCTCTGCACCCTATCCTTCCCTTAACTGAAGCCTACTGCCCCCTTTGTGTTCTCAGCATAATCACCCAATCCCTCTCTATCAACAATTGTGGACTCGCAGACCATCAGCTGAGCAAAGGTTATCAGAAGAGTAATTCCTCCCCCCCCCCATTCCCAGACCAGCTCTGTGAAGTGTTATTTTTGCTAGGGGCTCTTTCTTGTCCCTTCCCTTCTTGCCTTTGCAAGGGAGGTGCCAGCTAGGTAGTGTACTTATCCCTCTGTCAAGTGCATACACTTTAACAAACAACAAAGCTAAATCACATCTCGAGACCAGATTGGAGCTGAACACTGTGACTGCTGATCATCAGTATGGTGCAAGGAGGGGAGGGGAGACAAATGGGCGGCTTTGTCCTGGTATCTGAATTAAAGCTAAGGCTTGTATCTAATACTGGTCCTATTCAAAGTAGCAGATCATGGGTAGGCAAACTAAGGTCCGTGGGCCGGATCAGGCCCAACTGCCTTCTGGATCCGGCCCATGGACGGTCCAGGAATCACCGTGTGGATCGCCAAAGTGCGCATTCTTTCCCTCTCCCTCACATGGCGGTGTCGGTGGCAGCGCCTCCTCCCTCCCTCCTCCGGGCTTCTCCTTGCCCTGCCTAGAGGAGGAAGGGGGCTGGGCTTTGTCGGTGTCAGCAGCAGCAGCACTCGAGCAGCCGCTATTTTAAGCAGCCCCTCTCCAGAGCCCTATTGCGCACCGCTCATCATCCCTCTGCTGCCGCTGCCAGCCCCTGCTGCTCGCAAGACACAGGTAAGCAGCCACCGGGGCTGGTGGTGCTCTTGCATCATCCCCCCCCCCTTCAAAATATAGTCCAGCCCCCCACAAGGTATGAGGGACAGTGAACTGCTGAAAATGTTTGCTGATCCCTGGGGTAGACTCTTTGGATTGCTATTTTATTACTTTTTAAAAAATGCATACCTGCATATATTTCAAAATGTTATCCAATCCACTGTATCAGACTCGGAGTACACCCACTGCAAATGATGAACATGGCTAACTTAGTTCCATTATTTTTAATGGGTCTACTCTGAGTAGTTGGATACAGCCCACTGAAACTGATGGGCTGTATCCAATTTAGTCCTACTCAGAGTAGATCACTGATACTGATGGACGTTGCTAACTTAGGTGCACTCATTTAAATTGTTATACTCTGAGTTGAACTTGGCAGTATACAACCCACTAATTTCGATAGAGTTGAATTAATTTTGACTCAGAGAAGACTACTTTAAATGAATGGCCCTAAGTTAGTAATGTACATTACTTTCTGTGGGTCTCCTCTGAGTAGAACTGACACAGAATATAACCCATAGTGTGTATCAGGCATGGGAAGGTTACTGAAGCTACAAAAATGAAAAACTGCAGGGTTCGACATACCCCAGTTGCCTTCTTACTGACAATTTCAGTTTCTCTCAGACTCCATCTTTCCTTGCAGACTTAAGTTCTGTTTTCTACATTTCCACATCAGTTTGCCATTAAAAAAAACACAATCCTCATGGAAATTCATCAGCATTTTACTGCAAATTTATCTTAATAGGCAATTTCCCCAAACTTATTAGATATTTTTATGTTGTTGTTTTTATGTTGATATGTTGTTGTATGAATGTGCATGCACACTTTAATCTAGCATATGCATTTTTGAACACATTGCTGGGCTGGAAAACTGCATTGCAAAATTCATAGCAGTGCAAATTTCAAAGGCTGGCCGCATTGTGGTTCGTGTATTGTTCCAGAAAGTATGAATGAGGTAGGTTTGCCTTTGCATGTGAACTGAATTGAATTTCTTTTCCACCAGCTTCACAATTTGTAGATCCTTTGGATTATGTTCTAGAAGAATTTTGTGGTTTTTAATTTCCAGTTTCAAAGGGCCAAAATTAGCCCAAGATCAACCCAGTGGTGGTGTGTGGGTTTGTGCGTGTATTTGGGGTGCTGGTATTGATCTCATAATTTGTTTTCCACACTAGATAACAAAAAATGTGCAACATAAAGCGGGGGAGGTAAGAATGAGGACGGGGAAGAAGAGATCTCATCATCCCCAGTCACGTTCAAGCCTGGGGTGGGTTGAGAAGTATAAAAGGGGCATACCCAGAAGGAGACCTGAGCCCACTACTTCTGTTCTTACCACTCAGGGGCATTTCCCAATGTACTTTTAGGGTAACATAACATATCACCAAACCAACAAAACAAAAAACCACCACAAAAGCCCATGGTTCCTGCATTGCAGTGGGGTTGGACTAGATTAAAAACTGCAATCAGCTGACTGGCTAGCTCGCTCAAGTCAGTTGCCCAGGTGCTAACTGTTGATGAGCAAATTCAATGATGAGCACACACACACCCCGCAATGCTTTCCCCCCTCTTAGTGTCCTTTATATTGACCGGAGAGCCCTTCATATACAGGGTAGACCTCTGTAAAGCAGGGCAGTGGGGCTGCTCTGTAGCAGTGGTGCATTATATGCTCTGTGGTCCATGGGCTCTAAGAGAGAATAAGCTCAAAACCAAACCGCAATGGAGGACCAGACAAGTGCAGCTACTCGCTATCTATTGAGGCTTAGTGCTAGGTACAGGATCAGGTCCCCCTGCTCCACATGTCCTTTCCAAGCAGTACAATCATAGTTTCGTAAGTTCTATCAGAGCCATAATTGGGCCCCTTCCAGTACGGTTCTATGATTTCTTAGTGCCAGGACCACCTCCAGGGATCTCAATGAGAGATATGAGGGATTCAGGGATAACATGGCCAGTGTGAGATTAAACCCTGTGGCGGCTCCTAGGCAATTGAAATCTCGCACACACAGCCTCAAAAATTATCTCTAATACATTTTTGTAATTTCCTTTCAAGATCAAATCAACATTATTTTGACCTGTTGTTGCAGAGCCCCTAAAAGATGTGGGGGGGCCCATAGGACGGTATCTACTCTGCCTATTTGGTAATCTAGCACTGGATGTGGCCACTGGAGGGTGGCTTGAGAGGGACGCAACAGGCATGTGGCCTGCCAGCCCCTCACTGCTTTTGCAAATCTCACAAAGCAGTGCTGGGCTTGCTGGGCACTGTGAATGCACCCTTCAAACCAGTGCATGCCCAGGCTGGCAGTGCAGCATGGCCCCACTTTACTGCAGAGGGGTAGGGATTTTCATCCAGGTTTTCATGCAGAGGCTCTCCTAGCCTTGCCTTGAGATGCCAGGGAATTGAATTTAGGACTTTCTGGATCCAAGGCAAATTCTCTGCTGCTGAGCTCCTCTTTCACACTCCACGAAGCCACTTTTCACATTCCATTTAATTGCTTCCCCTGTGCTTATTTAAGCTCCTGAGCCTCAAGAGGCCCCTCATTAGGCCCTGTGACAGCAGCTGCACCCCGACATGCTTCTTACTACAGCAGCAGCAGCAGCAGTCTTGGCTGCTGAAAAGGTGGATTGGAGCCACCTTAAAGAAGCAGAAATTCTGGAAACTGGTCCAAGGAGCAGCGGCATAGCACGGGTTGCTGGAACCCAGGATGGGGCAAGTGTTGCACCCCCCCCCCCAGTGGACTGGACAGCTGGGGTAGGGGCAAATGCCAAGGGTGTGTGTGCAGAGCTCATATGGTGGGTGAACAGAGCCCACCTCCAACAAGCTCTCTGCCCGCTGCCTCCATCCACCTGACCACTAAACCAACCTGTCTGCTGCCACGCCTCAGCTGACAGAGCTCCGTGCCTGTCATGGGGGCACCTGATTGCCCCCCCCCCAAAAAAATGTGCACCCTGGGCCATGGCCCCCTCCTCTACACCTTTGGCAAGGAGAAATTGGTATTATTTCAGAGATTGAGGCCCCCCTCCCAGTTTGTGTCCTCTTTCCATATTTTCTGATCAAACATGTCATTTACACACAAAGGCTCTGATTCATTATTGCATTTTTGGTTAGCACCCACAACCGGAAGGATGCACATAATCTGACTTGAGAGGCATGGTGCAAAAAAGCGTTTATTGAGGGTAGGGTGGGAATTAGCACATCATTTAAAGGTACAAACAGGTAAAGCTGCTCTTGAGGATTTTGAAACTGTCTGGTGGCCATTTACTAATCATATAAGTGATTCACACTGAAATTGTATCTCTTCCATCACAGGCCAGGAATTGATGTCTAACCTATCCTTAGCTCTATTATGGCTGGAAAGTGACCCAAACTCAAGAATTAAACACAGGGACTTAGTTTTTGTTGTTGTTAGCAGCAGCTGGCTGTTGTTTGTCACTGGAAAGCCAAATCAGAGCCTCAAATGGAAACCTGGATTAATTATATTTGGGACACAACTCTCTCAGATTACTTTCTGGAGAGAAAGAGAGTTATAAGGGGAGTCTCAAAAAGCGACAGGTCTGAGGAGGCTTGGTTTCTGTTCTACTCCTTCATAAATAAGGGACAGCAAACTCTCCACCCCCAGTCTCTCAAACCCCTGTGCAGAGAGGCCCCGAGGTCCCTATAAGAGGAGTAAAGCATGAGGCACAGGATTCCAGTGATAAGAACCTTCACATGCATGAGAGCAGAGTGTTTACAATATCACATTGATGAATACTTTTCTTGCTTCTGCACTATGTTTTGCTTTGTACATGCTTGTAACTGAAAAAACTTTGTGTGGTTTTATTTGTTGCTTGTGGTGTTTAACGATTTTTTTAAATCAAAAAATTATATCCTGAGACATCAGTTATTTATATGTAACCCACCCCCTACTTAAAAATTAAATATATATGTTCGACCATTCTGTGAATAATGATGTATATGTTTTCTACACATATTAAAACAGATAAATTGAGCTAAATATATGGGTTCTTTTTGATGTTATTAGATCATGTACTTAGTATAAGTTTCTTTTAGGGGCAGTACAGGATTCCCGCTGGTGCACCGACCTTCCATCTGCACCAAGGATTACCTGCCCAAGCTGCTTCAGGTCGTGGTAGATGTTCTCCTAGAGACACCTAGTCTGGTGGTCCTAGATGATTTTAACTTTGATGCTAACACAACCTTACAAGGGGCTGCTTGGGACTTTGTGGAAAGCATGGCCTGCATGGGGCTGTCCCTGAATAAACCTGGCCCTACTCATAGCTGTGGACATGCCTTAGACATGGTGTTTACCTCTGTGCACCCAGATCACATGGGTGGTCTGACACTAAGTTCCAGTGGAACAAAAGAAGTGCCATGGTCAGATCACTTCCTGGTGCAACTAGACTTCTGTGCAACCCTTCCCCTCTGCAGGGAGGTGGGACTAATTTGAACGGTCCAAATGGTAGGGGATACATTATCCCATGTTGATGGCCTCTCAGCTGATTTCCTGGAAGCCCGTTGGAATGCAGTGTTGACCAGGGATATCAACTATCTGGCTCTGAAGCATTCTCTCTGAATGCATGCAGCTCAGATGCCCCCGTGGTTTCCCCTGGAGCTGAGGGTGATGAAACAATCACTGAGATGTCTAGAGCACCAGTGGTGAAAAACCCATTCCAAATCAGACCAAACATGAGATAGAGCTCAATGTCAAGTCTACCAAGTGGTTATCGCGAGGGCGAAAAATTGCCTCTATTGCATCTTTGGAAAACTGTACCAGGAGACTCTTTTAGATGGTTTATAGTCTAACAGAACCACCTTCGCCATCAGGTTCTGGTAAGGACTCATAGATCTCCTTGCAAAGTTTTTTTTGCAGATAAAATCGATCAAATTTGGAAAGAGGTAAACTCCACCATGGTAGGGCTAGGGCAGGAAAGTGCCACAGCTCTGTCTAGTCAAGTTATGTAGGATCAATTTCAACCTGTTACCTTTGAGGATGTGGATAGGCTGCTTGGATGAGTGAAACTGAGCACCTGTCTGCTTGATCCTTGCCCATCCTGGCTCATAAAAGTGAGCCAAGTTGGGCTGGGCAATGGGCTCTGTGGGGTGGTGAATGCTTCTCTTTGTAAGGGGGCCTTACTGGACCCCCTTAAAGAAGCAGTTATTAAACTTCTTAAAAAACCATCTTTGGACCCGGCCATTATGGCCCATTATTGCCCAGTCTCAAATAATCTATTACTGGGGTTGAGCAAAGTAATTGGACAGGTGGTTGCTGAAAAACTCCAGGCATGTCCTGAGGATGTGGACTATTTGGATACCTTTGAGTCAGGATTCAAGACCTATCATGGGACTGAAATTGTCTTGATTGCAGTGGTTATTGATCTCTGGTGGGCTAGGGACTGAGTTGAAAGTTGTTTCCTGGTTCTGCTGGATCTCTCAGTGACTTTTGATACCATCAACCATGGTACCCTTCTGACCATCTGGGGGGGTTGGGAGCTGGGTGCACTGTTATGCAACGGTTCCACACCTTACTCCTGGGCCGTGTCCAGAAAGTGTTGTTGGGGGATGAGTGTTCAGACCCCTGGGCTCTCACTTGTGGGGTGCCTCAGGGTTCCGTCTTCTCCCCCCTGCTTTTCAACATCTATATAAAGCTGCTGGGAGAGATCATCGGGGGGTTTGGACTGGGTGTTCACCATTATGTGGATGATACCCAGCTCTATCTCTCTTTTAAATCAGAACCAGAAGGCGGTGAAGATCTTGTGTGAGTGTCTGGAGGCACTTGGAGGGTGGAGGGTGGTCAACGGATTGAGGTTGAATCCTGAGAAAACAGAAGTACAGTTTCTGAAGGACAGGGGGCAGGTAAATATTGGGGTCTCCCTGGTCCTGAATGGGGTAACTGCACCCCTGAAAGACCAGGTGCACAGCATGGAGGTATTTTGAACTCACAGTTGTCCATGGAGGTGCAAGTTAATTCTGTGTCCAGGGCGGCTGCCTACTATCTCCATCTGATATGCTAGCTGGGACCATACTTGCCCGCGCACTGTCTCATCAGTGTGGTACATGCTCTAGTTATCTCCCGCTTGGACTACTGCAATGCACTTTATGTGGGGCTACCTTTGAAGGTGATTCGGAAACTATAACTAATCCAGAATGTGGCAGCTAGACTGGTGACTGGGAGCAGATGCCGGGATCATATAACAGTGGTCCTAAAGGATCTACACTGGCTCTCAGTACTTTCCTGAGCACAGTTCAAATTGTTGATGCTAACTTTTGAAGCCCTAAATGGCACCTCCACCCCCATTGTTCAGTCTGGACACTGAGGTCCAACTCAGCGGGCGTTCTGGTGGTTCCCTCACTGTGAGAAGTGAGGTTACAGGGAACCAGGCAGAGGGCCTTCTCGGCAGTGGCACCTTTCCTGTGGACTGCCCTCCCATCAGATGTCAAAGGAATAAAGAACTACACAACTTTTAGAAGACATCTGAAGGCAGTACTCTATAAGGAAGTTTTTAATGTTTGATGTTTGATTATGTTTTTATATGTGTTGGAAGCCACCCAGAATGGCTGGGGCAACCCAGCCAGATGGACAGGGTATAAATAATACATTTTTGTTGTTGTTGTTTGTTTCACCTTCAGGTGCAATCCTCATCTTTGATAAAACTTTTCATCAAGTTATTGGTTTTGTTACTGTGCTAGGAGATCACCCTTTAAGAGCGAAGCAAAGGAGGGGCAGTGATGGAAATACAAAGAGCGTTGTGGAGAGGCGAGATTAGTGGGGAGGCATTCTTGGGAAGAAAAAGTTAGAGTGGGGGATGGACTATCCCCATAACTTTGGAAAGTTGTCACTGCCCACTTTGCTGGAAAAATACAACCAAAGGTGACAGGACTTAGTTATGAAAGGGGAATTTAGGTCAACAATCAAAGCGGCAGTCAGAGGCCCATGAACAAGGAGTTAAAGGTTGGGGCTGTGTTCTTTCTCCTCACATGCTTTAATCGCTTAGTATCAAAGTCACGGCGGAACGCTTGAAAGCGCAAATATTCTACAGGAACCTATAGAAAGCTTTTATCTGTCCAGAGGAAAATAATTAAAAGAGACAGATTTGGGTTAAGTATTCCCATGTTCCATGCAATTGGATAAAGTCGAGGAGGATCCACCCAAACACTTTCCCAAGTTCGGAGAAGATTTCCTCGGATGACTTTGAACCCATTGTGGTTTGTTTGTGTGTGTGTGCGTGTGTATATATGTATGTGGTGTGTGTATGTGTGTGTGTGTGTGTGTGTGTGTGTGTGGTATAACTTAGCCTCTCAATTTCCCTCCCTTCTTCCCCATCACATTCTTCAACGAGACCCTTAAATAATTCAAAATGTCAATGTAAACAAAGCAAAGATTCAACCTGCATAATTGCTAACACCAGTAAAGTGGCCTCAAGGGTCACACAGGGAAGCTTATGGCCTATGAGCAAAAGAGTTATTGCAATTGACAATGGCCCTAAATAATCCCCTCCAATAGAAAGTGCATTCAAGATCCACCTTTTCCACACAAAAACAGCAGCTCCATATAAAAAACTGTTGTGAGTAGACTTTCCATTGTCACTTTGGAACCAGTACAGCATTAGGCAGGAGGCCAATACTAGGTGGTGCTTCACTTCCTCCATGGTAGGAGGAACCAAATACAATGATAGGTGAAGACAATTCTAGCCTTGTCTACACATTCCTCTTCCTTAGTTCCTAAAATGCAGCACTGAGTCTAAGGAGGAGTAAGCAGGCAGGTAGGGCTAGCTATAAGAAAAATTAGGCAGGTGTGGGTTTGCTGAAGGTGGTGGGGACACTTTCAGACCATTCCTGATTCCCAAAGTTAAACTGACACTCCTCACTCACCCTGTGGTCCAAAGCTTGATTTCCTGGGTAATCAAATGTGTGGCATGGGCCAGAAAGACCACTGTTTCCTACTTCAGGATAAACTAAGTTTATCAAGAAAGAGTTAAAGACAATGGAGGCTCATGCCCACTGGGACTTGGTGGGGCGGAAGGAAGGGAGGCTAACAGTAGGAGGAACCAGAGCTCTAGCAGAGCTGGAGCCAATGATATGCAGAGAGAACTAATTCTTATTTTGTCCCCATCTATCCATCTGAGAAGTTCTGCAAAGTCAATACTGAGGCTGACAGCCAGTCTCCACCCATAGATTGTATGCAAGTGAGTAGGCAGGTAGGTCTTGGCTGGTTGAGGGCAAACTCAACTAAACAACCCCTGAAAAATACCCATCCAACCACTGTTTAAAACCAACCAGTGAAGGAGAGTCCATGACCTTCTGAGGTCATCCGTTTGAAGGTCAAACTGCTCTCACCTTCAACAGAAGTTGGGCAGGAGTCACTCTGCCTTCTTTTTAACACCTGTTAAAAATTGTACTGCCCAGGCAGTTGTTGATATCTTATTGTGCATTTATGTTATTGCTACATTTTGTGTTTTATGTTGCACATGGGGATGGTGGATAATTCCAAACAAAAAGTGGAAATTCCCTTCTTCTTTTTTGTTATTTCTCCCATTTCCAGATTGGAAATCAAGCTAGTGTATACCATTGGTACTCACTTTTGCTTTCACTTTGCAAATGATACGTAATTGATTGCAGCCCTCCTCCCATGTGCATTGTGTTTCCTTTGCATTGTAATTATAGGATGGAATAGTATAATGACAATGTAATTTACATAACTTACATCTTTAATCACGTAAGTGACCTAAATTTGTCACAGCAGACAGCAAAGTGACTGACATTCTTTTTTGACATTAGATGAATTGCAGTGGAAAGGAAACAGTGTTGAGTAACCTGGAGAATAGAAGACTGAGAGGCAATAAGATAGCCATCTTCAAACGACTGAAGGGCTGTGACATGGAAGATGGAGAAGCCTTGTTTTCTCCTGTTCCAGAAGGTAGGACCCAAATCAACAGATTCAAATGACAAGAAAGGAGATTCCTATTAAGCATTATGAAGAACTTTATGACAGTAAGAGCTTCATTGTGGGTTTTTAAGATGATTAATTGTGATCCCTGCAGTGCAGAGGGTTCAGCTAGATGACCCTTGGGGTCCCTTCCAACTCAACAATTCTATGAATTGTTAAGGATAATTATTTAATTTCCTAAAATGGGAATGTTTACTTATGTGAACATGGATCCGCCCCCCTCTGGTAGTAGCTTTCATCTGACTGTGAGTTACATGAGAGAGGCATTTCATTCTGTTGTGACTGTTATTCCAGTAACTGTTGTTTTTAATTGCTCTCTGTCCTCTTTCTGTGTGTGAGGGAGAATGGCTGCTGAGAGGCTTCTCTGGATACTGCTGAGGGCAGTGTTGTGTCAGTGTGATCTGTCTGAAGTGAAACATACAGAGGAAGATCACTAAACATTAATTGGGAAAAACCTGTGCAGGATCTCTCTGTAAGGAACAGAGAAAATACTGCTGAGGCAAAAGTAAAAACCTCTTATAAGAAGCTGTAAGGCCTGAGTGAGGTAAAACTCTGGTGCAAGTATCACCACAGTTTTTATTTATAAGTCTAAGGAAGAAGTCTTCCATCTACAATTCAAGTGAGAACGTACCCATGTTTGAATGTAAATATATTATTATCAGTTATATGTTTATGAAAGTAAAGTTCTTTTGAATATAAAGAGTCTGGACATTGTACGTATTGTCTTTACAAAGAAGCTATCAATCACCTAGAAGAGTTACTTAGCTCCCTAGCTGTAAGCTACTTTGCTCCTTCGCATATCATCAAAATTTATTTTTATATACATGACATGAATGAGATGAACGCAGGGCAGAATACAAAACAATTCCGTCTTGCATTCCTAGTTGCACACCACCTTGCTTATATTCTCTTATAAATATTTAAATAAATATCATGTAATTTTGCCAGCTGAAGGTCACAGTTTCAGTCTCTCGTTAAAGACTCTCAGCAGGACTGGGGAAGACCCCTCTCTGACTCAACATAAGGCAGCTTTGAGTTTTCTTAGGTATGCGCTGCAATCTTATGCAGTGTAGCATGGAAAGGAAACCAGAGCAACTGAGCTGGGTGTACGTCGGGAGTTGTGGCTGTGTTGCTATGGGACATGGCTGGCTTGGGCATGGGTAATGAAAATGCAAACAATGTTTGCTATTAAAAGTGGCTTTTTCAGAATAATATTAGGGTAGCTCTGCAGGGTTTTGGTCTTTTCTTTTCTTTACAAATGTGCCGTCCCACAAAATATCCCCCTCTTTTTCCCTGTATGATCTTCTGAGACGGCAAAAGAAGGACCAATGACAAATGAACACCAGGGTGAGAGGCTAGTAAATGAAAACAAGCGGCAAAGAAGAACCTATAGATTCGCATAACAGGCTGGGAATGAGAAGTCGGGTTGCCATATTTCATGAAGTGAAGATCTGATCAGTGGCTCAACAAAAGTTGTTGAGCTTTTAATCAAAGAACATTTTTGGGGAGGTCATAAAAAAATTGTCCACAAACAAGGCAGAGGAGCAGCTCTGGGCACTCTGTGGGCTCCAGCAGCTACAGCCCTACCACAGCTAATATTCCAAAGAAAGTCCAAGTTCCTTACAGCACAGTTTGGAAACCATAACGCTGAGGCAACATGGAATGCCCCAGCTCAGTGTCCTCCCTCCCTCCACATAAACCACTTGAAAATTGTTTAGGGTCTTGGTGGACCACTTTATATTTTTGTGTCCGTTGTAGCAATTATAGTGCATTTTGCTGGATGCTATATGATTTTATTGGGGACGCGGGTGGCGCTGTGGGTTAAACCACAGAGCCTAGGACTTGCCGATCAGAAGGTGAGCTCCCATTACTCAGTCCCTGCTCCTGCCAACCTAGCAGAATGAAAGCACCTCAAAGTGCAAGTAGATAAATAGGTACCGCTCCGGCAGGAAGGTAAACGGCTTTTCCGTGCGCTGCTCTGGTTCGCCAGAAGTGGCTTAGTCATGCTGGCCACATGACCCGGAAGCTGTATGCCAGCTCCCTCGGCCTATAGAGCGAGATGAGCACCCCAACCCCAGAGTCGGCCACGACTGGATCTAATGGTTAGGGGTCCCTTTACCTTTACCTTTATATGATTTTATTATTGAATCAAGGTTAAACTTCTTAATTCTAGCTGCCCATTAGGTAAGCTGCTGATCTTTGCCACTCCTTTCAAGTGCAGGGGTTGGACTAGATGATTCTTTGGGGTCCCATCCAACTATGGAACTAGAACAGCTGCATTTCTAGCACAATGTTTCTGGACATTTTTTAAAGCATCTTTATCATGTCCCCAAAAGTGATTTAGTAGCAACTAGAAAAATCGGCTCTGTCCCTGGTTGGAATTGTGGAGGAATTTGTTCTGCCCACATTTTTAAAATGGATTTTTATTGAATTTTTCAAAAAAATAACAATGTAATAGAACAAATGTAAAACAGTTAAGGAAGAATATGCCAAATCAGGAAATACATAGAAATCTGACTGTTGAAAGGCATGTGCTATTGCAGTTATTGGTTTGGGGTAAAAGAATCGTGCCAAAAAGAAAATTGGGAGACAGGTGAGTGAAAGTTTTTGTCTTTTGTGTTTGCATATATTAGTGACTGAAACCATATTGATGCAAATTTCTCACTTTTAATTTCACCCCAAGTTTCTCTAAATCGCTGAGTCGGCTTTTCATCTAAAGCTAATTACCAGATCCTAGCATGCCATGCGTTTATGGAGAGATTTATGGGATCTTTCCAGTTGGAGGCTACTTTGAGCTTAGCAGCCAGCAACAGTTTTAGAACCAAATCTTTATGAAGTCACGCATTCCCTCTCTGAAGATATAGAAGAGTGCTAGAGTGGAGTCAGATACCACAGACTGTTACATAATCTTGCTTACAGTAGCAAAAACTGCTCTCCAGAAATTAAAAGCTTTTTCGCAGGATCACCATAAATGATACAGGCTGCCTTTCATAGGACAGCTTCTCCAACACAAAGGAGAGGTGGCAGAAATGCCACCTATGAAATAGTTTTAAATCTGCTTTGCGTATCTTCATAGAGGTGGACTCTAAGCGTAACTCAGTCCAAATAGCT
Organism: Podarcis tiliguerta; assembly: GCF_965153285.1. Taxonomy (NCBI): domain Eukaryota; kingdom Metazoa; phylum Chordata; class Lepidosauria; order Squamata; family Lacertidae; genus Podarcis; species Podarcis tiliguerta. Next base: position 7,570,246 of record NC_139553.1, read on the forward strand.
TTCCATTGTGAATCTGTGAGCCTGACACTAAGGAGTTTTTGTTGGCATCCATCTATCTCAAGCAACAATGGAGTGCAACTCTTGGGGTGAAGTCAAACCAGTGTATTAGTAGAACCAAAGTGACCTTCTGGGGACATAAACCTGAGAAATGTGTATTTCTGGGCTGCCCAGATGACAGATCACAGGCCTCCCCTATCAGAGTATTGTATATCTAAGTTCAGTCCACATTTTAAAGCCAACCTACCTAATTTGCTGGTCACAGACTTGCATGCTAATTAGAACACATCTTTCAACTGGATTACTCAAGTGCAATTAAGCTTTGATTTTTAAAATGTGTATAAAATATGGGTCGTATCCAACCAAGTGCTACTGAAATTAATTGGCATGATTAAGTTGGATCCAATAGTTTCTGTGGGTCTACTCTGTGCAGAACTTAGTTGGATGCAGCCCCATGTATTTAATGGGGGGAAAGGCATACAAAGTATATTGTGTATACTGAAGGCATACGTTAGGGAAAAGTGTGTACAATTTAAATGTGAATTTTAAAACCCTACAAAAATGCATTGGAACAGATCTATGATTGAGTACATGTGAAACTAACCCCAAACAGAAATGGGCTGATTCATCTATCTCCAATACTTGGGGTGAGATATCTGGACAGTTGTTCATGTTAAACTAAACACAGGTACAAGTTGTCTCTACACACGCACAAGTTTGAATGCATGCACACTTATTCATCTGTACAGCCAACTGTTAGGAGAGTTCACACATTACATTAAATGAGTATATAATCTATGTACATAAATCACTGCTCACTAGTTCAGTTTCATGTAATATTCAATGGGTGTATAGATTGTGAACATAACAGTTGAGCTACACAAATCAACAAGTGTTCCCTTGCACATGTGTAGAGAGAGCTTGTGCCAGTGTTCAGTGTAACATCTGAACAAGGCTTACATATTATATGTGAATTCCTGTACAAGTGCACAGGTCAGATATTTCTGTACACAGATTCCATGTTGCATTAAACACCCCTTATCTTGGATTTTCAAATCATTTTTTAGTGGTAGCTTTGGTGGGGGTTGTTGTCAGCCCCCACCCCCTATTTTCTGCACATGCTTAAGAATCTCCTTCCACATGATGGGAGGGTAGATGCACAAGACAAACCTTTAGACAGGCAGATAGTCACGATCTGCCAAACAGATTTCTACAAGTGGACAGACCCTCCAAGTGTCCCTATTTTCCAGGGACAGTCTTGGATTTGCAGGCGCCATCCTGGTTTCTGATTTGATTACAGAATGTCCTGCTTTTAATATGCCCCTATTTTCATCAGAGAAATGTTGGAGAGTATGGAGTTTTATATATATATATATATAGTGATTCATAATGAAGTATACAGTTTCCATTCGCTATAAATGAAAACTGTATACTTCATTATGAATCACCCTGTATTATTATGGAATAGGATGTCCCTGTTTTCATCTGAGAAATGTTGGGGGGTATGGGTGCACTATTGGAAATACCCTGTAGACCCACTGACTGAAAAACCCAGAGAAGGAGAGGGGTGATGGTTTTCATTTTGTTAACCATCATCTTTCCTTCTGGATTTCCCCTGTGGTACATGTTTGTAAATGGGAGAGGAGATAATAATCCTGGAGACTGCAATTTAGAACAGAGCTAGAAAGCAAGCTTAGAGCAAAAGCTTCACATGTGTGTTTCTCCTCACAGACACACAAAGGACTCACTGTATAACTTGTCCGTTGCCTGGTCTTTTTGTGTGTGGTGGGGGGGGTGTGTATTTTTGTTTTTTTACAAGCCCAATAGGAATACGATAGGTGAAGGTATAAAAGCAAACAGGCCCATCTTGGAGAAGCGTTTCCCCGCTTCCAGCCGCTGAAAGCACAACACACCCAAATTAAATCATTCTCCACAGCAAACAGAGGTCCCGGCCCGACTGACAAGGGCGCTCCTCCACACAACACTGATTTCCCCTGGCGATCCCCATAAATCTCGAGCCTATTTCAGTTTACAGTTACGCACGCACACGCATCAGGGAAGCGCCACTAACCTTTGTTCCATGGGTTCATCCCTCCCCCCTACTCCCTATAAATCCAGAGTAATTGAGAGCAGAGCTAGGCCCTTGGTGTGCATTATAGGATACTATAGATTGCCAAAAATATGTACATTTCAAGGCCCCACTTTATGTTGGGACATTTCAAGGCCAAAACATTCTCCTTGGGGCCTGTTCTCTCTTTCTCTCTGCCTGGATCTGACCCCACCCATGGTGAACTGCCTGAAAAACCCACCGAGAGCAGAAAAGCTTGACATTTTTTTGCAAAGCACAGCAGTTGCTATCCTTGATATAACTGTTCCCCCAAAACAGGGGATGAGTGGGTTGAGAATCTGGGGGATACTGTGCCAGATTGTGTCTCAATCAGTCTTTGGAATCTTGCCTTCTGTGCCACCAACATGCTGGGGCCCCAGAAGATCAGGCAGACGAGGCCATATAAATCCTAGGACTGCAGCTGCAGGACAAAAGAAGTCAGCTGGCACACAGCCTCAAGCTTTTGCATTGTCAGCTGATTCCACAAGCCCATTGCCACAGACCCGGCCCTACAAAACCCTGGAGGCCAAGCCAGCTTGTTAGACTAATCTAAAAGTGGAAATGCTGATCACCTTTCCGCAGGCAAAGCTAGCCAAGTGTCCTATTCTCGAGAGGATGCACTTCAGTTTGAAAGGCTGTCTCATGGAAGTCCAGACAAAAGGTAAAGAAGCGTGAGACGCAGAGGCCTTGATGTTGCCCATCCACAGTTAGCATCTGGACAGCAGACTCAGCAGGCACACTGGTCACAGTCTTCCACACTGTGGTGTGATATCCTAGATTTCTCATTCAGTCTATTGTCATTATTCTAAAGTTGCCACTATACATATACATTAGCTTATGAAAATTTCACACAAAATGGTGCCCTCTTTTTGTCTGTGATGCCTTTCCTCTTTGTTGGCAATGTGTAAAAAGCTTGGTAGAACATCCACACTGCATACAAAAGATCCCGGGTTCAATCTCTGGAATCTTCAGGTTGGGCTACAAAAGAGCTCTGGCCTGACAACCCAGAGAGCCAATGCCAATCAGTGTGATTGATACTGAGCTAGCGGGACCAATGGTCTGACTCAGGACAAAGTTACTTCCTGTTTCCCTATGTTTCCCTATCATCTACGTGTGTTCAGGGCAACGTTTGAACAGAGAACTCCAGAAAGGTTGTGTTGGAGAAATGGGCATTTTTAGGTGGAAAGGATGTGAGATGTACACATCTCTGGCATAGAGGACCTGTGGCCTGCGCACATGCATGTGTGAGTGTGTGTGTGCGCGCGCACACACACACACTCTGCTGGACACAAAGTCCCATCATCTATTACCATTAGGCATGTTGGCTGGGGTCAGTGGGATTTGGAAGGCACTATGTTGAGGAAGGCTGAGATAGAGCTGTGAAGGAGTTGGCGGAATCCTGAAGAACAACTTCAAGAACTCACATATCCCGCCAAATCCCAACTCAGAATGGTGTTCAGAAATTAAGAGTTTACACCAAGGGATGGCAGAGAATATGTTATTTTGCTCCTTCGCCCCTTCATGGTGAACAAGTCTAAATTTAGATTTTCCTATTTTATCATAATATAGATTAGAAGATATAAGTCCGTTAAGTCCAGTCCACAGAGAGTTTTTCTGGGTCATGTGGTCAGCATGACTAAGCCGCTTCTGGTGAACCCAGAACAGCACACAGAAACACCATTTACCTTCCTGGTACCTATTTATCTACTTGCACTTTGACATGCTTTCAAACTGCTAGGTTGGCAGGAGCTGGGACTGAGCAACGGAAGCTCACCCCGTCGCGGGGATTCGAACCGCCAACTTTCTGATCGGCAAGCCCTAGGCTCTGTGGTTTAGACTACAGCACCACTCACATCCCTCATAGAAGATATATGAGAGGTTAAAAACAAATATGACATTCACTGAAAACCAAACACATTCATCATTTGAAATTCACCCTTCTCTGAATTTTGCAATTAATGTGTACAAAATACATGTACTAAAAGTGTGCATCTAGATTAGTGAAAACAACACAGAAAAGTGCATTATATTAGGCAAAATTATTTTGGAAATATGTGTATATTTGGCAAGACTGTATATAAAAATGTGTGTAGTAGAATTTCTCACTAAAATTTAGCTGATGAATCTGCAGGAGGATCACAAACTGATGTGGGACTGTAGAAAACTGAACTTCGCAACTGTAAGAAAAAGAAATAAAAATTGACTGATTTTCCCTTCCCTTCTTTCCAGAAGTTCCACCATGACAACTGGGGCTGATGGGAGTTGGAGTCAGCACTGAGAAGTGAAACACATGAATTGTTGCTTCAAGACAATAAACCAACCAGTCAAAAGCCCTGTTCCCCTCTGCAAAGAGCTTGTCTTAACTCCTCTGGAGTCTAGTATGGTGGCTACACTCACATAGTAAAAGGTGGATTGAACTGCACAGAGATTATGGTTATCGGGTCCTCTCTGTTTGCTTGTCAAGCTAAATCAAACAGATGGAAATTCTGCCTATCAGGACAGATATGTCAGGAGGGAATCAAGGACACACAGATAGTAAGTAAAGGAAGGAAGGGAGATAAGGGTGGGAGTGAATGAATCAAAAAGTTACACACGTACATCATACAGCTGGGCAAAGTGTTTTGAATAAATATCCTTATTTTTAACACTGGATGAGAAATAATTTATTTTGGGATAAGCAAACACTATTTTTTAAAAATATATTATTTTGGATAGCAGAAGTGTAAGTCAACCAGATCTTTACCAGTCTGCATCTGTATTGGAATTGTTTTTTGATGTTTTAATCTGAATCTGTATTGGAATTGTTTTTACATCTTTTAATTGTTTTCTCACTTGCATGTTCGACACCCTGGGCTCCTTTGGGAGGAAGGGTGGTATATGAATCAAACAACAGCAGAACACACCTCATACCTCACACCTCACACCAAAGTCTCTGGTTAGATAAAGCAGACTTAGGAAATGTTGACGTTCCAGGGTTCAAATATTGCTATGTCCACCCATGAGTGCACAGGGTGGTTATGAGCCAAATTGCTAGCTCTCACAACCTCAGTTTTCCCATTCTGTGGAATGAGCACAATTACAACTTAGATCACAGATGCCTTTTATTATTTCAGAGAGAACTAAGGCTGTTTGCCTTCCGCATTGAAAAGTCTGTTGCACTGGATTGGCAAGTTGCAGGGACTTCTTCTTTCGAGAATCGAGAATCAAATGTGCTAGATGAGGGAGTAGGAAACTTTGTTTTAGTTAGAGTAAGGTTACCAGATTTTTTCAATGAATCCAGGGACACTTTTCAACTTCCTACTAAATAGATGGGTTTTGTCGGGGGACTGATTTGTAAATCTGGGTCCTGTCCCCAGGAAATGGAGATGTCTGGTAACCTTAAGTTAGAGGGACATATTCCCTTCTGCCACAAGCCAGCAATGGGTGGGCCCTTGTTCAGTGCAGCAATTAATGTCAAGTTTACCTTTGTATAGTAGACTAGTTTCTACACATACTTGGCCATTCCTTTGTATTCTCAATCCAGACAAGCAAGAGGCATGATCAGATTTGAAGAACACATTCTAGCCAGGCAAAAGCTCTCCAGGAGGGGAGAAAGCTAGGCCAATTGAATGTGTGTGGCCTGGTAGGGGTATAGCCTGGAGAGAGGGAGAATAGCTAGGGAGGAGGTGTGGTCTGAAGGAAATCCAAAGAGCCAGGCAGAGGGGTCTGGAGGCTGCATGTGGCCCCAGACCTGAGGTTCCCCATCATTGAATCTAATCCTTACATGTTAGAACTCAACCTGCTTCAGTTCTTTGTCTACATGTGAACATTAAGGGTGACAAATGCGAACAGATGGATGCCCAAAGGTGGCATGAATTGATGCTCTATGCTGTCTTGACATTTTTTCTGCAGTGCCCCATAATCCTAATTTTCACCAATGTGGCCATTCCTTGCCTGGATTGTATCACTTCAGTCTGTAACACATATTGAAGGGGTAGGCACCCTTTCCCGTTTTTTGTGAAGGGCCACATTCCCTTGTGGACAATCCTGCACGTGGGATGAGAAAAAAAATCTCTGAAAGTGTCTTCTGAGAAATTTTGCCTCAGGTCTATACATTGTATTAAGAATCTTCTAGCGTGGCGTTTTTACTGATGCTCAAAAGGAAAGCACTTTGCAATAAGAATTACAATGAAGTTGTATGTACAGTCAATTTAATACTGCAGTGTTTTGTTAATGTGCCCATGTGCCACTTGCGATTTTTTTTGGGGGGGGGGGAGAGATAAAAGATGCAAATGAATCAAATGAAATTAAATAAATGAAATCTGCTGCAGATGGTGCATGTTCCAGCTCCAGAATGAATTGTAGAAGTTCTTCCAGTTAAAAAATGGAACATATAGTAGAGTGAACTTAAGGTAAAGGTAAAGGTACCCCTGCCCGTACTTGACAGACTCTAGGGTTGTGCGCTCATCTCACTCTAGAGGCCGGGAGCCAGTGCTGTCTGGAGACACTTCCGGGTCACGTGGGCAGCGTGACGAAACTGCTCTGGCGAACCGGGCCAGGAGCAGCACACGGAACGCCGTTTACCTTCCTGCTATAAAGCGGTACCTATTTATCTACTTGCACTTAAGAGTGCTTTCGAACTGCTAGGTGGGCAGGCGCTGGGACCGAACAACGGGAGCTCACCCCGCCGCGGGGATTCGAACCGCCGACCATGCGATCGGCAAGTCCTAGGCGCTGAGGTTTTACCCACAGCGCCACCCATGTCCACAGCGCCACCCGCGTTGTGGGTGCAATAAATCAGTAGAATGGGGGGAATTCATTCATCCCACTAATGAGGAATGGTGAAAAAAATCAAATCTGTTTGCATTTAAAGACAGACCTACCTAAGCCACACGTTCTGAAATAATATGTGAACCAAAATGCAACCGTCCTTCAACATTCTCACTTCTCTGACTTTTGCAGTGCAATTCTCCAGCTAGGTAATGTGTATATGTGTATATACTAGAGTAAAGGGTGCATATAAAATGCATATGATTGGTGGAAATAATGGAGAGAAAAGTATTACATTTGGGGGGAAATTGTTTGCAAAAAATGTGCATTTTTTGAGAGATTTGCACTGATGAATTTTCATGAAGACTCTAAACAACAACAACAACAAAAACCACAAATGGATGTGAAAAGAAGCAACTGAGAGCAACTGACAGATTTGCCCATCCCTGTCCCTAACCAGAACTGAGGGCTGTCAGTCTTGAAAGGTCATTGCCTAGGTACTGAGTGCTTTCTGTGCCTGTCCAGTAACGGGCCCAAACTCTAAGCATTCCAAAAACTGTTTAATATGCACAAAGGCCACGATCTGAGGAGAGCTCTGCTGTGCTACCTCTGGAACCCTTCACCCCACTCTCCCCTTTCATCTTGAACCCTGCTGCAACCTTGCTTTCATCAGAGAATGAAAGTTTGGGAAAACGGAGGCGTTTCCTGTCAAGCTGGGCTCCAGTCACTCAGGATCATGTTCCTTAACCTGGCAACTGGAAAGTATGGAGAGACAGTGAACAGCAGCAACAGAGAAACTCTCGCTTCTCTTGGCAAACACGCCTTTTCCACTTCAACTCATTCATCCAAATTTTGTTTTCCACTCCTGCCCATTAAAGAGTCAACCATCACTTCTCCAAGACTGGAGACCACATAGACGAGGGGTTGTTTGTTTGTTTGTTTGTTGAGGGACTACCCTCTTGATTGCACTAAGAGTCGAGAAGGATTTATTTCTGGTGAGAGCAACCAACTCTGGTTTTGTTTGTTTTGTATGTGTTTTCATGTATAACTGCTGAAGCAAAAAGAACAACACATTGCAATGTCAGAAATGGCATTTACATCTGGAAAACAGACTGAATGAATGTAAAAGACCCACTCACATTTTGATGCATAGATATTTTAAAAAAAACCACAACCCCAACAACCTCATTTACTTCCCAGCTCCAGCAGCCCCAAAACAAGATAGATTTGCAGCATCTGAGGTGTGGTAGTGTAAACTCCATTTTTGGCATATGCTTTGGGACACAGCGGGCTGAGTCCAGTGCTAATCCTACTCAGAGTAGACTCACTGAAGTTAATGAGCATGACTATAAGTTGTAGTCAATACTAATCCTACTCAGAGTAGACCAATTAGGCCCCCATCTGCATTATTAATTCAAAGCAGTATCATTTCACTTTAAACAGTCATGACTTCCCGCAAAGTATTCTAGGAACTGAAGTTGAAAGCTGTTTCTTCACAAAATGGCAATGGCCAGACTGCCCTATGAAGATGGGTTGACTGTTCAACCACTCTGGGTCTTTCAGCACCCTTATCTCAGCTCCAGAATTCTTTGGGGAAAGCTATTTATTATATATTTAGGGCATTGTTTATTGTAGTGCATTTAGCACATTTGTACCCTGCTTTTCAGCCAAAAAGACTCCCAGAATGGCATACATGTAATCAAAACAAGACAGGCTTACAATCCACAAAAACATGGCACACAAAGGAAAAGGAACAGGGAAGGAAGAGGAAAACCAAAACTGAGGGACCAATTTCTAAACAGTTGTTCCTATAATGTCCAACTGGCATAGTTCAGGGGCAGAAGATGTCTGGTGAAGTTGGGCCTCTGACAAAGCTGAGCCTTGCTTCTATATCTCTCCCTCTGAGGCAGTCAGACAGAATGACTGCCCCCAGATAATAGCTGAGGGGAAAGGAGGCCTGATAGAGCTGGCCTGTTACAGTGGATCCGATGGAGTGAGCTCTGCTTCCCAACCCTCCCACTGATGGCATGGCTTCTCCAGAGGATGGCTATGCTTAAAGTGGTACGATACTGCTTTAAATGTCTAATTTAGACGAAACCTTATACATGTCTAAACACCAATGGATCTACACGGATTAAGGATAGCACTCGATAAAACCCAGTGTGTTGTTGCACACAGGCTATCTGCAAAAGTTATCACACAACCCAGTGGCAAAACCTGTTGGGAGCCATTGATGTGGCTATTCTACTCTCTCTCTCTCTCTCTCTCTCACACACACACACACACGGAGGGAGGGAGGCTTTGCTTTGCTGAACACTGCAGCTGATAGCACCAAAGTCAAACGAGTTCAGAAATAGTCTCAGTCTCTCTCTCTCTCTCTCTCTGAAGCAGTGTGAAAACTGGCAGCCCTTTGCATCAAGGGCCACCTCCCCCTCCTAGATGAGGGATGGCCCGGGGAGATGACGAGCCCTTTTAATAGTGTTGTAAAATTAGCTCTTTAGAAAAGTCACACACACACACATACCACACACTGCAGCTGATGGTGATGCAAGGACAATTTCAACTCCAGAGGAGCAAAGGAAACATGCTCGAATGCCAAGAAAGCAGGAGGGTGATCCTTTCTTTCAGGGAAGAAAAGGATCTTTGGCACTTTGGATTTTACACCTAGCTTTTAATGAATCTTTGTTAAATATATCTATATCTATATCTATATCTATATCTATATCTATATCTATATCATCTATATCTATATCCAATTTTGGCCCAAGAAGTACACCCCCACCCCAAATCCCATGTCTATGCCTATTCTGAAGCCCAGACAGAAGAGGAAGGAAGATGCAAAGTTGCTAGGAGAAGACAGTCACCTAAGCCTCCAAGATCTGGTGCGAAACACACAGGTGGCTGCCTCAGGGATTTGGTTTGGGTGGCCATGAAAAAGCAGCAATTCATCAAGCATGAAGTTATTTGTTACTGCTATTAGGGTGTAGGACTAACCCTGAACATTAGTCCATCTGGCTCAGTATGGTCTTCAATGACTGGAAGTCCCCCAGGGTTTAAGACTTGGATGGTTCTGTCCACTGTGGCACTAAGTGATAATGTGAGTGCAAGGACTTACAATTCCCACCTCCTTCCACAGTGCACACCCTAAATCTGTTCTGGATTTTCACCAGCACTCTGGAACATATTTGGGGAGGGCAGTGGGAGAAAGGGGAAGGTGTTTCCTAACAGGAAGAGTACACGGGAAGAGGTACAGTGGTACCTCAGGTTACATACACTTCAGGTTACAGACTCCGCTAACCCAGAAATAGTGCTTCAGGTTAAGAACTTTGCTTCAGGATGAGAACCGAAATCGTGCTCCGGCAGCGTGGCTGCAGCAGGAGGCCCCATTAACTAAAGTGGTGCTTCAGGTTAAGAACAGTTTCAGGTTACGTACGGACCTCCGGAACAAATTAAGTACTTAACCCATGGTACCAGTGTACTCCCAGTATTACCTTGAGGCAAAAAAAACAGATGCCCTGATCACTGGGCCATAGTCCTTCCTCCAGCAGCATAGTATGGGTTGCTGGTGCCTGGGGCAGGCAAACTACCAATGCTGATGGAGTGACTCTTCCACCATAGCCAAGCTGGGCTGCATTGCACCACCTGCCCTCCAGGCCTATGCAGGCAGTTAAAATACATCTCTCCACAGTGGTTAATCGGTTTCTGTTTTTAAACTTTATGCATGGTTTTTATTATAAGCTGTGAACCACTTTAATTTTTTAATGAAATACCAGTAAATCAGTACTTTTTCTAAAAACAACAACAACAACTGCCTCTCCTTGGTTTTGGCTCTCCAGGGCTTCAGGCAGTCTCTCTCCCAACTTTACTTGCAGGTTCCAGGGCTTGAACGGGGGCCTTCTGCTGCAAAGCAGGAGCTCTACCACTGAGCTACAGCCCTCCCACTGAGAAGGCAGATCATTATACAGAGGCAGATCATACACCCGTCTAGTTCAACATTTGTCTACATTGTTGGAATTATGGAAGCCAAGACCCAAGTCTGGGGCAAGCACTCTTTGGTGAGAGAGCCCCAGCGGAGATTTAACACAGCAAAGCAAGCAGCGAAGAAAAGCTTGGGAGTATAGGTAGTAAAACCTTAAAAACATGCGCTTCCAGTGAATCCCAAAATGTCCCCTTTTAAAAGCTCTTTCCAAGCTATCCCATTTCCCCTGCATAGAGACAGACCACGCATTTGGGAAGTCATAACAAAACCCTTTGAAGGTCAGATTCATGTGCTTTTCCATGCAACAGCCAGAAAAGATGCACAGGCAGCTAAAACATTGCTTAGTTACAAAATGTAAACATTTCTAAACTATTGACAGATGGAAAATGCTAGTTTTAGACTCCATGCTGGCCTGAAACAAAGTAGTAATCAGTGTTCTAACGTTAATCATAGAACTGTAGAATTGGGACCACAACAGTCATCTAGTCCAACCCCTGTGATGCAGGAATCTCAGCTACATCTCTTATATTTCACCTGCTCCATTTTGAATTTTAAAAGTTTAAAATCAGAGATATAACCATAATATATTCTTCCTTTCTTAAAGGGTTGTTTCTAAAAATCAATCAATCAGAATTTATTGGAAATAAAAATCCAACACCATGGAAAAGGAATGTTACCATTAGCACATGATTCCCCCCCCCTTAAATATGTAATCTTTCATTTAAAAAAGTTAAAGATAGCTCCCAATGCAAATGTTATCTGCATTTATTTATTTACATTACTTATAACTCACACTTCACGTGCAAAACCATTGTGAGGATCTCAAGGTTCACCATTCCTGCCATGATCTACTCTCCAGTTATCCAATTAAATTTCTTCATTTATATAAAAAAGTTATATTATATTTATAAAAATAGTTATATCAACAAAAGGGGGGGATATCAGAAAGGTTTCGAACAACTGTATCTATATACAATAACAACCACATAAACATATAAAACAAGAGGACAACAGCTGTTATGGAAAGGTGTTTTCTTTATTGCCTCCATAAGCCTGGCAACATAGGGAAATTTTTCAGAAAGGTTTTAAAGGCTGAAACAGAAAGCGCCTGGTGAAATCTCTGCTGGTGGAGCATTCCACAGAACTGGACCACCAACACTAAAAGCTCCATTTCATGTTGTTAGATGAGTCTAACAACAAAGGTGGTGCTGAAAAACATTCTGCACCACTGGTCTATATATCTGTATCTAAGCTTGTACTCCACTGTTTTCTATCTCATAAAATAGGATCAGTTGCATCCCTGAGACCCAGAAGTCACAACATTGATGAACAAAGGAAAAAGATTGGAAGATTACAGCTGAAATTATCTTCCTCACTTAGGATTGCTCCTATTCTCTTTCTTCACAAGATAGGGACCATTTGGTGTACAAAGCAGAAGGATGGGAGAACATGGGGGCCACTAGCTGCTGTATGACTACGATTCCCACCATCCTTAATAATTTGTCCATGCTGGCCAGGGCTGATGGGACCTAAAGTCTCACAACATTTTCAGCAAGTTACCTCCTACAGGATTCTTTCCCCCTCAGATCCAGCTGCTTTAAAAGAAAGCATTTGGTTTCTTGGAGCTCCTCATTTTTCTGCCTCAAAAAAGTCCACATAAAAATTAATACACTCAATTTGTGTGCACTGTGTTGTTTGATGTACACATTTTTATGCTAGTTTGACTAATTTCTGCCTTTTGTCTGACTGTACACCTTACCATGTACATATGGGGGCGTGGGGGATGGGGGTTGAAGAACAACACCACAACATTCAGAGCAGTTCAAATTTCAAAGGATAGCTGTGTTTCACTTCACTGATCAGTTTCAGAGAGTGTGAGTTAGGTCAGTTCACAACTAAAAGGCGAGCCAGGTAAATTTCTCAAACATCCATAGTTTAAAAGTGAGAGTGGGGCAGAAAGAAGGACTGTGGCTCAGTGGCAAAGCACCTGCCCTGCATGCAGAAGGCCCCAGCTTCAATTGCCAGCATCTCCAGGTAGGGCCAGGAACATCACTTTCTCAAAATCCTGGACAGCAGCTGCTGGTCTGTGTGGACAATATTCAGCTAGGTGGACCAATTGTCTGACTCAGCACAAGGCATCTTGAGTGGTAAAGTGGAAGGAGAGTTAAAGTCTCTCTCCCCCCATCCACTTTTTGCTGTGGCTTCTGTTTTCTTTGCTTCGGGACAGACTCCTCTGAGTGACAGCAATCTTGTAGGTCAAGTATAGGGCAGTCGAGATAAAGAAATAAAAACACTGTAATGTGGCAGGAATGACAGAAAACAGCCCCAGAGACAGAAAAAAGAGAGAGAAAAAGCATCTGCTGCCAGAACAGTGTGTGAGAGAAAGGGAATTCCCTCCTTTTTCCTTTAAGAGATCTATGGCTTGGTAATAACAATAAAGTTTAAGCTATAGTTAACATTTGCATAGCTCTGCAGACTCTTTCATGTATATCATTTTGCTATAGTCCTTACAACAACCCTGCAGCATTGGGAAGTATTTATTTATTGTCACATTGCAGAAGCGAGGGTGAGGGTGAGGGTAAACTAAGACTGAGAGAGTGGGAATAAAAATATGCAATACAAGGGTAACAAACTCTTGCCTACCTTTCAAGGTTGTTGTAAAGAATGCAGCAAAACACAGTAAATTATTTGAACCAGGGGCTTCCTCAGTGGTATCTCAGGGTACTGCCACAGGTTTAATAGAACTCATTACTGGCTCTCATTACTGATCCCCTTCCCCCAGAAGAAGCAGTATAGTGTACTGGTTAGAGTGTCAAAATAGGCAAGGAAGACCTGGATTCAAGTTCACACTCATCCATGAAGCTCACTGGGGCATGCTGCTATCTCTCAGCCTTATCATCCTCACAGAGGTGTAGATATAAAAGTTGAATAGTGGGGAGGAAGAACAATGTATATTGTCTTGCGCCCCTTGGAGGATAGTCAATATGAAAATGTAATAAAACAAATTAAAAGTGTTCCAAATCACAGACTTTTATACTCATATCCCAATACTCTATCTCTAGGGAACAGGGCAAGCCTCTCAAGTCCAACTCCACCAGAGAATATATTCCCCATTTCTCTCTCTTTACTCTTCCCAAGAACAGAGGGATATGTACTGGATGTGTCCAAGCTTCTCCCGGGGCCTCGTTGAATGAAAAACAAGACACATGTTCCAAGACCTCATGATTAATAAAGCTTACAGTTCAACAGTATTTTTTGGGGGGGGGGGGGAGCGCCAAAACTTTTATAGTGCAACATGATATTGTAGTCAGCTGTTGACATTTGCAATATTGGAAAGAATTTCAAAAATGCTGAAAAAATGTGTGTGCTTTTGGGAAAAAAAGATCCTTCACATATTCTGCCCCGTTGCGCGATGAGGTTTGGGAACTGCAAGCGCTCATGAATTATCACTATTTTTAAAACTGCCAGCACTTTATACAGTTAAAAAGCACTGCTTTAGGAAACCACATGCTTATTCTAACATCAAATAGCAAAAGTAAAGCAGGGAAGCTTTCCAACACATTTGGAAAGTGAGAACCTTTAAAGAGAGGAAGATAAGCTGCCTGTCCAATCCACTGGAGTACAAGTCTAAAGAGACATCATTTTCCCATGATCCTATTCAAATGAGAAATATTTCTCTTTTTAAATGTCCCATTATGAATTCACTGGTGAGGGGAGGAATGAACTCTTGAACAAAAATGAGCAGGATCCAGTAAAAACTTCACCGGGTTATATTCGACGCTAGTCTTACGCAGAGTAAACCGACTGAAATTCATGGACATGACTAAGTTGGGTTCATTCATTTAAATTGGTCTACTCCGAGTAGCACTTAGATTGGGTACAACCCAAGGATTCCTATAGGACAGAGCCAGTGTACGTTTTACTTAGAAGGCAAGCCCACCCAGTTCAAACGGTTTACACAGGAGGAGGACTAACTTTTTCCTGCCACATCAGCGTGCTTTCCTTGACTGCTGCCCGATCCAGCAGCGCACGTGTACTCAGGGATAAATCCCGCGGGTTTACAGCACAACCCCAAACACACCTACTCTGGAGTAAATCATATTGAATTCAGTGGGCTTCACGCTCAGATTCAGCGGGGCTAGGATATTGCAGTCTTATGCCAAAGCAGCCGTGCTTAGGACTGAAGCCTTTTTACAATACGCTCCAACTCACGTGGACTAAAAAGTAAGTTTCCTTTCCTTCCCATACCAGCGGGCTTACTCTCAAGTAGGGGCGTCCGATAGGGAGGCACCGTTAAACGCGTGCGGTTAACTCATCGAAAATGTATGAAACCACACTTAAAAGGCAGCTCTTAGGCAGGATCGGGACCAACCTGTCTAAAGGGGAGACGCATAACGCCCTATCCACCTTATCTCATCCCTCGCTCGCTCGCTGGCCCCTGGGCTTTTCTTCTAGCCACGTTTCTTCGGAAGTAAGCACAAGGAAGAGGGTTTTTTTTGGGGGGGGGGGGAGTTTAGCCTGCTGGATCAGGCCAAGGGCCCGTCTAGTCCATCATCCATTTCTCAAAGCGGCAAAGCCTGTGGGGATCCCGTGAGCAGTACCTGTGCATAGGTTTCTTTCCTCCTGCGGTTTCCCCCAAACTTCCTAAGTTTCTGCCCATTCACAAAATAGAAGAGACAGACAGGCGTGCATGCATATACTGGAGACACAACAGCACGTGGCTTTAAAGAAACAACAAACCACGACATAAACACTCAAGAGCCTCCTCCCGCCCGCCGTACACTTTGCATTCAACCAGAGTTGAACAGTAAGTCCAGATGTGGCACGCACAAACGTGGTCTAAACGTCGCCAACGTTCAACACGTAATTCCTTTGGGCAACGGGTAAGATCCAACGCCAGTTCCACTCGTAGTAGACCCGTGGACCCGAATGAATACAGCTGAAGTACATTCATTTCAAAGGACTGGATCTCCCGTCAGTCTCACTCAGAGTAGACGTCTCGAAATCCATGCGTAAAAATCTAACAAAATGCATTAATTGCAATGGGTTCTTCTCAGAATAGACCCCGTGGAACGAATGGTCATGCCTAACTGAATTCCATCCGTTCCAATGGATCTCCTCTGGAGTAGAACTGGAGTGCTCAACCCAAGTGTGTGTGGAGGGGTAGGTGTCTCTGGACGCCCCCAGTAGAGGAAGTCCTGCTTACCTGCGACGACCGCCGGAGTCTTCTGCCCGCCCTCGGGCCGTAGCCACGCTTGGACCGTGAAGGCATCCCGGGGTAACTCCACCTCTGCCTTCAGCCGCAGCTGGTCGCCCTCGCCGCGAAAATAGAGCGCTCGGCTGACTGCCGGCTGCTCCCCGCCCTCCTGAGCTCGCCTCCTGCGGCGCGGAGCCCGCGGCGCCTCCGGCCCGCCCGCGCCCGCGGAGGAGCGTCTACCCCGGGCTAACCTGGTGGCGCAGGTGCCCGGGGCGGGGTAAGGCGAGTGGAGAGCGGCGTGTTGCTGCGCCGCTGCCGCCGCCGCCTGCTGCTGCTGCGCCGCCTGCCGGGTGTCCCTTCGAGCCCGGCCGGAGCGCTCGGCCAGCCCGCACTCGGCGCCGCCGGCATGGGCTGCCGCCGCCGCGGCCGCGCACACCACCAGAAGGGGCAGGAGGACGCTCCGGCGCTGCATTTCCAGGCTTCCCCCCCACCCTGCTCCCTTGGAAGTCCTCGCGTGCTGCCAGGTTGGGGCTCCTCCTCGCTTTGCGCTTCACTCTTCTGAGGGACTCGCTTTTTTTATAACCCTTCTCAGTGGCTTCTCCCCCCCCCCTTTTTTTTTTTTTTTTTTTTGCTTTGAGGATTTCTCTTTCTCCCCCCTCACCTTTTGAAACCAAAATAAAAATGAGATTTTTAAAAACTCAGAGCTTGTCGTCTCTCTCGGTTTTCTTCCTGCCTCCTCCTCCTCCTCCTCCTCCTCCTCCTCCTTCTCTCTCTCCCTCTCTCTCTCTCTCCCTTTCTCCTTTTCTCTTTTCCCTCCTTCTTTAAAAAGAAACAGCTTCGGCTCCAAAGATTCGAGCACACACGAGGTTCCCTCCCCCTTCCCAAAAGATGCTCTAATTCATTTAATTTTTTTCTCTCTCTCCCTCTTTCTTTTTTGGTGCCTCCTTTATAACGTAAGCCACAGCCCCCTTTCTCCCCCTTCTCCCCCTCCTTTCTTCTCCACTTAAATGAAAGGGGGGGGAGAGAAAGAGTGGGGGGAAGTTGCCCCCTCCAAGATGATGAGTAAACAAGAAATCTATTGGGGGGGAGGGTGCTCCACCTCGATAGAGAGATTCCCCCCAAACTGCAGTGATCGTGACTAATCAATCACTTTGAAGTAAGCGAGGTGGGGGGTTAGAGAGAGCTACATAGGTTGGAGCACTTCGGCGGGGTCTTACAGCACCACCTTCGCTGTTACTTCCCTTATTTATTCGTATTTAAAAGGGGCAGTCAACGTGAAGGTAGTATACTCCAATGTGAATTTCCACCAGAGGTGCTTTAAAACCTGTCCCAAAATACACGCACGCACACACTCCTTACCCCCCCCACACACACACTCACGCACGCACACCACTGCGCTGTACCCTTTTTGGCACTTCTCTCGCACCCCCAACCACCCCTTTCTCATGAACCTCTTTGCACTTTGCTGGTGAACCCCATTCTTATACATATTATTATTTCTTCCTACACCGCATAAAGAGAGTTGAAACTTGATTCTCTTTCTCTCTCTCTCTCTTTCTTTCTTTCTTTTTGCGCGCTCTCTCTTTCTCCCTCTCCCTCTCCCCTCTGTGTTAAATCCCCCCACCAATATTATTTCCTTTAAAACTTATGAAATCGCCAGCCAGAGCTGCCCCCTTTCGTGGTCCCCCCTCGGAGCAGCTAGACGGTGCAGCTAACCCAGAGCGTTGCATCCAAGGTTTCCCATCGGATCGCCGGGGGGAAAAAAGGGAGAGGGGGAAAGCCGTTTGTCCTTCCAGAAGCCGGAGCAAGGAATACCAATGGGTGTGCGGAGGGTTTCCCTTTTCGGTTCTCCTTCTCCCAAGAAAAAGAAATCTCTCATCGATTTAATTTGTGCTTTTCATTCAGAAAAACTAAAACACTGATGTTGGAGACTGTGTTGTTGTTTTTTAATTCAAATATCAGATTTGTTCTTTAGCTCCTGAGTTGTTCCTCTGCTTCCGTTAAGCGGAGTGGTAGCCACAGGTAAGACACTGAACGTTTATTCGTTTGTGGATCTGTTTCTCAGCTGGGACGTTTTTTGGGGGTGCGGGAGTGTTGTTTTGTTTTGTGTGTATACATATACAGTATATATGTTTCTTTAAAGACCTCAAATGCTCCCCCTGATGGCAGCCAAGAGGATTTCCCAATCCTCCTCCTAAGTAAGTGGAAAAGAGAGGGAGAAAGTCTTTCACAGGCACCAGCTACAACCCCATTCAGAAAACACACGAATAGAATCTTGGCACACACATCCCATCTCGTTAATTCACGTGTCCATTAAGTACCCTTCAACCGGGGCGGAGTGTCTCTGTGTGGGGGGCGTAGGGGAGGATAGCAGCAACCCTATAACACCTTTCTAGAGGCAGCCCCAGAGCACAGACAGTCTGGAAAGGGATTTGTTTTGCTTTTCGTTGCCACTTCTAGGAAATATAGACCGGATTGCCATCAGTCTCAGTCTCTCTCACTTTCTGCTTCAGAAATCATTCTCTCTGGTCTTCTGTGCAAATGGGGGTACTGGTTTGGTTATATTTTTAATAGCCCCAAAAGTCTCATGTCCAGCATTTCCCACAGACTGATACCTCCCCAAATGTGCAAGCCTACATGTGCACCAAATGCGCAAGTCTCAATGTGCAAGCTACTTTATAATCGATAAAGCTACTTTAGAGATTATAATAGTGGGGTGCATACACAAAATACACAACAC
This sequence comes from Podarcis tiliguerta, assembly GCF_965153285.1. Lineage (NCBI taxonomy): Eukaryota > Metazoa > Chordata > Lepidosauria > Squamata > Lacertidae > Podarcis > Podarcis tiliguerta. The sequence goes on from NC_139553.1 coordinate 7,589,015, forward strand.
CCTTGAAACTGTAGTTTGATAAGGATGCTGACAATTGTAACAACCATGAGCAGTAAACTGCAGTTCCCAGAATTCCTTTTTAAAAAGGGGAGTGTCTTCAAAAATGCTTCAGTTGTTTTTTGTGTACACAACTCCCATCCCTGTCAGGAGAGTATCACAGCGAAGGTGCTCCCTTCTTCAATCACATCTCTGAGGTATAGAGAAGAAAGCATGATCATGATCAAAGGCTTCAACTACATCTCAGTGTCACTCACCTTGACCTCTGCAGGTTTATAGTGAGTGAAACACTTGACTTTTAGGTAAAGGTAAAGGGACCCCTGACCATTAGGTCCAGTCGCAGATGACTCTCGGGTTGCGGTGCTCATCTTGCTTTATTGGCCGAGGGAGCTGGTGTACAGTTTCTGGGTCATGTGGCCAGCATGACCAAGTCACTTCTGGTGAACCAGAGCAGCGCACAGAAACGCCGTTTACCTTCCCACTGGAGGGGTACCTATTTATCTACTTGCACTTTGATGTGCTTTCGAACTGCTAGGTTGACAGGAGCAGGGACTGAACAACGGAAGCTCACCCCGTCATGGGGATTCGAACCACCAACCTTCTGATCGGCAGGCCCTAGGCTCTGTGGTTTAGACTACAGCACCACCAATTTGCAGCTCTGTGTTTCAACCCACATGGTAAGAGCTTTGTTTCTGGGGCAACCTATTGGCAACATGAGCGACCTCTGTTGAAAGCATTCTACTGTCTGCCAAATTGCTATTGAGCCACTTTATTACTGCTGTATAAAGCGCTGAACAGTTCTGGACCAGGGTATCTGAGAATCCAGCACACACCCTACATCTTGGACCTGGTTGACACCAACAGGGAGGAACTGATTGACAGAGTGGAAGTACTCAGAAACTTAGGAGGATCATGTCCTCCTGAGTTTCATGATTAAGAGGTGAGGGAAAGCAAAGTATAGTCAGACATGCACTTTGGTTCTTTTGTTGTTAGTTTCTTATTAATTTTCAGTTTTATACATTTCAATAAATTTTTACAATCATTTTAACATTTCAAAACTTGACTTCCTTCCCCCTCTTTCTGTGGTTCCTTAAATTTATTTTTAATATTTTCTGTACATCCAAATTAACTTAATTTGCTCATTTATTCATCTCCTTTAAATATATACTCTTATAAAACTGCAGGTTGTTACAACAATCCTGCCAATGTTCTTATCTGTTTACAATTTGTTTGCAAATATTCCACAAATCATTTCCATTCTTTTATAAAAAAAGTTTGTCATCTTGATTTCTTCCCAATACCATTCCATTCATGACTCTTTTTTCATTTTTATTTCAGTTTTCATTTGTATACCACCTTTCTATATTGCTAGATGCAAGGCTGTTTACAAGCTGAAGAAACAACAAAATATGCAAGATCTTATAACAATCCAATTCAATGCAAATAAGTCATAACTTTTATTTTCTCCCAAGCCTTCCCAATTAGAGTCTAGTGAATTGTATTTTAAATGTTTAAATTCTGCTTTTATTACTTGTATTGTTTTTAATATTCTATTTCTGTATTTCACTTTTCAAGCAGAATGTTGGCGAATTCAGGACAGATAAGATAAAGTACTTCTTTGTGCTGCGTTCAGCTAAACTACAGAATCCGTTACCACAAGAGGTCATGATGACCACGAACTTGGATGGCTTTAAAAGAGGATTAGACAAATTCATAGCTAGTAGCTGCAATGGCTAGTAGCTGCAATGGCTAGTAGCTGCAATGGTAGTATTCTACCCTACGGTTAGAGGCATTAATGCCATTTGTGGGGAAATACAATTTCTGTTGATCTCATTTCCTACTTGTGGGTTTCCCATAGGTTGGCCACTGTGAAAACAGGGTGCTAGACTAGATGGGCTTTGACCTGGTCCAGCAGGGCTCTTCTGAGCCGATTTATTGTTTAGTTGTGCTGTATTTTGAACTTTTATGTTTTATTGTTAGGTGGCATTGACTTCTGTTTGAGAATGCAAGCTGTTTAGTGGAAGACACTCATGCAAAGCAGATGCTCTGCCACATATGCTCTACAGCTCTTGCACAGGTGTTCTGGGAAGCAGCTCCATGCATAGGGCAGTGGAGGCTGGCTCATTTGGGCAAATGGGGCATTGCCCCACCAACCTCAGCCTGCTCTCTTCTGCCTGCCTTCCAACAATCAGCCCAGCAGATGACCCTGCCTGTCTGCTTCCTCCTCCTCAGTCTCAGAGTGTTGTCCTTGCAGAAATCAGCAGGGAGGAAGATGGGGGCAAAGATAGAAAGAATTGACTTTGCCTGTCATTGGCTCTGGTGCCACCTGTTGTTGGTCTCCCTGCCTTCTACCCTACCAGCTCACATGAAAATCTATACTCATTTTTCTGTGCATTTCCCCCCCAAAATGCTCTTTTTTGTATGCAATGCCACTTGTCCAAAGTAACTTAATATATCTGTTTTGAAGTAATGTTGGGTGGTTTTTTAAATAAAAAATTCTATAAGTAAATTTTAATGTAACTTTAAATGTCTTTATGTACAGCATAAAGGCAGATTTCATGCAGAGGCAGTTTTACAAACAAACAAACCAACAAACAAACAAACCAACCAACCAACAAGGTATCCACTGCCTTGTTTTGAGGTAGACCATTGGCCAGTGTAGATTAGTGTTGGATACACTGCCTGACAGCAACTCTCCAGAGATTCAGAAAAGGCTATTTCCCAACCCCACCTGGAGGTGTAGGAATGAATTTGGGACCTTATCCATTCAAAGCTTCTGCTCTGTTACTGAACTGTAGCCCACCTAACATTCCAGTCCTCATGATTCTGAACTAAATGCTGAAACAGAAACAGCAGGGCTTCAGGGAAGAACCTTTCTCAGCTCCACTGCCACATTAGGGCAGTGCTCTCGCTAGGGTCCCAATCCCACATACGGTTTCTAGTGCAGCACTGTCCATGTGTGAAGAATAATTTATTCATTGCTTCAGACATAGCGAAAAGATGAGCTTCAGTGTCCCTTCTAACTCTTCATTTCTATGATTCTACAGCAAACCTTTTTGCCAAGGCTTTCCATGAACTATAGGCATACCTTGGAGATATTGCAGGTTCAGTTCCAGAGGACTGCGATAAAGTGAGTAATTTATATTTAATTTCCCAGTGCATATAGAAGTTATGTTCACACTATACCATAGTCTATTAAACCAATTCCCCACCCAGCTGTAGGAGGGGGGAAATCCAGGTCCAGCCCATGTCAGCTCCACCCACATGGCCAAAAGAGGGGCAGTGGTGGTCAGGGGCTTCTTTCCCCTAGAAGTATCCAGGTTGCCTGTAGCTGCACCCACATCTTCATAAAGAGCAATCAAGTGAGGCATGTGTGTAGATTCCTGTTTTTACAATGCTGGTTTTTAGGTTGCCACCAACAAACACCTTACTCAAAATAGACCCATGGAAATAAATCAGCTCAAATTAGTCATGTTCATTCATTTCAGTGGTTCTACACTGGGTGGAACATAGTTGACTGTAGCCTTCTGTTTCTATGATATTAGTTTGTTGTGATTAACTTGTATTTTCTTATACTGTTTAAATGGGACGCAGGTGGTGCTGTAGTCTAAAGCACTGAGCCTCTTGGGCTTGCTAATCAAAAGGTTGGCAGTTCGAATCCCTGGGGTAAGCTCCTGTTGCTGGGTCCCTGCTCCTGCCAACCTAGCAGTTCGAAAGCACATCAAAGTGCAAGTAGATAAATAGGTACCGCTCCGGCAGGAAGGTAAATGGCGTTTCCATGTGCTGCTCTGGTTTTGCCAGAAGAGGCTTAGTCATGCTGGCCACATGACCCAAAAAAACTGTCTGCGGACAAACGACGGCTCCCTTGGCAAGCAATTTTCCCTAACACAATACATTTCTATATGCTATTTTCATTAATATGCATATTTTAACACACACTTTGCCTAGTATACACATTTTGGATACATTACTTTGTGGGAGAACTGTACTGCAAAGATTTGGAACAGTGTAAATTTCAAAGCATGACTACATTCTCTTTGCATATTGTTTCAGGAACTGCAAATAAGGTGGATTCAACTTTAAATGTGAACTGAATAGAATCTATCCCCAAACCCCCAGCTAACTGTGGGAGAGGTCTTTGTCTCCTCCTTTGTCCTAGGTGCCCTGCCAGGTTGCTTGCATCTAGTTTGATTTTTCACATCAAAGCACATTTGATTAGGGATGAATTAATAGAAAGCTGATTCAAGATGATCTCGTGTGTGTGGAAGTTAACGAGGATTTATTTGGGGTGATCTGCCTGGGGGATTAATTGGTTTCTATTCTGTGAAATTTACATTTGAGTAAATACTTCCCAGTCAGCATATATAAAGATAAAAGTTCTGTCCTTTTCTGCTTTTCTCTAATATTCTTCTTGCTGTTAATCAGACTTGTTAGTCTGCAGGTGTCCAAGAGACTTTTTTTAGGCAGAAAGAACCAGATGCACAAATATAAGGTAGGGGACACCTGGCTTACTAGCAGTGCATGTGAAAAGTATCTAGGGGTCATGGCAGACCACAAGCTTAACATGAGTCAACAGGCTGGTGCAGCAACAAAAAAGCCAGTGCTATTCTAGGCTGAATCAACAGAAGTCTAGTGTCCAGATCAAATGAAGTAATTGTTGTTGTTTAGTCGTGTCCGACTCTTCGTGACCCCATGGACCAGAGCACGCCAGGCACTCCTGTCTTCCACTGCCTCCTGCAGTTTGGTCAAACTCATGCTAGTAACTTCGAGAACACTGTCCAACCATCTCGTCCTCTGTCATCCCTGTCTCCTTGTGCCCTCAATCTTTCCCAACAATAGGGTCTTTTCCAGGGAGTCTTCTCTTCTCATGATGTGGCCAAAGTATTGGAGCCTCAGCTTCAGAATCTGTCCTTCCAGTGAGCACTCAGGGCTGATTTCCTTAAGAATGGATAGGTTTGATCTTCTTGCAGTCCATGGGACTCTCAAGAGTCTCCTCCAGCACCATAATTCAAAAGCAGTAAAATGAAGTAATAGTCCCACTCTATTCTGCCTTAGTTAGACCACACCTGGAATACTGTGTCCAGTTCTGGGCACCACAATTTAAGAAGAATATTGACAACTGGAGCATGTGCAGAGGCCGGCAATCAGGAAGATCAATGGTCTGGAAACCAAGCCTTATGAGGAACAGTTGAATGAGCTGTGTATGCTTAGCCTGGAGAAGAGGAGGCTGAGAGGAGATATGATAGCCACCTTCAAATTTCTTAAGGGCTGTCACATGGAAGAGGGAACAAGCTTGTTTTCTCCTGCTCCAGAGGGTAGGACCCAAACCAATTGATTCAAGTTGCAAGAAAGAAGATTCCAACTAGACATCAGGAAAAACTTTCTGACAGTAGGAGGTGTTCAACGGTAAAACGGACTCCCTCAGAAGGTAGTTGACTCCTTCATTGGAAATCTTAAGCAGAAGTTGGATGGCCAACTGCACTGGCTCCCAGTGGAGTACAGGGTCAGGTTTAAGGTGGTTTTGACCTTTAAAACCCACGTACCTACGGGACCACCTCTCCTGGTATGCCCCGCGGAGGACCTTAAGGTCCACAAATGACAACACTTTGGCGGTCCTGAGCCTCAAGGAGGTTAGATTGGTCTCAACTAGGGCCAGGGCCTTTTCAGCATTTGGTGGAATACTCTGTCACAAGAGACTAGGGCCCTGCGGGACTTGACAACTTTCCACAGGGCCTGCAAGACAGAGCTGTTCCGCCTGGCCTTTGGTTTGGACTCAGTCTGACCCTTATGTTTCCCTCCCCTTTTGGTTTTGATCTATGGGCTACTTTTAAAATGAGGCTGCATTTTAAACTGCATTTTAACCTGTATTTTATATTGGTGTCCCCCCCCCCCATTATGTTTTCATTGCAATTTTACTGGTATTAGCCGTCCTGTGCCTGGCTCTGGCTGGGGAGGGCAGGGTATAAATAAAATTATTATTATTATTATTATTATTATTATCTGTCATGGATGCTTTAGTTGAGATTCCTGCATTGCAAGGGGTTGGACTAGATGACCCTTGGGTTCCCTTGCAACTCATTCTATGATTCTATGATCCACAACACATTAGAAAACATAGCTACAAATACAGTGGTACCTCAGGTTACAGACGCTTCAGGTTACAGACTCCGCTAACTCAGAAATAGTACTTCGAGTTAAGAACTTTGCTTCAGGATGAGCACAGAAATCGCATGGTGGCGGTGTGGCGGCAGTGGGAAGCCCCACTAGCCAAAGTGGTACCTCAGGTTAAGAACAGTTTCAGGTTAAGATTGGACCTCTGGAACAAATTAAGTTCTTAACCCGAGGTACCACTGTACATTATACAGCAAAGAGAGAGAAAAGTCCCAGTAATAACGGAACAAGACCGTCTCAGTTTATCAAAAGGCCTGGGAAAATACAAGTATTTACCTGGTCCAAAAAAATATGTCAATGAAGGTGCCAGGTGGATCTTGCCGGGGTGAGATTTCTAAACTGGTATCCACAACTGAAAAGACCCTCTTTCCCATGTTACCACCTTCTGAGCCTCCCTCAGACTTGTAGAAAAGTCTTAGAGGACTATCTAAGGGTCCAGTTAGGTTCATATTAGGAGAGGCATTCCAGAAAATATTGCGGTTCTAAGCCAGTTTGGTGTAGTGTCTAGGGTGTTCAGCTAGGACTTAGGAAACCTGGATTTGACTCCCCACTCAGCCATGAAGCCCTCAGGGTGAGCATGGGCCAGTCATTGCCTCCCATCCTAAATAACCTCACAGGGTTATTGTGTGGCTTAAATGAGATGTGGGAGAAAATGTTTCGATATAAATGCAATTAATCATCATCCATCCTCTTCTTTATATGTCATAACCTGCCAATAGGTAAGAGGCAGGTACATTTTGTGCATGCTAGATGTTCTATTATCTTAAAATGCCACTACAAAATTTCTCATTCATTCCCATATCCCCTACCCACATAATTTCTGTGCTTCAGAAGGCAATGGAGCAGAGGCTACTTTATGATGGCTATAAACAGCCTCTGGTTCAGAGGCATTGCTTGGCAATTCTGTGAAACAGGAGATTGGATTAGATAGGCCTGTTGTTCTTATGAGCTGTGGGGACAGAATGTGTAGTAGCTTGGCAATGTAGTAATCAAGAATGTGCCTCTTTTGCTTTGTAAGATTTTGGATGCTATGCAAATATTAGCATCAGCTCATGTGTAGGAAATCCTTGGCCTTTTGGATGTTGCTGAACTACAACTCCCATCATCCCTTGTCATTGGCCATGTATGCTGGAGCTGATGAAAGTTGTCCTCCAGATGTTGATGGACTGCAATTCCCACCCCCACCCCTAGCCTTGCTTGTTGGAGCTGGTGGGAATCTAACAACATATTGCAGGCTCCCCATCCCTGGGCCAGAGTGTCCAGAAAAATACCCATTCATTAATTGAACACTCCTGCTCAATAGCCTACCTTTGGATTAAATGAGCATGTGGGGTGTATCTTTGGAAAAGTCAAATGAATGCCCTGTTTTATTAACCTGCATAACAGAAACATCAACCTATTGTAAAGGGGCCCTTATTGCCTATTGCAACGGTGTTCAAAACACCATCCAAATCTGCTAAACTAAGCAGAAATTTAAACGGGTGCAGCTATTATGTTTCAGGTGTTTGCTTGTTTTCTTATTGCTAGGCTGGAGTTTGTCCCATGAATGAATGTGCTTTCCTGTACCCTACTGATCCTGGCTGCTTTTTCATCTTAAATATGGATAACTTTTTCTAATACTGAGAAGAGTAAAACATGGCACATAATTATAACAACAACTGATTAATTAAAAAAAAGAAAAGAAATTGTAAATTGTGTTTGCTGAAAGTGACCACAAAGTTAAACAGGATAAGATTGGTTACTGGATTAACTGATGGTGTCAGAGTTTTTCCTATTTTGCCCAGACTTGTAAGTTTGGGGGCACTCCTGCCTTGTTGACCGTTCCTTTTTTCCTTTATACCTGGCATAGGCAAACTCGGCCCTCCAGATGTTTTGGGACTACAACTCCCATCATCCCTGACCACTGGTCCTGTTAGCTAGGGATGATGGGAGTTGTAGCCCCAAAGCATCTGGAGGGCCGAGTTTGCCTATGCCTGCTCTATACACTCTGACTACCTCTTATATAGCTTGATAAAACCTTCCCTTACTGGTCTTCCTTCCTGTCATATCTCCCCTCTTGGTTCACAAAGTCCTCCATTCAGCCCAACTCTAAGGTTACAAGAAGAATCCTGCTAGATCAGACCTAAGGTCCATCTAGTGTTCCAACTGTGGCCAACCAGGTGCCCCTGGGAAACTCACAAGCAAGGCATGGAGGCAATAGTCCATTGTTGCTCTTCAGCATATCGTATTCAGTTCTGGATGAGGGTGAAGGGAGTTGGAGTCCAAAACCCTGATAACAGGGAACAATGCAATGTTAGTAGCATTGAGGGGTGGGAAAATATGGGTTGTATCCAATGAAGTTTTTTTCAGAGGAAACTCACTGAAATTAAGAAACCTAAGTTAGTCATGTCCATTAATTTCAGTGGTTCTACCCTGAGTATGAATAAGATGATTGGCACCCTAAATTCCTTGGTAGACTAATAGAATCATAGAACTGTAGTGTTGGAAAGGACCCTAAGGATCATTTAGCCCAGCCTCCTACAATGCAGAAATCTCAACTAAAGCATTGATGACAGATGGCCCTCCAACCTTACCTTTGTCCCTATTGAAAATCGTTTTGTTAGTTTCAGCCCAGGTCTCTAATTTTTTAAGGTCATCTTGAATCCTGATTTTGTCTTCTATAGCATTAGCTGCGCCTCCCAATTTGACATCATCTGCAGATTTGATGAGCATCTCCTTGATTCCGTCATCCAGGTCATCTATAAAGCAGTTACCCCATATAATGCATTTTTGTATGGTATTTTCACAAGCATATGCATTCCTTTGCACAGTTTATGCATTTATACACATTACTGGGGGGTGGGGGAGGGAATAACTGCATTGCAAAATTCAGAGAAGTGTGAATTTTGGAGGGTGACTTTGTTTCAATGCTCATAATGTTTCAGGAAATTTGAAGTTGGTAGGTTTGCCTTTAAATAAAAAGAGAACCAATTTTCTCCCCCATACCTATTTGTGACTGCAGGTTTGGAGGAGGTCTCCTCTGAACCACCCTCATGTAGCCTGCTCTGTGCACTGGCAAATGACCTTCTTAGTTCCGCAAATCCTTTTATCAGAGGCAGATTTAGGGCAGCACAACCAGTTTCTCCACACAGCGCATTGAGCTGAGGGGGCAAATTTTCACCTCCTTCCCAAAAAGCCCAGTAAGCACTTGCTTTGGGAAGGAGTCATGAGGGCTCTGGCAAGGTCTGCTCCTCCCCCAAGCCTGGTTAGTGCTTGCCCATCTTTGGAAAGGAGCTGGGAGGGCTCTAGGACCTGCCAGAGCCCTCACACCTCCTTCCTTAAGCTCAGCACATCCCTTACACAGCTTTGGGAAGGCAGTGCAAGGGCTGCTTAGGGCAGCAAAGTCAACTTTTGGCCATATTGCACAGGCCATCATATTGCCAAGATCCAACCTGCTTTCATATCCCTGACCCTCTTCTTGTCTATAATATCTGTTTCCTAGTCCTCTGCTGATTATCCCAGTGGAAGGGGGGGGGAGCAGCAGTTCAAATCCCCACAACAGGTCAGCGGTTCAAATCCCTGTGATTGGGTGAGCTCCTGTTGCTCAGTCCCTGCTCCTGCCAACCTAGCAGTTCGAAAGCACATCAAAGTGCAAGTAGATAAATAGGTACCGCTCAAGCGGGAAGGTAAACGGCGTTTCTATGTGCTGCTCTGGTTCACCAGAAGCGGCTTAGTCAGCTGGCCACATGACCCAGAAGCTGTCTGCAGACAAACGCCGGCTCCCTTGGCCAATACAGCGAGATGAGCACCGCAATCCCAGAGTCGGTCATGGCTGGACCTAATAGTCAGGGGTCCCTTTACTTTTATGTTCTCTGGGAAGGGAGATGAATTTTCCAAATGTGGGGGAGAGGGCTAAAATATTCTAGAATAATTCTCTTCTGAGAAAGCTTCCGTTTGTTAATGGTGAATGAAACTCTATTGTTAGTTCATGCTGGCTCTGTGTGTGTGTGTGTGTGTGTGTGTGTGTGTATGTGTGTGTGTGTGTGTGTGTAACAGAAACAAGGGGCTAAGATGAGAAATGGATAGATTTGGGACAAACCTCTTGCTTCCATCAACAATATTACACATATTGGGTTGGATCCAGATAATTAGAGTAAACTCACCGCAGTCAATGGGGCTTAAATTAATTCCATTTACTTCAATGGGTTCACTAAGTGTGACTAAGCTCTGATCCAACCAACTGGACCCAGAATTCCCCAACCATCCTTATTCAGAGAAGTTGAGGATGGCAATGTTTAAACAAGTAGCCTCCTGAAGTAGGAGTAACATTGAAATTCTTCAACAGGTTTTTTTGTTTTTGTTTTTTGAGGGGGAAATGGAATCCTCTTCCCCCAAAAATAAAATTCTCAGAGCAAAGGTCAGAATTTTCCGAGAAATTTTAGCCCCAATACATATGATTATACACTGATGGAATTTGTTTTCTAATGGTTTACAATCAACAAATCCTATATAACGTTTCAGCAGTCAAGACTGTCCTTTATGTTGTCTAGTTCTGATTATTGCTCATGTTTCAGAGGAGAAATAAATAAATGTCATGGAGGGAAAAATCCCTTCCATCTATACATCTGAAGGTTAGCAAAGCCATACCCATTTAAAACATCATCCTACAGTGCCTTTTGCAAATGTAACCAGCTAGTTTTGAATTGATTTCATCTGTACATATACCCTTTCATACCATAAAGTTGCCTCTCATTCCCCCTATCTACCCAATCAGAGCATTGTCAAGACCAGGAAAGTCAACAGTTGTCACTGCTGTTTAGGATGGACTCAGCTTCAAGGGGTAGGCAATATGTTTTGCAATGTTTATTTCAGCATAGCTTCTCTACTTTTTAATTGAACAAAGAACTGGCCATGATGACAAAGAATGCAGCACGCCTGACTTTAGAGGGGAGATTAAGCAGCACAGACTAAATACATTGACTTAATGTCTAGCCTCCCAGGATAGACAAAAGAAATTTCAAACTGTCTCATTGTAAGACTTCATATAAAATCTGCAGGGGGAAAATCCTGGCCAACGATGAGAAAACAAAACATAGTGCTGCCTGCAGATCTGTTTATGTGATCATAGGAATAACAGAAGTACGGTAGTTTGGAAACTACTGAGTAGAACTGAGGCAACAGAGGGAACCCAAAGGTCATGTGGTCCACCCTTCTGGCTGAAACAGGACCATCCATAGGGAATGCTTGTGTGACAGAGGAGAGTCCTCTCTGTAATAAGTATCTAAGTGGCAAGGATATCATTTACTAACAGGGAGCAGAGGAAGTATAGCTTCCTGTGCCTCCCAAGCAGGCATTTATAGTTCTCACTGGTTCCCAAACTTTAATGTCATCACCCATTTGAGGTTCCTTCTAGAATCTCTTTGTATCTAAGGGCTTCTTATAGGGCAGATGCAAGAACTCAAGAGTTTTGGGTTCATTTTTTCTCCTCTCTTTAAACCATTCCTTGTAGGACTTGGTCCAGACCTGGTTGCCTTACTGTAGATATCCTCTGGTTTGTCAAAGCCCTTGTGCTCAAGTCCTGTTTGTGGACTTTCCATCAGGGCACCTGGAGGACAACTGTAAGAACAAGATACTGGACTAGATGGGTCTTGGCCTGACCCAGCCTGACCCAGCAGGCTCTTGTTTTCTTACCTTTGTTTGACATGCAACTCCACATGTAATATGTAGTTTGGTCCTGGGAGTGAAAGAAATGGGAGCATGTTACACAGAATGAGATGCTGAGTCCATCATCAGGGCCTGCTGGCATCATGATTTATCCATGTCACATTTTCCTGTTTCATGAAATGGAAATGCAGATGGATCCGAAAACCCATAAAACCAACAGTTTGAAACCAAAACCAAGAACAGTCCCATGTCTGGAAAGCATAACCAAACTCAGCTAAAAGCCAGCAGAGCCAAAACAAAACAGCCATCAAAAAGCAGAAGAAAAAGCAAAGCAAAACCCAAAACCTAGTTGTAGAAAACAACAAAACAACTCAGACCCTGCCAACTCATGTGAAAAGCTTTCTGAGGAAAACATGCACATATGCACCACTGCCACCACTGCCACTGGAAAGCCCACAGTGAAGTTGCTGGTCTTAGCTGTGTAGCACAGCCTTCCACGGGTTGGGTGGTACCAAAGAGAACCCATGGCTCCACATTGGGATGGGGAAGCTGTGGCCCTCCAGATGTTTGCTGAACTCCAGTTCCCATCAGCCTCAGCCATCATGGCCAAGAATCAGGGATGATGAGAGCTGGAGTCCAGCAATGTCTGGAGGCAGCTCCTCTTCCCTGGCCTAAATTTTTCACCAATTGTACATTGGTAGAGGCACCGTAGCTGACTCCAGGATGTTGTTTTCCAACACTCCATGACTCGCTTCCCCCTAAGCTGAGGTTGCAGAGACTAACACATTAGAGAAAACATTCCATGAGGTGTGCAGAGCCACTGACAAGTTCACAGTCTCATCATCATCACCATCACCATCATCTACCCTTCACCCTTAGGTCCCAACATTAAAACTCAATATTACAATATTAAAACAACTTTAAGCACAATAATAAAAAGAAGGCTGGTCCTAAAAATATATACATCAAGTGTCAAAAGCCAGGGCAAAGAGGTGCATCTGCAGCATTTACCAGAAGCTGTGCAATGAAAGTGCCAGGCGTACTTTTGTGGGAAGGGAGTTCCACAACTTAGGGGCTGCCACAGAGAATGTCCTCTCTCACGTCAACCATCCTTCTAAGATTCTGAGGAACTGCCAATAGGTTCTTCCTACTTTGTACCCCGAGTGTTTCTTGCCTGTCTGGAAAGTGTTTTTGAATTTTGAGAAGTTCTCTTGCTTGTCTGGATGGAGTATGGAGAAATATGTGTGTAGAAACTAGCCTGTCAGTGTTACTCCACCCACTTTATGCCAATGTCCCCACCCACTACTATCATGTGCCCCCTAGAAGGTTCCCCAGAAGAGAATATGGACTTTGGGTTGGAAATGTTTCCCCAACACTGGCCTACAACTTCAGAGGCAATGGTTCACTGGGAGTAAAGGCTATCAGTTGCTACTAGCCATGATGTCTACATCCTGCCTTCACAGTAAGAGGCTGTATGCTTCTGAATGCCAGTTGCTGAAAAATTCAGGAGGGAAGAGTGCTGTTGTACTCAGGTCTTGCTCGCCGGCTTTCCCAGAGGCAACTGGTTGGTAAATGTGAGAACTAGATGCTGGATTAGATGGGCAATGGGCCTTATCCAGAAGAGCTATCCTTACGTTCTTACGCCTGTGACTCAACCCTGGCACATAGTTGTTGCACATGCACCAGGACAGCGCTGGCAGGTGCCATGATATTGGCTGTGGGACCTGAAGGTGTGTGATCATTCATTAATTGCTTCTGAGTGCAGGAGAAAACTTTTAGTCCTGCAACCGGTTTGTTCTAACGGTGGCTAACCAGATGTATGTGGGAAACTTGCAAGCAGGGCATAAATACAAGAGCACTCTCTAATTCTGCAGCTTGAGAGGTTCTCCCCTTGTGACTCTAGGTAGGAGGGAGAAGCATATCTGCCATCTCCCTCCTCTGCCACTCCAGTGGAGCACAGAGTCTCATCAGGCAGGGGGAGCACTTTGAGGGAGGGGCTGAACAGGAAGAAGAGATTGTGGCAGGAAGCGCAGACCACAGTCTTGTCACCAATAATCAGGAGCCACCTTCATGGGTGGCATCTGACGCATCCACCCAGGCGGAATTTTCTTGCAGTGGTTTTAAAGGGAAATACTTTGCATATGCCCAAAGACACTCTGCTGTTAGCAGGCATGAGAGACGAATGAGATCCAGTTGACATTTAAAGGCAACCTTTCCTAATTTACACAAGATGTGAACCAAAACACAGTTATTCTTCAAAATTCAAACCCCTTCAAATTTTGCAGTGCGCTTCTCCACCCAAGTAATGTGTACAAAAATGCATGTACTAGTAGAAAGTGTGCATATATTAATAGAAGTTTTGCGCAAAGATGCATTATATTATGGAATGTTACTTTTTTTAAAAAAAAGAAGGCAGAACTGCATACAAAAAAATCAGGAGAAATTCCATTTCGAATGCCAATGAATTTTCAGGAGTTTAAAAAATAAACCATAAACTGGTATGGAAATGTGAAGAATCGAATGTAAGATTGGCAAAATGAGAGGAACCAAAATTGTCAGATTTCTTCATCCCTAGCTATTAATTCACATGTTCTTTCTAGGCAATCAACACCAATCCCCTTTGGCTCAACGCCTCCCTTCATCATTTGCCTCTTTGGAGCTTTTCGTCCTTTTGGCCCTGAAAAACCCACACAGCCTTTCTCGTCCCAGATTGCACTCCAGGCATCTCTGTTCTACTGAGGCTCTCAGGTGGTATGAGTGGAATGTTTTGATTTAATTCAATCCTGCCGTTGCTTTCCTTTCACAGATCAATCCATCAAGAGATTGCTGCCCTTTTGGGTAGGGGGGATGTGAAAATCTGGGGGAGGGGAAGATGGGAGGGATGTGTTCCTGCAAATGTGGTTGGGGTAGTGGACAATAGGCAGAGAGTGTAGGAGTCTGACCAAGGCAACAGCACTGTGGGTGGATTAAGGGCTAGCTGAGGGAATTAATATAAGCAGGATTGAGTCCTAGGGCAGCTGATAGTATGGTCACTTCAAACAGGGTATTATAGAGTAGGAAAAGGGCAAACAAAATGATCAAGGGGATAGAAACTCACCTATGAATAAAGTTACAGTATTTGAGGCTGTTTAGTTTACCAAAAAAAAAAAAAAAAAAAGTGATTATTAAGAGGTGGTATGATAGAAATGTAAAAAATTGTGCATGGCATGGAGAAAGCGGATGGAAATATTCCACTCTGCTTGGCTGCTTTGCAGCTTCCTGGAAGTCATCAGATCCACCTCATTTATGACTCTTTGTATGCAGCATGTTAGAGGTTAGGCTGCCCCAAGTCATCCAGCACAACCCTCATGTACGTGCCAGGAACTAGAAGAGAAGGGATCAGTCCTGAGTAGCAAGTTGAGGGACCAGTGGCATGCATACCCCCAGGCACCTATCCAAAATACAACAGCAACTATTAGAGACAGAAAAGTAAGGAAGAGATTTTTATCTAGGCTCATACTAGTGCAGGTTCAGTAGGAAGCACAAGGTCCAGGAGTCAAGATTCGAAGTTACATGAACAAGGCAAGAGATTCATAATTGCCAACAGAGGCTTCAAAGATCTTAATACAGACACACCCCTCCTACAAAGTTTTTACAGAGTGAGTGGGGTGAGCTCAATCACAGAAATCTCTCACCCTATACCTATCCCTGCTCTGTCTGGGAGCTGAGGGGAGATTCTTATTTCCTTCACAGAGATATAGTTCCCAGAGTTCTTTGAGGAAATGGGGATTGACCATTAAACTATTCTAAGAATTGTGGCTCTGTGAAGGGAATTGGCTTTGCCTAACAACTCTCAGTACTAGGGTTGCCATTTTTCAAAAAACAAAAGTCTGGACACAAAAGTTGGGGTGGTGGGGGGGGGACATTTGGGACAAGATTGCAATGAAAAATGAGCAAAAATGGCAAAGCAAAAATGACACTGCCAACATGGGTTGCCATACTTCCAGATTTCCCCAGACATTTTTGCCAATTTCCACCTGGACACTGCTTCTGACAGCAGTATTCCAGGCATATCTGGGAAATTCTTGATATATGGCAACCCTACTCAGTACCGTTAACAATATGGAGTTCCCAGGATTCCTAGGGGGCATGTTTAAAGTGGCATGACACTACTTTCAGTGTATAGTGCAGACTTCCTGAAACAATATGTGAACTGAAACACAGCTGTCCTTCAAAATTCACCCTTGTCTCCAGCCAAACGAGGAAAAAGTGTGTTTGGAAATGTATACATTACTGAAAATAAACAAAAATGTTTTATAGGAAAATTGCAGAGCAAAATATTTTTATTAGGAGAAATTTTCACCCAAATGCTAATGATTTTTGTTTGTTTGTTAGAGAACTCTTTTTTTTCTTTCTTAAAATGCAAACTGACAGGTAAACATGGAGAACTGAATATTAAAAATATGAGAAACTGAGAGAAATGAAAATTGAGATTCGCGTGGTGAGCTAACTGCTACTTGTTTCTGAATGGATATTTAGCTAATAGGTGCTGACATTATGTGGGACCAGAATGGAAAGATTATCCCCTTCCACCCTTTTCTTCTGAGCCTAGGCCCCTTTAGCATAGAAGCTGAATAAATAAAACAATTGTGATGGAATAGAGTTGTTATTGCGCTGGGTGCTGTACAGAATGTGGAAAAGAGACAGTCTCTGCTAAGCAGGTTTACATGAGCTAAAAGTCAGCATAACTCAAAAATTCAAGCTCTCGACTTACAATGAAGGATATAAGGGTCATCAGGAATGGCAAATAACACATGACAACTTCTTCTTTCCATCATATAATAATAACGGGATGCCTCCAACTAGGTTCTAGTTGAGTAGACCCAGTGAAATTAATGCACCTAAGTTAGTCACCTCCATAAATGTTAATGGTTCTACTGGAGATAAACACTGCAGATAACCTAATGATAGAAACTGCCAGATTTGTCCACCCCTAACTGCAGCATCCATTCTTCACAGCCTCCAAGTAATGGATGGTCCACTACTTTCCCCTTTTAAATATTTCCTTTCTTTCTCTCTTCCCTGCCTTGTTCTGCTGTAGGGCTCAATCATCCATTCAGGTGAGTCCAAACACTTGCTTCCCAACTCTCAATTTCCAGTTGAGTAATCACTCCCTTTGCAATTTCTCATGCTGCTCCCGTCCCCTCCCATTCTTATTTTCCCCTTCCATGTGTATCTTTTCCATGCAGAGTTTGGTCTGTTTAGGCAAATGGGGCACTGCCTCACCATCCTTAGTGTGCTTTCAGCCAACTCCCCACCTGCCTGCCTTCTTACATACTTCTGGTCCAAGAGATAGCCCTGCCTGTCATCTTCCTCCTCCTTAGTCTCAGTGTTGCATTTGCGGAACTCAACAAAGAGGATCTTTGGCTCTGCCTCTCTTTGGCTTTATCTCCATCTATTTTGGGAGCCTTCTGCCCCAACAGTCCCAATGGGCATGAACTGCTACGGTGCTTTCCTCCTCCAAAACCTTCTTCTGCTCTCTTTCTCTCTCTTAGTCATTTCCCCTTTTTCTCAGTGCTCACCTCTCCTCCCAGCCAACAACCCCTTTGGTAGTATCAGCTAAAGTTTAAATGCAGTCGCGCTAATGCTAGGCTAGTTCTGGAGCTGATGTCCCCACCCAACCCCAATAACAGTTTGGTTTCTGGCTGACAGCACTGATGAAACACTAAAGACGAGCAATCTTGAGGTGCATCAAAATCATTTGACCAATACATATGTGCCATTGGGCAAACTGATTTTTTTTTTTTAAGCACTTCTCAAAAAGTCACCAGTAATATTAGCTGGTTCAGATGTACATACTGATAGAATCCTTGCCAAGAAAAGGGATGTGATTGTCTCAAGGTGGCTTTATGAGCAGTGTGTTTTTATCAGTATGCCCACACATTTGCACCACCTAGAGTTCTGAAATAAAGGATCATGGGCATAGCCAGGATTTTTGTTAGGGGGTGCAGGACTTTTGTTGGGGGGGACAGGACTTTTGTGCCCTCCTTGGCTATGCCCATGGTCTTCCCTGTTGCATACCTAATGCACTGGCTTCATACTTTGATGGAGGAAACCCTCTAATACTAGCCATTGGAATTGAGGGGCCAAATTTACTCATGTCCATTCATTTCAGTGGATCTACTCTGAGTAGGGCTAACAATAGCTACAGCTACAGGCTAACTAAGAGGTTCTCCAGAAGACCTGTTGTTTGAGCATTCATCTGGATTTGCTTGCAGAAATATTATGCAGAGGTTAGACTATGATTGGGTTTCACTGAACACTTGTTCTGATTTGTCTGTGGGGTAGTTACTGTATATATCACTGCTGTTCAGCAGTAGAACAGACTCCCACAAGAGATGGTGGACTCTCCTTCCTTGGAGGCTTTGAAGCAGAGGTTGGATGGCCATCTGTCATGGATGCTTTAGTTTAGTTTCTTGCAGGGGGTTAGACTAGATGGCCCTTGGGTACCTTCCAACTCTAAGATTCTATGATTCTATGACAATGTGGATTCATCTTCAATTTACCCTGGTTTGCTTGAGCACTTGTGTGGGGTTTACATCTTCCCATTAATCATTCACACACCCCACACTTTTCTGGGCATTTCTCAATACTTTCCTAATCATAAAATATCTGTGATTTTTTTTTTTTCAAAAAAAGGGTATTTGCTGCACTTGGGTGACGGAGCAATTAGAATGGATTCAAACTAAGGAGAATGTTGGAAACTTGTTTACTCAGAATTAAGTAAACACATGTGAAATGGGTCAGAATACACATCTGAAAAAGTTGCTGATTTTTTATATAACTTACTTGTTGTTGGATTTTTTTTAAAAAAAACCATATACTGCTACTTATAAAAATAGCATTTTACAACAATTATTCATAAAACCATACAATAAAAATTAGAAATCAGCTAATGATTAGAGAATGGTATATTCTTAATTGCCTGCATAAGCCTGGCAGAATAGAAAGGTTTTCAGCTGGCATCTAACAGTTGAAATTTAAGGTGCCTACTGAATCTCTTTCAGCAGAGTATTCCATAGGACTGGGCCAAAACACCAAAGGCTCCGTTTCTTTTCACTGTCAAATGAACCTCACCAACTCATGGAATGACCATTGACACTCCTACAGATGATCTCAGTGACTGAGCTGGGATAAAAGAGTTCAGCCTTCTCTGAGGTACCTTGGACCTAAGTTGTTCAGGGCTTTGTAAATTAATCCTGGAAACTTGAACCTAGCTCAGTAAGTGCAGATGCTTTAACAATGGTGTCACATTTCTCAGTGCCACAACTTCAATGCATGTGTTTATGGGACACCCATAAGCACCTGGGCAGTACCTAAAATTGAATAATAGCTTAAAGTGAAACAGTAAAATTTCTGCAACCTGGTGTTTCCCCAACATTAGCCTAGAGTCAATGGAGGTTGGCCCATTATGGCAAACGGGGCACTGCCCCACCAGCTTCAGCTAGCCCTCATTTCCCTGCCTTTTTATTTACAGTGGGATGGCCTTGCCTATTACCCTCCTCCTTCCACTCAGTCTCAATGTTGTCTTTGTAGAACTCTGCAGGGTGGAAGATAGGAGCAAAACTAGCCTTGGTTTGCTCTGCCTGCCATTGACCCTGGGTCTGGTTCTACCTACTGTGGGCCTCCCTGCCTTCTGCCCTACCAAAGCAACTCCGGACTCTATCACTCCATTAGTATTAGGTAAATGCCAACAACCTCTGCACACCAACTGTGCCTATTATATAAATGCCACAGCTGGACAGGAAGCCTGAACATTGTGCCCTATATTTTGGCTCAGCATTTCCCAACGCTACTGACGTAGGTTTTTGTTTTTATTATTTAAACTAATCTTTATAGGGGCACCAGACTGACAAATCAGGAAATGGGCAGGGCAATACACTTTGTTTGTACTGGGTCACACAGAAGAATTATGGGGTTTGTTTTACCCGTTTCATGTTTTGCAAGAAGGAATGAAGAAAGAAGACGTTGAAGTTGAAGTTAAAATGCGCTGCTGAAATCTTAACGGTTTGGACTCTACCCGTATGTGGCCTAACAAGACAACCACACCCAGCTACACCAAGGGCTCCTCAATTGTTCTCCTACGATGACTTTTCTTATTTCACTATAATAGGTTACAGACTGAGTTATGGAAACACTCCAGGGGCCTATTACTTAGCTCCCCTTCTTTTAAGAAAGAAATATTTTTTGGAAGTTGGGAGAGGGCAGTTTTCAATTAATTCAAAATGACCGGATGGCATTTTCAAAGCTGTTGAGCAGATCTGGGGTGGGTGAACTCCATTTGGAAGAAGAGAAACAAGCATTCCTAACCACCCCTTTCATAGGAACAGAAGAAGAGCCTGATGGATTGATCCAATGTCCCATCTAGCCCAGCAGCTTGTTCACACATTGGGAAACCAACACGCAGGACTTGAGCCCTCTCCCCTCAAGTCCTGTGGTTTTCAGCAACTGATATTCAGCAACTGATATTCAGAAATATTGCTGCCTCCAGTTGTGTAGGCAAAGAAGAGCCATTATGGTTTGTAGCCACCAATAGCCTTCTCCTCTTGTCTAATCCTCTTTTGAAGCCCTCTAATATGGTGGCCACCCCTGTCTCTGGTGGGAGTGAGTTCCATGGTTTATCTATACACTATATGAAGAAGTGCTTTCTTTTCTCTGTTCTGAATCTGGCAACATTCAGCTTCATTGAATGTCCACAAGTAATAGCGCAATGAGAGAGGGAGAAAAACTTTTCTTTATCCACTTTCTCCATGCCATGAATAATTTTATATACCTCTGTCACCTCTTACTTGCCTTCAAAATTAAAAATCTAAGGTTATGGCTCAATTCAGAGAGTGGAGCTGAGCTAAAATTTCCACCAGCTACAAATCTTCCTGCCTTATGACTCATGAGTGAAGGTCATCTGCTAAGGCTGTCCTCTCTTGTTCCCACCATCCCATGTGAGGTTGGTAGAACCAGAGAGAGGACATTTTTTACCCATGCAACCTGTCTGCAATGGTGCTGTTGGTGCAGGACTTTGGGGCAGACTTTAGGGCTCCACTCAGCAGAAGATGCATACAATAATAATAGTTTATATTACTTTACTTCCTTCAAAATGTACTAAAACAGTCCAGTTGCTTGAGTGATTTTACTACATTTTGAAGGAAGTAAAGTAATATAAATTTGTTGTTGTTGTTGTTGTTGTTGTTGTTGTTGTTGTTATTATTATTATTATTATTTGCTGCTGCTGTTGTTGTTGGTGGTGGTGGTGATTATTGTGTCCAATAATAAACCTTCACAGAACAGATCTATTGAGATTGGTGGACATGACTAACTTCAGTCCATTAATTTTAATATATTTACTCTGATGAGGATATAGTTGGATATAGATATCCATTATTATTTTCATCACTAAGTTTACACCCCACCTTTACTCCATGGAGACCATGGTATATACATGGTTCTCCCCTGCCCCATTTAACCAAGAAATGGTGCCTGGACCTGAGGAACCTTCTGAGCTTCATGGCTGAGCAGGGATTTGAAACCTGATGTCCCATGACCTAGGCAGACCCTCTAACTGCTACATCATACTAGGTCATTACCATTTAAAGAGAGAAGTCTCCATAAGATCATTGAGAAAAACACTTAAGTCCAGTGTCTACAGTAATCTAACATGTTTTTTGTGTGCCAAGCAAATAACTTTTCCCTCCCCTGGTCAGTGTGGAAGTTACTAATGTAAGTTGCTTTGTTAATTAATTAGATTCCGTACCAGCCCTTCCGCATAAGGTTCCATGGTAGGTTACAGGAATATAATGTACAATTATAAAAACAGATTAAAACTGTTAAAATTATAAAACAAGTAAAACAATTCCAAATGGAACAGAAGAATACAAATTCAGCAGAAGAGATCCCGGACGAGAGGGACTATCAATGGCTACTAGCCATGAGAGCTATGCTTTACCTCCTCAGTTAGAGGCAGCAAATGCTTCCAAATACCAGTTTCTGGAAACCACAAAAAGGGAGGCAGTGGCGTAGCGTGGGGGGGGGGGCATAGTCCTGGGCGCATTGTTTTGTGGGGGTGCAACAAGCTATCCCCCAATAGGTTTCTTCATTGAGGGGAGTCATGCCTGACTTGGGGGCAGAAGCAGTGGAGAGGTGGAGAGGCGATTGGTAAGGCTTCCGTGGCAGTAGATAAGAAGATCAAGGAAAGCAACGGCTTACCAGTTAGAAACTTTAATGATCACAGTGAGAGAATGAAGAACACATCTCCTAGAAATGGTGGTGCTCCCAATTAAGGATCACACCCCCTTCTGTCCCTATTAATCTATGCCACTCCTACAAATCTGAGCTTGTACCCTCTGTGCTTTCTGTTCTGCCAGCTTCTGAGCTCTTCTTGACCTTGGGCTGAGTGGAGGAATGTTATCCGGAGACAGTGAGCCTGTTAACCCTCTCTCCCCCAGTGTTTCTTCTCCTAGCTGTTCCCTATCCAGTATTTCCCAGCTTCTGCCTTCTGACCTATGTCCCTCTGCAAACCACTGTTCCAAATCTATACTGTCCTCCTGCTCCTGGGAAGATTCAAGATCCTGATCAGGAGCCTGGGGGGGGGGGCGGGCGGGGAGGAGGCTCCCACCATTCCCTCCTCCATGTAGTCCTCCTCAGCATGGTTCCTGACAGCAGCAGACACTTCGCCACCCTCTCCTCCGCTGAGCTGTGACACACGAGGGAACTGTGGAGGTAGCTTTCTTGCACGGCCAACCAGCAACCAGCCAACCGCAGCTCCACCCCCCGGGTCAGTCCTGAACCAGGGACAGAAGTGGTGGACTCTGGTGCATGAGTGAGCTGCTCAGTGGTGCCCTACCACCCAGCATGCCTCGCCCACTCCCCTGGCACCTAAGCACACCTTCCGGTATGTGCACATCCCTGCCCCCAGTAGTGATAGGAGAAACAATGCCCCTGAGGGGAGGGTGCCCTTTTGCTCATGTTTTGCTTGCTTGTTTTCCAAAGGCAACTGGTTTCCCACTGTGAGAACAGGATGCTAAGCAAGAGGGGCCATTGGACTAATCCAGCAGTCTCTTCTTATGTTCTTATGTTCCACAAAGGAAAATAACTGTCAACGGTCAGGGCAAAGAGGTATATCTTCAGCACAGGGTGAAAGCTGTGCAGTGAAGTTGCCTCTTTTGGAAAGGAGGTCTACATTCTAGGGGCTGCCACACACAGTGGTGGAGCTTCATGCTCTGGCACCAGGGGGCGGAGAGCAGGTGGGGTTGGGGCTGGCGCGCGTCCTGGGGACGGGGCATGCCGTCTGTGGGGGTGGGGCGCCCAGTGCAAGCGGGGGCAGCCACAATGGCACCCTGCTGGGATTGCGCTGCCGGGGGTGGTGCACTCTCCCCACACTCCTCTTCCTCCACCAGTGGCCACAGATAAAGCCCTCTCCTTTCTGGGCAATAATTCCCTACAATTCTGAGGGTGGCAGAACTTCCTCTGTAGATATTCACACCTGAGAAGGTCAGTAGGGCTGGAGCCAATCTTTCTGTCAATTGGCACCTAAGTCATTAAAGGCTTTAAATGCTAATGTGAACACTTTGAATAGGGCACAGAAATGAACTGGCAACCTGTGCAATAGGGCACAGAAATGAACTGGCAACTGGCAACCTGTTTTAAATCTGGGGTTATATGCATTCTAAAAGGGATGCCTTCCAGTAATCTTATTTCTGCATTTTGGACCAGTTGAAGTTTTTTTATCATCTTCAAGGGCAGCCCACAGAACAGTGTATTGCAATAGTCTGGAGGTTACCAGAGTGCAGATTATAGCCTCCCCCAGTCTGTTCTGCTGAATGTTATGGCTTTGCTTTTATTTCTGCTTACCGAGCAAGTCTTCTTATGATTTCTGTGTTTGATGTAATTCAATATCTTATGATACACCTTCCTTGGAGTTAAAACACAATAAAAATTCACTTTTTAAAACAGCACAGAACAATTAGACAAGATAATCTTTAACAGAAATATTTTTTACAAAAGCCCGGTGCCTGCCCCAACCTCTTGCCAAGCAATGGCAAGAGCACATGGGGTCACAGGCACATATACAGGGTCTGTGTCACTTTGGAGAATAGAAGACACGGCAGAGACTGATGTGCTTTAAGCAATAGGGTTTATTCACCTAAATACACCTTCAGTCTGCATGGAGGGAGTCCAGATCTTACAGCATGGCCCAAAGCAGT
This sequence comes from Podarcis tiliguerta, assembly GCF_965153285.1. Taxonomy (NCBI): domain Eukaryota; kingdom Metazoa; phylum Chordata; class Lepidosauria; order Squamata; family Lacertidae; genus Podarcis; species Podarcis tiliguerta. Next base: position 7,613,062 of record NC_139553.1, read on the forward strand.
GCACACAACTGTTTCTTCTGCCCTGCCAAGATGGATCTCCTTCTTCTGCCCAGAAGCCCCTGCTTCAAAACTCCCCTTTTCCTGTCCCCTCAAACACACACTTATCCCAGCTGATTATCCAGGCCAAAGGCTCTTTCTGTGGCACATCAGCACCTCTTCCCCCAGCCAGCCAGGTCTGCATAAGCCAACCCAGGAATGTGCAGCTTGCATTCTTCCTTCACACTACAAATTACCAGGTTTATCCTGTCTATAACACTATAAATGAAAACAGCTCCAAATATGGGGACTGGTAGTGAAAGCTACTAGTGCATACCCTCACTTGTGGAATTCACTGTTAAAGGATGTGTGGCTCGGATGACTTTGAAAAGAGGAACACATATATTAGTGGAGGAGAGATACTAACAGTGGTTAGCCACATAGCTGAACAGGCCATAGCTCAGTGGTAGAGCATATACTTTGCATGCAGAAAGTCCCAGGTACAATCCTCAATGACATCTCCAGGTAGGGCTGAGACAGACTCCCTGCCTAAAATCCTGGAGACATGCTGCCAGCTAATGTGGGCAATATTGAGTATGTGGACCAATGGGCTGACTCAGTGTTAAGCAGCTTCCCATGTGCCTGAGAGCCTTTCTGTGCCATGTTCTGCCAATGTGCAGGGATAAATATGCACTTCCGTGAAGCACTGCATGAAAACAACATCTCAGGGTCTTGATGACACCAAGATTGCTTTTGAAGTGCACTGATAACATGGAGGAGGAGGGGCCTGTGACAAAATGAACACAATCCTGAGCTAGATGGACCAATGGTCTGCCTCAGGAGAAGGAAACTTCCAACGTTCAGCCACATGGATCTTGGATATCAGTGGTGAGGAGGAGCCACTGTCAGGAGTGCCTCACAGGTGTGTTTGATGGAGACCTCTGTCTTCACAAGTGGGACCTTCCCTCCCAACCTGGCAAGGGCACTTTGCTGTTCTATCAATACACTCTGTACCCTCATGGGGCTCCTCTGCCCCTCTCCCATGCAACATTTGGAAGAGCTCCTAACTGGTTCTACAGCCCAGATTACCTATAGAAGGCTGCTACAGGGAATACATCAGGACTCAGGTATCATAACCAGGGGCCAAAGAGTCATTCCCCTCTCTCCAGTCTTCTCCCCTTGTGACGGACAACAGAGCCAGACTAGAGTCTGGTGATGCAGTTCCTCAGAATTCTACCAGAGGGCTAGAGTCTCTTGCTGATTAGCTACAAAAACAAAAGAAGGCAAAAAAAAAATAAACAGGATGGTGATACAATCGCTATTGCAATAGACACAAGATAATATCACCAAGGGAACTGTAAACCAACAATAAACACTCATAAAGTGGCAAAAGTAGTTTCTTTCCCAAATAAGTTTGGAAATGATCTTTAGAAATTTAAAACACAGTAAATGAAGAATCCACTTCTAATATATCAGTGGTTCACTGCTCGTTTTTTTCTCTTTCCAAAATAGGTTTTATCTTGAACAACTGCAAACGCAGTAATAGAGTCCACTTGTGATGTATCAGTTGTTCAGTGCTTGGACATCACTCTGGTAATCAGATGTTTCGTCCCCAAAGGGCTTAGTCATCAAACTTTGTAGTAAATAATATACAACAGAAGACAGTATATAAATGGCTTAAAGCAGGGGTGTATCTGTCCCCATCAGCATGTTTCTTTCAGAAGGAGCATAGAAAGAGGACGATGTCCTTCAGTTTGTTAATCCCCCTAGCTGGGGGGGGGGGGAGATCTTCTAGGTAAAGAAGACTCCCAAGCCAGTAACAAGGTGTGAGGGGATCCCCATGGTCTGTTATACCAAATGGAATACCTAAGGAGTGGCAAACCAGAGCAGCGCACGGAAACGCTGTTTACCTTCCCAACGGAGTGGTACCTATTTATCTACTTGTACTTTGATGTGCTTTCAAACTGCTAGGTTGGCAGGAGCAGGGACCAAACAACAGGAGCTCACCCCGTCACGGGGATTCAAACCACCAACCTTCTGATTAGCAAGCCCTAGGCGCTGTGGTTTAGACCACAGCGACACCTATGTCCCTAGATTTAACTGTAACACCTGCCATAACTAAGTAAGGGAACGAGACTGAAGTAACAGAAGCTGAGTTGAGCATTTTACCACCCATTCTAGGAACCTGACCATCTACCTGAAGTATAACAATAGATCTTTAGCAATGGAAACTTAAGAAAACCTGTGCATATACTACTCTCCTTAAGCCTGTGACATCCTTATATAAAGTTTAAATAATAAGTTAGCTTCTACCTGGAAAAGTGATATACAGTGGTGCCTCGCAAGACGAAATTAATTCATTCCGTGAGTCTCTTCGTCTAGCGGTTTTTTCGTCTTGCGAAGCAACCCTATTAGCGGCTTAGCGGCTTAGCGCTATTAGCGGTTTAGCGGCTATTAGCGGCTATTAAAGGCTTAAGGGATTAGCGGATTAGCTGCTAAAAGGCTATTAGCGGTTTAGCAGCTTAGAAAAAGGGTGTGGGGAGCGGAAAAAAATCTCAAGACTCGCAAGACATTTTCATCTTGCGAAGCAAGCCCATAGGGAAATTCGTCCTGCGAAGCGCATTGAAAAATGGAAAACCCTTTCGTCTAGTGGGTTTTCCGTCTTGCGAGGCATTCGTCTTGCGGGGCACCACTGTATTTAATTGGGGGCAGTTAGTGGGTGAGTCTGCTACATATTAATTGGTGGTAAGGGTGGGATCCGCTACAGTAGAGAAGAAAGCATCCGTCAACTTTGGTCCCTATCACTAAGTCTGTGACATCCTTATATTTAGTTTAAGTAATAAGTTAACTTCTACATGAAATAACGCATCTCCTGACCCAACTTTGTTCCACAAACGTCTTTTTGTCAATAAAACTTTTGTTGTTGCTTGATCAACTCCCGCCTGAGACTCTAAATCACTACGTTTTCCCTCACACAAGACCTCCACAAGATAGCCTGTTGTAAATTGTGGAAATTAGTTTAATTGGCGTATCCTGAGGTGCGTCCACTATATTGAACTGGGGACAGTTAGTGGGATGAGTCCACTACATCTCTCCTTCAAGACCTCCTGAAGCTGCTCCCTCCCCACTTCCTCCTCCTCTCCCCCCCCCCCTCACTAATCGCTTTACCAATATTTCAAAGGCATTATGTAACGGAAAAGAGGGAGGAAGTTATTCCTACTGACACAGCCAATAAATCATTAACGTTCCTTAACAGGCACACTGCCGCCGCGTGTGTCAGCCTTGTCGTGTTCGCTTTCAAATCAAGGCTTTCCAATTAAATATTCATCCCCGCCTTGAAATATTCATGCCGCCCTTGCTGTTTCTGTAACACATATTAATTTCTTATGGAACTTCCAGGCAATGCATAAGTTATAAACTTTTGTCTACCACAGGAAGCCCACTTCTCTTCCCCTTCTCCGCCTAGGCACTCCTGATTTGCAGCTTCAGGAAAGGCCTTTTGAAAGAAGTGGTGGTGGAGAGAAGGGGAGGGACAGGGATGGTCAATCATTTCAAGTGCCCCCCCTTCTTCTCTCTCCTACAATTGGGCATCCCTCTCCACTTAAATCAGGATATGGATATTTGTTATTGCATCTTCTGCCTACAGCATGACTCATCCCACCATTCACAGTAATTCCTGTTGGCTATATATTTCCAACAGAAATATATTAATGTGTGCGTAATTTCTGGAGAATCCATTCCCTTCTTCAGCTCTTCAGCCCTTAACCCTAGTTAGAGACAAAGGAATATAGCAGGCAACTCTCATTTCCCCTGCCCATTGGCCATGCTTGCTAGGGCTGATGGGACTTAGTCCAACAGCATCTGGAGGGCCAAAGTTTTCCAGCACCTGGAATATAGGAACATAGGAAGCTGCCTTATATTGAGGCATCTTCTAGCTGAAGATCATGCACATATCTCCACAGTTTCATTCGTTTGCATGTCCCCGCCATTTTATCAATGTGCCTCAAAAGCAATCCTGGTGTCAACAATATTTTGGAGATAAGACGTTATTTTCACATGCCACTTTGCAGATGTGTGCATGAGGTTTTGCACATAGGTAGAACATTACAGAGAAAGGCTCCTATGGACCTAAGAAATATCTTATATGGAGTCAGACCATTGGTCCATATAGCTCAGTATTGTCTACACTGGTTGGCAGCAGTACTCTTGGAATTCAAACAGGTCATCTTTCTCAGCCCTAGCTGGAGATGCATGTAAAGCTGATGTTATACTACTATCATGGGAAACAGTATTTGGTGCTCCAAATTTGGGATTTTTAACTTCTCAAGCAGAATTTGCTACAAATTACCTTTCAAGCAACATCAGGTGGCAACCATACATACTCTTCCCATTAAGGACGAAGTAAATGTTAAATACATAAGGGGCTCAGGACCCTGTCACATATTTTCATTATATTTGCACAAGCAAACTGTATGTGTATAGATGAAGATCTAGATCTCTGTGCAAATTAAGAGGAAGGGTACTAAGCATCTGAGTGAAATAGCACATTGGGGGTTGTAAATATATAAATTAATTTTTAGATGTTTTTGTCACAAGTGAGGGGAAATCGAAAGCTGGGGCCCAGGACAAATGATATAGGGCTCAGGGCCCCCAAAACCACCCCAAAAAGGAGCTGTACTGAATTCTCTGTAGAAAATAAGAGGTTTAACCTTGCACTTACCTGAATATAAACCCTACAGAATTCAATATGATTTGCTTCTGAGAAGACATGGTTAGGATTGCACTTTAAGAGATTATATAAGGGCCATATTCAAATATCTGAAGTGCTGTCACATATGGGGGTCTATGGGGACAAGGGGGACAGTACCCCATCTCCATCCCCAATGAACCATAATCTCCTGATTCCAGCTTTCTTTCTTTCTTTTTCTTAAAAACAGTAGGTTTCTAACATTTGTAAAATCTAAAGTATGAGGCAAAATGCATAGGCATTATTATTCTCAAATTTTGGTAAGAAACTAGGTACTTTTGGTGTTTTACTCCCCACTGGGAAAATTCCTGAGAATGCTGCTGCTTTCACAGATGTTGGCCTAACCCCCCACTACCTTGATAGCAAGAACAGTTTTGACTAAACATGAGATCCTAATTTCCTTACCAGAAAAACTGTTGGTAAATAAGAGTTCTGACCCTGGAAAGTAAGAACATATATACATTCATGTATATGTTCAAATGGTTGGAGTACTTGTGGGTGACAGGATGTTGTTTGACTACAGTTCCCATAATGCCTGACCATTGGCCATAGTGCAGTGATTTGTTGATGGGATGGGAACCAAACAACATCTGGAAGGAAGCCCACCAGTTTCTCAGCAGATCCACCACTATGAAAGTAGAGATGTTTCATTTGTCAAGGTTCCCTCTCTAAGCAGAGTCTCTGTGCATACTTTTCTATGTGCATATATTCTGAATGACCTTCCAATGAATACCTGTAGCTTAGAGCTGGAGCCAGCACATGTGTGACCTCACCATGTTCCCACATTCATGGAATATAGAATACATAAGGAGCGTCTCCACCCCCATCATCTGGCCTCCAAGGGTCTTCTGCTGGTTCCCTCACTGCAAGAAGTGAGGTTATAGGGAACCAGGCAGAGGGCCTTCTCGGTAGTGGTGCCCACCCTGTGGAATGCCCTCCTTTCAGATGTCAAGGAAATTAACAACTATCTGACTTTTAGAAGACATCTTAAAGGAGCCCTGTTTAGGGAGGTTTTTAATGTTTGATGTTTTATCGTATTTTTAATATTCTGTTGGGAGCCGCCCAGAATAGCTGGGGAAATCCAGCCAGATGGGCAGGGTATAAATAAATTATTGTTATACTGACCCATCTAGATTTATTTATTATTTTCATTGATGTATGTCATTTATATTCCACTTGTTCTCCAGGAAGCTCAAAGTGGCATACAAGGCCCTCTTCCTCTTCATTTTATCCTCACAACCCTGTAAGGTAGGTTAGGCTATGAGACTGTGAATGGCCCAAGATCACCCAAAGAGTTTCACGACTGAAAGGGAATTTGAACCCTGATCTCCTGGGTCCTAGTCCAACACTCTAACAACTATGCCACACTCACTCTCTGATAAATAATAGATGAGGAACCTCAGACCTGGGGGCTAAATTCAGCCCTCCAACACCCTTCATTTGGCTCTCGTGGGAGTGGGGGTGGGGTGGGGTCTTCCCCAGACCTCACCCTCCTCAAGTGCTTTGGCCTGACTGGGCTATTGAACTGTGATAATGCATCCTGCATGCCTGGAAAGAGGATGAGCAGGTGTGTGTGTGTGTGTGTGTGTGTGTAGATACTTTTGATTTTTGCATGGTGCAATAGTCATACATTGTTATGTTTACCCACCACTAACTTATGACTGAGAAGTAGGGAGGGAGGAAAAAACTGTCCATTTTGGTTCTCATTTTTCTAAGCTTAAAATTCATCTTAAATTCTGTTCAAAACATTTCTGTAGCAGCTTGTGATAATTTTTCTTTGTTCTGTTTTTCTTTATAAAAAAACCCCTAGTGAAATTAATAAGCATTTTAGTGCCAATTTCTCCAAAATAACCACATTTTTATACATAGTGTGGACTAAGGTACCTATTATTGTAAGCAATTCTCCCTATTACAATGCACTTGTGTGTGTGTTATTTTCACTATCATCCTCATTTTTATCCACTCTCTTAACAGACACATTTTGGTAAACATTGTTGGGAGAAATGCATCACAAAATTCAGGTAGGTGTGAATTTCAAAGGATGGCTGTGTTTTGGTTTGCATATTGTTTTGGTAAGTGGAAATTTGATAGATTTCGCTTCAAATGTGTACTAAATTGAATTTCTCCCCCATCCTTACCTGGGACCTTTTGCATGCAAAACACATGCTATCCTGCTGAGTTATGGCTCTCATCTCCATGAATTTTACTGAGCAAACAAGCTTCTTACTGCAGCTATGCCAAATGAACAGAGCACATGCGCCCAATTGCCTGACCAGCAGATAATCACGAAATATAGTTTAACCGTCATATAATCACAAAGCAAGTTGAGGCTTCAGCAACAGCTGTGGCTTGCACATCCTATCACTGGATGGGGGAATCAGGGATGTGAGTGGCATTTGGAAAACATTAGCTGAGAGAGCAAGTTTAAAGTGAGGGTGGGGGGTGGGAATAAAAAGCAGAGACTTTCCTTCAATGAAAAATTTCATACAGCTCACAGATTGAACGCACCTGTGTCGAGGCAGCAGCAAACTGCAGGGATTTAAGAGCCTCCGACTCCTCATTGATATGGAAAGGTCAGCACGGGGTCAACCTCTGCTTTCCTAGAAGTCTCTAAATCCATTTTCCCAGGATGTATCTCAACAGCTCCAGAGGGATCATTAAAAGAAATCCACCAGCTCCATCACAGAGGTGCTTTAGGTTCTCTCCCTAGGACTGAATTCGTGTTCAAACAGTCTATAGTCTGGGGCATTTTATGTTGCCACTAGACACATCTCAGACAACAATAGGCCATGGTTCAAACACACAGTGAGGAACCAATGCAAATACACACACACACAAGTTCCTTTCCTTCAGCCAAACCAAACTCTGGCTTGATTCCAGCATTTTTTTTTTTAGGATTCCGCTCATCATTCTTATTTTTTCCATCATTCTTTGGTAGTGTTTGTGTATGTGGAAGGGGGTGCCATTCTTTAATGAGTGCATATCAAGCAGGAAATTAAACAGACTGGTTTTCCCATATCAAACTGAGGTTTCTCTCAGTTTCTCATTTCTATAATCTTAAATTCAGTTCCCCACATTTCCACATTTGTTTGTATTTCTTTTCTTTTCTTTATAAAGTCCTCATGAAAATTCACCAGCATTTCAGTGCAAGCTGTTCCTAATGTATGCATTTTTGTGTACCATGTTGCCTAATACTGCAAAGCATTATTATCACTAATATATGCATTTATACACATTTAAACCTAGTCTTTGCATTTTTGTTGCATGTTACTTAGCTGGAGAACTGCGTTGCAGAGCAGCGCACGGAAATGCCGTTACCTTCCCACTGGAGCGGTACCTATTTATCTACTTGCACTTTGACGTGCTTTCGAACTGCTAGGTTGGCAGGAGCAGGGACCGAGCAACAGGAGCTCACCCCATCGTGGGGACTCAAACCGCCAATCTTCTGATTGGCAAATCCTAGGCTCTGTGGTTTAACCCACAGAGCCACCCGCGTCCCATGTTAGTTTGTAATGGCAAAAATGTAGTTTCAGTGCATCAGAGCAGAGGTCTATCCACATGGGAATGACAAACAGATTAGACATGCATTATTGAGTAATTTTACACATTTTGCCAGCATAAACAGTCCTCATGAAATCTGAAGACAAATAGGCAAAAAGAAAAAGCAAACACTCAGCATCTGGGGATATGATTATACCTGCTATAGTTTGGCCTGCAACTGGTGTCCCCTCACCCAGTCAGCAAAATTGCCCCAGAACTTTTCACCTTATAAATATATCTTACAGGGGCACCAACTATAGCGGGCAGAAGGGACTTCAGCCACCTCAATATTTGTGGGGAGGGGGCCAAGCCTGCCTAATATTGAGGAGAACCTGGCCTCCCACCTACAAACATGCCTTTGATGCTCCCCATCCTCCACCGCCGATGGGCGACTGCTCACATGCCGGGTAGGGGCAGAGCGTGTGGAGGATGATTTTTAATCTCCATGCTCTCTAGCTCCTGTCACCAGCAGGGTGCAATGGAGATCTTGGGGGGCGGGGTGCTGGTTCATGTCCCTGCTCGATTGCATTATTCATTCATTCATTCATTCAAAATTTATACATTGCCCTATACACAGAGGTCTCAAGGAGGTTCACAAACATGACCACAACATATTAAATCAAACCAAAAACAATAACCCAATCATTCCCCCCCCCCCCCCAGAACCACATTCTAAAAGGATGTTGGATGTCAATAAGATCAACTAAATGCCTGGGTAAAGAGGAATGTTTTGCCTGGTGCCTAAAGGTGTGCAATGAAGGCACCAGGCAAACTTCCCTGGGGAGAGCATTCCATAGATGGGGAGCCACTGCAGAGAAGGCCCGTTCTCGTGTTGCCACCTTCCAGACCTCTCAAGGAGGCGGCCCACGAAGGAGGGCCTTGGAAGATGATCTCAGGGTAGGTTCATATGGAAAGAAGCAGTCCTTGAGGTATTGCTGTCCTAAGCTGTTTAAGGCTTTATAGGTCAAAGCCAGCACTTTGAATTGGGCCCGGAAACTAATTGGTAGCCAGTGCAGTCAGACCAGGATTGGTGTAATAGGCTCAAACCGTCTTGCTCCGGTGAGCAACCTGGCCACTAAATTCTGCACCAGCTGAAGTTTCCAAACTGTCTTCAGAGGCATGCTGGGGCAATGGCCCCCCTGGCACCCAGCACATGACTTTGTGTATATGACGCCACGTGACACCAACCCCCCTCAATGTGGGGGACAAGTTGGTGCACCTGCTATCTTATGCTGAGTCAGACTATTGGTCCATCCAGCTCAGTATCTTTTACAATGATTGGCAACAGGTCTTCAGGATTTCAGATGAGAGTAAACCTGGGCACTTCTACACGCAGTCTACCACTGAGCTACTGCCCTTCATCTCCCAGGTTGACAAAGGTAGTGAAGACATTTCAGTTAATTAACATGATATGCTCTCTTGGCAGGAACTCTAACAGTTCTCTCCCTCCACCCAGATTATTGACTTTGGATTTGGTTTCAGCAGCAGAATAAACTAATAATAATAATAATAATAATAATAATAATAATAATAATTTGTATACCGCTCTTCATCAGCAAATCTCAGAGCAGTTTTCAAGACAAAAACACAAGGTTATAAACACAAAATACTCTCCCTCCCCAACCCCTCCTTTGGCTTTTAATCATCTTCATTGTGGATAAGGCTATCCATCTCTACCAGCCATGAAGGCTCTGCTGTGTTCTACAATCAGAGGCAGCAATGCTCCTCATTAGCAGCTGCTGGGAACCACAGGAGAGAAGAGTACTCTTGAGCTCAGGTCTTGCTTGCAGGTTTTCCAGAGACTTTTGGTTGGCAACCGTGAGAACAGGATACTGGACTCACTGAACCAATGGCCTGATCCAGCAGACTCTTATCTTCTTAAAGGAAGAAAATATTAAGCATTTCACCTTCTCCAACACTGAAAGCTAAGGGAAGAAGAGACAGAGATTCAGCAAAGTTGCCAACCTTGCATTTCTCCATAGCCTGATGGTGAGAATAGAGTGGTGAGGTAGCTGAATCTCTGGAGAGTTCTGGATGCTTCCCCTTTCCCCATCCTCGAGCCTTTAAATCTTATTTATCAGAGTGTTGAATGGGCAACTGGCCCAAGATGGAGATGCACATACTGTTGAGCTAGCAAAATGCCAGGTGGATCATCATAATATTAATTAAGGGCAACCGTATTTCAAAGGAAACTAATGCCAAGTTCATATTGTGAGCTGGAAAAGAGAATGCTATTTTCTACAAATACACACCCCAAGTGCCTTTACATTTCCTGTGACTCAGAATGATATTTTCTCTGATTTATAGTGCTGCTGAAAAGTTCTGATTTCACTCAAGTGTCCCCAGAAGACCACCACTAGTATAATTCATGCAAAGCCCTGTTAACCTACAGAATTCATTGACACAAGACATTATACTGACTGCTAGCCTAAATAGTTTTAGAAACAGAGAAGTAATAGTGACAACATTCACATTTACAGTTTTCAAAATAAATACCTGTTCTTCTCAAAATGATCTGACAGCATTGCAAAAGGAGTACTGATCCTTTTAAAAATGCTCATATCAGAAACCACACTGGTGCCCTTTCATCCCTGGTAGCTAAAATACTTCCAAAGAGAACCTGAGAAACATAGTTCTCCAGGATTTCTATTGTAAATGACAGGTACCCTGGACCCCTGATGAGAGGCTCCATTTCAGAACTGGACTTGAATATAATCTGATACCTTTTTTATAATTTTAAATAGTGAGTTCACTCATTATTAATTCATAGCTATTGGCTGTATTTCCTCCATCTTCAGAGCATCAAAACATAATTATAATATCTTCCTTTGGCAGAAGTTCCTGCATTACAGGGGGTTGGACTAGATGGCCATTGGGGTACCTTCACACTCTGAAATTCCTTGTTTTTAGTGGAGATGTGCCTTGGAAAGAAGATGATGGCTTTTTTAGCCTCTGTGACAAACACCTCTCCTCCCACCCTGCCATTTGGTTAAGATATTTGGTTAAACTATTGTGGGAATTCACTCCCACAAGGTATAGCGATGTCCTTTCTTTCTTTTTCATTCATTTATACTCCATCCTTCCTCCCCAAAACCCAAGGTGGGATACATTTGATCCCCACAACCACTAGGTTAAGCTGAGAGGCAGTTATTGGCCCATCATCGCCCAATGAGTTTCATGGCTAAGTGGATCCCAGCACCTCTCCACAAATCTCCCTCCCTCCCTCTCCATAAACTGGTTCTGTCACTACATAGACTTGCTTGTATGCAATATTGTCTAATATACACATACCATTTCCCCCCCAAAAAATGTACTTTTGGCTGTTGTTTCCATGAATAAATGCTTTTAAGGACACTTTAGCCAAATGTTTGCATTTTGTACACAGCACTCAGCCGAAAAACTGCCTTACAAAATCTGGAGAACTGTGAATTTTGAAGGATGTTTGTGTTTCAGTTTGCGTATCATTCGGAAAGTGAGAATCAGGTAGGTTCACCATTAAATCTGTTGAATCCTTATCCTTGGATGAATGAGTCCAGCTGGGATAGTCTGATCATCATAAGCTGAATGATGGAGTGCCCATTGGCTTCTTCTTTCCTTTCTGGCAGCAGTTCAGTGCTGTTGTTATTGTGGAGTTCTGCTCCTCTGTCTTGAAATAATGTTTTGTCATTACCGCCACCTATTTGACCCTATGTCCTCAGTCACTGTCCTTCATCTTCTCAGTTGTCTTGTCGGAGGCATCCCAAATTCCTTGGAAACTATTAATAGCATTGATGTAAGACACACACTCCGGCAGCGGATACATTCTCAGGGAAGACTAAACATTATTGAAAGGTTACTCCATTCATTTTGATTGTGTGCCTGTTTAAGCCATTTCAAGAAATGTTGCCTTTAATGGCATGGGGATCTAGCCAAGGTGGGCAACCTCAGTCCTATCTGATTCTCAGGACTCTCTGCAGGCCACATTCCTCACTAGCCCTGGTTATGGCTTCCTGTAATCATTGCTGAAGCAATTAATTGCCACTTGAGTAGTCTCTCTAAATTGTGTAAATGTCTTTCCACGGTCCCAAGTTTCTGTTCCCATGGCAGGGGGAAGAATTGTTTCACTAATAATTTCCTTCCCTTAAAAAAAAAAAAAAAAACTTCAATAGGAAAATAGTGGTATTTCAGTAAAAAAATAAAAAGGGGGGGTAATTAAAACCACAGGAATAGGAACTGACAATGGGGCAATCACTATTCAAGGGGCAATTAATATCCCATGGACTATCCTCCTCCCATGCTCATCAGGAAGCAATAAAATGGGCTGATTGTAGATGGAATAAATGTTTAATTACAGTTGCTGGAAATCCAGCTCAATGGGACTTTCTTGTAAGTAAATAGTAGAGGACAACCTTATGAACATAGGAAGCTGCCTTATATTAAGCCAGATCATTGGTCCATTTAGCTCAGTGTCTGGGTGCAACGCTTTAGGGTTTCGGGCAGGTGATAGTCTCAGCCATACATAGGGATTGAACCTGGGACCTTCTACATGCAGAGCAAATGCTCTACCACTGAACTAAAAATCAGACCAGGGGGCAGGGGTGATGGTGGCAGGGCTGGCTCTACCAGGATCCTTTCTGAGACTGTCTCTTCAAGCAGCACTCGGGGGGGGGGGGTTGGCATATATTAATCAGGTGCTGCACCTGCCCCCCCTGCTTACTTCCTGCTCCTGGCTGCGACACCTCCTCTCTGGGACAGTCCCCCCCCCCAGGAATGCAGGAAATCAAGTAAGCTGGCACTTAACAAACTACAATTCCCAAGGGGTGCCATTTCCTGGTTTGCCTCAAATGTATTGGGTTGGCTCTGGGTGGCGGCTATCATTAAAGGCAGTGGCAAATGCATTTGTTTATCCTCTCTCTTTACTGTAATGTTCTCAGTCACTTTCAACAGCCAAGAATAGCCATAGCAGTGTGGCCATCATGCCATTCCATAATGCTTTATTACAGGGACTGGGGACCTGCGGCCCTCCAGATGTCGCTGGACTACACTTCCCATCATCCCTAACCATCTGCTATGCTGGCTGGTGGCTGATGGGAGCTGGAGTCCCACAATACCTGGAAGGATGCAGGTTGTCTACCCCACCTGGAGGCCAATATTCTTTAACTCTTTCAGACCTAAGCAACCAGCATCATTTCCCAGTGAGCAAATCAAAACTTCCCAGGGAGCAAATTCACAACAGGAGTGCTGTGCTTTCCATACATCTAAAATAATTATATTTATATAGTTTTAAGTACTAAAACGCCCTTTCTTCCACACATGGTTATCTATTTCTGGACATTTTAACTTTTTATTAAATATAAATTGCAACTTCCTAGTTGACTAGCCAATGCAAATGTTTTGCATTCCACAAATGCTTGGCCTCCAATTCCCCCCTTCCACAACAACCCTGCCAAGTAGGTTAAGCTGAGAGATAACAACTGAAGATCCCAACCCTACACAGACACTTCTGATGCACATTGTTGAATGCTTCTCTCTGCTGCCTGGTTCATTTCTTCTGCAACAGATTCTCTACTGGCTTCTGAAGCTTGGAATGGCCTAGAATCATAGAATTGGAAGGGACCTCAAGGGTCATCTAGTCCAACCTCCTGCAATGCAAGAATCACATCTAAAGAATCCCTAACAGATGGCCAAGTGAAGGAGAGTCCACCACTGTCAGGCTTCAGGGAATTGGCTCCCTAACCCCCTTGGCATTAGATAAGCAAAACAAAGGAAAAGGAGTATTCTTACCAGTTAGAAACTTTAATGATCACAGCGAGAGAACAAAGAGTCAATTACCTAGGAATTGCAGTGCTCCCAATTAAGAGTTCCACCCCTTTACCTTCCTAGTCACCAGTGTCACTACTGTGTATTGTAACCTGATCTGGTACCCTCTGTGCTTTCTGTTCTGAGACCTTCTGAGCTCTTCTTGAACTTGGGCTGAGCGGAGGAATGTTATCCAGAGACAGTGAATCTGTTAACCCTATCTCTCCCAGTGTTTCTTCTCCTAGCTGTTACCTATCCAGTATTTCCCAGCTTCTGCCTTCTGACCTATGTCCCTCTGCAAACCACCCTTCCAAATCTATACTGTCCTCCTGCTCCTGGGAAGATTCAAGATCCTGATCAGGAGCAGGGGGAAGGAGAAGGGGAGGCTCCCACCACTCCTCCTCCAAGCAGCCCTCCCCAGCACGGTCCCTGACAACCACCTAATGCCAGAAGGTTTTCCTAATGTTTAGTCCAAATCTCATTTCTTGTATTTTGAATCTGTTAGTTGGGTCCTACTCTCTGAATACAAGTTTGTTCCACCTTCCGTGTGACAGCCTTTCAGATAATTAAAGATGGTGCTCATATTTCCTCTAAGTCTTACACTGAGTCAGAAGTGGTTTACCTAGCTCAGGATTGCCTACACTGACTTGCAACAGCTCTCCAGGGTTTCAGGAAGGGTTTCCCAAGCCCTACCTGGGGATCTTGGAGATTGAACCTTGGACCTTTTGCTTACAAAGCCTGTGCTCTACCACTGAGCCATGGTGCTTGGTCTTTCATCTCCTGGTGCATGAATTTATCATCAAGTGCTCCACAGCCAAAATGCAATGTCTAGGTACATGGGGCAGGGCTGAAAGAAAAAGCTCCAGGACACAGGTAAATTAAACACACCCATAAGAAGATATCTTCAACACCTAAAGGGTGTGTGTGATCATCCAAATTTCCTTGACAGACTTTTACTGGACTACAACCCCCATCATTCCTGACCATTAGTCATGTTTGTTAGGGTGGTTGAGCACTGGACTCCCAACAAAATTTTGGAGGAGCACAGATTTTCCATCTTTGGTGTAGACAATATTGGGCTAAATAGACAAAGACCTTGGCTTGTCATATGGTGCTTCCTCTGCCCAAGCTTCCTCCACCCCTATAGACTAGGGGTGGGGATCTGTGGCCTTCCAGATATTGCTGAGTGACAACTCCTAGCATTCCTGATCAATGGCTTTGCCTGAGATTGATGGGTCAGCAACATCCAGAAGGCACAGGTTCCCCCATCAGCTGTGTGCACTTTCCAAGGGAGAAAAATGGAACCAGCCTCACCACCTCATAACCCAAGTGGGGCTCAGAAGGTTTGTGGGCACCAGGGGAAGACCTCAAGGTTTGCATTGTGTCCACAGGCAACACATTGGTGGGCCCTGATCTGGATCTGGAACTACCTACCCTCACAGTGCACACAAAAAATATGAAAAACTGCCTCCCTCCCTCAGTTCCTAGCCCATGATCTATAGCAGAAATGCTCCGAGGATTTGTTGTCAGACAGCTCCAAGACCCATTCAGAGGCCATGTGGGTGACCCTTTGAGCTTCACCTTCCTGTATCCATTCTGACCATCTCACCACATCCCATACTGTGTGCAGTATGATGAAGAATCCAGAGCCCTTGGTGGCGCCCCTTGATACCCATCTGTTTTTCTGAGGCAGCTTTCCTGAACTCTCCTGCAAGTTATTAGAGAGCTTTGGACGTCCAGCAAGCAATGTGTGTCTGTGTGTGTGTGTGTGTGTGTGTGTGTGTCAATTCCAAAGTAAACGGTTTTGCCTCAAGAAACATGCAACATAGTAAAGTAATTTGACTTGAGCTTATGTGAATCTTTGGGGCTTTGAGCTGTTTTTGATCTGGTCCCAGAAGTGGGAGTCTGGTTTCAGTATCTTGTTTTTGTTTTGTTTTTCCTCTGTGTGCTTTCTGGGATTTGCTCACCATGGAGGCTTGGATTCCTGCGCCTGACAAGTTCTGCTTTATGCTACTTGCTTTGCCACCTGCATAGCTGGAGTCAGATTTGAAAAAGCCAGCTTTTTGCTTTTTTTTTGCTTTTTTTTGGCTTTTTTCTTTTCATGAACCGTTGAGGGGAAAAAGAGAGAAAGAGGCACAACAAGACCAAGCTTCTTGGTTGGAGCATGACTGTCCTGGCTATCCCAGGGCCACAACTTCTCCAGAGCATGCCAGCTTTCTGTTCACAACCTGTTTGTCTAATATCACCCTCCCTTAGGACAGCCCTGTTTTGTTTAATTAAACCCTTTCCCCTCCTGATCTCAACTCCTTTCTCTGAATGTAGTAGCAGTAGTAATACTGTGTGTGTGTGTCATTTGTACACCACTTTTCAGCCAAAAAGGCTTCCAGAGTGGCTTGGATACAACAAATTAAAATAATATGCAGGTTTGCAATCTTAAAGGACGCGGGTGGCGCTGTGGGTTAAACCACAGAGCCTAGGACTTGCCAATCAGAAGGTTGGAGGTTCGAATCCCCGCAATGGGGTGAGCTCCCGTTGCTCGGTCCCTGCTCCTGCCAACCTAGCAGTTTGAAAGCACGTCAAAGTGCAAGTAGATAAATAGGTACCATTCCGGTGGGAAGGTAAACGGCATTTCCGTGCGCTGCTCTGGCACACCAGAAGTGGCTTAGTCATGCTGGCCACATGACCCGGAAGCTGTACGCCGGCTAACTCGGCCACTAAAGCAAGATGAGTGCTGCAATCCCAAAGTTGGTCACAACTGGACCTAATGGTCAGGGATCCCTTTGCCTTTACCTTGCAATCTTAAACAAACAAAATGTGGCACACAAGGAGAATGGGACATGGAATGGCTGCTGTTGTTGCTGCTGCCAGCTGACAGTTGAGGGGTTGGAGGTGCCTGATAAGAGCTGGCCTTTCATCACATCTCTCTCTCTCTCTCTCTCTCTCTCTCTCTCTGTGTGTGTGTGTGTGTGTGTGTATCTATATCCCTTTTATGGTTCATAGTTCTGCAATGGAGGAGGCTGCTTTGCATGCAGAAGGTCTGATGTTCCATTCCTGATATTGCCAGCTAAAGCAAGGGTGAGGAACCCCAGGCCTCTTTATCTGCACTCCATCTCTCTCTCTCTCTAGCCACACCCCTCACTGATCCACCTTTGGGTGTATCTCGCCTGGCTGGAACACATCCTTGAAATGTGTCAATGGCCTCTGGCTTGCTTGGATGTGCTTGTCCAATATTCAAGGGGAGTTATTTCCAGTGTGTGTTTGTGTGCATGTAGTGAGTGGTGTGTGCACAAAACTTCTGGGTTTTGTGTGGCTGGAATGTAGCCACCTGCACAGATAAGACTTGCATCCATTGCCCTGCACAATTTTGCCATTGACTTTGCTGGCATACAGCCCCAGAAGGTTTTCCATGAGGGGACATGGACCCTGGGTCCCCACCCCTTAAGCTGAAGACTGCTAAATCTTTGGTGGTTAAAAGATGCTGTTCCTGGCAGCCTTGAAATGATTAGCTGTGAGTAGTGGTGGAGGAGAAATTCTATTCGTTGCTCATTTAAAGACAAATCTATAAAACCCTCACTTTCTGAAATAAGAAAACCAAAATACAGCTAGCTTTTAAAATCCACACTCATCCAAATTTTGCAGTGCAATTCTCCAACTAACTAATGTTTACAAAAATGCACATGTTAAAAAGAAGTGTGAATAAAAATGGAAGAATGAGTGAAAATAACTAACAAAAATGCATTACATTATGAAAAAATTGTTTTGCAAAAACATGCATGTTAGTCTACACTACATATAGAAATATGTCTATTAGCCGAAATTAATATGCTGATGAACTTCCATGAGACTTAAAAAAATAATAATTCACAAATTGCTGTGAAGTGTGAAGAACTGACTTTTAAGTTTGGAAAAACGAGAAACCAAGATAACTGAAAGTGACATATCCTTCCATCCCTAACTGAGGATATGTGTTACTGATTATTTTTTGGCATTCTTAATATTTTAAGTGTTTATTTTATTTTTAAAAAATTGTATTCATTTGCTGCTTTGTGGTTTGCCACAATGGGCTCATTGGGGAGGAAGGGGAGGACAGATAATAATAATAATAATAATAATAATAATAATAATAATAATAATAATAATAATTTTGGATGGCTGTTTATTTACTCTTTCTATAGCCCTTCTTAGGGTTTCCAATGGCAAAGAGGACTGTGGCTGTGTTCAGCTGACTATGCTTGTAACTTCCCTTCAGACATTCCCACTACACCAGGGATTTTGAGGTGCTGGCTACTGCTCACTGGGAGTGGTGGGGCAGAAAGCAGAGAAGCTAACAGTAATGGCAACAAGAGCCAATGATGGGCAGAGCCAACTAATTCTAATTTGTCCCCCTATTCCTCTCTGTTGTGGTCTATAAGGGGCAAAACTGAGACTAAGGGCTTGCCAAACAAGGGGCACCAACTATAGGGGGCTCTGGGTGCCTGAGCACCCACAAATAATTACTGTGGGTGCTCAGCACCCATGCCGCAGGGCCCCTGATGCAACTTCCTAGGTCTTTAAAGGCCTTGGAGTTGCTCTCCTAGGTCTCACGAGGTCTCGGAACCTGACTTCCAATGCCACCGGAAGTCAGGTTCTGAGGCCGGGATGGGGGTGGGGGGGCTGACGTCATGACATCACACTGCAACACTAGGCACCCATAACCTGGGACCCAGGTCAGCTCTCCTGGTCCACACTTCCACTTGTCCAAGCAGTTTTCTTTTTGTCCCACCACTTTCCCCAGGAAATCTCAATCTTAGCACTGAAATGGAGCAAATGGCAACCTACAGAAAACCTGATTGACGTGTGCTCCAATTCAGTGGTAACGATTGGGTTTCCCTGGGGAAACCTGTGGGGAAAGCTGAAGTGTGGATGAGGCATTTGCAGGAGGAAGAGGACAGGCACTGCTGCCACCCCGTGGGCTGGTTTTAAATAAGGAGACTTGGAGGTATCTGCTGATTGCGCCTGATGACAGAGGTTGGCTGGTGGGGCAGTCTCCCACTTGCCTCAATGGACTAGCCCCCACCTGCCCCTCCATTGGGACAGTTAACAGATACCCGGGACTGGGGTGGCAGGGGAGGGGTAGAGCACAGCTGCTAGCCAGCCACAACTCCCGGGCCAGGTCCGACCCAAGGGGCAGAAGTGATGGAGAAGTGGCAGCAGCATTACCACCCCTCTCTGAAACTGGGATCGGGCACGAGAGGGAGCTGTGGAGGCAGATTACTCATCTGGCAGCCCCACTATGGGCTTGGCCATAGCTCCACCTCCGGGGTCAACCCTGACACAGAGGTGGAAGTGGTGCAGAGGCAATGAGCTCCAGCAGCGGATGAGTGCATTATCCGGTGATGCACCCTGCACCCCGCATGGCACATACACCCCCCTCCCCATGTATGCACATCCCCCTGGTTCCTGTGCACCAGCCCAGGGTGGCAACCATGGACACTATGCCCATGATCTGCAGGCTCAGGGGATCACTAGTGGTTAAGGAAGTAACAATTTCAAAAACGAAGAAGCAACCCCCTCCCCTTTACCCAGAATAGTCCAATGAAGACTATGATAACTGGCTGGGTGAGAGGCAGAAAACTCGTGTGGGAAGGGAGAGGGCAAAAGGAATAGTGTATCCTAGAGGAGAGCATGGCTGGTTAGCTAGAAACCTTAGAACTCATTTTGCTGAGCTGCAACATTTTATTGTTAGATTCACATTTTTTTTCCAGTTTAAAGATGTAGGAAGAGTGTGCTGGATCAGGCCAATGGTTCACCTAGTCCAGCATCCTGTTCTCACAGTAGTCAACCAGATGCCTGTGAGAAACTCCTGAGAGGAAATTCCATAGTTTAACTATGCAGTACTTTCTTTGATAAATCTTCAATTTTCTAATATTCAGCTTCATTGGATGTCCATAATTTCTCGAGTTATGAGAGAGGGAGAAAAACTCTTCTCTATCCCTTTTGTCCACACAATGCATAATATTATATTAAACGTGCTATTTAACTTGCAGACTTTTGGAGCATTCTGAATGGTGCTTTCCCCCATCTCTCACATAGGTTCTCTCCCTCACCCCAGTACTAAATTCTGAATTGAGCATGGCAGTACCATGGTGGTGGCGGTGGAAAAGTAGGAGAAAAGGAATAATTAATTCCTCTGTAGAACTATGTCAGCCAATCAAGAAACATGTTTAGGGGGGGAAGATGGGACTCCACATTAGGCATCAACCAAATGCCACTTTATGGTTTTAGCACTTGGAAAACATAGTCAAATAAAACCACATTGACATTTTTGCTTGCCCACTTACTCCTCCACGTTCCTTTCACTATTTGATGAGCAAAACCATTTTTTAAAAAGTAAAAAGTAAAAGGTCATATGCAGTTAAAGGTTAAAGGATCTTTTCATCCCCCCCTCTTTCTGAGCTGGATGAATCACCAAGGTTAAATAACCCTGGCAGACTCTACGGCACAGTAATATGTGAACAAGGCTGGTGTGAGTAATAATCCGTCTGAACTGTTATTAGATGTAAACTTTTCAAAAATTCAAAATGGGAAGGTCAGTGATTTAAAGCTGGGAAGTTTTCCCCAAGCTGTAGCCAGAAGTAAAAATAACACCATTATTTTATCCATTATCTTAACCTTTATGGTTTTTGTTTCTATTTCCCATGAACTAAGTGGGGGGGAAATGACCTTCCATATGTTGATGAACTGCAACTCCCATCATCCCTGGTCATTGGCCAGATTTGCTGTGACTGATGGGAGTTGTATTTCATCAATATCAGGACCAAAAGTCTCACACACTTCCGATACACTAAAAGGGCACAGAATCCCAGAGACCTCAAGGTCGGGTAAACAAACCTTATAAATGTATGAATGAATGAAATAGGCTTCTTCATCCTGAGGACCACATTCTGTCATGAACAACCTTCTGGGGGCTACATGCCAGAGAGGGACAAAAGCAGAGGCAAAATGGGTGGAGAAACAGGTGCAATTATTGCCGTTCAACAGTAGGCTGCATTCCAGTTATGCAGAAGCCAGAGGGTTCTAGACCCATCTACATCTTTCCATCCAGGCAAGCGTAAGTCACCATCACTTTCATAGACACATTCCATGGCACTTGTGAAGCAGGGATGCTGAGGGATGAAGTCTGACATAACTCTGAGTTCATGGGACCTCCTTCTTAGCAGACATGCATAGGACTGCTCTTTTTGATCAAGAGATGGTTATCAGGACATTCCCTATAGGATCAAGTTCCTCACGCATCCCTACAACCAATGGGCCCCCTCCAGATGCCATTTTTTTCTCATGCATCCATGGTGTTATCAGGTAGCCATACACAATCCCATTTTCAATACTGTTTGCACCAGCAAGAGTATGGAGAAAGTCACTGCTGAATTTCCAGTCAGTGTGTATCCCATAACTTACTGATGAAATTCCATTATCTTTTCATGTCACCAATGTTTTGGTTTATTTCTGTCCCATTTCTGTTGTGGTATAGGTCCTCTGGAGAGCAATAATTTGGTTGTATTGGGAAACAAACCCATCGCTATTTCATTATTAATGGTTCAAGAACCTATATTGCAGAATATGCCCATGATAAAACATCTCTCAGCTATCAACATTTTGGACAGTTTCATTTGCCTAACTTAAGCTTAAACGCTGCTGCAGAGAATGAAAGTTACCCAATGTCCAGGCAAAGTTGACTGAATGCTTAGTAGGCCCTTATGAGATGACTGATAATAATAATTTTAATAATTTTATTATTTATACCCCGTCCATCTGGCTGGGTTTCCCCGGCCAGTCTGGGCGGCTCCCAATCGAATATTAAAAACACAATACAGCATTAAACATTAAAAACTTCCCTAAATAAAAATAATAAAGAGTTATCTTGGAATCCCGAGAACAGAATAGTTTCCCCCTTTGAAACAAATCCCTAGTTGGCACCAGCTGTACAACAACTCATATGAAATAAAGGAAGGAAGGAATCCAAGTTTGCAGAAAAGCAAGACATAGAAAAGGTTATCTAGGCAGATAGGGGAATAAAAATTTACGTCTCCTCCAGACAACCTACTTAATGAGCACCAGTCCTTATTTGCTTTCACCCATTTGATGCAAAGGTTAGATTGCATCCAGTCTTTATTGAGCACTCATTCTGACTTGTTTTGTGAGGTTACATAGCAATCAGCATTCATCCTCATGCACTGCAAGGTGGTAAGAGCTGTTCAACAGTGGTATTAGACTACGTCAGAAGGTGGTGGACCTTCATTGAAGGTTTTTAAGCAGAGGTTGTCTGGGCATCTGTCAAATATGCTTTAGCTGAGATTCCTGCACAGCATGGGGTTGAAATAGATGACCCTTTGGGGTCCCTTCCAATTCTATAATTCTATGATTCTTTGATGAGCAGCAGGGATAAAGACTGTGTCAACCTCTGTCCTAGAGCCACTTAACTTCAACAACCTGGAAACCAGTGGCTGTGTTATAAAATAGGGGCTATTTGAATTCTAGATGGTACCTTATTCAGTGGTATTGCTGCTGCATTTTGGACCAGTTGATACTTCCCAGTCATCTTCGAGGGCAGAGCCACATCAAGTGCATTGCAGTAATGTAATCTGGAAGTTACCAGAGTGGCCGAGTACAGAGGTTAAGTCATCTTGTCTGAAATGGGCAACACTTGGTGATCCAAAGAGAGCTTGAAATGGTCATCACTGAGGACACCTGAGCTTCCACTGACAATGCTGGATATATGTTATTGACAAGATGCTCTGTAATGGTGCAGGATTTGGTGATCTCCATCTCTCACAGCGCTCTAGCACCACTGTCTGATATGCTTACTTGTTTGCTCATTTGCCAAGAAATATGAGTGGTGTCAGGTGCTGAGAGAGGCATCAAGGCCTACTTGGAGTCCAGTTCGACTAGAATGTCTATCTGATTACCTTCAGAGGTGGCCTTTGGCTAAATGGCCATTTAATAATTCTACTCAGCATATATGCATTTTTTAAAAGTGTCAAATGCACTTTATGCCCATTACGTGCTGCAGTGAGGAAGCAAGAAAAGCATTGCCCTCACATTCAATCACCGTGCTTAGTCCCCAGGGAAAACAAGATGGGAGCTCCAGAAAAACATGTCATCTGCTTTCTTTGCTGCCAATGTGAGATTTACAGAAATGTGGTTCACATTTGCAGCTGGGTTGGCCAAGTCAATTAACCTCTCTCTCTCTCTCTCTCTCCCTCTCTATCCACCCACCCCCTCTTTACAATTGGCGAAAGGGTGGTTGCTTCAAGAGGTCACCAAAGTTGCTTCCATCCTAAATTTCCCTCCTGAGATGATT
Organism: Podarcis tiliguerta; assembly: GCF_965153285.1. Classification (NCBI taxonomy): domain Eukaryota; kingdom Metazoa; phylum Chordata; class Lepidosauria; order Squamata; family Lacertidae; genus Podarcis; species Podarcis tiliguerta. The sequence continues at coordinate 7,636,443 of NC_139553.1, forward strand.
CTTGCTAAGGTCTGCAATTGTTATGCTAGGATCATGAGTTCCCAGTGGGTCAATAATCACTATGGGACACCCCACATTCCTTTGGATATTTATAGCATTGGATTACTGTCACAGTGCTGTAAGTATGAGATCATTGTAATATCATGAGGTCCACAGGGAAGGCTTGTTATTAGCAATCTTTCTTGCTAACCCTGAGACTCATTTCTTAACGTTGCTTATTTTCTCTCCCCTGTCTGCTCCAACTGACCTCAAGGGTTTACTTCTACTTCCTAGCTTTTGCATCCTTCTAGATGGTTATCAGGTCTCAACACTTCTATATGGTTCTTTTAATTCTTTTTACATAAATCAGTCCTGGTTCCTCCTCACTGCCCCTCACCCCCACGGCTGCACAATATGCATGTTTCTCAAACACTGCCAACCCAGAATATGAAATATGCATCTACCACAGAAAAAAACAAAAAACCCACTTGCATCTGATTTCAAGGAAGAAATATCTGAGATTGCAAGGCTATGATCCATCCGACAAAATCCCCAGGAGTTCTTAGATTCATGCTTTGCATACCCCTGCTGCAAAATTCCTTACAAAAAGACCCATCTGGAGTGAAGCAAAAGAAGGTATCAGAATACAAAATAAGTTACCTAATAATTCATGTTGTTTCTGAACTTTGCCCTGCCGGATCGAGGCATTTCCGTCTTTTACACTTTGTTCAATGTGGCTTTAATCTGCTTAGACAAGGGAAAGAATTTCTCAATAGCTCTTTGCATGCAACCTTAACAAGGGCAGGCCCAGGAAAGTTTCACCTGCTCAATGCTTTGCAGCTCTTCCCTGGTTTGTGAGTCATCACCACTGGATACTGCCAGGGCCCACACCTAAATAGGGGACCCATATCAGTCCCTACAATCTCCTCCTGCTGTTCCTCTTAACCATGATTTTCTTTTACCTGCCAGGGCCAACTCTACTATTAGGCCAAGGATTGGGCAGCTGCAGTCCTTAAGTTATACTTGGACTCTAACTCCCATCCGCCCCAATGGCATGGTCAGTTGGTGGGAGTTGTAGTTCAGCAGAATCTGGAGGGTGGCAAGTTCGCATTCTCTGCATGAGACAGAGTGAGGCAGCCACCTCAGTCAGAAGATCCTAGGATCCAGTAATCAGTGAGGTCCTGTGTGTGTGTGTGTGTGTGTGTTGACTCCCTGCTTGTGGAATGCTTTCCCCAGGGAGGCTCATTTGGTGCCTTCACTATGTATTTTTAGGTGCCAGTCAAACACATTGGTCTTATCCCAGGCCTTTGGCTAATTAAACAATAAATGGCCTTTTAAACTGGGGTGCATTGCTTTTGTTTGTTACTATGCATTTTGTGTTTTTATATTGTAAACTGCCATGTGATCCTCAGATGAAGGGCAGTATAGAAATTTAATAAATAAGAATAATAATGGCAGGATGTTGAGAAGCTGAAAAGTGTGCAGGGCAACCAAGATGATCGTGATGATCAAGCATCTGGGAACCAAGTCTTATGAGGAACAGTTAAAGGAAATGTGTGTGTTTAGCCTGGGAAAGAGGAGACTGAGAGGAAATATAATAGCCATCTTCAAATATCTCAAGAGCTGTCACATGGAAGAGGGAACAAGCTTGTTTTCTCCTGCTCCGGAGGGTAGGATTCGAAACAATGGCTTCAAGTTACAAGAAAGGAGATTCCGACTAAACATCAGGGGGGAAATTCTGACTGTAAGAGCTGTTCGACAGCGGAACTGACTTCCTTGTGAGGTGCTGGACTCCTCCCTTTGAGGTTTTTAAGCAGAAACTAGATGGCCATCTGTCATGGATGCTTTAGCTGATATTCCTGTATTGCAGGGGGTTGGACTAGATGACCCTTGGGTCCCTTCCAATTCAAATTCTATGATTCTAAGAAAAAGTCACCTCAGTATGCATCATCCTCACTTCATCTCCCTCTGCTGGTGCAGACTGAGTACAGAGGGAGAAGCAAGCAAATTGGCAGTGTCAGTGCAAAGAGGTGAGGAGGATGGAGGAGCCCTTCTGAGGCTACCTTGTCAAAAGCCCTACAAAACTCAGTACTGGACCTATACTTGGCCTCTTCAAGCTTCTAGGACAAATGCATTGGGCTTAAAAAGAATGAGTGTACAAACAGAAATTGACCCCCAAATGCCCATCCATATATTGGCTCATTTTCGAATATTCCCACATGTGATTTATAGAAGGGATCCAGGAGGAAGTCTACTGGTCTTGGGTGTCACCTGAACCTTTCTGGGTTGGTATTTCCAAATAGCCATCTTTTAATCAGGCGTCTTCACATAATATATTATGAACCTTTGGGATTTACTGCCACAAGATTGACAAGCAGGAGCATGCCCACAGGGCTGCCTTCAGATGTCTTCTAAAAGTCAGATAGTTGTTTATGTCCTTGACATCTAATGGGAGGGTGTTCCACAGGGTGGGTGCCACTACCGAGAAGGCCCTCTGCCTGGTTCCCTGTAACCTCACTTCTCGCAATGAGGGAACCGCCATAAGGCCCTCGGAGCTGGACCTCAGTGTCCACGCTGAATGATGGGGGTGGAGATGCTCATTCAGGCATACAGGGCCAAAACCATTCAGGGCTTTAAAAGTTAGCACTAACACTTTGAATTGTGCTCAGAAATGTACTGGAGCCAAAGTAGATCCTTTAAGGCCAGTGTTATACGGTCCCAGCAGCCACTCCCTACTGTTGGGCTACCTGCCTTCTCCCCTGCCAGTCCCTGTGTGTACCAACCACCACCAATAGAGACTTGTGTGTAGGTCTGAGTACAGTATTTACATTTCACTTGTGCACATTCAGCTTTATGAGTATGGCTAAATTTAAAAAAAAAAATAGGGGTGGAAAGGGGGCAGGGTTCCAGCAAAAATTATTTTTGCAATCCCATTTGCCATTGAACCCATTTTGGCTTTGGGCATGATCCCCGGAATGCAACCCCCACGTAAATTGCGGGCTTACTGCATATGTATAAACCGTCTGTGACTTTCAAGTTGATAGAATATAGACCTGTTGCCCCACCCACTTTTGGTTCTGGCCCCCCACACCTCCAGCATGTGGTCCCCAGAAGGTTGCCTATGAGTAAATGGGTCTCTCAGGCGTAAAAAAGTTTCCCCATTCCTGCTGTAAAGGAACAGAACGAGGGAAATTCTCCCACACTGAGTTACATTCTAGTGTACAAGAAAAACCTACAGCTTTGCTTATTTTAAGAGCAGTTGCTTTTTTAAGACTCATTTTGCCCACATATTGACTATAAACAAAACAAGAGGGATCCCTCACATGATATTGGATGGGCAACCCCATCATGATGTAATTATTTTTATCAACATGTGGCAAATAATTCCTCCGGTCTCATTTTTCTTTTTTTTTAAAAAAACCAGTAGGTTTTTTTAAAGCAATTAAAAGCCTCAAGCTTTTTACAGACTGAGCAAAATGAGTTCCAGCCTTCAGGACAGAAAAAGCAAATATATTTTTAACAAGCAAGTGATTGGGTCATTGCTAAATATTTCCAAGAAAGAGAAACAACAAAGACACTTGTATCCAGGAGGTCTTACACATCTGAGGAAAAAAAGGGGGAAAGGAAAAAAGAAAACCATCATGGAAAAATAATACCGGAGGATTACCATATAACTGAAATATTATCTGATTTTTTAAAAATCAGGTTGGTGCAGCGGCAGCAACAAAACATTGGAGGAATTTTTAATTCATTAGTTCAAGTTTCACACACACAAGCATTAGTCTTTACATATGTAGTAAAGTTAGTTTTCAGGCTTCAAGCACACTTGGGATTCAGACACTGCTGGGTGGCTCTAGGAACATAGAAAGTTGCCTTATATTGTCAGACTGTATTTCAATCTAGCTTAATACTGCCTGCACTGACTGGCAGCAGCTGCCCAGAGTTTTAGCTGGGAAATCTTTCCCAACTTTACCTGGATATGCCGAGGATTGAATCTGGGAGCTTCTGCATGCAAAGCGGTTGCTTCACCACTGAGCTACGGCCCTCCACCTTTCTGCATAAACACACACACTTCTCCAGTGCCTTAAATGTCTAAAGAGAGAAACATTTATTTATTTGTTTTGCAGAAGCTGGGATGTGAGTCATGAATTTGAGGTTTTCCTTGACACTTCTGTGTGTATGTAATTAAGAACATGTATAAAGACACAAGACTATGAGTGTGGTGAAATGACAAACGCAGTAGGATAAAAGAAGAGCATTTTCCAGGTTAACAGAGTTGCAAATGGATTTTTTTTTCTCCCACCTGGAAGTAATTAACACAGAAATGAGCGCTAAAGTTCCACTAGATCCTGCTAGATTTCCAGAAATGGCTTGTACTACTGTACTGTGTGAAATGTCACGCAAAATGCAGAAATTATCAGGTAAGGGGAGAATAATATCCGTACCTGATAATGTCCTGATTCAGCCTAGCTGAGCTGGGGAAAATCTGCCCCATGCCACCAGAAGTCTTTCCAAGGGTGAAACAGGAAGTAGGAAAAACCAAACAAACTTAGTAGCCCTCCTCTGCGTTCATGAAGCTTGTTATTTCACACTTGGCCATCTTTACGTTGAATATTGCTCTGTAGCTTCAGGACAGGGTGGGATGAAGAAATAAGAGAACTACACTCTCTTAAAATTACTTAATGGATTAGCATGAACTGAATGAACATTTCCAGTGTGGAAAGAAGTTTTCAGGGAGATTTCCTCCCCCTCCAAAAAATATATATATCCCCAAAGCATATACAGTATTTTCATGTTAATTCCCTAGGGTTCACAGCCTTAATCAGCTTTTAACAGCCACACACACACACATCATAGGTGTCAACTTTTCCCTTTTCTTGCAAGGAATCCTATTCGGAATAAGGGAATTTCCCTTAAGAAAGGGAAACGTTGATAGCTATCACACACACACACACACACACACACACACACACACACACTTACTTTTTTCTTCTTAAAGGTTAAACAACAACATATCTACAACAAAATTAATCCTGCCTCACACTCAGTACCTGAGCACAACAGCACTCCCCGAACTTGTGATTCCCAGTAACTGGTATCTACCTCTGACAGTGGAGGTAGAACATCAGAAAAGCCCCACGGGATCAGGTCAAAGGCCCATCTAGCTCAGCTTGCAGCCCTCCCTCTACCTGTGATTCCCAACAACTGTTAGGGCTGCCCTGTGTCCAGAATTTCCTAGGCATAGCCGGGATTCGGCCATTGGAAACAATGTGTGAGCGGGAACCGCTGGAATGTCCGGGAAAATCTGGACATAAGGCAACCCATGTCATAAGTGTAGATTTTGGTGAGCTTCCTTAAAATTAGCTCTTTTGCGTCTGGATTTTCAACTTTTGAAATATGGCAACCCTAAACAACTGCCAATTAAAGGCATACAGCCATGGACAGTAGAGGTAGAAAATTGTGACTAGCTACAACCACTCCACCGTTATTACATTGAACTGTACAATGGTACCTCTGGTTGCGAACGGGATCTGTTCCAGAGCCCTGTTCACAACATGAGCAGAATGCAACCTGTGTCGCGATTTGCCCCTTCAGCACATGTGCGTGACATCATTTTGAGCATTTGTACATGTGCGAGCGGCGAAACCCAGAACTAACCCTTTCCGGTACTTCCGGGTCACCATGGGACGCAACCTGAAAACGCTCAACCTGAAGCAAACGTAACATGAGGTATGATTGTATCTCTCCTAGCAGAAAGGCAGAAAAGGGATGTGCAGACCAGCATAAGGCTGGGACTTAAAAAACAACAACAACCACAATGCATTTTGCTTGTGTCTCTTAAACCTTTGCCTTTATACGGGCTGTAAGCAATGGGGCACAGTTGCTGAGCCACTTCCTGTGAGTGCCCAGCCATACACATCCAAGCACAATGATGACTTTAATCCATTGGGATCCCAGCCACCCCAATCCCGCAATGAAAAAGCACTTGACCATCACCCAAACCCACAGTGATCCATTCAAGGAGGGCTCCCCCCGCCCCCACCCCGGCCTTATAAACCTCTGTGACAAGTGGGATGGTCTCTGTTTAAATATGTGGCCTTGTGGGATCCTGCTGACATCATTTCAGACATTCAGTAAACAAGGAGACATACACGGAGCCCTTTTCAGGGAGGTGTGTGGTGTGAGGGGAACGAGAAGTTACTCAGCACTGACTGTCTGCAAAGGTGAGAGAGGCTGGAAAAAAACAGCCACCACTTTATTGTTCTAACCTTTCTGTAAATATAGAGTTGATCACCCATTTTTCCAAGGGATTGAAAACAAGGCTTTCTGCCATTGACTTTGCAGGCAATGTTCAGACATATTTTAAGCATTATTTTACAGAGCCAACTGTGTTTGGGGTGGTGGGATAGGGAGGAAAACCTATTTAAGATGTGTGCAAAACAAAAATGTACTCATGGCGGGGGGGGGGGGAGTGTAAGAGAAAGATTCCCTGCGGCATATTGGCCAAAGCATGCTTTATCTCTGTGCTGTTGTTTTTATTAAAAAATAAAATAAATATTCCTTCACAGCTCTTCCTGGGTGGCGGTTAGTTTTCAGACAGAAGCCATGCTAATTTCTCCATTGCTCAAGAGTTTGTTTGGGGAAATCTGACTGAAAGGAATATTTGTAGGCCTTGAGAGGTTGAGGAATATTATTAGATGCAATGTTTTTGAATGGAGAGACTTGGAAAGAGAGTTGAGGAAGATAGTCATTATTACTACAGCTACTGCTGCGACTGAAGCAAGGGAGCCCAGGCCATTAATGGCCTGAAGGAACTGTTGGGTAACTCTTCGCCTACCTTATTTGGGGGCTGCTGAAGAACTTGTGCTCTTGGGGAGGGCAGAAGCAAGGGATCACAAGCCAAGAAGCACACATGTCACCAGCTCCCAGTTGTTGAGAGGGCTCTGACAGTTTTGTGTGATGCATTTGTTTTCGTATTTAAATTGTCAACCATCCTGGGTGCCTTGACAGGAAGGCAGACTATTGGCCTCACCATCATCAAAAGTAACAAACCTCTTCTCCCCAAACACCAGTCCACTATGATAGTATTTATTTATTTAAGGTTATACACAACCATTCCTCCAAGGATCAAGTATAAAAACACAAAAAATACATAACATAGTAACAAACAAAACAATACCTCCCAGTTTAAAAGGCCATAGCTTGCATAACCAGCCAAAGGGCTGAAGAAGAATGCTTTTGTCTGGTGCCTAAAGATATGTAAGAAAAGTTTCAGGCAAGCCTCCTTTGGGGACAGCATTCCACAAGCTGGGAGCCACTGCAGAAGAGGCACATTCTTGTGTTGCCACCCTTCAGGCCTCTGTATGGACATGAAGAAAGTCCTCAGATGGTGATTGTAGGGTCCAGGTCAGTTTGTTAGGGGAGAGACAGGCCTTGAGGTATTGTGGTCTTGAGCCACTAAAGGCTTCATAGGTCAAAATCAGCACTTTGAGTTGGGCCAAGAAAGTGACTGGCAGCCAATGGAATAGGGCCAAGATTGGCATTACTCAAACCGCCTGCCTCAATGAGCAACCTGACCTCTGAATTCTGTATCAGCTGAAGTTTCTGAACTGTCTTCAGAGGCAGCTCTATGTATAACGTGTTGCAGTAATCTAACCTAGAGTTACCAGAGCATAGACAACAGTAGTTAGGCTATCCCTATCCAGATAGGGGTGCAGCTGGATCACCAGCTGAAACTGATGGAACACACTTTTTGCAACTGAGGCCTCCTGAGCCTTGAGCGACAGCAAAGGACCCAGGAGTACCCCCAAGCTACGTACCCTCTCCTTCAGAGGGAGTCTAACCCCATCAAGAGCAGTCAACCTCCCATCCATCTGGTCTAGGGAACCACCCACTAACAGTTCCTCAGCAGTAGTAGTAGTGATGACCACCACCACCATATTCCTTCCTTCCTTCCTTCCCTCCTTCCTTCCTTCCCTCCTTCCTTCCTTCCCTCCTTTCTTTCTTTCTTTCTTTCTTTCTTTCTTTCTTTCTTTCTTTCTTTCTTAAGCTGACTATAGTACTAGCAATATCATCACCATAACTATCACAGGGAAAAGGTGTTTTTCTGGCATTCCTACAGCCTCTAACTTCACTGTTGTTTCTTTCACAGGCCCTTTTTGAGGCCTACTACATATCCAGACAGCAAATCTGTCAGCCTGCCATCCTCCTCTGGGTTCTCATTATATGTCGGAGGAATTCCTCGCAACATACATTCTTGCTTTCCCCTTCATTTCCTCGTGTGTGTTTCCAATACGTTGACTTAGGCTGACAGTTCAAAGGAAAAGAGGCCTACGAAGAAACAGCCCAAACCTCTCTTTGCCCAAACCCAAACATACTAAGGGTGGAAGCAGGGGTTATTTATCTGATTATTGTTTGTTTGTTTCTTACTGCCCTCTGCCTTCTTTTTCTCTTTTAAAGGCCTCTGGAAGAGGTTGACCCTCTCTCATAATGCTAGAATGAGGGAACATCCAAGGAAGCTAAATGTTATAAGATTTAGGACAGATGCAAGAAATAATCATTCACCAGCTCCCAATCCGCACATTTTTAATGTAATTTCACACGTGCACACACCAAAATTGAAGGCAATTTTCTTTCATATAATGCCTTTTATTCTTGTTGTTTTCACTCATATATCCATTTACATTTACAATTCCTCCCAGTCTATACAGTTGTGGTTTTTTTGTAAAAATTATTTGGCTGGAGAACCTCATGACAAAATTCTGAGGAGGAATTTTGGTGGCTCTTTCACATAGTGTTTCAGAAACTGCAAATCAGGCATTGTCACCTTGGAATAAAAACTAAACCAAATGTCTCCCCCATCCCTGCTCCTCGCTCACTTCTGCCCATAGCCCAATCCTGACACAAGCACAAGCTGGGAATTGCAGGTGGGCTGAGTATTCTTGCATTCATGTCCAGCTTCCAGGCTTCCTACAGGCATCTAGTTGACCACTATGAGAACAAGATGCTGGAGAAGAAGGGTTGTTGGCCTGCCTTATGTTTCCACAAAAGGGTTTTGACTCCATGATTAGGTTCCTATGTATGGCTGGATTCTTACATGTTAATCAACTACCATGTGACATTCAAAGGCCTCCACAAAAAATGTTGTTCACTGTGCTTTACAACTAGTTATGGAAAAAAGTTTGAATTGGACAAAGGAGCCTTAGAGAACTATATATCTTCAAAGACTCCTTATGCCTGGGATACTGCTGTAATGTTTAGGTTAGTGCTGGACCAAATGTTCTCAAAGGGCTGATCTTTCTTTGGAGGAAGGGAGAGTCAATAATGGAAGGGGGTATAGTTCCATGTCCATTTTTGAAGTTGGGTTTGAAATTAAGATAGGTGGCAAAATTTGTGACGTTTCTTCCAGAAGTTGCTAGAGCACCGCAAATGGAATGAGGATCAAACTGGGCCTGTGAGTTTTGCACTCAGTTCATATTGAATCCAGGTCTATTCATGTACTCAGCCCTTCACACAATTCCTTGTAGATTATCACAGTGCCTGGAGTCAGACAGTCAGGTCGTGTATCCGCAGCAGTGACCAGAGGAGGAATGACCACTGGGAGGACTGCAGAGAGAAGAAATGCCATAGTGCACCTGTAGCAGCAAAACCAGACGCCTCCATCTGCCCCACCTGCAATAACATATGTTTCTTCTGTATCGGTCTCTACAGCCACAGCTGGTGCTGTAATGCTCCAATGGTTTGACTTTACACCCAAAGGTGCACTCTTCCATTGTCTCCTGAGAGACATGCCAGTAACAATGTACAGTTCATATTATGAGAGCGAAAGGAGTGGAGCCATGCTTGCTGCCCTCTTGTTTCCATCACATCCCTCCACTCCTTATTGGAGAAGATCTGAAGAGGGGAGCCTGCTCCATGAAAATAGGGTCCTTCCACCACTTAGACATCTGACTGCACAAGTTTCTACATTACATGGGGAGCCTAAATTCACAGAGCAAGCTCCCCACTTTATCTTCTCTTCCCACATAGGAAGTGCAGATGAGCTGGGTAACAGGAATGGGCCTGTCAAACATGGTGTCAGTATCAGAACTGGAATTGAGCTTTGGTTTTTGTTTTAAATTTGAAGTAATTTCATTGATAAAGTGGGAAAGATACATATTTAACAAATATTCTGACACTGCAAATGGAAATAGAGGTCAGTCAAGAGGAGTTGGCTTACTGATCTCATACAATTCTTATGTCATCCATCTTCACAGGAGTTCCTGTGAACTAGCTAAGGGGGCTAAACATATTTCAGCTTTGAGGAGCACACCCAGCAAGCTTTATGACTGAGGAGAGATTTGAAGCTGTGCCTCTTCCACCATCACCCTTAACACTCCATATATATTTCCTACTGGCCCCCAAAGATGTAGGATGGAGAAGCACTGCTCAGAGAGTCCAGCTGTTTGCAGGCCAAGGGGCTGGAAAGGGTTGCCAATAGTCAGAGGGATGGAATCATTCACATTCATCTCCTACATCTTTTGACGATGCACAGAAGGTTGGTTTACAAACAAGAGTCACTTGCACTCCAAGCCTGAGTGAGTGCATTTTTCCATATGCATGTGACTCCTATACTCTTCAGCATAAACAAAATATTTTGATGCCAAGAACATGTGCCAAGAACACTGAGACCCTTATTGGGGTCTTCCAGATTCCAGCCTTGCCTGGATCTCCACATTTGACCAATGATTCCTTTTGTCAGATCGTTGGCATCAAATCACTCTTGTGCATTACACTTCTGCCCTCCCAATGACAAACTGTTCTTCTCCCTCCCTTTCAAGGAATGACACTGGAAAATAAATAAATAAAACCTGCTTTGATAAATCAGAACTGTCTACTTACCATTCTGAGCACAGCTGCAGCAGCTGGGAGCATCTGGCACAGGACATATGGAATTTAATTTCCTGATATTTACATAGATTGAAACAATTCTGAGTCCAAGCCTTCTGCACCAGACCTCCAGGCAAAGGCTTTGTGTTCGATTCATTTTTCCTCTCTTTCTCTTCTTTCCGCCAACGGGCTGGGGATAAGAGTTGAAAGTCTGTGCGGGCTTTAGGATGTTGAAAGGCTCGGAAGACCTTGATCTACAAGACTTACTGTGTAAATGCTACTTTTTTGCTTCTGGGGAATCCAGGGGGGAAAAAATGCTCATAAGAGCCCTCGCCATTTAAAATATATCCCTCTTTGCTGACCTTGAGTAGGCTTGAAGCAGATCAGCAGCGGGGAAAATAGGGGCCATGTGGGCTTAGGAAGAGAGAAAAGAAATTTGGTCACACAGAGGAGAATGAAGGAGCATGATCAACACAAGCTTTGAGTTGGGAGGGGGGGTCAATGGGCTCACCTCATTCTTTGCATTGATACTTCCCCTTTGGGATCAACTAGAGATGAGAAAGAAATTAAGCTTTGTTTTCATTTTACTGCAAAACTCCCTAATTCATACTTCCTGAAACAATACATGGACTTAAACACCTATCCTTCAAAATTCACACTTCTCTGAATTTTGTGGTGCAGTATGTCAAACATATAATATTTCCAAATATATATATATAAATTTCTGCGCTGCAGATCGGTTGGTGTGTATGCAGCCAGACTTATGTTGGGACTGTGTTTATTTATTTATTCAGTATTTTGAAAACTGATGCAAGATCATCACATTCAGAATAAATCATCATTTGAAATGAATCAGAATCACAAACAATGGGATGTATCCAATATTAGTCATACTGAGAGTAAACCCATTAGTGGAAATGAGTCACTTAAGGCCATTAATTTCAATAAGTCTACTATGAATAAAAATGGTTATAAACCAATAATAAATAATCTAGGGATGGATAGATCTCTCTTATAATTAGTCCCTCTCTGTTTTGCATGTTAATCCTTCTGTCCAGTCTGTCCTATCTACACATTAATCTGTGGATTTTTAAAAAATTAAAAGTATAAATATTCATATTTAAATAATAGCACAAAATCCATCTTTAAACCCTATTTTATTCCAATGCACACATTCCTAAACATATTTTCATAGTATTGCAAAATCTGGAGAAGTGTTAAATCTGAAGGGTCATTATATTCCAATTCCAGTCCAGGAATTTGCTTAAAAATATTGACTAAACAAATTTCTCTTCTACTCTAATTCACTCCTATCCTTAAAATCGTCCTAAGAGACCAAAAGGGGATAAATGTTATTAGATGCACATTAATGTACATATGCAGATACAAATATAACTTCATTCCATAGCTGAATGAGACTTTGATCAATTAATATTTCCCCGCAAGAACCTCATGATACACCATACAGAGCCAGATGCAAAATGGGGGTGGGTGGGGCTTCTGCACACTTGGAGTCAACCAAGGTGCCCCCGAGCACATGCCCAGCCCAGGAATCTGTTTTGAGGACAAGAACTGATTTCTATGGCTGTGTACATATTACTGCTTGCTCCAACTCCAGTGTGTGTGTACCCACTGCTAGTGTTTGAAACAGAGTACATGTGATGATAGTCACAGTCCCTAGGCACCCTGTGGCTTCCTGATAAATACTCCTGTTTAATGTGTTTTCCACCAAACCAGCTTCCATCCAATTTGAAAATGGAAATGGAAGCTGAAGTGCATACATGTCAGGCATCAGGTGTGCCTGCTCAGATGACAGCAGGTGTGCAGATGGTAGCTTCAGCGAACTGAACAGCACAGGGGGAGTTCAAGTTGGGCATTGGGTGAAGACATATGTGCTTCCTTGTGGTCATAAGACATAAGAATGGGACTCGAAATGAAGTGACATGAAAGGACCTCACTGCCTTCCAAGCTGCTAAACGTGTACACAGCTTTAGTCTTTTCACAGACACTCCTTGTCTCCTTCAACCCTACCAGACTGTCTTCATTTTCAGCAACCTAATGAACAACACATTCCTAGGCACATCTACTCAGAAGGACATCCTACTGATGTCAATGGAACTTACTCTTAGGTAAGTAGAGTTAAGATTGCAACCTAAGGAGAGGGAGCCTTTTGTTGTTGCTTTGGATGAACTGTTGAGAGTCTACTTTACATAATCTGAAGATCTACCAGTAGATTCAATTAACCTGCCTTGCTCAGTGGTGACTGGTCCATTAAAGTGAATGGGGAATGGCACCACCAACCCTGGTCAGCCCTCAGCCAGCCTCTACCTGTCTGCCTCCTTACTTAGAACCAGTCCAGAGAATAGCACTGTCAGCTTCCTCTTCCTTAGACTCAGGGTTGCCTTTGTAGAACTCTTCTGGCAGAAAGATGAGGAGAAAACAAGAATGAGTTGGCTTTTCCTGTCACTGGCTCTGGCTCCACCTACTGATGGGTCTCCCTTCCTTCTGCCCTACCGGTCCTAATGGGCACAAGCTACCATTGCTCTGCCTGGAACTATATCTTCCATACACGAGTTCATACTGCCCTTCCTTTGACCCACAGGAGGGACCCTATCAGTTCAGCAATTAACACAAGACAGGGGTGGATGATTAGAATGTAAAGGTGTAGATACAATTAGAAATTCTAGGCAAATCTGGTTTCTGCACAAGTTGGAGACAATGAGCTAAAAATCCTGAGGAACAAAACCACTTCCCAAACTGTACCAAATCAAGACTGGGCTCTACTCTCCCCGCTCTTGCACATATCATTAAAGGATTTAAAAATAATAATAATAATCAATTTAACAGAAGAAGAAATGAAGGTTTTAAGAAAGCAGACTCCAAAGCAGAGATCTCAGTCTGGCTAGCTACCTGAAGCAGCTGCAATGTGTTTTAATTGCAGGATCAATACTGGGTTCAAAGAGTGCTTAGAAGCTGCCGTGACTACGAGGTCACAAACATTATTTGAAGGATAAAGAGATATCCCACTGAAGGGAGTGGGGGAAGAAAAGCACACACACAGGAATTCTGCGTTGAGGGAGACCAGTCAATAGTAGATTTGTTTTGACTGTGTTAAGGATCTCTGGGGCTGAAGAGGGGAAGGCAGTTTCAGTTGCTGCTGCAAGGAAGCAACTCGTCTCCTGCAGGCACCACCATGAGCAATAGCTTGGATCTTGACTCTGACCAAGACAGGAAAGCAAAGAATGCCACCCACCCCCATGGGAACTCCAATAAGAGACTGGAAGTGGGAGCAAAAAGCAGTAGGGTAGGCCAAAGAAATATTTATAATTCCAATATATTTCAGACCTTGCTGGACCTTTTTCTGGGAAGTAGGACAACAATTTTAAAATAGATTTTTAATTACAGAACCAAACTTCCCTTGGGCAGGAACCTTGTTCAGTGGTTAGAGCATCTGCTTTGCATGCAAAAGGTCCAGGGTTCAATCCCTGGTATTTCCAGGTAGGGCTGATAGAGAACTTGGTCTGAATTCCTGGAGAACTGCTGCCGGTCAGTGCAGACAATACTGAGCAAACAGGGCCAGTGGTCTGCATAAGGCAGCTTCCCATGTTCCTATGAATGGTATATTGTATAAAACTCTCTCATTAGCCCATGTGCATATAAGTCATAATCTACTTTAAAAGGATATTGATTAATATCACATGTTCAAAAGCGCATTTTAGGATGTAAAGCAAAAGGGACCCCTGACCGTTAGCTCTAGTCGCGGACGACTCTGGGGTTGCGGCACTCATCTTGCTTTAATGGCTGAGGGAGCCGGCGTACAGCTTCCGGGTCATGTGGCCAGCACGACTAAGCCGCTTCTGGCGAACCAGAGCAGCACACAGAAACGCCGTTTACCTTCCTGCTGGAGCGGTACCTATTTATCTACTTGCACTTTGACGTGCTTTCGAACTGCTAGGTTGTCAGGAGCAGGGACCAAGCAACGGGAGCTCACCCCGCCGCGGGGATTCCGACCTTCTGATCGGCAATTCCTGGCTCTGTGGTTTAACCCATAGTGCCACCCGTGTCCCTTATTTTGGGTTGTAGAATATACATATTAAAAGGACAGATTAAAAGGACCAGTGGGGTCCCAAATGGCCCTGACCAAGCTGGCTCAGAGAGGTGGCCAAGGTAAGGATATGGTTTTGCTGGTGATATCATTACCTTATTCCTGTGTCATTCTGTTGACAAGATTAGCAGGCGTAGGGGGATCTTTTTCAATCTGAGGGCCACATTTCCTTATGGGTAACCTGTCAGGAGATCACATGTGAGTAGTGAACAGGGCCAATTGCAAATGTGGGTGGAGCAATTATGTTATGGTTACAGTACATTTATATGGTAGACTGCATTTCAGCTATAAAAGCACCACAAGATTCCTATCTTTTCAACTGCAGAAGCAAGAAGCATCAACCCAGTTCAAGGGTTAATTTCAGCCCAGCAGAAACACCACAGAGGTGTGGGGCCTGACTTATGCCCCAAGGGCCAAACAGAGGGGCCTCATTAGGCCCCTGGGCCTGAGATCCCCCCCTCCTGGATTGCAGCAACCATGTACGCATAAGGTAAAAATGGAACTGAGCTGCGTGCCTGATACAAAGTTATATTACCCTAAAAATAATGGCTTGCGCTCTCAGAGTTGATAAAACACAACCTGCAATATGCTTATTTGAATTAGGGCTGTTTCAGTAGCTGACAAAAGAAATCCAAGCCTCATAAAACGAAGCTAAGATAGAACAACCCCTTCCTGGACTACCTCATAAAAAGCGATATTATTCATTATCAGAATTTAACATTCATGATTCAACCAAAATCTAAGTAATGGGGAACCTGTTCTTCCTCCTCCTTTCATCCGGTTGCGAGCTACATTAATCCTAATTGAAATCTACTTGGCAGTAGCAACGGAGAGACAGCCTGTGCTGGTCTTCTACTTACCACTGCCAGTCCAAACCACAGACGGCAGCAATGATGGAGTGAGCAGAGGCTATTTGGTCGACATAGCTGGAGTTTTGCACTAGCAATGTGGCCCTTTGGTTGAAAATGATTCTGTCATCACTGGCCTACTGGGTGCCTGCCTGTCTTCTTCAACACATCCTGATGACAAGCTACTTTGAAAAGCTTTTAAAGTTATTTATGGGTTTTCACTACTTTATTGTAAGCAGCCTGGGTGAAAGTTAGAATTGAAATTCTGTATGTAATGGTGTTTGAAAGTATGGCCAAAGAGTGGCCCAGCAGTGTTTCACATAAAGAAGGACCAAAATCACTATACCATACAAGATGGTGACTGTGGCAGGGGATGAGGTGTCCTGTCACACACATTCCACTGGCCAGAGCCCACAAAATCCACTGTAAGACTAAGTGACAAAAGACCAAGTCATGTACAGACGTGTGAATCGGCCCTCCTCTTCTGAGTTTGCTTTTAGCACTGGGTTGCCATATGTTTGGAATTTCCTGGACATAGCCAGTATTCTGCCCTCTTAAACAGTGTCCAGAGATTTTGCAAAGAATTGTAGAGCAGCCGTATTCAGCTGCAGGTCACCTTCTGTTGTCCTTACAGAGTGGGACAGTGCTTCCAGCGACGCCTCTAAGCAATTGCTAGCAGCAGATGCATCTGCTTCCGACAGACCTGCCAAGGAAGTGTCTGGGAAGTGTCCCACGTGTGGTGCGTGTGTGCGTGTGTGTGTGTTGGTGAAGCTCATCTCAGTGTTCCACTGAACTTGAGGGAACGAGCCCCTCTCCTCCTTAACTGCTTAAATAGGATTAGCTGGCTTCCTCCCCAAATAAATCTGCTTGCTTCTCATCTTCAGCCATGCGCACCGTGAAAACAACCCTGATAAATGAGAGGTTTTTAAGACACTTCCTACAAGAACTATCAGCCATACATCAAAGTTAGGCACTTCCAAGAGCTCCAGTGCTCTGGCAATCTGTCTGTGGGATGCAAGATGACGCTCCGATGCCCTGAGCCGACGCTATCTGGGAGCGTTGCTGGAGCAGCAAACTCAGCCCCTCAGGAGGCCTTTGTGAGGGCGGGGGAGGAAGAAGAGGTCTGCTAATTCTGGCCTTCTCCAGAGAAACACTGATGTGACATGCTGGGCCTGGACAAGCCCCTGCAGTCAGAAGGTCAATCCATCAATCTCAAGGACTTGCGTGACCCTACCCCCATCCTATGTTTTCCCTTCCATGTAAAAGGAGGGCCTCACAGACTTTAATGGTGTCCTCACAATACCCCTGTGAGGTATCAAGTGCTGTCTCTCTCTCTTTCCCCTTCCCACTCTCCAGATGGAGAATGTTGGAAGGCAAGAGATTCTGGGCCTGGTTTCACTGAGCTGGTAAAACGCCTTCTGAGTTGTACCACTTCAGAGTGAAGGCAGGGAAATGCACACATCTCTTATGCTGGTTTACTGCAATGCACTCTCTTTTGGGCTGCCCTTGGGCCTGGTCCAGATCCTCCAGATAGTGCATAATGCAGCAGCTAGACTGCTGATGAGGGCAGATGGCTGAGGGCATATAGCGCCTTTGGCAAAACATCTGCAATGGCAGCTTGTTTGCTACCAAGCCAGGTTTCTGCTGCTCCAGAGAAGCGGACACGGAGCAATGGATACAAACTACAAGAAAGAAGATTCCACCTAAACATTAGGAAGAACTTCCTGACAGTAAGAGCTGTTCGACAGTGGAATTTGTTGCCAAGGAGTGTGGTGGAGTCTCCTTCTTTGGAGGTCTTTAAGCAGAGGCTTGACAACCATATGTCAGGAGTGCTCTGATGGTGTTTCCTGCTTGGCAGGGGGTTGGACTCGATGACCCTTGTGGTCTCTTCCAACTCTATGATTCTATGATTCTATGAAAGCTCTTGTGTCAATATGCGATATGCACAGCCCTTAACAACTGATAGGCTAATTGTTGCCTGCTTTATTGATTTCAAGAAAGCAAACTAGAACACCTTTGAGTAGACATACATAAGAGAATCCAGTTACAAACATGGATGATATAATACCTAGTACAGAGACAGAATAGATCGAAGCAGTGGAATGTCTCAGAAAGTAAGTTACCAACTCTGTGTGATTTTCAAGTGTTAGTATAGCTCCTCCAAAGTGAGGCATGGGTACTGGGTGGGCCTGAGAATTCAGAGCCCTTATTAATACAGTAAAAATAAGATAAAAATTACACTTCTTTGAACCAATCTCTTTTTGCTTCACCTCCCACCACTTGTTTGTGTTGTGTTAGACATTCAGTCAGGGCTATATCCCAGAAATTATTGACTCATGCCTCTTTAGGTAGCATTGTACACAACTTCCATTGTTTGTTTGTTTTTCCTTCTTAACTTTATTTTTCAGTTTCTTAATATAACAAAGAATACCCATATGCTGCCATTCCCGGAGGAACATTTCATGTATACACAACATAAATAATGCAGTCAAACATAGAGGGCTTATCCACACTTCCTTTGCTCTTTCCATGCATGGTCTGTACTTTAAAGCTCCATGTTTGACCATCCTTGTTTTTGCTCTGGAGCTTTCCCCACAAAAAGCCCCTCTCTTTAAAGCTCAAACAAAGCAAACAGCAATCTGTGGGAACCCTGAACTGATGTTTGCTCCTACTGAGTGCTAAAGAGCAGGTTTTTGAAAGGAAAGCTCCCGGGCGAAAAGACCATAGCTTGGACACAGAGCTTTTAAGCACAGACCTGTGGCAAAAAAGAGTGGGACAAAAGGTAAGTATGGACAAGCCCTAAGTTTGTAAATGGTTTAGAATTGATTACATCAGTTAGGTGTATTCTACAATATGACTTAACATGATTGTCCCATAGTGAGTCATAGGTAGCTGGTGGTGAGAGGGCAACATTGTCTTTTCCGCTATACTAAATAAACATGCACCATACAGTATCAAAACTGTCTTTGGTCTTTGCATGCCATATTCTATCTGATCATACCTCTAAGAGTTAAGTTGGTAGCTGTTTTCCAATATTGTATTATTATATTTCTAGCCACAGATATGAAAAAGATTAGTAGCTCTTTAAACCATAGATTATCACAGATTTAATAAAGCTAGTCTTGGACCATCCTGCCAACAGTAAAAACAGGAGAAGATCTTTATGCTAAACAGTTGGATTTAGGGGGCTGCTAGGGGCGCATTGGAAGATGGCTGACAATACCATCTCTCCGGCTCACACGAGGTAATTAAGAGGCTGATATGGGAGTATGCAGCCTTCCTTGTACCCCAAGGGAATGGGGAACACTGCCTTGCTTGCTGTAGCCATAAATCACCCCTGGATTTGAAAGAAGGGGGTGAGGGCACTAGGAACAAAGCCCTTGTGTGGGTCCGGCTCTCCCTGATGCTGTCTCTGATTGCGCAGCTAGTTGCAGCAGCTTAAACTAAACAATTAGAAAAGAAGCAAATGCACATACTTCAAGTGAAGATCGGGAGTAAAGACTGCTAATTAAAGGGATCTCTGTGAAGTGGAGCGACGGGCTGGATAATAAATCAAGAAGAAGACTCATCAAAGGATTGGTATGTCGGAGTGAAACTGAAAAGGGGGGAGAGGAAAAAACTTTTCTTTTTTTGTCTTATGTGAGTACCCAATAACCCTCCCACCCCAGAGAAAGAATTGTTGCAATTACTGATCACAAGCAGGAAATTAAGAACTGTGTGGAAATAAATTACTAATCAAAGATATGGCTTGTGGGAACATTGGGAAAGGAAAGAAAGCTTTGTGACGCAGTTATAAATAGAGACTTGTTACGGCAGACCTGCCCACAGGAGGACGAGGGGGAGGAGGACCATGGTTGGTTATTATATCGGAAGGTGAGAGAATGTGAGTTTGACCTGGCAGGGCCCCCTGAGAAAATTGATGACAGGCCTGTGGAAATCAACAGACAGACTGTGGGAATGTTTTGTACGGAGGAGTGGAAATGGTGTCTGTCTTTTTTTGATATGGCTCTTGGAGAAGCATAAAATCCACACAGGGTATAACATGTTTTGTTTTCAACCCGCTTGTGGAGACTATCAGAGATCACAAAGAAAGGAATATATGATAACAACAAGAAGATGAGGAAAATAACAAATAGACTATCTGGACAGAACTGTGTAATTAAAGCAGCAGCAAGAGGGATGTTTGGATCCCTTTCGGAGCTCGAAGTATGGGTACCCCCAACAAAAATTTTAAAAATTGGCTGTGTAATTTGGAACTAATGTGATTTGGAATTAATGTGATTTGATTGGCCTGTTAATAAAAATTATTTTTTTAAAAAAACCAGTTGGATTAAAGTCACTTTCCAGTGACTCCTTCCTTAGCCCTCTTATCACTAGAAAGTCCCCACCATTCCCAAGCTGCCAAAATCCCTTCCTTCCACGAGCCTACAAACCCTTTCCCTGCCTCCCCACTTACCCATAAACTTCCAGGCCTCCTCTCTTCCGCTCACTGCTGCTGCTACCAGAGCAACAGACAGCTAAGCAAAAGTGAGGAAGGTTTGAAGGCTCACCAGAGGAGGGTGGGAGAGGAAGAGGCAAAGGAGTTTCTTTTATCATCTCAAATTAAAATCCGTTTCTGAGAAGAATTTGGAAGTCACAACAGGACAGAACCCTGTGGCACTCACTTGTAGCTTTTTTCCAGGATGACTAGGAGCCATTAATGAGTACTCTTTGGGTTCGGTCTGACAACCAAATCCACCAGACAGTTACCTCATTCGAGTTTTAGTAGCTTCCTCACAAGAATATCATGGGAGACTTTGTCAAAAACCTTACTGAATTCAAGATACACTATGCCCACAGCACTCCTCTGATCCACCAAGTTTGTAATTCCATTAAAAAAAAAAGAAATGAGATTTGTCTGGCATGACTTATTTTTGAGAAACCCATGCTGAATCTTAGTAATCACATCATCCTTTTCAAAATGCTCACAGACCAACTGTTGAATTATCTGTTCTAGGGCCTTTCCTGCTATTGATGTCAGGCTCACTGGTCAGTAGTTATTTGGTTCTTCTCCCCCCCCCCCCCACTTTTGCCCTCCTCCATTCTGCAGGGACCTCACCTGTTTTCCAATAATTCTCAAATATTATGGACAAAGGCTCTGGGATTACATCCACAAGCTCCTTTAGATGCAACTCATCAGGTCCTGGAGATTTGAATCCATTTGAATTTAATCTAGAAACAAATGAGCAACCAGTGGGTGCTATGTGTTCATGGCAACTGATGCCAGAAATTGCAGTTCCTAAACAACCCTCAGTGTGGTGTAGTGGTTAAGAGCAGTAGACTCGTAATCTGGGGAACCGGGTTCGCGTCTCTGCTCCTCCCCATGCAGCTGCTGGGTGACCTTGGGCTAGTCACACTTTTTTGAAGTCTCTCAGCCCCACGCACCTCACAGAGTGTTTGTTGTGGGGGAGGAAGGGAAAGGAGATTGTTAGCTGCTTTGAGACTCCTTCAGGTAGTGATAAAGTGGGATATCAAATCCAAACTCTTCTCTTCTTCTTCAATGATAATTCCACACAGAGTGTATTACAGTAGCCCAGCTGGGATGTTACCAGGGCATGCCCTACTACAATGTTCATCCAGCTGGTGGGTGTTGCTTCAATTCCATCATCCCAGTGTTTTGATTTGTGCTACTGTTGGCATTTGTCTGATCTGGTGCAGCCTATGTGTTAATACCTGGAACCAGATAGGAGAATTCTACTCTAAAATAATAATATTTAAAACAACTAAAACAAAAAGCACCATAGGTTTGGCAGGATATTTTAAAATTTTATTTTCGTTTGACTTGAAGACTACAAATATGGGAGGAGATTGGAGAAAGAAGACCTTTCCAAGCCAGTCATCCAAGAGACGTTCTCAGCATTTAGAGTTGTCTTTCGGCATTTGGAGAAGCTGTGTGTTGCAGCCTGGCAAAGAACCAGGAAGACTTGGATTGCGAAACCCTCTCTTGCTCCTCAAACTTGCTTACAGATGACAATTCCCAAAAGGCTAGAGCATGAGATGTGGTGCCAGAGACCAATATTATGAATTTATTCAATTAGAATTTTATTTTTTTAGGGCTGAGACCAAACAGCCCCTCAAGTCTGCCACCCTGTTTTCAGTTATTGAACTCCTTCTCTGTGTCTTGATTGGTTTTTTTCTCTCTCTGTGCATGGGGAGAATAAATGGGGATGCTCATTTAGGAGCAGTGGAGAGTCTTCCTCTTTTCTCTTTCTTTTCACTTCTGCTTTTAGAGGTGGTGATGGAAGCTGAAATCACGAATACCATCCATGTTATGTTTATTTTTAGAGCTGAAATCAAATGGCCCCACAAATTTGCAAAGTGAACTCTATGCTTGTGTGTATCTTGCATGTGTGTGTGTGTGTGTGTGTGTGTGAGAGAGAGAGAGAGAGAGAGAGAGAGAGAGAATGGATTGTGTTGCTCACTGTTTCCTAACAGTGGAGAGTCTTCCTCTTTTATATCTTTTTCTCCCCTCTCTGCTGCTGCTTGGAGTGGTAATGGTGATAAAAGAAAATATTTATTCACACAGCACATGGTTAAGCTTGCTCCCACAGGAGGTAGTGATGTCCACCTACCTGGATGGCATTAAAAGAGGACTAGCCAACTTCATGGAGGATAAAGCTATCAATGGGTACTAGCCATGAGGGCTCTGCTCTGCTGCCACAGTTGGAGGCTGTAATGCTTTTAAACGCCAGTTGCTAGAGACCACAGGAAAAGAGAGAGGGCTTGAATTCTGCTTGCAGGTCTTCCACAAGCATCTGGTTGGCCACTGTGACAACAGGACGCTGGAGTAGATGGGCCATTGTCCTGATACAGCAGGCTCTTCTTATGTTCATATGGGCAATGTGTGGCCCTATCTCTCTACATACTCTCTTTTACAGAATTTTGTATGAGTAGCGAGAAGAGGGGATATGGGGGGAAGAAAGACTAAGTAGCATGTGGTTCCACCCACTTTTGACTTCAGCTCCAGTCCCTGAGAGATTACTCCCAAGGGAATGTGGCCCCAGAAAAGGGGGGGGGAATGTTGCTCACCTCCTCAAGGCAGAGACATTTCCAAGAATGATCTGGGGTGCTGGAACAGTGTCTACTCTTATTGCCACATCATTCCAATGATATTCTCTTAAGAAACCATGACATCATCTCAAAAAGGACCAGTGCTGTGGTCATTGAGGTTTCTCTCTCTTTCTCTCCATGCATTAACATGGCTGCATCTCCTAGATTCTCTCCCACCCCAACTAGATCATTAATTTTTAATGGCACATTGCTTTAAATATGTGCAGGACAATGTGTTCAGCCGATGAGTCAGAGGAGTTGTCCTTTCCCCAAGCTCGTGCCACTATATCTCACACTACTATGACACATACATCTGTAGAAGTTCCATCTTCTCTCCATCTGCCCCCCTCTTTCCATAAGTCTTATGAGTTTGAGGTGCTCCTGCACTCAGATTTGTGCCTGAAGCTTCAGACTGTAGTGAGTGGGCCAGGGATATCTTTTGCATCCCTTGGTGAGAAAATGACTACCTCTTTCATTCAAGAACAGTCTATTGAGCATTTGCCGTGACTCTGCCTTAGATACATGGAATCAGACTTGGAGTGGGTCTTGTAAGGCCATCTAGCCCAGTGCAGGAAATCCAGAGCTAGAGCACCCCCAAGAGATGGCTTTCTATCCAGCCTCTGATTTAAGACCTCCAGTGAGGGAGAGTCCACCTCTCGAGTAACCCATTGGTTCCCATTAGCAAAATTTGATGGTACTTTGGATTCTAGACATGAAAAGGCTTTTTCTTTTTTTTCTTTTTTTCGGTGGGGCAGGGGGAGAACTTAATGTAAGAGACAACTGGGCACAACATGAAAGTCAATGGGAGACTGGGTCTCCCAACACTTTTTTCAAAGCTGTAAAGCAGATGTGGACCTCCAGGTGGTTTTGGACTACATCTCTCCTTATGTTTTGCCATTGAGCATTAGTTGCAGTATAGTAGCATCCCAGGGGACAAGGATTCCTCATACCTGCCTTAAAGCTGCCACAAGATCAGGCTGGGGCTCTGAAGGAGATGGTTTTATTTAACCACGTCCTCTGCACTGTTTCACAGAACTAAACTACACATGCCCTAAAGCCACTATGCATATTATTCCTGACTTAAAAACATAAGAAGAGCCTGGTGGATCAGGCTAATGGCCATTCTGGTCCATGAGCATCCTGTTCTCACAGTGGCCAACCAGATGCCCTAGTGGGAAGCCCACAACAGCATGCTTTCTCCCCACCTGCAACTCCCAAGTGGGTCTTTTTTGTGACCATTAGTGCCTTTGGAGAAGAGGCAGATTTCATTCAGGGAAATTGCATTGTGGAAGGGATTCCCACTGCCACACCACCACCATTACAGTCCAATCCAATTTAGCCTCAAACCAATTCAGTCCCTGTGGCTGCTTTGAAGAAAGATGACAGAGGATCTATGATTGCATCTTCTGCATCTTGCCTCATTTGGCCCAGAAAGAAGCTGGATTCATGTGGATATGAGTTCATTTCCCCAATCACTCTATATGGGTAGGGGCAGCAGGAATTGTCAGGTTGCTCAGCCTAATGCCATTTCCAGTAATAAAAATGTGTAGATATATCTCCAGTAATGTAGCTGAGCTCAGTTTACTGGATCTCTGTCGTCTCAGAATAGCTTTATGTAAAAAGCACCTCCTCTGCAGACAGCAGACCGAATTTATAGGGCTGTATCTCATCCATGGGCTGACCATTAAAGTCCATATTGCTGTTGTCAGCCAAATGGAGGAAGGATCAAATATTGGAACCTGAAAGCCAAGTCACCATTAACCTCTATGGAAATCAAGAGGAAGAGGCCACTCCTATCCCAGGAACCTGCAGCCGCTAAAAATTCCAGCCTTCTATAGTGATCCACTGGAATATCATTCAAAAGTGGATTGTAGCCTCCTGTGTCGTTTGCTTAAGATGGATATGCGGGAATATTAATGATGATCTTTATCTACCCCCCTTTGCATTTTGCATGCATGCCAACTCTCTTGAAGAGATGTATTTCAAATTTCATTTCTTCTGCCTGTACATCTCAGCTAGCTGGAATAGGATGGCGTGCAATGAACATTTTCCATGGGCCTGGACGACAGCAAGTTTATTCGAAGAAAGGGGGAAATGAAGAGAACTAGGAAATATAATATGCTATCAAAACACAAGGCAGCACTGGAAGTGGGTGAAGCGGGCAGGTAGGTGGGAATTAGCTGCAATTTCTCCCGTTAACAGCTATTTTCCTTTCCTCTTTAGGCAAGACAGTGAATGGCACGGTTAACTGCCGGTGAGAACCACTGGGCTGTAGGGATTGCATCTAAAGTTAGAGGAAGCTGGAGGGTGTGGGAGGAGGAAAAACAAGAACTACTACAAGATTTTGATTCACAAACAAAACAAAGAATATTTATGGGGGTCATTGCCACCTTAGTTTCCACAGGACAATTATTCCCTTTCAGGTTGAGAAGGACCTTCCTTTAAATGGGGCAGTGTGACATAGGTGTTGGTGTGAAAATAGAAAAGATGCAAAAGGTTAAGGCTAATCTGAGGGTTTTTGTGGTGCCTTAATCTGTAGGGTTTCTGAGAAATGTCCTTATGTTCTCTTGAGGATGTGTTTATATGTGGGTAACCTTTTTAATTCAGCAGAGAAAGGAAGACTTGGGCAAGGAGGGTAATTATCACCCCAGAATTAAACTGCAGAGAAATGCATAAATAAACATAGGACGTCCTTCATTAAATGAACCATTTCATTGTGCACAGGAGCTGGTGATGAGGACATTGAATGGAGAGCAAATGTTTTGTTTTGAGAGGCATCACATCAAATTATCCTGAAACTGAGGAACATGATGCACAATCTGGGTAACAATTGAGATGAATCAACCACCACACTCAGCAAACAATATATATTGATAACTCCCCCACCCCACCAGCAAGATGTATGTTTTTTATTATGTTTTTATTATTATTAAAAAGTAAATGAATTGCATTGGGTCCCCTGCACTAGCACATCTGGGGCTGTAATATGTCTTAATGGCATTATTTTAGAGAAACAGAGTTTCTCCTTTGGCTACAAAGGAATCTGATGAAGGCATCAGCTTTTCAGGTTCAAGCATCAGACTGGTGTTGCCTCATGCTGTGTCTCAACAAAGATACAGGCTAGAACATTTGCTAAACTAGAGGTTGGGGGCCTCCTTCAGCCTGAGGACCATGTTTTTCCTTGGCCAACCCTCTTGAGGGACACAGGCCAGCAGTGGCAATGGGCACTGTGGTTGGGGCCTTTCTATACTCTTCCAGGCGACATACAGGATAGACATGCATGTACAGAGAGGGGTGTGTATATGTATATGTATATGTATATGTATATGTGTGTGTGTAGAAACTAGCTCACTATACAAAGGTTCATATAGCTTTCTCTGCCCACTTTTGCCTCTGATTCTACCCACCATTGGCACGTGGCCCCCAGAAGATTGCCCCAAAAGGAATGTGGCCCTGATGCTGAAAAACATTCCCCCTATACTAAGCAGTAAAGCAAGGATGGAGAATATCTTGCCTCAACTCCCATCGGCATAGTCAAGGATGACTGGTGTTCCCCATTCCTGGCCCAGAGTTTGCAAAAATGTTGTTGGTTCCTGCTTATCATCTTTAATGATATATAGTAGAATGGCTCAGAGTATGAGCTATGAGGTTCATAGGTTCAACCTTCCCTCTGTATTGTAATTGCTGCAAGGCTTTAGACCAGAGATGGGGAACCTGTGGTCCTTCAGATGGTACTGGACTCCATCAGCTCCATGCAGCATGGCAAACGGTCAGAGATAGGAGCCAAAAACATCTGAAAGGCCACACTCTCATGGAACGAATAGTGATATTGAGGATGGTCAATGGCTTTCATCACCAGGACTGACTAATGAGGCTTCTTAGTCAGCCTTGGGCTTTGTCTGAGCAATGACTCCAGATCTTTCCTGGCACCAAATCCAGTACCTCGTCTGGTTGCCTGACTTGGACTTGGCTCTCACATTTTGGCACTGATAGCTCATCTCTGACAATATTTGTTTCAACTCCTTTTAGATGTCCACCAAATCCTTAGCTTGCTTGCTTTACTTTTGCAATGCAGAGAAATCAAAGTACAGCAAACAGGCCCTTTCCCCCTTAACCACTCCAGCCTCTTTCACCCTCACAACATTTCCCCCCTCTTTTTTTTGTGTGTGATCATTTATTTTTTAGCTTGTTGCTGGAATCACAGCTGAACTTCCTATTGGCCCTGGGGGAATGGACAGCAATAATTTTAAATGGTTTGGTAGACACAGCTATGGCACAAGGCCAAGACTAATTTCAAGCCTTGTGGTGCTGTATAAGAGTCAGGGAGGGGAGGGGAGGAAGACTAGAAACCCTAACCCAGAACCAGAATTATCCCTCAACATTAGTGGGAATCAGAAAGACCTATGTATGTATATTGGTAGGGCAAAAAGATTGAGGGATGCACACATTTATGGTTTTATGTTGTTGGAGGGGTGGCGGTGGGGTTAGAAAACAAATACATAGAATAACTAGACTTTGGGATATCGGTTGGGTAGCTCTTTGATGGGACTTGGAATTTGCTGAAATCGTATAAAAGGATTGTGCAAAAGGTTGTACCTTGCCTACTCTGCTTTCAAAAGGCCTTAGTCAATTGAATAAATCTGTTTGAGCCGTCTCTCTCGGTTGTCTGTTTTTCCTTTCATTTGAGGATTTCAGTATCCCGCCAAGCAAGAATATGGCTCTCGGAAGCAGAACTTTTTTTTTCAGCCAGAACTCACTGGAACTCAGTTCCGGCCATAGGTATCAATTCTGTGGGACCCTGGGTGCCCGAGCACCCAAAAGCTCCCCATGAAGGGTCTGGGCACCCACAAATTTCGATGCCAGAGCCATGCATGCTGCATGGTACCCACAGCCCGGAGCACCCATGGTCACAGGACCAAGCTGGCACTCCTAGTTCTGGTACCTCTCAGGTGGGCACCATTGCCATTCTAAGGAAACAAGGGAGGTGTTCATGGTGAGTTCTGGCATCTATTTTTCTAGGAAAATAGCATTGCTCAGAAGGTTATTCAGAAAGGAGTGCAGGCCTCAGGCAGAAAAAAAGTTCCCCATCTCTGCTGGCAAGTCTTGTGACACTCTGACCACAGCTATAACGCAAGCAAAGGAGAATCTGCCTAGGCCAGCCAGACATGGTGACCTTTCAAGTGTTGTTGGACTCCAGTTCCCATCGTTTCAGACCATTGGGCCTGCTGCCTGGGGCTCCTGGGAGTTGTAGTCCAACAACATTTAGATAGTATTAGGTTGGGGAATCTGGCCTACAGCAAACAGAGTATGCTTTTTAAAAGCAACAAATACAACAAAGAGAATCATTAATTTTGAAAACTACTTAATTATGATGGGCATATTTATATTTCCTTGCAATTTACTGTCAAGAAGGTGATGATTTGCCAGCTTCACTCCGGTTGCCCTGTGTTAAGTATAAATTTCAGTTCCAGCATAATCATGACAGTTGCCTTCTGTTAGGTATAAATTTAAGCTCTGGTCTCAGGTGCCCATTCCCTTAATTTCAACTGAAATTATTAACAAAGGAGCACACTAATCCTTTTTGTTTCACAGAAAATTGCTAGTTAAAAATGATAACCCCTAAAATCATCCGATTTCATCCTGCTTTTAAGAGTGCCATCAATAAGCGTAAACTGGTAGTTTCCTCTTTTCCTTCAATAAATAATAGATATATTGTATTGTATTTTATTTTATAAAACAGAAATCATTAATTAATTTTGAAGTAAAGAATTTATTATTCTGTTGTTGTTGTTAAGCCAGTGTGGTGCAGTGATTAAACTGTCAGACAGGGATCTAGGAGACCAGGGTTCCAATCCCCACTTGGCCATCAAGGTCAATGGGTAACCTTGGGCCAGCCACTG
This sequence comes from Podarcis tiliguerta, assembly GCF_965153285.1. Lineage (NCBI taxonomy): Eukaryota > Metazoa > Chordata > Lepidosauria > Squamata > Lacertidae > Podarcis > Podarcis tiliguerta. The sequence continues at coordinate 7,665,233 of NC_139553.1, forward strand.
CCTAACCTACCTTACAGGGTTGTTCTGGGGATTAACTGAGGAGAGGTAGAGCCATTAACTGAGGAGAGGGACCACTACCTTGAGCTCCTTGCATTAAAGATGGCATATAAAGGTGATAGATGAATGAATATTATTCATACATTATCCAAAAAGTATATTTATTTGAGATTTCTTAACTGCACTTTACCATAAGGTCCCAGGCAGGTTGTAACAATATAGTATAGAATTATAAAAAGAGATAAAAGCAGGTAGAGTGGCAAAAACACATGAATAAAACTTCCAGCCAGAACAGAGAAGTGATTCTCCCTCTCAAATCTCCCCTCCACACCAATCCCACCAAAGGTCCAGTCTCTACATGCCAATGCCACCTGAACCTACTATAATGTTTTTGTGTGTCTGTCTGTCTATCTGACCTGTACCAAAACGTTGCAGTGCAGGCTTCTCCTTTTTCAATGTGAAAGTCAGCCAGCCATGCTCTGTTTCGGGATGTTCCATTCCATTCCGTTGAACCTGGTTTTCTCCTTAGGTTTTTTTTGTCCAACAAGTTGCCAGCACAGTCCTTCTTAAGATGCACACACACACACACACACACACACACACGGCTAGCACTTAGACAATATCCAAAAAGAGGATCAAAGATATTTCCATGGATTTGGGCATTCGTTTTCGGGTTGCCATATTTTGAAGAGCAAAAAGGAAGACGCATTTACTTACTTCCAGGTCTACACTGACTGGCAGTAGCTCTCCAGAGTTTCAGGCAGAGACTCTTTACCCACCTGGAGATGCCGAGGATTGAATCTGGGGCCTTCTGCATTCAGAGCAGATGCTCTGCCAGTGAGCTATGGCCCTAAAACAAGCAAAAGATTGCACGATCAGGGAGAGGTTTCAAGAGATGGACAGAGCCTGGATGAGGCTCTCACTCAGCATTAGGCAGAGGCTGGGCAGTGTAGTGTAGGGGAAGAACACTGGACTTGGAGGGGGGGAAAGGGATGCAGTGGGCGGGGGAGGGGGAAGCCCTTGGCAGGACGAGGGAGTCAGGGGGGCAAATGGAAGAGGGATCCCAGCAGAAGGAGAAGAGAGAGGGAAGGAAAGGAAGAGGGTCTGGAGGAGGAGATGGGAGTGCTGGGGGGCGGTAGGGGCAAGGGAAGCACTGAAATAGCTATGCAATGGGGAGAGGCTGGGGTGGGGGCAAGGGAATGAAGCAACAGAAAAAGGGAGAGCAAGCAAATGGGGAGCGATCAGAAATCGAAGAGGGAGGAAAACTCGTTTGGGGAAGAAATCAGGGAGCGCAGCAGAGATTGGGGTAAAGGAGGGAGGAGGGAGATTAAAACAGTAAGTCCCACTTGGGGAGAAGAAGGGTCTCCCAGAGCCAAAGATAGCCTCATTTTCTGGAGGACGCCCCGAAAAGGGAAGAGAAAGGGGATTGTGTGGTGTGTGGGGAGGGATCGTTGGATGGAAAAAGAGAGTGGGAGAGGGGGGATGTGGAGGAGGCACACTGTGGGAGGAAGGGGAGGGAGTCTGAGAGAGAGAGAGAGGCACTATCGATTTTGTCCTGGGGGGCTTCAATCAAGAAGCGCTGCTGCAGTCGGGTGCTGAGAGATGACTGCCTGTCTCTCGGTCTCCCTTCCTCCTGCTCTTTCCCTCTCCCTCACTCGCACCTATGCATACAAACACACAGGTTGGCACGCCTGGGAACAAGATGGGCAGGCCCAGGAGGAGGAGGAGGCTCTCACTATGTGGCGATAGTGTGAGGGGAGTCCAGGCTCTGCCGCCACCCCGTCTTCTCCCACGCAGAGGAAGAGGATGAGGAAGAGCAGCAGCGGCTCCAGCTAAGCCCAGTCTGAGGCAAGGCTGCGCGGCTGCTCCGCTCAGTCTCTTCCTGCCATTCTCTCTCTCCCCGCCACCTCTTTCCCCGCCTTTTTTTCGCTCCCACGATGCTGCCGCCGCCGGCCAAAGTCAGAAGAAGAAGGAGCTCAACTCCAGCCACGATGGGGCGACGAAATCTCAGACAAAGAGCAGTTCCTGCTGGCGCTCGCGGACCAAGGGGCGGGGCTTGCGCACAGCCAAACAAAAAACCCTGGACATTTTGTCATATTTTAAATTTCCACCCGGGCACAAATTTTAAGCCAGAAAAAGAGCGTGTGTCCAGGGGAAACCCGGACATATGGCAACCCTAGATAAATGCAAATTTAGAAATAACGGCTATTCTTGAAATGGAACTGCAGTTCCTTTCCCCAGATAAGGACGGCTATAGGAGTATAGGGTCTTTGGCTCCCCAACAAAATATTTGAAGGGGCTGCCCCCCTCAAGTTGATGGATTTATTATGTGAGGCAGGGCTTACCTGCCCTCCCCCAATATTTTATTCAATAAAATATTGAATTCAATATATTCAATTCAAAATATTTGATTCAATAAAATATTGAATTCAATATATTCAATTCAAAATATTTGATTCAATAAAATATTGAATTCAATATATTCAGTTCAAAATATTTGATTCAATAAAATATTGAATAAGATCCTGGGAGCTGTAGTTTGTCAAGCATGATAGTTGCTGATAGTTGTTAGGACAGTTCTATTCCCTTTACAGAGCTACAGTTCCTGGAGAGGTTTGACAAGCAACTCCTCTTCCCAGGGAACTCTGGCAATCATACAGGAGTTCTCAGGTGACCTGTTGATTGGTAACGTCAAAACTCCTCCCTTCCGATCTCCTTTCTTGGGGTTCTTTATGTTAGTAAAATCATTTATATAATGTAGACTGAGACCAGAGAGAAAAGAAATCCACAGCTAATCAGATGTAGCCTCAGCAAACATCATGCCACTCTGCCTGGTTGCTAAGCAACACCTCCCCCATGTTTATATGACTTGCTGATAATACAATTAACCCTTACGTTACAAACTTAATGATCTTGTGTATCTGCACTTCCAACACTTTATCTTTAAACTGGACTGTGACTGGTAAGTTCTTTGCATAGGCTGTCCACTGTAAAATAGGGCACAGAACTTCCATACCCTGAAAAGAGAGCCTGCTTAAGACTCTTACCTTGGGCTGCATGCCCAAAAGTGATGCTACTTTGGCCGATATCAGAAGGCTCAATGGATGCTCAGATACCTTGTAGAAAATCAGGAGCAGCTCTGCAAACTTCTATATTTATACAAATATAATTGGAAGCAGGATTTGGAGTTACATGTCTAAATAACCAAAGGCTTTAAGCAATGAATAATTTCTTAATGTGTGTGTGTGTGTTTGTGTGTAAAATCAGCTGTAGGCCCCTGTAGAAATTGAGACACATTAGGCAGTAAACAAATGTTAATGTCCTGGATTGAATCTGCTTTGGAAGGAGGTAATGAACTTGATGTACTCAAGGCAGCCTAAGAAGTGGACATGGGATCCATCAAATAGACCTTCAAAGGATGGAGGATAGAGAGGGGAAAGGAAGGCGAGTGTGTCTAAAAACTAGCTCACCATACAAAGACTACATTTACATTTGTTGCTCTGCCCACTTTTGATCCATGTGGCCCCAGGAAATTTATCCAGATGGGAATGTAGCCCTTGGACTGTAAAAAGTTCCCCACTCCTATCCTGATATAAATGATTTGCCATCCGTACTATATATGATTCTAGCATTTGCATTCATCATAATATTTCATAATATCTGCAGTATATGTTGAAAGGAGGAATAAAACATCTACTGAAATGTCCTAACTTTACATAACTGTGTGTGTGCGTGTGTGTGTGTGCACGCACGTGATCATGTGTATGTAATTTCTGTGAGGCAGTTGAGCTGACTCCAGTGAAACATTTAATGTTGTAAACAGATCCTTGTAGGTCTGGGCCAGGGGGGGATTCAAACTAAGCCTGAACCAAAAACTGGTGTGAATAATCTGTGTTTTTTTCCTGAACCAGAATATAATTAGAACCATTAAATACAACCCAGGTGGTTAAGAAAGCCCATCAGAGACTCCATCTCCTCCGAGTATTGCAGAAGAACGATGTCAATCAACATCTGATGATCTCCTTCTATCGGTCAACAATAGAAAGTGTCCTTTCATACTGCATCACGGTGTGGTATGCTGGTTTGACATCATCTGATAGGAAATGCCTACAGAGGGTGTTGAATACAGCACAAGATATTATGGGCTGTCCCATGAATCCACTGGATGAAATAGCAGAAGATCGTTGCCTCAGGAGAGTGAGGAAAATTCTCAGGGATGATTCACACCCTGGCCGGCACTTTCTTGATCTGCTGTCAGGCAGAAGATATAGAAGCATGATTAGTCGCACCAACAGGGTAAAGAACAGCTTCTAACCATTGGCTGTTAGGCTGCTGAATGAAAAGATAACAACAGGACAACTGACTTTCGGGTTTGGTGTGTGTGCATCAGTAAACGAGGGGAATTAAGACTAAGAGAACTGAGGGAGGGTGCTCATGTAATCTCACTGTATACAAGTTGTACAAGTGACAATAAACTATTTCAATTTCAATTTCAATTGTTGATACCAAACCAGCACAGAACCTGGTTCACATTAATGGGTCAGTTTAAAAACATCAACACTGATTTATTGGTGCGCTTAGCTGGAACAACTGGACATTATAAGGGCCCTGCCATGGGCAAAGCGCCCCTAGACCCACAAATATTATTGAAAAGCATTGGAAATACTCTATTATCTGAGGTTCTACCCCCATCCCCAACCAAAGCCTACCCCTGCTGCAATGCCCTCTTTCCCAAGAAAAGCTCAACAACTTTGATTTCTGAGTTTTGGCATGTCAAAGGGTTCTGAGTGCCCTCTACAGGCCAGCCTATCCCAAATTACCCTGGGGAAGGTTGAGAGAAGGGGTGGAGCAGCCAGCTTCCCTTCTGTTTCCCTGGCAACTGGTTGCTCCAGATCACTGTCTGGAACATAAGAACACCAGGAGAACCCTGGTGGATCAGCCCAAAGACCCATCTAGTTCAGCATCCTGTTCTCATAGTGGTCATCTGGACACCTGCACTCTCCCCATTCACAGAAACTGATATACAGAAGCATAATGTCTCCAGACATAGAAGGAGAACATAACCATTATGACTAGTAGCCACTGACAGCTTCTAAATTGGTGGCCATTTATTTTTTTATTTTTTTTATTTTAGAGTGAATGCCATAGTTGGCTTTAAACCTGGAAGGCTTTTTGATTCAATCAGTGGATGATAAGGCTACCCATGGCTACCAGCCATTATGGCTATGTTCTCCCCATACTGTCAGAGGCAGTATGACCCTGACACCACACATTTTTGTATGTTCCCCCCCAATACTTGCATTTTGATGTACAACTTCCTCTAACATATGCTTTTCTATACCTATTACTTGGCTGGAGAACTGCATGCAAAATCTGGAAAACTGAATTTCAAAGGAAGGCTGTGTTCTGGTTCATGTAATGGTTCAATAACTGTGAATTAGGTAGGTTTGCCATTAAATGCACCTGAATAATTATTCAGTTGCATTTAATGGCAAACCTACCTAATTCATTAAATGTCATTCATTGGAGTTTTTAAAAGCAGAGGTTTGGTGGCCACCTGTCATGGATGCTTTTAACTGAGATTCCTGCATTGCAGCGGGTTGGAGTAGATAACCCTCAGGGCCCCTTCCAACTCTACAAACTCCATATCTAAATCTTATATACACTTTTGTTTTGTTGTGTTTATGAAATTCTCCATCACTTTTGAACACTGAATCTGTTTCTTTGTATATCCATTGTTTTTATGTATATATTGAAAACCACCTAGGGAACTTGGGCCACATTCACACAATACATTAAAAATACTATGATACCTCTTTAAACAGGCATGGCTCCTCCCAAAGACCTCTGAGACCTGTAGTTTGTTAAGAGTGTTATGAGTTGTTAGGGGTGCTTGGACAGCAAACTTTAAAATGCAGGACCATACCTGGAAAGAGTGGAGGAAAGGTAAGTGTGGATAAGCTCAAAGCTACAATTCCCAGAATGGTTTATCAGTCAACAGAGCCAGTGTGGTGTAGTGGTTAAGAGCGGTAGACTCGTAATCTGGTGAACTGGGTTCGCTTCCCCGCTCCTCCACATGCAGCTGCTGGGTGACCTTGGGATAGTCACACTTCTCTGAAGTCTCTCAGCCTCACTCACCTCACAGAGTGTTTGTTGTGGGGGAGGAAGGGAAAGGAGAATGTTAGCCGCTTTGAGACTCCTGAGGGTAGTGATAAAGCGGGACATCAAATCCAAACTCTTCTTCTTCATAGGCAAATTTGGAAATTTTAGCTCTAGAGAGGGAGAGGGAACTCCTAGCAACACTTGGCACCTTTAAGAAGGTGCAATTCCCACAATACTTTGGGGGAAGCCATGACTGCTTAAAGTGATATCATAGTGCTTTACATGCATGGTGTGAATGTAGTCATTCATAAATACTTTCTTTAAGTTATGTAAAACAACACCACTGCAAGAAATTCAATTTGGTTCTCATTTCATTGTGAACATACCTATTTTATATTTCTTGGAAAAGGATGCGAACACACATACATGCTTCAAAAATTGCACTTCTCTGAATTTTAAGTTGTAGTTTGCCTACCAAAAACAGTAACTGGAATTGCATATCTTAGGAGAAAGTGTGCATATAGTGCATAAATTATGGGCAATCACAAATGTATTAGGGGAAATAGATTATAGAAATGCATGTTTTGGGCTACACTGCATACAAAAAATGTGCGGATTAGAAAAGTTGTGGGTTTTTTTTTAATTGTCACACATTGATTTGGATCTGTGGTGAACTGAATTTAAGAGTCAGACAGGGAGAGAAACTGAAATTGACAGATATACCCATCTTTAGATATCACTTGCTGTTCTTTTCCCTTTGGGGGGAACACTGATACACACACATACTGGAGAGGCAATAGAATAGAGGCAATTTTGTCTGCAGAAAATAACCAAGAAGGGCTCTAAATACTGGTCCTCCAAATATTGTTGAACTCCAACTTCCTTTATCCCCAGCCAACCTGCCCAATGACCAGGGATGATATAGCCCAGTTGCTAAAAGACCTGTGTTCCTTCTCACTGCATTGAGCACTGGCTGTGAGTTTCCTCCTCTGTGGTCTCAATGTTACCCCTTGTAGAACACAGCAGGAAGGAGGAGGATATAGGGCCAAAATTAAAATTAGTTTGCTCAACCTCTCATTGGTTTTCTCCTATCTGCCCTACCAGTCCTAATGGGCACCTGCCACCACTGAAGATGCCTAGTAGTTTAGCCCTTAGCTGGGGCAAAAATACAGGCCACAGAGAGCTGGGAACTTATCTGGGCCCTGTTGATACCTGTGCTTTTAGCTACAGATTGCAAGCTGCCCTTCCTTAGACCTTCCAGGCACTACTGGATGTGACCTTTGGTTGGGAATATTATTGCTGTTATAACCCAAGGTTGGGTACTTGCGGCCCTTTACATCTGCAACTCCCATCACCACCCCTGTCATGGACTCGTTGGATGCAGAGGAATGGTAAGAGGACGCAGCTGGAGAACCACCAAGGGAAGAAGGCTCAGAGCCTGGAGAGCGGTGGTGGGACAATGACAACTGGTTGGAGAGAGAAGAGTGGAAAGAGGAGGTGTCAGAAGCTGAAAGAGTAACAGGGCTTAGTGAGCCAGAAGGGTCTGTGGCAGAGGGAGGTCCAGAATCCAAGGCAGAAGCTGGCGAGTGTCAGAAGGGAGGTCAAAAGGCAGAGATGAGTCTGGTTGGTGAGGGTGTCTGCCCCTCCTGCTGTGACAAGCTCCCCTCCACCCTGTCTCCTAGAACCAGGAGAGGCATGAAATGGGCGGAGGAGAGACTGGCCACATACCAGCACAGTCTCTGATTGCTTGGGGAAAGCCCTAGAGAGAAGGAGACATAAGCAGATGTGAGGAAGGAGGGACATTTGGTCTCAGCAACTGATTTCACAGAAATCGGTTTCATAGAAATTCTATAGAAATTTCAACAGGGAATGAGCTGCTGTGCTCATTAGGCCTGACACTCAGCCAAGTCTGTGGAGATTGTGTTTTTGCTACTAAAGAGTTAATTCCAACCTTGAACTATATGATGTACTGTCTGACATACTCTGCGACAACCCCTAACCATTGATGATCCTGGGTAGCACTGATAGGAGTTGGAGTTCAAAATCTGGAGGGCCACAATTTCCTCATCTCTGCCCTAGTCTCTATAGCCTACAAACTCCATGATGCAGGGATGGGAGACCTGTGGCCATTGGCCTTCCAGATGTTGCTGGGATCCAGCTCCCATAACCATTGATCATTGGCCATGCTGGCTGAGGCTGATGGGAGATGGAGTCCAACAACACCTGAAGGTCCACAGGTTCTCCACCTGTGGTGTTAAAATGTTTACTGAGCTGGGTGGACTAATGGTCTTGCTCAATAGAAAGCCAATTCCTATGTTCCTTCCTGTGTCTATCCCAGGTTAGGACCTCCCCATCCTTTTTAATACCCAGGTTCAGGGCCTGTAGAAAATAAGTTTCTATCATCACGACTGGAAGTGGATGCTTTACACAATCCCCTGTAGCTCCATAGCTGACTCCCCCGGCACATCAACCCTTACTAGGACTAAACTGTTGTGATCCAAACAAGCCAGATTCCCAGACAGCTGCACTGACCATATCCCAAATCCCAGCTCCAAACCTTGGATCGGATCGAGCAATATACAGAAGTTCTTTTGTTTGTTGTCCTGTTTGTCTTGTATGCAGCTGCCTTTGGGCTACAAACTTCTCCTCTAACAACTCAAACTGAAAGGGACACAGTATGTACAGCTCAAAGAAAATGACCCCCTCACAAACAAATTTCTAGACTTCCCGAAGTGGTTAAAAGACAACATTTTCTGCATATCGTTGTCTCCTCCTCCAAACCCTGTCTTCATCCCTGCTTCTTCTTTCTCTCTGCCTTTTTATATTTAACTTTTCCCTTTGGAGATAAGAATAAATTGAGCTGCAAGATTCTCAGACTCTCTGTTTTACTGATCTGTGAACTTCTTCCTTCTCCTGGATGACACATTCAGAGCTGATGAGGTGGGCAGGGTGAGGGATAAATTTCAGAAATGGGGGCCTCCAGCATGAAGCACCGAGGACTCTGCAAAGGCCAAGAAAATGCTTGTAGCACATGGGGCCAAGCAATGCACAGCCTTGGACAGATGCGCTGAGGGAAGAGGGTGGGGTCAAAAGAGTTCCCCCTTCCATCAGTATGGAGGGCAGCCAAACCAGCAGAATGGACCCTTTTCTGGACCTCAACTGTTAGGGAGAGCCCCAGAGGCTGTCTTGGCCATAAAGTAACACACGCACACACACATGCACACACACGCACACATACGCACACCAGAACACTTCAGCAGCAATCAGAACCCAGGAGACGCAACACTTTTGTCTTAATTCAGAGCATATTTTAGGCTGCAGCTTGTGTGCACACACACATAACCCATGCACTTTTTTCAAGCCAAGCAAATTGTGCTGGGGAGGGGTGGATGAGAGGGAATTGAATGTGGAGAGGAGTGAAAGTATTGCCCCCAAATGAAATGCTGAAACAGCTAAGTTTGCAAAGGGGGGGGAGCAGAGAAGCCTCTCACCACCCACATATTTTTAGGAGTCTCATGCTAGCTTTGAAAAAAGGGTAGGTGTGGCGGCCCCCAAATGCATCAGCAAAAGTAGGGATGAAAGAAGGCACAGGTTTGGCAAAATTCTGCATGTGCTCATTTATAGGTGAAAATTTAGAAATAATGCAGGCAATTTAAATAGAACTCTGCAGTACACCACAGTGAGAAAGACTTTTGACCAGGTGAACTGTGTGCCACTCCAGTCTGATGTCCAGGTGCTAACTGTGGATGGGCAGCTTGAAGAACCCTGATGTTCTCTCACTTCCGATGGTAATTTATCTTTAAATCAGATGAACTAAGCAGGTTAACATTGCTGGTGCGACAACGCCCATCATCCTTGGCACTTGGCCATGCTTGGTGGGGCTCATGCAAGTTGTAGTTTAGCAACATCTGGAGGGCCAAAGGTGCCCCACTTCTGAAATAAAGGATGCCTTCAGGAGGGACTGTTTTCTGATGGCCCTACGAAGAGAGGCCAGTCCTCTGTACAGTATGACATACTGTGGTTACCCTAGGGGAGTGGGGGAATGGGGGGGAAACCACTCAAATAATGACGATGGAGAGGAAACAAATATCACCATCCAAAGCTAAATTGAGTGGAAGCTAAATTCCAAGATGATGAAGGAAGGGCTTTGAATAATAATGTGCCATCATTGTGCATGACCTTTACAATGTTGCAACATGCATATAGGTCTCTGCCTTTAATTTACAAGCAAATATTTAAGATGGGATATATTTTAATATTTTTTAAAGAACTAATTATAGGTTGTAGCCAACTAAATTTTACCCAGAGTAGACCACTGGAAATTAATTCACCTGATGCAGTCATGTTCATTAATTTCAATGGGTCTACTCAGAGTATGACTAACACTAACACATCTCATTGTTAACCCACTTTTCTTCCAAGAAAGATCATATGCTTCAAGGATAGTCAACACAGTGCTCTCCAGATGTTTCTAGACTTTAATTTCCATAATCCCTGGCCATTGGCTGTGTTGAGTAGGGTTGATGGTAGCTGTAGTGGCTACCCTTGGCATTCAATGTCTGTCCTCTCCACCCCTCCACACAATTTATCCTCAAAATAACCCTGTGATGTAAATAAGGCTAAGAATTCATAGTCACTCAGTCTGTGCCTAACACTAACCACAGCATCACCCAGCTCACAAGAACTTGGTACGGGTAATTAGGGGAAGATTACATAATTGATATCTAACTGCAGGGGTTTTTTTCGGGGGGGGGTGTCTATTTATTGAGCAAAGAGCATCCCTGTATAAATAAAGTTTCTTCTTCAGTATAATGTTTAAAATTCATTTCCTTGAGTAGAAGGGCCAAGATAGAGAACATAGATGTTCTCATATGCAACACCAGGGACAAATATACACTACCCATAGGTTTCACTACTGACCTATAATTACACCATGACTTCAGGGTTTGTGATGAAATTTTTAATTTCACAGCAATCATTTTACATTTCCACAAATGAAAACAATTATCAGTGTCTGTTAACATTATGACAGACTCTTTCTTTCTTTCTTTCTTTCTTTCTTTCTTTCTTTCTTTCTTTCTTTCTTTCTTGTCTGCTTTGTCATTAACACTGACATGAGTGCTATTAAAACAAACATTTTAATCATTTTTAATAACTAGGGATCTTTTCCCAGTTGTTGCATGCCCTCCTGTGCACCTAGGGAAAGCTGATCCATCAGAGCAAATGGGGTACTAGTCCACCTGGCTCAGTCTGTCCTCAGCTAGCCGCCAGCTCAGCTAGCTTCCACCTGCCTGCCTTTTCCCCCACTTACGATCAGCCCAGAGGCTCTGCCTACGAGTTTCTTCCTCCTTAGTCACAGATTTGCACTTGTTGAAGACCTCTGCAGGGTTGAGAAGGGAACAAAATCAGGATTAGTTAGCTCCTTCTGTCATTGGCTCGGACTCCACCAATCATTGACTCTGACTCCACCTACTGCTGGCCTCCCTGTCTACCACAATTTCAGTCCCAGTGGCCACTAGCCACCACTGCCTGCACTGATATCCATCATAAACTTATTATTATTTGCTTTAGAGGCATGGATGGGAAATCTTCAGCCACAGGACTTCATTGCACAGTGCTTAAAAAAGGGATCAGCAAGACCTGACAATCTAAGGTCGCCTGGTGTCATTGTGATGACAGGTGATTTGACACATGGCTGGCTTCATTTGCCTACCAAATGGCTGAGGGAGATAACAGTTAGTCTCACCAGCTAGATCTGGTTCACCTCTCCTGCTTGGCTTGACCCACCTTAGTTACTTACTCATTTTTTAAATTTCTATTCTGCTCTTCCTCCCAAAAGAGCCCAAACAACAAACCAACAAGAAGATACAATTAAAAATAAAATGCAAATATATTTAAAAACTATAAAATGTAATTAAGAACATCTAAAAATACCTAGGTAGGGGTGGCGCTGTGGTTTAAACCACTGAGCCTCTTTCCGATCAGAAAGTTGGCGGTTCGAATCCTCGCAACGGGTTGAGCTCCCGTTGCTCGGCCCCTGCTCCTGCCAACCTAGCAGTTCGAAAGCATGTCAAAGTGCAAGTAGATAAATAGGTACCACTCTGGCGGGAAGGTAAACAGCGTTTCCATGCGCTGCTCTGGTTCGCCAGAAGCGGCTTAGTCATGCTGGTCACATGACCTGGAAGCTGTCTGCAGACAAACGCCGGCTCCCTCGGCCAGTAAAGCAAGATGAGCACTGCAACCCCAGAGTTGTCTGCAATTGGACTTAACTGTCAGGAGTCCTTTACCTTTACCTTTTTAAAAATTCCTAAAAACCATCACATACCCTCCCAGCTGAAAAATTCAAGGTTACCAGGGACAGTATTGAATACCTGGGTGAATAGTAATGTTTTAGATTTCTTCTTAAAGTTAACAATGAGGGAGCCAGTTGCATGTCACAAGGGAGGACATTGTACAGATAGGAAACCACTACCAAGAAGGCCATGTCACATATCAGTTCCTTGCCATACCACCAAGATACCTTGACCCATATTGCCAGCTAAATTCATGGCACCTCTGCCCCTCCACATCTGTCCCTCTCTACTAATCAGAATGATTCTGCCCTTTCTCTCTAGCTGCTCTTCATGACCTGATTAGGAAACATGAGACACTTACACCTTGATGCTTGGTTATATTATTGGTCCATATACTCTCACAGGCAGCAGCCCTCTAGAGCCAACAGCAAAGAATGGTGCTCCTCAGAGTACCATCAGAATGGTGCTGATTCAGAGTTGTCAGGGATTGAAGTTGGGACCTCCTAAAGTTGACAAGCTACCACTAAGCTAGAATTCTCTCCCTGAAAAATGCACAAAGCATCACCTCTGCCTTCAAAGCCCTCTTTAAAAAATCCATAACCCTTTTCACGATGCCTGTGGCTTAGCTCCACACAGCAGGAGTTCTTTTGAACACGAGGGCTCCATTACCTTCTGGGAACCTTTGGTAGTGGTAGTTACATGTCAATGGTGGGTGAGGCTAGAGGAAAAGTGGGTGGAGCAAGACAATAAACTTTACAATTGTACAGTAGCCTAGTTTCTACACCCACTTGCACACCACTCTTTATCTACTATCCAGACAAGCAGGAGGCATGATCACAGTTCAAGGGCTCATTCTCATTGGTCAAAAGCATTCAGTATGTGCAGCCAGTACAGTGAAGAGTGTAGCCTGCATAGAGTTCTGAGGGTCAGAGAGGCCTGGGGTGCCACATTCAGCCATCAGCCCCCGGGCCTGAGGTTCCTCAGTCCTACTTAGCAAGAAATGTTGAGAATTGAACCTGGGACCTTCTACATGGAAATTCTTTGATCTCCTGCTGAATGATGACTCATCTAGGCCAGTGTTGTCTCATCTGATCTCCAGAGTAAATCTCCAAAGACTTGGGCAGAGAGGGGACCTTTTCAAAATCTCAGGCAGGAGGACTGAAGGAGCCTCCAGAGCAGAGCCTCTGGGCATGAGAATGAACAATTGTTGTCTAGATGGATAAACAGTCCTGCTTTCCTATGTTCTTGTATGCCCAGATGGCATAAGCACAGCCTGCTGAAAGTGCTTTCAGGGGTTAGATTTCAGGGAAAGAAGGATTTTCTTTTGCTGGCTTTCCAACACCAAAAGTGCAATTGCCATGGGAAGATGAATGATTGCATCATTTTGCTTCCAGAAATAGCTCTCAGGCTATTAAACACACACACCAAGAAAACAAAATATGCACTGAGGAATTAGTTGAAATGTAAGCTGGGCAAAAAATGTTAAAGCTTCCCAAGATACCAACCCAAAGCCAAAGTGCGAAGGTGGCTTCGTTTGTTATAAAAAATCAGGGGAAGAATGCATTTGTAAGGCTGGTCTCTAGAATGTCCACATCTTATGATCGCACAGCTGGGTTTTTGAGTATGAAAGCAAAAATAAAATAAAAAGTGCAATTAAACAAAGGAAGGAAGGAAGGAAAGAAAGAAGGAAGGAAAGAAGGAACTGGGGTGGGTGGGAAGGAAGTGTATGGAATCACAGATTAATTCCTGAAAGCAAGTCCCTCTCTTTACTTAAGCCAAAGTTGGCAAGCCTTTGACACTGCAGATGTTGTTGGCCTACAAGTTCCATCAGCCCCTGCCCATAGGCCATGCTGGCTAGGGTTGATGGGAGCTGGAGTCCAAGAATTTCTCTTTCACCATAGGCTTCCTACCCTTGTTTTATACTGAAATAATAATACTTTAATATGAAGAATACTACTAACAACTTGTAATATGACGTTAAACAAATTTAGTAAGAAGGAAAAGAGGACAGTGAAGAATGTGAAGGAAAACATTATAGTGTTTCTCCATAGAACAAAAGTGGGGTGAACCTTTGGCTCTTTAGATGTTGATGAATTACAGCTCCCCTTGACCATTGGCCATGCTGGCTGGGGCTGATGGGATGTGGAGTCCAACAATTTCTGGAAGGCCACAAGTTCCCCATGCCTGACGGAAACTTTTCTACTTGGCCTGCTACCCAGTTAGAGACATTTCAGACTCGGTCTAGTAACAAGTTTGTGATAAAATGGCTTCCAGAGATTCTCCAGCCAATTTGCAGGCAGTGAAACGAAGAGTACTGATTCACCAGAGGGTAGGGGTTTATCCAGGAGTTTGGGAACTTATCCAAGAGTTTTGGAACTTCCAAGATTTAGAAGTGGCTGTGAAGTAACCCATGGCCTACCTCCATCTATCTATCTATCTATATCTATCATCTATCTATCATCTATCTATCTATCTATCTATCTATCTATCTATCTATCTATCTATATATCAGGTATCTATCTATCATCTATCTATCATCTATCTATCATCTATCTATCTATCATCTATCTATCTATCTATCTATCTATCTATCTATCTATCTATCAATCTATCATCTATCATCTATCTATCTAGTGTGGGAAACCGAATCCCTCAGGATGTTAATGAACTACAAATCCCATATGCCCCAGAAAGAAGGGCCAATGGGTAGGGATTATGGGAACTGTAGTTCAGCAACATATGGAGGGCCAAAGGTTCCTCATCTCTTCTCTGTTAAGTTGAAATAGACACTTCTAATTTGCTACTTTGTACATAGGGGGAAACTGCGGACAGGCATTTGGGGGGGGGCATGAATCAACCTGAATTGACCATTCACATTGCATATTGGTTTAGTAAAGGTGGTTGGGAATTTACAGAGAGCTTTGTGTTTGGGATGAGCAGTCGTGGGGCTTTTTTTTTTTTTAAGGGGGGACCATACAGCCCCCACTCTCTGCAATAAAAACCTTCCAACCACTTCTTCTACTCAAAAAATTCTATCTTACAAACTTTGGTGAAATTCAGTTTTTGAGAACATTTCTCTCTCTCTCTTTCTGCCACTGTCTGCATTTAAAACAGCATCATGCCACTTTGAATAGGCTCAGCTTCCCTAAAGAATCCTGGACCTGTAGTTTGTTTAGGGTGCTGTGAGCAGTCTAGGGGGCTTAGAAGATGCCCCTGTCACCCTCATGGAGCTACAAAAGCAGTTTGCTGGTGAGAGGGATTGATTGTCTAACCACTCTGAGAATTGTAGCTTTGAGAACTGTAGGGGAATAAGAGTCTCTTAACAACTCAGTGGTTTGATAACTGCTTTAAAAATATAGCACAAATGGGCCTAACTTCCCCCACTAGAGGTCAATGGACAAAATAAGTTGTGTTGAAAGGTTTGTCCTAACTCTAGCACTTATTATATTAAGAGTACAATATAAACCTCAAAAGCCACAGCACAGGAAACATCAGGCTGTGCACCGTGGGTTATCTGAATGATTTTGTGCCCTTAAATGCCCTTAAATACATGCACACAAGAAACAAGAGCTTAAATCAAAGTAAGTTATACTCAGAATAGTCCTGCTGAAATTCACTGACATAGTTAGAGCAATATATGTAAATTCTAGCGGGCCTATTCTGAGCAGGACTAATGTTGGATGCAACCCAAGATGTTGGATGCAGAAAAGGGATGTTCTCTGGTAAATCAGGTAAATTCTATGGTAATTTGGTAAATCTAGGAAATTCTATGGTAAATTAGGTTGGGATTTTTTAACGGTCAGTCAGGATCTCAGGAAGGCTTTCCAAGCTCTGCTAGCTAATATATTTCTAGCTAGAGATTGTAGAAATGGAACATGGTGCATGTAAGGCAAGGATGGGGAACCTCTGGCCTGCCAGATGTTGGACTGCAATTCCCATTGGCCCTGCCCATTGACCACACACAGTGTTCTCTAAGGACAGAGGAAGAGCCATTCTGTAGCAGCCCAAAGGCCCATCTAATCCAGCATCTTGTTGTCCCTATTGAAAGCCCACAAGCAGGATCTGAGTGCAATAACACTCTATGCACTTGCATTTCCCAGAAGCTGGTATTCTCAGGCAGACTGCCTCTGATACTGGTAAAACATATCCACTGTGGCTGATAGCTTTATTCCTCATGAATATATCCATTGGCGTCTGTCTGTCTCGAGAGACAATGGTGTGTGCCTCTGGGGGTGACAATCACAGCGGCCACTATGGCTGCAGAGAACAGTAACACATAATTGCTGTCTCCCACGTTGTTTTTGCTGCCCTCTCTGGGGTGCAATCCTAGGGGTGCAATCCTGAGATGACAAGACCCTGCTCTCAGCCTTGCTGATATGGTCCAAAGGAAAGGAAAGCAATAGATTTGGCACCAGCTTGGCTGCAGGAGTTGCTGGAAGCAGGCATACAAGATGCTATCCAACTACTTTAGGACTCCATTTCAGATTTGAGTAGGGTTTACTCCTTAGCCTTTTCATCTCCTGAAGATGTCCCACAAGGCAGTAGGTACAGATTTTTTCTCAGGGTTTACTCTCAAAGCCTTTCTCATGAATGCGTATAACCACAAATGAGGTTTAGGATCAGAGTTTTCCTTCTCCTAGATGGAGAACCCCACCTGCTCCTCACTTCCTTCTACAGCATGAGGAGGAACCATGTTATTGAATCTGTCCAATCCTCTTTTACAGCCATTCAAGGTGGTGGCCAACATTACTACTTCTATTGGAATCAAATGCCATAATTTAACTATGGGCTGTGTGAAGACGGATTTTTTGTTTGTTTGTTTCTCCTCATTTCAGCATTCAGCTTCTTTGGATGACCGGGGTGCCATCTAGGGGGACTGGGGTCCACAAAAATTTCAAGGAGGGTACCAGGCCCCATCAAAATTCCACTGCAGCCATGCATGAATGCCATGGGGCATGCTTGCATCACGTGCACAAGACGCATGACATGTGCATGACACATCAGAATGCCCTACAGCATGCATGAGTGACATCAGTGCCCTCCTTGCATTTTCTCTTAACTAAAAAGCCCCAAACGTGTAACCGTTCCTCACAGAGGAATTTCTCCAGCACCTTGAACATTTTGGTTGCTCTTTTCTGAAGCTTTTTCAGCTATACAACATCCTTCTTGGGGTGAGGTGATCAGCATTCCACAATTCTAACCCCGAGCCATGGCTTTCCACAAGTTATAGGCATATCTGGCCTATCTCCACTAGCTGTTAAGTGTTATTATGACACCTAGGCTGTTCTTGAGCTGTTTTTGCACCAAGCAGCGGTTGGGACCCAATTGTCCAAAAAGACCCCTTCTAAATCCATCCATGATTGTCAGTTGCTCTTCAGAGTAAAGAAACAGGGAAGTTTGAGCAGATTTAACAGAGTTACAAGTCTGGCCTTACTCAGAAGACACAGATTATGTAAGCCTCCAGAGATGAAGGCCTACAAACAGATTCAACATCTGTGCATGACTCTTTCTGTGTGTGTGTGTGTGTGTACATGCAGACCCAGCACCACAAAAGGCAATTTTCAAAGTCTCGTTTGCTCAGCGTATGCGTTCTACGTGCAAATATCTCACACAAAAAAGTACAGTTCCCCACTACAGGGCCCAAGGTATAGCATGGGTTGCCAGATGTTGCGTCTGTAGAGTGGGGGTGGGTAACACTACTGCATCAGCAAGTGCTGCAGTTGATAGATGCAAGACAGGAGCATCATACAGTTGTACACATAATCACACACAAGAAGATACGGAGCTGCACACTTGCTACTGAGGGTCAAGAAAGGTGAGGTCCTAGTTACCTGGGATCAAGGAATCAGTTGATTCCAAAGTTTTACTCAGAGCAGACCCACCAAAATCAGAAAGCATAACTAAGTTTATTCCATTAATTTCTGTAGGTCCATTCAGAGTAAACCTTTGTTGACTACTGCCGTAGAGTTTGAGAAGGCCTTGTAGACCATCAACTCCCAATTTGATGGTGGAAACTAGAGAATCCTCACCAGACACTAATTTAGCATTTGTCCGAAGACCTCTATAGAAGATCCCACCAGTCCTCTTAGTCAAGTAAGGGAACCTCAGGCCCAGATCCCAAATTCTGTCCTCCTAGCCTCTTTATCAGTTTGGTTTTTTGTTTTTGTATCTCCCCAGGCCACACCCTTTACTGGCTTCACACCCTTTTTGCTTCACACCCTCCCTGAGTACCTTGCCTGTCTTGAACCTGCCCTTGAATCCTGATAAAGACTCATTTGCCTTGAACCAGAACAGAGAAGGTGTGTTAGTGTGTGCAAAAACTAGTCTACTGCACAAAAGT
Source organism: Podarcis tiliguerta (assembly GCF_965153285.1). Lineage (NCBI taxonomy): Eukaryota > Metazoa > Chordata > Lepidosauria > Squamata > Lacertidae > Podarcis > Podarcis tiliguerta. The sequence goes on from NC_139553.1 coordinate 7,683,965, forward strand.
AAAATTCACATTCATTGCTCTGCCCACTTTTGCCTCTGTCCCTGCCCCCCCCCCCGGCTGTGGCCCCCATAAGGTTGGCAAGATAAGAATGTGGCCCCGGAGCTGAAAATGGTTCCCTACACCTGTACTTGGTAAAGGTCTGCTTTGTTGAACTGCTCTTACTATTGAAGATGTTTAGCATCTTTCTGACTATGGCGAAGATCTTACAGAGGTAATGAGCCCACCCCTGGGCTGTATCATTTCCTGGGCAGATGGAGACTCACACAACTGAATGCTGCTCCAGGCATAAAATCAATGCACATTAAAACAACAACAATGATAATGTCAGGGAGAAAATTTTAGTCTAGCCTTCTCCATGACCAGTGGTGACTGTTGCCCACTGGGACTGGTAGGGCAATGAGCAAAGAGGCCAACAGTATGTGGCTCCAGAGCCAATGGCAGGCAGAGCCAACTCATTCTAGTTCTATAATGGCAGCACTGAGGGCTCATCCACACTTTCACTTGACCCCTATTTTGATAATATTTTGTACATTGCTGATTATTCCCCCTGGGTCTGAGAACTTCTCTGCAACTGTGCCTTGCAAAAAACCAATCTTACCAGTTTCAAATGCTGTTATCTATCATTCAGGATCAGGCATGTGTACTATAAAACAAATAACTTTATTAACTCCTAACTCTCTGGCCCTCCTGCTGCCTCCACATGCTTTTTGTGCTGAATCACTTCCCGGTAGCTGTTCCCTTAACCTGTGCCTTCCCTCTGTGTCACTAAGTTTCTCTCCCTGACCATTGTCCTAAGCTCTTAGTTCCACATGAATTAACTGTTCCTTTTATAACTTTAATAAAACCAAACAAAAAACAAAAAAACAAACAACTGGCTATTAAGTTGACTATATAGTTTCAAAAGTCCATGTGCCCACTTGAATTAGACATAGTCTCAGGCAGAGGTATTTTTCTAGAAAAAATAGGTGCAAGAACTCACCATGAACACCTCCCTTGTTCTCTTATAAAGGCAATGGCACCCACCTGAGAGGTGCCGGAACTGAGTTCCATCTAGTTCTAGCTGGAAAAAAAGCCATGGTCTTAGGTGATGGGGTTTCTATACTAGTTAACCTGTCAGAGTCTTTATCTGTTTTGCTGCAGGTGACATAATTATTTCCCAGTGGTGATTGTAATATGTGGTATCCAAACAGGACTGAGGTGAGTATGAGCAGTAGGGGACCTTAGGCTCTCAAATTTCAGTGTGAAGCCAAAATTTGACAGCCCACCGTTCTACGTCTTAGTTGCAGCATCCCCTATGGAGCCCCTGAGACTCTGCGCCTGGTGTGACTGAACCAGTCATGCTCCCCTAAATCCACCTCTGGTGTCAGCTATCATTCACTTGTGCAGGACAAGCTGGGCACTCTCCAGGATGTAGGTTTTCACTACTACACTGGCTCTTCTGGCTCCTGAAGATGCCTCTCCTCCATCATCCATCAGTTCTGAGTCTATGGGCAGGTTGCTGCTCCTTAACCCACGGCTTCCATCTATGTCACTAAGTTTCTGTCCTAACCCTCTTACTTAGTTCTATATACATTGATACATTACTCATTAGTCATTAGAGGCTCATTTAATCAAAATATATCTCTGAATTTTCTGTGCACCTGAGAAGTTCCAATTCAGCAGGTAAGATTGGATTTTCACAAGGCACAGCTGTGGAACAACAATTAAAATGCTCAGACCCAGGATAATTATTCGCTACACGATATGAGCAAAACGCAGGTCAAGTGAAAGGGTGGATAAGTCCTGAGACTTACACCCCCTGTAAGTCTGCCTACACCTTACACAAGTAAGGTAGGCAGATGGAGATGCCTGAATGCAGATCTGAGGTTGATGGGGCAGCTCTCCATTTGCCCTAACAGACCAGCCTCCACAGTGGACCATGGCATGCATGCCATCTATCCAAGTGCGCAGGAATTGGTTTGTCTGTCTTAGGGAGAAGTGGAGGTGTGCACCTAGGTGTTAGACCAGATGTTCTGATTAAAACCAACTGCTTCATTCCCAGGAACTGGAAGGCTGGATTGTGAAATATCTTCACCTGAGGCCTTGGAAATCAATTGCTAGTAACTGTAGCTGGACTGGGCCAGACAGGACAATGCTTTGACTGAAAATCAGGCATCTCATTATGCATCCCTCAAGATTTTCCCTTCGAATTGTTTGGCACGTGCAACATGTTCTGCAAACTATAATGGTAAAGGGTGCCAGAGCATCATCTGTGGGGGCAACATCTGGCAACATAGCAGTCTTTAGGAGGGCTGTACTTTTAAAACATGTGGTATTTGCACGTAAAATTCATATGCTGAGCAAATGAAAATCCAAATTTGGACTTCACAGGGCTCTTCACAGGCAGACTCCTATGTCTTTTACTAGCAACATTATAGGTTACTGCAGTTTTCTGACTACCGATACTCATTTTTTATTTAAAACACTAAGTTTGCAATCTTATTAGGCATGGGCAAAACTGTTAGTTTCAGTTTCGCTCAGTTTCTCAGTTTTCCACATTTTTATTTTTTTTAATTGTCATGAAAATTTATCAGCATTTCAGTGCTATTTTCTCTTAATTTGCAATTTTTGTATACAATTTTCCCATACATACTCATTTCTGCAAAGCAGATTTTGCTAATATGATATGTTTTTGCATGCTATTAATATTAATGGAGGGTTGTAGCGGTGGGAAGCCCCAACAGCAAACTTAAAGCAAGCTCCATGTGGGGGGTGGAGGGTTTGACTTGGTTAAGAAAAGGGAGGGAAAGAATCTGCCCTTCGCAATTACATCTTTCTTCTTTTTCGTCTGATTTTGAACCTCTTCCTTTAGAAGATAAATACCAGCAGCTGGAGCCTTGTTAAGTAAAATCATAATCAAAGTCTTTTGTATATAAACTGAACTTTTGGAATAATGAATTGATGTCAAACTTTTCTGTGTGGGAGAGATGTGGGGAAACAGGACTGGGATGGGGGAATATGCTGTACCTCCCTACCACTTTCCCCCTGTGTGTATGTTTTATTTAATAAGTTCAAAAGCCAAGCCTTCAAGATATGCACAGGCATGTCTGAACATGCCTGAACTTGCCCAGAGTGGATAAAAGCCACGGAAACAACTGACTCCTCTTAGCTGTACTGTGTAAACTGGAGTGGTGATATCAGAGGAAATGAAAGTTTAAATACAGGGTGGGGTGCCAGAGTTCTTCTAAATCAGTAAAGAGGCTTACATTTTGCTACCTACAGTGATACAGCCCAAACACCATCACTAGATCTAATGGCATCGCTTCCCCCCTCCCCAGAGTCTCTCTGGACATTTTGTGGTTTTTTTTGGGGGGGGGGGCGGGGAGGTTATTCTGCAACATGTCACTGATTCAATAATAGGGCATTAGTGGTGAATTTATACTGGTGCATCCACACCATTCCACTTTGTTAGTTATTGTGAGATGCTTCCCCCAGTGTTATTTATTGTGGTCATGCACATCAAAAGCAGGACAACATACACACCAGGAACATTTGTGGTGTTACAAGTTACAGGATTCCAGTAGGAAGTCATGGTATACATGCCGCCTGCAAATTGTGTGACTATAAGACATTGTATCCAGCAATGGCTACTAGCCACAATGGCTATATTCTACACCCACTGTTGGAGGGCGTATGCCTCTGAATTCAAATTGCTTATTTTACCTCCACTGCACAGGTGGGGAGATGTCAGGGAATGGTCTGAAGATGAGTACTGGGGAATGCATTTGTAATGGTTCTAGGGGTTGCCCGTGCGTAAGCTTGTCCCAACATCTGGCTGGGTTGCCTGAGTGAACCTTTCCTGTCCAGACAGCCACTCGCCCATGACCGTCTCAATCGCTGGCAGAATCCGTCAGTGGGCGTTTCTTAAACTTCTTCCAGCAAAGAAGCTCTTTGACGCCAAGTCATCTCCTACTCTCCCTGCACGGAAGCCTTCTGCGCAAGGAGGGTGTGGGCAGCGGAGGACCCCTTCTCTCCCTGCTGGTCCCCGGCAAGGAGTCATGGGATCACCTCACCGGTTCCCCCATCTCTCCCCCTTCTCCACTGGAGCTACGCTGATTCTCTTCCCCAGAAGATGGGCTGCCCCTCCCACTCCCGGGACGCTCTCTGGGATCCCTTCGGAGCTTGCTCTCTCCCTCGGACACTGATGGCAGTTCCCTGACAGCATTCTATGGCAGACCAGCTTCTCTCTGGTGGAAGAATTGCTCCCCTTGCTCACAATGTATTCAGAAGCAGAGAGAGAGGCAGAAACTGAACAGCTTTGAGGGGAGTTACCCAGTTATGGGATAATGACGACAGAACCAGAAGGGAGGCAGCAGCTAGTTGAGACATCTCTTCATAGTGTGGAGGACCTCCCCGTCCCTTGGCCTCGGAGGTCTGAACGTATCAGAGAACAAAGGAGTCAGAGGGAGGGAGGAATTTCCCGCTGGTGCTCAAAATGCTGCAGAAGTCAGAAAGATGATTTGACCAGGCAACCATTCTCCTTGCAGACACCTGTGTATTTGTGCTTGCAACATGATGCTGTAATAAAAGGACTATAAATCTATCAATTGCTTGTTAATTCTTACCTGTGAAGTTACCGAAGGGAGGGAAGGACTCTCCATGCTTGACAGGAGAGCACTGTTGCACTCAAGTCCTGCTTGTAGGGTTCCCAAAGGTTAGCCACGGTGAGGACAGGATGTTAGACTAGATGGCTTTTGGCCTAATCTAACAGAGTTCTTCTTCTGTTCTTAGGGTGACTTCTGGAAGACATGCCTCAGCCTTTATCTCATTAAGCCTTATTTGAAGCCAACAAAACTTCAGGACTGTCTATGTAAGTTTTATTAAAGGCCGTTTTCAAAGCAGCAGGAATGCTGGTATACTTCACCTACAGATATCACATATTGCACAGCTATTTTAGCTATTGCTCTGTGTGTGTGAGAGAGAGAGAGGGAGGGAGGGAGGGAAAGAAACATAGGCCATAATTCTATATCCGGTGGAAGCAACTTTTTGGAGGCAGTGGTGGCACCAAATTTCTATATAACGATAACGATATCTTTATTGTCATTGTCCCTTGCGGACATATACATACATATATAAATAAAAAAGAAACAGTACACAAAGTGTTGAAGGTGTGATTATATATAACTGCCCTGAAACCATCACGAGAAGAAATAATCATGAAAGCACAATAAAAAGAACACCTGGAGAGCACTATCACATGAATTCACTGTCTGCCAAAGGGGATTGGGATAGTTGTACTGAGTTTATACTACGGTTTTATCCCACACTTCCTGCTGCATTTTTCCATCACCTTCATTATCAATTTATTATTATTATTACTATTATTATTATTATTTGGAGGAGATTGTATTTTTGTGCAAGATCTCCCAGACAATCTTAACTGTGCAAGCTTCATTTGCTGGTGTGTGACTGAATCCCACCTGAAAATAGCTACAGTGTTCCACATCCCCCAACTGCCTCCATGTTCATATAATGAAAGATTCAGAATTACATGGTATGCAAGCATATGGCTGTGAAAATGTTGGAAAGTTTGATAAAATGTGCTTATCTAGTCTGTAATGAAGCTTTGGGTGTTGATAAAGATGTAAAGCCTGTGGACCCTCTGGACCAAGACTGAACCATCTAAATTGTTGAAGGGCAGAACATGATCCATAGCAAGGGTCCATGGTGCACTCCATGGTGGAACTACAGCTCTCACCATCACTATGATTAACAATGGTGGCAGAGGTTGATGGGAATTGTGGTTCACCAACATCTGGAGGGCACCATGTTGGCTACCCTTGATCTATAAGAAGAGACCTCTTGTCCACGTGTTGGAGAAAGCGCCAGTAGAGCTGAGTCACTGCCTGCGAGCCCAACATATGTATATGTGTGTGTGTGTGTGTGTATGTGTGTGTATATATATATATATATATATAGACACCCGAGGACACCAAAACCTGCATTCCTGTACCCGTGAAAATCTACGAAAGCAAATATATATATATATATATATATATATAATTTTATGGTTCGTTATTGTTTATATTATAAATTAGGTATGTATGATGGCAATAAAAATTTTTAAGTGCTTACATCCTCTAAAGGTCTTAATCCAGTCCTAGCTTGTGTACACAGATAGTACATTCACTGAATATAATGTGTAGACACCCCTGTTGTGTCATGGTTTTCAAGAGAGCAAAGTTCTGAAGTAAAAGTGGGAAGAAACAGAGAGAAAGACTGCAGTGGCTGGGAAGGGGAGAGGTAAGGTAAGAATTGTATAAACCTTGAGCTTCTGAATGCCTTAATTCCATTATTATCCTTCTCTTCTTTCCTTCTTTTTTTGAAGCTTTGTTGACTTCAGTAGTTCTAAGATGAGTTAAGCTCATAGCCCTCAAAGCACTTACTCACGAGTTGTCCTGTCAATTCCACAATTAAGTCATCTGCATTAAGTGGCTTTAGGACTGCTGCCAAGCTGAGGCAATAGCTCCCTGCTGGATATGAAGAATAGAGGAGATCAAATATGTAAACCTTTTCCCACTCAAGCTACTTTGATGAACAGGCTGTAACTTTGACTAAAGGCCTTGTGTATTTACAGTTGGCTAATGACCTGTATAAACAAAGCATCTGTATGCTAACACTGGTCAACAACAAATTTGTTGTCTGTGTTTTTTCAGTTGATTTAGGACGAATCTGATGCGCTGAATCCAAAAATCACATTGGTTTTGCTCAATCAGGTCAAGTTTTTGAGCTACGGCCACATGTTGTTTTTTTACATTTTTGTTCACATGTACGCTTGTGTGGAGCATTTTAGAAGACGTTGGTGGGGGTAAAATGCCATGTCGAATAATTGTTTTGATTGCAAATGATTATTTTAATGACAAGAAGTATTCAGGTCCGATAGTTCTGGGTGATTATGTAAAAAAGGGATCAGTTTGAAGTCATAAAACCTCGAAATCTTCCATAAATTGGTGCGGCAAAGCATAAAGTTATTTTGGTATTAAACTTGGTGACCAGGATAAAGCTTGGGCGCCACACATGGTGTGCAAGGCATGCACTGAGACTCTACGTGGGTGGACCAATGGCAAGAGGAGTCTGAACTTTGGAATTTCCATGGTTTGGAGGGAGCCAGCAAACCATGTCACTGACTGCTACTTCTGCGCTGTTGATGTGACTGGGATCAACAGAAAGAACCGGAGCAGCCTCAAGTATCCTGATCTTCAATCAGCACAATGTCCTGTAGCTCATTGTGATGAAATTCCAGTGCCTATCTTCGGAGAACTTCCTGACATTAGTGACAAAGATGCCTCCAGTGTTGAAGGACATGAAGAAGAAGATGTAGTTCTTGAAGTTGATGCTCCACATCCATTTTCCCAATTTTGATAAATGAAGCTAATGCCCCAGAGCAAGCATCTGAGTCCGGAGGACCCATTATCTAGCAGTCATCCAAGTAATGAATAATATAGGGGCATCCTGACTTTACCTTCATAGCCCACTCAACAAATGTGCTAAAAGTCTCAAAGTTTGCACACACTATGGAACAATCCATGGGCACGACCTTGTCAAAATACCACTGATCCTGAAACTTGAAACCCAGCAACCAGAAGTCATCCAGGTGAACTGGGAGTAGTCTGCGGAATGCAGATTCAATATCACAATTTGCCAAGAGGGCTCCAGGGCCACACTCTTTAATTTATTTGATTGCATGATCCAATGATGCATATTTAACAGAACACTTCTCTTGCGAGATGATGTTGTTTACTGAACCACCTTTTGGGTAAGATACCGTATTTTTCGCCCTATAGGACGCACTTTCCCCCCCTCCAAAAATGAAGGGGAAATGTGGGTGCGTCCTATGGGGCGAATACAGGCTTTCGCTGAAGCCTGGAGAGTGAGAGGCTCTCGCTCTCCAGACTTCAGAAAACTCTGCGCAACCCTCCGGAGCCCGGCGCGAAGCTGTGCCGTACTCTGGAGAATCGCGCAGAGCTGCCTGCCCTCCCGGGCTCCGCACAGCTCTGCGCAACTCTCCGGAGCCCAGCGCCAAGCCGCGCCAGCCTCCGGAAGCTCGTGCAGAGCTGCCTGCTCTCCTGGGCTTCGCACAGCTGTCCGCAAGCCTGGGGAGACCGGCGCGGCTCCCTAGGCTTGCGGATAGCAGGCTGTTCTGGGGGCTGGGGTCGGGGGAAGCTCAGGCTTCCCCCGCGCCAACCCTGTGCCTGGGGGGGGGAAATAATTTTTTTTATTTATTCACCCCCCAAAAAAACCTAGGTGCGTCCTATAGGGCGGTGCGTCCTATGGCGCGAAATATACGGTAAGTTGTGAATCATGCGGAATTCACCCAGGACCTTTTGGGGAATAATCTTGAGGAGTGACACTATAAATTTGTTAAAAGGCAGATTTGGAAACAGATTTGTGACCCTGCCTCACACTCCTTTTCAATCTTTTTCTGAGTGATGTGTAGCATTTCCCTCACTGACTTCTGATTTGGTGGGTTAGTTATAATCAGAGTATCTTCCGCTGGGATATGAAAGCCTTCAAGAAATCTCTCCTCCAGATATTTCACCGCCTTCCTGTTGGGGTATACGCAGAAGAGAGGTAACATCGCTGCAAGAGAGACCGGGGAGGGGGCTAGGGAGAAAAGTGTGTTGTTTTTGAGCAGATCCTTTTGCTGACTAGAAAGTACCAGCAGCCACTGTAAACGTCTTCTCTCCTGAGGTGAGTCCTGAGTTCCAGAAGCTACGAAAAGAGGTCGTGGCATGAAAATATTTAGCACAGGGATGTGAACCACCACAGCACTCACATTCATGAGGTCTCTGCGACAACCAAAGGGGAAGAAGCAATGGCCACTGAACGGCATGGCTCCGGGAAGATGGCGAGGCTGCACACTGGCCCACTAACCTCACCCACCACTGGGACCCCATGAGCGGGCATTATTGATATGTCATTGGGATCTAAATATTCTGAGCAGCTATGAATAGTATCATATTTATTATTAACATTAGAAAGAGACCACACATTTATTTTATATCCCATGTATAGATTTTTAACTGGTCCAACCCTCATGGGTGGGGGGATTTTTCATTGGGGCCCAAACCCAGGCACTCCCACACACAGTTTTTTAAGCAGGACACTCTTTGTATCTTCCTGACGTGTGGCATCCCTTAACAGGTCCTCTTCTCTCCTAATGTCATTGCAGTGTATCAGGCAAGCTGGGGAGCCATACACAGATTGACCATGCCAGCTGAGATCCTTTCACAAAGAGAAAGTGAAAGAAACCAAAACTGAGATTATTTCTTCCCTAGCTGGGACTTCATTCATTTCCTATGGGTCTCCTGAATTACTAAGGTTGTGTTTCCAGTAGACAGCTGGATGACAGCAATGAATATTATATGCTGGTGGTTCTTCCAAGTCATTGTTCCATTCCAACGCCTTTTTTCTTTTTTCTTTTTCCAGATCATAGAATCTCTTAGTTATGTTCAGTGTAAGACAATGTTGTATCTAGAATAGGATTGAAGGAGAAGAGAGGTGGGAGGTGAGAGTGGTGGAAACGGGGTGGTAAACTTGTATATTATTTTTACTTTTTTTCCAAAATTGGTATATGATTTCCAGCAGTTTGTGCCAAAGTGATTCAGTAAACGGACCGGTCTATCAAATAATCCTTTAGCACTTAATACATTTTTGTGATACCAGAATGATAATGTTTGGCTTAGGGTCTTTATTTTCCCTTATTTTAAAGCATTTATGTAAATCTTGAAAATTAGTATTTTATCTTTTGTATTTAGAGCCCCATCACAATCCAAGGTCCTAAACTGAAGCTTATTTAATTTGTGCATAAATACAGACCTGTATGTTGGTGAAACAGGATAGTTGACAATTAGATATATAGTAATTACTTATTGCATTAATAGCTCAGCTTTCCTCTCTGAGGATCTCAAGGTAGCATACACTGTTTTCTCCCCCCCTCCCATCTTATTCAATCCCCACAACAACCCTATGAAGTAGGTCAATCTGGGAGGCAGTCACTGGCACAAGGTCACTACTGCACCAGCACTGGCTATATATAAGAGGAGATAGTAACAATAGAGCAACTATAGAAACCAAACAGTTGGAGAACACGTGTTCCTCTCTTTCTCCTTTTCCCAGCTCTTATATTTTTTCCTAAATGATGCCTATTGGCCTGGCTTTCTGTTTTAAACCAGGCCTGGAGTTTGGGGATCATATCATGTCTACTGAGGTGCAATTGGTGATGTAATGGTTTGACCTTCCCCAGAACCTTGGAAGCTAATGGAGGGTGTGGAGATGGGGAGAAAGAGACAAGATTCTTGTCTGTTGAAAAAGAACAGTCTGTTTCTGTGCTTATGAAGGGCACAGTGTACAACAGTTAAACACTTAAGTGCCATCCATTAAATTTGTAATAATCTCTAGTGGCCAGAGATCCAAGAAATGAATTTTCTGCAATACTCTCTGTTCTTAACACATTGTGATAGGTTAGTGGAAAGCTCTCCAAGGAGCAGACCACAAAGATTAAAATAGATAGGGATGTTTCCAAAATGATCCCAGTTTCTCCTGATGTTGTGGAGTTTTGAATTACCTAGACTTGTTTCCAAAGTGGAAATGATGCATTAAGCAAACCTCCATTTCATTTTTTTTTAAAATAAAAAAACTACAAATTTGGTACAGCTGCATTGGGGAACTGGTGGTTCTCCTGATGTTGCTGGACAGAGGCAGCGCTGCTTTGGTGCGGCATGGCGGAGGTGGGTGAGGGCGGTGAGCTGAGTCCAGCCTCTGCCTCTTCCCTGGCACCCTCCAGAACTTAGCACCCTGGCACCCCATGCCACTATCCTCTATGGGTAAGACTCCCCTGGCAGTTGGAAATGTAGATAAGAATAGCTGTTGAGGGTGAAGAACATTATTTACACTCTTTTTTCAAAACCCCTTTTCGATGTGGCAGTCATTCTGTGTTATGCTATGTACCCGACAGCAGCCACTTTGTGACTGGCACCCACAGCACTTCCTCAACATTCCAAATGCTCCCAATGGCCTCAAAAAATTGGCAACTCCTGCTCCCCCCCCCCCCCCGATATAGCTCCACAGACAAGTATCATGGCATGTGTCTTCTGCTTTTCCAAGGAAGCAACAGAGGAGGCCCACCCACCTGAGAAATGTACGATCCTGAAAAGAGCCTGCAGACGCTTTGTGTTTTATGACTTCATTGTAGTGCTGTTGTAATGCCAGATGACACTGATTCACAGTGAACCAGTAAATGAATAAGTAAAGTATTTTGTAAATGTAATGAAGTCCTAAGAAATACGAGATCTTACTGAAGTGAGTTGACTGTTAAATCTGTGTCAGGAAGCTGTCTTCTTCTGCCAGAATCTTGGGGGATAACAGTTATTACACTGGCAAACTGACAAAGTGGAGAAGGAGTCAAAATCTATTACTCAGGTTCTGATTGCTTATAGGTGGGCAGCTAGAGGATGTGGAGGGCTGGGAAGTACCCCTATAAATTCTATGTCACTATAAACACTGCAGCTCTGCTGATGCAACAGATGGAGTTCTTCCAATGGGGCACTTTAGTTAGTCCCCCCCATGCCCCCTGAGGTGCAGATGGCCTGTACCAGAACCCAAGCCTTTTGCATGGCTGGTCCTGTGGAACACCTAGCCAACAGAGGTTCAGGTGGAGCCCATCCCTGCTTCTTCTTAGTCATCTTCTTAAAATGATATTGTTCATACAGGCCTTTCAAACCTGAGATTATTTGATAACCATTTCGTATTGGTGTGTTTGGTTTGCTTATTGTTTTTCAACTGCATACTGCCTTGTGATATTTCATATGAAAGTATAGTTTACAAATATATAAATAAATATAAAGGAATTCTGGAGGGTTGGAGGCACCCCAGAACAGATTTTGGCAGAGATACTGGGGGTGGGGAGGAAATGTGTCAATGAAACTATGTGCATGGGGCATTGGATATACAGTGGTACCTCGGGTTACATACGCTTCAGGTTACATGCGCTTCAGGTTACAGACTCCACTAACCCAGAAATAGTGCTTCAGGTTAAGAACTTTGCTTCAGGATAAGAACAGAAATCGTGCTCCGGCGGCGCAGCAGCAGCAGGAGGTCCCATGAGCTAAAGTGGTGCTTCAGGTTAAGAACAGTTTCAGGTTAAGTACGGACCTCTGGAACAAATTAAGTACTTAACCCGAGGTACCACTGTATAGCGCATTGTTTTGTGCGCCCATGCACAAGTTGACAGTGTATGGGGAAATTAATAGAGGTAATGGGGTTTAGAGAGAATTTGAGTAAAGGAATTAAGGCAATATATTTGGAACAACTTGCAAATGTTATAGTAAATGATAATCTTACTCAAATGTGTTTAAAAGGTGCAATACAAGGTTGCCCATTATCGCCATTGTTGTTTATATTGGTATTAGATGTATTGACAAGAAGAATAAGAGAGAATTGTAAGAAAAACACTGGGGCCCAATTTGATCAGTAGAATGTTTGGTATCTGGTGGGCGGAGCTTGTGTGTTCTGCTCCAGAATCAGCCCCTCCCTTCAGGGTGTGTTCAGTTAAGAGTGTCAGTTATGAGGGACCAACTGCCTCTTCTTGTTTCTTGCCTCAGACTTGCCTCATGCTATATTTAGCTCCTCATATCATGTTATTTTGTTGTAGTTTTCTTTATTACTAAAGCTTAGTTTACATTTACATAAACGACTTATTTTTCTCAAAGAGAAAGAAACTGATGAGGAAAGGTGTGGAATGTCCTAAACTGCATCACTGAGGTGATATACCCAGTTTGCCAGGAGGATTGATTTTGTTAATCATCCCCCACTCCACAACAATTGGGTTATGGGCCCCGTCTGGCAGAGAGAAAAGAAATTATGGCCACGTATATAAAAGCTGTGGAAGCCCTAGAGCCTGCTGTGCCTGTTCTCACTTCAAGTACGGGTAAGTATCCTTTATGGAAATCTAGAATGGATAATGAGCTGGTGAAGAAGGATTTGTGGGAAACAATTGAAAAATCTGCACCAGCAGAAGAGGCAGAGAAAGTGAAGTGGGAAAAGCACGACAGAAACGCTAGGGCAGACAATTCAACTCATGTGAGTGACTTACACCACATAAGCAATTTTAAGATTGCCATGGAGTTGTGGCAAGGTCTGAAAGAGTTATATGAGAGACTGTATTTATCAAGAAAGCTGTTTAGTTTTAAATTGAAAGAAAATGGAGATTTAGAAAAGTCAAATGATAGAGTTGATGGATCATTTAAATTCTATAAGCAAGAAATTTGAAGAAGAGGACAAAGTGATTTTAATTCTGTCAAGTCTGCCTGAAAGTTACAATTCTTTGATATATGCACTAGAGACTAAAGATAAACTTGGCATAAAAGTATGTTGTATCAAGACTTAAAGAGGAGGCTGCTAGGAGAGCAGAAAAGGCAGCAGAGGGTGAAATGCAAGTATTTGCTGTACAAAAGAATGATAAATATAATTTTTAAAATGAAAGTGCTTTTCAAGGTGCAGACAAAAAAGAAACAACTGGATGCTTCTCATGTGAGAAAATGGGACATTTTGCACAGAATTGTACAAAACAAAGTGGCACTAATAAAGATAGTTTCCAGGGTGGTACTATCAGAACTATCTAGCAATCTCAGGTTATAGGAAAACAGATGCTATTAATAGTAACTCCTCTAGTTGGTTAGTTGATTCAGTATCTTCATTGTACATGACGTGTGATGCTAATTTTTTCAGAGAGTTAAATGAAAACGCCTCAGAGACAGTTACAGTTGCAAATGGCCACAAAATTTCTGCGCAAGGAAAAGGAGCAGGTTCGGATAAGTGTGTTGAAGGCAGAAAAACTGTTTGTAATGAAGTGAGAGATGTAGTTTACTTGCCAGAATTAACAGACAGTTTGCTGAGTGTGTCAACTCTGACCAAGCATGGTTTTGATGGAAATTTTAATCACAACAGATGTGCAATTACCAAAGATGGAGTTTTGTATGCACAATATTTTGAAAAGAATGGAATCTTTGTGCTAGATATAGGTCAAGAAAGGGTGAATATGGTCAAAAAGAATTCAAGTGCAACCTGTATTCCTCAAAATGCTGGGACATAGAAACTTCAGGATTATTGCAGACCTGCCAAAGAAAGGTTTGGTGAGAGGAATGGAAATTAAACCTTTGTAAAGTTGACCTGAATTAGTGAAGTATGTGAAAGTTTTTTGCTGGAGAACAATACCTTCTTTTCCCAAGCAAAACTAGAGATGCTCAACAGAGTCTTTGCAACTTATTCATACTGATATATATATCTGGTCCAATTCAACCGATGTCTCATGGGAAAAATAAGTATATCTTAACATTTATTGACGATTATTCCATATACTACACAACTTATCTTTTAAAGGAAAAATCAGAAACTGTAGAAAAATGGAAGATGTTTTTTACAAGCGTTAAAAATCAATTCAGAAGGAAGCCACAAGCAATACTTTCAGACAGCAGTGATGTTAAACATTTGCACACTACCCCATTTACCCCAGAACAAAGTGGAATAGCAGAGAGAAAGAATTGCTCTCTGATGGAGATGGTCAGATGTATGCAGAACAGACTGCCAACAAAAGCTGCAAATAAAGCAGCATTTGAACTTTGGTTTGGAAGAGTACCGAACATCAGTCACATTAGAGTCTTTGGAACAAAAGCTTTTGCATATGTGCCAGCATAAAGACATACCAAACTTAGCACCAGGACTGAGTTAGGAATATTTGTCGGCTTTGAGAAGGGGTGCAAAGGTTACATAATTCTTAATCCAAGGACAGGAGAAGTGAAAGTGAGTAGTGTATTTTAGAGAAGGAGAGCAATCTTGTGCATGTGTTCCTAATCAGAACAATTTTAAAGAGAAACAGACTAATGCTGATTTGGTAACTGAAGAGGTTCCAGTAAAACTGATCACAGAAGTTGAAAGAAACTAGTCCAAGTAAGATACCGTACTTTACCAGGGGAAACAGAGTCAGGACAAGATGCTGCGTGTGATGATATGGATGAACAATTAGAACCTTTTATCAGACACTCATCATGAGTTAACAAAGGTGTGCCAGCAGAGCAACTATCATACATCGCAAGAGCAGTGCCTAATTGTGAACCTGACACATGGAAAGAAATCGACAAACTACCTGCAGAAGAAGCTGATAAGTTGATAGAAGCAGACAAGGAAGAAATTGAGCATTGAATAAAACAACACTTGGACACTTACTAAATTGCCAAAGGGTAAAAAGGCTATAGGGCGCAAATGGGTGTTTAAGGAAAAGTTAAATGAGAATGGAAATGTACAAAGTATAAAGCAAGGCTGGTAGCAAAGCATAGACACAAAAATATGTTGAAAATTATGATGAGACATTCACGCCTGTAGTTAAATATAGTACAATTAGAATTTTACTTAGTGTTGCAGCGTCCAAGCAACTTGTGTTGAACAACTGGATGTAAAGTCTGCTCTCTTAAATTGGGAAATTGAAGAGGAATTGTATATGATTCAGCCAGAAAGATTTGAAAGAGATGAAGGGCTAGTTTGTAAACTGCGGAAGGGAATGTATGGTTTAAAAAAGGCTGAGAGAGCATGGAATGAAAAGTTAAATAATCTGCTTTTAAAATGAGGTTTTTTAGAAAGCAAAGTAGATCCATGTCTCTATACAAGACAATGAATTGAAAAAAGAATTATTTTGCTTGTATATTTCGATGATATAATTTTGGTTACAAACAAAAATATACAAGAATTGAACTTCTGGCTTTTTCTACTAAGAGCAACACCCAGACGCGCAGATGCGAGTTGTGTTCGCTTCTCGGTGCGAATGGGGCTCCAGAATAGATCCCGTTCGCATCCAGAGGTACCACTGTAGAAATTAAAAGACTAGGAAACGTATCTTATTTTGGGGGCATGCAAGCAGAGAGGGAGGAACATGGTAGTTTTCTTCTTAATCAAAGGCAGAAAATAATTGACTTAATATAATTTTTTGGTTTGAAAGAAGCACATTCTGTGTCAACTCCAATGTACTAATTTTCTTTCCAGAGAGGTTGAGTGTGATTTATGTAATAATGAATTGTACAGAACTGTAATAGGTAAATTATTATTTGTAGCTACTACATGTAGGCTTGATATTGCCTCAGCAATGGGTATACTATGCAGAAAGGTGAGTTCACCTACCCAAAGAGACTGGACTGCATTGAAAAGTAAGATATTTAAAGGGAAAGGTTGATCTTAAATTAAAATTGTCAGCTGCAAAGGATCCCAAATGAGTGGGATTCTCAGATGCAGACTGGGTTGGAGACAGAGAATGAAGCTGTAAGTTAGGCAAGTCATAAACAAAGTTCAGTATCTCACTCTTCAACAACACAGGGTAGGTTTCTGCTGCAGAAGTGTGCAAAGAAGCACAATGGCTTAACCAAATTTTAGAGGATTTGGGAATGCCAGATTCTAAGCCCATTAAGCTTATGAAAGACAATCAGAGTTGCCTGAAATTGGTGCAATCAGAGAAGATAAATTGATGTACCAAACATATTGACAAAAATGTCATGCAAGAAGAGATTTGAGCCAGAAGGGATTTATAGAAATGTAATATTGTCCAACAATAGAAATGACAGCTGACATTTTTATAAAGCCTTTGTCTAAAGAAAGTTTTGAAAAATTACGTGCTAAATTAAATTTGATTAATTCCAATTAGGCTCAGGGAGAGGGGATTGTAAGAAAAACACTGGGGCCCAATTTGATCAGTAGAATGTTTGGTATCTGGTGGGCGGGGCTTGTGTGTTCTGCTCCAGAATCAGCCCTTCCCTTTAGGGTGTATTCAGTTGAGAGTGTCAGTTATGAGGGACCAACTGCCTCTTATTTCTTGCCTCAGACTTGCCTCATGTTGTATTTAGCTTCTCTCGTGTTATTTTGTTGTAGCTTTATTTTTTATTAAAACTTAATTTAAGGGAGCCACTTATTTTTCTCAAAGAAAGAGAAACTCTGCTGAAGAAAGGTGTGGAATATCCTCAATGTAGGTGAGTGAAGGGATATTCCCGGTTTGCCAGAAGGATTGATTTTATTAATCATCCCCACACCTCCACAACAAGAATAAAGAGGTGCAATGAATCCAATTGAGGCAACAAAGTTATAAACTGGAGGCATTTGCAGATGATGTTGTATCAATGTTAGAGAACCCAGGGGGAAATGTACCAAATATAGGGTTGCCATATTTCAAAACGTGAAAATCTAGAAACTATATATATATATATATGCTTTTTTTGACAAAATCACAAAAAGTCATTTTTGAACTATGTTTTAGGAAAATCGGCAAAAACTACACAGCTGGCATGGGGTTGCCATATATCTGTATTATTCTGGTCAGTATTCCAGGTATGTCCTGGAAATTCCAGCCGTATGGTAACTCTAAACAAAGGTGTTGGAAATGATAAAATAATATGGGGACTTGGCAGGTTTTTATGTAAATTAGAATAAAACTAAAATGTTAGCTAAGAATATAGACATGCAAGGAAAATAAGCTTTACAAAAAAATAAGCGGAATTAAGGTGGTGAAGACTGTAAAATATGTATTTGGTTAAGCACTAACAATCTGCATTTATTTCATGATAATTATGTCAAAGTATAGACTGAAGTAAAAAAAAGATTTTGAAATTGGGGGAGAATGAAACTCTCTGCAGTTAAAACGGACCCTTTTATAAGAGGTCTTTTATAGAGAATGGGGAAATGGGCTTGATCTAGTAGGGTTCTTCTTACATTCTCAAAGCTCAGTCATAGTGCCTATGGTTTGGGTGTAGGACACCCTGTCTTCACATCTTGGCATCTCCAGTTAAAAGCATTTGAACTAAAAGGTGACTGGAAATACCCTTTTCAGCTTGAGCCACAGCATCCAGAGTAGGCCACGCTGAGCAAGATGGAACAATTGGATCATATACAGCAGCATCCGAATGCATTTTTTTAAAAAATAACCAAGTTAAATTTCTTCATGTAAAGGCAAGTCTGAAGAAGGCATTTCTGTCCTATTCATCTTCTAAGACATGCCTTTCAAGGACTCAGATTGAAGGCCCTCAGATGAGGAAGGACATCTACTTTGGGCTCAGTGGTAGAGCCCTGTATTCTTTGTATATGGAAAGTCCTTGGTCAAATTCCCAGCATCACCAGGTAGGGATGGGAGAGACCCCTGCCTGAAATAACGGAGAGCTGCTGCTTGTGAGTTTAGATAATACTGAGCTAGATCTACTAGGCTGAGTCTAAGGCAGCTTCCTACGTCCATTCCAATATGTGTGTAGCTGCTCCATGTGGTGAGCCAGAGAACTACAAGTTGCTTCATCTGCATAACATCTTCCTGAATTTTCATGCCCTCTGCCCCTCCCATTACTTAAGTACCTTGAAAGCAAAGGGGAAAATCTGAGCATATTTCAAAAGCCTGGCTGTGCCATGTGTTGGGTGAAGTCAGACTTCATTAAATGATTTTTAAAGGGGAAACCTTAGCTTCTTGAAATGCCACCTATGTCCACCGTAATTTCAGAATCCTCCTTGCTGGGAGGGGACGGTTCTTGGTATGGCATTTCAAAGCACTGCCTGTTCAGCAAGGGCATTCATTGCAAGCGCACCTGAGACTCACCATTTCCTATTTTTAAATGAATATGAAAGGGGATAGCAGTACAGTTCAAGGTGATGGACTGGGCCATTAGCAGAGGGGATCCATTTACACTCAGCAAAACACTCCTGTAAAGGATTTACCTGCTGGCAAAAAGTGTTAACTTATCACTTGCTTGAAAAGGCATAAGCAGAACTACAGAGAATCTCCAGGATTCCAAATGACCTTGGGCTGGTTTCTAACTTGATCTGAAACTGAAAACAGACTGTTGATGCCAGCAGTACTAGGTGGCCAATTTCTGAAAACAGTTCTTCATTTATATCTCACTGGTCTAGGGGTTAGCCAGTTTTTCATCATAAGGACCCTGTGAAGAAGGCTTCCAATGCATTTCTGTGGACAGCTTAGAAGTGTGGATATTTACTAAGTTCAAGATGAAAATGGTCACAGCTATTGTTTTTGTGATTTTCAAAGGAGGGATTCAGGCTCCTGAATATGGGGAAGGTTCACTAAGGGTTTTGTTTTCGTTTTTTGGTGGTGGGACGGTAGCAAGCTGCTAGTTGCCCAACAGGCAACAGTTCATCCTTGCCTGGGATTAATGTAGATGTATAAAATGACCTCCCCTGCAGGATCAGACTAATCAGGGAGACCTATAGCTCAGTGGTAGATCACTTGCTATTACACACAAAAGGTCTCATGCTCAATCCCAGGCTCAATCCCCAGTTTCTCTGGATCTCAGGTAATAGGTGATGGGAAAAGTCTCAGACTCAGACTCTGGAGAATCTTTGTCAGTGAAGAGTAGACAGTGCTACTGAAGAACTAGAGTGGTGCAGTGGTTAGAGCATTGGATTAGGATCTGAAAGACCAAGGTGCTCCCCCTAAAAGGATCTGAAAGACCAAGCTGCCCCCCTAAAATCAATAAAAATAAATAAAAATACATTGTAAACTGAGATTTGCCCCCCCAAGGCCTACTCCCCTAACAAAAATCCTCACTACGCCCATGCTTGGATCTGCCATGGGTTCTCAGCACTGCCTACTATTGAACAGGATTGTTGTGAGAACAAAATAAGGACTGGGGAAAGCCACACAAACCTCCTGGAGCTCTTGCAGGGAAAGGTGGGATATGTGTGTGTGCGTGTGTGTGTACTGGTAGTATAGATGGACAGAACTATAGCTGAGCTGTAGCATTACATTAGTCTGATCTTGCAAATTTGGGTTCAGATTGACTGGAGATGCTTCTGTCTCAATGAAGTTGTCCACTTCTGTCCAAGCTGCACGATTTGGGACTCAAGGTAGGAGCTCATAGGATAGGATACTCCTCCATAGAAAATGAAAATGATACCATGCACGTAGAAAACTTACATCTAGCCTGGGCCTCTCCCTGACATGCTGGTATTTTAAGTACAGAGGAGCACTCCATCATGTGGGCCTCCACCTAAACTTGCATGCATGCAGTCTGAAGTGGTATAGCCCAGACACCGGTTGACTTGGAAAATAAACAGGTTTTACTTACTAGGCCACAGTATAAAATGATTGCTGAACATCACCTGAGACACCTTTGCCTATATTTGCCCAGAGTTTCACACTGCTTTGGAAAGGAGACAAGGAA
Organism: Podarcis tiliguerta; assembly: GCF_965153285.1. Classification (NCBI taxonomy): domain Eukaryota; kingdom Metazoa; phylum Chordata; class Lepidosauria; order Squamata; family Lacertidae; genus Podarcis; species Podarcis tiliguerta. Next base: position 7,704,196 of record NC_139553.1, read on the forward strand.
GTTTCCTCCTTATGTGGTGAACAAGAAATGGACAGTTAATTTTCTCTCTCAAAAGGCTGCATAACAAAAACAGCAAAAAGCTATTTGAGGGCATCTGGTGAGAAAAGTGGAGCGCTGCCGCCAATGCACTGCAATGTGTGCACAAAGCTTTACCTGACACCACCTTTTCTGTATCCATGCGCAAGCAAACATGCTTGCATGTATCTAAGCTCCATCCATCATATCACATGCACCATTTATTAAGACCTCATTGTAAAGCTCTGGAAAAGGGATGATGGTGACACCCCCACCCCTCACTTCATTGTGGCGTGTCAAAGTCACATATAGAGTAACTGACATCTGCAGATTTTGCATGCCAGGGTGACTGTAACTTGAACTGACAATATAAATTGCTGTTCGCATGCTCCCAATGACTTTGCTGTGTCCCCAGAGCCTGACGCCTTTTTTCAATTAAAAGCACACATCCCATCCTTTCACAGGGTTGCAGATGTACTGTAAGCGGCTGGCAGAAGGGGTGGGGGGAGGCTGACATTCACAGCTGGAAGTGGGAACTGAGAAAAAGCTCCCGGCATACGCAGGAAGAAATGTGCTTCTGGCTACGGATAAGAAGAAGGGATTCCATTGCCTGTGGGTGGTTTGTGTGCCTTTCAGGGGTGCCGACTAGCCCCCACATCTGGGGAGCATGTCATGTGACACATCATGTGATGTATTGTGCCCTGCCCAGTGCACAAGTGCTTGCACACCAGGCTGGGTCAGGCTGCGTGGGCATCCTGCCCCTGCCGCCATGATGCCAGTGCTTGCATATGAGGTAGGGAATGGGGACATCGAGTGGGGATGCACCAAGTGGGGGTAGGATGCATGGAAGGTGATCTTCAACCTCACTCATCCCAACTCCCTCCAGCTCCTGGGCTCCCCACCAGAGGTGGGGGGCATGTTGAGGGCTACCGGCTGTGGGGGATGTCAGCTCCCTCAATTTTGGGGGTGCTGGGCTTCCTGCTTCAAAATATTGAGGGGGCTGATGCCCCTTGTGTCCCCATATCTGGTGCCTCTGGTGCCTCCCCCCGCCATGACACCAAATGTGCTATCAAGTCTAGCACTCCATATCAGGGGAATGCTTTGGGTGCAGTGTATGTTAATTTCAGTAAGGCTTTTGACAAAGTCCCCCATGGTATCCTCTCATGAGGAAGCTGGTTCAATGTGGATCGGATGAGATAACAGGTGGATTTGTAGCTGGTTGGCTGACCAAACCCAAAGAGTGCTCACTAATGGTTCCTCATAATCCTGGAAAAAAGTGACAAGTGAGGTGCCACAGAATTCTGTCCTGGTCAACATCTCCATAAAGGACTTGGAAGAAAGGAATTGAGGGGATGCTCGTCAAATTTGCAGATGGCACCAAACTGGGAGAGGTAGCTAATGCCACAGAAGACAGAATCAGAATTCAAAATCACCGTAACAGATTGGAGAACTGGGCAAAACTAACAAAATAAATGCCAGCAGGGACAAAGGTATGGTACTGAACTTAGGCAGGACAAACCTGCTGCACCAATATAAGATGGAGGACACCTGAAAACGATCTTGAGGTCTTAGTAGAATACAAGTTAATCAGAGCCAACAGTGTGATGTGGCAGCAAAAAAAGAGAATGCTATTCTAGGCTTTATCAAGAGAAGTATAGTGTACTAATCAAGGGAAGTACCGGTAATAGTCCCGCTCTATTCTTCCTTGGTCAGAACACACCTGGAACATACTTGGAATACTGTGTCCAGTTCTGAGTGCCACAATTAGAGAAGGATGTTGACAGGCTAGAATGTGTGTAGAGGAGGTCAAGCAAGATGACCAAGGGCCTGGAAACTAAATCTTATGAGGAATGGTTGAAGGTATTGTGCATGTTTAGCCTGGATAAGAGGAAACTGAGACTGATAGCTATCTTCAAATATCTAAAGGGTTGTTACATGGAAGATGGAACATACTTGTTTTCTTCTGTTCTGGAGGATAGGACCCGAGCCCATGGCTTCAAGTTAGAAGGAGATTCTGACTAAACACCAGAAAGAAATTTCTGACAGTAAGAGTTGCTCAACTATGGAACAGTCTCCCTCATGAGGTTGTGGACTCTCCTTCCTTGGAGGTTTTTAAGCAGAGGTTGGGTGGCCGTCTGTCATGAGATTTAGATGAGATTCCTGCATGGACTAAAAGACCCTTCGGTTCCTTTCCAGCTCTACAATTTCTTTGATTCTTTGATTCTATGATATGTGCTTAAATATTCTCTTCCAGTTGAGTTTAGGCAGGTCTCCTCCATGTTGAACTTCCGACTTCTGATTTGTTTTTGAATTGTTATCTTTATTGTTGTTCATTTGGCATGCTCAGGAAACATGGCATAGAAATAGACTAATGATTATTTCCATTTATTTCTGTTTGGGAGATCCATTGAAACTGATTAGGGCCATTTATTTCCAAGTGTCATATTCAACTAAGTTTTGCTCAGAGTACACTCATTAATTTCAGAGGGTCTACTATGAGTAAAACTTAGCTGAATTATGGAAAAATAGTGAGTATCACTCAATGCTTGTCCTACTCAAAGTAGAACCATTGAAAATGATGGACTAACTTAGTTTCAGTGAGTATACTCTGAGTGTCTAGTTAAAACATGATGGGTTGGAGCCAATATTAGTCCTATTCAGAGTAGAGGCACTGACATCAATGGACATGAGCAATTTGGGTTAATAATTTAAATGTGTCTTCTCTGAGTATAACTAAATGTCAGCCCAATCGTACCTTAGACCCCAAATGCCTTGCAAGTCAAACATGTTGGCTCCCAAACGCCGCAAAACCAGAAGTGAGTGTTCCAGTTTGGGTTCCAGTTCTTTGGAACCCAAACATCCGATGTGGCTTCCAAGGCTTCCGATTGAGTGCAGGAAGCCCCTGCAGCCAATCGGAAGCTGTGCCTTGGTTTCTGAACATTTTTGGAAGTCGAATGGACTTCCGGAACTGATTCCTTTCAACAACCAAAGTACGACTGTACAGTGAAACAAGAATTGTGTTACAGTTGTAATTTACACCTCTGAATTGGAAGGAAATGGATAGTTCAGATAGTTTTTTTTTAAGCGCTACAAATAATTAGTGATATCTTCTGTCACTGCTTTAAAACCATTATACCAATACCATATCAAAGACAAAGGTTAACTTGGAAACCATTACAAGTTTGCAGGCTGTATCCAATGCTAATCCTACCCAGATTAGACCCACTGAAATCGATGAACATGACTAAGGTCCATTAATTTAAATGGATCTGCTCTGAGTAAAATATAGTTGGAGAGAACCCTAGATTCCTAGCCAAGTGTGAGTAAGTTTAGGCAACGTGGCTATAACAGACAGAATATTAGCCTGTCAGTGTAGACAGTACCGAGCTAAAAGGATCAATGGTCTCATAGAATCACAGAATTCTAGAGCTGGAAGAGACCTTTATTGTATTGGTCACCCTCCTATGCACACTTAGAGCCACTGAGCTGAGTGAGACTTTTGGGGAACAATTAACCCCATGTGGGGAAATTCTTCTGGTTAAGCTACTTTAGATGATTCAGACTCAAGTAATTAATTAAGAAGGCAATTTAATTTATATTGCCAGATTAAGCCTATTCTTTGATTTAATTGGGTGTTTGATAGGTAGATAAAGAAAATCTAAGTTTTGGAAAGGACACATAAGAAGGCAGAGGGTTGTTTTCAATTGTCAATCATGAGAAATCACACCCCTCTATATTACTTTGATGAAGTAATGAAACGAGATATAATCCGGAGATCTTTTCAACAACTCTACTACAGTGCATTCCTCCTACATTCAGCTTCACAAGAAAATTTGTATTTTCTTTCTGTTTAATGGGTTGTAGTTTTTTCTTGGCTATATTGTGAGTGGTTTCCTGCATATGGTGTAATATGAGTCTTTTTCACATATGTTTTTATGTACTATTGCCATAGCCTCTTTTGGACAGACATTACTTGGCCGTGGTACTCCATGCTCTAGTAACTTCCAAATTGGATTACTGCGATGCACTCTATGTGGGACTGCTCATGAAGAAGACTGGGAAATCTGAACTGGTCCGAAATACACTTCTATATCTGTACACTTCAGGTACCTGAAGAAGTGTGCATGCACATGAAAGAGCTCATACCCAGAACAAACTTAGTTGGTCTCTAAGGTGCTACTGGACAATTTTTAAATTTTTTAAATTTATTTTGACTGTGTCAGACCTACCTGAAAATAAAATAAATAAGACAGTATTGTAGATGATAAAAATTAATTTTTATTTTTTTTCTTACTAGCACTGATGATAGTCATTGTTTGGATGAGGGGCTTTTATCTATTTCCACAGTCACACAATCAGTCAATCAGTAGCTGAACTGGGTTCCACACTGTCACAAAAACAAATTAACTGAAAAAGCCTCAAAAACAAAAACGCAAAATAAATAGCGAAAACAAAAGTGCCAAGCTTAATCCATTCTGGAAGTCCGTTTGGCTTCCGAAATGTTCAAAAACCAAGGCGCAGCTTCTGATTGGTGCAGGCGCCCCGGAAACAATAGCTGACAACTGCATTGAATGTTCAGCTTCTGAAAAATGTTCGAAAACCAGAACACTTACTTCCAGGTTTTTGGTTTTTGGGAAACAAGGCGTTTGAGTGCCAAGGCATTTGAGAACCAAGGTACCAGTGTAGCTTATACTTTAGGATTTTGTAGGTTATAGCCAGCACTTTGAAATGTGTCTGGAAACAGACCAGGCCAGTGGTGCTGTTGTAACAAGGGAGTCATATGCTCCCTATAACTGGCCCCAGTCAAGAATATGTTTACACATTCCCAGTGACTTTGTGTACACTTAGGAATTGCTCATAAAAGGTAGTCATCCCCACCCAATCCTGCCCGCAATCTCTCTGAGAGTGACAGCACCACATCTCACTGCTCCTAGAAAGTATTGCAGCCATGTTTGTTTGTTTGTTTGTTTGTTTGCTTAAATTTATATACCACCCTTTATCCAAAGAGCCCAGGGGATTATACAACATTAAGGCCACAATTTATGAAACATAATAATAAAGACATAATACACAACAACATAATAAAGTAATCATAATAACAGTTCACCTTCCCACATTTACCAGGCCATAGAGTATTTAATGGCCAAAGAGGAATAGTTTTGCCTGGCACCTAAAGACATGTAATGATGGTGCCAGGTAAGCCTCTCTGGGGAGAGCATTCCACAGACAGGGAGCCACCACAGAAAAGACCTTGTCTCATGTTGTCATCCTCCAAAACTCTCGGGTAGGGAGACGTAGAAGATGGCATTGGATGATAAGCACAGGGTTTGGGTTGCTTCATATGGGCAGAGGTGGCCCTTAAGGTATTGAGGTCCTGAGCTATGTAAGGCTTTATATGTCAATACCAGCACTTTGAATTGAGCCCAGAAATTAATTGGCTGCCAGTATTGTTGTGACAGGAGTGGTGTTATATGCCCAAACCATCTTGTTCCAGTGAGCCAACTGGCTATTGAATTTTGCACCAGCATGTACAACGCACAGCAGTATTCCACCCAAGAGGTGACCAGAGCATAGACTACAGAACTTAGGCTATCCCTGTCCAGATAGGGTGCAGTTTGGCTCCCAGCCAAAGCTGACATAAAGCACTCCATGCCACTGAGTCACCTGGGCTAAAGCGACAGTAAAGGATTCAGGAGCACCCACAAGCTACACTATGTATCTGCTCCTTAAGAGGGAGTGTAACCTTCACAAGAGCTGGCAGTCTCCCATGCATCCAGTCAGTGGCATAGCATATGCTCATGCTGCCCCAGGGCTTGGGCAGGGTCACACCCCCAAGGGGGGCAGGGGCACCCTCCGCATGCCACAGTTCGGGGTAGGAGAGGGGCGGAGAAACTGCCGCCTTACCTGGGGTAGAGCTGTACTAAGCACAAGTGCTGCAACCGAGGCGCAGTTCCTTCTTGCTCTCAGGGCTCCTGTTTGTGTCCACTTACAAAATTGCGCCCAGGGCCACAGTCCCCATGTCCCCCCCTACGCCTCTGCACCCACTAACAATGCCTCTATCTTATCTGGACTGAGCTACAGTTTATTGGCTCTCATCCAGTCCATTACCAAGGCAAGACACCAGTCCAACACATCCACTGTCACACCTGTAGATGTTATGGGGAAATAGAACTGCGTGTCATCATCGTACTGCTGACAGCATATTCGAAACCTCTTGATGTCTCTACTCAATGGCTTCATACAGATATTAAGCAACACAGGGGATAAAATTGAACACTGAGGGACCCCACATTGAAAGCCCCATGGTGGAAGAAACACACACAACAACAACCGTCCTCAACCATCAGCCACTGAAGATGACCATCCAAGTAGGACCTGAACCACTGCAAAGCAGTGCCGCCCATCCCCAACTTGGATAGAGAATACAGTGGTCAATGGTATTGAAAACCACTGAGGAGTCAAGGAGAATTAACAGGAAAACATTGCCCCATCTCTTTTCTAACAGAGGTCATCATATAAAGTGACCAGGACAGTTTCTGTGCCAAAGCCAGGCCCAAACCCCAGTTGAAATGGATGTAGAAAATCAGTTGCCTCCAAGAGTGCCTGGAACTGGTCAGCAACCACCGCCTCAAGAACCTTGCTCAAGAAAGGGAAGTTGGTGGGAACTTCCGGGAGAGATGCATGGCAGTTCAGAGATCATACTGGTAGCTTCAGCTGACTGAAGATAATTGCATGGTGATTGATAATAGCCAGACAGATAGTTTGGCTCTATTAATCACTCTGGAGATAAGAGTGATCTGGGAGTTACCTCAAGATGTTTGGATCGAAGCCATTTTTCTGCTGTCTATGCTTTGCAGTTTGACAGGAATTATAACAAACTGGCTAGCCAAGGAGAATGATATGGTACTTAAAAGCCATGCAGTCACCTGAAAACAGGTAATAAGAATTACACCCTCTTCTTTAAAACAAAAACAACCCCCCCAAAGAAAAAACCCTTTAAAACATATTTGGGACAAGGAAGAGACCCCTCCTCCATCTGCTGGGGGAAATCTGAGTACCACCTTCTGTTGCTGAAAAAAAATGTTAAAGTGGCTAGAGCAAAGTGGAAAGCTTGGACAAGAAAGCTTCCTATGGATGATAGGAATACTAGTATCCTTTTCTTTATCTGGAGCAAATTCAGAGAATGTTGCTATTAAAGTTATGGTATTACCTCTGGAGAAAGACTGGGGGGGGGGGAGAAAATGGAATGTTGTAGAGGAGCAGATCAGGATACTATTGTAAGCACAACAGGAAATGGAATACAGTAGGTCATGGAACTGAACATATGAAACTGGGCATGAATGAGTAGCTATATAATGAGAGAAAAATGGAATACTAGAGAGACTTTAATATGGACATGGGTGGAAGACTTTAGTATTATTAAATATTGCATAATGGTGTTGGGAATTAATAGAGGTAAAATTAAAAGGGGGAAAAATATGGTTAATAAATAACATTTAGGGAACCTACCTTGGACTTTATGTAGGAAAAGGAAATGAATGATTCTGAGACACTTTAACTTAAAAGAAATATTGTTTAACAGAAAGTGAAGTGGGATGTTCCCATGGACCGAAAGTTTTAACTATCATATTTTCTTCTTTTCTGTAAAGATGGAAAATTTGAAGTTCCTCTTTGGTATTTTTTGCTAATGTTTCCTTTCCTTTCCTTATTTTATCTTTCTATTTCTTTACACTCTTTTTCTATTGTCCCTTTATTTTATTCTTCTGTTTTTCACCTTTGTTTTGTAGCTGCAAATTTACTGTATTATGGGAAAATCTCAATTAAAAATCATGTATTTGTGTGTGTGTGTGTTGGCAACTGACCTGTAGTTACCTAAGTTCTCAGAATCTATAGTTTTGTCACTGCCTCCTTTGAACAGGCAGAGACCAACCCCCTCTTGTAAAGATGCATTGGCCATGTCTCTGGCCCAGACAGCTGTCTCCTCTCTGCTGGATTTTATCAGCCAAGAGGGGCAAGGGTCCAGATTACAGGTAGTAACCCAAATCAATCCAAGTGCGTTGTCCACATCCTTGAGCTGCATCAACTGAAACTCATCCAATAAAACAGGACTAGACAGTGCTCTGGGCACCTCATGGGAATGATCTGTTATAACAGCAGAATCAATGTCTTCATGAATGCAAGCGATTTCATCCTCAAAATGCTTGGCAAACAAATCACAGTGAGCGACCATTGGTTCCACTACTTTTGGGGGGCCAGTCTGCAAAAGGCCCCACACTACCTGGAAATGCTCTGCCGGGTGGCATAGTGAGGATGCAGCAGAGGTAACAAAGTATGCCTTCTTTGCTGCCTTCACTGCCACTGAGTAAGCTTGAAAATACACAGCACCAGGGTTCGGTTGTATTCATCTGGAGTTTTCCTAACTTGCATTCAAGCTTTCACCTAGCTTGCTTCTTTGCTCTAAGCTTGGGAATATACGGGCTCTATGAAATGGGTAAGGGTGCTCAGGGGTAATTGTGTCTGCAGCCTGAACCATTGGATGTTCCACAGATCAACCAGGGCTTTGACACCAGCTATATCGGCTGGATTAAACCCCAGAGCTGTTTGGAAACCACTCGGATGTGTCAACCTCCAAGGGCAGACCATGCTAAAAGGTCCCCTGTCTCTGCAGAGAGGAAATGGTGCTGAAACATTTCAAACCACATCGCAGGAGCCACATATCTAAAGTGCTCCAAGTGGCTCCAATTTCAGTGCCTGGCCATGCATGCTGCGTGGCACCCATGGCCCTGGGCACCCACAGCCATGGGGCCAATTTGGCACTCGTGGTAATGCCTGTGCATCAAGCAGGCTTCAGGGATTGTGAGGATCTTGGTTTGAAAGGTGCTGCTTCTGCTGGAGAATCTGGCTTGGAACATACATTCTCCAGGGATCCCAGTTTAGAGATTTCTGGCTCCAGGGTCTCATGACTGACAGGCTGTAGCTAAGCCTGTGAACACAATGATCAAGTTTTATTGGCTGGGGTCAATTATTTTAGGGGGAGCTCAAACATAAGCAAAGTGCAGAGCAAACTTGCTAGTTGTTGTCGGACTTCTTTTTCTTCTTTTGCAACCCACAAGGCTCCAGAATGTGGGGTCAAGAATTGCCTTCACTCGGATTTGGCTTCATAATGATGTCATGGAATGACAACTGAAGCCAGGTCTTGGTGGAGGCAAGTTTTGTATTTATTCTGCAGCTTTGTAGGTTACAGGAAATTGGCAGCCAGGAGCATTGATGGCTCATAATAAACAGCTGGAACATGCATTGGGACATGCATTGGGACATTCACACAACTATTTTCACCCCTCCCACCCGCCAATTCTCAAAAAGGATGTATGATGACTGAAGTATGATAGGTTGTTTGAAGTAACCAACTGTTGTATGCCTTTTAACACCATTGTTGCAAAGGGGAAGAACTCCACCACCTCTCCCTTTCCTTTCCTTTCCTTTCCTTTTGCTTTTCCTTGTCTGCTTCCCTCCTTGCTTGCTTCTGCTATTTTCCCTTAAATCCACAATGCCATCTTGTGGCGGCAAGCAATGAAAACATCTAAAGGACCAAGTCATGGCAACAATACTCAGGCACTTTCATTTGACTCTGAATGCAGCCGTGTGTGTGCTTGTGGGGTAGGGGAAGCATTTGGCGACAAATGCTAAGCAAATAGATCTTCAACCATAGAGAAGCAGGGGTAGACTGATTCATTCTATAAAATCATAAGATAGGCACTTATGGATCAGGGCAGCATTCCATCTACTCCAACATCCTATTCTCTCTCTCTCTCTTTTGGATATATTTTTAATTTGCATTTCTGTTTTGTCATATCATCAACGCATACTGTGTTATATACAGGATAATAAGAAAAAATAAGGGACGCGGGTGGCGCTGTGGTCTAAACCACTGAGCCTAGGGCTTGCCGATCAGAAGGTTGGTGGTTCAAATCACCGAGACGGAGTGAGCTCCCGTTGTTCGGTCAACTGCATTTTCTTACTCTACTAAGTTCTTTTCATTACCTTATATAACCTCTACTGCTGAGTATTTTTTGGCAGCCTGTCATGCTTATTTTTTTGTTATAATGTTTTTCCATATAAACTATATAAAATGTCTAATCCTCTTTTAAATTTTTGTTCTCTTTGTTTCTGAATCTATTTGTTATGCTGGCAAGTTCTATATATTCTAATAATTTAAGGTGCTGTTCCTCTAGCGGCAGTACTTTATCTGTTCTCCACTTTTGAGCTTCCAGAATTCTGGTAGCTGTGGTCGCATACATCCATAGAGTAATTCGATTTTGTGGGATTTCTGTTGTTATTATTCCCAGAAGGAAATCTTCTGGGTTTGGGAAAAACATTCTTCTAAACATTTTCTTAAGTTCATTATACAGCATCTCCCAAAATTCTTTTATTATTCTACAAGACCACCATGAATGATAAAATGTGCTGGTTGTTTCTTTGTACTTCCAGCATAGATCACCTTTAGAACTAGACATTTTGGCTAATTTGCTTGGTGTCAACTATCACCTGTGGATATCACCTGATTCTTGCAACGTCCATTTTCATTGGGGGCCTGAGCATTGCAGTAATGCAGGGCATTATTGTGGCATGGATAATGGGCAGATCATCTCCTTAAGTTCATAAGAAGAGCTCTAATGGATCAGGCAAAAGGCCCATCTAGTCCAGCATCCTGTTCTCTCAGTGTCCAATCAGATGCCTCAATGGGAAACTGACAAGCAGGACCTGGCTGCATCAGCAATTTCCTCATTTGTGTTTCGCAGCAGCTGGCATTCAGAGGCATACTGTTTTGGATACTGGGAAGCCTGGGAGGGTATCACCACTCTTCCAGAAGGCAGGACTCAAACCTACAGGTTTATATTACAAGGAAGTTTTCTATCTCTCTCTTTGTAGCAGCCGTTTACTGTAGGCATTTGCAGAAGGTTTTGATGTCCTCCTTCCCTACTTTACCTGACCTTGAAAGCCACTTTCTGGGGCTATTAGTCAGCCAAACAAAAAGCATGGGAAATCCAAGCCATCAACCCACAACACCTAAAGGCTGAGGTTTTGATTTGTTTTTAAAGACCCAGCCTACGTTCTTTTGTCTCTCGGTGAATTTTTGTGCCCAGTTTCAAGAGCCCTGAGGTATTGCCAGGCTCAAGCATTGGCAAGGTGAGATGGACAAGGATGGAGAACAGAAGGCTGACATGTGTTGGAGGGGGTTGAGACTAGGGAACAGAGGCTGGAGGAGGCAGTTACTTCCCTCTCCCAGGATGTGCCTACTCTGGTTGGGGAATCCACCCCCACCCCAGCTAGAGATTCATGGGAATACAATCTGGGGAGGGAATCAACCAGTATGATGTAGTGGTTAGAGTGATAGACTAGGACCTGGGAGACTAGGGTTCAAATCCTTAGTTGACCATGGAGCTCACTGGGTGACTTCACAGGTTTGTTGTAAGGATAAAATGAAGAGGAGGAGAACTATGTGTGCCACCTTGAACTCCTTGGAGGAAAGGTGGGACACAAATATAACAAACAAACAAAATTAAACCAATTGCTAGTAGTGGGTGAATGAGAGTCAGAAGGGGGTGGGTCACAGGCTGGTTGTCTAGGACTCAGTGATGTTCCTGTCACTGGGAATTGTCACATTCCCTTGTGATGTAGTGAGCACTTGCATGCTTAACAGTCTCAAAATGCTCGGCAGGTGGGCATGTTAACTCATTGGGATGCCACTGCTTCCATACACCTTTGAATTCTGCGCCCTGATCTTGCATTCCATCAGTTGGAAGTGCTGCTTCTGGTCTGCCTAGTCTTGCCATTCCAGTCACTAACCTGAGCATAATGGCTGCTGAGTCTTGCTACCTGTTGCTGAGCCTGTAATTCTACTCTATCTCAATAAATATATATGTCTTAATCTCAAGTAAGAGTGTATTGTGGGATCCAGGACACCATAGCCATTTAGAAATCTGACCACAGGCAGTTTTTATTCTTTTATTCCCCCCTTCTCTGTTTAATTGCATTGGCAGTCAGTTGAGGTCCTTTTTGGCTGGAATGGAATTTGGATAAGCATTTGCTGATACTTCAATAAAAGTGAAGCTCTGATCAATACCCTGTCTTCCCTATTTCCCTTTAGAGTGGATGGGGATGGGACATTTTTCATCCCAAGGGCCGCATTTCCTTTGGGGCAACTTTTGGGAGGCCACATACCAGGGGGGCCGGAGATGAAAGTGGGGGGGCAACAAATGTCAGTGTTACCTTTGCATTAGTTTCTACACACATTCTCCCACCCCTCTTCATCCTCCACCCAGGCGAAATAGAGGCATTATCAGAGTTGCTTGACTCAAGTTGCTTGACTTTCAGCAAGGGGATAGCACTCAAGGTGGATGCAAAGCAGAAACACCAAGGACCATGGGCTGGGGAGAGGAGTGGCTAGTGAGGACCTGTAGCATGAGAAGAGTCTCAAGGGACAGATAGAGAGGCTATAAGAACTACATTTGCCCCCTGGGGTTGAGGTTCCCCAGCCCTGTTCTTCATTCTCTCCCAGTAAGAGTACACATTGCAGGATAGTGACTGGCAGTAGTACTCTAGGTGTTCAGACAGGGAGTCTCTCCCAACCCTGCCTGGAGGTGTTGGGGATTAAATCTGTGGCCTTCTGCATGCAAAGCAGATGTTTTACCGCTGAGCTACAGCCCTTCCCTAATGCTGTAGCAGTGGATTTCCTGCATTTGCAGGAATGGGACCATTGGGACCCACTCTGACTCTACAGTGTACGCACTGATTCTAATGTACACACATATTTATCAGTCAGCTGATAAGTGAGTCTTTTTAAATCCACACTCCCATCTTACCATTTTCTCCCCACTGCTAAGATCTGCAATGGTTCCCCATGTCTGACACAAATGCCTATGGTCCCATTGTCTTAAATTTAAATTTTTGAGTTGTTACCTCTTCACAAACATCTGGAGGGATGCATGGCATGAGAAAACAGAAATTTTGACAAAGGTGCTGAGGAGGCAAGTGGGAATAAGGCTCCACATTATGCGCTTACATATGGTTAAATGTGTGTGCAGGGGCTAGGGGGGGGGGTAGGCCAGTGTCAGTGAAGAAGACCCAGATTCAATCCATGGCATTTCCAGGGTTTTTTATTTTAAAAAAAGAACAGATAGCAGGATGATGGGGAAAGCTCTCTGAAACCATAGAAGAGCTGCTGACAACTGGAGTAGAGAATCTGTGGTGATTGGACAGATAGCATGACATAGTGTTAAGGCACCTTCCTATGGCTCTCCTTCCCAGGAAATGAGAAGACAGGAATGTTAAGATCTCCCTGGTACATGGGTAGGCAAACTAAGGCCTGGGGGCCGGATCCGGCCCAATCGCCTTCTCAATCCAGCCCACGGACTGTCCAGGAATCATTGTGTTTTTCATTGTGCTTTTCTTTAAAATGCATCTCTGAGTTATTTGAGGGGCTTAGGAATTCTTTCATTTCCTCCCCCCCCCCCCCCAATATAGTCCAGCCCCTGACAAGGTCTGAGGGACAGTGGACCGGCCCCTTGCTGAAAAAGTTTGCTGACCCCTGCCCTAGTAACCTGGAAAGTCTTGAGGGCTGCATGAATAGCAGGCTGTGTGATAATCAACTTAAACTCTCTAGTATGTATTACAACACATGAACCAAAGAAAAGTCTTGCTGGATCAAGCCAGTGGCAGCATCCTTTTATCACAGTGGCAAACCAGATGCCTTTGAGAAGCCTGGAAGCAGGACCCAAGTGCAACAACATTCCTCTACTGTGGTTTCCAGCAACTGGTAATCAGAAACATTACTACCTCCAACTGTGTAGGCAAAGCAAATGGACTGGCAGCTATTGATAGCCTTTACCTCCATTAATTTGTCTAATCCTTTTTTAAAGCTACCCAGGTTGGGGGCCATCATTGCCTCATACTATGCATGGTATTATAGGGACGCGGGTGGCGCTGTGGGTTAAAGCCTCAGTGCCTAGGGCTTGCCGATCAAGAGGTCGGCGGTTCGAATCCCCACGGCGGGGTGCGCTCCCGTTGTTCGGTCCCAGCGCCTGCCAACCTAGCAGTTCGAAAGCACCTCCGGGTGCAAGTAGATAAATAGGGACCACTTACTAGCGGGAAGGTAAACGGCGTTTCCGTGTGCGGCTCTGGCTCGCCAGAGAAGCGATGTCACGCTGGCCACGTGACCCGGAAGTGTCTCCGGACAGCGCTGGCCCCCGGCCTCTTGAGTGAGATGGGCACACAACCCTAGAGTCTGTCAAGACTGGCCCGTACGGGCAGGGGTACCTTTACCTTTACCTATGCATGGTATTAAGAAGCACTTCCTTTTGTTTGTCCTGAATCCTCCAACACAGCCAAAAGCTAATCACCGTGTTCCTCAAACCTGTGTTCTTGGTGGGCTGCAGCTCCCATCATTACTGACTATTTGTTATGCTGGCTGAGACTGATAGGAGTTGGAGTCCAATAACACATAAAGGGCACCTATGCTGGAGATGTCTGAGTAAAGAGAAGGTTTGGAGAGCTCTCATATTCTTCACAAACCCCATTCTCAACTATCAAGTTTCAAATTCTGCCTGCAGCCTTCTCACCATCAGAGCTGCTCCCTGCCCCCCACAAGCCCTCACAAGCTGCTTTTTCTGGCAAAGCAATGGAAAGACCTGATGTGAAGTCAGTCTTATTCACCCACTATGGCAACAAGGGCCTCATTGGGTAGGAGATGGGTGGGGGGGTAGAGGGCTTAGGGGGAGGTATTAGCGCCCTGGAGGATTGCCTTCTTTCCCCCACAAGCTGGTTCCTCAAACAATGTGTCTTGGTCACACTCCAGTGTGACGTGAAATTCTCAGAACTGACTGTTATAGTCACTGATATGATCCTGGCACCCAATCTGTTCACTGGGCAAGACAGATTATGGGTCAGATTGAATACCACTGTTCTTATGGTAAAAACAGATTCTTGCCCCATTCCAAACAAAACATTTCTCATCTTTCTTAAATGGTTAGAAAATCTTTTTTGTTTTGTTCTTAAAAAAAAAGAAAGAAGGGGAAATATATCAGAGAAACACCAGAAACCAACTGCCTTTTTTCATCTGCTGCTTGATAAAGTAGAGGCTTCAACCCAGGGATAAATCAGGCAGCTTGGGGCCTTGAATACAAAATCCAGGGCTGTGTTATTTGCCCCCAAATCCAGCTGTTCTTGTTGAAGTGTCAGAAAAGTTCATCTGAGGATATGCAAACATCTTTGCATTAAACAGATGCCCCAGCATCCTATACAGAGAAGGAGGATATGAAAAACAGTGCAAATTCCAGGGGACAATCAACATTTGTATGTGTGCATTGTGGAGGGTTGAACTGGTGAACTTTGAAGTGGAGAAAGTGTTATTTATTCAGAGCTGCAGCGGGTTTGGTGGCCTCCCCCAGATACCTAAAGGACTTGTTGAGATAAGGCAGGCAGCCCTCTGCCTTCTGCAGCAGACTGTGGTGCAGACTCCTCTGCCATTAGATTTGCCTCTTGCCAGGAAAGCAGCGCAATAGATTCCCTTGTCAGTTACATTGCCTCTGATTAATACAAATGTACAAGGCGGTTGATCCCAGAGAGCACCCTGTGGATTTATTTGCATAATTACAGGAGAATGTGCCCCTCCTGGTGACTTGGTCGCATGATACATATTTATTTGTGCAGTTTTGTGCTGCCAACCAAGCCTAATTATATTCTTTCTCCTCTCTTCTTTCTGGAAAGAACCATAACTGCTCCAATGAGACATTATTTCAAGATGACACTGGCATTTGCAAAAGGACAACTGAGCAAGGCCTGTTTTCCTAGCAGGCCCAGTGGTCAATATAATTAGGGGACTTACTCAGGGCCAGTATCATGGACACAGCTTCCCACAGTCCAGAGGAGCAGTCTGAGCAGGGGGGAAGGCAGTCAGTCAGAAGGGGAAGAGAGAGACATGCCTTTCTCTCAGCCAGCCAAAAGCAGTGGGTTAGAGTCCCCCTTTCCAGGAGGAGGAGAGAATTTACCTTATCAATACAGTGAGAGCAGGCTGGATGCATGCCAGCCCTCTGGCGAGCAGCCGTTAGTCACCTCTCAGGGGAGGGGAGAATCTTCAGCAGGGGTGGGAGCTGACCCTGAAAGTCCAAGGGTTTGCAGAAGAACAAAGGTCAAACAGAGGCGTCAATCAAAAAGGAGGTGGGGTAGACACTTTCCTGTTTCCTCCCGGAGATGTGATGATGGTTCAGATGCTTCAATTGAATTGCGATGGATAGTTGCTAGTGTGTGCGGCTCTGAGGCTAATGACTGTATACAATAAGTATTCTTGTAATTACCACCACTGTGTGCTGTTTATATATGCCAGTAGCCTGCCAGCTCCTGCCAGCTTGAAGCATCTCCACTCTTCATATCAGATGGCCAAGAAAGAGTCGGGATGTCCAAAGAGCAAGGAGAAGCTGGAGGCGCGCTGAGGGGGGCAGGGGTGATGGGCACTGAAGCTGACCCCTATCAGGTACTATGGTAACAATATTTGGAACTTAAATCACAGCTCGATCATCTAGCAGGAGCTTTTGGAGAGCAGAACAAGCAGTTATCTCAAGAACGGGACTTGCAAATTTCTAAGTCTCTAGTTGGTCCTCCCCCCAAGTTTTCTGGGGGGAAATTGGACTATTTATCGTTCAGGATGGGATTTCTTTGGTTCATGAAGATTAAAGGTAAAGGTACCCCTGACCATTAGGTCCAGTCGCAGAAGACTCTGGGGTTGCACTCTCATCTCCCTCTATAGGCCAAGGGGAGTCGGCAGTTGTCCGCAGACAGCTTCCGGGTCATGTGGCCAGCATGACTAAGCTGCTTCTAGCAAACCAGAGCAGTGCACGGAAACCTTCCCGCTGGAGCAGTACCTATTTATCTACTTTGACGTGCTTTTGAACTGCTAGGTTGGCAGGAGCAGGGACTGAACAATGGGAGCTCACCCCATCGTGGGAATTCAAACCGCTGACTGCCGACTGCCTACCACTGACCTGATCAGCAAGCCCTAGGCTGTGTGGTTTACACCACAGCGCCACCCGCGTCTCTCATGAAGATTATGGGGAAGGAATTACTAGACGACGGAGAGAGAGTGAGATTCCTCATTAACCTTCTGGAGGGAGGAGCACAACATTGGGTCACTCCTTTGATGATAAGCGATGACGGAGCCCTGTCTAATCTGGAAGCATTAAAATGTGTAGTTTGTACATCCAATCAAGACAGTTATTTTATAATTCCAAAATTGGCAATTGTATACCAAATTGTTCCATGCCCTGGTCTTCTACAATCACTTTATGAAGTATGTTGCTTTCCAACTTTTCACCTCCAGCTGTAAATCCCCAGGATTAGCTGAGTGTTCCCCTCCAAGCTTCAGGTTCGATTGTGAAGTTCCAGGGACCTCCAAATAAGCAGACATGTAAATGGATGTTTTTTGCAATCCAAATGATGCGATCACCAATTGTCAGCCTCTGCCAGCTGCAATAATACTAATACCAGAGCTGTTCAGTCGACTTCTAGTTTAAGTTCCAAATGCCAATAACAAGGAGCAATAGATCAACTTCAAACTCACCAGTCAAGTTCAATCAGAAGGGAAATCTCTGTACCCAATAA
Source organism: Podarcis tiliguerta (assembly GCF_965153285.1). Taxonomy (NCBI): domain Eukaryota; kingdom Metazoa; phylum Chordata; class Lepidosauria; order Squamata; family Lacertidae; genus Podarcis; species Podarcis tiliguerta. The sequence goes on from NC_139553.1 coordinate 7,721,863, forward strand.
AATGATATAATAAAGTCCCTCTAAAGGCTGCAAAAAGTCTTTTTCTCTCACTCACAAATTGTTCCCTTTGCAATTGCCTGTGAGCCAGAAAACGGAAGTTGACTTCCTGTTTTGTTTCCGTTTTCGCCAAATCAACTTTTTATTTTAAAAGCTTTTAATTTTCTCCTTAAATAAGATTTAGATCCAAAGACCTTGCTGGAAAATCTGCTGCTTTCGGTGATGACTTGTGGCTTTGACTGTAAGGTTGCGGTGAAGCTGTGAGCAATCTCGACTGCTTTTCCTCCCCCGCTCCACTCACCTCGCGGCAGCAGTGGGTTCACAGGAGGTTGCGGGAGTATAATCGCTCCACTGGTCCTCTTTATGCCCCACTTCATCCATGGGGTTCTCTAGGGGGGTGCCTAGCCCTGGCACTCTCCCCTAATGCCCAAACAGCCTCAGAATGGTCTCCCTTTAATCAGACGACATGAGCTGCACCATCATTTCCATTCTGCAGTAGACCGGAAGTCCTCCAAATTTTTTTAAAAAATATGTTACAATTCCACCACAGGTGATAAAACATGCCTTCTCTTTACACTTCCAACATTTATTGGAGCCTGTTCTATACATTTTTGCCATTTTTACAGGCATGATATACCATCTATTTCCCTCAACATCCTCTTCTGGTTCTTTACATAATAACTTCTCCTGCCTGTTTTATTATATCTTAATATTGCATTCTTTAGTTTGAACTTTGTTCCATTCTTGTAATTACCACCACTGTGTGCTGTTTATCTAGGCCGGGAGCCTTCCAGCTGCTGACAGCCAGACAAGCAAGCTAAGTAAGCTATGTCTTAGAGCAGGGTCAGCTCTGGAGGTCTGGAGCTCTCCATAGCTGACCTGAAGTATCCAGGTTTGCCTGACCCCTCCAGGTTTGCCTGAATCTGCAGGTGGGTGAGAGTGGCTTAATTATTATTTTTTTAAGAAGACTTATGTGTGCAGCATGCAAGCTTTAGCCTAATAGGAGCCAGCTGCAAATTATGGCTCTCTGGGTATCTGCCTTCCTCTGATCCTCATCCCCTCCCCCAATTAACCTCCATCTCCATGGCTCGGTAGTGGGACATCACCAAGACCGTCTCCCATGACATCCTTGATTCTGGTTTGGATCCTGAAATCTCAGAGTCTGGGATGCTCCTGATCAGGCAATCCTAGCTTAGAGCATCAGATAATGAAGGTCCAGGTAACAGCAGAGGAGGACACCACTGTTTAGGAGATCCCAAATTGAATTGACTATTGACACAGGGTGGGACGCGGGTGACACTGTGGGTAAAAGCCTCAGCACCTAGGGCTTGCCGATCGAAAGGTTGGCAGTTCGAATCCCCGCGGCGGGGTGCGCTCCCGTTGCTCGGTCCCAGCGCCTGCCAACCTAGCAGTTCGAAAGCACCTCCGGGTGCAAGTAGATAAATAGGGACCGCTTACTGGCGGGAAGGTAAACGGCGTTTCCGTGTGCTGCGCTGGCTCGCCAGATGCGGCTTTGTCACGCTGGCCACGTGACCCGGAAGTGTCTCCGGACAGCACTGGCTCCCGGCCTCTTAGGTGAGATTGGCGCACAACCCTAGAGTCTGTCAAGACTGGCCCGTACGGGCAGGGGTACCTTTACCTTTTTATTGACACAGGGAATGAAACTAAAGAAGAGGTTGGATGATGCATTTTGTTGCTGCTGATTCTGCTGCTGTTACCCTTCACCACCACTTCTGTCTGGGCTTCATTTCCTGAAGTCTCATAACCTTGAGATCAGATTCCTCTTCCTGAAGGGATAAGGCTGAAGTCTGGAGTAGTAGATGTGAGTCTTTTCTTATATTTGGGTTTTGTCACACATGTGGGGTTAAGCAGGGCATCTAGATCACCTAGTGCCACTTTGAGTTAGATTTCAACTCTAGCGCATCTCCTATTTGGAAACCATCTGCTTTTGTGAAGTCTGTTACATATTGGGTGGCATGTATTTGGGGAAGAAGCTTCCTCATTTGTTCTTCTAATGAAACCTGCATGTTCCCCATAGGCATTAATGCCTTTGCAGTATTTACAAAACCAAACAAGAAGGATTTCATGTGTCCAAGCGGGAAAGGAGACCTACCAAGGGAGGGGTCCAAGTTTAGGGTGATATAGTCAATAGAAGATTTTACCACATGTTGGCAACAGTTTCTTCAGTAAAACAGAAAAGCTGATAAATGAGCCAATACATATTAATATTGTTTAAATTATGCAAAACACACACACAAAGCAGCAACAGCCCTATAAGGTTCACATGAGTAAAAGAACAAGCCAACTAAAAGATGGTTTGGCTTTTATCAGAGGTTCTGCACTGTGTCTTTTCCCAGCTGTGAATTGATGGGGGAAAGCTGGTATGAAGGTATGGAAAGAACAATAAGCAATTCATTTCCTACTCCCCCCCACCCCGCTGACTCAAAACACTATTTGAGGTTAAGCAACAAAATGTCCTGTGGAACCTTAAAGACTAACACATTTATCATGGCATATACCTCCATTGGAGTAGAATTAGATGCATATGGTATAATTCTCATTGGCAAATATATACAGAGGTACCTCTGGTTACGTACTTAATTCGTTCTGGAGGTCCGTTCTTAACCTGAAACTGTTCTTAACCTGAAGCACCACTCCTGCTGCTGACGTGCCGCCGGAGCCCGATTTCTGTTCTCATCCTGAAGCAAAGTTCTTAACCCGAGGTACTATTTCTGGGTTAGCGGAGTCTGTAACCTGAAGCGTATGTAACCTGAAGCGTATGTAACCCAAGGTACCACTGTATACACATAGGTGTACAGGGGAAATGTAAACATTGAAGTTAAATGGCAATGAAATACTAAAAGTACAGTCTGTGAGTGACCATTTGATTTGAGCTTATAAATGTGCAAAATAAGCATACTGACCTTTCATAACCGAGCACTGCTGAATAGATGATCCCTGCAGTGGGATCAAAAGCCATTGTATTAACTCAGACTCAAATCTATACAACTCAGCTTCTTGATAAGTTGCAATTCAGCAGTTGCACATGGAAGTTTATTCATTTATTTAGGAGTGTTTATACCCTGCCCACTAACTGAAGTTTTTGAGGTAGCTTATAATATATTTGAGGGATGCAGGTGGCGCTGTGGGTTAAACCACAGATCCTAGGGCTTGCTGATCAGAAGACCACGGTTCGAATCCCCGCAACGGGGTGAGCTCCCATTGCTTGGTCCCTGCTCCTGCCAACCTAGCAGTTCGAAAGCACATCAAAGTGCAAGTAGATAAATAGGTACTGCTCTGGCAGGAAGGTGAACTGCATTTCCGTGCGCTGCTCTGGTTTGCCAGAAGCGGCTTAGTCATGCTGGTCACATGACCTGGAAGCTGTACGCCGGCTCCCTCGGCCAGTAAAGCGAGATGAGCACAGCAATCCCAGAGTCGGCCGCTACTGGACCTAATGGTCAGAGGTCCCTTTACTTTTATAATATATTTGAATCACAATAAAACAGATAGTGATGCAATAGCCACTGCACCAGGTCAAAGATATATGTGAGGCTCCCACCATTTGTTCTCTGATGTTCCAGCAAATGCCATTCTGCTACTGAGTCTACTGGCGCATGAGTCTATTGAGTGACGAAGAAGCTAGATTGGCCAGGAGTTCCTCCCTGGGTGGTGGCCATTGCTCCTGTCTCTCATAGCCCCAGCCCTGGTGGCCGATGCAGGAAGTGCTGGGGAAAATGAAGATGGTCCATGCCTCCCTCCCAGTTCTCAGATGTTTCAAGTGCCACCAAAGATGTCCACCACAGAGCATTCTGAGGGAATGAAATGTTTTCCTGCTGGCTTGTTTCTGATGCTAATTCTGTGCCCATTTCTTCCTTTGTATAGGAACTGATCTTCTAGTCCTATGCAGAATGCCAAAGGGATTTGCTGGCAGGTGACAGAATACATCACACTGGAAGATAAGCAGGTGGATTGACCTTTGGTGTTGCAGCCTACATTATTAGGTGTTGCAATAGCAGTGCCCTAGTAAATGTAGGAAGAGAGTTAGCATATAGGTTTGTTTATGTTTGTCTCTATTATGTGGCTTTCTGAGCAGTTTAGACATGTGGTTTGCTGTAGCCTTCACCAACTGTGTCACTTGTTAATAAACCCACATGGCTTGAGCTGGTTGGATTTTGCATGATATTTTTTTTGAGAAACTGTTGTTCTGTGGATATTCTTAGGTAGCCCTTGGCCCTGGGCAATCTTCCAAGAGATGCATCCTAGTGGTGGGTAGGGCCAGAGGTAAAAATTGGGGAACTGGATGAGACTCTCATCTTTTGTACAGCGGGCTGCCTTCCAGAATGCATTCATGCAAAAGCCAAAAAAAGCCATTCATGCAGCACGCACCAACATGCACAAACATCTCTCAATCCTGGCAATCAACAAGCATTATCACAGTTCAAGGACACATATATTCCAGCCAGACAAAAGCACTTGAGGGGAGCACGGAGCAGGGCTGGCAAAGGGTTGAGGTTCCTCACCTCTGCTTTAAATCATCAACAAATGCCTGAGAAAATTAACTGAGGAAGCTATTTTAATCTGAGTCAGACCACCTACCCAGCTGTTGCCAACACTGACTGGCAGTGGCTTCCCAGGGTTTCAGACAGGAGTCTTTCCCTGCTTTAACCAGAGATGCTGATGATTGAATGTGGGAATTGTCTTTTTCTGGCAAGCAAAGCCTGTGCCCTACCACTGACCCATGATGCGTTCCTACTTTCTTAAGATACTAAGAACATGAGAAGCATAGTGCAGCATCCTGTTATCATAATGGCCAACCAGATGCCTGTAGTCAACCAAGAAACAGGACCCAAGCACAAGAGCACTCTCCCTCACCCCTGTGGTATCTCTGACTGTGGAGGGAGGCAAAACACAGCCACTATGGCTAGTAGCTGCTGATAGCCTTATCCTCCATGAATTTGTCCAATCCTCTTTCAAAGCTCTCCAAGTTGGCAACCATCCCTGCCTCCTGTGCGAGTGAGTTTCACAGTTTAACAATATCATGCATGAAGTTCTTCCTTTTGTCTATCCTGAATCCTCCAGCATCCAGCTTATTGGATGTCCATAAATTCTAGTGTTCTTCACTTTTACACAGTTTGGGAAATCTTACCGTTTCATTTTTGTGTTGATTTGTGTGTGCAGAAATCAATAAGCACCCATTACTTCTTCATCTTCAAATGCAACATCACCTTTCAAACAAATCCTAATGAAAAGCGCTACTGGAACTCTTGACCCATCCTTTCACATCTCGCATCACGTCCCTCTAATAGGCTTGCACATTCCACTACAAGCATAAAAACAATTGCTTCACTTGTATTACTTTGCCTCCAACAATGTCTGGATGGCTGATGAATGCATGGTTTGAATTTTGCCAGGCATATCCAACATTGATCAAGCATTTTAAAGAAATCCACTTGCATTACTGTTTTAATTAGACATGTAGGGCCAGTAATGCATATGTACCGGTAATCCCATTGGGACTAGGCTTTCCACCTTTTCCTTATTTCAAGGAAAGGGTCTTTATATAGTATTGAAATGCATGCGTTCTTTTTCAAGTTAATGGTAAAATAATACATGGCAAGAAATAATATGTTTTCTTATTAAGAACTATTTTTTTTAACTCTCTTCTTCAGCTGAAAAGACTCCTAGATCAGCTGCCAAGGATCAGTGAAAAGACAGTCCCTGTGCTCAGGCTCACAGTTTAAAAGGCACAATACACAAGGAAATACACAAATAACTGCGACGGGGTGAGCTCCCATTGCTCAGTCCCAGCTCCTGTCCACCTAGCAGTTCAAAAGCACGTCAAAATGCAAGTAGATCAATAGGTACTGCTCTGGCGGGAAGGTAAACGGTCTTTCCGTGCGCTTCTCTGGTTTGCCAGAAGTGGCTTAGTCATGCTGGCCGCATGACCCGGAAGCTGTCTGCGGACAAATGCCGGCTCCCTCAGCCAGTAGAGCGAGATGAGTGCCGCTACCCCAGAGTCGTCCACGACTGGACTTAACTGTCAGGGGTCCTTTACCTTTATACAAGGAATGGGGATTGTGAGGGAGGAGGGGATATGTTCATGCAGAAACCGAGGAAACAAGGAGGTGATGCAAATGTTGCAGGTTTCAGCAGAACTGATAGAGTTGCCCTGCTTCCCTCCTATCTGCCTGCTGCAGCCTTAGTCCTCTGGCTGCAAAAGTAAATGCTGTCTTTCAGTCCTCAGGGCACAGTTCATTCATTTGTTAATGTATCTTTTTTTCTGATTTGGCAACCTTCTTGTGGCACAGGAGAAGCCAACAGGCACGATTGGTGGAGACAACCTGGAAGAAGCTGCACTGATGCTGTTCACAAGAGGCAATGAGCGGCAGAAGTTCCTGACAAACTCCGCCACTCAAATGACAGCTCATTTGATATCTTGCCTCCTTGCTCCTTCCCTTATCCCAATAACATTTTGCGACTCATTAGGAAATGATCTATGACTATCCATCCCTGTGTCTTCAAAGCTACAATTTATAGCCTCTTGTATAATTAAAAAAACACACAATTTGTTTAAAATTGGTGTAGTGCCGATATGCAAGTGGGATGAAGCCCTCTGAGCTTCTAGGGAAGAAAGTTCCAGTGTGAGAGGGTTATTTTCTGAATTGCTGTCTCTGGGCGGAATTAAATTGCCTTGACACAGATACCCATTTTAATCTTAATACAATGACTCTAATTTCTTTGTGCCACATTGCATCAGGGAAATGAATTCAAAGAGGAGGGGGAAATACGTTTTACAGATGAGAGTCACATCCTCTTTTAGGTGTATTACCTCATTGCCAGGGAGATAACAATGAGTCATCTCATTCCTGCTTTTATTGATAAATTCCATCCAACCCAGCCAATCCAATGAAAAGGTGGATGAGCTCATAAGGGTTCCTCCCTAGAAGGATCCATTTTTAGAGTGCTAGTTTCATGGATGCCTTACTTCAAAGCACCATCTGTAGGTATCCCACTAGCATAGGAGCAAACTCCTAGGGGACGAGGGGGTATTCAGCCCCCAAATAAAATATTTGAGGGGACTGCCCCCCCCCCAATTGATGGGCATTGCCATTGTAAAATTGGTGTCCATGTGCCATACCCCTCTCACAATATTTGAACTTGTGGACATCCAACAAAGCTGAGTGCTGGAAGATTCAAGATAGATAAAAGAAAGGATATCTTCATGCAGCTCATAGTTAAACCATGGAATGCCTCACATGAGGCACAGATGGCCACCAACCCCAATGACTTTAGAAGAGGATTAGACAAAGGCATGGAGGAGAGGGCTATTGACGGTACTAGCCATGATGACTATGCTCCAAAGTCAGAGGCAGTGATGCTTCTGAATGCCAGCTGTTGGAACCAACAGGAGGGGAGAGTGCTCTTGTGCTCAAATCCTGTTTGCAGGTGCACCACTGTGAGAACAGGATGTTGAACTAGATGGGCCATTGGCTTGATCCAGCAAGCTCTTAGATTCTTATGCCTACCCTGTTCAGTCCCAATGGATCATGACCTGAAACAAAACAATGGTCCACTTTAGAATCCCCAGTCTAGTGGATTATTTTACAAGGTGGCCTTGTAGGTTATGTGCTATATCCAAATGATGATGTGATTACTAAGACCCAACACAGGTTTCTTAAAAACAAGTCATGTCAAACAAATCTCATTTCTTTTTTTGATGGCATTACAAGTTTGGTGGATTACAGTAAGAGTTTTGACAAAATAAAACAATTCCTTCCAGTAGCACCTTAGAGACCAACTAAGTCTGCCATGATATTCTTGCAAGGAAGCTGGTAAAATGTGGGTTGAACAAGGTAACTTACGTGAATTTGTGGCTGGTTGGCTGACCAAACCCAAGGATTACAGTACTCATTAATGGTTCCTCATCATCCTCGAAAAAAATTAGATGTGAGGTGCTGCAGGGTTCTGTCCTAGGCCCATTGTTCAACATCTCCATAAATGACTTGGATGAAGGAATTGAGGGGATGCTCATCAAATTTGCAGGTGACACCAAACTGGGAGAGGTAGCTAATGCCACAGAAGACAGAATCAGGATTCAATATGACCTTAACGGATGTGAGAACTGGGTCAAAACTAACAAAATAAATGTCAGCAGGGACAAAGGTATGGTTCTGAACCTAGACAGGACAAACCAGCTGCACCAATAGAAGATGGAGGACACCTGAAAAGGATCTTGGGGTCTTAGTAGAACACAAGTTTATCATGAGTCAACAGTGTGTGATGCAGCAGCAAAAAAAGAGAATGCTATTCTAGGCTTTATCAACAGAAGTATAGTGTACTAATCAAGGGAAGTAATAGTCATGCTCTATTCTTCCTTGGTCAGAACACATCTGGAACACACCTGAAATACTGTGTCCAGTTCTGAGTGTCATGATTAGAGAAGGATGTTGACAGGCTAGAACGTGTGTAGAGAAGGGCAAGCAAGATGACTAAGGGCCTGGAAACTAAGTCTTATGAGGAATGGTTGAGGGCATTGTGTATGTTTAGTGTGGATAAGAGGAAACTGAGACTGATAGCTAAGACATTTAAGACATTAATGGAATGACTGAATAGAGCTTATGCCTCCTCATTCCCTTACTCTCTCTTCCCTGCTTCTTTTCATACCATTTTACCCTTACTAAGACTAAGAACATAAGAAGAGCCATGCTGAATTAGGAAAAAGACTCACCTAGTCCAACATCCGCCTCTCATAGTGGCTAACCAGATGCCCAAAAGGGAAGCCAACAAGTAGGACCAGAGCGCAACAGCACACTCCCTTTTCATGCTTCCTGGAAACTGGTATTCAGAGAATAACCTGCCTCCAACAGTGGAGGTAGAGCATAGTCATCAGTGCTAGTGTCCATTGATAGCCTTAACTGCCATAGATTTGTTTAATTCCATCCAAGTTGGTGGCCATCACTACCTCTTGAGAGAACTAATTCCATAGTTTAAGTGTGCTATGTGAAGAAGCACTTCTAAAATCATAGAACTGTAGAGTTGGAAAGGACACCAAGGATCATCCAGTCCAACCCCTGTAATGCAGAAATCACAGGTGAAAAATCTCTGGCAGATGGCCATGTAGGAAAGTCCACCACTACCTGAGGGAGTGTGTTCCATTGTTGAACAGCTCTTACCATCAATAAGTTATTCCTAATGTTTAGCTAGGGACGCGGGTAGCGCTGTGGGTTAAACCACAGAGCCTAGGACTTGCCGATCAGAAGGTTGGCGGTTCGAATCCCTGCCACGGGGTGAGCTCCTGTTCTCGGTCCCAGCTCCTGCCAACCGAGCAGTTTGAAAGCCCGTCAAAGTGCAAGTAGATAAATAGGTACCACTCCGGCGGGAAGGTAAACGGTGTTTCCGTGTGCTGCTCTGGTTCACCAGAAGCGGCTTAGTCATGCTGGCCACATGACCTGGAAGCTATACACCGGCTCCCTCGGCCAATAAAGCGAGATGAGTGCCGCAACCCCAGAATCGGTCACGACTGGATCTAATGGTCAGGGGTCCTTTACCTTCAATGTTTAGTTGGAATCTCCTTTATTGTCACTTGAATCTGTTGGCTGGGACCCTTGGAGCAACAGAAAACAAAGCTTGCTCCATTTTCCATGTGACAAGACTTCCTTTTGTCTGTCCAGAATCCAGGGGTGCCAATGATGTATATAGAGACCTTCAAGCCAGGCTATCCTCATCTTTGCCTCGCAAAAACACATTCCAGAGTGTCTGCATAAGAAAGGGAGATGTGCCTTTGCTCCATGTCCTAAACTCCCTTAGGTAAACCCATATAGGGAAAGGAATGCAAAGGGATCGTGTGCAGCCAGGTGCTGCTTAGAGAGAGTTCTTTGTGTGATTGCTTAAAGTATATGCAATTAAGGAAAGACCATAAATCGCTAATAGGGCTATGTAGCCGAGGATTGGAAGGATTTTGCGGCAGTTTATGCATATGTAGTGTCTTAAGAGATAACAGAAATGTATATATGAAGGAGCCCCTCCCTTTATTAGGGGGCTCAGACTTTGGAAACTGATTCCTCTGAGTCAGCTTGCTGGCTAGCCAGGCAATAAACCTTTTGTTGTTCCTCATTTGCTGCGTGGAGCTTTCCTTCAGCCCGGACACTGCTGTTTTGCAACACCAACTTGAGTAAAATATTGGGTGGTGGGCAGGTAAGCCCCACCCTGCATAATCGATCACATGATGCAGTGCACCCACACCATTTGAATCGCAATGCCCATCATCTGGGGGAGGGCAGACCCATCAAATATTTGGGGAGGGGGCGCGAAGGCACTTTGGCCTCTAGGAGTTGGCTCCTATGCCAGAATCTCTCACCATTCTGTATCTCTCTAAAAATATCCCTGTAAAAGCTTTTCTTTCTTGTGAAAACTCCCCCCCCCAAAGAGAGTACACGAGGCACTTAACCTGAGGCAACTTTGTGTGTCAAACCCTCCAAGAACATTTTAAGAACACAGTGTCTTTCCCCCTAAGGTGCAGGCTTACCCACAATTTATTTCCCATAGAGTTTCATGTAACATCTTAAATCTGGCAGGGCCCTGATACATGTTCTTTTGTTATGAATGGCAGGACATTTGTGACAAGGAACATGGCCTTTCTAGCCAGAATAGGCCCAATGATATTGGGCAAACTTCCCAGTAATCATTGGATCTACTGACAAGCACAGTATCTCAGTAGTCCCTTTTTGGGCCTTGAATGTAGGACATCCCAAGTTCAAATTCCAGTATGTCCAGATAAAGAAACCCCCTTTATCATAACTCCCTCTCAGATTCAAATAAAATCAACATATACAGCCACATCAGGGAGTCTTTTTCAGTGTGAGGGCTGCCTTCCCTTTCCGTCCACCTGAAGGTGGACTGAAGCAACTGCCTTGGGCAGCAGAATCCCACAGAAACAAGATCATATGGAACTTTCACAAAATCTCACTGCTGCTGCTGCTTTTCCTCACTTCTCCCATGGTATGGGGGTGGGTGGGGTGTCCTGCTTGCCCTCTGCCGCTGGCACCGGAGAAGCAAGGAGAAGCAGCTGAGGCTTCTGGGTTCTGGCAACATCTCACAGACCTCTTGTGAGAACCTAGAAGCCTCAGTCATGCAGTCTCAGTAAGCAAGACTACAATGGTGGGGCAGGGGCAGCAGCAGTGCAGCACCTTCCAATACCCTCCAACTGACCTTCCCCAACCCCCCATTTTTGCCCCCCCCCCTCGATCATTTCCTACCAGTAGGACAAGTGCCACCACCAGTACATTAACAGGACACAGGCCCTTCTTTAGTAGATTTCGTAGATTTACATAAAGAGGAATACACCCCAATGAATAAATAGAAAGGGGCAAAATTAGACATGGACACCTAAAGCATTTTTTTATTTTTATTTTTTAAAAAAGAAATCAAGATTGTTTGCGCTGTGCTCTGCTCCTCCTTTCTTCTCTCCCAGCCCTCTGCCTGCCCCTCTGAGCCGGCATGCCACACAGAGCTGGCCTCTGCATTGGTAGCCTCTCCTCCTTGCCTGCTCTCCAGCAACCACAATGAACTTCCCAAGGGAGGAGACTGTCAGCAGTGGCCATGGGGAGGCCATGCGTTGCTCCCTCGCAGCCACCATCACCACTGCTCGGGACAAGCCCTGGCTCATCCTCCTCTCTGAGCTCAGTGGCGGCAGCACTGGAAGGGGAAACAGGAACATTCTGGGATTGAATCAGAAGCCAGGATGGCTTTTATAATTCCAGGACTGTCCCTGGAAAATCAGGACACTTGGGGGATATGCCTTCCCATTTCACCTCAGGCACTGAAATAGGTTGGGCAACTCCTGTTTGCAGGGGAGCATATAACAGTGGTGGGCACAAAGTCAAGCGGGGTGGAGAAACTAATGTAAATTTGACCTCTGTATAGTAGTCAGTATAGTGCGGGTGGCGCTGTGGGTTAAACCACAGAGCCTAGGGTTTGCCAATCAGAAGTTCGGTGGTTTGATTCCCCACGACGGGGTGAGCTCCTGTTGCTCGGTCCCTGCTCCTGCCAACCTAGCAGTTCGAAAGCACAACAAAGTACAAGTAGATAAATAGGTACCACTCCGGCGGGAAGGTAAACGGCGTTTCCGTGCGCTGCTTTGGTTCACCGGAAGTGGCTTAGTCATGCTGGCCACATGACCCGGAAGCTGTACGCCAGCTCCCTCAGCCAATAAAGTGAGATGAGCACCGCAATGCCAGAGTCAGCAACGACTGGACCTAATGGTCAGGAGTCCCTTTACCTATAGCAGTCTAGTTTCTACACACACTCATACAGCCCTCTATATCTTATCCATCTGGGGGAGACTCAAAGAAGCTGCAGGTTGGGGCCAGTGAGTGGTGTGGTTTGGGGACAGTCTTGAGGGCGTGACATAGAGCCAAGGTTTTATTTGGATGTTATCTTGAGGGAAGCGTCTTGCAGCCACTTGCCACAGCCTATGGGCACTGACTGTTTTTCTGGGTTTTTTGTTTTTTGTGTGTGTGGCTTGTGGTAAATATTTGACTCCATCTTTAATCCATCAACACAGCTGGGTCGAAGAACAACCTTAGTGACTTCTCTGATTTTAAACAATTGAGTAACAGAAAAAAGCAATCCCCACAGTAATCACACTTTAGCTTTCTAAGGACAATGGATGCAACCTTCTCAGACAGTTGACATGACAGGCCTTGTAATCACATCCAAAAATAAACTTACAAATGCTAAGATAAGCAATTTCTCATCCTTTTAAGAACAGTGGAGTGGGAAGCCTGCATGGGGCAAAGCCAGCATTTTGTAGAATTTCCATCTGAGCTCCAATAGCAAATATTGTCCTGGAAGGCTTTTTGTTTCCCTCTTTGTCATTGTCCAAAATATATGAAATTAATTGTTTTTTGAAGAAGAACACCATCCCCTCCATTTCACCCCCAATGTAAGCCTCTGTGTACATATTCTCTCTCTCTCTCTTTCTCTTTCTCTCTGTTTCTCTTTCCAAACAATATAATACTCTTGGCTGGGTACATAAATTTAGACAAAAATAAGAACAGGCTAGAACCATCAACCTGACTTGTAAAACACCCTGACATTTCTCCCCAGCATCTCCACTCCAAGGTTCAAATGAGTTCATGAAACTTTTCTTTAGGTTTCCTTGTTAGATCGAGGAACACAAACTAGAAACATTGCAATCAATGTTATTTAATAAAGGTTAGGAACTTAGGAAGCTGCCCTGCACTGGGTCAGACCAATTATTCCATCTAGCTCAGTACTGCCAACACTGACTGGCAACTGTTCGCCAGAATTTCAGATGGAGGTTTCTCTCAGTCCGAGCCTACTATACAATGGTACAATTTGAATACATTTCCCCCCCACACACCTATTTTGTCCCACCCACCACAAGGCATATGACCATTGAAAGTTTGCCAAGAAAGGCATGCAGCTCCTGGGCTGAAAACATTTCCCCAATCCTCCTCTAGGTTGTGTATGTAATAAAATTATCAACAAAATGCAGCTAGAATCCACAAAACTGTTAGCAGAAATAAATACAGTGGTACCTCGGGATGCAAACGGGATCCATTCCGGAGCCCCGTTCGCATCCTGAGTAGAACGCAACCCGCGTCTGCACGTGCACGGGTCATGATTCGCCACTTCTGCACACACGCGTGATGTCATTTTGAGCATCTGCGCATGCGCGAGCGGCGAAACCCGGAAGTAACGTGTTCCATTACTTCCAGGTCGCCACGGAGCGTAACCTGAAAACGCTCCACCTGAAGCATATTTAACCCGAGGTATGACTGCATGCATAAAATAATCACCAATATTCAGTAAATATTTGAAACAGAAATATAGATAACTAAATTACAGTACTTTCCTGTGTATAAGACAAGGTTATTTTACTCTAAAAGAAGGTGTTTTCTTATGCCACGTGCACGATTGGCAGCGTCAAGTAAGTTATTTTCGGGGCATTCCCCTCCTAAAAAATCTCAACACCCTTGGCAATCCTCTCCCCATAAGGCTCAACATCTCTGAGCCATCTCTCTCTCCCCCCCATTTTCTTAATTTGGGGTCCCCAAAAGTAGGGAGTGTCTTATACACGGGGGCATATTATACATGGAAAAATATGGTACATGCCTGGGTAGGCCTGCTCAGTGAGTGGGGTGGCTTCCAAAGGATAGGAGCTGCACTTGTACAAGTACAAGTTCTACAGATCAAAGTGGTTAAACAGGCATGTATCAGACAAAGTAATCCATCAAATAAGCTGGTCCCAAACCATGAAGGGCCTTGAACTTGGCCTAGTAACAAATGAGCAGCTGGTACAGATACCTGAGCACAGATTTAATATGCCAACAGGATTTCACTCCTGCAAGCAGTTGTGTGGCAACATTCTGTTTTATCCAGAGTTTCTAAGTCAACCTCAATGGAAGCTCCACATGCAGTGCATTATAGTAGTCCAGTCTTGAAGTTACCAATGCCTGAGCTAATGTGATCAAGCGGTTCCAGCCCAGGAACAGTCACAACAGTCATAGCAGTAAAAAGGCACTCCTGGCCACTAAGGCTACCTGAGCCTTCAGTGACAAAGCTGGATCCAGGAGCCATCCCAGATGGCATACCTACTCCTTCAGTGGGAGTGCTTCCTGCTTCAAACCAGGCAATTGGTTGATTTTTCAAAGTCCACTCATCTCTCTCTTGCCAGAATTCAAGCTTGGTTTACTTCCCTTTGTCCAGCTCACTGGTTCGTCAAGGCACTGGTGCAGGGATGCTATGGAAAAACAGAGCTGAGTGCAAATCAGTACAGAGCTAGATGTACCATGATCAATATTAGGCCTTTTCCTATGCTCTTTTTGGCACCCAAATATCCTAATGACCACCAACTTCATGTAGATGAAAAAACAGCAATGGGGATGAAATAGTGCTTTGTGGCACTCCATACCATAGCTGTCAGAGGGCGAAAAACCACGCTCTGAACTTGACCCTGTAGATAGGAACAGGGCCACTGTAATGCAATACCCCTGCTGCCTATCCCACAGAGCCCTTCCAGGAGCACACCATGGTCAGTGATATCAAAAGCCACAGAGAGATCTGCACACAGAAGGTCTGATGTTCAATCTCCAGCAACTTCAGGTAGGGTTGGGAATGTCCACTGTCTGAAACCAGCAACCAGTAAACTATATTTCACAAAAGTGAAACTTTTCCTGGCTATGTAGCAACAGTGGGATCAGTAGTGGAGGGAGGGAGGAGGGAGGGTTTTTAGTATCCTGCCATCCCAACCTGGCATCCTGGCTGGCTGATATGCATGGATTCAGCAATTGATGGGACATGTAATTCTCCAGAGTGTTAGTTTAATTGCTGCTGCCATTTCCAGGTAAAACGCCAACCAGGGAGGTATTTAGGGGAGTTGGGGGCTGATACTCAGAGTGGGTGATGGTGGTAGGAACATTGAATGCTGCCTTATACCAAGTCAGACTATCCATTCATCTAGATCAGTATTGTCTCCAGTGACTGATAGTAGCTCTCCAGTGTTTCAAAAAGGGGTCTCTCCCAGCTCTACTTGGGGATGTGGAAGATGCACCCAACATCTTTTGTATGTACCACTGAGCTACAACCCATCCCCAATAATTCTTCTCTAGCTCAAATTACTATCTGAGCCAGGAAATAATTTCAGAGCTTTGAAATCTCATTAGAATTGGGCTTTTAAGATCTGCTGAAGTTTGTTTTCAAGCCTGGCTTAGCAGTCACACCAGCATTTTGAGTTCTGTGTGGTTGCCTTTATCCAGCCAATTGTAGCTTCTTATTGGAACAGATGTGAGGGGCAACTCATCTCTGCAATATGTCCCCTTCAGGAAAAAGTGACATCAAAAGTGATGTTTCCTTGCCAGATGCACCAAAATAGTTTATGAAATGTGTGTCTAAAGCTTATTCCTTTGGGAAGTCTAAAGAGGAATTTCCATTCTGACAAATGTGCCCCTGATGAGCCTTTACCATCTGCTCTGACGACTGGAAAGGCCCCAGATTTCTTGCAATCCAAACGTGCTGAAGTGCTTCTCTTAATGACTCTCTTAAGCAAAAAGCGGAAACCTCAATGACTTCAATTTATGTGTCTACATATTGCCAATTAAAAGCTTATTGCAAGAATACAGTTGTGAATGAATAGCAGCAGCAATCAGCACTGGGGTATTGTAACAATGAAAATATAATGATTCCTTAACCCATCCCTTTAATTTATCTTCATTTACACATGAACTACTCCACAACCAGGTCAGTTTTTCTACCTGTCCTGAAGAAAGGGTAAGGGGAGGGTAGTGGCTGTTGCTAATTTCATACCCTCCCAATAGGGATGTCCTAAATAACAACCACAACCACAACATCCTTCCTATCTGATTGGGTTGCCCCAACCACTCTGGACAGCTTCCAACATATATAAAAACATAGTAAAGCAATAAAAATTTAAAAAATCTTCCCTATACAGGGCTACCTTCAGATGTCTTCTAAATGTCTTCTAAAAGTTATAAAGCTACTTATCTCCTTGGCTCGGGGGTTACATAACTCTATAAACCCTTCAATATTTCTCTAATGAAAATAGGAACATCCTACCATAGCCACCAACATAGGTCAGCGAAGGACTCTTGCTCCCTCCACCTTCTATGAGACAAAGAGCATTTTAGCATCACCTTAGAGCTTGGCCCCTTCGAAGGTGAAGATTTAGGTTCTGCAGCACCATGCTGGGCCTTTGGGGAGAATGCTTGGCACAAGAAACGTCTGGGACGCAGGTGCGATCAAGTGAAACAAATATCCCAGTCAACTGTGAAATCAAGCCCGCATTTTGATTTATCGCCCAGCAAAATAAAATTATGGTTTGTCAGGTTTCTTTTGGCATTCCCATTACTCATGGAGAGTTTGATTATTATTCTTTTTTTGAAAAAAAATAATTACCATAATTATGGAAACACACTTAAGAAGTGAAAATGCCATTGGGAATAATGAAGGAAACTCACACAATCGCTGCTCCATAAATTCACAGCAAGTGGAACATGGGAGACAGGTCAGTATGAAGGATGATGCTTCTGTGCCAATCCTCCTATAGAGTAAGCAGGTACCACCTGAGTTTACTTGTTAACCTATTCTGCCCCCTAGTGTCCACATCCCAACATTACTTTGACTCAACTGGTTAATATTAAGTATGGTTTCCGTTCTACCTTCGGTTCCTTTGGGGCTGTTGGATTTTCACTTTTTGAAAACCCTAGTTCCTTTTAAGGCATCCACTAATCATGCAGTTGGAAGGCATCACTAAAGGTCATGTAACCCAACCTCCTGCAATGGAAGAATCACAGCTAAAGAATTCCTGGCAGATGGCCATCCAACCTCTGCTTAAAATCCTCCAACCAAGGAGGACCAACCACCTTCCAAGATTATCCATTCCCTAATGTTTAGCTATAATCTCCTTTCTTGTAGTTTGAATCCATTGGTTTGGGTCCTGCCCTTCAAATATTTGAAGATGCCTACCATTATTTGAAGATGCCTACCATACAGTGGAGAAGGGACGCAGGTGGTGCTGTGGGTTAAACCACAGAGCCTAGGACTTGCTGATCAGAAGGTCGGCAGTTTGAATCCCCACGACAGGGTAAGCTCCCATTGCTCGGTCCCTGCTCCTGCCAACCTAGCAGTTCAAAAGCACGTCAAAGTGCAAGTAGATAAATAGGTACCGCTCCTGCGGGAAGGTAAACGGTGTTTCCGTGTGCTGCTCTGGTTCGCCAGAAGCAGCTTAGTCATGTTGGCCACATGACCCGGAAGCTGTCTGCGGACAAACACCGGCTCCCTCGGCCAGTAAATTGAGATGAGCACCGCAACCCCAGAGTGGTCCATGACTGGACCTACGGTCAGGGGTACCTTTACCTTTACTATACAGTGGCATAGCATGGAGGGGGCAGCTGGGGCAGGGGGCCCAGGTGCATTTTGGGGAGGGGGCACATTTTGGGGGCCCTGCAGCCGAGGGAGGACTGGGTTCTCTTGGCCATGGCATCTCATTTCTCCCTTGGAACGCAGGGCTGGGTGCCACGCCAGATTCCTTCACCCTCGGCGCCCCGCTCCCCCGGTGCTTGCTTATGCCCTCCCGCTCCAGGTGCCATGAGCTCAAGCAATGCCTCTGCTACCATATCACCTACAACATCACACATGCTAGCTCTGATGTGACTCTTTCTTTTGCATGGTAGGCTATGTTAAAGTAGGGTTGGAGGAGAAATTTGCTCCTATTCACATTTAAAAGTTGATTTTACCTTACTCATACTCTCCAAAAAGAGCTTGAGAACTGGAACACGGCCACCCTCTGAAATTCACACACTTCCAAATTTTGCAGTGCAGATCTCCGGACACATAATGTGTGTGGAAATACACATGCTGTGCATATTTCCACCCGTCACATAGTTAAACCATGGAAATGGCTCCCACAGGAAATGGTGATAACCAACCGAGATGACCCTGAGATCATCTTCTGAGGCCCTCCTTCGTGTGCATCTGTGGCAATCTCACAGGGTCCCCGGATGTTTCACGGTCTATTGATCCCTGTGCCACCACTTTATTTCTCGCTGCCACCACCCAGGCCCTACCTGGTAAAATACTGAGTCCAGTCAGGGTTAAATTGGAACATAAACTTCTGTTTATTTATTGCAGTTTAACAAGCGTGTGGTTTCATAAACGGTATCAGTCAATTACAATCATGGGGTGCCTATCCAGACCTATAACTTCCGCTACCTGCTCTCACTCACTAAACCATCTCTCAGATATTTACTTGTCTTCCTAGCTCATAACTGTTCCTGACTCAGCTTATTTCGCGACACTAACTCAACCTACAGACTCTCTCCCAATTCACTCCCACTCCAACCAACCACCCAACTCCCAACGAACTCCCCTCTTTGCCCCTCCCAGAGCTGGTTTTATAGTCCCTCTGACTCCACCCCCTGGGTTCTGATTGGGTAACCTGTTTAACTATTTCACCTCCAGTACTCTCATATGTTAACATCACAGCCTCCTCCTCAAAAGGTTCGGTGGGTGAGAATGGGGCCTTCTCTGCTGTGGCTCCCCGTCTGTGGAATGCTCTCCCCAGGGAAGTTCGCCTGCCACCTTCATTATACACCTTTAGGCGCCAGGCAAAAACATTCCTTTTTAACCAGGCCTTTGGTTAATCTGATTTACATCCTTTGCCCTTTTAAAATGTGGGGGTGTTTTTTGGGCTGTTGGTTTTATTTTTATTAGGTATTTTGTGGTTTTATTCTGTGAACCGCCCTGAGACCTCTGGGTATAGGGCGGTATATAAATTCAATAAACAACAAACAAAACAACATAAAGATGCAAATATTTATTAAACTAATAAGCCAAAATGCATTACATTGTGTGTGTGGGGGGGGAATGATTGCAAAGATGAGCACATTTG
Organism: Podarcis tiliguerta; assembly: GCF_965153285.1. Classification (NCBI taxonomy): domain Eukaryota; kingdom Metazoa; phylum Chordata; class Lepidosauria; order Squamata; family Lacertidae; genus Podarcis; species Podarcis tiliguerta. The sequence goes on from NC_139553.1 coordinate 7,741,292, forward strand.
GCAAGATTGTATACAAACATTATGCATTAGCAGACATTCACTCCTAAATGCAGATAAGTTTTCACATGAGCAACTTTGTTTTTTTTTAAACCACAAAGTAATGCAGAAACGTGAGGAAGTGAAGATTGAAAAAAATGAGGAACTGAAATGGGAAAATCTTCCCATACATCCCTACATTCAAGGCATGCGAAATAAAGTGGTTTATACAAACATACTTAGGGAAGTAAGAGGCATTATAACAGCAAGGGCACAACCCAGCTAGGCAAAAGCCCTCTAGGAGTGGGTGGGACAAGGCCACTGACAGGCTGTAGCATAGAGGGAGGGGCATGCCCTCAGACACATGTTTTTTTGGGGGGGACGTGATCAGGTGCCCCCATGACAGGCTACCTCATTGGATCCTGAATCGGCCCAACGTTGTCACCCACAGCTCCAACCCTGGGTGAAGACTAACCAGGGGTGGAGAGAGGAGAGTTGCAGGAACGCTGCCACCCACTCTCCTCAGTTGTAGTGTGCCAGCTGTGGCAGCTCCACCCCTAGTTCAGGCTTGACCCAGGGTGCAGTTGGCTCCCTCAATGCCCCTCCTCCTTCAAGGGTGCACAATCGTGCCTGTGCTGCACTGCTGGTCACAGGTGTGCTCTGGGAAGGAGCATAGTCTCAGGAGAGCCCTGAGGGCCAGACAGAGAGGCTTGGAGGGCCACATTTGATCCCCAACCTGAGCTTCCCCGCCTCCTAAGCTATAGCAACTTCAGAAGCCTTTGTCTGAAAGCTTTCATCAAAAGAGATCTCTATGCCCCTGTAGGTAATTGATGTCAATGTAAACCGCTTTTATCCTCAAGATGTTTCTCCTGATATCCATGAGAACATATTAAAATCCTGCTTGATCAGGCCAACATCCCACCTGGTCCAGCATCTTATTTTCACAGTGGCCGACCAGATGCTTATGGGAAACTTGCAAGCAGGGCTGAACCACAGCAGCACTCTTCCCTCCTAGCAAAATAGGAGGGTCTTTTTGAAAGCATCTAGAGTGGTTGCCATCACTGCCTCCTGCGCAGGTGAGTTCTGCAATTTAATTCTGTGCTGTGTGAACAAGGGCTTTTTCATCTGCCCTGAATCATCCAACATTTGGCCCTATTGGGTATCAACAAGTTCTAGTGTTATTATGTCCCATGGACTGCAAGAAGATCAAACCTTTCCATTCTGAAGGAAATCAGCCCTGAGTGCTCACTGGAAGGAGAGATCGTGAAGCTGAGACTCCAATACTTTGGCCACCTCAAGAGAAGAGAAGACTCCCTGGAAAAGACCCTGATGTTGGGAAAGATGGAGGGCACAAGGAGAAAGGGACGACAGAGGACGAGATGGTTGGATGGCGTTCTCAAAGCTAGGAACATGAGTTTGACCAAACTGTGGGAGGCAGTGGAAGACAGGAGTGCCTGGCGTGCTCTGGTCCATGGGGTCACAAAGAGTCGGACACGACTAAATGACTAAACAATAACAACAAAGTATTATTATGAGAGAGGGAGAAAAACCTTTCTCCATTCACTTCTCCATGTCATGCATCCGTCATGTTGTCTTTTCTCCAAAGATTAAAATTTCCAAGGCCAGCTCTGTGGCACATTCAGCCTCTAAGCCATTCACATAACTGTTTTTGGTGTGGTGAGCTTCACAATGAAATCCTCCCCTATCCTTTCTGATGGTGGCACGCAAAATGTTTTGAAAAGCCTATTTGCAGTGGGGAGACATGGGAGCCGAGAGGCAAAGCCTTGAGTTCTGTAAGAAATGGGAAAGAAATTCCAAGCTTTGGAAACAAGAGCAAACTCCAATGATCTATAATGGGGTGGGGGAGTCACCCCCCCACCCCCCGATTCCATACAAACCTGGTCTCTCCCCCAGCCCACTCTTCTTTTTCTAAAATTGCCTTCATTTGCAATGAAGAAACCTGAGGCTTACTTCACAGAAACCAGGTTCAAGCTGAAAATGACTTCATTCAGATTTCCATGATTCATGGAACTTCCCATACATGAAACCTGCTCACAGTTTCCAGCTTCCTCAAAGGTCTTTTGAGATGGTTTGACTGAAAACAAAAACAAGGAACAAACCCTAAGGGTACTGCAAGGGGGAGCTCTCAGGTCTCCTTGGTGGCAGCAGTGGGGGGACAAGGAGAGGCTTCACCAAGGCTTGGGCACCCTTTAGCGAGATGCGGGTGTTCAGGAAGTTGGCAGTAAAACCTCTCCCCAAACACCAGGAGCATCACCTGAAAATAAAGGATCATTCAGCTGGATTGAGCCCTGATCCAAATGGGCGTGCCACTACATCACAAAAGGATATTACCCAATATATGCCCACTCGAACAACACTCATTTGTGGAACTGGCATATAACAAATGTCATATAACATCGGCACTGAGCTTTCAAGGAGCTGATCTTTCACTGTGCTACCACCTTTGGAAACCCTCCACATTGATATCAGGCAGGTTCCTTCACTGTACTGTACTGTATTCAGCGTCTACTAAAACCTTACTTGGTTTAAACAAGCCTACCCAGACACGTAAATATGATATGTGTTTGAATATGCAAGTTTATTTTATAAGCAAGTATTGTAGGTGCCAGTCTCATCTGGTCACTTTTCTGTTGTCTTGCCTAGATCTGCTTCCCATGCCTCCAAGAAACAGAAAGAGAGAAAAAGGGCTGGGCAATATCAGCTTTTCAACATGGCGGTGTATCGCCAGACAAACATTGCGGTTTGGCGATATACTGCGATGTTGAAAAAATAAATTGTATTGGCCTCTGCCTGTGAGGCACCTGGTGAAACTGCCCCAGCTCTCACCTCAGGAACCCAGGCAGTTTCACCCAGGCAGTCACAGGCTGGGTCAATGCAGCTTGTTTGCGCATTGAGATTCCCCCTCCCCAGCTGAGACAGCCCTGGAGCTCCTGATGCTTGCACATGAGGGGCAGTATCACCAGGAGTTCTTGGCGCAGCTCGGCTGGGGAGGAGGAAGGTTCCCGCTCATGGGCAAGCAGACAGAGCATCAGGGCTCCTTCAACTGCTCTGTGCAGGGAGTGCCAACCAAGCAGAGCCCCCACCCTGCTGCCAGCCCACAGGAGCCAGCATTGCACTGGAGGCTCTCTTAACAGCTTGGCTCAGGTAAGGGCAGCTGCACACTCCACTGTTGAGCAGTTTAAAGATGCATAGGGAGGAACAAGCTGTATCGGTGCCTTGCTAGTACAGCTTGTTTCTCCCTCTGCATCATATGTCGGCAAAGTGCAATGGTGGTTTCTCTCAGCGATATATGCTACCGCTCCTGAGCCCCTCTGTTAGTAGCACCACTGGAGGAAGGACACTGCTAGCAGAGGGACTCAGGAGTGGTGGCAGTTTAACCAGCAATATACCACTGAGTGAAGCCAACATCATGGTCTGCTTCTGATACCAGTCCTGGGCGATATATTGATGTATCACCCAAGCAGAGCTGTCTTTCCCATAGGGCTTAGTGGTGCATCGCGCCAGGGTGACAGCCTCTCAGGGGCACCCCAGGGAGTGGGGGAGCTGTGTGGCTTTGCCGGCGGCCTCCCCTTTCCCTGCACAGTTGCACCCCACTAACCATATGGCTGGCGGGCGCACATCTTCCCTCCCAAGCCTCTGTGGGGATCGCTCTCCTCCCGAGGAGGCTTGGGGGGGGCACAACTTCACTCCCAAGCCTCTGCGGGGAGCGCTCTCCCGCAGCGGCATGGGGAAGAGTTGCGCCTCCCCCAACGGCTGGCAGTGCGGAGTTATGACCACCCTAGCACTATTTGTGGTAATTTGGGGGTGCTGGGCAGATATTTGCACCCCAGCACAGCATCTGCTAAAGATGGCCCTGCACCCAGGCCTAGAGAGAAATCACCCATTTACACACTTTGCTTATTCCAGGGAATTGGAAGTCAGATCTAGTAGAATTTAGCTGAGCTTTCAAAACATAGTTGGAAAAGGAAGTAGGGAAGAGTGTCACTCTTTCAGGTTGCCCCTTCAGCTCTGTGCACTTTTCAAGAGAGGAAAATGGTAGACAACCCATGGACCAAGGGAGTAGTGAATGGGTGGCAGATGAGAGGCTCAGAGGTCATCAGGATCTAGCATGGTTTGGTAGTGCAGATAAATCAGGAGGCAGCAAGAGAAGGAGCAGGTTGGTGTCTGGAAAACTGGCACCCAAGTATGAATGACAGAGGTCCTCTCCTTGTGACTCTGGATGTCGGAAAGGAGAAGGCAGATGTGCCGGCCCTCTCTGCACTGCTCTGAGGAGTGTAGAGGCTCACCAGGGAGGACTTCGACCAGCCTGAGGGAGGAATTGAACAGGAGGAGGTGGCATCAATGCTGGAAGAGGGACAAGAGACAGTCTTGCCATCAAGAACTAGGCACCAACTTTGTAGATAGAATCACTCGTGTGCTTGAGCAGCAGACTCATAGGGCAAAAGAGTTCGATGGGGGAGCTTGCCTGGTCTCATCTTTAAAGGTTTGGTGGGAGGGCCACATCAACTGTCAAGACATCTTCGTAGTTTCTATTCCTGGTTATGGTTCTCTTGCCAAGCTCCTGTATCCCGGACTCTTGACATCTGAGCCTTGTTGTAGCAGCTGCTATTAGCCAGAATAAAGATAATAGAATTGTAGAGTTGGGTCTCAGAGAGTCATCTAGCCCAACCCCATTCAATGCTTGCTTTCAAGTAACAGTTGCTCCAGACAAACACAAGTCATTATCAGAACCAAGCACACATTCCAGCTACACAAAAACACAGAGTGCAAAGCAAAGGCAGCAGGGTATGTAGCCTGTGGACAGAAGGTGTAGCTGAGGAAGTGTTCCAAGGGCCAGATAGAAAGACTTGGAGGCACACACACCACCTTGTACCCGCAGTTGAGGGGGCCTGGGGCTGTGCAACAACAGCACACCATGCATGCATTCCCTGTGGTGTGCTAACTTCACAAGCTGCGGAGCATGCTGATGTGTCATAGAACACCACCCAGCATGCCTGTGTGGCTGCCATGGAACTTTAGGGCAGTGGCCCTTTCATCAGAATTGGGGGGGGGAGGGGCTGACCCCCTGGCCCTTTCCACTCAGTGTCCCTGCCTAGAGGGGCACCTTTCTGAGGCTCCATATCCCTTGGCTATCCAGAGCCCTTGACTTTGATATATAAGAAGAACAAGCTGTGTGTTACCAAATTCCAGAGAGAGCAAACATCAAGTTGGGAGATATACCACAGACGTAAGGGTTTAAACACTCCATCCGCCATCACACTTGCAACAAGCAAAATAAAACAATTTAAGTTTTGAAAGACCCAATCATGAATCTCCTCCTGAGCCCGTATCTCTTTCAGACCTTTGATCAACTTCAGAACTTTGATCAAAAGTGTGTTCCCTTGGATCTGAAAAATCTGCAGTGGTGTTTCATCTGGTGAGCTCCAGCGCCATCTGGTGGGAGACATGCCAGCTCCACTTCTCCTGCAAGCATTTCCAGAGCGGAATGCTCACTCCATTCATCTTTTGTAATTGCACGTTAGCCCCAGGGGGGCGGGAAGTGCACTGTGCAGGGGCACGGAGAAGGAGGAGGTGTGGGGGTGGGAAAGTATTTCTAGTTGTCTTTCCAGATTTAGTTTGCCTTTATCGCCAGCAATTTGGAATGTCATGGGGAGTTAATGAAGATGTGTTGTGCATCTGGAGAGGGGGTAGTGTTGCTCGGGAATGTATTAAATGCTTACTTACATGGGGGACTAGAGAGGCGGATGAGCAAGAGGAGAGGAATGCAGGAAAGAAGAGGAGGGCATCCATGGACGTATTGGTAGGAGACAGCCTGTCCTGACTCCCACTCACAGATGCGGTACTGAGACTCTCAAATCCATTGTTACGATGGAAAGCTTTACTCCAAAATCCACCAAGTGGCCCAGACATAACTTGGGTTACAAGTTACAAAGTCAGGAAGCACAGCACTGCTCTAGTGTACATAGCTAAGCAGAAGCCAAGATGCTGTCCCATGAAAATACCTTTGTGAGCTCTCATTTTGAAGAGTGGGTTGGACACCATCATTTGCATGGTCGGCATGTTGAGGCCCAGGACTGGGGAAGCAGGCAAGCGAATGCCCCTTCTAGTCAAAGTCAGTTTGCACCAGCGCAGTTGACTCCATGTTCTTGGTAGCAGAGGTGGAGATGGCAGGGTTTACTCACTGACAATTTCAGGATGTAAGATTAGTTCTGCTGGACCACACCAAAAGCCTGTCGGGTTTCCTACAATGGTCAATGGGTGTGTGTGTGTGTGTTGTTGTTGTTCTTTGTTATTACGTTATGTATTTTTATATTATAAACAGCCCTGTGATCCTTGGATGAAAGGCGGTCTAGAAATATAATAAATAATAATAACAGGGCTGTTAGGCTGAATAGGACATGGCCCCACTACCCTCAGGCTGCCTTCAGCCAATCCATATCTCCTTATTTACAGGCTTTGGCTCTACCTTCTGTTAAATCCAATTAAAACTCAGTTAAAATCCTGTGATCTGCAGAGCTCTGGAGCCTGCTGTCTGAACCATCACCATCTTCTGTTGGTCTCCACCTTCTGTTGGTCTCCCTACCTTACGTCCCACCAATCTAAATACACCAGCCATCACTGATGGATGACCAGCTGCCCTGGAGCTGAACCAAGGGGCAAAGGGCTGAAGAACATCAGACGAAGGGGCAAAGGGGCTGAAGAACGTCGGACGTTAGGCCCTGAGAATGAACAGGAAGTACAAGAATATGATGGAGCTCAGGAAGCCCTGGTTGCTCAGGCAAGACTCATCTGGAACAGAAATCCAGTAAGGGTGACAGATCTTAGACTTGGAGACTGAATGTGCCCTCCAGGCCCTTGAGACTTTCTCAGGTAACACCACCTCACCAGACCGCTCCACCTTCTGCTCAAATGCTTTTGTCAGGCTAGAAACATGTCCTCGAACTATGACAGCAAGAACCAGTGCTTTTTTTCTGGGGGGACGGAGGGGTTCACATACTCCTAAACATTTTGTGAATCTAAATTTGGCCTCATTGAGGGGCAGTATTTCAATATGAGTAAGAAAATGAGAGTACCCCTAAACATTTTTTTTTAGAAAAAAAGCACTGGCAAGAACATTCAGAGAATGTTATAAACTTCTAACATGTCCCTTCTGACTCACCTTTTCTCAAAACTTTCCTCATAGGGGAGTTGCTCCATCCCCATTGATCATTTTGGTTGCTCCTTTCTGAACCCTTTCTAGCTCTACAATATCCTTTTTGAGGTGAGGCAGGCTTCTGAGAGGAGATATGATAGCCATCTTCCAATATCTCAAGGGCTGTCACATGGAGGATGGAGCAAACTTGTTTTCTCCTGCTCCAGAGGCAGGGGCCATACCAATGGCTTCAGGTTACAAGAAAGGAGATTCCAACTGAACATCAAGAAGAACTTTCAGACAGTAGGACTTGTCTGACAGAGGGAACAGACTCCAAGAGGTTGTGGGTTCTCCTTCCTTGGAGGTTTTTAAGCAGAGGTTGGGTGGCCACCTGTCATGTATAATCTACTTGAGATTCCTGCATTGCAGGGGATTGAACTAGATGACCCTTGAGGTCCCTTCTAACTCTATATTCTATGGTTCTAAGAACTGTACGTAATATTCCAAATGTGGCTACAACATAGATTTCTATAATGGAAATATGATAGCATCACCTTGCTTGGATTGATGGATGGATGACAGAGAGATGGGTGTGTGGGTGCATAGAAATCTGGGTGTCTGGTACACAACCTATCATACAATGTCACGATTATTGCTCTGCCTACTTTTCCTGATGGAATTCCCAGAAAGTGAGGAAATGTGGCCTCTGGGCTAAAAAAAGCTCCCTAGCTCTGTTACACTATTTTCTGCCCAGGAGTGTCCAGTGATCAGCTGGGTGGATGCAATAGGTCCAAGAAATGAAGGAACTGAGAAGATTCACCACACAGGGAATCTGCATAGAGTTCCAGCACCTCCTGACAGTATCTGAAACCAGGCCATAGAGCTATTTTATCTGGTCTGGTCCTTCTCTGGCACCCTTCCAACTTGCCAGAACCAGTCTCCATGTTTGCCCTTCTGGGAGCCCTTTATCATCACAACACACAACTATCTGTGGAACCTTAACAGGATTGCTCTGCATTTCATTCATCCTTGTAGCTGACATTTCTGCTTAGTAAATTAGGATGACGAATGATAAGAGTTTGGTTGCTTAAAGAAATAAAATAAAAAAGAACCCAGCCACCCAGGGGATTCATTAGTCAAATAAATGGTTTTGTTTGCCTCCAGTTATGTGCTGGCAATGTTTTGCGACTGAATCTTGTGATCTCAGCTTTCAAGGGACTTCAGAAGGAGTGAGACTGGTGTTGGGTTCTCCTCTGCTGCTTTTTCTTCTGTGGAGGGAATGAGAGGCCTTCATCTTGGAACATCAGAGGTACTCTGGCAGGCAGATTTCCTCAAAGTGTTTCCCCAAGCCATGGAGAACAGAAGTTGATAGAGGTTTCTTCTATGCCTCTGGATGCTGTTGGGAAAAACAGATGCTGCCATTCCTACAGTAGAAAAATCTTTTCTTTCTTAAGGCAAATGGTCACATTATGATGTACCACTTGCACACTTTTTATATGCTAGACATGCAATGAGCACAGTGGATTCCAGGTGCAATGCTGGGCATCTGCAGGTAGGGCTGGGAAACCTTCCAGTCTGAAATCCTGCAAAGCAACTTCAAATCCATTTAGACAGGCAGAGATGGACCAATGGTCGGATGGCATAAAGTAGCCTCCTATTGTCACACTCTCTAGGGCCACTGAGGGGGGGAAACACACCACAGGGTCATCAGCATGTTCTGCGTTTTTGCAATTGATAAGAGTTGGATAGGAGGAGGCAGGGGAGTGTTGGGAGTTATGTGGGTAGGACTGGAATTTGGTTTAGATCATGGGTAAGGTAAAGGTAAAGGGACCCCTGACCATTAGGTCCAGTCGTGGATGACTCTGGGATTGTGGCGCTCATTTCTCTTTACTGGCCGAGGGAGCCAGCATACAGCTTCCGGGTCATGTGGCCAGCATGACTAAGCCGCTTCTGGTGAACCAGAGCAGCGCATGGAAACTCTGTTTACCTTCCCACCAGAGCAGTACCTATTTAACTACTTCATGCTTTCGAACTGCTAGGTGGTCAGGAGCTGGGACCGAGCAATGGGAGCTCACCCCGTCTTGGGGATTTGAACCACGACCTTCTGATTGGCAAGCCCTAGGCTCTGTGGTTTAACCCACAGCGCCACCCGTGTCCCTATAGATCAGGGGTAGTCAACCTTTTTATACCTAGTGCCCACTAATGCATCTTTCTTGATGGTAAAAATTCCTTACTGTCCACCAGTGCTCAATGGAATGTTGACAACCCCTGATTTAGGGTGAGGCGAAGTAAAACGGAAAACCACTCTGGAGCAGAGACCTCTCCCGCCCTGGCTATAACCGTAACCTTTCTACCGTGAGCGAAACAAGCATGTGTCCTGCCTCACCCCCCCACCCTGCTCACCATCCAGCCATCTGACAGAAGCTGGCAAATGAAGCGTCCTCCCCCAAACAGCCAAAAGGGGGCCTTCTCTGAGCATGCACACCACACGCCGCCGGCTGATGGGCATGCACAGTGCTGGAGCATTAAGGGGGAAGCTCCCTGTTGCTGGGTCCATTCGCTTCTCTCTGGAGAGAGAAACACATTTCTGAGGGTATGAGCAGTCGTCCACCTGCTTGTGCCGTAGAACCCTCTACAACCCACCTAGAATCCTGAAACGCCCACTAGTGGGCAGTAGGGACCAGGTTGACAACCCTTGGTTTAGATTGTCATCAAATCAGGAGAAGAATTTAGAGGTTAATATCCAAGCCTGCACTCAGCAGTCATGAGAACATAAGAGCCCTGCTGGAGCCTGAGTGCAACATCAGTCTCTCCCCTTGTGATTCCCAACAACTGGTGTTCAGAGGCATACTGTGGCTGGATCTAGACACATAAAAAAAAATGTTTCAGGAAACATGTTGTAAATCTCATAATAACAAAGCACCCATTCAATGGTGGGCACCATCTGCGGACCGGCACACAGCACCACCAATCATCTGTGAGACACACCAGGTTGCCAGAGCTGGGCCACCTTCCTGGTGCCTGTTTAAATGAACCCTTCCATCTTCCATGGTGTCGATGGGAGTGGGGTGAGGAGATGGACCGAGAGTGAGCAGGCTTTACTCAGCTCCACTCTGGGGGTTTAAAAGCAGGGCGGAGCCAGTGCAGGTTGCGCAATCGGCTCCAGAGCTTCACGCACCCAACCCTCCCTTTGATTTCATGCTTTTATTGCAGGTTAACTATTGCAGGTTATTGGGTGTTGCTACAGTCTTATGATGGTTGTTGTTGAAGAGCTGGGAAGGAATTCCCCCTGCTCTGCAGGTTTCGCCTTCCTCGTAGCAGTTGTCACAACTTTGGCGGTTTTAAGCCTTGGGTGGAATCCTTTATTCTATCATTCCTATAGGGGGGTGTGAAGTGGTGACTCACACCCCCCCCCCCAGCGGCATTCCAGGGTTCCCCATTAAAGGGGATTGTGTGAAAAGAGTCACTGGCCATACGCTGAAAGGTTGTCAGTGAACTCCCCAAAGTTGCACAGAGGGGGGAGGGCTGGCTGTGTAAACAGGTGTTTTGCAGTGCCCCCTCAGATCCAACTAACCCTGCTGTGCCTCCGTCCCCCGGCTGCGGGGCTGAGAGGGCTACATGCCCAATGCCTAAGCCAAGCTTTCCTACACCTGGAACTGTTAATAAAGTTGTGGCCATTTTAAATCCCAAAACATGTTGTCATGTGTGATTCATTGATTCTGGACTGTCTCTGGGGGGGAGGGGGTCTCCGCCTGGGCACACTGTCAGGGTTGGTTGCCGTCCTCTTCAGATCACCAAAACACTTGTTCTTTTATAACTTTTTATTGTGTATTAACAAACAATCTTATAAACGGTTCTTATATTTAACTATTATTCCTCAGAGTCCCTTATTTCAGATACCTTCTGAGCTCTGCATCTCCGTGACCAGCCACCCTCAAAATGGCGAAGGCGCCTTTCCCTTGTTTTCCTGCTCTTTTTTCTAACCTCCTCACTAGAGCTGGCTTGTATCTCCCGTCCTCCGAACCTGAGCTAGAACTTAACCCTTGCCTTTCCTGTGAACATCCTGTCCCTCCCTGTTGTTCCTCTTGCTCCCTTCTATTAGATTCACTGCTCTCCTACCCACCTTGTGGAAAGCTTTCTCCCTCTGGGAAACTGGAAACTTCTAACTCTTCCCTGACACACACAATGAGAAATCATGTTGGCGAAAGACGGAACTCCACATCTCCACCTGGTGTCACAGTGCTATAATGCATTTTAAATGCTTTTTCTTTACTTATGTAGCTGAGTCCTGTCTCCCACGATGAAGGTAGAGCATAGCCATAGTGATTAATAATCACTAAAGGCCATTTTGTGTAAACTTTTAAAACCATCCAGGTTGGTGACCATCACTGCCACTTGTGGGAGAAAATTCATTCCATAGCTTAGCTGTGCGCTATGTGAATGAGTCCTTTCTTTTGTCTGTCTTGAATTTCCCAACATTCAGCTTCGCTGGATGGCCCTAAGGTAGATTATGAGAGAGGGGGATAAAATTCTCTCTACCCACCTACTCTACAGCATGCATAATTTAATGCACTTCTATCATATCCTCACTTACAATGGAAAAACAAGTTCTGTTCAGTTGAGTGGAGCTTACTTATAAGCAAGTGTGCCTTGGTCTTTTTTATAAAGCTCATCAGGGATTCTTGAATGGGATTCTTTGCTCTACAGAGGGAAAACGGCATTGTGCTCTTTGAAACAGACACTGCCTACAGGCATTGCAAACAACTTTTACTCCTTTCCCCTGCTGGTTGCTGGCTTATGGAGCAGCAGTGTGACAAGTTAATCAAATCTTGAGGAGAGCAGATGTACATTTCATAAGTGCAATGAGCTATCTCCATCTAGTGGCTGTTTCATGTAGACACATGTGATGAGACAGAAGATCCTTAAAATAGCCCTGGTGGATCAGATCTAATGTCCCTCCAATCCAAAATTCTGTTTCCAGTGGGAAGCAGAAGCACAACAGGAACCCAAGACAGAGCAGGTTGTGCCTAAGTTTTGGGACACTGTCAAGTGCACCAAAAACATCCTTAGTTTGTCAGCCGGGCTATAAGGCAGAACTAATAAAGAACAAGGGACGCGGGTGGTGGTGTGGTCTAAACCACTGAGACAAATCAGAAGGCCGGCGGTTCAGATCCCCACAACAGAGTGAGCTCCTGTTCTTCGGTCCCGGCTCCTGCCAACCTAGCAGTTCGGAAGCAAGTGCAAGTAGATAAATAGGTACCGCTCCGGCGGGAAGCTAAAGGGCGTTTCCGTGCGCTGCTCTGGCTCACCAGAAGCGGCTTATTCATGCTGGCCACATGACCCGGAAAAACTGTCTGTGGACAAACGTCGGCTCCCTCGGCCAGTAAAGCGAGATGAGCGCCGCAACTCCAGAGTCATTCGCGACTGGACCTAACGGTCAGGGGTACCTTTACCTTTACCTAATAAAGAACAATGCCTCTGAGCACATGCAGACTAAATTCCCATAAATAGCTAAATGAGTGAAGTTGGTTCCAATGAACATAGCAAGGTGAGCTGCGGTGCACACACATCATTTGAATGGCAATGCTAATCAACTTGGGGGGGGGGGCTGCCCTCCTCAAATGTTTTATAAGGGAGGCTGAATGTGCCCAGATGCCCCAAATTGTTGATGACTCGTGGGATATAGACATTGGGTCACTTCCCTCCAATCTTTTTCCAATGCAAAGTATGAATTTTGAATGCTAGCTGTATTATTTAGGAAAGTGCAGATCAGGTGAAGGTCACCTTTAAATGATAAGTGAATTACAACTTTCTCCCACACCCCTAATGTCAGAGCCGTAGCTAGGTGATCTAACGCCTGTAGCAGAACCGTCCAGATTGCACCCCCTAGCCACGGACAAATTAGCTCTTCTTTCCGCCTCTCCTCCAACCCTGCCCCCTCCACCCATTTAATTCACCCTCTATTTAATATCTTATGAGGCAATAATCGATATTTTTATTTATAGACATATTTATGGACATATCTTTAGCAGATTTTGTGTCATCATCCCCGCCCCCACCTGTGCCCCTGGCAAGGGCCCACCTCACCACCCCCTAGCTATGGCCTTGCCTAATGGTGACCCTTCTAAGTTGTATCCTTCATCTACAGTTCAAAATGGGACAGCCTGTTGTGCCACCTGACGATTCCACCACCTCTTTATGTTACAGATGTGTAAACCAGGCTTTAAAAAGAAATAGGTGGCAAAGGGGGGGGGTGTCGCTGGTACTCTCTCCACCCCCCACCCCACCCCCAGAACAGAAAACAGAAAAGTTCAGGGAAAACTTGCTGCCAGTGCAAGAACATAAGCAAGTTTCCTCTCATTAGAGGAAAATTGAAAGTAATATATTCCCTGCCTGAGAGATGCTGGTATCCTTCCTAAACCAAATTACCTAATCAGAGCCCGGTAATAAGGTCTCTTTCATACCTATGTGCACACAGACACACTCTTCCTTTGCATTGTGGATGGAAATTGCTCTGAAGAAAATCAATGCAGCTCTCAAGACGGCTCCATTAAGTGATGCACTTATGGGGGGAATCTAATGAGAAAAAGTGAGAGTTGGATGTAATGAGCATGTTCTCCCGCCAGGTTGTATATGATACGCTACATGCAATTCTTATTGCACCCTACCTAGAGTTTGCTTGCTGCAGGAACTGAAAAGCTTCTGTAATTGTAAAATGGTCCTGGGTGGAGTTCAAGGATTTTGTTTCCCCTACTTTACTCTTGAGATAGTTCTGTGAGTCTCATTCTCCAAATCATCTCTCTGGTGGTTGGCATTTAGGCAGCGGCAGAGGAAGCCGCCCGGGCCTCTGTGGGAGCACGCCCAGGGGTGACGCCCAGGGCAACCCGCCCCCACTGCACCCCCCTTCCTCTGCCCCTGCATTCAGGGATGGATTAAGAGGATCTGAAAAGTACTGGAAAAACTATGCTGCCTGAATATGTAATTCAAAATAATAAAAAAATCCAACTTACACAATATGTGCTTGTTTTTATGTGGAGATACAGATTTATTACAACACGTTAAAGGACCTGATTAATTTGCATGTTAGTGGGGCGTTCCCCTGGTTTAGCTGGTGATCACCTTGCCAACAAAGGTCCGTATAGTAAAAGCTATGGTTTTCCCAGTAGTGATGTATGGAAATGAGAGCTGGACCATAAAGAAGGCTGATCACGAAGAATTGATGCTTTTGAATTATGGTGCTGGAGGAGACTCTTGAGAGTCCCATGGACTGCAAGAAGATCAAACCTATCCATTCTGAAGGAAATCAGCCCTGAGTGCTCACTGGAAGGACAGATCGTGAAGCTGAGGCTCCAATACTTTGGCCACCACATGAGAAGAGAAGACTCCCTGGAAAAGACCCTGATGTTGGGAAAGATGGAGGGCACAAGGAGAAGGGGATGACAGAGGACAAGATGGTTGGACAGTGTTCTCAAAGCTACCAGCATGAGTTTGACCAAACTGTGGGAGGCAGTGGAAAACAGGAGTGCCTGGCGTGCTCTGGTCCATGGGGTCACGAAGAGTCGGACACGACTAAACGACTAAACAACAACAACAAAGTAATATCACCTACGAGATCGCCTTACCTCACATGTGCCAGCTTAACCACTTTGACTGGTGGAACTGGCAGCATAAACAAACAAACAAATAATAAAAGCAAAACAGAAAAATGCTGGAAGAGTTAATAGTGGAGTTAAAAGAAAACTAAGTAAGTTCTGATTTCCTCCATTATGACTACTTTGCTGTTTTTTAAAAAATAAATCAAATGTCAAATCCTTTTTATTTTTATGGTGATGAGATATTTGTACAGAAAATTCCAATAAATGGATCCCTTGGCTTGCATAATGTGAACTACTCCAGCAAGAGAGGGATTGACTCTTCTCCTGCTTGAATTTCTCAAACGCTTTACAGGACAGCTTGAATGCAAGCAAGCACAAGCCTTGCTGTGCTCTTCTGGGGATCCTTTCGAAAGAGGGACTTTTGATGGTGTTAAAAGCAGGACTGGGGAACCTTTCCCCACATTCCCTTCTGGACCATCCTCTGGGGCTGCATGTCAGTGCTGATCAGGGCCAGAGGCAAAAGTGGATGGAAGAATGACAACTATATGACTGCCTGGACGGGTGATAGAGAGGTGTGTGTTTGGAAACTACCTACTCTGTACAGGTAAAATGTACATTTTTTGAGGGTGTGAAGCAGAGCCAGTAGGGAGAGTGGCCTAGGGGCCAGACAGAGAAGGAGAGTGGTCCAGGGGCCAGACAGAGAGGTTTGTAGGGCCACATTTGGCCCCTGGTTCTGGGGTTCACCATCCTTGGTATATAGGTAGGTAATGGAGTCAGAGCCACACACATTCCATGTGGTTAGGGAACGCAATATCTGGCACAGAATTCACACACCCTCCTAATTCTTTCAACTTGGGATTTTGTGCTCCTTTCATTTGTTATTCTAATTTAATTTATCTGCACTTATAGCCCACCTATCACTAAATGGAAAGCAGGTTACAAAAGCTTCGCAATCAAAGTCAAATCCTTTTTTAAAAAAAAAATCTCATGATTTCTTTTTATGTCCCTGATTTGCTAGTACCCTAAATCTATCTGCCAGTTAAAGAATCTAGTGCAGTCTGCATTCTGCAGCCTTCATCCTGGAAAAAAGTGACAAGTGGGGTGCCACAGGGCTCTGTCCTGGGCCACTTGTTGTTCAACATCTTTATAAATGACTTGTATAAAGGAATTGAAGGGATGCTCATCAAATTTGCAGATGGCACCGAACTGGGAGGAGTAGCTAATGCTGAAGATGACAGAATAAGAATTCAAAATGACCTTAACGGATTGGAGAACAGGGCACAAGCTAACAAAATGAATTTCAATAGGGACAAATGCCAGGTTCTTTTTTTTTTTTTTAATCATTTTTATTAAGTTTTACAATAAATATAAAGCGACAAAAGTAAGAAAAAATAAACCACAGCACAACAAAAATAAAAGAATACAATAACACACAAACACAAAACAGCAAAAAATATGAAAAAATAAAAATAAAAAATAAAAACAATTTTTATCCACATTATATTCTTGGCATTAACTTATTTCTCCGACCTCCCCAGACCTCCCTTCCCTGTATTCCAGATCATATATTCTATCAGCAAATTCCTTCCCTCTGTCTTAATTTGATTTTGTCATAATTTTAATATCTTAATATAACTATATTTCCTTATATCTTGAAATATTGGGTCTTTTTTAATCTTTAAACTTTTTACTAATAACCTTTTACATTCAATCTGGTGTCATCAAACATTCATTATCTTATAGTGGGGACAAATGCCAGGTTCTGCACTTAGGCAGGAAGAAGCAGATGCACAAATATAGGATGGGGGACATCTGGCTTACTAGCAGTACATGTGAAAGGGATCTGAGGGTCTTGGTGGACCACAGGCTTAACATGAGTCAACAGTGTGATGCAGCAGCAAAAAAAGCTTCTGGAGCATCGCGCCTACAGTTGGGTGGGGATCTGCGCTCCTCATATCTCAAGGCAGACCCGGCATTGGAGAGAGGCAGAAACGGGTGACGAAGCATATGTCACCCGACCTCAGGGCGGGATCCTGACGGCAGAACCCATGGCAGCGCAATAAGGGGTCTCCCGAAGTGACAAAACAAAGTATATAGCCAAGACGCAGGGAGGACCTCTGCACAAAAGGGTTAATTCCTTCTCCGACACAAATGCCCCAAAACCTGGCGAGGCAGTGCTGAACTCTCCAATAAGAGACTGTTAAAAATAAGACGTTTTACTCTCAAAAACGGCGGAAGAAAACTTAAAATCTTTAACAACTCCCCACTAGCGAAGGTGGGCAGCAAGGGAGAGATGAGATAAAAAGCTTTTTTAGACACAGAATTTGGCTTGAAATAAAGAAGGAATCGCAACACAGCGCAGATAAATCCTGTTATAATACCCCAGAAGAGTTCGTTAGGAGCAAAAATGAACACCCCAACTATTAAATAGTTGACAAAGCAGATGACACAGAGATTTCTCCAAGTGGTTCTTTACAGTAAGCTGGAACTGAACTGAACTGAACAGCTCAGCCGGCTTGCTTTTATAGGCAGCTGGCTGTCAACATGGTAACAACAACACCCCAAGGTTTCCTGCCTAAAGTAACTGACGTGGACCTGAGTGAAAACTATATACACAATACCCCCTGGTGGCCAGGGTGAGAACTTCAATACATAACACCCCTCCCCACCAAGATAAGGCATTAGATACAATCATAGTGGTTCCATTATATACAGTGGTACCTCGGGTTACTAGCAGGAAAGTAAACGGCGTTTTGATGGGTCTGCCTGGCTCTCCAGAGACTCTGACCATCGCCGTGCCTGACTGCTGAGTCCGCTCGCGGTGGTTCCTTCAACACCTTGGGCATCTCCCAGGTGTTGCCCTTAGCTGCCGGCAGTGAAGGTCTCGACTCTTGGCATGCTTGACAGGAGGCAACCCATGTAACACTGAGCCAACGCCTTCATTTTGACGATCCCCAGGTGGTCGATGTGCAGAGCCTCAAGGATGCTATGGCAGAGTCTTTGGGGAACCACAACTCAGTCTCCCCACAGTAGGCAGCTGCGATGAGCCGAGAGCTCATGTTGTCTTGTTGCAAACAGCTGGAACTCTAGTACGAAAGACCCTTCCGACCACCCCCTCCACACCCAGTTGAGTACACATTTGATGGTGCAGTCCTGGGCAGATGCGGAGGCTACATCGGTGGCCGATACTGATGCTGCTGGGATGTCCTCAATTAGGAGGAGCAATGAAGCAGGAGCCAGGTCTTCCACAAGCGCTGGAAGAGGGCAACGACTAAGAGCATCGGCATGGCCCATCGATTTTCCAGGGCAATGGACGAGCTGGTAGCTGTAAGCTGCCAGAAAGACAGTCCATCGCAGCATGCATGATGAGAGGACTGGTGGAGTTGGTTGATCACTGGCAAGGAGGCCCAGGAGTGGTTTGTGGTCAGTGATGAGATTGAAGGTTCTCCCATAGAGATATTCGTGGAACCTCTTTACTCCAGCTAAAAGTGCCAGTGCCTCCTTGTTGAGCTGGCTGTAATTCCGTTCGGCCAGAGACAGCATCTGGGAGAAGTGAGCAAGCGGTGCTTCCCTACCATCTGGAAACCGGTGACCAAGGATGGCACCGATGCCAAAGGGTGAGGCATTGCAGGCAAGGACCAGCGGCCTGGCTTCACTGTACTATACCAGCACGCTGTCTGATGAGAGAAGGGCTTTGACTGCATTGAAGGCGGCCTTTCCTGATGATCCCAGGACCACGGTACCTTCGTGCTGAGGAGGCAGTGTAGAGGCTCAGCTAGCGTTGCTTTGTGGGGCAGGAACATATTGTAGAAGTTCAGCAGCCCCAGGAACGCTGCAACAACGCCTTGCTTTTTGGAATTGGGGCTTGCTGAATGGCCCGGATCGTGGATGCCATCGTGTGGAGACTGGAGGCATTGATAAGGTAGCCCAAGAACTCCACCTGCGGAACGGCAACCTGGCACTTTTATTTTTTCACCTTGAGCCCGGCCTCCTGGAACCTGGTGAGCACAGCGCAGATGCACTCGAACAGCTACTGATTTGAGTCTGCAGATACCAACACATCATCGTAATATGGCACCATGTCATATTATCCTCAATGGTCTTCTGCAGTGTGAGGTCAGGATGGGCAAGAAGACGCCATTGCAGATGGTTGTTCCGAACCCCGCAGAGAATTCGATCCATCAGGGCATCGTCTAAGTCTCAGAACTCACAGTGCAGCGCAGCCTTCCGGAGGGTGGCGATGTAGTTGTTGATCGACTACCCCTCTGCCTGGTTCCGGTGGTAGAACTCATGGCAGACTGTTCAATTTTAGACGGCTTCAGACTGTATTGGTTTTTTGCTTCTCCTTTACCACATCCCACAGTGCTGCCTGGACTTCTAGTGGCACAACCAAAACTCGGGCCGTCTTGAACACCTTGGGCCCACAGAGGCTGAGGAATAGGCACTGTTTATTTTCCTGTCGATGTCTATACCAGCTCTGGCCAGACGGGGTCACAGTTTATTTTCCTGCCGATGTCTATTCCAGCACCGGCCACACAGGGTTCACTATTTATTTTCCTGTCGATGTCTATTCCAGGACTGGCCACACGGGACACGGGGTCACTGTTTATATTCCTGTCAATGTCTATTCCAGTACTGGTCACACGGGGTCAGTGTTTATTATTCTGTCAATGTCTATTCCAGGACTGGCCACACGGCGGCACTGTTTATTTTCCTGTAGATGTCTATACCAGCGCTGGCCACAGGGCGGCACTGTTTATTTTCTTGTCGATATCTATTCCATGACTGGACACACGGCGGCACTGTTTATTTTCCTGCTGATGTCTATTCCAGGACTGGCCACAGGGCGGCACTGTTTATTTTCTTGTCGATGTCTATTCCAAGACTGGCCACACGGGGTCACTATTTATTTTCCTGCCTATGTCTATTCCAGGACTGGCCACAGGGCGGCACTGTTTATTTTCTTGTCGATGTCTATTCCAAGACTGGCCACAAGGCGGCACTATTTATTTTCCTGCCTATGTCTATTCCAGGACTGGCCACAGGGCGGCACTGTTTATTTTCTTGTTGATGTCTATTCCAGGACTGGCCACATGGGGTCACTGTTTATTTTCCTGTTGATGTCTATTCCAGCACCGGCCACATGGGGTCACTGTTTATTTTACTGTCGATGTCTATTCCAGTACTGGTCACACGGGGTCAG
Source organism: Podarcis tiliguerta (assembly GCF_965153285.1). NCBI lineage: Eukaryota > Metazoa > Chordata > Lepidosauria > Squamata > Lacertidae > Podarcis > Podarcis tiliguerta. The sequence continues at coordinate 7,761,219 of NC_139553.1, forward strand.
TGTTTATTATTCTGTCAATGTCTATTCCAGGACTGGCCACACGGCGGCACTGTTTATTTTCCTGTAGATGTCTATACCAGCGCTGGCCACAGGGCGGCACTGTTTATTTTCTTGTCGATATCTATTCCATGACTGGACACACGGCGGCACTGTTTATTTTCCTGCTGATGTCTATTCCAGGACTGGCCACAGGGCGGCACTGTTTATTTTCTTGTCGATGTCTATTCCAAGACTGGCCACACGGGGTCACTATTTATTTTCCTGCCTATGTCTATTCCAGGACTGGCCACAGGGCGGCACTGTTTATTTTCTTGTCGATGTCTATTCCAAGACTGGCCACAAGGCGGCACTATTTATTTTCCTGCCTATGTCTATTCCAGGACTGGCCACAGGGCGGCACTGTTTATTTTCTTGTTGATGTCTATTCCAGGACTGGCCACATGGGGTCACTGTTTATTTTCCTTTCCATGTCTATTCCAGCACCGGCCACATGGGGTCACTGTTTATTTTACTGTCGATGTCTATTCCAGGACTGGCCACACGGGGTCACTATTTATTTTCCTGTTGATGTCTATTTCAGGACTGGCCACAGGGCGGCCCTGTTTATTTTCCTGTCGATGTCTATACCAGAGCTGGCCACACGGGGTCACTGTTTATTTTCCAGTTGATGTCTATTCCAGCACCAGCCACATGGGGTCACTGTTTATTTTCCTGTCGATGTCTATTCCAGGACTAGCCACAGGGCGGCACTGTTTATTTTCCTGTCAATGTCTATACCAGCATTGGCCACACGGGGCACTGTTTATTTTCCTGCTGATGTCTATTCCAGTACTGGCCACACGGCGGCACTGTTTATTTTCCTGTCAATGTCTATACCAGCGCTGGCCACACGGGGTCACTGTTTATTTTCCTGTCAATGTCTATACCAGCATTGGCCACATGGGGCACTGTTTATTTTCCTGCCGATGTCTATTCCAGGACTGGCCACAGGGCGGCACTGTTTATTTTCTTGTCGATGTCTATTCCAAGACTGGCCACACGGGGTCACTATTTATTTTCCTGTTGATGTCTATTCCAGGACTGGCCACAAGGCGGCACTGTTTATTTTCTTGTTGATATCTATTCTAGGACTGGCCACAAGGCGGCACTGTTTATTTTCTTGTTGATGTCTATTCCAGGACTGGCCACACGGGGTCACTATTTATTTTCCTGTTGATGTCTATTCCAGGACTGGCCACAAGGCGGCACTGTTTATTTTCTTGTGATGTCTATTCCAGGACTGGCCACATGGGGTCACTGTTTATTTTCCTGTCAATGTCTATTCCAGCACCGGCCACATGGGGTCACTGTTTATTTTACTGTCGATGTCTATTCCAGGACTGGCCACACGGGGTCACTATTTATTTTCCTGTTGATGTCTATTTCAGGACTGGCCACAAGGCGGCACGGTTTTTTTTTCTGTCAATGTCTATTGCAGGACTGGCCACATGGGGTCACCGTTTATTTTTCTGTTGATGTCTATTCCATGACTGGCCACATGGGGTCACTGTTTCTTTTCCTGTCAATGTCTATACCAGAGCTGGCCACACGGGGTCACTCTTTATTTTCCAGTTGATGTCTATTCCAGCACCAGCCACATGGGGTCACTGTTTATTTTCCTGTCGATGTCTATTCCAGGACTGGCCACAGGGCGGCACTGTTTATTTTCCTTTCAATGTCTATACCAGCATTGGCCACACGGGGCACTGTTTATTTTCCTGCTGATGTCTATTCCAGTACTGGCCACACGGCGGCACTGTTTATTTTCCTGTCAATGTCTATACCAGCATTGGCCACATGGGGCACTGTTTATTTTCCTGCCGATGTCTATTCCAGGACTGGCCACAAGGTGGCACTGTTTATTTTCTTGTTGATGTCTATTCCAAGACTGGCCACATGGGGTCACTGTTTATTTTCCTGTTGATGTCTATACCAGAGCTGGCCACACGGGGTCACTGTTTATTTTCCTTTCCATGTCTATACCAGCATTGGCCACATGGGGTCACTGTTTATTTTCCTTTCAATGTCTATACCAGCATTGGCCACACGGGGCACTGTTTATTTTCCTGCCGATGTCCATTCCACGACTGGCCACACGGCAGCACTGTTTATTTTCCGGTCCATGTCTATACCAGCGCTGGCCACACGGGTTCACTGTTTATTTTCCTTTCATTGTCTATACCAGAATTGGCCACATGGGGGCACTGTTTATTTTCCTGCCAATGTCTATTCTAGGACTGGCCACACGGCGGCACTGTTTATTTTCCTGTCAATGTCTATACCAGCGCTGGCCACACGGGGTCACTGTTTATTTTCCTGTCAATGTCTATTCCAGGACTGGTCACATGGGGTCACTGTTTATTTTCCTGTCAATGTCTATACCAGAGCTGGCCACACGGGGTCACTGTTTATTTTCCTTTCCATGTCTATACCAGCATTGGCCACATGGGGTCACTGTTTATTTTCCTTTCAATGTCTATACCAGCATTGGCCACATGGCGGCACTGTTTATTTTCCGGTCCATGTCTATACCAGCGCTGGCCACACGGGGTCACTGTTTATTTTCCTGTCAATGTCTATTCCAGGACTGGCCACACGGGGTCACTGTTGATTTTCCTTTCAATATCTATACCAGCATTGGCCACATGCCGGCACTGTTTATTTTCCGGTCCATGTCTATACCAGCGCTGGCCACACGGGGTCACTATTTATTTTCCTGTTGATGTCTATTCCAGGACTGGCCACAAGGCGGCACTGTTTATTTTCTTGTTGATGTCTATTCCACGACTGGCCACACGGCAGCACTGTTTATTTTCCGGTCCATGTCTATACCAGCGCTGGCCACACGGGGTCACTGTTTATTTTCCTTTCATTGTCTATACCAGAATTGGCCACATGGGGGCACTGTTTATTTTCCTGCCGATGTCTATTCTAGGACTGGCCACACGGCGGCACTGTTTATTTTCCTGTCAATGTCTATACCAGCGCTGGCCACACGGGGTCACTTTATTTTCCTGTCAATGTCTATTCCAGGACTGGCCACATGGGGTCACTGTTTATTTTCCTGTCAATGTCTATACCAGAGCTGGCCACACGGGGTCACTGTTTATTTTCCTTTCCATGTCTATACCAGCATTGGCCACATGGGGTCACTGTTTATTTTCCTTTCAATGTCTATACCAGCATTGGCCACATGGCGGCACTGTTTATTTTCTGGTCCATGTCTATACCAGTGCTGGCCACACGGGGTCACTGTTTATTTTCCTGTCAATGTCTATTCCAGGACTGGCCACACGGGGTCACTGTTGATTTTCCTTTCAATGTCTATACCAGCATTGGCCACACGCCGGCACTGTTTATTTTCCGGTCCATGTCTATACCAGCGCTGGCCACACGGGGTCACTGTTTATTTTCCTGTCGATGTCTATTCCAGGACTGGCCACAGGACGGCACTGTTTATACAATCTTGCTTAAAATGTATATAGGAAGTGCAGTGTAAGCGATGGAAGTCAATCAATGAAATTTTATTAATATTTTCATATTGAGATATTTGTAGAATAAATTTGGAAGAAATTCTTCCAACTTTTCTTTTCTCTCTATGTTTTTCTTCTTTTTTTCTTCTTCTTTTTTCTCTTTTGTTCTTATTATATATGTGTGTGCTTATCTGAAATATATAAGTATGGATGGATGGATGGATGTATGGATGTATTTGCAATATTTTGCTTATATTTGGTAATAATTATGTTAAATATATTAATTAAAAGAAGAAAAAGTGAACACTATTCTAGCCTGCATCAGCAGAAGTATAGTGCCCAGTGCAAGGGAAGTCATAGTTCCACTTTATTCTGCCTTGATCAGACCAATCCTTGAATACTGTGTCCAATTCTGGGCCCCACAATTTAATAAGGATATGGACAAGCTGGAACATGTGCAGAGGAGGGCAACCAAGATAATCAAGGGTCTGGAAACTGAAGCCAAATGAGGAATGCTTGAAGGAGCTGGATATGTTTAGCCTGGAAAAGAGGAGACTGAGAAGAGATATTATAGCCATCTTCAAAAATCTTAAGGGCTGTCAAACGGAAGGGGGACCATGCTTGTTTACCCCTCCTCTGGAGGGTAGGACTCGAGGCAATGGCTTCAAGTTACAGTAAAGGATATTCCAACTAAACATTCGGAAAATCTTTCTGACTGTAAGAGTTTTTAAGCGAGGGACGTGGGTGGCGCTGTGGGTAAAACCTCAGCGCCTAGGACTTGCCGATCGCATGGTCGGTGGTTCGAATCCCCGCAGCGGGGTGAGCTCCCGTCATTCGGTCCCAGCGTCTGCCAACCTAGCAGTTCGAAAGCACCCCCAGATGCAAGTAGATAAATAGGGACCGCTTACCGGCGGGAAGGTAGACAGCATTCTGTGTGCTGCACTGGCTTGCCAGATGCAGCTTTTCACGCTGGCCACGTGACCCGGAAGTGTCCTCGGACAGCGCTGGCTCCTGGCCTATAGAGTGAGATGAGCGCACAATCCTAGAGTCTGGCAAGACTGGCCTGAACGGGCAGGGGTACCTTTACCTTTACCTGGATGGCCATCTGTCATGGATGCTTTAGTTGAGATTCCTTTATTGCAGGGAATTGGACTAGATGACGCCTGAGGTCCCTTCTAACTCTACAATTTTCTATAATTCCACTCAAAGTAGACCTGCTGAAATAAAGGTACTTAAGTTAGCCACATCTTTCCATTTCAATAGATCCACTCTAAGGATGGCTAACACTGAGTATAAAATCATTATCTCCGGGGTCTAAATGAGCTCACTTTAGCTGAGATTCCTGCATTGCAGGGGGTTGGACTAGATAACCCTTGGGCCCTTTCGAATTCCAATATTCTATGATTCAAAGCCGGTATTCCTGGCTTCCCACATTTTAGTTACAACCCAGGAGAAGATGCCATGAGTTAGCTTCTCCCATGGGACTTCCTGCCCCACTGCCCACCAAATCAAGAGGAATGGGAAGATGGCAGAGCACTAGAGAAAAGTTTAATGGAAAGTAAAGTACACTGCTGTCATCTCACAGCAATAATGGAAGCTTCATCTCACAACCACCAAACTTGTAAAGATCCCCCATAAATGAAAAAGAAAACCATAAACTTTTTACATAGGGGGAAGATAACCCTCAAATTGGACGATACATTTTTGTGTAGCGCCAGTTCACACCATGTTAGTACTGCGTTGCCAGCTACTCAGGTGTGAACAGTAAAGCTAAGCTCTGTGTGACAGGGATTCTGATGAAATTCTGACTTTCCCCCTGCATTGTGAAGACCCAATTACCTGGCAATACATCACTGGCTCCCAGGACATTTCCAAGCACAATTCAGAGTGTTGGTGCTGACCTTTAAGTATTAAACAGCCTCGGCCCTGTATACGTGAAGGAGCGTCTCCATCCCCATTGTTCTGCCCGGACACTAAGTTCCAGCGCCAAGGGCCTTCTGGCAGTTCCCGCACTGCGCAGGGGTGTAGGAAGGGGGTGTGCGGCTGGCCCCGGGTGTCATCCTTCGGGGTGGGGGGGGTAACAAAATAGCACACCGCAGGGGTTGGCACTTACCGCGGGCCCTGGCCTGCAGCGCACCCGAGCCACATGTCTCTCCTGGGAGTGATGTGTGGCTCAGGGCCCTGCACTGCCCAAAATGGCAACGTGCGGTTTGCCTCCGCCAGGCGGACTCTGTGCGCAGGTCGCTGAACCAACCCCCTGGGTGGATCGCTGCGCCACCCCCCTGGGTGGATCACCGTGGTGCCCCCATGCACAGATCGCCACAGTGCCCCATGCAGTGCCCCCGTGAGCAGATTGTCGCCCCCCCCCGCTGCTCCAGGTGCCAGAACAGCTAGCTGCACCCCTGTCCCTGTGAGAAGTGAGGTTACAGGGAACTAGGCAGAGGGCCTTCTCGGTAGTGGCACCCATCTTGTGGAGCACCCTCCCATTAGATGTCAAGGAAATAAACAACTATCTGTGTTTTAGAGGACATCTGAAGGCAGCCCTGTTTGGGAAGTTTTTAATGTCTGGTGTTTTATTGTGCTTTTAATTCTGTTGGAAGCCACCTAGAGTGGCTGGGGAAATCTAACAGCATCTTTCACCATTGACCATGTTTTCATTCACCTCCACAAGGTTCCAGAAGGCAGGAAGAAGCAATTTCAAATAGTTTATCATTCTGAGAACTGTTATTTCCTGAGGACTGAATGGATTCTTGAACTCTGAAATCCTTAAACTCTTTTTTTATGGGATGGTTTGCTCCTCTTGTGGGTTCACAGAATGGTACTTCCCCCCCCCCCAATCTGACAGCAAGATTCCTCGGGGCACGAGGAGCAGTAGTTTTATGCAAACAAGCCATCCTTCTGGTCCTAGAGAAAGCATCAGGCAAATGCTCAGTTCTGGAGTTTCCACTGGAAGGTCAAACATCAGGCTCAGCTAATGGAACAGTTGTCCTTTCCATCTAAGTCTCTGTTGTTCTTGTTGCTATACAAACAAGTTCAAGAATGCCACTTTGTGTATAACATATTTGTGAAAAAAATATTCTGACATTCATGTTATGGAATTCCAGGCTGCTGACTCCTTTGCGCCGAAAGGCATTGCCAGGTTGCTCAAAACAACTCAGGATCCCTCCAGCCATCAGCTAAAACAGTGTTTCCCAACCAGGAGCCACATGGCCTCTGGGGAGGCCCCAGGATGTTTCAAGGGAACCACAGGTGAAAAATGTGTAAATGGGGAGCCACAGCGTGCTAGCGAGCGAGAAGTGAAGGGGTAAAAAATCATGATTGGCTGGCTATCCGATCACAAGCAGGTAAGGGGGTGGCTCTTTTTGCCACGTGCATTTTCTTGGAGCAGTCCTGGTTTGTTTCCGGGGGTGGGGGGCAATTGCTGAGACTTCCATTTTGACCAGTAGAGCCCATGATCCAGAACCCAAGGCCCATATCCAGTGACACCAAACCAGTCAGGCTCTGGTCCATGGGGTCACGAAGAGTCGGACACGACTAAACGACTAAACAACAACAACAAAGTAATATCACCTACGAGATCGCCTTACCTCACATGTGCCAGCTTAACCACTTTGACTGGTGGAACTGGCAGCATAAACAAACAAACAAATAATAAAAGCAAAACAGAAAAATGCTGGAAGAGTTAATAGTGGAGTTAAAAGAAAACTAAGTAAGTTCTGATTTCCTCCATTATGACTACTTTGCTGTTTTTTAAAAAATAAATCAAATGTCAAATCCTTTTTATTTTTATGGTGATGAGATATTTGTACAGAAAATTCCAATAAATGGATCCCTTGGCTTGCATAATGTGAACTACTCCAGCAAGAGAGGGATTGACTCTTCTCCTGCTTGAATTTCTCAAACGCTTTACAGGACAGCTTGAATGCAAGCAAGCACAAGCCTTGCTGTGCTCTTCTGGGGATCCTTTCGAAAGAGGGACTTTTGATGGTGTTAAAAGCAGGACTGGGGAACCTTTCCCCACATTCCCTTCTGGACCATCCTCTGGGGCTGCATGTCAGTGCTGATCAGGGCCAGAGGCAAAAGTGGATGGAAGAATGACAACTATATGACTGCCTGGACGGGTGATAGAGAGGTGTGTGTTTGGAAACTACCTACTCTGTACAGGTAAAATGTACATTTTTTGAGGGTGTGAAGCAGAGCCAGTAGGGAGAGTGGCCTAGGGGCCAGACAGAGAAGGAGAGTGGTCCAGGGGCCAGACAGAGAGGTTTGTAGGGCCACATTTGGCCCCTGGTTCTGGGGTTCACCATCCTTGGTATATAGGTAGGTAATGGAGTCAGAGCCACACACATTCCATGTGGTTAGGGAACGCAATATCTGGCACAGAATTCACACACCCTCCTAATTCTTTCAACTTGGGATTTTGTGCTCCTTTCATTTGTTATTCTAATTTAATTTATCTGCACTTATAGCCCACCTATCACTAAATGGAAAGCAGGTTACAAAAGCTTCGCAATCAAAGTCAAATCCTTTTTTAAAAAAAAAATCTCATGATTTCTTTTTATGTCCCTGATTTGCTAGTACCCTAAATCTATCTGCCAGTTAAAGAATCTAGTGCAGTCTGCATTCTGCAGCCTTCATCCTGGAAAAAAGTGACAAGTGGGGTGCCACAGGGCTCTGTCCTGGGCCACTTGTTGTTCAACATCTTTATAAATGACTTGTATAAAGGAATTGAAGGGATGCTCATCAAATTTGCAGATGGCACCGAACTGGGAGGAGTAGCTAATGCTGAAGATGACAGAATAAGAATTCAAAATGACCTTAACGGATTGGAGAACAGGGCACAAGCTAACAAAATGAATTTCAATAGGGACAAATGCCAGGTTCTTTTTTTTTTTTTTAATCATTTTTATTAAGTTTTACAATAAATATAAAGCGACAAAAGTAAGAAAAAATAAACCACAGCACAACAAAAATAAAAGAATACAATAACACACAAACACAAAACAGCAAAAAATATGAAAAAATAAAAATAAAAAATAAAAACAATTTTTATCCACATTATATTCTTGGCATTAACTTATTTCTCCGACCTCCCCAGACCTCCCTTCCCTGTATTCCAGATCATATATTCTATCAGCAAATTCCTTCCCTCTGTCTTAATTTGATTTTGTCATAATTTTAATATCTTAATATAACTATATTTCCTTATATCTTGAAATATTGGGTCTTTTTTAATCTTTAAACTTTTTACTAATAACCTTTTACATTCAATCTGGTGTCATCAAACATTCATTATCTTATAGTGGGGACAAATGCCAGGTTCTGCACTTAGGCAGGAAGAAGCAGATGCACAAATATAGGATGGGGGACATCTGGCTTAGTAGCAGTACATGTGAAAGGGATCTGAGGGTCTTGGTGGACCACAGGCTTAACATGAGTCAACAGTGTGATGCAGCAGCAAAAAAAGCTTCTGGAGCATCGCGCCTACAGTTGGGTGGGGATCTGCGCTCCTCATATCTCAAGGCAGACCCGGCATTGGAGAGAGGCAGAAACGGGTGACGAAGCATATGTCACCTGACCTCAGGGCGGGATCCTGAGGGCAGAACCCATGGCAGCGCAATAAGGGGTCTCCCGAAGTGACAAAACAAAGTATATAGCCAAGACGCAGGGAGGACCTCTGCACAAAAGGGTTAATTCCTTCTCCGACACAAATGCCCCAAAACCTGGCGAGGCAGTGCTGAACTCTCCAATAAGAGACTGTTAAAAATAAGACGTTTTACTCTCAAAAACGGCGGAAGAAAACTTAAAATCTTTAACAACTCCCCACTAGCGAAGGTGGGCAGCAAGGGAGAGACGAGATAAAAAGCTTTTTTAGACACAGAGTTTGGCTTGAAATAAAGAAGGAATCGCAACACAGCGCAGATAAATCCTGTTATAATACCCCAGAAGAGTTCGTTAGGAGCAAAAATGAACACCCCAACTATTAAATAGTTGACAAAGCAGATGACACAGAGATTTCTCCAAGTGGTTCTTTACAGTAAGCTGGAACTGAACTGAACTGAACAGCTCAGCCGGCTTGCTTTTATAGGCAGCTGGCTGTCAACATGGTAACAACAACACCCCAAGGTTTCCTGCCTAAAGTAACTGACGTGGACCTGAGTGAAAACTATATACACAATACCCCCTGGTGGCCAGGGTGAGAACTTCAATACATAACACCCCTCCCCACCAAGATAAGGCATTAGTTACAATCATAGTGGTTCCATTATATACAGTGGTACCTCGGGTTACTAGCAGGAAAGTAAACGGCGTTTTGATGGGTCTGCCTGGCTCTCCAGAGACTCTGACCATCGCCGTGCCTGACTGCTGAGTCCACTCGCGGTGGTTCCTTCAACACCTTGGGCATCTCCCAGGTGTTGCCCTTAGCTGCCGGCGGTGAAGGTCTCGACTCTTGGCATGCTTGACAGGAGGCAACCCATGTAACACTGAGCCAACGCCTTCATTTTGACGATCCCCAGGTGGTCGATGTGCAGAGCCTCAAGGATGCTATGGCAGAGTCTTTGGGGAACCACGACTCAGTCTCCCCACAGTAGGCAGCTGCGATGAGCCGAGAGCTCATGTTGTCTTGTTGCAAACAGCTGGAACTCTAGTACGAAAGACCCTTCCGGCCACCCCCTCCACACCCAGTTGAGTACACATTTGATGGTGCAGTCCTGGGCAGATGCGGAGGCTACATCGGCGGCCGATACTGGTGCTGCTGGGATGTCCTCAATTAGGAGGAGCAATGAAGCAGGAGCCAGATCTTCCACAAGCACTGGAAGAGGACAACGACTAAGAGCATCGGCATGGCCCATCGATTTTCAAGGGCAATGGACGAGCTGGTAGCTGTAAGCTGCCAGAAAGACAGTCCATCGCAGCATGCGTGATGAGAGGACTGGTGGAGTTGGTTGATCACCGGCAAGGAGGCCCAGGAGTGGTTTGTGGTCAGTGATGAGATTGAAGGTTCTCCCATAGAGATATTCGTGGAACCTCTTTACTCCAGCTAAAAGTGCCAGTGCCTCCTTGTTGAGCTGGCTGTAATTCCGTTCGGCCAGAGACAGCATCTGGGAGAAGTGAGCAAGCGGTGCTTCCCTACCATCTGGAAACCGGTGACCAAGGATGGCACCGATGCCAAAGGGTGAGGCATTGCAGGCAAGGACCAGCGGCCTGGCTTCACTGTACTGTACCACCACGCTGTCTGATGAGAGAAGGGCTTTGACTGCATTGAAGGCCGCCGTTTCCTGATGATCCCAGGACCACGGTACCTTCGTGCTGAGGAGGCAGTGTAGAGGCTCGGCTAGCGTTGCTTTGTGGGGCAGGAACATATTGTAGAAGTTCAGCAGCCCCAGGAACGCTGCAACAATGCCTTGCTTTTTGGAATTGGGGCTTGCTGAATGGCCCGGATCTTGGATGCCGTTGTGTGAAGACCGGAGGCGTTGATAAGGTAGCCCAAGAACTCCACCTGCGGAACGGCGACCTGGCACTTTTCTTTTTTCACCTTGGGCCCGGCCTCCTGGAACCTGGTGATCACAGCGCAGATGCACTCGAACAGCTACTGATTTGAGTCTGCAGATACCAACACATCATCGTAATATGGCACTATGTCCAGAAGCCCCTGCAGGAGACACTCCATGAGGCTTTGAAAGATGCCAGGAGCAACGCTCACCCCAAACTGCAGCCGGGGGCACTGGAACGCCCCTCGGTGGGTGACAATCGTCTGACCTTCAGCGGTGGCAGCGTCAACGGGCAGTTGTTGATAGGCTTGGGCAAGGTCCAGTTTAGCGAAGACCTGGTATGTCGGATGGAGCAGATTGGCAGACCTTAGCGATGTGGCCCCTTCTGGAGCATCGCTGGCAGGTGGCGTCTCTGAATCGACACTTGACACAGAAATGATTGCCTCCATACCCAACACATTTATCCTTGTACCTCTGAACTTCCCGCACTCCCGCTTCGTCTGGTACATGTCATTGTCTTTGCTGGGAGATGCCTCGATACTGCTGGCCTCCTCTTGGTGCACTGGGATTGGCTTCTTAGCAGGATGCGAGCTGCTGTCCTTTCAAATCCCCTGGGTGGAGAGTTCAGCAGCTTCTGAGGCTGCAGCCTCCTCAATGGTCTTCTGCAGTGTGAGGTCAGGATGGGCGAGAAGACGCCATTGCAGATGGTTGTTCTGAACCCCGCAGAGAATTCGATCCATCAGGGCATCGTCTAAGTCTCAGAACTCACAGTGCAGCACAGCCTTTCAGAGGGCGGCAATGTAGTTGTTGATAGACTCCCCCTCTGCCTGGTTCCGGTGGTAGAACACAAGGCAGACAACAATTTTAGACGGCTTCGGACTGTATTGGTTTTTTAGCTTCTCCTTTACCACGTCCCACAGTGCTGCCTGGACTGCTAGTGGCACAACCAAAACTCGGGCCGTCTCAAACACCTTGGGCCCACAGAGGATGAGGAATAGGCACTGTTTATTTTCCTGTTGATGTCTATACCAGCTCTGGCCAGACGGAGTCACTGTTTATTTTCCTGCCGATGTCTATACAAGCTTTGGACACACAGGGTTCACTATTTATTTTACTGTCAATGTCTATTCCAGGACTGGCCACAAGGCAGCACTGTTTATTTTCTTGTTATTTTCCATCACCGGCCACATGGGGCTCTGTTTATTTTCCTGTCGATGTCTATTCCAACACTGGCCACACAGGGTCACTATTTATTTTCCTGTTGATATCTATTCTAGCACTCGCCACAACGAACACGGGGCACTGTTTATTTTCCTGTCGATGTCTATTCCAGGACTCGCCACACGGGACACGGGGTCACTGTTTATTTTCCTGTCGATGTCTATTCCATGACTGGCCACACGGCGGCACAGTTTATTTTCCTGTCAATGTCTAAACCAGCGCTGGCCACACGGGGTCACTGTTTATTTTCCTATCAATGTCTATACCAGCATTGGCCACACAGCGACACTGTTTATTTTTCTGCCGATGTCTATTCCAGGACTGGCCACATGGGGTCACTGTTTATTTTCCTATCAATGTCTACACCAGCGTTGGCCACACGGGGTCACTGTTTATTTTCCTATCAATGTCTATACCAGCGTTGGCCACATGGGGTCACTGTTTATTTTCCTATCAATGTCTATACCAGCATTGGCCACACAGTGTCACTGTTTATTTTCCTGCTGATGTCTATTCCAGGGCTGGCCACAGGGCGGCACTGTTTACTTTCCTGTCAATGTCTATTCCAGGACTTGCAACACGGGGCATTGTTTATTTTCCTGCCGATGTCTATTCCAGGACTGGCCACATGGGGACAGTGTTTATTTTCCAGTCCATGTTTATACCAGCGCTGGCCACACGGGGCACTGTTTATTTTCCTGTCCATGTCTGTTCCAGGACTGGCCACACGGGGTCACTGTTTATTTTACTGTCGATGTCTATACCAGTGCTGGCCACAGGGTGGCACTGTTTATTCTCCTGTGGATGTCTATTCCAGCACCTGCCACAGGGCAGCACTGTTTATTTTCCTGTCAATGTCTATACCAGCATTGGCCACATGGGGCACTATTTATTCTCCTGTCAATGTCTATTCCAGGACCGGACACAGGGCGGCACTGTTTATTTTCCTCTCAATGTCTATACCAGCATTGGCCACACGGGGCACTGTTTATTTTCCTGTTGATGTCTATTCCAGGACTGGCCACACGGGGTCACTGTTTATTTTCTTGTCAATGTCTATACCAGCGCTGGCCACAAGGCGGCTGTCAGAGCTGGCTCCTGGTCCCAGCTCACAGAGGACCAACGCTAGCCGGTAGTAATGTATAAAAGTCTTTATTGAAGTACAGTTTCCATTTCCAATCCGCAGCGCCCCAGCTCTACGTCTAGGGTTTAGACCGGCGAAGCTCCATCTGAATCTCCGCCCCCTGTACACCAGTTTAAGACTCTAACCTTACTCCACCTCTTCCGTCTCTCCTTCCTCCTCTGGGTCCTGCTACCCCCCGGGGTCCCTTCCTTCCTGGACTCTTCCGACGCAGACGTTGACCCCCCGACTCCTCCCGCTCTCTTCGGCGGGCTTTAGGACCTGGCTCCCTATCCGGGCTGCCAACTGTGCCGCCCTCCTGTACATCTGAACTTGGCGCGCGTGCGCATCCTTCAACCTTCCTCTTGACCGTTTCCTCGCTCCCCGACGGAGGCGTGGTCAATCCTGCCTCATGTTCTCCCGCTGGCAGCGCACCGCCTGATCCCGATGTCTGGGACTCCTCCCCCCTGCTGCACTCTGGTGTGCACGCTGGTCCGGATTTCCAACTGCTGCTCTCTGAGTCCCCTCTGGCCCCTTCTTCCTGGGGTGTCCCCCTGGGCACCCCCCTTGCCCTGACCATGCGAGCCCCTTTCTGTGAATCTTCCGATTCACTGGAAAGACTCAGAGACCTCGGACCGCTGTCATCGCTGACCTCTCCTTCGGACTCCTCCCCCTCGCTCTCCATTTCCTCCCTTTCCTGTGCCTCTGCTCCTGAACCCCTGACAGCGGCACTGTTTATTTTCTTGTGGATGTCTATTCCAGGACTGGCCACATGGGGGCACTGTTTATTTTCTTGTTGATGTGTATTCCAGGACTGGCCACATGGGGTCACTGTTTATTTTCCTGTTGATGTCTATTCCAGGACTGGCCACATGGGGTCACTGTTTATTTTCTTGTCAATGTCTATACTAGCGCTGGCCACACGGGGTCACTGTTTATTTTCCTTTCAATGTCTATACCAGCATTGGCCACATGGGGTCACTGTTTATTTTCCTTTCAATGTCCAGACCAGCATTGGCCACACGGGGCACTGTTTATTTTCCTGTCAATGTCTAAACCAGCGCTGGGCACACGGGGTCACTGTTTATTTTCCTTTCAATGGCTATACCAGCATTGGCCACACAGCGGCACTGTTTATTTTCCTGTCAATGTCTATTACAGGACTGGCCACACGGGGTCACTATTTATTTTCCTGTTGATGTCTATTCCAGGACTGGCCACAAGGCGGCACTGTTTATTTTCTTGCCGATGTCTATTCCAGGACTGGCCACTTGGGGGCACTGTTTATTTTCTTGTTGCTGTCTATTCCAGGACTGGCCACATGGGGTCACTGTTTATTTTCTTGTCAATGTCTATACCAGCGCTGGCCACATGGGGTCACTGTTTATTTTCCTTTCAATGTCTATACCAGGACTGGCCACATGGGGGCACTGTTTATTTTCTTGTTGATGTCTATTCCAGGACTGGCCACATGGGGTCACTGTTTATTTTCCTGTTGATGTCTATTCCAGGACTGGCCACATGGGGTCACTGTTTATTTTCTTGTCAATGTCTATTCCAGCGCTGGCCACAAGGTGGCACTGTTTATTTTCTTGTTGATGTCTATTCCAGGACTGGCCACATGGGGGCCCTGTTTATTTTCTTGTTGATGTCTATTCCAGGACTGGCCACATGGGGTCACTGTTTATTTTCTTGTCAATGTCTATACCAGCGCTGGCCACACGGGGTCACTGTTTATTTTCTTTCAATGTCTATACCAGCATTGGCCACATGGGGTCACTGTTTATTTTCCTTTCAATGTCTATACCAGCATTGGCCACATGGGGGCCCTGTTTATTTTCTTGTTGATGTCTATTCCAGGACTGGCCACATGGGGTCACTGTTTATTTTCTTGTCAATGTCTATACCAGCGCTGGCCACACGGGGTCACTGTTTATTTTCTTTCAATGTCTATACCAGCATTGGCCACATGGGGTCACTGTTTATTTTCCTTTCAATGTCTATACCAGCATTGGCCACACGGGGCACTGTTTATTTTCCTGCCGATGTCTATTCCAGGACTGGCCACACGGGGTCACTATTTATTTTCCTGTTGATGTCTATTCCAGGACTGGCCACAAGGCGGCACTGTTTATTTTCTTGTTGATGTCTATTCCAGGACTGGCCACATGGGGTCACTGTTTATTTTCTTGTCAATGTCTATACCAGCGCTGGCCACATGGGGCACTGTTTATTTTCTTGTTGATGTCTATTCCAGGAGTGGCCACATGGTGGCACTGTTTATTTTCTTGTTGATGTCTATTCCAGGACTGGCCACATGGGGTCACTGTTTATTTTCTTGTCAATGTCTATACCAGCGCTGGCCACACGGGGTCACTGTTTATTTTCCTTTCAATGTCTATACCAGCATTGGCCACATGGGGTCACTGTTTATTTTCCTTTCAATGTCTATACCAGCATTGGCCACACGGGGCACTGTTTATTTTCCTGCCGATGTCTATTCCAGGACTGGCCACACGGGGTCACTATTTATTTTCCTGTTGATGTCTATTCCAGGACTGGCCACAATGCAGCACTGTTTATTTTCTTGTTGATGTCTATTCCAGGACTGGCCACATGGGGGCACAGTTTATTTTCTTGTTGATGTCTATTCCAGGACTGGCCACATGGGGTCACTGTTTATTTTCTTGTCAATGCCTATACCAGCGCTGGCCACAAGGCGGCACTGTTTATTTTCTTGTTGATGTCTATTCCAGGACTGGCCACATGGTGGCACTGTTTATTTTCTTGTTGATGTCTATTCCAGGACTGGCCACATGGGGGCACTGTTTATTTTTCTGTTGATGTCTATTCCCGGACTGGCCACATGGGGTCACTGTTTATTTTCTTGTCAATGTCTATACCAGCGCTGGCCACACGGGGTCACTGTTTATTTTCCTTTCAATGTCTATACCAGCATTGGCCACATGGGGTCACTCTTTATTTTCCTTTCAATGTCTATACCAGCATTGGCCACACGGGGCACTGTTTATTTTCCTGCCGATGTCTATACCAGTGTAGGCCACAGGGCGGCACTGTTTATTCTCCTGTCGATGTCTATTCCAGGACTGGCCACAGGGCGGCACTGTTTATACAATCTTGCTTAAAATGCATATAGGAAATGCAGTGTAAGCGATGGAAGTCAATCAATGAAATTTTATTAATATTTTCATATTGAGATATTTGTAGAATAAATTTGGAAGAAATTCTTCCAACTTATCTTTTTCTTTTCTCTGTATTTTTTTCTTCTTTTTTCTTTTCTTCTTTTTCTCTCTTTTGTTCTTATTATATATGTGTGTTCTTATCTGAAATATATAAGTATGGATGTATGGATGTATTTGCAATATTTTGCTCATATTTGGTAATAAATATGTTAAATAAATTAATTAAAAGAAGAAAAAGTGAACACTATTCTAGACTGCATCAGCAGACGTATAGTGCCCAGAGCAAGGGAAGTCATAGTCCCACTCTATTCTGCCTTGATCAGACCAATCCTTGAATACTGTGTCCAATTCTGGGCCCCACAATTTAATAAGGATATTGACAAGCTGGAACATGTGCAGAGGAGGGCAACCAAGATGATCAAGGGTCTGGAAACTGAAGCCAAATGAGGAGCACTTGAAGGTGCTGGATATGTTTAGCCTGGAAAAGAGGAGATTGAGAAGAGATATTATAGCCATCTTTAAAAAGAAGGGGGACCATGCTTGTTTACCCCTCCTCTGGAGGCTAGGGACTCGAGGCAATGGCTTCAAGTTACAGTAAAGGATATTCCAACTAAACATTCGGAAAATCTTTCTGACTGTAAGAGCTTTTAAGCGAGGGTTGTGGGTGGCGCTGTGGGTAAAACCTCAGCGCCTAGGACTTGCCGATCGCATGGTCGGCGGTTCGAATCCCCGCGGCGGGGTGCGCTCCCGTCGTTCGGTCCCAGCGCCTACCAACCTAGCAGTTCGAAAGCACCTCCAGGTGCAAGTAGATAAATAGGGACCGCTTACCGGCGGGAAGGTAAACGGTGTTTCCGTGTGCGGCTCTGGCTTGCCAGATGCAGCTTGTCACGCTGGCCACGTGACCCGGAAGTGTCTTCGGACAGCGCTGGCTCCCGGCCTATAGAGTGAGATGAGCGCACAACCCTAGAGTCTGGCAAGACTGGCCCGAACGGGCAGGGGTACCTTTACCTTTACCTGGATGGCCATCTGTCATGGATGCTTTAGTTGAGATTCCTTTATTGCAGGGAATTGGACGCCTGGGGTTCCTTCTAACTCTACAATTTTCTATAATTCCACTCAAAGTAGACCTGCTGAAATAAAGGTACTTGAGTTAGCCGCATCTTTCCATTTCAATAGATCCACTCTAATGATGGCTAACACTGAGTATAATATCATTATCTCCAGGGTCTAAATGAGCTCACTTTAGCTGAGATTCCTGCATTGCAGGGGGTTGGACTAGATAACCCTTGGGTCCTTTCCAATTCCAATATTCTATGATTCAAAGCCGGTATTCCTGGCTTCCCACATTTTATTTACAACCCAGGAGAAGATGCCATGAGTTAGCTTCTCCCATGGGACTTCCTGCCCCACTGCCCACCAAATCAAGAGTAATGGGAAGATGGCAGAGCACTAGAGAAAAGTTTAATGGAAAGTAAAGTACACATCAGCTGTTGTCATCTCACAGCAATAATGGAAGCTTCATCTCACAACCACCAAACTTGTAAAGATCCCCCATAAATGAAAAAGAAAACCAGAAATTTTTACAGAGGGACAAGATAACCCTCAAATTGGAGGATACATTTTTGTATAGCACCAGTTCACACCATGTTAGTACTGCGTTGCCAGCTACTCAGGTGTGAACAGTAAAGCTGAGCTCTGTGTGACAGGGATTCTGATGAAATTCTGACTTTCCCCAGGATTGTGAAGACCCAATTACCTGGCAATACATCACTGGCTCCCAGGACGTTTCCAAGCACAATTCAGAGTGTTGGTGCTGACCTTTAAGCATTAAACAGCCTTGGCCCTGTATACCTGAAGGAGCGTCTCCATCCCCATTGTTCTGCCCAGACACTAAGTTCCAGTGCCAAGGGCCTTCTGGCACTTCCCACCCTGTGCAGGGGTGTAGGAAGGGGGGGGGTGCGGCTGGCCCCGGGTGTCATCCTTCGGGGGGGGGGGGGTAACAAAATGGCACACTGCAGGGGTTGGCACTTACCGCGGGCCCTGGCCTGCAGCGCACCCGAGCCACATGTCTCTCCTGGGAGTGATGTGTGGCTCAGGGCCCTGCGCTGCCCAAAATGGCAACGTGGGGTTTGCCTCCGCCAGGCGGACTCTGTGCGCAGGTCGCTGAACCAACCCCCTGGGTGGATCGCCGCGCCACCCCCCTGGGCAGATCACCGTGGTGCCCCCATGCACAGATCGCCACAGTGCCCCATGCGGTGCCCCCGTGAGCAGATTGTCCCCCCCCCCCCGCTGCTCCAGGTGCCAGAGCAGCTAGCTGCACCCCTGTCCCTGTGAGAAGTGAGGTTACAGGGAACTAGGCAGAGGGCCTTCTCGGTAGTGGCGCCCATCCTGTGGAGCGCCCTCCCATTAGATGTCAAGGAAATAAACAACTATCTGGCTTTTAGAAGACATCTGAAGGCAGCCCTGTTTGGGAAGTTTTTAATGTCGGGTGTTTTATTGTGCTTTTAATTCTGTTGGCTGGGAAAATCTAACAGCATCCTTCACCATTGACCATGTTTTCATTCACCTCCACAAGGTTCCAGAAGGCAGGAAGAAGCAATTTCAATTAGTTTATCATTCTGAGAACTGTTATTTCCTGAGGACTGAATGGATTCTTGAACTCTGAAATCCTTAAACACTTTTTTTTATGGAATGGTTTGCTCCCCTTGTGGGTTCACAGAATGGCACTCCCCCCCCCCCCCCCAAATCTGACAGCAAGATTCCTCGGGGCACGAGGAGCAGTAGTTTTATGCACACAAGCCATCCTTCTGGTCCTAGAGAAAGCATCAGGCAAATGCTCAGTTCTGGAGTTTCCACTGGAAGGTCAAACATCAGGCTCAGCTAATGGAACAGTTGTCCTTTCCATCTAAGTCTCTGTTGTTCTTGTTGCTATACAAACAAGTTCAAGAATGCCACTTTGTGTATAACATATTTTTGAAAAAAAATATTCTGACATTCATGTTATGGAATTCCAGGCTGCTGACTCCCTTGCGCCGAAAGGCATTGCCAGGTTGCTCAAAACAACTCAGGATCCCTCCAGCCATCAGCTAAAACAGTGTTTCCCAACCAGGAGCCACATGGCCTCTGGGGAGGCCCCAGGATGTTTCAAGGGAACCACAGGTGAAAAATGTGTAAATGGGGAGCCACAGCGTGCTAGCGAGCTACAGAGGCAAGTGAGAAGTGAAGGGGTAAAAAATCATGATTGGCTGGCTATCCGATCACAAGCAGGTAAGGGGGTGGCTCTTTTTGCCATGTGCATTTTCTTGGAGCAGTCCTGGTTTGTTTCCGGGGGGAGAGAGCAATTGCTGAGACTTCCATTTTGACCAGTAGAGCCCATGATCCAGAACCCAAGGCCCACATCTAGTGACACCAAACCAGTCAGGCTGCCTTAAATTGACCTCTGGTGGAGGCTTATGATTTCTCCTTTCGCTAGGCAAAGGTGTACCCAAGCATCCTTCTTCACTGTCAAGGAGATATTCCAAACTATGGTTCTGTTACCTTGCTAAACAGAGAGCCAGAGTTCTCCAGTCTAGTTCCTGGCAACTCTTGACACAGGCAGTGTCTAATCTAGAGCTTGCTGAAAAATTCTAGTCAACCCCTCTTCCAAAGGAATACAAGCCATCCCTCTTTCCCAGCAACTCTAGGAACTATACCTCTGCAAGACCATTAGCAGTCTCTAACAACTCTCCCAGAATTATTTGGGAGAAATTATGACTGCGTAAAGAGGTCTTATACCACTGTATGGTGTGAATGTGGCCCATAACCCAGGTCCAACTCTTAAAAGGTCCCTGGATCAAGTTTCACTGTCGCTGATCGTTTTGATACAGCCCTGATTGATGTTCCACTTGATCATTTCAAAAGAGAAAAATGCTCTTATTGTTCAGCAGACCCATTTATAGAGAAAAGACTTGAAATTATTCCTCTGTGGCAGGTAAATATTGATAATGGCTTTCGGGCAGTTTATGAGGAAGCCTTTAAAATAACAGCACCATTTAATAGCGCCTTCAAGGGATTACAACCACGTCAACAATAACCAATGTACCTAATAATAGAAAATAGATTAATAGAAAAATGTATCAGACCTTTCCTATGGTTGTAATTCACTGGGGGCACATGCTTGCAAGCCTACACTTTGTTTTAGATTGATGCATTTGCAATGAATCCTCCCCATGTCTTTTTAAGCAGTTAACTTAGAATTCCTGAAGGATGTAATCTAATGTTACTTGAATGTTGTGGGAAATGTTCAGGGAGGCAGGAGAGGATATAATTATATCCTTTCCAACTTGTGTTAACAAGTTCTACAATTTTGCAGAGTAACATTCCCCCTTTTAAACTTGTGCAGCGGATAGCATTTGCTTAGGCTCGCTATGGCCTCTAAAATAAGTTACCTGGTAATTTCCCCTTTAGTCCCTCATAAAAGAAATAGACACGACACAGTCTTCTATAAAAGTATAAAAAGAATTCACTCACTCACTCATTCTGTTCACAGATGGATCCCAGAAGGCAGACTTAAGTTACAAAAGTAATATACACCTGGAAACTATCCCATGAGACAGCTCCTTTGTTCTCTCGGCTAAGCAGATGTTGCTTCTTCAGTGAATGTAGTCAGAGAGACAGATGGCGGCCTCCACTGAGGTATTTTGTTACCTTAATAGGTGAGGTCACGCCCACCTCTGGTCACATGTAGAAGTCTGTCCCAGCCTAGGAGGAAACAGGAAGTTCCGACTGGCTGGTCCAGACATCCCCTTTTTATGTCCACTCTAGGGATGTTGTACTTGACTGCTCTGTGTTTCACATCCCACAAATATTGGTTGTTTTACCTGTGAAATGTTGCTTTCAGGTGTTGGAGTGCCTTTGGTAATAGAATCATAGAAATGCAGAATTGGAAGGGATACAACGATCATCTAGTCCAGTTCCCTGCAATGGTGAAAATATGCCCTTAATGCCCCTTCCTTAAATGGCCCAACTCCTTGCCATTGTCTACTAGCCAATATCATGGCTACCTCCAATGTCATGGGCAGCAGGCCTCTGAATATCAGTTGCTGGGAATCACAAATGATGGAATTGCTGGTTCTGTGGGCTTCCCAGAGGAACCTGGTTGGCTTTTGTAAGAACAAGATGGTGGGCTTTGCGGACCTTTAGTCTGGCCCAGCATAGCTCCTATGCTACCACTGCCTTGGTCAGACCCGCCCCCCCCCTTGAAGTAATGTGTCCTGCTCTGGTCGTCATAGTTTAAGAAGGATGTTGACAGGCTGGAACATGTGTGGTCCTTGGGGATCCCTTCCAACCCTACAATTCTGTGATTCCATGATAATTATAATAAATAAATGCATTGGTAAAAAGGTAAAGGGACCTCTGACCGTTAGGTCCAGTCGTGGACGACTCTGGGGTTGTGGCGCTCATCTCGCTTTATTGGCTGAGGGAGCTGGTGTTCAACTTCCGGGTCATGTGGCCAGCATGACTAAGCCACTTCTGCCGAACCAGAGCAGCGCACGGAAACGCCGTTTACCTTCCCGCTGGAGCGGTACCTATTTATCTACTTGCATTTTGACATGCTTTCAAACTGCTAGGTTGGCAGGAGCAGGGACCAAGAAATGGGAGCTCACCCCGTCGGGGGGATTTGAACCACCAACCTTCCGATCGGCAAGCCCTAGGCTCTGTGGTTTAGACCACAGCGCCACCCGCGTCCCCCTAAATGCATTGGTAGTACTGGCTAAACATTTTTGTTTATGCAAGGTTATCCAGCCGTGTAGAAGATAGGTGTATTTTGTAAAGTACTGTTGATTTTAACCACCTTCTGAATGTTTTAAAATATTTGTTTCTAACTGTTCTTATTGTATCGTCCTTTGGAACTGAACGGCGGAAGGGCTGTGTGTGTGAAAATTATCCTACAAGCTACGTTTGGCATTATAGCCACTAGGTGGTGCAATTGCCACGGCAGTTTCAAAAGCTTTCTTGAGTCACTTCTGGCTACCTGCCTACAGTGGAGTCCAAGGAATGGAGAAAAGAATAGAAGTCTGCAGAAAAACTCAAGAGTACAAAACAAATTGTGTGGCCTGGGGAGACTCCTAAGGTCATATAGAGAGGCTTGCAGAACCATATTCAGGCCCTGTGGCTCTAAGTTTTCCCTCTCTGCAATATGGCACCAGCTCTCCATGCAATCCAAAAAGCTAGGATGGTCACAGCAGGCACAACAGGGTGACTCAGTTCCAAAGTCTGCTTCTTAGTGTACCAAGGCCCTGTGACCCCATTGCCACCAATGTAATGAAATAACCAGACAAGACAATGAGTGTATAAATAGGCCACAGCTTTATTGATCACATACGTGAATGGTATGGCATAGGCATCGGGCATACCATTTTAACTCCAGCCTGCCTGTTGGGAATGTTTCTAGGGTCAACTCCAGGGGGATCCTATGACATACATACAATAGGAGTACTCCCTGAAGGATCCCCATTTGAGGAGTGCTTTGGCCCTTGCCGCCGTCTGGGCATCTGGACAGAAGCAGCTCCTGTAGAAGTCTGCTTTCCTGGCTGGAATGTTCTTGATCTCTGACAGACTTTTGTTTTCCTAAAAGAAGGCTGGAGAAAGATGTCTTGGTGTGTGTAGAAACAGCTGACCTACTTTGCAAAGGTACAATTTACATTACTTGCTCCACCCACTTCTACCTCTGACTCCACCCACCACCGGCATGTAGTTCCTGCAATATTGTCCAAAAAGAAATGCTGAAAAAGGTTCTCCACCTCTGGTGTAGTGGACTAGGGTTGGGTAGTCATGTATTCAAATCTCTGCCCAGTCATAAAAAATCATTCATGGCCTTAGGACAGTTTTAGTCTCTTTGCCTAACTCCACTCATTGAGGATAAAATGTGGGCAGGAGAAGAACCAACTAATAGCACTGTATGTCCTTCATTTTTCATGAACATGCAGCAGTAGACCTTGATTGGGCAAGGCTTTGCCGACTACATTGGTGACATATTCAAGGATACAGAACCTCATGTGTTAGATGTTTGCTGTGTCGTCACTAAGAGGCTGAGCCTGTTCATGTCCTGTCTCCACCATAAATTCACTAGGTGGTTTAAGGCAAACCACACACTATTAGACTCTCTGTAGTATGGGAATGGGACGCGGGTGGTGCTGTGGGTAAAAGCCTCAGCGCCTAGGGCTTGCCGATCGAAAGGTCGGCGGTTCGAATCCCCGTGGCGGGGTGCGCTCCCGTTGCTCGGTCACAGCGCCTGCCAACCTAGCAGTTCGAAAGCACCCCCGGGGGCAAGTAGATAAATAGGGACCGCTTATTTGTGGGAAGGTAAACGGCGTTCCGTGTGCAGCTCTGGCTCGGACAGCGCTGGCCCCCGGCCTCTTGAGTGAGATGGGCGCACAACCCTAGAGTTTGTCAAGACTGGCCCGTACGGGCAGGGGTACCTTTACCTTTACCTTTAGTATGGGAATATTAAAATGGGTCTACCTTTCAGGATTGTTATAAGGATTTCAGCAAGAAAATGGGTGACAATGTATTGAAAATGCTGAAGAGTCACCTAGCAGCAACTATTCCATCAGGCTGCAGTGCAGAGGGAGTTAAGGGAAGCAGTGCTATTCCATTAGTTTCTATGTTGAGAATTAGTGTCCATTCAATCCGAATGCAATGCAGGGTGAGAGAAGGGAAGCATTCCATTCCATTAGCTCTATTGAGAAGACCAGCTGCTTAAGGCGCTCTCTGAAATGTCACTTAGCAGCTATTCCATCAGACTTGTTTATTTTTGGTGAGCTTTATTTATGTTGCTGGGTGGTTTCTGTCAATGGAGACTTTTAGTATAATTGTTTTATTTTAGCAGATCTTCCCCATATATTCCATGTTGTATAGTGTCCCTGGGGCATGGTAACAAATGCAAAACAGCTGCAGTGTTCAACCTTTTATTATATGAGTTGCTCTTGGATTTATTTTGGAAGGACCACAGCTTAGTAGGGCATCTGCCTTGCATGTAGAAGGTCCCAGGTTCAGTCCCTGGCATCTTTAGCTAGGGATGGGAGAGAACACTGCCTCCAACCTCAGAGAGTCACTGCCAGTTGAAGTAGCTCACGCTGAGCTGGGTCGACCAATGGTTTGACTTGGTATCTATATTCCTAGAGGGTCGATTTTTCTTTGAGCTTCCCTTGAAACCAATTTGGAATGTGTTAAGTATTATTGTTTAATTGCACACTGAAATGGAAAATACCTGTATGTGTATTGCTAAGGGTTTAATATGGAAAATTCCATTGGAGTATACTAAAGCTAAGGAGAGTTTTCTGAGCACCTAGATGGGTTGATAATTAACTGCTGATGTTCTCTGCTCTTTCACATGGTGTTTAACTTTAGATCGTGTGAGGGGTATTTAGTTTCAAATTACCATTTTTGCCTTTGGTCTTTTGTTCCCAGCCACAGTGGAAGAAAGATGTGCAAATGAGTCTCTTTTGGAGAGAAAACTGATCTACTGTAGGCTAATGCAGACTGTAGGGAGAGAAAGACCTTTGATTTCAGGTCTTGGAGTAATCTAATATTACTAATAAGATGAACTATATGGATGTATCATTATTTGTTTTTGTACCTGTTATGAAGATTTTGGTTAGTAATGCTTTTTAAAAGATTTTATTAAGACCTTTTATTTACAAAAACAACAACAGCCCTAATCTGAACAAGAACAAAGAAAGAAGAAAAGAAGAATACAAAGTCCTCTTTCACAGGAAATCTTGACTTGTCTCACATTGAGGGAGGTGAACCCTCTCAGTTCTCACCTTGGACCTTCCCTGTCTTCTCTCTAGCTCCCACCCTTTCCTGCCCCTCACACGGTGTACCTCATCATCCATCGATCATGGTTAATAAAGCTTTTGGAATAGCTTTTTGGAATTTATGGGTTTGGGCAATCTTTATTTCAAGAAGATTCTGATTTTATGCATCCTATTACTTCAAGCTACACAGTATTGATATCTGCATTAGAGTGGGCTTTCCATGTGGCTCCTAGTGTGCCACTCAAACAAGTACAATCAGCCTGAAGATTGGTATGATTGGCACACCACACACTTCAGCTAGGCATGCCTGGCTACCAAACAAATGATTCATTCTGGGTGTATCCATGATGCCATCTAAAAATCAAGCAAGCTTGTTTTATGCTGTTCCAGAGGGCAGGATGTGGACTGATGGATTCAAATAGGAAGGAAGGAGATTTCGACTGATCCTTAGGAAAAACTTTATGATGGCAAGAGCTGCTTGACTGTGGAACAGATTTCCTTAGAAGGTGGTGGACTCACCTTTATGAGAGATTTTAAAGCAGAATTTGGGTGGCCACCTGTCGAGGATCCCTTTGATTCCTACATTGCAGGGAGTTGGACTAGATGGCCCCCTTCCAACCCTATAATCTTATAATTCTATCCTTTTCAGGTCCATCTTCTAGAAAGGATCCAAAGTCATTCATACATGCATAGAAAACCAGGGAGGTGCCCTCTGGGAATGAAGTTGCTAATCATCATGCAGGCAGTATCCTCCAAAACTTCACAAATTAGCACCTTACGGCTGCTGGCCAAAGTGGGGGACATTCCATTGTTGGTGTTGACAGCCACTAATGAGATAAGGATATTGCTTCATAAGAACTGTGGCCATTTGATCTGCCAGCTATGAAATGTGGGATCTGTATCTCTGGCAGATGGCGTTCAGCCTTCAACACTCACACAGCGGATGAGCACCAGAGAATACACAAGACTCTAATTCAAGCTGAAAATAAGAGTCCCCTGCCAATGGATTCTGCGTATGTTGCTTGCTGCAAGAAGGGGATTGGTTCAGCATGGTCTCTGGCAGAAAGAGACCAAAATCTGGAGGATTCTGATGAAAGCAGCCATATTTTAATATTTCAGTTCAGGGCAGCCAGAGGACCACCTTCTCCCACTATCGAGGCCATCAGCTAACCAGGGATGGAGGAGTAATTTGGTTTGGTTCATATTTTAAATAAAAACTTCCTAATTTGCACCAATGAACCAAACTTCTCTTATCGCCAATAGGTTTTTCCTAATATCCATCTGAAATAGATAGCCCTGTGCCTTAATCCCATTAGTTCTAGCCCTACCCTCTGTGCCAGAAGAGACCAAGTATTTCCTCTCCACTATATGAAAGTCCTTTAGGTGACCTCCCCAAGAATATCCCTCCTTCCCTCCTGTCCGGAATACCTGGCCTACCGGGCAGCCAGATAGTGTGCCAAGACCAAGTTCAAAATCAGATCAGCATCCATGGAGTCCACAGTCCAAGATCCAAATTTGAAAGGTTGAAGGTCAGGAAATGAGGTTCTGGGTCAATCCAAGTCTGAAGTCAGCATGCAGTCCAGCAAGCCCCACCTGGACCACTAGTGAGCTGGGCTGTGGGCCCTTGCCTGCCTCTGTCTTCTGGAGTACCCTGCCCACGATGTTCTCAGCAGCACTGGGGCCAGCTTAACCCCCCAGCCAATGTTGCTAGTCCCTTCATAGTCCCTCTTGCTGAGCCCATGGCCACCACCATCTTGCCTGGTTGGAAGTCCCCAGAAAGGTGTGTGTGTGTGTGTGTGTGTGTGTGTGTCCCCTCCCCCGACACAAAACTTTCTACTATTTCGGGTTAATGAAAGTGCCCCAATTCAGTCCATCCTTACCAGCAGCATATCAGCAAGGCATTCCTTGGAGTATTTAGGGAACCAAAAACAGTTTTCCCCAAATGCTGAGTGTCTGTTGAGGGTGAGAGAATAGGAAAGCAGGTCAGGATATGGAATGGAGTATTCTGGAAGAGAGTATGACTGGCTTGAACCATGAAGAAGATCATTCCACACTACAGCATTTTGTTACAGGTTTCACATGATTCTTCTTTAAAAAGAACATGGGACATGAAATGCGACAATGCATTCATCCTAATGCCTAGTTTGGCTCCTGGATGCTTAAATTTGCTTCTTTCTAGGAAGGGTGGTTTTTTTGTTTTTAATGAGGGTTTTCCTTTATGTTATAATCTGAATGCTAATGAATTTGGCCAGACTGAGTCCCTCCATCTCTGAAGATACTTTCAGAGAATGCCAAATGGTCTCCTAGTATTAAATCTCTGAGCTGGCTGCCTCAGTGGTTCCTGGCTGACAAAGACATGAATAAATCAGCCCCAAAGGCAAGGTTGTGGTGGTCACATGTTTCTACTGGCCAATTAGTATTTCACAGGCTATGCCCAAATGCTGTGGTTTATGCTTCTATTTTGGCAGTGTGGATTTGGCATCCCAATGCTCTCTGTTCTTTGAGAAGCAAGTCCTACCCTGAAAGATGCTATGAGTGATGGTGAACAGTAATCATAACTCTATCCTCCAACAGAGCTTTGAATTAGCATTGTTGGGGTCCAATTATAGGGGACCAATTAGAGCGATCTGTGGAAGATATTAGTTCTTTAAAATCCTCAGTAGGCATTGGCTAGAAAAGGTCATGTGGCTGGCTGGTTCAGATTCAAATGAGAGAGCGGGGGGACTTCAGAATTCCTTTCTTGTCTCTCAATGGTTGCTTGTTAACACTAATATGATGTAGGAATGAGTAGACCCAGTTTTCATCCATTAAGTTAATTGATTCATGGTTAGACACAATGTCTTAACCAAACATACCTATCCCAATAAGTTGTAAGAATAAAAGTTGGTGACCGTGTACGTTATTACACCATAGCCCCTAAACATCTTAAATTAGAGTCAATAAGGACAGAAAGTAAATATTGCATTCTAGCTATAACCCAAGAACCTCTCCACATCCCCTCCCCGAAATCAGACATTTGCAGATGATGGGCC
Source organism: Podarcis tiliguerta (assembly GCF_965153285.1). NCBI lineage: Eukaryota > Metazoa > Chordata > Lepidosauria > Squamata > Lacertidae > Podarcis > Podarcis tiliguerta. Next base: position 7,789,601 of record NC_139553.1, read on the forward strand.
AAATTTCATTATTGGGAGTTGAAATCAAGAACCACCTCACAGGCCAGTAAAGGAGAGTTTGCTCCAATGAGCCATCTCTCCTGACATTAGCTACCACTCCCAGTTTGGTATCATCTGCAAATTTGATGAACATCCCCTCAATTCCTTTGTCCAAGTCATTCATAAAGACATTGAACAACAACGGGCCCAGGACAGAACCCTGAGGCACCCCACTTGTCAATTTTTCCCAGGATGACAAGGAACCATTAATGAGTACTCTTTGGGTTTGGTCAGTCAACCAAATCCACCTAACAGTTACCTCATTCAATCCACATTTCACCAGCTTCCTCATGAGAACATCATGGGGGACTTTGTCAAAAGCTTTACTGGAATCAAGATACACCGTGTCCACAGCATTCCCCTGATCCACCAAGTTTGTAATTCCATCAAAAAAAGAAATGAGATTGGTCTGGCATGACTTATTTTTGAGAAACCCATGTTGGGTCTTAGTAATCAGAGCATCCTATTCTAAATGTACACAAACTGAGTATTGAATTATCTGTTATAGGACCTTCCCTGGTATCGATGTCAAGCTCACCAGTCAGTAGTTACCTGGATCTTCCTTTCCCCCCTTTTTGAAGATGGGGACAACATTTGCCCACCTCCAGTCTGTAGGGACCTCACTTGTTTGCCAAGAACTCTCAAAGATCATAGACAAAGGCTCTGAAATTACACCCACAAGTTCCTTTAGTACCCTTGGGTGCTGCTCACCAGGGCCTGGGGATTTGAATTCATTCTGCATTTGGGCCTTCAATATTCCTCCTTTAGAAACTCCCATCCTTCTTTAACTCCCTTCTCTTTGAGTATTTCTGACCTGGGTCACACCCCAGAGGCATAGCTGGGGGGCACAGGGGAACTACACCGCAGCAGGCAGCACTTACTGTAGGCCCTGCAGCACGCCCGAGCCATGTGTCTATCCTGGGAGTGACACAGTGCCTCAGATGCCCGCAGGCTACGTGCTGCCTGAAATGGCAGAATGGATTCGCTTCTGCCTGCTGCCTCGCCCTCAGACTGCTGCCCTACAGCTGAGGGGGAAGTGGCGAGCGGACTGCCTACAAGCTGCAAGCTGCCAGAAACGGCAGCATGGGGGCTTGTTTCTGCCTACCACCTCTCCCTCAGCCACCCTACAGTTGAGGGGGAAGCAGTAGCGAGGCTCCACACAGGGCATGTGTGCTGCCCCAGGCCCCCAAGCGGCTAGCTATGCCACTGTTACACCCAGTAGCTCCTTAAGTGTTCTGAAATTGGCCTTCTTAAAGTCCAGAGTGTGTGTCTGACTACACACAGTTTCCCCTTGGCTCTATATCATGAAACTCAGGAGAACATGATCACTTCCTCCGAAGTTTCTGAGTACTTCCTCCCTGTACATGAGGACCAGGTCCAAGTTCAATGATCCCCTTGTTGCTTCTACCACCTTCTGGGAAATGAATTTGTCAGCAAGGCAATGGAGGAAATTGTTGGAGCTTACATTCTTGGCTGAGTTTCAGTCCCAACAGATATTGGGGAAGTTGAAGTCTCCCATGATTGCCGTATTTCTCCTTTTTGAATGTAGTAAGGCACAATCCACCCAAATAATGTGTACACAATTGCATTTATACTAGGGGAACGTGTGAGTAAAAATGGATATATTAATAAAAATAGCATACAAAAAAAGTGCTGAGTTGGGGGAAGTTGCCTGCAAAAATATGTATATTTAGAGAAATGCACTCTGAAATGAGGACGAAGTTTCACCATTTCTCTCCCCTATTCCTCCCCCAGAAAGACCACCCTCGCAAACTGATGCAGAGAACTGAATTTATGATTGGGGGGAAATGAGTAACTGCAATTGACAGATTCACCCACCCCAACTTTTGACCCAACGATTTTCAATAGCTCTTCACTCATGAAAAAATTAACTGTAAACACAGCCCTTGGAGAGTAGACCGAGAGGGGCCCTTTGAACAAGCCTCCTTTTCTGTCTCACAATTGCAGGAAAGATATTGACACATCAACTCCGGCTTCATTTCACCTCCATAATGTATCCCATTTTCTCTTGCACACAAAAAGGGAGAGACAGACATTTCTGCTGCTCCCCTCTGTGCTTCTGAGCCCCACCGCCTTTCCCCTTCTATTATTTTGCTAATTTGAACCTGGGCAGACATCCTGTTAGCTGGGAGGTGGGGAGGGGGAATGGGATGAAGGGAAAATGAAAAGAAGTAGATGGGGAGGGGAGGGAGAAGGGAGAAATATCAATAGGGATGTAAGAAAGTGAGGGGGGAGGCCTCAAAAGACAGCAGAGAAATGGAGGGGGGGGGGAGGCCTGTGGAAAGGAAGGATGGAGGGTGTGAAGACTGAGAGACAGGGACAAGAATTGAGGCATGGGCTATCCAAATGTCACTCCTTTTTTTTCTTTCTTGGAACACAACCTGAGGTTTAGATTCTGCTATAAAAAGAAGGAATCAATGGTTGGCCGCAAGCCTCGCTCTGGCAGTGAGTCTCAATCTGATCTCATGTCCAGCATCTGTCAGCATTTTTCGAGAGGCACCACTAAGAAGCAGAGCACTTAACAGTTTGTCTTGGCCTCAGCCTGCCATACCACCCCCATCATCAGCTACTGGGGAAGAAAGACGGATAGTTTCTTCTGAGATGGAAGGGAGACAAGGCAGGATAAGTGGGGCAGGGGGTGAAGAGAGAGAGGAGGGAGAGGAAGTAGGCAACACAAAACTGCTTTGTCCTTTCTTCTACCCCAAACCCACAACAGTACAAGTAATATATGCATGCTGGTTGAGGGCTTGTATTTCTTGCTGGCGCATAAGAGCAACAGGGAGAGCTGAGTGTCGCCTTGTGTGTGGCTTCTCCAAGCATAGGCCATTTCTGTTTCAGAGGATCCAGAGATTTACAGCAGGCTACAACACAGACTGTTCTTAGCACTCCCCGCTTCCTGTCCATAAATCCCGGCGAACGAGAGGAGTTGGGAGATATTTTCCAGAAGCAGACTGTGGTTTGGTCACAGGGATTTAGAATCTGTGCTGTCCCACTTTTCAGGGATCACCCTGAATGGCTGATAGCGGAAGGAGCAGAGACCAAGCTTCTCCTCTCAGGCCTGAATCCTGGGGTGGTTTTCTGGAGGGTGGTTGTGGGAACCTTGGGCAACATGTTTTCAGCTGGTCCTCCTCCCTTAGTGGGCAAACCTCTTTCTTACCACCCTTCATTAGTCTTTTTCAGTGGGCCCAGTTGGCAACGTAGGAGAAGGTTCCTCCTTCTCCTTGCTCCTGGCACTGCTTACTCTGAGAAGGCTGGTGAACAGTATCCACAGAAAGAAGAGTTGTAGCTCAGTGACAGAATCTGCTTTGCATGCAGTAGGTCCCAGTGCAATCCCTTTCGTCTCCTGACCCCTGTCTGAAACCCTGAAGAGCTGCTGTCAGTCTGTGAGGAAGACCAAGATGAGGAAGCTTGCTCAGCCCACACAATACATTCTGAGTGTGACATGTCACTGGTGGGTGCGGCCAGGGGCAAAAGTGGGTGGAGCAACAAATGAGCATGTTACCTTTATACCAAAAAGGCTAGTTCCTACACACATTCTTCTCTAACCCCCATCCAGATAAGCAAAATTGTTTGGTTAGATTTAGTCTAAGCTGAATTGTGTTCCATTGAAATCAATGTAAAGGTAAAGGTAAAGGTACCCCTGCCCGTACGGGCCAGTCTTGACAGACTCTAGGGTTGTGCGCCCATCTCACTCAAGAGGCCGGGGGCCAGCGCTGTCCGGAGACACTTCCGGGTCACGTGGCCAGCGTGACATTGCGGCTCTGGCGAGCCAGAGTGACACACGGAAACGCCGTTTACCTTCCCGCTAGTAAGCGGTCCCTATTTATCTACTTGCACCTGGGAGTGCTTTCGAACTGCTAGGTTGGCAGGCGCTGGGACTGAATGACGGGAGCGCACCCCGCCGCGGGGATTTGAACCGCCGACCTTTCGATCGGCAAGCCCTAGGCGCTGAGGCTTTTACCCACAGCGCCAAATGGAATAGCACACTATCATGAATCCCTGCCTTCATTCTAAAGTGGTATAACTCTGAATAGGTTGGGAATGAATCTTACATGTTCAGGAGAAAATTTCAACCCTATCGTTCTCCCTGATATGCTTGCCTTCTATCTTCAATGATTTTTGTATGTGTGTGTGAGAGAGATGTAATAGTCATTCATATGACTTCCCCACACAGCCAGTATGAAATGGTATAGCCCTGAGACAGGTTGATATTCCTCGGGGAGACCTACCATCATGCCTAGGCTGGCTCACGAAAGCTTCACTATCTTCACTAAGCTCTCAACCAAGAAAATATTCCTTCCATTTTTAAATTAAAAAATGTCACACAGTCAAACAGCTTACGTATATCTGAGATAAACAGTGAGGAAAGGGGAAGGCCCAGGAGAAATATTTCTTCCAGTGTGTGTTTATTTTATAGTGACTGAAGGTTTTCCAAATGGAGAATAGTTAAGGAGTTTTACAGATCCTTTGGATTTCCTCAGTCATATGCAAGCACAATGTGACTTGTATATATGAGGGGGCCAACTCCCACTGCTTGGATTCCTAAACCAGGTCAGCATGACTGGATTTTCATTTCTTTTAAATATGTTACCCTTTAGGTTGCAAGTGACAAATAGCAGTTTATTGGGCACCTGTGGGAAAAGGGGCAGGAAAGGAACCAAATGGCCAGGGTTGGGGGGTTGAGGAAGGAAGGCTATTGCAATTTCTAGTTGGGTGGGGGGAAGGAGTTTTGTTTTTTCCTTTCTCTCCTACAGCACCAGAACTTTACGTTCACCTAATGAAATAGATGGACCATACCATGACTGGAACCTGTGCAGAAGGGGGTGACCAAGATGCTAAAGGGTCTGGAAACCAAGGGTTATGAGGAATGGTTGTGGGAGTTGAGTATGTTCAGCCTGGAGGAGAGAAGGCTGAGAGATAACATAACAGCCATCCTCAAATATCTGAAGGGCTGTTGTCACATGGGAGATAGAGCAAATTAATCTTCTGCTGCTACAGAGGGTAGAACCCAAACCAAAGGATTCAAATTGAAGGAAAGGAGATTCTAACCATTAGGAAGAACTTGGTAAAAGCTGTTTGACCGTGGCAGGTAGTCCTTCAATGGCGGTTTTCAAACAGAGGGTGAACGATGATCTGCCAGAGATTCTTTAGCTGAGATTCCTGCACTGCAGGGGTTGAACTAGATGACCTTTGGGATGCCTCCCAAACCTATGATTCTATGTTTGAGGTGGAGCAACTTTTCTCAGTCAGCAGGAAAGCAGCAGCAGCCACAGTGGGCGTGCTTCTTTGCTGGCTGCCCTGCTGACAGTGGCTCCATGCAACCACCCCATCCCCTCTCACTCAAACGGTGCGGTGGAGGTGACTTCCTCTAATCCTGCCACCCATCCGATCTCCGCAGCTGCTTCTTCCCTCATCCCCATGCCTGATTTGCACACACCCCACCCGCCGATCTCCAGGTCTGCTCTTTCCCTCATCTCCATGCTTCATCTCCAATTTCAGACATTGTGATATATCGGAATATCACAATGTTTAGCTGCTGATATAACATGATGTTGAAAACCAGATATTTCTCAGCCCCACTCTGTTTTTTTTAGTAAACCTAAAATCCTTTGCTTATTAGGGGCTACCCTACATTTTGAGGGGGGGAGCTTTGCAGAGGTAACTGCTGCAGAGTTATCAAAAATTTCAAAAGTAGGGGGTACATGGCTTGCCTTTGAAAAATAAAGGGTCCTCAGTAATTAGCTAATTGGGAACCACTGCTCTGTACCTTTACATCTCCCATCTATTTTTCCATGCCCCTTTGCCAACAGCATTCCACACCTTCTGAACATGCTCAGTCTTCATTACACTGTTTTGGAGTTGGGTTGCTGTTGTTTTTTACCCCATTTATGAACCTCCCCAATATATTTTTATATGTTTGCAAACCTTGTTATCTCCCCAGCCCCACCCAGGCTTTTTAATATTTCTAATATTTATTCATGAGTGTTGCCATGTTGCTGTTGTCAAAAAGATCAGCGCTCACAGCCTAAACATCAGAAATAGAAGGAATGATGGGGGGGGGGGGTTAGAAATTTTCCTGCTGCAAGGAAGATGGCTGCTGATGGTCCTCCCTTAGCCACAATGGCTAAGTGAGACTTGTGAGTTAAGAGGCATAATGCAACTGGATAGTGATGAGTGAAGAAGGGCTTCAGCTCTCATGCCCTCCTCGTGAGCTTCCCAGAGGCACCTGGTTAGCCATTGTGAGAGCAGGCAGCTGGACTGGGTGGGCCACTGGTATGATGCAGCAGGACTCTCCTAGTGCTCTGAAAGACCACTTTAAGAAAGAGGATGCTGGACTAGATGGATTGTTGGTCTTATCCAGTAAAGAATTCCTTAGATTATTAGCCATGGTAACTGAATTAAACCTCCAGTGGCAGTGTACCTCTGAGTTGCTTGGGAAGGTGCAATAGGGGAAAGGGTGTTGCCTTCATGCCCTGCTTCTGGTACCTAGGTACCATGGAGGTACGTAGCTTGCCACTGTGGTAAAGAGGATACTCGATTAGATGGGCCTTTGGACTGATCCATCAAGTTTTTCTTTCTTTCTCACATCATGCATATATAAGTATATATACCAGTTTGGTGTAGTGGTTAAGAGCTGTAGATTTGTAATCTGGGGAACCGGGTTCGCGTCTCCACTCCTCCACATGCAGTTGCTGGGTGACCTTGGGCCAGTCACACTTCTTTGAAGTCTCTCAGCCCCACTCACCTCACAGAGTGTTTGTTGTGGGGGAGGAAGGGAAAGGAGGTTGTTAGCCACTTTGAGACTCCTTTGGGTAGTGATAAAGCGGGATATCAAATCCAAACTCTATATGCCACTTTCATACATTAAACTGACAATAGTGGATCAGTCAATTGAGTGGTGTCGCAACCATGCCAAGGATATTTTAAAAGTACATGCCATGGCTATTGCACAGCACCAAAACCAGCCCTGTTTCATTAAGTTGAAATTCTCTCTTCTTGCTTTGCCAGGATCAAAAGTGTTGGATTGACTCAGTCGCGTCCCATTAGTCTTCATTTCCATTACTGCTCCATTGCTTTGTCTCAAGGGAATCTATTTTTGCCATACTTTGGGTTCTTTCTGGGGAAGGTCCCTGAATCTCAAAGATCTTTCCAAGTTTCCTTCCTAGAACCAAGAAGGGTGTGTGCATTTTTCAAAAGGGAGATTTTTCCAGATGCATTTCACTTTGATCTAAATGCATATTTGGACCAATAGCCTTACTCAGTATGTAAGTCTGATGGGCGCGGCTCTCTCAGAGCTTTCTTCTAGACAACATGTCCCCTTTGCATAAAGGGACCTGAGCTCAATGGAGCTGTTCCAGTTTATACCACAAAGATCTAGTGAATAGTAGGGATGTTGGAACATTACAATTTAGTTGCACTTAAAGGCAAGCTTACCTGATTTGCATTTTCCAAACCATTATGCAAACTGAACCACAGCAATCCACTGAAATACATTTTTCTAGATTTTGCAATGCAGTTCTCCAAGCAAGTAATGTGTACAAAAATGAATATACTATTGTAAGGTGTGTATGTAAATGCATGCATTATATAACATACAAAATTGCATTATGTTAGAGGAAATCACTTTATAAAAAAATGTTAATATTAATGAAAATGTTCTTATTTAACCATAAAATATTTCAATAATTAATGTTTTCTTTATCTGTGTTAAATTCTGCCCTTTCAATATGCAAGTTCTATATATGTTACATGTGATTTATGTCATATTTTAAAGATGTAGGTTTCATTAATGATTCTGGGCAGCAACGTGCGTTCATGCAATATTTTATACTGTTGGGTTTTGTATTGTACTTATTTATCATATATGTGAATGACCTATATTTCAAGCATTAATAAACTACTACTACTACTAATTTTTTACATCCTCTAACAGGGTCTTGAGTGGTGCTGACTGACGGAGAATGAAACCTCCTGGTCATAGTGGACAGAATGATGAAGATGTCAAACCAGTGCATAGCAGCTGTGAAAAGGGCAAATTTCATGCTTGGGATCATTGGGGGGAAAGGATTGAAAATAAAACTGCCAATATTGTAATGCTGTTATGCAAATCTATGGTGCGACTGCACTTGGAATGCTGTACAGTTCTGGTTGCCTCACTTCAAAATGGATATTTCAGAGCTGAAAAGAACCAGCAAACAGCATTCAAAATTATCAAGGGGTTGGAGCGACTCCACTATGAGGAAAGGTTACAACACTGGGGGCTGTTTAGTTTATAAAAAAGGGCAAGCGGGGGACATGTGTATATAAGATTATGCACGAGATTATGAGATTATGGTTATGTATTTAATTCGTTCCAGAGGTCCGTTCTTAACCTAAACTGTTCTTAACCTGAAGCACCACTTTAGCTAATGGGGCCTCCCATTGTTGCCACGCTGCCGTATGATTTCTGTTCTCATCCTGAAGCACAGTTCTTAACCCGAGGCACTATTTCTGGGTTAGTGGAGTCTGTAACCTGAAGCGTATGTAACCTGAGGGACCACTGTACATAGGAGGGCTGGAGAGAAGAACTGTAGTGAAAGGCAAGAGAAACACCTTGGACACTTCACCCTATTCTTCCTTAACTAACAAGACAAAGAATAGCTGTACATCAGCAAGTCCAACCCTTGAGGTGCTCCTAGAGATGTTTCTGTGGTCTCTGCTAGACACCTTCAGCAGAAACGCCTTGGCAGCAATAACAGAGGTGCCCATTGTTATTGGGGAAAGAAAGGGGAGTGATTTGGTGTACTGGACATAGAACAATGCTGCTGTGAGAACAAAATGAGCCTTCTTACTTTCTTTAAAAGAAGAAGAAGTTATCTATTCATCTATCAAGTTGGGAATCAAAGGGAGTGAAGTTAGCTCCTGTTTCTTTCCCATCTTTGATGGCTCTCGTAAATCTGCACAAGGAACAAGGTTTGCTCCAAGTGTCTCATTCCAAATTCTCCTTAATCTGGACAAGGGAAATTGGAGGAAAGTCCATCTGCTTGTGGGTATCAAGGGGTGTCGAGAGCCTTGCTAGTAGTGCTTTGAAATTTACACCCTTAAAATGGGAGTAGCCGGGGGGGGCAGAATTTAATGTTTGTATTGATTTGTATTTATTTTTAGTGATTTGGGGGCACCTGTCCCCCCTGTCCTCCCTTGGCTACGCTCATGTCCTTAAAGCATCTGCTTGCTTCAAGAACCTCAAGACCACAAGTAATGAATTTAAACAAAGCCCCTGATTGTCTCCCCTGTTGGTCTGGGGTACACGGGCAATTCCTATGGGAAGCTTGAGGTCAGGAGTCAAGGGAAGTCAGGAATGAAAATGAGTCTGTTCTTGTTTGGGTTGGGAGTTTTGTTGGTGATTGAGCCATGCAGCCTTCTAACACTTTACATGTGTGTTATGTTATCTCTTGGAATTTATTTCATGAAATGCCTGCTTTGCGTCATGATCAAGCTAGGGTTCCTCAACAAGAAGTTCAGGAATGGTGGATAAGCCATAAAAGTTTGTCTGTCTCTTAGAGTTTAACCTTCCCTCCTCAGCTTCAGTTTCCTGAAATGTCTGTCTGTCTGTCTGTCCGTCCGTTCATCTATCTATCTATCTATCACCTATCTATCTATCTATCTATCATCTATCTATCATCTATCTATCTCTATCATCTATCTATCTCTATCATCTATCTATCATCTATCTATCAATCTATCTATCATCTATCATCTATCATCTATCATCTATCATCTATCATCTATCATCTATCATCTATCATCATCTATCATCTATCATCTATCATCTATCATCTATCATCTGTCTATCTCTCTATCATCTATCTATCTATCTATCTATCTATCTATCTATCATCTATCTATCTAATCTATCATCTATCTATCTCTATCATCGTACTCACTCTTTCTTCCCCCTGTGTATGTGTATCTGAGAACAAGATGTATCAAATGAAGGGGGCTCTAGCACATGAGTTTTGCTACAATAAACTGTGTTAGTATTTAATATACCAAAAGACTCGTTGTTCTTGCTGCAATAGACTAACGGAATAGCCCACTGGGAATTGCTAGTCGTTAGTGACCCAGACTCATGAGATTTGCTTCCTCCAAACTAATAAAATTATTTTATTAGAATGCCAATGCAATTTAGTCAGATTAGCAAAATTATAACTGTTGGGACAATAAGCAGATAGGAATGTCTTTCGCAAAACTTTAAAGGGGTGGGGCATAGGCTCCTTGATGTAGCCTTTATGAGTTCTGCTCTGGCTTCCATCCTCTGATTTTGCCCTCTCCTACAAAGTCATTCTGCTCCACATGTTAATATTCTGCTCTTTGGTTTCTGAAGCTTCTGCATTAACCCTCAGATAGCTGCACATCATTTTAATTTGGGCAGATTTTACTGGAGGAGAGTGGGGCTTGAACATGTAATACCTGCTAAGGCCAGTACAAGAAACTTATTTTTGGACCTAGAAAGCTCAAATGATGCACACCAATCCCTTCCCTGGAAGCATATTGTCCTTCCTATAATGAACATAGGGCCTGTGCAGCATCATCAGAGTGCAGGAGCATCTGAACACATGTCCCTCTTCTCACACATACTTCCCAAGTGAATAGTCCAGTTAACATACTTACTTGGTTTCTGTTTCTAACTGCTCCTATCCCAATCTTGTTATGAGTACCGTGGAGGAGGAGGAGATCATGGAGAAGATGATCTAATCCAGAGGAAGAATGGGAGGAGCTTAAGAAGTTGGGGGTTTTATGATCTGGGGGATGGTCACAGCAAGTTGTGGGTGATGAATTGGACCTCCACAAACCGTTGGAACCCAATATGAGGGCCAGTGAGCTAGAGAGTGAGCAACGGAATCCAGGGAAGGGATTAAAATGGTTGACAGAGAAGCATTCCACCCTGTGATATCAGATACCCCTTTCCTGTTGTGAAGCTGCAGCCTCCAGTGCTGCTTCTTGTCAGTGGTGAGCCTCCTCTTTCCAGGGAGTTTCCTGAGAGTAAGTCAGATGCTGAGCTGGCACCAACTCCATTTCCAGGGCAAGGACAAACTTTGCAGCCCCAAACCACTTGAAGGAGTGCCCATATGCTTGCCCAATCAAGAGGCTTGCCATGCTAAGATTTGTGGGGACAATGCATCACGTTGGATCAATTTTCTTGCTAGTGCTTAGTCATGAAGGCTGTCCAGTACCTGCTATACAGTGGAACCTCAATTTTTGAGCGTCTCAGAAGCCGAATATTTCAGAACCTGAACACCGAAAACCCGGAAGTGATTGCTTCTGTTTTCAAATGCACCTCAGAAGTCGAACGGCTTCCGAGGTGCGTTTTTCAGTTTTCACCATTGAAATTGCTGACAACCCTTTGTGCCTCAGCAGTTGAACGTTTCGGAAGTGGAATGGTCTTCTGGAATGGATTACGTTTGACAACTGAGGTTCCATTGTATATTGTAACCAGTGCCTTGTCTATGTACTATTACAGAAGCTGGGCACTACCTCCACTCTCTGCTGAGCGGTAGCAGAATTCCATGGGGTTCCAGGCACTCACCCAGGATTTGTGTTCCTTTGGAGAACTGAAGACACAGCAGAGACTGCTGTAGCTTTAAGATATATGATTCATTCACATATTTACACCTTCAGACTGCTTGGAGGGAGCCCAGGTCTTATAGCAGGATCATTTCAAGAGTTGCCCACAGCAGTGCAGCACTGGAGTGCAAGGCATCTCTCCCAGCCAGCCTTTAGCCAGCCTGCCTAAGATGGCTCTCTCTCTCCTTCTTCCGAGCACACCTTGCTAAATATTCGCTCTTCCTCTCACTTCACACCCATTGACACATTTTGTCATGTTAATGCCTCTGTCCTTGGCGTGGAAAGGAAGCTCAGCCTGTATATTTCCACTGGCCTGCAATCTTCCCTTCGGTACTCCAGATAATAAAAATCTTACTATTTATTAATTTCTAGGCTTTAGGGGGATCCCCACAAAATCTTTAACAGTACTAATCTGAGTTATGCATTAAGGACTTTGGCAAAAACAGAACTGGGAGTTTGAGTTCTTTGTCCAGCAAGGAACACCAGAATAGATCTAAGTATGTAAGTATGTAGGAGACAAAAAAAAAAAAATCCTCACAGTTGAAAATTAAGCATTCATCTTTAGCTCCATCATGGTGATCGCCTAATTCCACCATGTATAGAGGGTAGGCAAACTGCTTAAGTAGAGAAGGGGAGGCTATAGGCATGACCACTTTATATACCATGCCTACTCCTCCCAAGGGCTGGCAAATCACTCCTTCTGGTGCCAACACAAACATACTCCCACTGGACCTATTCTGAAGCCAGACAGTGGGGGGATATTTCGGCAAATGCTGCATACCCCTTTCTGGATTTATTTTATAAAAGGTGTGTGCTACTTAAACCAGAATTAAGGGGAAACAAGTCCAATTAAACCCTTGAAGGAGGAAAATAAAAGAACCAGATGGGGAAATTCTACTTATCCCAGGCTACAAATTATTGCAATGTAGGCAGGGTTGAGAAAGATTTTACCAGAAGAGAGTAGGATCCAAACAGGGAATAACTGGCAAGGCCAAGCTTGGACATATTTTTCCTATATATCTCAGGCTGCTTAGTAATGATGCTGGGCCAGATATTATATGCCAAAGAAGGAGGGAAGGTACACCGCAGCAAAAGCATCTTCACTGAGACCATCTGTTAATAAAACCACCAAGGCTGTGCTTGGAGCTCTGAGGCCAGTAAGAATATGCACAGCTAAATGAAAACTGCATGGTAGTGATTGGGATCAGGCATTTAGCATGCAAAATGTCTGTTTCTGGGAAAGGACAGGATGATAAAGATAGAAGCATATCAGGTTGGGCCTTGATAGGCATACTTTTATTGTTGAAACAGTTATGGCAGCCCAGTCACTGGACTTTGGTCAGATGGACCCTTCTCCTTCCCCAGAATTTGCTACTGGGAAATCCATTCTATTGGAAGCAGAAACTGGCAGGGCACAACTCCGATTGTCTAGTAACAGGAAGCGGTGCAGTTACATCTCATTAAGGTTATAGACTAAATGGTCTGATGTCAGCACGAACAAACATGGCAATGGACAGGGAGTTGATGGGAGTTGTAGCAACATCTGGAGGGCTAAAGGCTTTTCATACCTGCTTTAGATGGTAATATGTATTACATCACTGACTTTAAGATGTGGTGAACCAGACCTGCTGGGAACACTCACTGGGAACACTCCTGTTCATTCTACTAAAAGGAGTCATTGGTTTCTTTCTTGATGGCATGATTGGCAAGAAGGGGGGGGGGTGTCATTAACCAGCTTCTCTATTTTCAGTAGCAATATATCTATATCATCTATATCTATATCTATATCTATATCTATCTGTATCTATATCTATATCTATATCTATATCTATCTATCTATCATCTGTATCCAGGGCAGCTGTCTACCAACTCCACCTGGTACGCAGGCTGAGACCCTACCTGCCCGCGGACTGTCTCGCCAGAGTGGTGCATGCTCTGGTTATCTCCCGCTTGGACTACTGCAATGCGCTCTACGTGGGGCTACCTTTGAAGGTGACTCAGAAACTACAACTAATCCAGAATGCGGCAGCTAGACTGGTGACTGGGGGCGGCCGCCGAGACCACATAACACCGGTCTTGAAAGACCTACACTGGCTCCCAGTACGTTTCCGAGCACAATTCAAAGTGTTGGTGTTGACCTTTAAAGCCCTAAACGGCCTCGGCCCAGTATACCTGAAGGAGCGTCTCCACCCCCATCGTTCTGCCCGGACACTGAGGTCCAGCTCCGAGGGCCTCCTGGCGGTTCCCTCATTGCGAGAAGCAAAGCTACAGGGAACCAGGCAGAGGGCCTTCTCGGTAGTGGCGCCCGCCCTGTGGAACGCCCTCCCAACAGATGTCAAAGCGATAAATAACTACCTGACATTCAGAAGACATCTTAAGGCAGCCCTGTTCAGGGAAGTTTTTAATCTGTGATATTTTACTGTATTTTTTGTTTCTATGGAAGCCGCCCAGAGTGGCTGGGGAAACCCAGCCAGATGGGCGGGGTACAAATAATAAATTATTATTATTATTATTATTATCATCTATCTATCTATCTATCTATCTATCATCTATCTATCTATCATCTATCTATCTATCATCTATATCTATCTATCATCTATCTATCTATCATCTATATCTATCTATCATCTATCTATCATCTATCTATAGGGGAGAAAAATGCCAATTCAATTGAGAAAAGTGTATGTGTGTACACCAGTTTCTGCTCTTTGAGGCAACCATCCTACTCTACTTAAAGAAGGGGTGGAGAATTTTAGGACTGCAGGACAAATACAGCCCTCCAGGCTTCTCCCCAACATCTGTCTAAGACAGCTACGCTACCCTCGGTATTTTGTTGTCTGAGGTGAACCAGACAACTTCTCTTCACCCTCTATAATTCAAACTCAACTTGAGTGCCAGTTGATTCTTACCTCCATACTGGGAATGAGCTAATGCCATCCAATGCAGCTGATGATAGTTACACACAGAACATACAGCTCTGTCCTCAAACACATTGCAATTGCTCCCTGCTCATCTGTTGCTTGAGGCAGCTGCTTCCAATGGCTTAATGCAGGGATGTGGAACCTCAAGCCCAAAGGCTCTTCCCGCAAGTCATACACTCTTCTTAGTAATACCACTTCTCTAAATCTTTCATTAATCATGTTTTGCACCTACCTTGAGTGTTGGTGGAAATGTGTCCATGAACTCTGATAATACCACTTGCTTGCCAGGATGGAACACAAAAAGGGGTGAGCGAGTGTGTGTAGAAAGTAGCCTACAGTACAAAGACAAAACCCACTGTCAGGGGTTCAGGAGCAGAGTCACAGGAGAGGGAGGAAACGGAGAGCGAGGGGGAAGAGTCCGAAGGAAATGTCAGCTATGACAGCAGTCCGAGGTCTCTGAGTCTCTCCAGTGACTCGGAGGATTCACAGAAAGGGGCCCCCATAGTCAGGGCAAGGGGAGTGCCCAGGGAGACACCTCGGGAAGAAGGGGCCAGAGGGGACTCAGAGAGTAGCAGCTGGAAATCTGGACCAGCGTCCCCCCCAGAGAGCAGTAGGGGGGAGGAGTCCAAGGCATCGGGATCAGGGGGCGCGCGGGCAGAGGGAGAACGTGAGGCAGGAGTGACCACACCCTCGTCAGGGAGCGAGGAAACGGTCATCAGGAAAGTTAAACGCGCGCGCGCGCCAAGTTCAAATGTACAGGAGGGCGGCACGGTGGGCAGCCCGGGTAGGGAGCCAGGTCCTAAAGCCCGCCGTAGAGAGGGGGAGGAGTCAGAGGGGTCAACGTCTGCGTCAGAAGAGTCCAGGAGGGAAGAGACCCCGGGGGGTAGTAAGACCCAGAGGAAGAGAGAGAGAAGGAAGAGGTGGAGTAAGATTAGAGTCTTAAACTGGTGCACAGGGGGTGGAGACTCAGACAGAGCTTCGCCGGTCTAGAGTCCAGACGTAGAGCTGGGACGCTGAGGCTTGGAAATGGAGACTATTCTTCAATAAAGACTTTGATACTGTACTACCGGCTAGCGTTGGTCCTTGGTGAGCTGGGACCAGGAGCCAGCTCTGACACCCACATTTTTCTTCTGCCCATGTTTGCCTCTGGCCCTGCCCAGAATATCATGTGGCCCCTGGATGTCTGCCCAGAAGAAAAGGTGATCCACAGGCTGAATAATGTTACCTATTCCTGGCTTAATGACAGGAGTGGCCCCAATTTAAATGTGTTAGAGGGGAAAGCAAACTTGCCAGCCAGCTTTTAGATGCCCTCGTCTCCCCAACAGCCAAACCAACTCTATGGCTTAGCAAGGATGTTTAGTTCCTTCGAGATCCCACAAAGTAGTTTCAGCCCTTCGCAATTTGTCTGGTGTTAAGTATAATTGTTTAATTGTGCACTGAAATGGAAAATAACTCAGTAATGTGTCGGTATGTATATTGTGTAGCCTGGCAAGAAACTTACATTGAGCTACAGGGAGCCTAACAGTTAATGTTTAAAGTGAGACTGCATGTCTGTTAGTTCTGTCAAGAAGTGTTTAATTTAAATCACATCGAAAAGGGTTGCACTACAGGTCTATGCATATGCAAATCTGGAGGCATCCATGTTGGGTGTGTATTTCTTTGTGCTGAAGCCACTGAAGAGAAAGGATGTGATAATTCTCTGTCCAGAAAAACAGCCTCAAGCTAATGGAGACCGTTTGCAAGAAAGGCAGATCTTTTATTTTAGCTCTGGATGAAATATATTCATTTCTAAGATACTTTAGCTGTGCTGGAATCAGCACATGATATTATGCACCTATTGTTTTAAGTTGATCTCAACCATGTTTTTGGACTGGGCAATTTTTATTTCAAGAAGAGTTCACTTTTATTCATCCAATTTGCTTCATAAGTACTACTTCAGCACCCTAACGGTTACACAACTGCATCTAGCTGCATCACAGTTTCAAGAGCTGAGACCCACAGCTACAATACCAAGCCATGTCATAACATTGCACACAAAGGAACATGATACACTGCCAGATATCAAGATTTCAGTTAGGAGCATCTCCCAGCCCCACCTGGGGGTGCTGTTGATTGAAACTGGGGCATTCTGCATGCAAAGCAGATATTCTGCCATTGAGCCCTTCACACAGCCAAATCAACCAACCCTTGTCTCCCTTGTACTCTAAGGTTACCAGATTTTTTCAATGAATCCGGGGACACTTTTCAACTTCCTACTATCTATCTATCTATCTATTAATATTATTGATCCTCGGTAAATATTCCGGTAGATCATTTTTTAAAAAAGGCTCTCCAGGACAATAAGTTTATTCATTCCATCTTCCTTTGCTTATATGGAGGGCTAGGATTATATCCAACTCAGTCTTCAAAAAGTCAGACTCACATGTTTATGAAACCAAAGAAGAAGGTTTTCTTCAAATTCTGGTGGTATTTCAGAGACATGTGTTTTCAAGCCTAGTTTCCAATCAACAACAGCTTGCTTTATGCATTTTAGCCAAACTGCCACTTTTCTACTGTCAGAAGTGGGATTTAGATCAATCTCTCCCTAATGATCCCCAGAATCTCAAGGAAGGGTTGGGAAAGAGCCTGAAGCTCTGGAGAGCTGCTGCTACTCAAATTGTGCAAAATTCTGGGCTACAGTGGACTGACTCAGCCTAAGGTAGCTTCCTATGTAACTCTGAAATCTTGTGTGACTTTCAGGCAAGAAGAATTTCTGAAGAATCCCTAGGAATCTTTCAGGCCAAGCTTGCCATGTTCAATTACTGATTCATTGGACAGGTATCACTCACTCTCTCACACACCACTTTAACTCATTGTTAAATTCACTTAATTAGTGTATGCGTCGGGTCCTTAGAAAGAGGTCGTGGCAGTTAAGCCTACCAGTAAGAACATGCATTTTAGAAATATTTTTGGATATGTATTTTATTGTATTTCCAGCTTGCCAAACAATTGATCTCCATAGGCAGATGCTTTCCTTGAAATTACACAGAAGCCAATGTTTGTACACATTTACACCCAACAGCCCCACTGTTGGGTTTAAAGAAATAGAATGTGTCATTTTAAAAGAGGTAACCTTTCTCATTTGGAACTCTCATCTATTCTTCCCCAGTCAAGAGACAATTCCCACTTTACAGCAGGCATCGAGAATATGCGGCCTTCAAGATGCTATTGGGCTACATTTCCCATATACCACCATCATTAGTCATACAGTCTGCTGGGGGTTCAACAACATCTGGAGGGCCGCAGATTCCCTTCACCCAGTTTATAGGGAAAGTTCTAACTTCATGAACAATCCTTGAAAACAGCCTTTCCCAACCCTCCAGATATTGTTGGGTTGTGATCCACTTCCCCTACCATTCCCGACCATAGCTGTCAACTGTCCCTTATTTGGCGTGAAAGTCCCTTATCCCAGCGCTGTGTCCCGCTGCTGTCCCTTATTGATGCTGTCCCTTAAATTTCCTGGGTTTCAAAGGAAGCAGCTCCTCTCCCTCCCTCCCTGCCGGCCAGGGAGGAGGGAGGCTCCAACTGTGTTGCTTGGCTGTGTTGCTCACCCAATAAGGAACCCAAGAACGGCTGGGGGATGGAGCTTGCATGCCTTGTGCCGATCAGTGGAGAGGTGACCTTTCCTTGCTGCATCCCCTTTGCTGGGTTGCTGCGCTGTGGGAGCCACTGCTTGAGGCTTCCTTTGGCTGCTGGCTGGGTTTTCTGTCTTTGGCTCGGAGGGGCTCAGAAGTTGAACATACCTGTGTTCGGAAAATCCCTTATTTTGGCTGCTGATCCCTTATTTTCGAGGCTGCTGGTCCCTTATTTTCAAATCTGTAAGTTGACAGCTATGTTTCTGACCATGGGCCATGATGATCAACAGCATCACCAGATAGGGTTGGGGGATGCTCCTGCCTGAAATTTTGATATCTGGCAGTGTCTCGTGTTAAGGGGTCATTCCATTTCCTCATTTCCCCAAGTTGTAGGGATTTTTGTGTGGTTTATTCTTTCTTTTTTATTCTTTCCAACAAACATAACCTTTAATTATTTGTTTTCCTTTCCATCTGTTTTCTCTTATATTCCATTAGATTTGTGCAAACCTCTTAGAGTTCTCAGCCTCCTCCATCTGCTGTGTGTGTATTTGTTGTTGTTTTTTATTCCCAATATCCAGTTCTTTTTTTCTTCCAGTTTTGCTTTATTTGTTCAAAGTGTCAGCCATAAACTCTTTTCTTTTGTTAAGAAAATCAAACTTTAAAGGTACAAAAGCCTAGATGCAGCTGTCTGACATTTGGCAAGTTTAACCCATTCTGGAGGGGTTCCTTTTCTGACAAATTTCATCCACTTCTGCCGAAAGGGGAAAATCATAGTCATTATAATGCCACATTTTAGCTAGGGTGTGTTGGGAGGAACAGAGCATTGAATTTAACACACCTGATTCCAACATGAACAGCAAGTCGAGTTGGAAAGACCCAGAGTGGATCCAAAGCAGATTGGGCTGCTTTCCAATGCCAGGTAAATGTTGTGGCCACTATACACCTCTACCTTCTTCTCCATATCACTTTTGCATGTGTTCATTCCTAAATATATTCTGTCCCATTTCCACATTTATCTGTGATATTTATAAATCCTGCATGAGAAAATTGTTTTCACATTCATACAGAAAAACATGGTTTCATGAACAGAGAATTCTATAAACACATTTGCTCTCAAAGACCAATTTTTATACACGTAATTTTGATCCAGGAACTGCATGGCAAAATTCGGAGAAATGTGGAATCTGAAAATAATTCTGTTCTTCATACACATCTGAGAGACACTGATTAGGTCAGCTTGCATTGGAATTAGTAAAAATTGGATTTCTCAGGCATGCCTAGATATATGAAGAATTAAACCTGATGCCTTCTGTATATAAAACGTGTTCTACCAGTGAGTGATAGCTCCTTCATAAACATGTACCTCAGAGATGAGGAACCTCTAGCCTTCTACTACTTGTTGTTGGATTCTAACCACCAGAGATGCTGGCAGCTATAGTCCAACCCAGATAGGAGGGCCACAGGTTCCTCATTCCTGGTGCAACTTGGTTTTAAATATTCCCTCCAAGTTTTAAGAAAATCCATCCAAGTTCATAGGTGTTTTATTCCCATGTTAAGTTCATAAGAACATATTCATAAGCAGGCACCGGCAAACTCGGCCCTCCAGCTGTTTTGGGACTACAACTCCCATCATCCTAGCTAACAGGACCAGTGGTCAGGGATGATGGGAATTGTAGTCCCAAAACAGCTGGAGGGCTGAGTTTGCCTATGCCTGTTCATAAGGATATGAGCCTGCCGGGTCAGGCCCAACAGCTGGTCCAATATCCTGCTCTCACAGTGGCTGACCTGTGGGAAACCTGCAAGGCGGACATGAGTTCAACAGCACCTTGCCCACCTATGGCTCCCATCAGCTGGTATTCAGAAGCATGATGCCTCTCAGCAGAGATAGCACATCTGTCTTGCACACTGAATCGCTCTCTAAGCTCCACTCTTTCAGCCAGGACTACTTGTATACTAGTTTGTGATACAAATAGACCAATCTGAGATTACTTTCTCCTTGCACTTTCCTATGATTCATTTTTAGAAATTTAATAAAAAAAAAACATTCAGTAATTAAGTCCATGTATAAGCCCATAGGCTCGTGCCAAGGACATCCTTCTCTGAAGGGTTGCTCAATGTTCAGGGGGCATACCAGTTAGCTTGCAAAATATATTTGTTCAGGACATTTCGTTTTCTTTTTCAGCCCAGGATGTACAGTTAACAGAGAGAAAAGAAGGTCAGGGTCCAGATAGAACTGGATGTATAATAACTTTGCATTATATGACAGAGTTGTTCCTTTGGCATGGAGCCAATTTGATTCCCTCCCCCTCTTTCTTTTTTCTTTTCCTTTCTCCTCCTGCGATGAGGCTATATTTTAATATTTTAATGTTTCAATATTTTAATGTTGTATTTTAATTTTGTTTTTAAGAGCTCGGCCTTGGCTGGGGAGGGCGGGGTATAAATAAAAATTATATTATTATTATTATTATTATTATTATTATTATTATTATTATTATGTGATGTTTCTCTTACATAGGTCTTTCCAGGTTTCAAATGCAGCTAAAATCAGGTGGAGGGGAATGCACAACAAAATGTTTGCATCCAGTATTAGTCATATTCAGAGCAGACCTTACTTTCAGTGAGTCTACTCTGAGTATAACTAACAATGGATACACCTGTTAAACCCATTCAGTTTCCCTAGATTTAAGTTGCAGCTGCTGCAATGCCCAATGAAAGATACAGAATCCGCATCTGTTATGTCACAATGACTGAAGTTTTAATTTGAGCACTTTCTTTTCAGGAAAATCTAGAGGCATTAAGAAAAGTTAATTAATGGGGAAATGATGAATTGTGTGTGGCAGGGAGGGGAGATAGTTTGCATGGTGTGGAAAATATTGAATAGCTATTCCCATAACTCAGGGTCAAATTGATGAAACCAGGAGAGTCAGTACTTTTTGACACAATACATAATGAAGCTAAAAGATGTGTCTGCTTAACAGCTGGGTTTGGTCAAATGCTGTATTTTAGAGCTGGGAAACCATTTTTTGTTTTGATTGCCCTTCTGGGGAACATTCCAAGGGCCACATGCTAGGGGTGGGTAGACCTAGAGGTAAAAGCCCAAAGAGCAATAAAAATGCAAACTGTACCTTTTGTACAGTAGGCTAGTTTGACACACACTCACACAACCCCACTCTTTCCTTTCAAGCAAGAGTTCAAGGATACTTTCCAGCCAGGTAAAAACACAAGGGTTGAAGCAGGGCCGGTGAGTGCCTGGGGAGAGTTTCATAAGGCCAAAAGGAGTCTCACCCAGGCATGCAATGTCTCCAGGCATGGTCAGAGGTAGAGACTGTGGTAGTATAGTCCATATATCACCCCTGATCAAGTCAGTCCCACTGTCTAAGGCTACGCTTTTCCTCTTTCTTTCGCAGGATCTTTCTGAGGTTCATAAGCCATTAGGCTCAGTGTGGATATTTGCAGCCCCTTGTCAGCCTCTCTTCCTCACCTGTGGTCTCTCCTGACTGATTGCTGTGGGTTGAACTGCTCATGGGCAAACCACCAATGTCACATCTTTATTTCCCACGATTCCTCTTTGCCAGCAGTCACCAAGCCCAGCCGTAAATCACAGTTTAGAAACAACCAGAGATGGGCCAAGCAGGGTTGGTGTGTGGGTTGTTACAGGAAGACGTAGGGGTCGAAAACTACTCTGCACTGCATAATATTTCACTCAGATTCATAGGAACACCACTTTTGCTATCAGACCAGTAAGACAAAACCTAGGCTTGTGGTTCGAGGACCCCAACCCCCGTGAGGTGGAAATAAACACACAAGGACGCATGGCATAAGGTTTATGGGCAAGGAAAAGGCCACAACTTTATTGGTTACTGCAATGAAAAGGTATTGGCTTAGGCATTGGATGACCACAGCAGAGGGGTTGAATCATCAGTAGAGTAGATGGAGCCAGTTGATGCCTATCCAACTATAGGCTCACCCCTGATGTCACCGGGGGTCGTGCCATGGCCTCCAGCCAAGCAGGCATCGGACAGAATACACGACCGCCGGATTCCTTTAACGGAATACCCAAATCGAAGGCGTAGGCGATGGCCACACCTAGCCTTCCCACACAGCATAACACCCAAATCCAATGCCTAACCTACCCACCAATACCACAAAAGTTGTGACGGTTGCTACGAGGTAGGCGAAAAAACCCATAGGCCTAATGCCAACAGGAAAAACTCCTACCAGGCCCCCAGACAACCGGGCGACCAACCTAAGGTCCATAGCAAGGCCAGAGGAAAAACTTAGGCCCTGAGCTAGAGGGAGTGGAGGGTGGGTGACTCGCGAAGCAGCGACGAAGAAAGAGGCCGAAGAGGGGGCCGGCGCCAGAATATATCATGGCCAGGCACGCCCCTTCTATGGGCGGCTCCAGGTGGGAGCCGCCTCCTGGGCGTGCAGCGCCGGCCAGGTGAGCCGGAAGGAGCAGGGGCTCCCGCCCCTGCGTGGGCGGGGTCGGAGCTCCCGACCACAACCCCTCCCCTCCCCTTGGGGAGGAGAGTCTTTATCTACACCTGCAACCAGGTGCTGTATTGGGAGTAGGTAAGGTACCTGCTTTGCATGCATAAGGTCTTAGGTTCAATCTCTGGCATCTCCAGGAAGAACTGGGAGAGACCCTGTGGCGTTTGCCTCCTAGGTGGGTCATAAGAAAAGGGTTAAAATGAGTGTGATGTGATTGGCCAGTGGAAACTGATAGGAGGAGTTAGGGTTAGAGGGGGAGTTGTGTGAAAGTCAGTTGAGAGTTGGGAGTTGAAGAAGGAGGAAGGGGGAATAGTCTGTGGGTTGGTCGAGTTGTGTGGTGAGAGAGTGAGAGGAATTATTAGGCGGCGTCAGATAGTTAGTTGGGATAATCAGTTTGAAGTCGTTAGGAATGAATAGGACAGTTAAGGAACTAAGATTAAGAAACTGTCAAGAAAAATTAACTGAAACCATAAGCTTGTTCATGCCTATAAAAATAAACTTGATTATTTGTTAATGTTAACAACTGACTGGACTCAGTGTGTACCCGTGAGAAACGGGTTGGTGGCAGCGAAGAAAGCAATTACAGTGGTGGCACAGGGTCAATAGACCGTCAAACATCCGGGGCCCTGTGTGATAGCGCAAGACCCCTTGTTTGAAATCCTGGAAGACAACTGTCAGTCAATGTAGACACTACTGAACAAAATAGTGTAAGTCAGCTTCCATGTTCCAAAGAAGTACTGCCAACTGGCTTTGAGTTGTTGCTTAGTTGGCATTCTTTTTATACATTCATTTTTGAATGAATATGAGTTTGCACTGAACAGCATTCATTGTTTATTGTCTGTTTTTGCTTTTCTGATGTGTGCCCATTCTATACATGGCAATGTTTGCTTCTTTCTTTAATGCTTTATGTGAGCCATTTTGAATTCAGCATTCTAGGGAAAGTGGCATACAAACATTAAACCAAAACAAATTTCGGAATCTAATGTAAGCAGCCAGGGTGCTTTGGAAAGGGAAGCCCTGGCTTAAGTCACTTTTTAATGCACTCCAGACCTAATCACTGTGTTTCCCCTGCTACCTTTGGCAGGACACACTGCAACAGACACTTTATTATGCGTGAATAAATACCAAATTGTTTTGTCTTAAGCAGAGGGGGGGGGGGGAAATCACATTGAAGCAGCAAGCAGTCATAGCTGAGCTTTCATTCCTGTACTCAGTGTCCTTCTGTAAATCTAAATATATTTGTGGAGTGAGAATTCAAAATGCGGTTTTAACAGTGGTCAGGGAAAGGCCAAATGCAGGCACTGTAAATAAAGTTAAGGCTGACATTTGAGCTTTGGGAACTGCAGGAAGCAATGAAGTGGTTCTGCCAGACCTGAATCCACTTAAATCTTAAGGGAGGGCTCAGCATTTGGTATTAAGGGAGGTTTTTTTGAACCACATCTGAGGGCCATTTGGTATTGTACTTTGTATATCAATTCAAAAGAGAGGATTAACTTCTTGTGTCAAAGAAAAAGTTGAAGAAAGGCAATGTTGGCAAACTTCTCAGTCCCCTTTCCGTCCACTTCCAGGTCCCCTCCTTTCTAAATTATTTGCAATGACCAAGATTTCTGACACATTCCATGTTTTAGTGTTGAGTTTAACCCTCCCTCCCTGTATTGCCAACCTATTGCCATGCTGTTAAAGGAAGCATAACATTTTGTCAATGGAGGAGGGTGCCTTGCTACCAGCAATCACACTTCGCACTATTTTGGGGCACTATTATATTGCACCCCACCGTAAAGAGGTAGAGCAGGAGCCATTGCCTTATTCTGCTTTGGCTTCAGATGATGTGATGTGGCATCTTTATAAAGCCAATTCAGAGCGAAGGCAATGTTTCCTGCTTTCACACTGGAGCACTGTTGGTAAAAAATAAAACGGCATCTATCATTATCTGGGTGCGTGACTCCTGATATGTCCAGGAACACAGAACAGATGATCGTGCAACAATTGAATGGAGGCTGCTAAGAGTGCCTTGAAAGCTTCATCTCACCCACAAAGTCTCTGGTTTTGAGCTGAAAATAAACTCTAAAAAGAACTTTCGAACTTGTATGCATAAATCTTGCCTTTCAGTACAGGGAAATAGCCAAAAGATAATGTAGAACAGAATAAAACATAAATATAAGCTGTTTAAACACCAGTGAAACATAACTATATTAAAACATACTAGAAGATTTTAAGACAGCTACAGAAACTCGCAAGAATCAGCAGTAAACAATTACCAGTAAAACCTAATCTCAAGTTCTGAAAAAAGGCTTCTTAATGATTCTGCTCTATTCCTTTGTTGAATTCAGAATCCCAGGGTGAAGCAGGAAGTGTTTTGGGATTTTCAGAGGCAAAGTATGCTCATTATAAGGCAGCAGAAGTTGAAGAAGAGACCCCTAAAGTACTTCATGTCACCTAGGTGTTCCTGACATCAAAAGAATGCTATAGACAAGTGCCTGCTGAAATCAAAAATATTTTTGAAGCTTATCATAACTCCATAATGCTAAGTTTTAATGATGGGGAAAGGGAAAACAAATGTATGTTTATGTGTGCACATCTAGAGGAATAGCTCCATTGTGACTGACAGGTATAGCTTGCAACCAGAGAGAATGATATCACCAGCACTCTCCAGTCCCATTACTTTGGAGGAGCAAACTTGCAGGAGTGAAATTTATGCCACTATACAAAGATATGGAGAGGGAATGAGAGCTTTGTAGCTGACAGATTAAAATTGTAACCAGAGGGAATGATTTTACCTGAAAAGCAATTCCCATTTTAGTTCTTTCCACCCCAAAATAGACTGTAATATCCAGTCTTTGAGGAAAACTTGATGTTTTCCCACCTTTGATTTCATTAAGGGCTGTGCTTCTAGGAAAGCCACTGTGGCTATACTTCTGACAGGATGTGTGCCCTCAGAAGTGGTAATGCTGCTGGCAAATTGCATACACATACACACACACACACACACACACACACACACACACAAATAAGTTTGGGATTGTTCCTTTTATTGGGGGTGGGTACATTATAGCGGTATCCATTACAAATGGCCTCAGACTCATTTGCCAGTAATTTGGAAGGATTTATTCACTCGGGAGGGGCCAGTATTATCCAATTCTGTCTTAAGGGGGAAAGGCATAGCAGTTTTAAAAAATTGTGAATAGGGTAAGGGAGATGAAAGGCATTCAGACACCTAATTTGAATAGTGCAGTGTCCAAATTGGTCCAAGCCAAAGGGACTGCTTTACAAAGCACAAAATTGGGTTCTTAACTGAATTTTGTGGCTGGTGTGTACCCTGAGAGGAGATATTAGCAATGTGACCTGCCACAAAATTTGACATAGCTGTGAGTTTGGGAAGTAGCCTGATCTGTGTTAGAATTGCTCTTTGTCTTTCCAATTTACTACTCAAGACTGAATTAGAACAGTTAAAAACAAACCTCTGCTCCCCCCCCCCCCAATTCACTATAATGGGCAATCTAAAAACAGCTATATCTATTTCCTTTTCACATAATCAGATGCAATTTGCAGTCATGGTCACATCTCCTGAGGGGACAAAGCCTGCCAAATTTCAGAATGAAGTGGTTCTCCTGCAAGGAAAGGCTTTTCTGTTTTGGAGTGAGTATTATAGGAATTATAGGGTATTGGGATGGTGAGGGAAAGGGTTATAAATCCCCAGAAAAGACTGCAGTGGAGGAAATGTCACACCCCTTAAGGGCTCTGTTACCCCCTTGATCTTTAGTGTGTGGGGAGTAGCCTTTTGTAAATAGAAAGTGGGAGCAAACACACCAGTGGCTGATGTAGATGCCTTTTCCCCATACAGTGGTACCTTGGTTTACGAACTTAACCATTCCGGAAGTCCGTTCTTAAACCAAAGCCATTCTTAAACCGAGGGACACTTTCCCTAATGAGGCCTCCCACTGCCAGTGCCCTTCCACCATTTGGCTTCCGTTTGTAGACCAAGGTAAAGTTCGCTAACTGGAACACTACTTCTGGTTTTGCGGAGTTCATATACTGAATAGTTGGTAAACAGGGCTGTTCTTAAACCGAGGTACCACTGTATTGATGGGGTAGGCATGCCCACAGCTTTTCATGACCCTTTATCTGTTTCTGTTCTTTTACATGTGCCACCAATTTTGTATTATGCCATGCCCGCACAGCAGCCATTTTGTTACTAGCCTCCACAGCACTTTCCCACAATTCCAAATGTAAACACTAGCCCCAAAAGGTTGATGAACCATTCCTTGGCTAAATATGGTAGGGCAGCATGCCAGATCAGTTGCCAAGGGCAGTAGTGAGTAGGGCTTATGTCAGTGGTGTGGGCCAAAACTTGCTAGGGCACTACCTATTCTTTCCCTCTTCCTGCCACCACCACCCCATTTCCCCCCTCCTGAACATCCACATATAATTAGACAAAGGGGAATGCAAAATTAGGCAGAAAGGCCACATGGGGCCTGTTGAATAGTGGGTAGACATGGCAGACAACACAGCGATTTCTCCAAAGCAGCTCTTTATTTTGTAAGCTGGAACAGAACTGAACAGCAAACAGCTCAGCCGGCCTGCTTTTATAGGAGCCGGCTGTCAACATTGTAGCAACAACAACCCAGGGTTTCCTGCCTAAAATAACTGACGTGGACCTGAGTGAAAACTATCTACAGTATCCCCCTGCTGGCCCAGGGTGAGAACTTCAGTACATAACAGGGCCCTTGGGCTGTAGTTTGACCATCCCTGCCTAACAGACCTTCCTGGTCCAGAGAAACCAAAGGCCAGCTGGGATGGGGGGGGGGGAGAGTCACTCAAGAGGCAAAGGAACCATTTGCTGTTAAGGAAGTGTTCTGTCTTTCAATGCTGGTGACTTCCCACAATGGGCAACAATACACAGATCAGTGGGTTTCCCTGTAGTGATGTTTGGTGCCCATTGTGACTGGTGGAACATAAGGCCAACGGTATGTGCAATCTGAGTCAATGAATGGTGGATCATAGTTTTGACCCTGTCCTCATTCCTGCTGAGTTCTACAAGAGCAAGTCTGGAACTAAGGGGGTAGCTGACATCCAGTACCAACTCTCCTAGCCTGGTTGTAAGTAAAAAAATGTAAGCAGGTGAGAGCTTCCTGGTAGCAGCCTGAGGCTGGTGCAACAGTGTCCCATTCACTCAAATGGAGCATCCTCCATTTTCTTGTTCCAGCTTCAATAATTCCCAGAAAATGAAGGTTTCTATAGTATGTACCAGTTACAAATTGCATGTGCTACTAAAGTAATTTGTGTTCTTGAAAACGATCCGTTTGCCATAAGGAAATCTATAATAACCCAAGAGTCATGACTTGGACTTTCCATAAATAACTTCCCTCCCATTCTCCCTGAGCACCAGTTGACTTAATGTTTCCCATCCTGGTAAATCCTCTTTTTTTTTTATTTGCATTGTAAGTCCCCAGCTCCTGGTTTTAGCAATTTGTTGATGGACTGGAAAGAGAGGCTTGCATGAGTCATCACCAGCCTAGACAAACAGTAGTCTATGGAGAACAGTCCTTCGCCCTCTCAAGGGAGGTTTTTTCATTCTTAAGCTTTTGGAAATCTCTGTAATTACAGGAGGAAAAGTTAGGGCTGGGGGCCGGATGGTTTCTCTCTTTTCTTTCTCTCTCTCTCTCCCCCTCCCCCTCCCCAATTTTTAAACATGATGTCAGGATTTCCACTACTTCACGAGGAAGCCACAGTTCCCATTTCTCTTAAACAAGAAACATTGGGGCTTTGCTTACTTTGTCAGATTTTGGCTGGAAAGTTGGACTGGGAAAAGGGGGAGTAGAGGGGGGCCTCTCTGCACCATTTTTCTTACAAGGACCGAGGCTTGTGTCAACTAACAGATGGGGGGGGGGGGGAGCAGCTGTACCTTGTCTGGAGTGAAATGTAATAGTAATAGAAAGCTCTTAAATCTGTAGCACAGTGGATATAGCAAATGTGTGATGGGGCACATTTGCTTCTGGGGAACCTTCAGGGGACCGCATGCCAGTGATGGGTTGGGCCAGAGGCAAAAGTGAGTGGAGCAATGAATGCGTTACCATTGTACAGGGCCAGAAGCAAAGGCTTGGGGGGTCCCACGTGCCCCACAGGAGTAGGGTCATTGTGTCAAATCAGACAGTTCATGGATTTTCTCCCCTGCACAAGGTGCAGGCCACAAGCCTGCAGCACAAACTTGAGGATGGTGAATTAAGATGTATGGGGCACTGCCCCACCAACCTCAAGTTTACTCACAGCCAGCCCTTACCAGCTTACCTTCTTAGTCACAGCCAAACAGGGTGTGGGCCTGGCTGTCAGCTTCCTCCTGCCTAGTGTTGTCCTTGTAAAACTGAGCAGAGAGCAGTATGAGGACAAAACTGGAATGAGTTGGCTCTGGCACCACCAGCTGTGAGCCTCCTTACCTTTTGCCTTACATCCCAATGGGCACCAGTCACCACTTCAAACGGTTAAAGATTGCCATCATATTGCTTCTTACTTATCTCTTCTCCAGGCTAAACATACCCACCTCCATCCTTTCTTCCTAGAACTTGGTCTCTAGGCCCTTAATCGCCTTTTTCACCCTCCTCTGGATATGCTCCAATTTTTCAATATCCCTCTTACTGTATTGCTCAGAATACACTTGGATAGGAATAGTTTTGGAAATTTTTGATGCCAATGATACATGCCATTATTTTAAATAAAAAGGTAGGGGATAGGAACCTGTGAGTTGATATGAAAAGGGTTCCCCATCCGTCTCACTACCAGGGAAATGTGATAAATGGATAGAAAGAGAACCTACTCAATTGATGCTGACAAAAAACCCTGCATGTACCCTATATAAAAGAATTTAAGTTTCACCACCCCACCACCCCTCCCCGCCTTCTTCCCCAATGCTATAATGTAGGCATGGCCAAACTTGGCCCTCCAGATGTTTTGGGACCACAACTCCCCTCATCCCTAGCTAACAGGACCAGTGGTCAGGGATGAGGGGAATTGTAGTCCCAAAACATCTGGAGGGCCAAGTTTGGCCATGCCTGCTATAATATATACAACACTAATGTTTCGTATGAAATATAACTAATTTGTAGAAAAGATTTTACAACCTGAAAAAAGAGACAATGCACGTACTTTTGTAAACCAAGAAAAAAATTATTTTTATTTTTTTAAGCAATGTTTCTGGTCTGTCAGCTTTGCAAATGGGGATTTTCCAAAGCACAGACATAGTTCAGCCTTAAAGGATATATCAATACAATTTTATGGAAGTGGAAGAACGTACTCCCGAAAAACTGAGAAAGGATAGCAAAACTATGATGTATGAATGATTGGAACTGGGTTTGTTTAGTTTGGAGAATGGGGTAAGTTTGAAAAGTGCTAAGAGGTCAAAAACTCACAGGCATAAGCTACAAGAAGGCCAATTTTGATTTAATGTTAAGAGAAACCTTTAGGTAAAGGACCCCTGGATGGTTAAACTCAGTCGAATTCGACTATGGGGTGTGACGCTCATCTTCTCTCATTCAACCAAGGGTTGAATCCAATTAGGTTGTACACACCCAGTGAAATTAATGAATCAAAGTTATTTTCAAATGAATCAAATCATTTCCAATGATTTCAATTATCTATGATCATTTCAGTGATCTATGATAAGTAGGGCCAGTATTAGATACAATCTCCAAATTTCATCAGCAAAGACAGAGAGTATTCAGTCTAACTGAGACTTGTGCTCAAATATGCAAGCAAGTTTGGGAATCCTGAATCATGTCACTTGCTATGAAAAGTTGACAGGATTAATTCTTACCCCATTGCTAGTTGTTGCTACATTATTTGTCAGGTGAGCATTAGTCTGCAATGGTCCACCCCCCTCCATGCTGAAGGCAACACCCAGATACAAATGCAAATAAAACATTTTAAATGTATTGCAAAGTGCAATATACAAATGTGATACTAGATGGCGATGGTGAGCTATGGGAAATTCAATATGTATTTTTCAAAACGTTTTTTGGGGGGAAAGCATTTTCACAGCGTTTTTTATTTGTGTGTAGATTCTACCTGACAACTGATTGGTTCAAAATTGAGAAAGGAGTACAACAGGGCTTCATCATGCCAAAGGCTGGGCTGGATGAATCCCTAGCCGGAATGAAGATTGCCGGAAGAAATATCAACAACCTCAGATATGCAGATGACACAACCTTGATGGCAGAAAGTGAGGAGGAATTAAAGAACTTTTTAATAAGGGTGAAAGAGGAGAGCGCAAAATATGGTTTGAAGCTCAACATCAAAAAAAACGAAGATCATGTCCACTGGTCCCATCACCTCCTGGCAAATAGAAGGGGAAGAAATGGAGGCAGTGAGAGATTTTACTTTCTTGGGCTCCATGATCACAGCAGATGGTGACAGCAGCCACGAAATTAAAAGACGCCTGCTTCTTGGGAGAAAAGCAATGACAAACCTAGACAGCATCTTAAAAAGCAGAGACATCACCTTGCCAACAAAGGTCCGTATAGTAAAAGCTATGGTTTTCCCAGTAGTGATGTATGGAAGTGGGAGCTGGACCATAAAGAAGGCTTATCGCCGAAGAATTGATGCTTTTGAATTATGGTGCTGGAGGAGACTTTTGAGAGTCCCATGGACCGCAAGAAGATCAAACGCATCCATTCTGAAGGAAATCAGCCCTGAGTGCTCACTGGAAGGACAGATCCTGAAGCTGAGGCTTCAATACTTTGGCCACCTCATGAGAAGAGAAGACTCCCTGGAAAAGACCCTGATGTTGGGAAAGATGAAGGGCGCAAGGAGAAGGGGACGACAGAGGACGAGATGGTTGGACAGTGTTCTTGAAGCTACAAACATGAGTTTGACCAAACTGCAGGAGGCAGTGGAAGACAGGAGTGCCTGGCGTGCTCTGGTTCACAGGGTCACGAAGAGTCAGACATGACTAAACGACTAAACAACAACAACAACAAGATTCTACCTGAGGCTGAGGAGGAAGCTGAAAGCCTGGACTGGTGTAAATAAGAAGGCAAACGGGTGTGGCTTGACTGAGAGCAGCCTGAGATTGGTGTGGCTGTTTCCCTCTAGCCCCAGAGGACCACCTCCGCTGCATCAATGTCTCTGTTCCAAAGTTGGACAAACACTGGATTAGGTAGGCTGATATCATTTGACAGCCACCATCCTATGACATACAGATGTGCTGGAGGCCAGGCACACATTCCCCTGATGTTTTTATTATTTTACTGTGAAGAAACACATAAATCATATGGAACGCACGCATGCACACACACACACACACAGTCAGGATATAGAAAAACTAAGGTGTTGTACATCTGGGCCAGTTTCTCCTTCTGCAAAAACAATTGTGTGGGATATTAATCACACTTGTCTCAGTCTCTTACCTTTTGTTTTTATCAGCAAAGTTTGTGGTGTGCATTTGGAAGCACATAATTCTTCTGTAGCTGGTCTCCTTGGCATTGTGTGTTTGAGACTCTTGAGAGGGATTGCTTAAAAGCCCTTTTTATGGGCTTTTAAAATTCATTTAACTCTTATTACCTTTTGCACTTTTAATCTGCTAGATTTTTTTCTTTTTAAATTTTAAAACAGTATGCTGCTGCTGCTTTTATGCTTTGTTCAACTGCCTGGGATCTAATCGAATGAATAAAGGTTATAGTTATAGCTATAGCTGACATAGCTATAGATAGAATAGCAGGGATGGGGAAGGTTTTTTTTTTTTTTTTTTTTTTTTGCATCCCTGAAACCATAGCCCCTTCTGGGCAGCCTTTCTAGGGTCACATGCCAGGGTTAGATGGGGCCAGAGGCAAACCTAGGTAGAGCATTGAATGTGCATAGTTTCTGTGCATGCTCACACACCCCTTCTTATCATTATCTAGCATTATCAGATATCAAGGACACATTTCAGTATAGCAAAAACACTCAAGAGGTTGCAAAGCAGAGCCAGTGAGGTGTATGGTGTGTGTGTGTGTGTGTGTGTGTGTGTGTGTGCGCGCGCACACACACACACACACACACACATATGTCAGCTCTTAGGCCTGGGCTCCACCTCTGTTGGAAAACTTTATCATTTCCAACAGAACAGACAGTGCAAATGGTTTCAGCAGACTCTCCAGGATTTGACAATAACAACACAAATGACATTTTGCTCTTATTGAAATGCTCTAATGTGGGAAAGCTACAATGAAAAGATGCACATAGGTGTTCTATAATAAATAATGCCTTTCTATCCTAATGTTTTCCACTCTTTTCGACTCCAATTTTCCATTCTTGGTTTCATCTCAAGTTTTAGGGGAAGCTTGGAAGTTGGTGGGGGGAGGCAGAAATCCCTGTCACATTCTTTTTTAAAATATGACCATGACTGGCAAAGCACCCCCCCCCCTACTCTTACGCAAACAACTTCTAAACAGATGGGGCTGTTATGCTCTGATCCTGGCCTGTTGAACTGAACTTTCTAAAGTCCTGAGGTGATGTTTAGATGGAAATTAAAACACACTCAAACACAGCAGCTGGGAATAGAGAGGTCACCAAATTTTGCAATCCTTTGTTTGTCAGGGTGAACATCCATAGTTGTTGACACCCACCTGTTTTGAGAGATAATGGGGTGCACCTCAGGGGCTGAAGTAAAACCACTCTGCTAACAGCACTGAAGTGACCTCCTGAGGGTATGAGCCTGGACAGTGTGTATAGATGTCCTTTCCAAAGGAAATCAGAGCAATACATTTGTCATCTCAGCTGTAGGAGTTGCCAAAAGGAGATGTACAAGGCGCCATTCAACCATCTTAGGGACTCCACTCTAGATTTATGTAGGATTTACTCTTTAGCCTTTTCTTCTCCTGAAGATATCATGCAAGACAGCAGAGGTTTAGAACCAGAGTTTTCCTTATCTTAGATGAGTTCCGTTACCAGGTTGACGAGCCCATCGGTACTTCACTTCCCTGTATGGCATGTGCAGAAACTGCCTTCCTGACTTTTGGACCCACAATTGGTCTTGAAGGGGCATTCCAAGCCCCCCTGGAGAAGCCAAGGATTGAACCTGAACTAATCATTAGTGCTTTTGCCTCACTGGATTGTGTCCTGGAACTTTGATAGTTTCTTTTGCCTGCCTTGGTGGAGGATAAACAGGTGTGCAACTGTGTGCAGAAACTAAGGGTGTGCAGAGACTCCCAATCTGCCTCATGCCCCCAATCTAGGCTCCGTGAATCAGACTGCCCCACACTGGGCCAACCCAAGAAATGACACAACTTCCTGGATCCAGTACCAAATTAGTATTGGTATGGGGCTAATGCTTAATTACTTTTTTAAACCTTTATTGAAACATATGGCCAGGAGGGGGCTGGGGAATGAGGCACTGCCGCCCTCTCCCCACCAAAAGTGGGGGCTCAGTTCTGTGGGGTGCATCTTCTTAAACAGGTTTTCTGCAGGAAAATAATGAGCACCGTGCACCACACAATCAATGCCGCTATTCAGCAGCTGGTTTGTGGATGCATAAGAATGCAAGGTGCTGCTTAGAGATGGGGCACTAGACAGGAAGTAGAGTAAGGTGGCTTTGAGTTCCTACATTCTCCCAGGAAGATGCGGCTGGAGGTCAGGGTAGGTTATTGGCCTTTTCACTGAGTTTTCCAAGCCAGTGACTGCTTTTGCTTCTAGATTGATGCAGCACCCTCTGTCAGCCACCCGCTGACATACGTGAATGGGTCTCATTTGGTTCAGCTTAGTCAAATCTGGCGCATCTTTCTAGTACAAACCAGCCTATTGTACAAACGTCTCCCATCCCTGCTCTAGGTTTGACAGCAACCTACTCCAGGTTGATGTTGACAAAAAAGTGGTTCCATTTCTGTTTCACGTGCATTCTTATTGTTGGATCTCATCTTTGTAAATGTTTCTTTTCTTTTTAAAATAATTATATAACAAAGAGAAAGGGAAAGTAGGAGATCCTCTTATCACCTTTACACCATAATCAATATTCATTTATCATCAAATCTTTAATTTCCCTAGAAATTCAGGTGACCTCTGAATACTTTCTGAAGAACAATGTTTATCATCATTAAGCTGAAAGCATCATTTCAGAATTTGAACGTGTCACTCTTGATCATGGAAGGAGGTGGGGAGAGCACTAATCTTTTAGCTCCTCAGCATTGGGGCTAGATGTTATTGACATGGTGATGGTAGAGAAATGCAATGCTTATTGACTGTGAGGGATGGCATCCATTGGAAGTGGTAGGATAGAAGGTAGGAAGCCCAGTGTAAGTGGCGCCAGAGCCAATAAAAGACAAAGCCAACTGATTCTAGTTTTGTCCTCCTACCTGCTGAGTTCTATGTGGGTCAACACTGAGACTAAGGAAGAGGAAGCTGATATCCTTCCCCCGGACTGATTGTAAGGCAGACAGGCAAGAGCTGGCTGATGGCAGGTCCACTGCTTGATATAAGATTTCAATGAATTTAGCAGCAAAAAATGCTACTCATATAGGACGTCCACACATGATGCTGAGGATCTGGAGGACCACCTTGCCTTGAGGGGAGTGGAGAAGAAAGAGGCCTGGGGAATTGTCACCAGCCACAGTGGCTTTTCCCTACCCCCCCCCCCCAACGGCCACCACAGGTGCATCTGAAGGACCAGGTTGCCACGAGGGGAGGGAAGGAGAAGCGGTAACAGCTTTTTCTAAACAAGCAAGTTGTATTTTCTATTCCTTTGGAACCTTTTCTTTAAAATGCTTATTGTTTTAATAATCTTACGAAAACCACTTCTTGAGGCCCACCAGAAAGGTGGTATATAAATTAATAATAAACAATAAATAATAGATAAATAATTACGATCTTCACTGACAAGGTCCTGAGAGTTCTGTCTCCTTTACTCAGATCTTGCCCACTCCCTAAGACCCCATTCCACCACGGCGATGGAGCATTTGCTACCACCACCGAGGCATGCGTGTGGGGTGCTGCCCCCCTCCGAGTGGGATGGGTTAGGGTTAGAGTTTACTCAGGACTGGAGCTGTGGCCAAGTACAATGGTACCTCGGGTTACATACGCTTTGGGTTACAGACTCCGCTAACCCAGAAATAGTACCTTGGGTTAAGAACTTTGCTTCAGGATGAGAAGAGAAGTTGTGCTCTGGCAGTGCGGCAGCAGCAGGAGGCCCCATTAGCTAAAGTGGTGCTTCAGGTTAAGAACAGTTTCAGGTTAAGTACAGACCTCCGGAACGAATTAAGTACTTAACCTGAGGTACCACTGTATGACAAAGCTGCCTTGGCCCACTCCACCCACCCCCCTCTGCCCCTGGATCAGGCTCGTACCTGGAGCAGAGCTATGGCTGGCAGTGTTGGGCCATTGTGTGAGAAAACAGTTTCTGCAGCTCCCTCACATGCCAGAGCCGGGGTCCAAGACAGGGAGCCTATCTTGGGGGTGCCTGGCCATGCACCCTCAAAAAGACGTTCCAGGGGCCATGGTCCTGCCGGCACGCCCTCTCCATACTACACCACTGCTGCACAATGCCTGAGGTTGGGACCAGGGCAAGAGAAACTGCCTTCTCAGTGGCCATTTCAATATTGTGGAACATCTTACACCAGGGTATCAATTCTCCTTCCCCACATTCATTTTTTCCACTCACTGGTTAGAACCCTTTAATGCAGAGCTTTCCAAACTTTGCATGTTGGTGACACACTTTGTAGACATGCATCATTTCACGACACAGTAATTCAGCTTTACTAGCAAGCCAGAGGTTAAACTGACCCCTTTCAAGCCCCAGGAGGAGCATGGGGAGCGTTTGCACGACACACCTACACACTGCAGCTGACACACTAATGGGTTGCAACACACAGTTTGGAAAGCTTTGCTATAAAGGGTATGTCTTGCCAGCCAATGGTTTTCTTTACGTGCTTGACAAGGGGCAAGGGGCTTATTTCACCCAGAGGACCACATACCTTTGTGGAGAATGCTGCATGCTGGGGGATTGGGGGTTGGCCTGAATAAAAACGGGTTGGGCAATGAATTTGACTCTTAATCTTTGTACGGTAGGGCTAAACTCCAATCATGCAAAACCCAGAGGTTTCTACACATCCACACTCAAACATGTGCTACATCTGTTGACCCACCCTTTGCTTTTTGCCCCAATCAACATGATTTGTCATGGGAAGTTGTGGTCCTCAGACTGAAAACCCATACCTGGGTTACAGCGTCTGAGGGATACCTGCAAGCCAATTCTCACAGCATAAGGCTTGCTGGATGACCTTTCTCTCTCAGCCTAACCTACCTCGAAGGATTGTTGTTAAGGTTTTCTGTGTGGGGACAGTGGAGAAGAGAAATGTAGGCTGGCTATAGCTCTATGGAGGAAGGGTGGGGAATGTGTAAAAGCCAGGCTCTTTCAGAAATTTGCTAGAGCCTGTGCTTATAACGATCAGTGATGAATGCAAATGTCCCATGCATCTGTTTTTGGCCAGAGCAGTTGCAGTTCCTCTGTATTCAAAAAACCTGGCAATCCTACCTTCTACAGACAGACAAGATGAGCTAATATTGGTTCCCCTTTCCTTGTCTCTAAATCATATGATCTTATAATGCTTGCTACTGAATGTAGCATAATGTCCTATGTAATGTTATCCCCTAACTACTCAGAGGCAGCTTGAAGGAAATTGCCTCTCCTATAGAAATGCATGTCTTGCTTTTCTTTCTTTCTTTTTAAAGGGGGAAAATATCTCGTTCCTATTTGGCTTGGATCCTTGTATTTCATTTCTTCCACATTACATAATATGGTAGTTGGGGAGAAATGTTTGACTCTCTGTGGTCTTTTGCTATCACATTCACTTCAATAATCTCCATTGCTCATTCTCTTAAGCAGCATTCAGCAACCTGGTGCCCTCCAGATGTTTTTGGATTACAATACACAGCAGCCAAAACATCTGGAGAGCACCAGCTTGCTGAAGGTTGCTAAAAAGTGTGATCTCTCTCTCTCTCTCTCTCTCTCTCTCTCTCTGTATGCATTCTCTAGGTCCAGACCAAAACATTTTGCCAACTGAGGCAAATAAGAAAATAGTGCCCCCTGCCATGTCTCACTACTACAGAAAGTTTTGTTTCATGTGCACCCTCACCGAAGCTGCCACAAGGCCTTTTGCTGCCTGAGGTAAAAAGCAAGATGGCACCCTCCCACCAGACCCATAAAGAAGCCAACTGGACTGGTAGCTGAATCTTACTCCAATATTGGTAAAAGAAGTGTATCTTCCACCGTGTTCAAGGGCAGCAGGCTAGTGAGGTGTGTGTCACAGGGCAGGCCATGTGGCACTCTGAGCACTGTTCACGCCCCCTACCACTTCAGTATCTGCTGAAAGAGGCAGCTGCCTCTCTCTGCCCCATCTTAGGGCCAGCTCCAGTGTCCCCTTGCCTCTTTCCTCCCTACTTTGTGTTACATATTTAATTTTAGAAGATTTTTAATTAAGTACCAGAACTTTGATGTGGAAGCTCCCACAAAACATCCGTACCACTCTCTTCTGGCTCTTCAAGCTGATCACTTGCTGGTCATAGAACAAATGAGATTATGACTTAAATGAGCCTTATTGTTTTGAAAAGGTAAATACCCTCAGCTTCACACAATTAGATAAAAAAGAAGGAAGAGTCATCTCTTACATAGTAAAGATTAAAGGGAGCCATGATGACCTGTCAGCTCACTCCCAATACTCTCCAGCC